>NC_138198.1:13542773-14794157 GCF_964194105.1 Spermophilus citellus | reverse complement strand
CAGGTTAATGGCCACCTGGGCACTTGGACGCCCTGTGCACAGGGACCATCAGTCAAGAGGACTCACTGTCCTGTCCTTGGTTAGGAAGAGGCTGGCTGCTGTCCCATGTGGTGACAGGGACCAGTGTGGGGGTCCAGGGGACCTGGGCAGGCACCTATTTTGGAACATGTCCTTGAAGGAGATACAGAACATTGGCATTTTGCAGTCTCCATTTGCTTCCGGGCTGCATGAGGTGGACAGGTGTCCTCCTCACCCTCCTGCCATGATGTGCTGTGCCAGGCCCAAGGCAGTGGGGATAAGTGGCCCTGGACCGAGACTTCTGACACTGGCCAGAATGATATCTCTCTCTCTCTCTCTCTCTCTCTCTCTCTCTCTCTCTATATATATATATATATATATATATATATATATATATATATCTTCTTCTTCCTCCTCCTCTTCTCTCCTTCTCTCCCTCCCTCTCTCTCTCTCCCCCCTCTCTTTCTGTCTCTCTCCCTCTCTCTCTCCTCCACTCTCCCTCTTTCTCTCTCCTTTCTCTCTCTCCTTCTCCCTCTCTCCCTTCCTCCTTCCCTCTCTGTCTCCTTCTCTCTCCCCTCTCTCTCTCTCCTTCTCTCTCCCTCCCTCTCTCTTTCTATCCCTCCCTCCCTCCCCCCCACTTTTTCTTACCCCCTCCCTCCAGTCCCCCTTTCTGTGGTATTGAGATCCAACCACAGGGCCTTGCACATGCCTGACCTGCACCCAGCTCCAACCTTTTCTCTTTATAAGTTCATTATCTCAAGCATTCTGTCCCAGTGACAGAAAGCTGACACTTTAAAGAATGAATGAAAGGATCAGACAGAGACAGAGATAGGTTAGGAGAGAAAGGAAGAGAAAATATCACAGTGTATGCTATATAGAAAGGGAGAGTGCTATTTCATGAATTTTTATCACGGTCGTAGGTGTTTATGAACGTGTGTGCGCGTGCGTCTGTGAGTAACACGAGGGGAGAATGTAAATGCACTTCCTGGGGCAAGCCCTGCTCTTGAGAGCTTCAGAAGGACTGGCCTGTGGAAACCTCTTCCCTCTCACTGAGCCCCAGAGACGCCACTCTGAAGGTGCCCACGGCCCACCGGGTGACCCATCCTCCTGCAATGCTGTCCAGGCACTTTTTCAAAAAGCTCCTCTTGGTGCTGGGCTGTGGCTCAGTGGTAGAGCACTTGCCTGGCTTGTGTGAGGCCCTGGGTTCAATTCTCAGCACCACATATAAATAAATAAAATAAAGGTCATCAACAACTAAAAATATATTTTTTTAAAAAAGCTCCTCTTCTTCAAAATACCTCCTTATTCCTTCTAGGTCTCCCATCACCCTGGCCTGGCCCCACGCAGTGCACTTTGTACCGCTGGTGCCAATGAAGAGCTCAGGTGTCGCGGAAGCCGCGACTCTATTCAGGGCTGATGACTCCAAGCTGCGGGTGCTCCCGGGCGCCTCCCGTGCTGGTGACGTCTGGGTCACGCGCCGAGGGGAAGAATCTCACTCTGGCTTCAGAACCTTCCCTACGGAGCCTCGGCTCCTCACCCCTGCCCCAGGCAGGCCAGGGCTGGGTCTGAGCAACTGACCAAAAGATAACAAAGGGGGCAGGGTGCCTGGCTCAGGAGGTGCTCCCTGTGAGCGCTGGCTCTGTCCCTGTTGTCACGGTGCCCTGTTTACCCAGACGGGAACCCCTGAGTGTTAGCACGCAGGGAGCCCGGGGCTCACACTTCCTGGGAACGCTGGCTCCTCCATCAGTTCCCATGCAGGACCTTGCAAATAAATAAAAGCCAGATAGGTCCATGCATGTGGTGGGACAGGTGACCACAGAGCTGAGAACGAGCTAACAGCTCCTCAAGCCCCTTCTAGGAACCAGAGAAGGGCTTCTCCTACCCCGACGCGGCTCTCAGACTGCCTCCCTAGGGTGAGCTGCAGGACAGTGTGTGGCCTGGGCGTCACTGACATACGCTCCTGGCACGAGGCTGGTGTCATCATGGGGACAGTGTAACCTAGTGATGTTACCTGGCGCGGTGACCCTGAAGTCATAACCAGGGCACCTGAGCACCCGTCAGCTGCGGCTGCCTTACAGGGGTCAGCCACATGGTGTCCCTGCCCCTTCCCTTCCTGTTCCCTCCTTTATTCTGATAAGATCTTCTTTCAAAATGCCTTCAGCAGCCACATTCATCGCACCTCTCCTTTGAAGAAGTGAGCATCAGAGAGGCTGCCTGTGACCACAGCTAAGGCAGGAGGCCCAGCAACAAGAGGCTACTGATAGAAACTTCCAGCTTTCCCCAAATTACTTTCCACTCTCTCCAACATGCTGCTCAGGCCCCAGCTTTTAATCCAAATGCCAACTCATCCTTGAAAACTGGCACACAGCAGCAGCAAAAACCGAAATAGATTTAAAAGTGGGCAAATGATCTGAATAGACATTTCTCAAAGAAGACACACCAACGGCCAAGGTCACTCATCATAAGCGAAATGCAAATCAAAACCACAGTGAAACACCACCCGCCCAGTTAGAAAGGTCACATCATCAAATGCTGACGAGGATGCAGAGAAGGGGGAGCTCCGGGGCGCTGCTGGAGGGAATGCCAATTGGCACAGCCAAGATGGAAGATGGCAGAAGGTCCTCAGAAGCAGGAATGAGCCATCACCCAGCAGACCTCCAAAGGCACCAGAGCCAGATGTCCAGGAGGCATCTGCCCGCCCACATTCCCTGGACAGAATCAGCTGTCCATCAACAGAGACGATAAAGAAAATGTGGTCCACACACATCCAGGTGCTAGTCCCAAGACACAGGGAGTCTTGTCATTGTAGTGACTTGAACACTGTGCTAACTGAGATAAGGCACAGAGACAAAGGCTGCATGTTCCTGGTCGTGCATAGATGCTAAAAAACGTCCTCCTCAGAGACAGAATGGAAGGCTGGCTGCAGAGGCTGGGCAGAGTGCAGGGAGAGGCGGGCAGAGGGAGAAAGGGTAACGGATAGGAGTGAGTTCTGGCCTCCTGGGCACAGGGCGTGACTGTGGCTGACAGCGCTCACTGTGCATCCCACAGATGACTAGAAAAGAGGAGCTGGAAGGTTCCAGCCCCAGTGCTAGCTGTATACAGACATGCGGTGTGGATGACCCGGATTTGATACATTGTAAACATGAATCAAGTTATCACACTGAACCCCATAAATGTGCAAGATGACTGTGTATCAGTTCGTGTGAATATTCAACCTGGGGTTGAGCAGAATGACAAGAGAGTGCACTGAGCCAAATAAGGGGCTGTCTCCAAGAACAAAATGAGAGAAGGTCTACGGAAGGGAGTAAGTGTCACTTCCATATGCAGGAGGAACCGTTTCCAAGGCCCAGCCTCAGCACCTTCGTATTCTCTGGAAGCAACACAGTGACCCATCGGCCAAAGCAGCAGGATGAGACCTCATGAGGATGTGTGTGGTCCTGGGCCCTCCCCATGAGCTCCACGAGTTCCCACAGAGGGCATTTGGGCTCCCAGAGGCCCCAGCCAGCCCCTGCGCACAGGAGACAGCTGGGAAGGGGTGCTCAGGGGCCCCTCTTGCCCCCATTCCTCCATCCATGGCTCCACAATGCGCTTGGTTTGGGCAGGCTGCCATTTTGGATTCACACCTTTTTCAATACTGCAGTGAATTTTTAGGTGTCCATCCTGAAGGTCAGTCAGTGCTCGGCATCTAGATGTTTTCCCTCTACACTTCCTGAGAGAATACAATGTCCCAATGCATCTTAACAAAGCTGGTGCTACTCCCCCCAAAGCTCACCTGTGGAACAAGTCTAGAACATTCAGAGGGAAAATGACTGGCTTATGAGAGCCTTTACCTAATCAGGGCATTAAGTCACTGATATGGGTTACCTGGGTGGTAACTGCGGGAAGGTGGGGTGATCCTGGAGGAGGTGGGTCCCTGCTGAGGGGAGCTCTCCTGCAGCTCCTGGGTGCACATCCTGAGCGCCACCACACCCTTCCGCCATGATGTTCTACCACACCTCAGGCCCAGAGCAAAGGAGTCAGCCGTCCAGGGACTGAGATCTCTGAGTTTATCCCAGATAAACTTCCCCTCCCATAACTGTTCTTGCCAGATCTTTTGGGGTCACAGCAGCATTTAAAAAAAAAAAAGGCTGACTAAACCCTCCCCTCCCAGCCCACCAAGAACGGTGTGTGGGACTCGCCAGGAGAGTGGGGCGCAGGGCTGGGTGGGCAGCCCCTGAGGGCAGCTATGTGTGGCCACCCAGAGGAAGTGGAGGCAGCCAAGCAGCCATGTCTCAGGGCTGAGCCGAAGGAGATGGGCATCAAGAGGCCGGGCAGGGCTCCCTGGAGACACCAGAGCTCCACGGTGCGGAGGAGGGCCTGTGCTCACCTGTGCCAGCACCTGTCCTGCTCTGTCCTCCTCAAGCCCCTGCAAGCCCCGGCTGGCTGACCCACACGACAGGCCTGCAGGGCTGCAGGGCCATCAGCCCGGTGGGGATGGCAACAGCCTTTCTGTGGGAGGAGCCACCTGGGCCTGGACCCTATGAAGTGCGGGGAATGGGAGGCCCCCAGAAGGCAATGGACTGTCCGGGGGGCCAGGGGGCAGCAGGACCCACACAGCAGATGAGTTTCCTCATTCACCGGAGGCTTCCTGCACAAGGGGAGGCTGCTCAGGGCTCAGAGGGAGTGGGAGGGTGGAGGTGGCAGGAGAATGCAGCAATGCAGAAGAGGACCTGGCTTACTCAGGTGCTCGTCCTGGTGCCAGCCAAGAAAACTAGAAGTGAAACCACCATTTGACCCAGTTATCCCACTCCTTGGCACACACCCAAATGACTTACAATCAGCATTCTACAGTGACGCAGCCACATCAATGTTTACAGCAGCACAATTTACAATAGGTAAGCTATGGAACCAACCTAGGTGCCCATCAACAGATGAATGGATAAAGAAAATGTGCTATTGGGCTGGGGATGTGGCTCAAGCGGTAGCGCGCTCGCCTGGCATGCGTGCGGCCCGGGTTCGATCCTCAGCACCACATACCAACAAAGATGTGTCCGCCGAGAACTAAAAAATAAATATTAAAAATTCTCTCTCTCTCTCTCTCTCTCTCTCTCTCTCTCTCTCTCTCTCTCTCTCTCCTCTCTCTCACTCTCTCTTTAAAAAAAAAAAAAAGAAAAAGAAAATGTGCTACATATACACCATGGAATATTACTCAGCCATAAAGAAGAATGAAATTCTGGCATTTGCTGGTAAGGAAATGGATCTGGAGACTATTGTGCTAAGTGAACTAAGCCAATGCCAAAAAAAAAAAAACAAAGGCTGAATGTTTCCACTGATATGTGGAAGCTAAACCACAAAAAAAGTGAGGAAGGGGAAGAAGATAAGTTCAGTAGATTAGACAAAGGGCAATGAAAGGAGAGGAGGGAGTAGGAATAGGAAAAACAGTGGAATGAATCGGACGTCACTGTTCTATGTTCACACGTGAAAATACTTAAGTGAACCCCACCATCATGCCCACCCACAGGAACAGGGTCCTAGTTAAGATACATTCCATGGATTCTACAGTCATGTAGAACTAAGAGGAACCAACAAAAATAATTTTAAATTCAGGAAAAGGCGAATTCCTCCTGTGACCAGAGCTTCTGCAAGATGTGGAACTTCTGTCTTGGCCAGACCCTGAGCCGTCTGCAGTGCAAGCGCCATGCGTATGTGAGGAGCCACAGCTCTGGATGCCCAGCTCAGGCATGTGGCCATTCCAGAAAGAACTCCTCGCCCTTGGCCAAACAGACCTGGTCATGTTCAGACTGGCCTCTTCAGCCTGTGGGAATTCAGTCCAGGAAACCCAGCCAGAAACCACCTCCACTTCTCTTTGTAACCCTCCAAAGTCAGTGTTGATCCCAGGCTAGACCTGCAGTGGCTCTAGTGGTCAGTACATGCCTGGCAGATGTGGTCAGTACGTGCCTGGCCAGGTTAATACCCTTCAACAGCCCCGCAAGTCCACCCTCTGGTTGGTTTTTCCATGGCTTGCTTCTGGAGAGCCGAAAACTAAACAGGAACTATTTGAAAAGCAAAGGGGCCGACACAGACAGCCCTCTGAGCAGGTTGGGGGGCTGCGCTCGCCAGCTGGGCCCGTCCAGGGCTCCCAACCTGAACAGTCAGCCCCGATCCCACTCAAGTGCCAGGACTGGCAAAGCCCAGCTAATCTCAGAGCACGCCAGGAGTCTCTGGGTCAAGACTGGCCTCCGACCTGCCTTGGCTGTTATTTCCCCATCAAAGAGTGTGTGTGTGTGTGTGTGTGTGTGTGTGTGTGTGTGTGTGTGTTGGGGGGGGGCACGCGAGCATGGAAGGGAGACTCTTACTTGGGACCTGTAAGTGGCACACGCTGCCCAAGAGGGGTTTGGCAATAATTTCCTATCAAGCCCAACCCTTTATCCTCAAGGCCAGTTTCTCACCTGACACTAAGACCCTGGGGAGAGCTGCCTCCCAGGGCCCCACTGGACAAGCCAGAGCCATGTCCATCACCTGTGCTGGCCCCGCCCCACAGCCCACTCCTTCTCCAGCTCCCTGTTTCCGATGCACAGTGGCCACTGGCCCAAGGATCCCAGCCAGGCCCTCAGTCACGGCATTTCACCAGGTGGCTTCCCTGGCACTCCCCACACCTGTGCGTGTCCCTCCCCAGTGGCCGTCTCCCCCTGCCCAGTGGGACACTCCCTGGGCAGGTTTCTGGCTCCCCTGGTCTCCTCCAGCCCTGCAGCAGCTAAGTCATCAAAGGCAGGCTTCTAGGGGCTGGGATGTAGCACAGGGGGCAGTGCGTACCCGCAAGGCCCTGGTTCACTGCCCAGCGCCAAAATAGAAAGAAGGAGGAGGAGGAGCGGGAGGAGGAGGAGGGGGAGGAGGAGGAGTGGGAGGAGGAGGAGTGGGAGGAGGAGGAGGAGAAGGAAGAGGAGGAGAAGGAGGAGGAGGAGAAGGAGCAGAAGGAGCAGGAGAAGGAGGAGGAGGGGGAGAAAGAGGAGGAGGAGGAGGAGGAGGAGGGAGAGGAGGGGGAGGAGGAGGAGGGGGAGAAAGAGGAGGAGGAGGAGGAAGAGGGGAGAAGGAGGAGGAGGAGGGAGAGGAGGGGGGGAGGAGGATGGGAGGAGGGGGAGGAGGAGGAGAAGGAAGAGGAGGAGAAGGAGCAGGAGGAGGAGGAGGAGAAGAAGGAGCAGGAGGAGGAGGGGGAGAAAGAGGAGGAGGAGGAGGGGAGGGGGAGGAAGAGGAGGAGGGGGAGAAGGAGGAGGAGGAGAAGGAGGAGGAGGAGGAGGAGCAGAAGGAAGAGGAGGAGAAGGAGGAGGAGGAGGGGGAGGAGAAGGAAGAGGAGGAGACGGAGGAGGAGGAGGAGGAGCAGAAGGAGCAGGAGGAGGAGGGGGAGAAAGAGGAGGAGGAGGAGGGGAGGGGGAGGAAGAGGAGGAGGAGAAGGAGGAGGAGGAGAAGGAGGAGGAGGAGGAGGGGGAGAAGGAGGAGCAGGAGGAAGAAGCAGCAGCAAAGCCTCTTCTCAAGTCACTCCCTTCTTCACCACATGGATGGCTCCTCAGTGTCTCAAGGTGACATCTGTCCTGGGCCAATTCCCATTATTATAGCAAACTCTCTGGGGCTTCCTGTGGAAGAGACATTAAAAGCTCCCAGTTCCAGAGGTTCAGGGCATGGTGCAGCCTCACCCAGCTCTAGGATGGCCTCGGGCAGATGGAAGCCCAGTGGCAGAAGCATGTGGCACAGGGGCACTCGCGTGGCCAGACAGGAAGCCAGTGGGCCTGGATGGAGGAGATGAGACTTAGGACACATGTGGCTGGGCCCTTCGATGGATGCGTGCGCTGAGCCTGGAAGCTCATCCGCGTCCAGGCACCTGACCTGCCCGTAGTCCTAGAATCCTTCACCACTTCTCCAGGAGCCTCACTCTGGCTTTTTCCTGCTCACCAACTACCCATTCTTCAGACCTTGGCATTGACAGCAACCCCGGTCCTGTGTGGTCCCAAAGCACCTGCTCTGGTCCCCAGAGTCACATTGAGACCATCTGCGCATTGAGACGACTCCACTGTCTCTACTCATGGCTAGACTCCAAGATCTGGAACCCATGATCAATGAACAGCTGATAAGCAAAGGAATGATGTGTTACCTAATCAGGTGCAGAATCAAGACATTCTGCCAACTTCAAACAAGGCGAGTGTAAGCAAGGTAAGAAAGGCACACCTGGACGGATCCCACCATCACTGCACCCAAAACTGAAAAGACAAGAAGAAATCCTTAAGACAGTCACAGAAAAAGACAAAGTCATCTTTCAATAAGAACAATTAGATGGACAGCTGGTTTTCAACAGAAGAGCCACGGATGGCAGAGAACAAGACAGCATCCACAGAAGGGAAGAAGCAACTACCAGCCTTGGGAGACACACCCGACCCACCCACAGCTGCTCCAAAATCTAACCATTTTTGAGAGCCAGCAGATGCCACAGAGGAAACTCTCCCACCACAAAACTTTGTTTCATGAAGAAACTTATCAAAAATGTTGGATAGAGTTGTATGAGGTGCGCAGGAGACAGACGGATCTTATATTTGGGTTTGCCCTTCATCCCCCCCAAGATCTCTCATCATGTCTGTGCAAATATTCCCAAATCCAAAAGTCCAAAATCCGGTCTGACTCCTCAGCTCCCGACACGTGTTCGGCTCCATGAGTTTTTAAGTGTCCTTCCCCCATGGGGTCAGCGAGGAGCCTGCTACTGTAACAAATACCCGTAGTTATCACTGTACAAGGAAGAAAGGTCGATTTGGGCTCCCAGTTGAGGAGACTTCAGCCCATGATCATCGGCCTGTTGCTCTGGATCTGTGGAAGGCAGCGCCTGGGGGTGGGGGGACACCTGGCAGAGCAGACCTGGCCAGGGAGAGAAAGGAGGGGCACGAGAAGGGACAGGCCTACAGTCCCCGCCAAGGGCATGCCCCCAGGCCTGGGAAACCCCCACTAGCCTGTCACCTCCCAGGGTTGCCAAGCTGGGGCCACCCTTGAAGACAGGTGTCTCTGGGGGCCATTCCTGACCCGGGCCATTGTGTCCACTGCCATGTCCACAAGTGGACTGACTCTGGGGTCTGGAACTGAAAGGAACCCTGGTGGCGCTCTGTCCTAACTCTCGACAGAACAGGAGGCAGGCTCAGGTAGGGAGGACTCCCGGTCACCGTAAAGCCATGATGCAAGCTTAGCTGTCACTCGTGACTGGGACACTCCAGGCTGCTGTGTGTCCAGGGCACCTCGTGCAGAAATCTCGCTCATTCCGTCACCCCTGCATGGTCAGAATGGGCTGGTGAAGCTGCAAGCCCACCACCACCCACTCTCAGCGGCTTAACCCGGGAGAAGACTGCTCCTCTCCCACCGCCGCGGGTCGGCACCCTCCCCAGTTCAGGTCTCCTCCGAGTGTCGGCTCCGAGATCCCATCTTCAGGCAGCAGATTGTCTTGTGGACTCCCATCGTTGCCAGGGCTGGGTAGGGAGAGGTGCTCTCTCTTCAGCCTGGAGAGCCATGCCCAGGGGCACGTCCAGGGGCTCCGGAAGGCGCACACCGGGCAGGGGTAGCCCACGCGCAGGCTCACCTTAGACCTCCGGGCCTCAGCTCTCCAGGGTGCAGCCTGTGGGATGTGGAGCTGCTGGGCTCTGGCCACAGAGGTCCCCACCACCTCTGCTCTCTTAAGCCAAACCAACATGACTCAGGCACGCCGCAGAACACACACGTGAGCTTTCTCTTGACCTGCTGCCTGGGATGGAAGAGGGAGCCAGCAAGAAGCCTCCTGCACACACCCGCAGGCCGGGCCTCCAGCCTGCCTTCAGCTGGGAACACCCCGGGAAGCAGCCGAGTCAGGTTGTATGAGCTGTCAATCACCGTGTCAGTGACCCTGGAGAGGCAGAGGGAGCCCTGAGTCACCAGGCCCTTGACGCTGACCCCAGGCCTTCTGTGTCCACCTTCTCTGTTCATTTGGGCTTCTTTTTTATATGTTTTTTATTTGTTCTGTTTAGATGTACACAACAGCAGAGTATATTTTTCATGTTTATACATACACAGACTATAACTTTTTCTAATTAGGATCCCATTCTTGCAGTTGTACCTGATGTGTGGCTTCACGGGTCATGTATTCATATAGGAACACAGAAAAGTGACATCCAATCCATTCCACTGTCTTTCTATTCCCATCTCACCTCCCTTCCCTTCATCCCCCTTCGTCTAATCCAACGAACTTCTGTTCTTCCCTCCAGCCCCCCTTATTGGGTTTTAGCATCTGCATATCAGAAAGAACAATTGGCCTTTGGTTTTTTGGCATTGGCTTATTTCATTGAGCATGATAGTCCCCAGATCCATCCACTTACTGGCAAATGCTACAATTTTATTCTTCTTTATGGTTGAGTAATATTCCATTGTGTATATGTACCACATTTTCTGTATTCATTCATCTGTTTAGGGGCATCTAGCCTGGTTCCATAGTTACTATGAATTGAGCTGCTATGAACATTAATGCAGCTATGTCACTGTAATCTGCTGATTTTAAGTCCTTTGGATATAAACTGAGGAGTGGGATAACTGGGTCAAATGGTGGTTCTGTTCCAAGTTTTCTGAGGAACCTCCATTCTGCTTTCCAGAGTGGCTGCACCACTTTTCACTCCCACCAGCAGGGTATGAGTGTGCCTTTCCCCCTGCTGGGTCCATCTTAATCCTTCCTCCTGGGCTTCATGCAGCAGACGAGCAAACCGACTTTCCCGGACCTGTGGGGCCCTCTAATGCTGTGTCCTCACAGTCACCTCTGAGCAAGGGGACACTTAACAAACCCCACTTATCCAGTGGCCCCTGGGTGTCCAAGTCATTTGGGAAACACAAGTGGCAGCAGTGGGGCAGGTTTTGCCTGCGGCCTTTCTCTGGTGTGGCAGGAAGGTCAGGTGATACGGAGATGGCCTGGGGTCCCCTCGGCAGAAGGAGACACAACGGGGTGGCAGCAGCTGGAGTTACCAGTAGGCTCAGCAGAGCACTGACATCTTATTCCTCTCCAGCTGCCACCGCATCAGGTCAGGGAGAGTCCCAACTGTGGCTGGCCTCGGTGGTGATCAGGGCGCAGGAGCCCAGCACCTCCTGAAGCACCCCTCCTGGCTGGTGGCGATTCTCATCTTTGGATGACTTTGTCCACATTGGGGAAAGCGCAGGGGAGAGGGCTGAGGAGGAGAGCCACCCCTCCCCTGGGAGGAGCTCAGGTACAAGGCAAGCCTTGCCCTGGGCGTCCCCAGTCCTTGACCTGGCATCTGCCTACACAGAGCAAGCCTGCCCGCTGGCCCTTCCGCTCAGCATGGAGGACGGTGTGTGAGGGCATGCCCAGGGGCAGGTTGGGGACAGGCACAGTCCCATTCTGTGGCTAAGGTTCACCAATAGGTGTGGTTAGTAAGCCCACCCCTGGATTCAGACCCAAAGTTCACATGGGAAACAGACTGAGGTAGATTAGAAGAAAAAAAAATAAGGTAGAAAGACCACAGAGGTAGAAAAAGGAGTCGATGACTTTAGACTGGACGCTTTGTGCTAAATCGCTGTCACTCCCAAGCCATCTTCCTCCAGGCCTGTCACTCCCCAAACTGCCAGGAAATCTAGAAATTTCCACTCACGATCATGGTGGCTGAAGTCCACTCAGTCATGAACACTGCCCTGGGCTGCCCTAGCACACGTGTTTAGCTTGGGCTCCGCAGGGCAGGTGTCACTCTTGGAGAAGCCCGTGACACAGGGTCCCTTCCAGTCCTCACTCTTGATCAGACCATGGAGACGTCACACATCCGGGAACAGCCAGCCACCACAGCCAGGCTGATGCTGTCCCACACACCTTCCCACGCCCGCCCCTCACAAGTTCTCCCCTAAAGGCGCCAGAGACCCCAAAAGGCTCCTCTCACTGGAGATGGCTACGCTCCCTGGAGAGGGGGCCCTGCTCTCCTGAGTAAGCCTCTGCTGTGCCTGTCTGACCTCATCACACTCCTTTCTGCAGCTCTGTCAAGGACCCGTCCTCAGACGGGTCCCCACTTCTGGGCCTCCTGGGACCCTGCAGTGGCCACGACGGATAAGGCTTTTGCCTTGTTGTGAAGGCAGTGTGAGGTTCCCTCAGTCGCAGATGGCTGTGACCTTCGCCATGTCATGGCGCACAGAGCTCCTCGACCTCCTTGTGAGAGCAGTGACAGGAGCCCGTGTGGTCACACCTGAGCTGTGCAGATGAAGTGACTCAGGGTAGACCCCAGGGAGCCCCAAGAGGGCTGGTGGCCAGACAGACCAAGCAGCTAGCCGGCGGGAACCTTTCAGGAAGGGTCTGGGGCTGGAGAAGCGGCCTGTGTGTAACTGGGGACTCGGGGAACCTGTGCTGGTGCCACGCTGCAGTGCTGAGAGGGTGGGGTCCCCGAGGTGGGCCGGGGTCCCGGAGGACAGGGGTCGGGACAGGGGCTGGGGCGTCCCTGAGGAGGGCAGGGTGTCCCCGAGGAGGAAGGGGGACCCCGAGGAGGGCGGAGTGTCCTGACAGGGAACAGGGTGTCCCCAGAGGAGGGCAGGGCATCTGGAGAGGGGTGGGGCGTCTTCAGAGGAGGGCGGGGTGTTCCCCAGAGGAGGACAGGGGTGGGGGGATCCCAAGGGGAGTGGGTGTCCCCAGAGGAGGGCCGGGATCGAGACAGGGGCTGGGGAGTCCCTGAGGAGGGTGAGGGGTCCGGACAGGGGTGCGGCGTCCCCAAAGGATGGTGGGGCGTCTGGACAAGAGGCGGGGCGCCCCAAAGGAGGGTGGGAAGTCAAGAGAGGGGGAGGGGCTTCTGGAAAGGGGGCGGGGCATCTTCAGAGGAGGGCGGGGCGTCCCCAGAGGTCAGGACAGCGCTGCGCATCAGCGCTGCTCCTAGCCCTCTGGACCTCCCCACCTGGCTGTTCCTCTGTTCCCTTATGACACCCTACAAAGAGTAAGCAAAGCGCGGCCCTGCGGGTCCTGAGACCCAGGTCTGACGTGGGCAAGCTGGGAGCCTGCCACTGTCGCCTGGCATCCCGGGGGAGGGCAGCCTTGGGGGCCAGAAAGTTCACCTGGGCGCCTGCATGCACCCTGGGCTATTAGTGTCAGCACCGAATCGAGCCCTACTGCGCTCAGCTGGCACCAGAGATGTGGAGAACTGGTGTGGAGAACATGCACCCAGTGTCAGCACCGTGAGCAGAAGAGCAATTTCCCTTGTGGCAAAATCTGCATTTCTCTGTTTACAGAGGCTGGACCTGGCCAGCATTTAGGAAAAGGTGTTCATCTTTCTGAAACTCTGAATTTGGGATTATTACAGTTTTCTCTCTTTATTCCTGTGCATGGTTCTTGCCATGTAAGATCTGAAGCTATCTGCTATTTCTTTTGAATGTGACAAAATAAATAACTCACAGATTGCGACAGAGTTATCAGCAGTGTTATCACGGGGGTGGGGAGAAGTTCCTTCTGTGTGAGGTAAATTCATGGCCAGTAACAGAATATATACCTTCCAATATTGGGGCAAATGTGGCTTTGCTATTCCTCTACCCTGTGCCCATTCTAGAAAATTCAGTAAGGAAAAATTTCACCTCCTGGCCCTTAATGGCATCTAAAAGAGACCTGTGCTTCCCAAAGTTCTGCCCTGGAACACCGTCCCTTCCCTAGGATGCTCTGTGGTGAGAAGCCAGGCAGTGACACTCCAGGGCCACCGGGCAGAAGAAGCCTGGCAGTGGGAGTCCTTCGTCAGGGAAAGTCGGGCTCCACATAGGTGGACGGTAGGTACCACCAGTCTGAGATAGGTGCAAGAGGGTGGCTCTCCCTGGCAGCGAGCTGGTTCAAACTCAGATGGCCTTCAGTAGCTGTTTGCCTCCTGTGAGACTGTACCCTTCACATTCACTCGAAAGTGCTTCTTGCCTCTCCCAACCCACCCCAGTCCTCTTCTAGGGACAAATTTCCTCTTTATGTAGATTAGTTCAGTGGGTGTGGGTTGCAGGGGGTGGGGGGCCCAGAATTGGAACCACCGTGCCTTTGGTCTGAAAAAGAAAAAATCCACTCCAATCTGCCTTACAAAAATTAAAGAGTTCAAATCCCTGTTTCCAGTGAACTAGGCATTTATCCGCCATTTTGTCATTGTCTTTTTTAAACTTTGCATCTTTGCTAAATGGCTCCTTGGTAGGTTTTCCTTGTAAACATTAGTGAAGAAATTGAACTTTAGAAATTAAGATGAGCCTGGCCCGGTAGTGGTGGTACAGACCTATAATCCCAGCTGCTCTGCAGGCTGAGGCAGGAGGATCTCAGGTTCAGAGCCAGCCTCAGCAACTCAGCAAGACCCTGTCTCGACATAAAAGGGCTTAATGGTTAAGTGCCCCTGGTACCAAAAAAAAAAAAAAAAGAAAAAACTGCATTAAAACTAGTCGCAGAAGGTCCCAGAGGCCTGCTTAGGGCCTCCCAACCTCAGCTGGGCTCTGCTCAGGGCCAGGCAAACCTACTCCACCACAGACCCAAGTCTGCAGTCAGCTTGAGGACACCCATTGCAGCTGTGTGTGACTTGGGTGTGTTCTTAGGACAGCCGCCTACACAGGGCACCTCCAAAGGGCCTTTCCTACCGTCGCGCCCCCAGGGAAATGAAAGGCGGGGGGGGGGGGGGGGGGGGGGCGACTGCGGTGCTGAGGGGCCAGACTTCTGGGGCCAGTGGGTGGCCTCGCCTGCCAGTGGCTCTGGCCTTGGATCTTCTGATCACAGAAGCCGATTTTCATGGAGAGGTCTCTGAGGAGGGAAGACAAGAGCCAATTCTTTCTGGCTGCCCAGGGACACACTGCAGAGCACAGGGGACAGCGCCACAGGACAGGTGGGCGCTGCCCGGCAGGACCGCTGTGCGCATAGACTGGACTGTCTGCCACCTGTCAGCACACGGGGGTGTCGTCGGGCCCTGTGAGGGGCACCCGGGCGGCAGGTGCACCCCAGACAGCGCTTCGCCCTGCAGTAAATTCCGTAATTACAGGTCACCGATGGGTGCCCCTTTGAAGTGAAGGACTTTCTTGTCCTTCCTGCAGCGGATACAAGTTGGCTGAGATATCAAATGCAGATAGTAAAAATTTAATTAACAAATCAAAGCCTTTATCTGCAGTTTTCAGAACTGGGGCCAACAGTTTGCTTCCATCTCAAGAGCTCCGGCAGGGACGGGAGAAGAAAGCGGGGCCTGTGTCACATAAGGCTGACTTCCCTGCGATCCTACAGATAAGGCCTCTGGCAAAGCAGAGGCTCCCAGGCCTGGAGGGCTGCAGTTCCAAAGCCCTTTGTCTCTGCTCTGGTTAACCCCTTGTGGCCGGGCTCAGGATGCTTGTCACGTCAAGAAGGGCTCTGAATGCTTCCTTGGTGTGGGGGGCTGTAGTCAGGGGTACCCAGGACCCCAAAACTCATCCTCCAAAGCCTTCCTGGTAGGGCAGTGGGATCACAGTCCTCGGTGACACACAGAGACACAGTAACATTAGTGCTACAGCCACTATCTGCTTGATCGATGGTGGGAAGACCGCGAGTCCAAGGGTTAAGAATTTAGTGTTTCTGATGCCTAAGTCCAAACAAAACTCTCATGAAATCTGCAAGAGGAAATGACGTGAGGCGACACACAACTCATATTTAATTAAAACACCAGAATCCAATCTTGTGAGTATCGGAAGCACATCCATGTCTACGTTTATTTCAAATTATCAAGGTGTAATCTTTGAGAGTGATGAAAGGTGATTTCTACTTAGGTCTCTGTGTGGGTGGGGGGGGAGAGAGAGAGTTTGGGTGAACTGGATGACCTGGTGGTGCTGGGTGGAGCAGAGATGAATGGGTTTCCATGGAACTTACATGTCCAGCTGACCATCTGGCAGAGAGATGGGGCTAGTGCACAGCAGGACACTACAGTGATAATGTACCTGTATCTGGAAAAGCCAGAAGAAAGGGTTTGGGTTGTTTTACTATGAAGAAGTGATGAATGAGATGAATACGTTCAACTCACCTTAAACATCACCGAATGCATGTGTGTATCAAAATGTCATGTGATACACCATTACAATGCTCAACTTTTATGTTTTTTGTATCAGTTAAAATTGATTATGGGGCTGAGGGCTGGGGTAGAGCGCTTGCCTAGCACGTGCAAGGCCCTGGGTTCAATCCTCAGCACCCTATATAAATAAATAAATAAATAAATAAATAAATAAATAATATTGTGTCCAACGACAACTAAAAAATAATTTTTTTTAAATTGATCAAGAACAAGAACAGACGGCATGCACAGGTAGAAGAGGCAGGTACCTCTCTAGGAAATACCTACAACCATGAAGACAGAAAACCACTTGACAGAGGGAACATAGGAACCTGGTCCTCATCTCGCCCCCTCTTCCAATGTCCCCGGAACTGTGCACAGCAGGAGGACTCTCACTTCTCTGTGGTGGGTGGCTCTTGTGCTGACACACAGGCCCTGTGGACTGGCCAAGAGTGAAGAGGTCAGGAGCCCCGTGGGAAGAGGAAACCCCAGATAGCTAAGGTGCGACGGCAGAGCACACACACCAACCTGATCAGATAGGAAGTCTCAAAATCACAGGCTGTTGGGGAGGCCAAAATTGGGTGTTTGGGTTTAGATGTGAGGTGTCCCCCAATCTCTCGTGTGAGACAGTACAAGGACATTCAGAGGTGCAGGGATTGGGTTTTAAGAGCCTTACTTATGGGCGCCTAACCCACTGGAGTGGGCTAACTGGGTGGGAACTGCAGTCAGGCAGCCTGTGGCTGAGGAGGTAGGTGGCTGGGGATGTGCCCTTGGGGATTATATTGTGTCCCTGTTGAGAGGGGCTCTCTCTCTGCTTCCTGGTGGTTGTGTCCTGGGCTTCTTTCCTCGGTCATTTCCCTCTGCCACAATGTTCTGACTCACCCAGGGCCCGGGCAAAGGCACTGGCCATCTAAGGACCGAGACCTCGGACACCATGAGCTCCAATCAACGTATCCTCCTCTAAAATTGTTGTCAGGTCTCTTGGTCACTGTGGTGGAAACGCTGACTAACACACTCAGGTTGGTTTAATGAATCTTGTGCTGATCTCTGGGGTCTGTGTGTGGGCGTGGGGAGTCACCGCAGGCTGTGGTCAGTCAGGTACAGTGGATGGCTCAGGCAGCATAGCTGAGCATCAGCTCTCTGCACCCAGCCATGGACCTGCGGGAACAGGCATCTGAGGCTGGGGCTGGGGGCACTGCTATGCTGAGTTCCAGAGGCCAGAACCCCTGCCACCCACCCAGAGCAGTGCTGCTGCCCCTGGGGCCCCCCGGCCAGTCCTGCCTGCCGGAGCGCCACTCCAGGAAGGTGGGGAAACGTGGAGACTGGGCAGGGGATGAGTCACCCAGCTCTCGTCCTCATCATCCTGAGAATGGCACCTCTTGTCCAGGGGCCCAGCACCGCCAGCATCTGGTGCAGTGCCCCTCAAAGTGAAGTGCTGGGCCACCTGAGGCCACCATGTCAGGGCCACTGGAGGGACCTGGCATGGAAGCAGTGGGTAGGGCGCCCAATTCCATTCTGAAACTCAAGTCCCACATCCATTACCAGCTACCAACCTAGAGTCCTCCATTCCTGAGCACAGATAGGATCCAGATGCTTCTGACAGCCACGGCTGCTCTTAACTGTCATGACTTCTGTCTCAGTTCACCGTCTTATTGGAACACCGGACATGCTGCAGCAAGGTCCAGATGGGTGCAAAACGCCCAACAGGCGTGGCATCTGACCCTGGAGGTCTAGATGTCAGGTGCCTGGAGCCGATGCGTGAGACAACGCGAGAGGGCTGGGGGTGAAACGATCGGGTTACGAGGGTCTGAACACAGTCAGGCGTTGACCCCCTGGTAGGGATTAGCTCAGTGGTGCTGCAGGTGGGTGGGAATGGCTGAAGGAGGGGCCATTGCAGGCATGCCTTAGGGGGTTATATTTTGTTGTTCATCACATACATGGTCACATGTCCAACCATGTCACAGGTTCTCTCTCTCTCTCTCTCTCTCTCTCTCTCTCTCTCTCTCTCTCTCTCTCTCTCCCACAACTGACTAAACACATAATCACAGAGTTTTAGGACATATGTCCTCCTGAGGGTAAAAGGCCTTCATTGATTCCTGTGATTCGCGGGGTCTACAATGTACTAAATGCAGGCGGCTCCTCTGGCTGCTTTGACACAGGCCTTGCCATTTCTGTGCACTTGCTTAATGAGCCTGGGGGCTGCAGAGCAGGACCAGGTCTGTGGCTCCTGGATTTCGATACCAGGTGTGCACCGCACATCCCGTGCCAGGACGTGCAGCCTTACAATGCAGAGCCAAGAGCTGAGGGCCATGCAGTGAGACTTCTGCAACTCCCAGGCAAAGGAAGCCTTTCCTCGGTTGAAGTTCAGTCTCTCCAGTATTCTGATAAAGGATAAGATGCCCCTCCCACGGTCACTGCCATGGACACACCCCCCAGTGACCACCAGCCCCACCTCTTAAAGGTTATCCTACTGCCCAGTAGTATGAGCTGAGGACCAAGCCCAGGATGAGCTCTGGGGGACAGTGCCGGTCCATGGGAGCAGTGGCTGAAAGCAAGAGGACTTGCTCGGATGTGTTTTCCTGGAGCGCTCCTGCTCTCCTCATCCTGGACGCCCACCGCGCTCCGGGGAAAGGCGCAGGGGTATAAAAGCCACACACCTGTGGCTCCTCGCTGCTGTGATCTGCATGAGAAGCCACAGGTGTGGCCCTCAGGATTCAGGATGGCAGGTCAGTGCCCAGGGACAGCATGAGCTCATTACAGGCCATGAAGAATGGAGGCTAGGAGCTCCAGGGCTCCAGGAAGGTGACACCACCCTGATAGTATTCCAGTCAGTGTGTGCAAATTAACAAGAAATGCACAGAGAGTGCGGCTCCTGTCCTGGGAGTCCCCAGGAAGAGTCTGAGGAGGCAGGTGACCGGCTGCTCAGCGCTGGTATTGGGAGAGACCTGGGCACACCAGGGTGGGGACTTCCTGAGTACTGAGCGATTGGAAGGTGAGAAGGAGGACAGCTGTATTTCAGTGGGTGTGACGATAGCTGAGTTTGGCTCCCTGGTGACAAGCTCGTGCTAAAGCTCACCCACCCCGCCACAGCAGCTCCTTTCTTTGCTGACTGGGTGCCGGGCATGGAGATGAGCCTAGACTGCACGGCAGGGCGGGATCTGGAAGGTCCCCAAAGGCAGGTGTGTTAAAAGTGTGCTCCCCAGCTTGTTGATGTCGGGAGGTGGTGGGCCCTTTAAGGGGGGGCTAGTGGGAGGTCTTTAGGCTTTGGAGGGCTGTCCTTGAAGGGGATACTGGGACCCTGGCCCCTTTTCCCCTTTTATTGTAAGTTCCAGCCACAAGGTGGGTGGTTTTGATACACCATGAGCCTCCTGCCATGATGCGCTGCCTTATCACAGACCCCAAAGCAGGGGGACCGGTCAGCCCCAGGCCCAACCTCCTAAGTGAACTTTCTCTTTATAAGCTTTATAATTCTTCCCTCTTATTTTCTCTGTATTAGGAATCATGGGGATATCTTAGTAATAGAGAGCTGACTAATAGCTGCCCCATTGGATACTCCAGCGCTTTGAATTCCTATCATATCTCCATCCAGGTGAGGAACTGAGGCCTCCAGAGTAAGACTGTGGCCCGGGCTTCTCAGTGGCTAAGGGGTGGAACTGGAGCAGAACCGGGCCTCTGTGATCCCAGGATGGCACTTTGCCCTCGGCTCAGAGGCCACGAGCTTGTTACCGTAGATTTAAGCTCAGTTATTATTGTAGCCACAAAACCACAGCTTTTCTCCTTAGAATTTGCAAAAACATGGGAAAGCATTCTTATTTCAAGGACATGGATGATGATGGATGCTGATTTCAGAGACGCGCTGTGGCAGCAAAGAAGCTCACACATCCCCTCGGGCCCCCCTTCACCTTCAAAGGCCCCACCACTGCCCCATAGCACCACCCCGGAGACCAAACCTTGAGCACATGGCCCCTGGGGATGCCCACATTCTGCCTTGCAGTCATTGCAAGAAGCTCGCGGCAGTGTCCGGCTCGTGGTGAACAGGAGCAGTGCCATGGCAGCTCTCGGGGATCAGGGACATTCCCAGGGCTGGAGGGGAAGTGGGAGGGGAGACGGCATCACTGAGAGGTGAGCCCTCATCCTGTCCCTTTCACCTCCAACAGAAGCCCAGTGGGCGTGTACTCTGCAGGCCGAGACGTAGCTAAGGTGTGTGTGCACGTGGCCCAGGAGGATGGGAGGTGATATATACAACAAGGGCAGGCTCATCCCTCAACCCAAGGACCATGAGTGTCCACAGGGCCAGATGTGGCTGGCCTGGGGGCTGGGCTCCAGGTAACCTGCCCGGATCCTCTGTGCAGGCTCTGTGTACAGTAAGATCCCATAGCCGTGTCCCTCCCAGAACACAGTCAAAGCCAAGGTCACTGTAGGGTAAGGCTGGCTAGGTGAGTCTCCATCACCAAGGAAGGAGGGACTTGAACAGGATGGGGCTGATCAAGGAGACAGCGGAGGCTCAGTGATCTGAGCCATGCAGGGCAGCCGGGGCTCCAATGGCAAAAGCCACAGTGAGAGGTGCTGAGGGCAGAATGTCCTCTGCCCTGTGAGGCCACAGTGCCACTGTCTTCTGCACCATCTGTGAGTCTGCAAGGAAAGACTATTTTGAGTGGCATCCGCTGTCAGTGGTGTCTGTGAAGAAAGGAGTCACAGATCCATCCCTGGGTCCAGTCTCACAAGCTGGGGAGACACAGTGACGGATCAGCGAGAGGAGCCAGGGGCCAGTGGGCCGGGCAGTGCTAGGGATGCAGGTGGCTGTGATCTTGCTAGACCACGACACAGAGGGAAAGAAAAAGGGCTGTGACATGGGGTGCCACCAGCATTAACTGAAAAAACATAAACCAAATGCCACCGCAGTGACAGCCGGTCAGGAAATGGGAGAGGAGTTACTGGGTTCCTTGAAGTAGCCTCCTCAGTTCTCCCTTTTTATTAAGAGGAACAGTTTGGAGGAATGTTTTTTCTTTTTCCAGGGCTGGGGATTGAACCCAAGGGTGCTCTACCACTGAGATACATCCCCAGCCCTTTTTATTTTTTTAAATTTTGAGACGGGTCTTGCTAAGTTACTGAGGCTAGCCTCAAACTCATAATCCTCCTGCCTCAGCCTCTGCACCCACCACACCCAGCCTGTGGCCAAGGCTCCCTCTTACCTACAGGCCCAACCTTGCTTCTTCAGCCCAGCCTGCTGTGTTCTGCCCACTGGCCTGGGTAGGACCCCCTAGTCTAATGCCCCTCCAACACAAAGAGAGTCTTGCCTCAAGGCTAAAATCACCAGTCAGAAAAGGGTTGAGCAATCGGGCAATCCCCAGAAAAGCACTTTCCTCCTCAGCAGAGCACCCTTGAGCAATAGGGAGAGGGTGCTGCTTTCAGCTTCAGTGTGGCCCATCAAAGCATCCGTGAGCCCCACGGTCCTGGGTGGAGGCGAACCCCCCAGCCTGGACAGCCAGGTTTTGCACTCCCCAGCCGCGTGGCGGGAGCCGGTTCTGTTCCCTAGATCAAGGCTTTATTGGAGCAAAATCTGCAGATGAAGGGGTTGGCAGGATTGTGTGGTGCGCTGCCAGGAAATCTGCAAAAACCATTCTCATCTTTGCTAAGAGGTGAGATATTTATGTCTTTCATAAGCAGGCAACTGAGACAGCCTGAGCTTACACACAGCCACCCGGTGCGGCCACCACAAGAGCACACGTCACCCAGGCCTCCACGCACCCCTGCTGCTCCCCGCCCACCGCCGGGGGCCACAGTGCTGCCACCACAGCTCCAGGTGACCTGCCTCCCCCTCAGGCCTCTCTCAGTGTGGACTCCTCTGTTCAGCATCCTGTGCCCAAGATGCCCTGGCTGTCTGTGGAGCTGGCCATGCCTGTCACCAGAGCTGGTACTGGCAGTCCCCGCCTGGACTAGGCTGAGCGTTGGTCCCAGCGGCAAGACCAGGGCCCTCAGCCACAGGTACAGTGTGACCCCACAGGGTGGCAGGCAGAGATCCCGGCCGTGTGTGCCAATCCAACACCAAGGGTCCTGAGGTCCCCTGAGCCCCATGTGAATGACAGCTGCACCCATACCCACTGCAAGGGCACCCAGGACGGGTGAGGGTTAGAGCGGCCATCTGAGCAGAAGGAAACCCTCCCTGCAGGGAAGCTCCGTTCACAGGGACCCTGAAGGGGGCCCCCGCCAGGCCCCTCCTCCACACAGGTTGGAGGGTGACAGGAGAGGCTCAGGCGCAGAGAGAGGCTGCACCATGCGGAGCATGGATGGCCATTCACTGAAGAGCACAGTGCACCTGCGGTTCCCAGGAGTCGGCCAGGTCACTGAGCTTGTCCAGGAGCTATTTTGGCCTTAGTGTCCACTCCACATGCCTGGAACCACCGAGACAGCTTGGGACAGACCTAACCCGCCTCCAGTGCCCCAAGGGACAGGTGAGGCACCTCTGAGCCGGCCCCTCCACAGGCAGAGCGCAGTCCTGGGAGCCTTGTGTGGGACTGGCAGAGCTGGGATCCATGCCGACACACCAAGCCATGCACGCCGGGCTTTCCAGGAGGACGCCAACACAGTCACCTCACAAGTGGATGTTTGCATGACATCATGAAGGCCGGTGCTCACAGGTGGTAGAAGTTTTAGTGATGTTACCAAAATCCTCTCAAATGATACATAAGGCGCAAGCCAAGTGTTGATCGAGTTAAACCATCTTGCATTTTGTGATCTAAAATTTCTGTTTTTAATTTTTAACTGATATCATCAAATACATTCATGGGGTGAAGGTGATCTAGATATAGTACATTTTGCGGTGTGAGTAAATACATTTATGTGGTGAAGTTATTGTGACGTATTATACCGTGAGGTATGAAGGGATGACTTGGGTGCCAGGTGATGGCATGACACATCACATAGTGTGGTGGATTTACACATTGTCACCTCACATACTAATCATTTCTTTGTGGTGAGAGCCTTTAAAATCCTCTTAGCAGCTGGGCACAGTGGCACACGTCTGTAATCCTAGTAGCTCGGGAAGCTGAGGCAGGAGGATTGCAAGTTCCAAGCCAGCCTCAGCAACTTAAGAGAGGCCCTGAGCAACTTAATGAGACTCTCTCTCAAAATAAAAAATAAAAAGGGCTGGGGATATGGCTCAGTGGTAAAGCACCACTAGGTTCAATTCCAGTACAAAAATAAAATAAAATCCTCTCAGCAATTTTGCAGTACACAGAACATTAGGGTTAACTGTATTCACCGCGCTACGCCATGGATCACTAACCCATCTCTCTCGTCCAACTGAAGCCTCACACCTTTGGCCAACACTCCCCTCTCGCCATCCACCCCAGGGCCTGGTAACCACCTTTCTACACTACTCATGTGAATTCACCCTTTGTAGAACTCAAATATTAGTGAGATCACACAGCATCCGTCTTTCTGTTCCTGACTTGTTTGATTAACATAAAGTCTTCCAGGTCCCGGATGAGAGCACGTCCTTCGTTTTCAAGGCTGGACCAAGGCATGGTTCCCTCCCACCTGGAGACAGGAGCAAGGCGTCCACAGGATGAAGATTGCTGCAGAAGTTAGAACACTGCCTCACGCCGCAGCCAGTGTGTTTCTATCTCGGTGAGCCGATGCTGTGTGGAACTCTGTCCAGGTCTCTTCCCAGCCACCTTTCAGCAGCCACAGCCTCCATGACCACCACCAGTCTCTAACTGCTGCCTCCCCCGACCTCTTTCTGAACCTGAGAAAGGATGGACACGGGCCACCTGTGGACCATGGCTGTAAGTAACAGCTGTGCCCCGAATGGTTCAGAAACAAGGACAGCTGGTGTCAGGCAGAATAGCCAGTCCCGTCCGTGCACACACTAAGTTAAACACACACGTTTCTCCATGTCATCCTGCGTCATTCAGTGACAGGGACGTGTTCCGATAAGTGCCTTGCTAGGCTACTTCATTATTGTGGAAACATGGCTGATGCCATGTTTGACCTCGGTCAAAGAGATCCTCACATCAGCCACCAGGCGGCCTCTTGACCCAGGGAACTTGAGCAAAAGTTAACCAGGATCAATGCCGACGTTTAATGAGCACTTACATTTGCCTGATGCTTCAGAGGAAAGTTTTCATGTATGAATTCATGGAGAGAAAAATTGTGGAAGATTTTGGAGTGGGCAAGAGAGACACAGGACATCTTGTCAACCTCCAGGTGCGCTTCTCCCTGTGTCTTTGACCAGCCTGTCCCTCTACTCTGTAGAGATCAACATTAGCTTGTGGGAAACCCAGCGGGCCGCCTAGTCCCACCCTTGGAAATGCAAACCCTGTCCAGTGGAAAGCGATCGGATGGATATCGACCAGTTTTGCCAGCAGTTTTGCATCTGCAAATGGGCACGGCTCAGGTTGGAACCCATATGTGAGTCCACGTCATCGTTCTTTACCTAGAGCATAGAGATGTGGCACTTGAGTTCTATTTTAAACCAGTTGGTAACATTTAGTGGATCCTGAACTAAGTTGAGTAAAATCTTGCTTCTAACAAATGAGAAGGGAAACTGGAAAGCCAGCCCATGCGCAGCTTGGAACAAAGGTGCTTTAGCATAACATGACCTGAAGTCCCTTTTTATACACCCCTCTCACCTCCAGCACCAGCACCTCCAGCGGATCCAGTAGGAAGGAGTTTGCCTGCCCAGGGAGCCACCCCAAGGCTGGAAAACCATCCTGCACAGACACTCCCCATATGGAAAGGACCTGTCTGAAATGTCAGCCATTCTCCCACGAAAGTAGCTACTTCCTTCTCTACAAAAGAGGCTCTAGATGGTCTGAGGGCAGGTCTTGTTGCCTCTGGTCTCCTTCAGACAAAACATGGTCCCTGTCCCTATTTGGGAAGATTTTGAAACCCTCTGCCTCTGGCCTCAGTCCCCTTGAGCTGCCAACATCTCTCCAAAAAGGAGGTGCCTGAGCTGAGCTGGCTCAACCCAAAACGGCTCCGTGGACCTGCACCCTGGAAATGGGTGGGACGTGAGGAAGCTGACCACGGGGTGCCTGTCTTCCACTAAGGTCCCCCCTCGTATGTGAAGCTGGCCTCGATCCTCTCCTCCTTCTGTGTGTACCGACCGTGGAACTGTTTGTGATGGACGGGGGATGCGTATTCTCATTTCTAAAGCAATCAGTAATCCCTTTCATTCAATTTTTTATTGGGAAAGAATCCTGTCTTCTATTTATATTAATAAATTATGTATACATGAACAAAATCGCTTTAATGATTAAAAACACACTCCACTCGGATGGTCGTATTGGTCAAGCATGAGATAAGGAACCCATTGGACACTGTAAACCAGCGATCCCTCCGTATCTATGGCTACTCCTCACCCCCCTTGGGATGCCCACTGACAAATTCCACCTTTCTGACAGCGGCTCAGCCAGCACGCTGGCCGGCTGTGGGACTCGGCTCTGGTGATGACCAGAGTCCTGCCGTCTCCACAATGGCTCACAGAGCTGCAGACTGACCCAAGGAGAGCGCCGCCACACATGCCTTGGCCCACTGATCAGCCGCCCTCCCTGACTCCTGGTCCCACCCTCAGCCGGCCTAGCAGGCTGTGGAAGCCTGACCTGTAATCAGTCAGCCCCTGTCCACCGGTCCTCGTGACAGCCAAACGTAGGGTCATTTTGTTTCATTTTTGCAGCGCTGGGGGTCAAAGCCAGGGCCTTGCGTGTGCCAGGCAAGTGCTCTCCACTTCTGAACAATGTCACATGTCACTGCTTTTTGTACCACGTTGATTAAGATCAAGGATATTTTGACTTCTCACATGGACAGTCTGAATTCTTCAGTGTTCTGAAGAAGTGGAAAGGCATTGTCCATTATGCACACAGGGGCCCCTCAGTGTCACGTAGCCATAGTAATCACGGGGAAACAGATATCGAAAGGCCAGGCAACAGGCCAAAGGTCACCAGCAAGGTCAAGGATGAAACCAAATTTGAGTGTTTCAGCTTCATTTGTCACCGTCCCCCCGCAAGCCTGCAGAGCATGCAGTTAGGTCTTGTTACACCCACATTCAAAGCGGATTCCACTCATCAGCCATCAAGAAACTCAGCTGAGGAGGAGCACAGAATTGTGCACCTTGATTATTTGATGTAGACATATGTCAGTCTTCCAATGTCACATGGCACCTTACATGGTTCCCCAGTCAAGATTAGAGAGCTCCTTCCCTCTAGGTGAGGCCGGGGTCAGTATTGAGCCCCCTGCCTGAGGACAGCACCAGGCAGGAAGTAGCCACACATTCCCAACCACCTACCTGCCCTGCACACTACGATTCCTCCAGTGGCCAGCATTTACATGTGGACCTCTTTAGCTGATGCTGAGAAACCCCTTCACCATACAAAGAAGCCTGGGGAAGGCAGGCCCACTCTCAGGAAAGCAGACCCCACGGTTTATGCAGAGACTTAATGATGTGCTTGGAGCCCTCCTCCGGCTGCTCCACCCTGTTAGAAAGGGAAACCTGTGCAGGATGTGCCTGAGGCTTCCTGGAAGGGAATGCACCCACTGGGCTCAGGCCCTGGCCTAGACCACAGAGAGCACTCCCTGGGGAAGATGCTTCTCCCACAAGGACCAGGAGCTCCCAGAGCCAAACACAGGGCCACCCATTCCCAACCCTGGCCCACAGAACAGACAAGCCCCTACTGCCGCTGACGCTGGTAGCCAGAGCTGTGGGGCAGGGCACAGTCCATACCGTGCAGAGGCCTGTGGTGTCCAGGCTGCTCAGATCAAATATCGGTGCAGAACAGAAAGAAGTTTTGAATTTGACCGGATCTTCCTGGACACATTATAAACAGGAAGCATGTGTCAGGCCAGGAGTAACAAACCCGACTGAGTGCCATTCTTCAAGGCCACGAAGTTGGGTGCATGGGGGCAGATTTTTCAGGGTCCCCAGCAGGGCTGGATTAAGGATAAACCCACCAGGATGAAAACTAGCCCTCGGAGCAGTAATCCACCAAGCCTATGGCAAGAGTCAGAATCAAAAGAGAGGGGCAGACAGATGAAAGTAAGCCAACGAATTCCTTGACATAGGCTTATGAGTTTTGACACTTTGATAGGAAGAATCTGTTACAGTGCTTGAAAGTTCCAAGCTCATCCTGCAGGGTACGGGGCAAAGGGGCAGAGAGTTCAAAGTGAATAATTACCTGTTATTGATGTATTATATTTAAAAACCCTGGCTCAGGATTAAAGACACTCTCAAGGCTGTTAACAGCCTGCAGTAAACAAGTCACGGATCAGAGAGGAGGGAGAGAAAAGAATTTCAGAAGGATTTCCTCCACCCTTCTGGAGCCTTCTGTAGGTAAGGCTGTGTTCAGACAAAATTGCTTCACCCAGAAAGGCATGTCGAGACTGGGAAACAATCATCAATGCCGACGGGACCTGTGTCAGTCCTTAGAGTGCCCCCAAGAGCTTTAGGGTCCTTCAAACACTGTCTTATTAATTACTATCTCCCTGGCACCATGGAGGAATTGGCCCCCAGCAGGAGGCAGGTTGAATTTTGTTGACTCATTGAGCCTATTTCTTTCTTGTTTATAGTTTCTATGAAAACAAAAAAGTGATTTTGCCAGTTAAGTAACTCGTGGCTCACAGACCCAGGGCCTTGTCCTTGGGGACAAGCATAGAGAGGGATCCTTTTCATCAGCAAGAACCCAGAACAGTCAGAAGAGTCCCTGGAGGGATGGAACTGGGAACGGATGACCCCCTCGGTTCCCCTGCACGGTATCTGATCCTGTGATCGCTCAGCTGAGGACCATTATTCTAATGAAAAACACTTCCAGGAAATCAGTCCAAGACAGATTTAATTTGATGTGGAAAAGAATTTCAAACGC
Organism: Spermophilus citellus; assembly: GCF_964194105.1. Lineage (NCBI taxonomy): Eukaryota > Metazoa > Chordata > Mammalia > Rodentia > Sciuridae > Spermophilus > Spermophilus citellus. Next base: position 14,766,268 of record NC_138198.1, on the reverse strand, counting down.
ACATTATGTCCATCGGAAATTATGATCAGCTTTAGCTTTCAAGTACCCAGATCTGAAGATGCCAGGGCTTTGAAGGAGACGGGAGGAGCGCTCTTTTGGTTTCGCTTTTTATGTCTTTTAAGAAAAAAACGAAGAAACAGAAGAGCTGTCCTTCCCTGGGGGGACGATCTGATCAGCGTCCACGTGAGGCGCTGATGGGCAGCTCCTCCCACTCGGGGCCTCGAGACCGGCCGCGCGCGCCCCCTAGAGGCCATGGGCAGGGTCCTCTGCGAAGCGGGAGCGCGGATGATGCAGGGCGCTCAGCAGGCTCAGCCTGCGCCTGAGCTGAGAATCAAGTCCTCCAGGTCTGACCCTGCCCGGCCTTTCTGAGTCGGGCTCCTAATTTTGTCCTCTAATTCGTGCGGATCTCCAGTCTTGAACGATGCAGCAGGTCCAGGAACCTGTGGCCAGCTCTGCTCGTTGCCAGTTCTGCAAAAGGAAAGAGCTCTGCAGGGTTTGGAATGCTAAACGGAAAGAAAGAGCTGTGTACCAGCCAGGCCCCTGCTCTCTGGGCTCCTTCAGCAGGAGCCCCGCCCTTCTGCTGTGCCTTGCTGTGTGCTGGCCCCTGGGTGCACCTGGGCCTGGCTCCTGGCTGAGGCATGTGCTCACACAGGTCTGCAAGAACCCTAAGAACTATTGTGTGGACGTTTTCCCTCCCTTTACACGCTTTACTTTTGGGGAAATGCACACAGCATGCCATTTTAACAGGCTAAGCCATAGCTGGTTGGCACTCAGTATATCCGTGTGATTGTGCAACCATCATCTAGTTCCAAAACCTTTCACCACCTCCAACAAATTCAGCAGCCATTAAGCAGTAAGTTCCCACCCTACTCTCCCAGCCCCCTGGCAACCTCTGATCTACTGAATCTAGTGAATCTGCTTACTCTGGCTATTTCCTTCAGTGAAGTCTCACACCGTTTGTCCTGCTGTGGCGAGCTATTTCTATTTAAGGTCCATCCATGTGGACGCATTACCAGATTTCCATTCCTGTTAATGACAGAATACTGCCTGTTGTGTGTGCAACACCACGTTTTGTTTGCACAATCGTCTGCTGGTGGGCACCTGGTTGCTTCCCTCCCTTGGCACTGTGTCCCTTGCCACCATGAGCACTGGTGTGGACGCAGGGTTCAAGCCCCTCATTGCAGTTGCTGTGGATCAGCCTGGGAGTGGGACTCCTGGGTCTTTCCCTTTATTTGTGCTTAATGGATGGAAGAATGAGCATTTCCAGCAGAGACAACAGTCAGGACATCAAGGCTCAGTATAGCTCTGAGCCACCTGAAGCCATTTGCAATGGTGGCACTGGGAGACCCAGAGATGAGGTCACCAGGCAGACACAGGAATGTGTTTAATCCAAGCCAGACCAATCCAGGAGTAGGCCATGATGCACACCTTTCTCTCCCTGGTACTCAGGACGGAGGCCATTCAAAACAGCAGCACACCCCGCAGTCCCCACACGGCCGTCCACCACACTTCCTTCCTTCACTCAGGAAAGACTCAAGATAAGGGGGGGTACTTGTATTTTTTCAGGAGAAAGCATTCTAATGTATAAGTGAAGCCCGATCTTTAGTGTTCTGTTTTTATCACCCTTGTCACCCACTTGCCAATAACAGTGACCAGAGGACCTAGGGGTGAAAGGGAAGATGGATGACTCCACAGTGGATCAGCTGACACTGGTGACATGGCCACCAGCCAGCACAGAAAGCAAGGAAGAGGAGTGGACATGGACTAGGTGATGACCTGATCTTCACAGAATGAGAGGTGGCCTTCAGGGTGGGGGACAGACAGTGCCAGATCTCAGAGAAAGGCCAGCTTGAGAGAAAGAGGTGGGAAGCACCCCGCACAGGATAAGAGGGCCCAACAAAGATTCAGCTTCATGGAGAGAAGGGAGGTCCAGGACCAGAATTCCAAAGCATTCTGACACTTAAGAGTCATGCGAGTTAGAAGGACCCAAAGACCTCAGAGTGGTCAAGGGACGCACTGCAAAAATCACAGGCCAGGTGTGGTGGCACACACCTGTAATCCCAGGGGCTCTGGAGGCTGAGGCAGGAGGACCACAAGTTCAAAGCCAGCCTCAGCAACTTAGTGAGGCCCTGAGCAACTTGGCGAGGGCTTATCTCTAAATAAAATACAAAAAAAGGGGGGGAAGGCGGGCTGGGGATGTGGCTCAGTGGTTAAGCATCATCCCTGGGTTCCATCCCCAGGACAAGAAAGAAAGAAAGAAAGAAAGAAAGAAAGAAAGAAAGAAAGAAAGAACCAGAGACTCCAATGCCACCACGTCCTGGCACAAGCTCAGAGCTCCTCCAGACTCAACCAGCAGGAGGGCCATGAGGTCTGGGGACATCCCAGGGAAGCAGCGGGCAGGGCATCCTGCTCCATCAGGGAAAGGAGGCCAAGGAGGGTCCACCTGACATGCCCAGGGTATTGCTGGGAACACAAGAACCCAAGCAGTCGCACAGTGGGACCTGCTCCACGTGCCCTTGCCACTTCGAAGGGGCTGAGAGGAGTGTGTGCCGGACCCAGACCCGCACCTCGTCCAGCTTTGCTGGCTGCTTTTCCAACCCCCATTTTTATCCGCCACTCAAGAGCTCCAAACTGTTCAATGAGGTTCATATTTTAAATTTTCCAGCTTTGGGGGCTGGCATTCAACACCACCTGGCTTCCGAACTCATCTTTCTTACACGCTGCCCGCCCAGCATGGTCCTGCCTGGTGCCAGGCCAGAGGGCCCCTTCCCTGGTCTTCCCGCCCCCTGCGGAGGCCTCGTCCCTCCCATCGTGCCCACAGAGTGGTGACAGCTGAGCACAGGCTCACCTGAAACCTGAGCCATAAATAATACATTTTACATTTCAATTTTTTAAATTAAATTTTAAGTTCTGCAATAAACTTTAAATTTCTTGAAGGTATCGGCGAAGAATCAGATTCCCTTTGTTCCTCACGGAGTACAGAGTACCGCTCTCCACTCAGGGATTGGAAAATAAGTGGATGGATGAACAGAAGAGTGAATAAGTAAAAGAACAAAATCAAAGCTGCAATGATGCTTGGGAAAACAGGTATATTTATTGAAAGGCTTTTAACCTGTACTCAAACTGCCTTAGACCATCATGGAATAAAGAATGGTGGGAATAGGACTCAGGGCCCTGTCATGCTAGGCAGGTGCCCACCACTGAGCTCTACCTGGTCCCTGGAATGTGTTCTTTCTTATTCTAGAAGTAACTAGAAGCCCTGAGGAAGGAGGAGCTTTGGGCCTGGTTGACAGGTGGCCAGCAAGACCCCTGCATGGAAGCCCACCTCCCTGCTCTAAGCAGGTGGCCCTACGTGTCAGAGTCACCGTGCTCCACTCATGGCCAGTGTAGACATTCCCCTCCATGCACACCCAGCTCTGGTCTCTGGTGGACCCAGATGCAGCAGGCTCAGGATGGAGCCTGCAGCTCTGAGGCATGTGGGATGCACTGGGCGGGATGGACGCCTGGTCAAGCAGGAAGTGTGGTGGGACTGGACACTCAGGGGACAGGCAGCACATCACGGTGACGGGTCATGGTGCACTTTGCCTCACTGAGTCGTGGTGCCATGACATGGGTGTGACTGCCCCCATTTTCCTGAAGAGGACACCGAGACACTGGTGTCCAGTGACCTGTTCTGACTCACCGGCTCGTAAGCAGCAGAGCCAAGACTCAAAACTTGGGCTCGAGGAGGACCACGGCTCACAAAACAACCTGACCTCAAGGCTACCCAATAGCCATTTCTCCCACTAATCATTTCTTAAAAGGAAAACAGACACCCTTGCCACCACCGCTCCAGCCACGTCATGGTTCAGAGCTTCTCCTGGAAGTGAGAGCGCCTTGTTACCTGACATTCCCGGAGCTGGGTCGTCCCACTAGCGTTCTGCTAGTTTTTAGAATAAATGGAAATTCAAATGAAAGCTAACCCAGTGCCAGACCCTGTCCTAAGCACTTCCATGGCACCAGATATTCATGAACCCAGAGAGGGGACACTATGCCCAATGCACAGGTCGAGGAGGTACCGCCCAGGGAAGTTAAACAACCTGCCTTGGGTCACCCAGTCAAAGACTGACGGGATAGGGATTGGACCTCTTAGTCGCTGCTCCACATGGCCTCCGGACATTGGTGTGTGTCTGTTCTCTTTCTCAGAAACTTGAACCCTCGCTCTCAACTTGCTTGGGATCCCTGGGAGCAATAGGAACAAATCTTTCCTCTCTGGTCCCCCCCGGCACCCCCTCTCAGCCATCGAAGCGGAGGAGGAGACTGCTCGCTCTCTAGAAGCCCAGCCACTTGGAGGCTTATTTGAGTCACAAGAGCATGCCCTCCTTCTACAGTCTGCTGGTGTCTGTCCCTCACCTTCCAGAGGGAGCCATGCTGAGACAAGGTACGCAGGCCAGTGGTCAGTGACGTCAGCACAGTTGGCTCTCACCACCGCAAACACTGTCTTCTCTTTAGTGAGACAGTCATACCTGTAGGTTTTCCTGCTCCTGCAGAGGGAAGACATTTTTAAATAACATACATCTCACAAAAACATTCCTCTTCTTACATTAGGTTCTCTGATTTGGAAAATCAGGATTCACAGTATATTCTTTTTTATTCGAGCATCACAGTTACACACAGTGGTTGGGGTTCATTTTGACATAATCCAACATGATGGAGCTTGACGTCAGTGCCTGTTCATTCCCTCTCCTCCCCCTCCCCTATTCTGTCCTCTGCTCTACTGACCTCCCTTTCACTCATTTATTGATTTTTGATTGGTGATTTCAAATTATGTATAAACGTGGAATTCCCCCTCTGGTGGATTTATTTTTGCACATGGCATGATTTTGTTAAATTCTTCCGCATTTCCTCCCCTTTCCCATCCTCCCTCCCTCCCTCTCTCTCTTCCTCTACTCCACTGATCTTCCCTATATCTTTATGATGTCCAGTCCCTTTCCCTCCTTATTTTGCTCTAGCTTCTGCAGATGAGAGAAAACATTTGCACCCTTGACTTTGAGTCTGTTTTATTTCACTTAGCACGATGTTCTCCAGCTCCACCCATTTACTAGCAAATGCATAAGTGCATTCTTCCTTATGGCTGAGTAAAACTGCATTATACCTATACACCACCTTTTCTTAATTCATTCATCTATTGAGGACACAGGGGCAGGTTCCGTAACTTAGCTACGGCGAGTTGTGCTGCTACAGATATTGGAATGCATGTTATCTCTGTAGGAGGCTGATTTGGGTTCTTTGAATACACACCCAGGAGTGGAAGAGCTGGGTCATATGGAGATCCCACTAGTTGTTTTGAGGAATCTCCACACTGCTTTCTAGAGTGGTTGCACTAATTTGCAGTCCCACTAACAATGTGTGAGTGTGCCTCTCCCCACATCTTCCCCAGCATCTATTGTCATCTGTGTCCTTGATGACTGCCCTTCTAACTGGAGGGAGATGGCGTCCTGGGCAGCTTAGGGTCACCTCCCTCATTGGAGAGATGGTGAACATTTTTTTTTCATTTATTAGTTGTCCATTTGTGTTTCTTCTTTTGAGAAATGTCTCTTTAGTTCTTTTGCCATTTATTATTGGATTATTGGGGTTTTTTGGTGTCAAGCCCAAAGCGTACATTCTTGATGGAGGAGACTTTGCCCCCATGGGGGCCAAAATGGATTCTTGGACAAAAATAAAAGTCCACACAACTGGCTGCTTGCTGGTGTGTGGCCCTCTAGAGCTCGACACTTCTCAACACAATTGTATTTCTTATATTTCCTTTCTCTCACTGGGGAAAAGTCAGCTTGCATTTCATTTTCCTTCCTAGGGAGGTGATAATGAGCACCGGTTTGAGCAGCAAGGTAGGTGAGACTCTCCCAGCACTGAGCTCGCTGGGGAAAGGGCCTCCCCGCTGCATGGCCCACTCCCTGCTCCTGCCCAGTCCCCGGCCCACCTGCAGCAGAGTCCTGACACCTCGGCCAGAGCACCCCACGTATGTTTTCACATGTGCATAATAAAGATATGTAGTGTTCCAAAGAGGGAAGAACTGAGGACACCAGGGTCACCTGGGGAGTTCTTGGGGACATTCAGTCAAGCTGCTCTGTCTGCTGCTCATCTCCCTGTCCTCAGCCCCACAAGGCACAGTGACTGAGGTGAGCCAGGCACAGCAGACCTGTGTCCCTGTGGAGCACCTTGGGGATCAGGGTGCGTCTCTGCTGCAGACCGCAGGTTGCTGGACACCAGGCCCAGGGAAGGACGCAGCAGCTGTAAGCTGACCTCACTTCTTTCTGCATTCGGAATGCTCGTCTCCAACTCTGCTGCAGCGGAAGCTCAGGAAGGTGGAAATGGGAACAGACCTGTGCGTCTTTGCTCATGTGGCAAGCCAGTGTGCACATTGCCCACCACACCCTCCATGCACGCCCTCCGCCCACACCCTGCCAGCACTTGTGAAATCCTTTTGTTCATCCCCAAGCGGAGCTAAGCCGGGGCACTCCCTGTGGCCCACACTGCCTTGTACAGCCTGTAGCTATTTTCACGGCAGATGCCTACATTTAAAACTTCAGCAGTGAGATGGCCCAATGGTCAGGAGCCGTGTAACAGGTCTCTGGGGTTTTCGTTTCCTCCACACAGAGGCAGGACCTCCTTCCCTATCTAGTATTAGCCACAGGACCTTAACCCATACGAACTAATCCTACCTTCAGTCTCACCGCAAGTGCAAGCTAAGGAGCCTGGATACCTGCCAAGAACATGTTCCCACCGGGAGCCCCAGAGGAGGCACAGAGGCTGATGGACCCTCTCCCTCCCTTTACCTCTTGCCAGCCTCGTGGCCACTTTCTCGGCACAAGCATCTGCCATGGGCCTAGCCTCGTACCCACCAACATCCCTGACAGATGTGTTTCCTGCATGAAAAAAAAAAAAAAGTACTTTTTGCTTTGCAACCTAAAGATATCTTTATGCTGAAGACTTCATGGTCATTGATTTTGATCTTTCTTATTTCAAACTTGCACCCACAGCTGCAAGAAATCCCAACTAGAGCATCTTGCTTCATGTGACATTTTCCATGCACACCTGTAAAAAATCAAGTCCAAGATTGAGTTTCCATCTTCAAGACTATTAAGCACTTTCATCAGGATTTTTGTTTTGTTTTAGTGCTTTGTTTGAAAAACAGATTTTTATTTTATTTTTTTACCATGTGCTGTGTGCGAGGGTGAGGGCTTTAAGGGATGCTTCTTGTGATTATCCCACGTAATCAACAACACCAGGCACCCTAAAGCGTCCCCTGCACTGCTGGGCCATGTGTTTGCAATCGGCAGTGGCTCTTTGAGCCTGGCCAGCATGTGTTTTTGGAGTTTGAATTCAATTTCGGCAACCTTGGGAAGGCACAACATGGGCTGGGAAGGAATTTGAATGGAATTAGCTTGATTTGGATTCTGTAGGAGCCAGAGAGCCGTCCACCATCTGCCTGCCTCGGGACGTCTGTGCACGTGTGCCTGCAACTCGCTTGGCTCTGGCCTCTGAGGTGTGTGGAGTGGGAGGAAGGAGGAAGTAGCTGTCTGTCCCTCTGAAGGACTGTCTGCGCGGAAAGACCTGGGCACACACGGTCGGTGAGCAGAATGGCCCCGGAGTGGACTGGGCTCAGGGCTGATTTTAAATGACCAGAGCTTGATGAACTGCTCACCCCTTGGGCTATAGCCCCACGTCCTCCAGCGTCTGCAGGGAAACTGGAAGGGCATCGACCTGCTCGTCTAAAGAACCAGATGTGTGCCATCACGTGGGGGACAGCCCAGACACGGGGTGTCACACTGCACCCCTCCAGGACTGGGCTGCCCAGAGACTTGGAAGCTGGATGGAGAACTTCTGCTAGGGCCAATCACTGTGGGACAGAGCACTTCTGCCACCAGAAATCCTCAAGGAGGGGCAAAGTGTCCACAGGGGTATCTTATTGTGAGGCTAAGGCAGATCTTTTCCCAGCTGTAATTCTGTTTTAATAGGCTCGATTAGGGAGATGTGAACGTTGTGGAGTGTTTTCATGAGTGTGCGCCTGTGTGTACGTGTGTGTGTGTGAGACCCTAAGCAGGAATTTCAAAGCACGGCTGTGACCTTGTTTCCCACTGCACCAGGCGTCCACTTTTGGAGTCCAGAAATCAGTGTGTTAAACATGCCCAGCTGGTTCTGCCGTCAGAACACAGTGGCATTTGGGGACATAGGGTGGGGACTGCAGAGTGCTAATGACACTAGAGGTTGACTTGGCTGAATTCTGTCTCAGCGCGGGCCAGGTCCTGAGAACTGGGGGGAATCTGCGTGAGCGCCTCTGCGGGCTGCAGCATTCCACTCCACAGTGGAGAGGGCTGAAGATACATCACCAGTGTTCGAGGGACAAGGCTGGCGTCCAGGGTCCCAGCGTGACGGGTGGTCCTGGTCCAGTGATGAGCTCCCACCTGGCCACAGCACTCTCTCTGTTCCAGCACCTTTGCCTGAGGCTCCTGGGATCAGGCTGACCCGGGACGTTCACCGGCTCTGATCCAGGCAGCCTGTTTCACAGATGAGGACAGAGGACATCGTGACCCAAGAGGAAGGCATTCTCCAAAGCTCCAGACCCAACTCTGAACAAACCAGATTCCGCAGCACCCTGGACACTAATGGTCCCCAAGACAGAGTTCTGGATCCGTCTGTAGGGACATCAGGGGGAAATGCCAAGTGGCCGGATGCTGTAGTCAGGACCCCTGCTGCCTGCGTGCTTTCTGAAGCAAGATTTAGCAACAAGTCTCTTACCAGGATTTAGAAATGAAAAGTCCCCATTGCCTATAAAGACAGTCAGGTTTAACAGTGAACAGTTAATTTTCAAAAGAATCTCTGAGCCCTTCTAGATTCCCACAGGTACTGTGGGGCCCTGGGGGGCCTTGGGAAGCTTGTGTTCTTTTGTTTTTCCATTTTTTACTCCAGTATTTACTCCAGTATTTCCAAACACTTCTATGTCTGCTTTTACCTTCCCAACTCCATGAACACAGTTAGGGGGTCAAAAGTCAGAAATGGTCCATTAGTAGGAGACCCCTGACCTGGGATTTAGCATTTCCTCTGGGCCCCCAACTCATATGATACGTCCTTCTGCATGTCCAGTGTCCAAGGGCTGCTCGAGATCTAGTCAGCAATGTCTGCCCACAGACGTATTCTGGAAGCTTCCTCTGTCCAGCCTACACCCAAGCTCTTATTGCTGATGTCATCCACAACCTCCCCACATTTAGACTGCCAAGGCTGACCGGAGGCCAGAGTCCAGTGGTGAGCCTATCTGCAGCCATGATTTGCCTTTCAGCCCACAGTGAGCACGGAGTGTCCCAGAGCCCGAAGCCTTGCACCAAGTCCTGTCCTGACGTGAGTCCAGGTGGACCTGAGGTGGGCAGTGGGAAAGGTGGGGAAGTCCAGCCCCTGTTGCCCCTGAACTCCCACCCCAGGGTGGTTGAGCTCCCCGCACAGGCTCCTGTCTTCATAGAAATGAACCTGTACCTGGAACTGGGGAGAACTATGGTGACCAGGACCCAGAAGAGGGCCGCTGACTGGACCTGGACACCTGTGATGGCAGACAGGTCACTTGCCAAGCTACTGGGAAACCAGGCACATGCCTCCGCCAAGGTGGAACAGGGAAGAGCACCCACTGGAGAAGTCCAGAGTGATGGGCCTGGGCAGCTGCTGGACCACAGGACGAGCCACCAGGTAGGGGCATGGGCAAGTGAGGACAAGGTGGACCCTGGTGGCGATCTACCACCAGTTCTCAGCAGAACAGAGGACAAGTGGAAACTACCGGTGCCTCGGTGACTCTCCCATGTGCCTGCTGCAGACTGTCCCCTCCAGAGCCCATGCTGAAGTCGATGGCCATGGAGACAGTGGGGGAGGGGGCCCCAGAGAGGGCAGGTGGTGGGTGGAGCCCGCCAGGAATGTGCAGTGTCCCAGGGCTCTGGCCCCCTGCTCCCTTCCAGCCTGCCTGCTCACCCACTGCACCAGAAGCCGAGCAGACACCAGGCCCTCGGACCTCCCAGGCTCAGGCCCACCAGCCCAGACAAGCCCCATTCCCTGTAAGTGACCAGTCTCGGGTCTTCTGGGACAGAAATGAACGTGGACGAAGGCAATATGGGCCCCAACTGGTTTCAGAGAACAGCACAGCTGTGATCCCTCCACCTGTCCCTGGTCCGTGCTCGCAGACCCGCGCCAGGATTTTGGGAAACAGCCAGCTCCGCCAGGCTGACCCGGGGACACCCATATGCACCTTCACTATAATTTGCATATACCGACGCAGTGAGAGTGTCTTCACCTAACACAGGTGCATCTCACCCTCACAGCCGCACCCCACTCCCCCTGAAGTAGCAGAGTCCCCGATACCTCGCTGTGGGTGTCCACATCACCCCAAACCATCTGTAAACTAAGACGGAAGCGTCCCCTGCTCATGTAGCTGGCCATGGAGGAATCCCAAGAAGCTGGGGGTGGAGGTTGGGCATAAAGGCCCGTGCACCAGTGGGAGCCATGGGATCCAAATTCAAAGCCCGCTTTCTCCCCAAGGCACTCTGCTTTCACCTAGTATCTGGTCAAAACCGCGGACCTGGGCGGGCACAGGTCAGCTGTCTTCATTCCCACCTGATGGTGGAGGGCTGTGCACGCCCAGCGCCTTGCTTGGTGGGTCAGGAGACGCCAGCTCCTGGTGGCTGGTTTGGGTTGCATGGTGGCCTGTCCTGCAGAGTATGGCACCACCTTGCTCCACACCTGAGGACCTCTCCGGTCCTTCCATGGGGGTCTGCCAGCGCGGCAGCCTGCCGGTCAGAGGCACATCAAGCTCACCAAGTCTGCCGTGTCACGGGGCCACCCTGGCAGAGCAGCTTGCCCGGGGTCTGGGACATGCACCCCCAGGCAGCCCTTTGATCTCTCCACAAGTGCTCAGGTGACAACCCAGGGTCCTGAGAGGCTGTCATTCTTTTGTAATGGAGAAGGTGCTAGATGCAAAAACTCACCTTTGACCTTGGAAGGGATATTTTAACAAGCTGAGCACACCAGACCCTGGAAAATTCCACTGAGATGAAAGGCTCCTGGGTTTTTGTAGGATTTTTTTCCACCCTTATTACATGTGTCTTGCCCAAGTGTCTCGTGAGTAGTCCCCAGCTCACTCCCTGCTCACAAGCTCCATCAGCACGATGCTGCCCTTCGCAGCCCCCACACAATGGTCAGTATGGAGGCCTCTGTGGTCATCCTGATGGAGGATGGAGAGGTGGACACCCCAAGGGGTCTCAGCAAGGTGTGCTGCTGGTGTGAGCGGCCCCTGGAGAGCGTTGCTGAGCAGAGCGGAGCAAAGGCACCTCCCGGCTCCACAGCTGCCAGACAGGTGGTCAGTGACGAGCAGAGGACGCCCATCTAGATGGCACCGGAGGTGGGGTCGCCCCCGATCAAGTTACAGAATCCACTGTGGGTTCCTGAATCCATCTGCCTCCTGGGCACGTCAGACAGGCAAGTTAGATAGAGAGGGAGGATTCTGAGAAGGTACAGGAAGTTCTAGAATTTTCCACTTGATGATTCCTGCCAGGACAGCCCTCAGGTCATTTCACGGGTCACAGAGACAATGTGGGGTTCCGCCAGTGGCCCAGTGTTCTACCCCACCCTTGTGTATCAACACTGGGGCGTGAACACAGGACAGACCCAGAGGCACCGGCCCGCTGTGGGATGTACCTGGGTTAAAACCACAAGCGTCACTTGCTCCCACGCACCCCAGTCTGGATTGTGGGCCCCAGCAGCTTTCAGGTCCTCGGGAGGTGGGGTCTTTTCAGACTGGTGTCCAATAGCCCCGCACGCGTCTCGTGGTCTCCCCTTCCACACAGGGACCTGAAAAGTGGCCTCGGTGCCTTGGTGAAGGTGGGAGGGAGATGGACGGCAAACCCGGGGCCACAAGCCCTTCCCACTGGGCTTGGTCCTGCTCTAGAGGCCAAGGGTGGCCACCCCTCATGCTGCTGCCCTCTGAGCATCTCCACCTGCCCCATGGGGCACCCTCCATTGGACACACACACCTGCAGCCCCTGCTCTAGGGTGGGTCTCGGATGCTCCATGAAGGCCCCTGTCTTGCTCCCCAGGGTGGTGCTGTGACCTGCAGGGCTGGCCCAGAGGGAGTCTTGGGTCACCGGGAGCACGTCCTCAAAGGGCACAGTGGGTCCCCAGCCCCTTCCCCTCTTCCTCTGTCTCGGCTACAAGGGAGGCAAGTTGCTCCACCACACTCCCACCCAGGTGCTCTGCTGGGGCCCAGAAGCGAGAGGCCAGCAGGTCGCGGGTGGGACCCTCCAAGCTGGAGCCAGGGGCAGCTGTTCTCTTTATAAGCTTTGGGTCTTCAGTGTCCCCAAAGGCCCATGTGTTGGAGGGGGACATTGGGACCCCAGCTGCTGCCTCCTCCTCCTCCTTTTCCTCTCCCCCTGTTCTCCTCCTCCTCCAACTCCTCCTCCTCCTTCTCCTCTCCCACCCCCTGCTTCTTCCTGGCCACATGAGGTGCCACATGCTTCTGGCAACGACATACTGCCTCACCACAGGCAAAAAAGGTCAACAAACCACAGACTGAAACATCCAAAACTGTGAGCCAAAATAAACCTTTCCTCTTATTAGGTTGCTTTATCTTCTCTATCTCCAGTGTTTTGTTACAGTGATGGAGAGCTGACAAACACAATTGGTTGCCTCAGGTATTTGCTATAATGACCCACACAGCTGACCCACACAGTCCCTGCAGCATCTCCTCCCAGAGAGGAGCCTGTCCAGCTGTCCCGAGAAAGAGAGGAGCAGGGCAGTTCCTCCACAGAGCCCTTCCCTCCCGAAGAACCTGGGCTCAGCAAAGCTGGTGTGAGGGATGAGAAGCAAGGAATGAACAGGGAGTGGCCTTGCCCCAGGGGTGGCTCAGGGGCCTCCATAGCCTCAGTGCACATCTGCAGGCTCAGCCAGCTGCAAATCAAAAGTATTCAGAAACCCAAAACTGCCTCTGAACACACACCCAGACGTCTTTCCTGCCTATTTCCCCAAGCAAAACAGCGCAGCAAGCATGCACCTAGCATCTGCAGTGTGTTGGTGCCAGCAAAGACACAGGAGAATGTGTGCAGGGTGCATGCCAACCTCACACGTGTCACACAAGGCCTTGAGCATCATGGAGAGTGGTCTCCAAAGGGGACCTGGAACCGGTCTCCTGGGGATAACAGGGACAATCTCTTGCTTGGTGCTCCAACAGACCTCAGCAGGACCTGCTCTCCAGGAATGGAGGATGGAAGCCAAGGACACATGTCTCACGACCCCCCGCTGTGATGATGCAGATGACCTGCGGGGTTGGCTGGGGATGCGGGAGGAGGGATGGGACCTGAAGCTGCTGTGGACCCAGAGGCCCCAGGAAAACACCTGCCTCTTCAGCCTTCCCCGCTGCTCACAGATTCCTCCTATGGCAAGCCCTGACCCCAAACCGTTCCAGCATGGCCGAGTGTGCACCACATAGCAGCCCCCTGTGGAGACCACAGCCACGTCCCCTGTGTGCCCACCTGGCCACAAGCCACCTCAGGCTGTCCACATGAGGCCAGAGATCTGATCAAAATTGTCTACGGGACCAACCCCCAAAGCAAATAAGGAAATAAATAGAAATAGCATACCTGGGCGCACAGGTCTCCGCCTGCCTACCAGCAGCGTGGAGGTGGTCCTGAGGGACACCGCTTGGCCTCTGGCCCTCATGTTCCTCAGTCACAGCCTACTGAGGTGGATGCATGCCAGGGCTGGGGTGAGGAAGAGATCCAGCCACCAAAGCCCATTTCTAAAAGACTACCTTGCCATCTGTTAGAGACACGTTCAAGAAAAAAATTACCTTTATTTCTCGCCCAGTCATCAAATCTTGTCCCAAAACACAATTATTATATTGACAAACTGGTAGTCTTGCCTCAACCCTGACCAGGCACCCTGGGGACAGGCTCCCAAACCAAATGACCTCTTACCATGCCAAAGCGAGTCTTCTACCCCACGATCAGGCTGACCAGTGACTGCTGAGTCCCAGGGAGCTTATCAAGCTCCTATGGTGACCGTCCCCACTGCTGTCTAGTGCCAGCTATGTCCCCTGCCCAGATCAAAGACAGCGGACACCAGGCATTTCTTCTCAAAAGAAAGCAAGAGTCTCAGGTGCTCTTCAAGGGCACTGGTTATTAACCCTGGTGCGTCTCTCTGCATTACACATGTGCGACCTACCCACACTGAGATGGACAGAGTCTGTGCAGGTGGGAGGAAATGTGTGGTCACCATCATGAAGAACATCAGCACCCAGGAATCAGGAGGTGGCCTGAGAGTGCTGCTGACTGCTTCCACTAGCTGACGACGCTCCCAAGCCGTCCTCACGGGCAGAGGGCAGAGCCCCACCTGGGAAGAGGGGGAGTGCATGCCCCGCTAGCCCAGCAGAGGTGTGCAGCCCAGTTTAGCTTAGCTAGGCTAAGCTTGAGGATCACCAGAACTGTCCTGCCGCCATGTTCAAAATCTCAGTGAGGTCAGTGTGCCCCTTCTCCCGCTTGCTAGCATAAGGCCTGCACTAGGGGAATAATAAATGATAATGAACGGATGGGGGATGATTCTCCTTGCTGATCCCATCTTAATCGGATGTCAGATTCACATTTATGTGCAATGAAGCAGCGTTAGGTATCACGTAGGCCACTGGCTGCAACTCCAGTGACCCACTGCTTCACAAAATTTCATTACATTCTCTACCCCGAATTTCTCTCCTTGCCAGGTGTTTATTTGGGACAGGATTTCCTGCAAACCGATATTCTGGTAAATTTGATTCCTTAGTTCGTAAAGGGTTAATCCCTCCTTTATGGTAGGCTCTGAGCTGGGCCGGGGAAAACAAAGGTGAACTCCAGCCTGAACCCAGAATTCAGGAAACTGGCAGATCCACTGGGGCGACCGCAGGGAAGGGTCTGCCTGGCGGGGAGAAATACCCTGCTGGGGTCACTGTCCAGAGCTGCCAGCCGGGTGATAGAAAAACCAGGTGAACCTAGTCCAGGTGATAGAGAAAGGTGGTGAGCCTGCTCCAGGTGATAGAGAAAGCAGGTGAGCCTGGTCCAGGTGATAGAGAAAAGCAATGAGCCTGGTCCAGGTGATAGAGAAAGCAGGTGAGCCTGGTCCAGGTGATAGAGAAAGCAGGTGAGCCTGGTCCAGGTGATAGAGAAAGCAGGTGAGCCTGGTCCAGGTGATAGAGAAAGCAGGTGAACCTGGTTCGGGTGACAGAGAAAGCAGCTGAGCCTGGACCAGGTGATAGAGAAAGGTGGTGAGCCTGGTTCAGGTGATAGAGAAAGCAGGTGAGCCTGGTCCAGGTGATAGAGAAAGCACCTCCAGTCTGCTCCTACCCTGGATGCCCCCCAGAGCAGAGTCCAGGTGAAGCATGATGTGAGGTCAGCCTTGGATATGACCCATGGATACCTAATCAGGTGCTCAAAGCCCCCAAGATCCTTTAATGACAGGCTCAACGGCTATCGCCAGAGCTCTGTGACTTTAAGGCACAATCTGAGCTCTCTTAGGTATTTCTCATTCGTTTTCGGGCCCAATCCCGTGTGTACCTCATACTTGATCTCAATCCAGATGCTGCCTCTTGACCAGGAGGGCTTGATCCTCGTTGAGACCTCATAAAACTTAGGTGAGAAACTAGATCCACACCTAGTGATTAGTCACACTGCAAAGGGGGCCTGTCACTGAATCACGGGGTTTGCTTTTGGATTTAAGTAAGAAAATGAAACTGGAAGTTCCGTTCCTGGGGTTCACAGCCACAGCTCAGGTGCCCATGAACCTTCTTCCCAGAGCAAAGGGCAGAGCCCCAGAATCAAACAGCCCAGAGGACACTCAGAGACCTGGCCAGGGCCTCAGGTGGGCCGTGGGGAGAAGGACCACTGCTGGGGCATGGTCTGAGGGTGGAGGTGGGTTAGGAAAGGTCACTAATGTGCACATCCAGCTCTCACTGGACTCCCAGAGGAAGGAGAGAAGATGTACCACAGTCCCTTCAGGGAGTAGAGAGCCACAAGAGTGTGGCCCAAGGACGGGAGAGGCCAGGAATGTTGCAGGGTCCAGAGAAGAGGGCCCCAGGGGGACTGGAATAGAGGACAGGAGCCGTGCCATCTTCTGCGCTTTATATCCCTGAGATGACGATGGCCATGACAGTATGGCCTGCTGTGCGCTGGCTGTGTGGCGGTTATGTTGGTCACTGGCTTGTTGTTTTGTGTCATTAGCGTGTAACGACTTGGGCCTAGATTTTGTTCTAGAAGCAAAGCCAGGGCTGGGATGAGCCTGGCTGGGTGACCAGCAGAACTGACTTGCCCTGGCAAGCACCGCACGGTCCCTAGTGCCTGCTGGCCTTGGACCTTGACAGACAGGAAGCAGCCCCCAGTGTCTGCATGCCACGTGTGCAGGTGGCTTTGGCGGGGAGGTGCATGCCCCTGGTGCCCAAGCAGTGCAGGCCACAGCAGAGAAACGTGGAGCCCAGAGAAGCCGCCTGTAGCAGGGGACAGGCTGAGGGTATGGCTCCTGCGACATTTGAAGACCACCTCCTGCCATGTGTCACGGGGCAGGCCCCTCCACCCAGGGCTGGAAGTCGCAGGGGAAGCCAGTGTATCCAAGCCAGCCCTGCAGAGAACCCGCCAGCCGCTCACACGTGCAGAAAATGTGTCTTGCTCTTCAAAGGCCCTGGGCACGTCTTGACCACCGAGGAAGGGGTCCCAGGAGGGAGCCGTCAGCACGTCCCGGGAGGCTGCTCCCCACACTGGATGGCTGCGTTGAAAGGCAGAGCTCCGGGCCCCCTTTACCCCTGGGCTGATGTGGAGCCACTAAAGTCATGACAGGATGTCGTCAGAACCGGCACAGAACACGTGTGGGCGGGAAGCTCCCCCATCTGGACAGCAGTTCTGTGGGATTCCACGGCCAGTCTGCAGAGAGCGAGGAACCTGAAGAAGGTCCACCGCCTCATCATGAGGTCACTATGAACAGGGCCGGGTCAGGACCAGCCAGGCTGGCCAACAGGAAGGCCAGGTCAGGACTCGGCAATCAGAGGCAGCTTGCTGAGGGCAAGCGAGGAAGGAGAGACAGGCCAGCAAGAAATGCAGGAGGAGCCCGGGCGGAGATCCAGAGTCTACGTGTCATAAAGGTCATCTCTCCATAGAGAAGGGGCAACACAGGCCTGGGTTGGGGACGTTTATGGGCCAGGCTCAGGGATTAGAGCCTGGGTTCTAACGCAGGCAGTTAGGGTTTGGGCTGGTATGAGGGAGTGGGGAGCCTTTCTCAGAAACACCCTTGTGCTGAAAAGTAAAACTTTTTCCTTAAAATGGTGCCTGTCATGTAAGATGGCCATCCAGATGCTAAGCAAGGACCTTCCACTTGCCTTATGCCAAGCTGAGTTCTGAGAGCTTTATTCACTTCTCTGTTTCAATTGCTTTAACTTCCTAGCAACCGTGACAGATGAGGTAGCTGAGGCACAGACAGGTTAAATAAATTGCCCAACGTCACACAGCCAATGAGACTCGGGCCAGAACTTGAACCTGAGCTGCTGGGCACCCAGTCTGCTGAAGTGCCTGCTGGGCCCCATGTTCGCTTTAATGCAAATGTTCTCTGAGCTGTTCTTGCCTCTAAATCCCAAGGGGACCAGTGAGAAGGGAGGGAGCTGATACACTTAAGGAAGAGTTCCTTTACCGAATTGGGTCTGGGCATTTCCCTCACTCACATTCTGGTCCTCGGTCACAGGGATCCCACAGCGCAGGGGAGCTGGGGTGTCTTTATGGCTGGGATAACCCATTCCTGTTGGAGGCCTGAGGGACGAGGCCCAACAGGGGCATCACAAAGGCAGAGATTTGGCAGGAGACCCGGAGCAGAGGGAGTTGCCCCGGGGAACGTCACGCGCCCTGTGGTCAGGCCTGGCCACACCTGAAGCGCTGCCCCCCAACCCTGCCCATCCTTCCAGGCACCAGGCACAGGGGCCACCAAGAATCAGCAGGAGGACAAAGCACTCCCTGCAAGTCCCCCCACCCCGGGCTCAGTCCACTTTCCAAATCCTCCGTGGCAAAGCCCAGGAATCGGCTCAGGGGGGCCTGGAGACGTCCAGAGTGACACGGAACCTCAGAAGGACAGACACCAAGCTCCTGAGCGATGCCAAAGCTGCCTGGAACCATGCCACATGCCCAGGGCTGGGGAGGGAGCATCAGACTCTCCCCCTGGATGGCCGCCCCCTGCGCTCTCCGGCTGGTCAGGCTCCTGGTGCCCATGACCAGCCCTGGGGCCCTTCCCGACCTCCAGAGTTCTGGCCACAGTCTCAGCTACCAAGACCCATACAGTGACATTTTCTGGGGTGTCTTGCATTGTTGGGGACAGCTCAGCCGGCAGCGTGGGACCATACACACGAGGCTGGGAAGGAGTTTATCAGGCACCTATGAGGAACCAGGCTGCCCCCCATGTTATCCCTTTCCATCTTTAGAACCTCATAAGACCAGCACTAGGACCCCATTCACAGTCAGTGACTAAAACGTAGATGGCGGCCCCCGGCGCAGGCAGGAACACCAAAGCCTTGTCCTAAAAACTATGGGGGAGTTATCAACTCCATTAGCTGATTGTTTGGGGTGCCGGGGTTTGAGCCCAGGGGTGCTTAACCACTGGGCCACATCCCCAGAATTTTTTTATATTTTAAGACAGGGTCTCATTGAGTTGCTTAGGGCCTTGCTAAATTGCTGAAGCTGGCTTTGAACTTATGATCCTCCTGCCTCAGCCTCCCAAACCACCGGAATTAATAGGCATGTGCCACCACAGCCAGCAACTCCATTAATTTTTGATAGCAAATCCTAGAACTCTTAAGTTGGAAGCAGTGTCAGAGAACATGTGGTCCAACTCTTTACTCCGCAGAGGAGGAAGCAGGGTCCCGAGAGCTGAGGGTAAGAGTCCAAGATGACAGTGGTATTCGTTAGGGTCTGCAGTGACGTGCTGCTGTAACAAATGGACATGGCTGACTGCTTAGCACAGCAGCCATCATGATTCAGGCTCCAAGCTTCAGAAGTCTGAGCACAGTGGGGCTCTGCTGGTCTCTGCTCAGGGTCTCATAAGTCCAAGATCAAGGCATTGGCCTGCTGCACCCCTGCTATCATTTAGGGGAATGTCACCAAAGGCCTATGTGTAAAAGTCTTGGTCCCCAGGGTGGTGCTTCTGGAAAGTGGTGGAGACTTCAGGAGGTGGGTCCTAGTGAGAGCCTTCAGGTCACTGGAGGGGGTGGGGGTGCCCTTCAAGGGGATTGGGGAGCCCCGTCTCTTCCTGTCTCTCATGTGCACAAGTCCCAGCCGTGAGCAGCTGCCTCACAACAGGCCCATAGCAACGGAGCCAAATGACCATGGACTGAAACCTCCAAAACTGAGCCAAGACCAGCCTTTTGTCTTCATCAGCTGAGTATTTCAGGTGTTTTCTTATAGTAACAGAAAGCTGACTAACACAGGCCCCTTCTGCAGGCTCCGGGGAGGAGTTCACTTCTAATCCATCCAGTGCCAGCATTGAGGTGGCCCTGCACATGCAGGACTGGGCACTCGCCTGATTTCACAAGGACAGCGGAGACGGAAGCCGATGTTTTCAGATGCCAGGGAAATTCCTGCATTCACGTTTACAACTTTAAACCACCCGGGGACGAAGACCATGGAACCATCCACATGTAGAAGAAACCCTGGAGAACGTGGAGGTCTTTGCAGGCATAGGAGCTGGAAGGACCCAGCTCCCATCTCCCTGTACCCTGGCAGGTATGAGAGGAGATGCTGGAGTCTAGATCTACAAAGAGGAAGGAGAAGCACCCTAAATCAAAAGGTGATGTTTTATTTTAAAAAAAAAATTGTTCTTGTTTTCTCTTTCCATATCTCAGAGTAAGATTGTTACACAGAACTTTTAAGAAATTTCATGAGAATATTAGCTGATAGTGACATTTGTGGATATCAGAAGACCCATTCCTGATGGCTCGTGGTAGATTTCTAGGAGAAAGGAAGGGAGGGAGAGAGGGAGGGGGAGAGAGAAGAAGAGACGAGGGAGGTGCCAGGGGAACCCGCAGCTGTGCTCGGGAAGCTGGAAGTGAGGTAGAGGGACTGTAAAGAAGGTGACAACGCGAGATGAGCGGTCACTTCCTGCAACTCCTGCCTCTAGGGGAAAGCGACCTTGGCAGTGAAGTAGAGGAGTGTACTCTTAACACACCTGCAGAGCGTCACTCAGGCAGCGAGCAGTCGTCTTATATCTTCCCCCAGCTTTAGGCACCGTGTGGCCCTCCCCTGAGGAGTAGGGAATAAAGCACCCCTGAGCTCTGCTGAGTCCTCCAAGTTCTGCCTTGGAGTTGGGACAGTTCACCTGGGGCCTCTGCACACCTGGGGCTGGACAAGTGGCCCCTTGGCAGGATCCCAAAGAGGAACAGGTTGAGTTGACCCTGGAGCTGCGATGGGACGTGGAGCCTACAGGGAAATCCTGGGTTGGCCACGGCCTGGACATGTTCAAGGTGGCCTTCCTATTGGACAGGTGGTCATCACAGTAGGACTCTGGGGAGCCCCTGAAAATGCTGCAAGTCTGGGAAGCAGCATCCAAAGCAGCCAGAAAAGCCAGAGGAAACAGAGCGCCAGCCTGCGGGAGACCGAGGCCCCAGCTGTGGCATTGAACAAGCAAGGCACCTGGCACGGGGACCCAGCCCCTCGGAGTGCAGGGGCAGTTAGAGCTGGAGAGGCTATGCAGTCCAGGCTTAAGCAAGGTGACCGCACGAGAACCTGCAGGTCACGGGTGCCATCATGCTAAACTGAGGGGACCCCGGAGCCCGGAGCCCTTGTTGGGGCATTAGTGACTAGTAAAACTGGGACCCCAGACGTGGGACCTGCGCACAGGTCCCACACGGGTGACACGCCCTGGCCCAGCTGGCAGACTGGGGCCCAAGTTCAGGCAGATCCCGTGCCTGCCCAGCCACTCCTCCCAGACACCAGAGTGGACAGGATGATGTGGAACCCACGGGAGGGTCTCAAGGGGCCACAGCAACACTCCCCTGCTCAGGCCAGCGGCTCCCCTGGTGAAGGGTGAGTGGTCACTGGCTCATTGCTTCCCACCACTCCCAACCTGTGGCCAGATCATGGAGGGTCCCTCTGCCCAGAGGCACCTGAGTGTGGGAGAGCCACTCGAGCAACAGGAAGGAGCTGGCGTCCCTGTGCAGCCTCCCCAGGGCTGTGCCCCGAGACGTGCTGTGGGGTGCAGGATGCAGGGCTCACGCAGCCCCTCCACCCTGTGGGGTGCCCTGGTATGGGCATGTCCTCATTAGTGGGCAGCCCCTCCAGCACGCAGACAGCTGACCGCAGCTCCAGACAGGAAGACCACGGCAGGAAGTGGGTCTGTGAGCCCAGCCCAAACTGCAAGGTCCTGTCCAGTCTCCCTAGATGGACGTGGGTGGACCTAGCCCAGGAATGGGTGGGGCAGAACAGCCAGTGCACCCTGAGCTGCATGGGAGCAGTCACCAAAGGACAGGAGGCTTCCGCCATCCGCTCCCAAGAAGGACAAGGACAGAGGCAGAAGGGCATCTCCCATCTACTGCTGGGAGATGTCACGGAGGCAGAGCCCACGGTCCCTGAGAGGCTTTGAGCCTGGGATGTGGGACGGCTAGAGACAAGGGCCAGGTTCAGGAGTCTGAGCCAGGTCTCTGGGCTGGAGGCCATCGATAGCACTGGCCATGCATGGGTCTTCAAGAACACTCAGCGTCACAGCACATTGACAGAGGCCATCCTGACATGTTCTCCCGCAGGTGAACTGCTATGGAAGGACACGGGGGAACCTGAGAGTCTGTGCCTTGGACCCCTGTCACCATCGCCTGCCTGGTGCTCATGGCCCCCAAGTCCACTTCAGGTGTTGAGACCTTATGGGATAAATGTCCACACACTGTCACGGGGAGTTAGGTGTGCCCTGCTGGGAGGGCCAGCATGGCTGGCTGGATCGAGCATATGTGCATGCCACACCCCCCTGAAGTCTGGCTCCCCAGTGGCCATCGAGAGACCACAGTGAACTGGCTAAAGTGAGCGCAATCTGCCCAGCCCACAGTCCTTTTCACTCCCGGGCTTTGCAACCCTAGTAAGTTTTCTCAAGTGTGACGCTTTGACTACATCAGCACAAATCAGAAACAACTAATGCCTCACCTTTCCTCTCCAGGCCGTAAAAATGTTCACTGGACCGCCAGGAAGGAGTGATGCGTGTCGATTTGGACTATTCAGTTCTAACATATATTCACAAGGGTTCCAGGCTCCTTGATCTTGCACCAAAGACAGTTTAGTAATATCTGATTTTTTTGGGGGGTGGGGGTACTGGGAATTGAGCCCAGAGGAATTTTATCAGCAAGCTACAAGGGAGTCCTTTTGATTTTTTGAGACAGGCTCACTAAGTTGCTGAAGCTGGCCTCAAACTTGCCAACCTCCTGCCTCAGCCTCCTCATGTGCCACAACACCCAGCAATAATAAATTATTTTTAAGTTACACTGGCAAAATTGAAAAAAAAAAAAAAAGCTTCACAAAGTGGTCATATCCACTGTTTTGCAAAAAAAAAAAAAAAAAAAAATATATATATATATATATATATATATATATATATATATATATATATATATATAAAGCGGCATAAAATCTGTAATGATCAGGCAATGAGAAAAAGTAGTAGTATTTTTAAAAATTAGGGGGACGTTTTTGTCTACTTGTTATTCATTAAAGTGCCCCATGGATCTTGGCCTTTCTCTTTATGATGCAGGAGACCAAATTCCGCTCCACTGGCCAAACGATTGTTGATTTTTGCACTGACGAAAAGTAAGCTCTGCCCGGGTTTTTCTCATCTGGAGGCACCAAGTGCAGAGCCGCTGATGAGGAAGTGTCTATTGAGATCTGAAGAACAGCCCTGCGTCCCCACTGAAGGGGCCCAGTCCCACTGGTAAGCAGGGGACCTTCCTGGCCTTTCCAGGGGCAGGTGGCCATGAGCCGACCCATGTGGTTCTCTGCACATGGGAGCACAGGAAGACCTTCAGCAGGACAGGGCAGGCCCCTGAGCTGGCCTTCCTCAGGCCAAAGTAAACACCCTCTCCATGGTCCTTATCTTAAGTAGGAAATGCATCGGCCTTGGCAAGCTTCCCACGCAGAGAGAGAGCCTGCCCCAGCTGCCACGGGCTGCCATCTTGGGAAGGTCTGGTTTCTCCATTGACTCCTGAGTGTGAAAATTAAGGCAAGGGCAGGAACAGCTTCAGGAACTCTGTCCTCCACGTGGTGTCACGGAGTTTCCCCAGAGGTCTAGGGAAGAAGACCACCCTCACAGTCCTCTTGAGCTTTCTCAGGGTGCTGGGGACGGATCCCAGGGCTTTGCATGTGCTAGGCAGGCGCCATGCCACAGAGCTGCACCCACAGACCAATCTCCTTAAGAAGACCATTCATTTTTCCTAATGATTTCAGGGGGGAGAGGGGAGCCCCTGGGAGGGAAGTGGGGGGCTGGAGGGAGGCAGGAAAGACAGAGGTGGGGTGCTTCGGCTTTTAGAGAGGTGAATCAATAGAACACATCTCGCGTTCTAGAGAGTTCTTCCAGAACCTGCATGGTATTCTTCAGGCAAAAGGATCAACAACACACTGAGGCCAGCCCCAAGTGACCTTCCAGGAGGAGTAGCTGCTGCTTCTCCTGCGGCCTTCACTACCCAAAGGCTGGTATGGGCCTCGGGTCTCCTGGGCCTCGGACGTTTCCTAGGTGGGTCCCTCTGCGGCCACACCCAGTTACTGCTCCAAGGAGGCTCGTTCCCTTCTGACCCCTTCTCTCAGAACTCACGTCAGCTGGGCTCCCCTTTGCCCTTGGAGGATTCCCTCTGCTTCTCGTCCCCCTAACCTCTGAAGTGCACCTTCTGAAATAGCATTGCCCCGAGAGACCTGGGGGCCTCCTCAGCCCCCTCAGAACAGCAGATGAATGGCTGCTTCACGGGAAGAACTATTCTCTTAAAAAAGAACAGACCCAAGCAAATCAGTGGAGAAGGGGACAGCCCAAGGCTCAGGTCAGCAAGAGAAGGAGGCAACCCACCTCTGTCACCTCACCCTGGTTGAGAGCAGAGGCCTGGACTCAACTCAGGCCATGAGCATTATCACCAGGTGGCTAACAGGATACACAGCACCCGCCGCCTCGGGCTGGGGGTCGAAGCAGGGGTTTATAACAAAAACTGCAAAGCTCCGCCCGGAGCCTGCAGTGACAGTCACACCACAGTGTCCTCGCTGTTCCTGTAGGTGGGTTCCATGAGCAGTCGCTTTTCTCAACTAAGAAAAATCCCTGAAATCTCCTCCCATCTCTTTTGCCTGCCAAAGAGCGATGGCAAATCAGAACCCATGGAGCATGACCATGAAGAGGGTCTCGTTTCTCTGCAAAGTGCTCTTGAGGGTTGATTTGGAGATGGAAACTTACTGTATTAGCATCTCCAGTGTTTTCCAAATCTACGGTTGTTTCCAACCACAGTCTCAGTTTCAAGGCTTAGTTACCCATGGTCAACAGCAGCCCAAAAATATTAAATGGAAATTTTCAGAAATAAGTAATTTATAAGGGTTTGGTTTGGTTTGGTTTGGTTTTTATTTTGTTTTAGCCGGGGTAGAACCCAGGGCCTTGTGCATGCTCAGCAAACACTCTAACACTGAGCTACATCCCAGCATAATCATGCACCCTTCTGAGTAGTGTGAGGAGATCTAGTGTCATCCAGCTCTGTCCAGACTGGTATGTGAATCACCCCCATCCAGTGTATCCACACTGTATACGCTACCCTCTCATTCAGGAAATACGTTTAGACTCATATGTGTCTGCTGATGAATAAGCTGCTGCCAAGTTTCCAGCAGAATTAAAGAGACTGAGTGAGGAGAACCCGCCTCCAGGTGCCATGAGACCAGTTCTTCTGCAACATGATGCCCAACAGAGCCCACGTTCATAAGTGGGGTCAGTAGTGTCTGGTGCTCTCCGTGGTTTCAGGTAACCAGTGGAGCTCGTAGAGAATGTGCCTTGTGAGTCAGAGGAACTACCACGCTCCTGAAAGTCACAGGTATCTGAGGTGTTAACAACCCACCCAGAAAGGAAGAAATGGGGACAATGGGGCTCCGTCCTCACAGGTGGCTTTACCAGAGGCAGCAAGACTCTAATGCCCGTGCCTTCGCCTCCCCTGGGCCCTGAGGCCTCCCAGAAGTCTGACCATCTGAGGGAAACATGGAGTGGGCGGGGAGGTGGGGACAGCATCAGGACTTCAGAGCCAGCTCCCCAGTGGGAATGGAGGGTGTTTCCTTTAAAACCCACCTCGGTTTTTGTTATGCTGCCCCTAGTTGAATCCCATTCTTCCTCTGCTTAACTCAGACACAATAAGCCATCCTGGTGGCTCCGGGAAGCTTGTCCCCACAGCCGGCCCCAGTTCCCAGCAAGCCCAGAGAGGGGCCAGGGCAGAGCCACCGTGACACGCCCCCACCTCAGGAGCACGTCTGGGTGTAAAGGGGAAGCCACGGGGAGGTGCAATTTAGGAAACCATTTAACATCGCTCTGCACTGAGCCTTGGGGAGGAGGGACCCTCAGCTCCTGGGCTCAGTGGAACGGGACAGACCCACCCTCCTGCATGGAGGTGCCTCGGGTCCTGCCGTCCAGCCAGGAAAGGTTGAGCAGAGCTTGCGGGGAGCCCAGGGAACGGGATTGCTGCGTAGTGGACCCAGAGTTCCCTTTGTGAAGATAAAAAGCCCCGGAGATGGACGGTGGCCCTGGGTGCACAGTAGTGTGGACATGATCAATGCACTGGGCTGGACGCGTCCACACTGGTCAGGGTGGGACTCGTGCCGGCCACTAGGTGGCAAGGCTGGTGTCCTCAGGAGAGGGACCTTACAAGCCCAGAGAGCCGCCTGGCCCCTTCCAGCAGCCCGACAGCTGTCTGAGCAGACCCCACACCTGCCTGCACCTTGACCCTGCACTTCCTGGCCTCCAGAATGGTCAGAAATGCATTTCCACTGTTCAAAAGCCCACTTGTATAAAACTTAAAAAAAAAAAAAAAAGCCCACTCCACCCCTGGTGTGTTTGTTACACAGCCCATGCTGACTGGGACAATGACCATCCTTAGGTGGTGGATAGCTGCCCCCAGGGCTGTTGCATTTTTATTAGAGCATCAAGGAATACACGGCAGCCCCAGATCTCTGTACAGAGCTCCCTGATGTCATCTCTGAGGTCCCTCGTCTCGACCTTCCACAGCCCACTGTGCTCTCCAGTGCCCAGTGCCTCCCTGTGGTGAGAGAAGAAGTTGGAAAGTGGATGTTAGCCAGGTGTGGAGCCTCACGCCTGTAGTCCCAGAGACTCGGGAGGCTGAGGCAGGAGGATGGCAAATTCAAGGCCAGCCTCAGCAGCTTAGTGAGACCCTGTCTCAAAATAAAAAATGAAAAGGGCTGAAAATGTGACTCAGTGGTTCAAGCTATCCTGATTTCAGTCCCCATTAACAAAGAAAAAAACAAAACCTGGCTGTTGTGGTCATCCATGTGGGGCCACAGAGTCTCCGACAAGTTATGAAGCAAATCAAACCACAGAGAATTCCTTACCATCCTGCCAGAGCTGGGAACGACTCTGAATGCTGCGACACCCCATCTCTAGCCCCACCCCAGAGCATTCTAACCTTCAAAGGACCGTGGGGGGAACTTCCAAGTTGGGGGACGGTGGACACCGGGGCCAGGCCCAGCCGTTAGCTGTCAAGGTGTGTGCTTTTGGGGCCCAGGTGGGGGCTCAGTGAGACGCGGCCCTGCGGGGCTGTCACCCGTGAGGTCACTCCTGGTTCACAGATTGCAACACGTCCACCTCTCGGCCAAGCCCCGTCTCTGTGCCTGGTTTCCATCTGATGTGGTTTTTGAAAACACATCTAATCCTTCAGAGCAGCTCTGGTTTCAAACCACAGCCCAGGGCCATCTTCCAAGAAGGGGACAAGCCCTGAGCTGAGCTTCCTCCTGATTGTCCATCTTAGTGGCCAGTTAATGCAGTGCCCACCAGCTGCACCTGGTGCAGAGCAGAGGTGGATCCCGTCACCCGCCCCTCGCGGTGGCCCTGGGAACCTCCAGCTGCGAGCTGTCCCTCCTCAGTGCCCCTGGGCCCCGCTCAGGCCCCCGCACCTGCCCTATGCCCTTGCCTGTCCCAGCTGAGGCTTTTAAGTTCCACCGAAAGGGGAGTCGCCGTTTCCAACAAAAAGAGGAAAGAAAAAGTAGCACTGGCCAGTGGCCAAGGAGCAGCGGGAGGGGCCACTTGACTCTCCACGCTTCTCTGTCTTGGATATTTGTTCTAGAGGGTGTGTCTCCCTGTAAAGTGGCCCCTGCTGTTTCTCACAGCAGATGTGACAAGGGGACAGACGGCTGTGCTCGATTCACTCCACCTTTTCACACACAGGTGACTTTAACGCTCTGTGTACACACTGTCGCCTACAGATGCTAAGCAGTGTCCACCCTTCCCTGTGGCCTTGCTGACCACATCTAACCCCTTCTCCAGGGGGCACAAGTGCTGCACCAGGTGGCAGTGCTCTCAGGGTGAGCCCTGGCAGGGGCAGGAGGTGTGGTCTTGGGGGCCACTTAGAACCCGGGAATCTCTACCCACACGCCCACCTAGCAGGGCTGCAATGCAGTGTGGTGTCCTGTGGTCGCATGTCCACCCACCTGGAGCAACAGCGACGCGCACTGCCTCTCAGGCCCTAGTGTTGCTCACAGCAATTCTCCTGTAGGTCCCTTTGTTTACAGTCTCTGAATTCGGCACATAGGAGGCTATTTTTGACACTCTGGGGTACTGGCCTCCCCCAGGACACCTGGACGGACCTGTGATTGAGGCCTGAGGACAGGCTGACGGGGTGAGCCCAGCAGGGGCAAGACGCAGGGGGACCAGTGGGGCCGTCCCCAGGGACACATGGGCTGAGGTCGACCTGCACTTCAGAAGCCAGACATGCCGGCAAGGCCATTCCACATTCCCGCCATGCACAGGGCCCCTCGGGCCCCACGGCCACCCCTGGAGTGGGAGCACAAACTGAGGCTGCCTCACTACAGTGCCCAGCAGTGGGGGTGACCCTGGGGCCACGTGCGGCCACAGACCAGCCGTGGCTCAGCGTCAGCCTGTCTGTGGCTCTGAACTCAGGCCCTGGCCAGCACAGATGGCCTGTCGCAGATGCTGGACACATGCGCACACCCACGCACGTACACAGGGTTGTTTGGATGATCACACCAGGAAACATCACACCAGAAAGCATTTTGCAGCAAAACCCCATCGTGTGTTGGTCTCTGCCACCAACAGGGCAGTGATGGTCTCCAAGACCCTGGAGAGGATGGGACATTCAGACGATGACAGATGCAGCCTTGCAGTCCTTGGCCGACTCAGGCACGAGGACGCTCTTCCTGGGCTGCCCTGGAGTGACAGGAAGGCCCAGCCGACCTTCCGGAGGACCGGGGTGACGCTCTCAGGACACACAGCTCCCGGGGGCCTCTGGGACAGGGAGCCCTCAGCCAGGCAGAGAGGAAAGCCGCCGCTGGACCCTGCTCTCCGCAGTAGCTCTCCTGGAATTGTGGGATGTTTTTGAGACTTGGGGTGCTACAAAAATCTAGCTGCGCTCTTGAGGAAGGCAAAGAAGACCTGGAATCCTGGCCAGCTGAGCCTGTCACCCTGGTCCCCAGCTTGGAGAGGAGGACACTCAGCTCCCTTAATCCCAGCTGGATAATCATCAAACGGCCTCCCCCAGAGCTGGGCCAGAGAGCCCTGCACCAGGGCCACGGAGAGACCTTCCCAAGCCCGTTGCTGGTCAGTAACTATTACTGTGTCCCAGGAACTAAGCCACCTCCCGCCAGCATCATGCAATGTCACCGTTGGGAGCTTCACGTCTGAACAAGGAATCGTTGGCAGACAGTGTGGAAATGACCATGAAGTTCACCAGGACCTCTTGGCTGTGCTGGAACCATCTGGTTAATCCTGGCACTCGGTCCCAGGCAGACTCCAGGTTGTTGCCTTCCCGGGGGAGCGCACTCCAGCCTCCACCCTCCAGCCTCTAGCCTTCAGACTCCAGCCTCCAGACTCCAGACTTCAGCCTCCAGCCTCCTTGGATCCTCCCAGCACAACCAACAGACAGGCCTGTCACAGAATCCTGATGGCTTCTCGAGATGGACAGAGGTCCCTGTCAGGGAGGACTGATAGCCCCTCAGGATGGGCAGAAACCTCTGTTGGGGAGGCCCAGCATCCTCACAGCAGTGGCCTGGCCTAGCCCTGGCCCCCTGCCTGATGAAGGGCTGGCCCCTGCAGGAATGAGAGGCACAGAGGGCACGTCCTCCTGCCATGTGTCCCTGGCCACCACAAGCCCTCAGATCCACAACCAGACGGGCTCCACAATCTCTCCCCAGGCTTTGGAGAGGAGGGAGTGGATGGCCCTGTGTGTGACAAAGCCCCTCGTCCTTCATAGCATTCTTGACGGTCAAGGTGAGGGTGGGCTTTTCCAACCCAGGGCCGGTGGACAGGCTCGACTGGCAGCGTGCACCAGGCCCAGGCACACACAGGGCCACCGTCCCAGGCCTCTGTCTCCCTCCTCCCAGGAAAGGCTCTCTGACACACGCAGCCCCTGACGTCCACAGGACAGCACCTTGGCCTTGACCAGGCCAGGGAGGCCCCTAAAGCGGTCAGTGAAACCCATCCAGGGGAGGCCTCGGGGTGCAGCCCAGCCGGGCACTCTCCCTGCGTCCCAGGGAGCCGTCCACAAACATTCTCACCCATCAGCCCAGGCTGGAGTTGGCCTTGATGTTCTCACCCATCAGCCCAGGCTGGAGTTGGCCTTGACGTTCTCACGTGGAAGACCTGAGGACGTCCGGGAGAGGCGGAGGCACTGGCCCTACAAGTCCACCTGGTGCTGAGGCTGGGGCTCCACCCAGGCCACCGCCAAAGAATCCTGCCACTTTCTACTTGGTCTCCTGTCCTCTCTGTCTTCGCTTGGCCAATGGCTTCTCAGGGACAGGAATCACGTATGGAGCCATATCTGCACAAAGGCATGCGTCACAGTGCGGATGCTGAGCTCGGCAGACACCTGCAGGGACCTGGGAGGGCTGCTGCCTGTCTTCCCACCACCTGCAGGGCATGGCCTTTCCGAACCTGTGTTCCCGTCTCCAGTTATGTGTGCACACGTGTCGGTCATGTGTGCAGGCATGTCGGTCACACATGTGCATGTGTATCAACCACATGTGTGCATGCATTTCGGTCACACGTGTGCAGGCATGTTGGGTGCACATGTGCAGGCATGCCACGTGGCCTTAGCCACATAGTACTGCATTACTTTCATGTGCATCATTTCAATCCACTCTGTATTGGGGGCTTGCATTTCTTTTCCTTAAAATGCAGCTACAGGATCTGGTCACAGGAAACCCAAAGCCCAGGCAGCCCCTCCCTGCGCGCATGCGGCTGGTGCCCGGCTGGTGCCCGGCTGCGCCTCTTCTGTGGAGCTCAGCCAGCCCGGCAGGGGCTGCTTGCTCCTGCCTGAGCCGCTCACTAGAAGTGCAAGTGGATTAGAACTCCAGGGAGGGAAGGAGAGGGACTCCATGAGCCGAGCAGTGGCCTTGTGAACAAGGCCCCGGATTTCACTCACCTGGAGGCCGACCACCACCAGCTGCTGACCACCTGCGTTCAGTGCAGGTCTTCCAGGGTTAGACCCCATCTAAGCCACCCTCGTCTTCCTTCGCCAGAGACAAAGACCAGGCTGGTGACCGCCAGCGAGGAGTCCAGGGTCACTGAAGAGGAGGCTGCCTTACCACTGTGATGGAGGCTGCTGCTGCCCGTGAAAGTCCTGGGCAACTTCTGCACAGCAGTGCCACCCCCCTTCAGCAAGTCCCGATGGAGGTGGCTGCAAGCAGCTTGCCGACGTGCGTGTGTGTGTGTGTGTGTGTGTGTGTGTGCATGTGTGTGTGCACATCACATGTGCGGGTGTTGCTAGATGTAAAGGGGCTGAATGGGCATATGAGATTTCCTCAAGATGACCCCCAGAAGCCCAGCAAGGTTGGGGCTCTAGTTCTTTCCAAAGCGTCTGTTCAATGAGAACTTGGGAACAGTCATCCCTCTGTCTCTGAGCATTCTTCATTCATGGACTCAACCAATAATCAAAAACATCATGTCTGTCCTGAGCATGTAAAGACACCCGTATTGTCATTGTTCCTAACAATGCAGCACAGCAGCTACTCAATTCACACTGTGTCATGTCTTAGGTGACTCGAAGGTGATGCAAAGCATGCAGGAGGGCCGCGGTGCAGCCCCCACCCAGCAGGCACGAGGGCCTGGGCTTGATCCCCAACACTAAAAAGTAAAATAAAGGGGCACCTGAGTGTGGGCACAGGTCGTGTGCAATCACTAACTTCTGTAGGAGCGACTGTAGCACCCATGGGCTCTGGTACCATGGCACCTGGAACCAGACCCTGCAGAACTTCCTCCTACAGTTACCTCCGACTGCCTGTGTTATCATTCACAGTCAGCACTTGGGAGGATGGTGCAGGGATGTGGAGCATGTCCAGAGGCTCTCGGGCTGGTGAGCACAGATATGAACGTTTGTGCCTTCAAATGTGCCCAGCGCCGGTGCCAAGAGTCTGAGTAACCACAGCAACCTGAGTGTGCCAGGTCCGGCCAGCTCAGTGCAGGGGGCTGGCTCTCCTCGGGCGACTGCTCTTCGGGCTGCGTGGAAGTGTATGGTGGGGCACTAGGGAGTTACTTTGGAAGACTGGATTTTGGAGTCAGGCCTGGGTCATAGCTTGGCCACTTGCGGCTACGGGGTCCTGCTGAGTCAGCTCACCCCTCGTCCAGTCCCTCCACCGCAAAGGGGGAGATTATAGAACAGTTAAAAACCAAAAATAATGCAGTAAGTGCCCGCAGCATCCTGGGACCTGCCTAGAAGCCATCACAGAACACCATAGCTTGAATATGATTTGTCCCCCGAACCCAGGCAGGAGTTTCATCCCCAAAGTCTCAAGTGTAACCAACTCTTGTGTTGAGAGGTGGGCCTTTAGGGAGTGACTGGGTTGGATTAGGCCCTTCAGGTGCGTTGCATGACTGATTCCCAGTGCCTTTGTACTGAGAGGGTGCTGGGACCACACATTGGTAGAGGTACACAGACAGACACAGGCTCTCCCCACAGATGCAGGAAGGGGGCCCTCTCCAGAGCTGCATCAAGCTGCTCCAGACTTCCAGCCCCAAACTGTGAGCCACATCAACCTCTTTTACTCATAAACTAGGCTGCCTTATGTATTTTGTCATAGTACTGAAAGTTGACTAATACACAGAACAAGTATCCTAACAACTAAAACCAGCTTCAACCATGCCAGTGTCTGTTGAAGGCTTTCCACCTGTCGGGCTGTGTTGAGCTCTGGAGGCAGACGAGGGCCTGTTGTTGCTTACAGGCTGGCAGCTAGTAAGCACATCAGAAATGGCTTCCAGGATGCTGGGTGACCCAGAACAGTATGGGTTCTGTCGACATTTTCCACTGAGGTGCCTGCCACAGGCTCATAGGGACAGAAACCTCAAAGTGTGGCTACAACGTTGGCCACAGTGTGAGTGAGGACAGTTATCTCAGGATTCCCTCGAGGACAGCGCCACTGCTCGGCTCATGGAGCCCCTAGAGCTGCGGCAGCTCTGGAGAGGCACGGTGGAGTCGGGAGCTGGGGCCGGCCTCCAGCCTGGGGTTCCCCGCGCGCCCCACGGAGTCTGGGACCCTCTGCCTCCATCTGCCCTGTCCATGTGTGGAGGCCGGTGTAACCCCAGGGAGTTGTGATCAGCAAAACCTGTCCTCCCTCTGAACAGGTGGTGAGTTGAAATAAGGAGCCACAGGTGAGACACCGACACGGCCGGGTCCTGGGGGGAATGGGAGGGGGACGACTGGGGGACAGAGGCTCTCCTCCCTCCTCGAGAAGGAGAGAAGGCAGGGACCAGGAGGCTGCGTGGCTGCTCAAAGACACTCTTGGAAAGCAGGAAGCACTGCCAGGCCCCGCCCCAGAACCTTCCGGTTGCCCGGCGGCCCGCACAGGAGTCTGCATGTGGCCCAGCACTCGCCTCGAGCCCAGCTGGTGGGAGGCAGAGCCTCGAAGCCAAGCCTCCGTGCTCAGCGCCCTTCATGCGTCTCCCGCTGGGTATCTGGGTTCCTTTAAAGGCCGTCTGCTTGTTTGGAGCACATGTCCTTTCTGTCCTCTGAGGCCACACCCAAGGACAGGGAGCTTGGAGGTCAGGACTCCCAGTCCCCGGCTCCAGGTTCCCCGGAGGCTCCCTTCACTGTCTCGGCATGACCCACTGCAAACCCCCAAGGCTGAGTCCAACCCGTGCCCAGGACACGGTGGCAGATACATGGTGGCCAGTGCCATGTTCCAGCCAGGTGCGAGGGGAGTGAGAAACTGGCCAGAGAGCAGCACTTCAGGTGTGTCCATGAGACCTCGGACAGGACGGGGAACACAGTGACATGTGCACACCCGAGGTGCTCCTGGCCTGCAGAGCAAGACCTCCCCTGTCACTCTGCAAGCAGCTGTGACCAGAATCTTCCTAGGAGTCCCACGTCCCAGGAAATCCCTGGTCCCGGTACACCCTGCCCTGCTCACCCGGGTCTATAGGTGATGGTGGCAGACAGCACCTTGGTCCCAGCTCATGGCAAGAGAGTGTCCAAGCCTCCGCTAGGTTTTCCAGCCACAGCTTGTCACATTCGACAGCTCTTGTAACAGATAGGGACAGAGCAAGAACCTCAGGACAGCGTCCCAGGAGCCACAGGAATGGCCACTGGCCCAGGAGAGGAGGGTCTCTGCTGCTCCCCAGATGGACAACACGGCACAGAGCCCTCTGTGTGTACAGTATTGACACTCCTGCCCAACTCGGTGCCCCCTGGTGTAGATGGAAATCTACCTCACCCTGCAGTGCCACCACTCGAGGTGGTGGCCTGATCAGCTCAGGTCTGCCTGATAGTTGGGTGTCCACAGGGACAGTGGGGAGGCCACCTGGCATGTGTGTGCAGAAATCTAAGTGCCAGCGCTTTTTCTTTCAATTAGACGAGACTTCAGAACCCACAGCCATCTGCGTGCTTGGTGTGCGTCCATCCTGCTCATGGATGACCCCGGGGTGGTCCCTTCCTTCACATCTCAGTTCACACCACAGCCCCGAACCTCCTTTAGCTCCCAGCTCACTCCCGCCTCCCCCCAAGACGGCCTCCTCCCCTGCAGCATGTCACCCTCTGGTGATTCCTGCTCCCTGGTCTGCAGGGCTCCCAGGGACCAGGGCAACGTGGTGATGTTCACAGGGACCCAGTCCCAGAGACCGGGGACTCCCGGACCTCCAGGAAGGCAACGGAAGCAGATGAGTGGGGCAGAGGCAGCCCACTCCGGGTGCCCACCACAAAAGGCATCGGCTCACAAGTCCAGGCTCCAACCCGCCCAACCAGCTCTGCAAGGGACACCTCGGCTTGCTCTCTAGACCCTCTTACAGGAGACTCCACGTGCTGGCCCAGGGACACAGCATCCTGACCAGCCTGCCTCCTTCCATGGGGTCCCCTTCCCAGCTTCCCGGTCCCTGGCATAGGTGGCAGGCACTCGGCAGGCTATGCAGGAAATCCCATGCTGGACGGTGGCCTCACTAGACTCGAGATTCATGGGGACACAGGGTTTGTCTCGGTGACCTTTCCAACCTCACACCAGCAACCAGACAGGGCCTTAGATGTTCCTGGTGCTCAACCACCTGCGTCTATGTCCTGTGTCAGTACAAATGTCCTGGACTCAACCCAGGTTGGCTACGCCCAGGACACCTCACAGCCAACTTGAAAACAAGTCTTTACCCAAAGGCCACCTGCCCCACATGCTTCCGCAGACCTGTCGCAGTCAGCCTGGGCTGGGGGGGTGGGCTTCTGCATTCTCTAGCCACATGTCCTCCCCACTCGTGGGCACCTCTTGGCAAAACCACCATCCCAGATAAAGCCCACAGCGTTGGTGAACTCAGCAGGTGTCTTCCACGCGCAGCGCTGAGCTCCGAGAATGCTCTGGCCAGCCCAGCATGGATCTCCCCCAGGTGCCTGGAGGCCAGACTCGAATTGTTAGGATCTTGGGATCAACATGAGAATGCTTCAGAAGAAGGAGAAGGAGAGGGAGAAGGAGGCAGGGACAGGCCCTTGAGAAGACGTCCATGTAGGAGAAGGAAGAAGAACCCGAAGCAGCCGCGGGAGAGCTGGGAGATGAGGGTGCCATCCGCGGAGTCCAGGAGCCCAAGTCCCTTCCCTCATCAGTGACACAACACATCTGGCACCAAGCACAGGACATGAGCACAGGACACAAGGTGACGAGGCCTGGGTTCCTAGAGCCAGTGCCCAGAGGGAGCCGCAGCCTGAGAGGGGCAGCTGTGGGCCAGCGGGGACCCTGCAGGTAGCCCCCGTACGTGGTCTGGCCCAGGCTGGATGTCAGGTGAACAGAGTCCTGCCCAGCCTGGAGTTCCACTTGGATGTGGCTTGGGGGACTCCTGGCTAGGCTGGTTGGTCAGCAGAGTGCTCACCTTATATTGACCAAAGCCCAGAGTGTTCCAAGGGGTGTAATTCGGGCACTTGTTTCCCAGGATTCCAGGGAACGGAGCAGAACACACAGGCTCTCAGCACCCTCCCTGACTGTTCTGTCCCCTCCAACACCACATCGTCAGAACAAGGTCCAGTCTCCCATCCAACAAAGAAGGGTAAGTCTGGACTCACCAGTGAGCACCACTCTTGCCGAGTAACATCTCCCTCTGCCCAGATGGGACAGGGAAGGTGGATCCCGTCCAGGAGCCCCCTGCACCCAGCTCTGCCCAGGAGCCTCAGGCATCTAAGGCTTCAGGTGCCTCCTGACCCCTCGGTGGCTGAGTTCCTGCCTGGGCGTTGAGGTCTAATTAGAAGTGAAAGAATCAAGGAGCACTGACGGAAAGGAGGCTAAGCAGAGCTCTCAAGGCAGAGAAGGGGTGGTAAGCAAACCCCACAGATGTCTCCCAGGGACTCCGAGCCTTTCACCTCCCGACCCTGAAAGCTAGTTGCAAAGTTCTTCTTGTTCCTCAACAACGACTGGGAGTTCCAAGGGATGCCAATCCCACCCCACCCCCTTCAGTGGAAAAGAGGTTGCCCTCATCCAAAACGCTTGAGGTCGGAGGGGCTTCAGATTTCTTATTTTTCCAGATTTTAGAATATTTGCATATACAAAATGAGCTGTCTTGAGGATGAGACCAAGTCTAAACAGCCTGCAGGTGACCTTGTATTTCGGGTGTGCCTGCCCTTTCGCTGGGGCCTGTCCCATGAGGTCAGATGTGGGAATGACTTGCAGTGCCCTCCTGGTGCTCCAGAGTGTTTGGGGGTTTGAGCATCGTGCAGCTGGGACTTCAGATCAGGAATGCTCAACCTGGAATTGAAAGGACTGCGTGGTTGAATCTCCTCCTGGATTTCAAATGTTTCGCCTTACGTAGTTAAAATTGAAAACGTAAAAGAACAGAAAGACTCACGGGTGACTCAGTAGTGCTAGCAACGCAGACAGGCCAGGAGGAGACCGTGTGGAGGGGTCGTGTCTCGTACTCTCACAATGGGACCTGAGCAGGTCCCTGGCCCCCAGCAGCCCCCAGGGAAGAAAACTGACTGGGACAAAGCCCTCCCCTACTTGGAGCTCAGGGGCCAATTCCTGAAGGCAAGCGAACAAGGAGCTGTTCTTTTGTGCGTCTCAGAAGAAGGGCAAGTATGTACTACAAGATTAACTTAAGAAAAAGTCAGTTTTAGGGAAGAGGAAAAAAATCAGAGAGGTGATAGAACTGCAGTTCAAAAGCTCCGACTAAGGAACTCGTGGCCACCCTCGGGTGGCCCAGCACAGGCGGAGCAGGAGGGAGGCACAGGGCACTAGACAATGCTGAGCTGCAGGAGCCGGGAGGCCAGAGAATGCATGGCCCCTGCCCCACACCCGGGGACTGACCTGCCCACTAATCCGGCCAGCGCACATGTTCCACCCTGTGCAGCCTGATCAACAATTCCTTTTCTGAAACAGTCTCTTTGATGCAGGCTTCTCTTGTGTTCAGTGACATGAAAGAGATACTGATGCTGATTATCAAAGGCATGTGCCCCCAACCGCCCAGCGGCCAGCCCTGGGGCGTAACATCATCTCTTCCTCCAGCGTCTGCACCCTCCCGCTGGGAAGCGCTGGGCGGGCAAGGAGCACATCTTTGTTCCCTGACTAATTTTGCAACAGATATTAATCTGAGTCGGGAACAACAGGAATTAATACCTTAGGCTTGTAGGTCACACTCAGGTGAACACAGTCCAGGGAGCTGAACACCATGGAGACAGAGAAAGCTGGCCTCCTGGGGCCCCGGGAGGAGGCTTCCAACAAGGGACAGGGCCTAACAATTCCTGCATTGTTAGGAATTTAGTGTGAGAATGAAAACCCGACACCAATCATACCGAGTGCTCATTACACAGTCCATGGAAAGCTGGGCTAATACGTTCCTCAAAAGAAAGACCCTGCAGATACCTCTACTGGCTAATCATTTACCACTCTAGACACTCAAGACATAAAACACCAACAGGACTGGGGTGTAGTTCAGTGGCTCAGCACTTACCCGGCATGCAGGAGGCCCTGGGCTCAATTCCCAGCACCATCAAAAATTAAAAAATTAAATTAATTAACTAATGAAATATCCCACAATTGGGGATATCAAATAAACCCATGTGATGACAGTAGACTATTATGCAACCTCAGAATTACGTGCAGAAGAATATATCTGCACAACGGGAAGAATGTTCAGCATATATCACTAAAGAAAATAATTTGATTACAAGACAGAAGTGCAGCAGGACTTCAGTTCTATAAAATCAAACTGAACCCAGCGGGTGCGCACAGAGGAGGCCGAGCAGCCCAGTGCACCACGGCCCAGGCTCTCACAGAGTCCTGAGCCCGCTCACCGTTTGTTCTTTCCTTGCCTATCTGTATGTTCCAATTTTCCACAAAGTGCATTATTTCCTTCAGTTATTAGGGAAGTCGTGGTGAGGGAAACCATCCTGTTAGAGACCCTGCATCCATGCGCATTGCACAACACGCCATGTCCAACCCGCTTCCAGATAACTTCTCCAATCATGCAGCTTCCGTCTGCTGACCCACAGATGCGCCTGCCTCCTGGCACCCAGGCAGGGAGGGCCCTTACCACTGTGGGAACCAGGTGCCTAAATGGCCCCACGACCCAGCACCCAGCACTGGTAGAGGATGGAGGCGAGGACATCACCTTGCTCTGTCTGGGGAACACCAGGAGACGTGGGGAACTGCCAATCACAACCCGTACTAGGCACGTGAGTTCCGGGCTCTAGGGGGTCTGCTCGCTGTACAGAGCGGGCCCCCTCACTGCCATCCTCCATCTGCCATCGCCACCTGCCCTGAGGGTGACCAGGTTCCAGACCCACCTAAGGGATGAAGGGCCTCCCTGAAGAGGTCGGGCAGCCAGCCTCCAGCCTCAGTCTAACTGCCTCCGGACGCAGGGGACAGAAGCGGGGGAGAGAGTTTGGAGTCAGGAGAGAGGAGGCTCAGGAATAGGAGGCTGGGCGTGCCCGTGTGTGAGGCCTGGCTCCGGGAGGAGGAGGGAAGAGAAGGTGCGCGAGGTAGTGTGCATCGGGGAAGCACCCTGTCCCACCTCCACGGGGCGCCTGCAAGGCTGCGCCGCGGCCACCAGGGCCTCTGTGGGTGCGTCCACCACCAACAGCCTGGCTCCACCTTCCGCAGCATGCGCTGCACATTTCCTGCCAGGAACGACCATCATCTAAGAGTAGTTTTTTGCTCCAACTAAACCCGATATTTGGTCTTGGCCCCTGGAACAAAACGCGGCTGGGTGTCTCGGAGCTGTCCCGTGGGTGAACGAGCCGAGTGTCCAAACGGAGCCAAGCGGGAAGGACGCTGTGCCTTGGTGGACTTTTCGTTTGTTTGGTTTTTTGTTGTTGGTGGTGGTGGGTTTTTTATTTGTTTGTTTGGTCCTTGAGCTTTGAAAATAGCCCTTTGCTTTGCTAACCCCAACCAAACCTGACTGCAGCCTTTTCTCACCTCCACGCAGGCCACCCACCACCTGCATCCTTCAGGCAGGACGGGCCCTTGGAGCTCCCCAACAGGCCCCCACCCCTCTCCCCAGAGCACCGACCCCCTGCCCCCATACTCCTTTGCTTTTCAGGGGTCCTGGCCACCTCGTCGTGGGCCCTCAACAGTGCCTCCCTCCGGACAGGGGGCCCCATCCTGCCCCTCAGGTCTGCTAGCCTCTGCTGCTCTAAGTGGCTGCAGTGGAGGCCCTGGAGGTCCTGGAGTGCCTCCCCCCAGGCAGGGGTGAGCAGCTTTCCCTCCGGCTGTCCCCCAGCACTGTGGTCAGCTCAACTAACACTCCCTGTCAGGAGCTGTAATCAGGTGCGCTCAGGCCCTGCTCATTCAGCAGAGACGGTGCTTAGGTGTGCTTCCCCCTTACCTCCAGAGGCAGGAGCAAGTCAGCAGAAGAAAGCTGAGCCCTGGCTGCTCCCAGCCTCACCAAGCCTGGGCCTGGGGCCCAGCTCCTCAACCATTTCCTGGTGAGCAGGAGAGACAAAGAGAACAACAGCTCTTCTGCCCCCTCAGGGGACAGCGTGAGAACCTGGCTTCATGGGCCGTGCTTGAAGAAAGTAAAGTCCTGCTCAGATAGGCTCCAGGTGAAACCCAGGACGCACTCCTGGGTTGGAAAAAGGCCCCGTGAGTTCCGGGCTCTTATGAATAAAGTAAGTACAACCTCAGATGTTGCACGGTATAGACTTATGTTGAAATTTTCACCTGAAAATTCAAATTTAACTGGGTGTCTGTTGGTGGGGGTCTGTGTGTGTTGTTTGGCTGACTCTTGGGGTTTGCTTTTGTCTCTGGGTCTGGTGACCCTGCCCGCCCTGCCAGGCATCCCACCAAGACCCAAGCACCAAGCTGCTTTCCGTGGCCGGATCCCACCAGCATTTTCTGAGTAGAAGGGAAAACAGCAGCTTCAAACTCCCTGCGGGAGAACAGCGGCTCAGCAGACGGCCCCTGTGCTCCTGCCAGCGTCCACAGGAAGGGCCCCAGCTAGCCCTGGGGGCTGCACCTTGTCTGATCCTGCCAAGACGCTTCTCAGAGTGAGAGGCGAGCACTCGCTCAGGCCCAGTGTCTCCCAGACATGCTCTCTGTCCACTGTGGCCTCCACCTCCCTCGGCCTTTCCTGGGCATGCCCCTACCATCCAACAGGTTGAGTCTGTGGCCTTGCAGATAGGAGATCATCCCTGCGTGTGTTTCCAAGAGTTCAACACCCACTTCACATCCTGGGAGACCCAAGGTAGAAACTAAGGACACCTGACCCTGGGTGCATTGGCATGACCCAAAGAGCGTTCAGACCCTGCTGTCCGTGCCCCGCCCTGGGCCAGTTACATCAGACTCTGTAGGAGTGTCCCCTAAAATCTGTTTTCCCAGCCCTCCAGGTACCTCCCAGGTGCACACAGGACTGAGAACACTGGTCCAGGGCAGTGGGTGTCTAAGTGTGGCCCCCAGACCAGCCATGTGAGCATCACGGGGGGCTTATCAGAAAGGCTCAG
Organism: Spermophilus citellus; assembly: GCF_964194105.1. Taxonomy (NCBI): domain Eukaryota; kingdom Metazoa; phylum Chordata; class Mammalia; order Rodentia; family Sciuridae; genus Spermophilus; species Spermophilus citellus. The sequence goes on along the minus strand of NC_138198.1, from coordinate 14,725,665 downwards.
ACACGGGCTTCCAAAGCACTGAATTGGAGTCTCTCAGGCGGGCTCTCGGGTGACCCTCATGCAGCCAGCATTTGAGGACCATGGTGTAAAGAAAAGCAGGGGTTTTGGAAATGAAAACCCTCTGGCCCCTATTCTAACACCAGCACCACCACCCTCAAAACACAAGTAATAACACTTTGAATCCGCACTTCTTTCACATACAAATGCTAAGCATCATGGGGCAGCCTGGAGGAACTCAACCACACTGTGAGGCACGTGATCCCCTCAGTGTTAACTCACCATGGCAACAGATCTTCGAGTGCCAGTGTCAAAGGGACAAAGATGACGTCGTTCTCTTCATTGGAACAAGGAATTAAAGCCCATCCTTTTTGCCCTTCAAATTCAAGACCTCTGCTAGGCCATGTCCCCATGCTGGGAAGGCCACGGCCTGGGCCTCTCCTGACACCAACAACCTGCCCTAAAGCATCCTGGCTCAGGCGGGGTCCCTTTGCCTGTGGCCACCTGTGCCCAAACTGTCAGACACAGGATCAGAAAACCCCAGGCCCCTCCTCACCAGGGCCTTTCATTCCCTACAGCTCCCTCCTTCCATTCTGACCCTGCCGATCACCCTGTGCACCTCACAAAGTGTATTCACACCTCAGTCAATTGGTTCTTACGTTTGTGGTTACATAAGTTACAACTGTAATGATGGACTGCAGGGTCGCCCCTCTGTTTTTACTTTCTACAATCATGTTCACAGTATTTTCCACCAGTGGAATAGAAAACTTGATCCCTTTAAAATGGCTCCAGATAAGGGTCAGTGACCCACAGGGGGCACCCAGTGGGAACTGAGGGGCAGAAGATGCCCTGCACAGGTGCCCCCTCCTGTGTGAGATCCAGCTACAGCCCTGGGGGGGGACCCACTTTCCTCCCCTCCTTCCTCGTCCACTCAGCCCATTCACCTGTCATCCCTCCGTGGAGACGCTGCTCATAGACACCACCCTCCAAGCAAGCAGGTCAAATGAGGGGGAGATCAAGTGGGCACAGAAATGAGACATGAGGTCAGGGTGTCCCACATGAATGTCCAGGGGCACCTGGGGCTCTAATTTGGCATCAACTGTGAGCCCAGGGCAGAGGTTGGGCATCCTGCCCTCTGACAACCGGATCATGGCTGATTCTGGCTTTGTTCTATCTACGCCATTTGAAGTTTATAAAATTACATTTGAAGACGACATAAAGGAGAAGTTGGAGGCAGGTCAAGATTAGAAAACGGATAAGAACATCAGTGTAAAAGAGAAAGAGACCAAGACAGATTTCAGCCAAGTGCCTGCGCTGATGATGAACAGCAGGACAGCCAGGCCAACAGAGAAGGCCCAGAAGAGGGTCAGGGCCACAGCTCTGCATGAGGAAGCTGAGACGGGAGCCCAGGGCAAGGCTGACCACATCCCACAGGGTCACATGGACCATCAGCAGAGTAACTGCTCTTGCTGAGAGGCTGGGACCCAGAGGGAGGACGCTGGGACCTCCCAGGCCAAGGGGAGAAGGGGACGCTGAACCTAGAGAGTGAGCGGAGCGAGATCAGATCTGAGGAGGACAGACCTGGCTGCAAAAGACCACAGGGTTAATGAGTGGGGGGGCGGGGGGACCACAGCACAGAGAGGCTGCGGGTACTTGGCCCTGGAGCTGCACTGAGACCTCAGCCCCAGGCAGAGGGAGGGGCACCTACTGCTGAACAGGAGCAGCAAGGGACAGTCAAACCCCCTCAGGGGCTCCAGGAGCTGAGCAGCAAGGCAGCCTGGGTGGGCCTTGAGCCCTGCACCCACCCCCTTGAGCTGCCTGCCGTGGGGGTGCAGCGAGGTCACGGTGTAGGGTCTGCCCACAGTGCCGGGCTCCATGGCTTCTCCTTCCTCAGAAGTCAGACTCTGTCCCTTTCTACAACTCACCCTCCCGCCCCATGGGCAGCCTCCCCTCTGCCTGCTGTTTCTATGGGTTTGGCTCCTAAGATTCCTCGTAAAAGTGGCATGATTTTTAGAAATAAACACTAAGCTTAATGCCTAGCAGTGGGGGAAATGGTCTGCTCGCTGACCACTCGCCGCTGTGTATACACGCACAGGGGCTTTGGCGGATCTTACAGACCTCCTGTTTGCTGTGATGCAGGAGTGCTTTCCCTGAAGGAAAACTACTTAGTGTAGTCAAATATTTAACAGGCAATTAAAGGCTTCATGACAGAGGCCTATCTACTTCACTCAGTGGAGGAAATCGTTTTCTAAGCGACACCTGCCATCGCTTCAGATTTCTTTAGTAGTCGATATGTCTTGGCTAGACCTGGCCTTGCTTTCTGTGGACCGTGGGTGAGACTTGTCCCATGTAAAGGGCCTGGGACATTCAGTCTCATCCCTGAGATCTCTCATCGATGTCTAGATTTCTGCAGGATTCTTGCAAGGAGCTGGTCAGTAGGGCTACAAGACCCAGAATCTCTCACTCAGGTGCCTAGGAGCTGCCGGCCTTTCCCCCTGTTCTGTCAAAATCAGCCAAAGGGGCAAATAAATGGTTGAGTCCAGGCCCTAGAATTTAAGAAGCAGTTACCACTGAGGACAAAATTCGGTCCTGAGTTCCTGCAATTGCCTGCAATATTTTTGTCACTGGAAAGCCATCAGAAAGTTAATTTGGAGAAGCAGACCCTTCCTGCCCCATGGGCGATATGATCTACACCCTGGGCATGCGCCTCAGTCTTGCCCCCAGTTCCCTAGAACCTACCAGGACCTGCCATCCTGCAGACTCCGCCGCCTGGGAACAGCTGGGGGCCGTTCCATAGGAATAGCGTTGATCTCCATCACTTGTTCCTATGCAATGGACAATGTTACTAAACTTTTAACAATAATACACGGCCTCCAGTGTACATAACATTTTATTTTCTTTTACAAAATGTAACCTAAGATTAGCCCAGCCCTGAGGAGTCCACTATGGTACCCTGGACACATGTGGATATTTACATTCAAATCAATGAAAGGTCATTGGTGATTTAGTTGCTTGGTCGCCCTAACTGCGCATCTCGAAGCTCTTCGCGAGGGTGATCTAGAGCGGGCGCCGCTCACCCTGGACTCCAGCCTCAGGGCACAGTGGACACTCAAGGCTTATTTGCAGAACAAATGAATGAAGGCAACTTGCTGACGGTTCCAGACAGCGCGAGAACAATAAAATAACAGGGGACAGGCCCTCTCTCATCGATGAGCATCCATCCTAGAAGGAAACACTGAAGGTGAAGCCATACCCACTGTGCGGAGGACACTGGCTGAGCAGCCTGGAAGTGGGGGCATGGGTTCCCCCCACAGGGCTCCCCCCACAGGGTTTCCCCCACAGGGTACCCACTGCACCCATCCTGAGCACTCTGTGCATGTACACACCCTGGAGGCCCCCCCACGCCCAGCTGTGAACCAGGGCTGAGCGTCCCTCATGGGCTAACGGCCCCTGAGCAGATTCCTGGTTCACGTCTTTGATTTAAACCCATGGCCTTAAAGCCGGATGTGCTTTTCAGACCTGATGCCCAACCCCATCCTCTTACATTCCATCTAGAAACTTCCTGTGCATAGTAGAGTGGAGATCCTTCCCAGCGTCCTGATGAAAATGCCTCTTCTAGTTCTGGCACCGCAGGTAACACACAGGGATCCGCTTGGCCCCTTCACCGTTTTGCAAGGATAGCAAAAATTATTCACTTCTCCCAGCTGTTTTCTCATCCACGCGGCAATGAGGACAGGAAAAGCTCTCCCTGTGAAAAGCCTTCATACGTCTGACCAGGAGAGCGCTGGGTGTGTTTGCTGGGAACAGCATGTGCCCTGCACTCAGCAAACGCAGGTGTCCCCTCCGTTTCCCTGCTCTAGGAGGGCCAGACCATGCAGTCCTCCTGCAGTTCCCCCACTGACCTGACCCACTTCCTTCCTCGCCTCACACGCTCCCTCCCCAACGCTGGCCACCCACAGGATTCCTGGAGACTCTTGGTAAAATAGAACTGTGTTGAGAATCCTCAAAATCTTCTCTTCCAGATATTTTGAAACACACAATAAATTACCGTAAATCACAGTGTCTCTACTGCACTGTCGAACACTAAGCTCGCTACTCCTCTAACCACTTTCGCACACGGTAAGCTCCCAACCTAATAAATGAGTGTTTGAGGTCATGGACATGCTAACTATCCAGCATAGCACATAAACACAGAAACTGCTGTGGGTCGATTAAAAACTTAAAAGATCTTCCTGCATAACCGTGTCACATGTGCTTAGAAGGCGTGAGCGACTTATGCAGAACACGCTGGGCCGATGGTGCTTCTCACCCACCCACACGGAGCGCTTCCGATTGGAAAGAGGATCTGGGCTACAAAAGGACCACTGGTGAGCAGGGTTAACCTCCAAATGACACATTTTCGTGCATGTGATCACTGGCAGCACAGGAATCCGAGTCAACTCATCCTCTGTGGACAAAGGCCACTTGAGTGTCTGCTTCACCCACCACAGTGCTCGGGACACTTGTCCCAGAATCCAGTGATGCTACTGAGACAACTTTGCAGCCCCGAAGAGCCTTTGCGCATGTTTATAAGGACACACTCTATAAAATACTGTTTGCCCAGAACGTGTGAACATGACCATCGGTCCTGAAATCCGTCCCCAGCACCTGCCCTCACTCTGGCTGCCGGACTGCACATTCGTCCCTTCCTATGACTGTCATGATTTTACCAACAGAGGGTCTTCGCTTTCCACCTCAGCCATTCCACCCTGAAACGGGCTTAAGGTTTATTTGCCTATCTTTGGGTATTTACCCATCCAGAAGTCCCAAATGAATTGTAAATGTTTAAGTCATCTGAAATATTTTTAGATGAATCACTTGTTCGGTGGTTTTCCACGTTTGGGATTTATTTTACCATCAGTCACATCCTGTCTCTGTTAGCACTGCAAACACTTGTAGAGCACGCGTTCTGTGGGTGGCTTTAATGCATGATTATTGACAAAGCTTTTAGGCTTCCCGTCACGCAGTTGACTCCCCCCACCCCCAGTGTTGGCCCAGGCTTGGGGAGGGATGACTTGGAGGGACCTCCCGGAAGTCAGAGCTTCAGTGCTTCTGGGCGGTCAGACAGGGAGGACAGCTGGGCATGTGACCACCAGGCAGTGGTGGGAGGACCTGACTGCCCAGCCTCGGAGACCAGCCTGTTTTCTACAGCTCTTCCCTGGACAGTGCACCACGTGTGGCCCTTTGCTTCCTGTCACCTCTGCCGTTCCGTTTCTTCTTCCTGCCCCCAGGGCCGGCAGCCACTGCTGCTCCACCTCCCCATGCTGAGCATACAGCATTTTCGTGACTCAAGAACAGTGAGTGGCAATCAGAAGAGAGTTTGCCTCTCTGCACCTGCAGCGCCCATGGGATTCCAGGCAGAAAACAGAGCACATGGAGCATGTCAGTCAGAACGTGCGGTTTGAGAGCGTGGAAAATACAGGCACAGAAGCACAGCTCAGTGCTGAATATGATCAGTTGGATGTCTGCAGGCCCTAGAGGAGGAAACAGCCAGCAAGACAGAGCTCTGGAGAAAGGAAATCTTGGTCTGTTTTCTGGTACTATAACAAAATACGTGACACTGAGTAATTTATGAAGAAAAGAAATTTATTTTGGCTCACGGTTCTGGACGTCAGAGAGCATGGTGCCAGTAGCTGCTCAGCTGTTCTGGTGCTGGCCTCCTCGTGCCACTCCACACCAGGCAGAGAAGAGGAACAGCAGCAGAGGCATGCAGAGAGAGGGAGAGGACAAAGGGGTCAGCTCACTATAGGGCCACCACTCTCCTGACAACTGACCCACTCTCACAGCCATGGCTCAGATCCCCTCAGGAGGGTGGAGCCCGGGGCCCTGTCACCTCTCCATGCTCCCACCATTGAGCACCATTACTTTGACAAGTAAATTCCAACGTGAGTTTGGGGGCAAAAACCACATCCAAACTCTGGCAAAGGCAGAATGGAAGTCTCAGGTCACTTGCATCACCCCGTGTCTCCCTCCCTCTCAGAGGTCGCCGGCAACAGGACGGTGTTGGTTGCACCCTATCGACTCCTCTCACCTGACCAGCTCTGAGCAAGAGGTGGCTGAAGCGTCCACCCTGCTAATATATCACAGGGGTGAATTTCAACAAGGGACACTTCAGGAACACTCAGACCACATCACACTCGAGCAGAGCGCCCTTCCAGTGTCCAGGGCCCTCCGCCTCCCTGAGGACAGCAAGAGATGAAGTCCTACCTGACCTCCCCAGCGTTGCAGTCTCCTGGGGACGAGCAGCACCCCTCCTGCTGGTCCCTACTGCCCACTGGACAGTCCCCAAGCTTCTTTCTAAGAACTGGGCCATAAATGCAGCCTCAGGCTCTAAAAATGTCGGATTGTCCATGAATCAGAATAATCTCTCCGCATCCCCTGGGCAGAGTCCCAAAGCCTTTTGTCTGAAGTCCAGGCCAGGAACTGGGAGAGCCTGTCCCACAAGGGCCACTCCCCAACATGGGCCAGAAAGCAAGCAGGCACCAGGACGCCCCTCTGAGTCCACAGCTCCGGATGCCAGCTGCCAGGGCCCTGTCACCGCTGGAGAGCCAACCACGGGGGCAGGGACCTGACCCAGGCACGTGGGAGCCAGAAGTGCCAGGTGAGGCCTAAATTCCATCCGGCTCCACTCAGACCCAAGGCGTTCAGCCTGGCCACGGGCAGGGCCAGCAGAACACAAGGAAAGTGTCCGTGCGGCTGCCGGTGCACCCTGACGCCCTCTGGACCTGAGCCCTGACGCCTTTTCCTTCAGAGCTGTGCAGCCGGCCCTCATGACCTGAGGTCCTCGTCCCTGGACCCCCGCCACAAGTCACAGGTATTTGGGGGGAAACTGCATCCCTACTGAACATGTGGGAATATCTTTCCTGTCCTTATTCCCTTAAAAATACACAACTTGCGTGGCATTTACACTGTAGTTGGCCTCCTAAGTGACCTAGGGGAGACTGAATCTGTGGAGGGGACACACTGGTCATGTGCAGTACTGTGCCACTTTACCCCTGGATCTTGGCCTCCATGGGGGGATGGTGGGGCCAAGCCCCTGACACTCAGCCTGCAGCCACCTGCTGGGGGCCACATTGGCTTTGACCTCTTCAGTGCTGTTGGGATCGGGAAGGGCAGACGGGCGCTGTGGGCTCACGGCTGCTTGACCACGTGATGGAAGGCCTGGGTCTCCCCACATCGGTCTGCTGCTGCCCACCCCAGGCCTCTAACCAAAGGGAGACCTGGGAGAAGCCTCAGCTGGACTGCACTGTCATCAAAGAGTCCATGGACGGCTACGTCCTCCCACGACACATAATTCCCTCTGGGATAACTTACAAGGATCCACTGGCCCCAAACCACACGGCCTTCTGTTGGTGGTTGGCTCTTTGCACCACAAAAACCAAAGCCAGCAGAAGGTGCCAGCCCAGGAGCCTTGCAGAGGAGTGGGGAGGGCGCAGGGACCAGAGATGGAGCCCTGTGACGAGGACCGAGTGCTGAACACGAGTGGAAAGGAGAGGGAGTGCCAAGCGGGCAGCAGGTGTGTCCGGAGCGTCTTGCTGCTCCCGTGATTTCCACAGTGAGTGGAAGGGGACAGGCGGCCGGGGTGTGGCTTGTTGGATCCCTGTCGCTTGGTTGAGTTGTCATCCTGGGATCACAAAGGAGCCCAGTGTAACCTTGGGTGAGCACCGAGCTGAAGTCCAGAGGGTCTTCATCTCTGCACAGCAGGGTGTCCCCCATGCACTCTGACTTGTCCTGAACTGTGTGGCTCTCCAGGCTCTCTGGGCATCCCAGTGTCCTTATCTGCAAATGGGAAGATGGTACCCATTGTTTCTGACTCACAACCTTCACGACCCTCCTCTGGTGAGAACATGTCAGATCCACCTTGGGGGATGTCCTCCCTTGGCTTCTGGCCCATGCACCCTCCCCACTTAACACCTTGGCAGCCTCTGTCATCGGAGACCCTGTCCTGCCAGGGCCGGGGTGCCCACCCACACCAGGCCCCAGAGAGTTCTCCCAAATCCTGGACTCTTGTGATGGGTCCCAAGGACGGACACGGTGAGAAAATTCATCTCATCCTGATTCTTCAGCTCATCCGAGGAGCCCTCTGTATCCCCCAGTAAATCCACTCTTTGTCCAAGTTAGCCCAAATCAGTTTCTGTTGCTTGCCACCAAAGAACTCTGATTATTTTTTAATTTGTTCTTTTTAGGTACATATGACAGTAGAGTGCATTTTAGATATCATTCATACATGGAATATAACTTCCCATTCTTGCAGTTGTACGTGATGTGGCGTTACACTGGTCCTGTATTCATACATGAGCCCAGGAAAGTGACGTCCAATCCATTCCACTGTCTTTACCATTACCATCCCTCTTCCCTTCCCCCCACTCCACCATGAACTTCCCCTTCTCCCACCCCCCACCCCCACTCCCTACCTATTGTGAGTCAGCATCCACATATCAGAGAGAACATTCGGCCTTTGGTTTTTTGGGGTTGACTAATTTCACTTAGGATGATAGTCTTATAGTCTCCAATTCCATCCATTTACCAGAAAATGCCATAATTTCATTCTTCTTTAATGGCTGAGTAATATTCCATTGTGTATATGTACCACATTTTCTGTATCCATTCATCTGTTGAAGGTCACCTAGACTGTTTCCGTGGCTTAGCTATTGTAAACTGAGCTGCTATAAACATTGGTGTAGCTGCATCACTGTGGCATGCTGGTTTAAGTCCTTTAGGTATATGCTGAGGAGTGGGATGACTGAGTCAAATGGTGGTCCCATTCCAAGTTTTCTGGGGAATCTCCATGCTGCTTAAAGAACTCTAATTATACTGCATTTGGCACTTTCCCCAGCTGCCTCAAAGATTGTTCTGAGAATCAAAAAGCCCAACCACACAGCTCTGCAGGGATTTTGGCATTTTAACTACATAGAGTGCAATTCTCAGTGGGGGCAGCCTGGGCTGCAGCAATCCTGGGTGCAGGGAGATTTCCATCACATGGATCCAGTGGAATTTGGGAGCTGTTGTGCCAGGGAATCTCCTGGGCAGGTTGGCAGGATGTTTTCCTCTTGGCTCCGAGCACCTGGGCGAGCTGGGAGGAGCTGCAGGATCATGCGCCCGATTGCTAATGGTGCCCGGGTCGGCTGGAGGAACCCCCCAGTCTTCTGGGGGAGACTGAGCAAGCAGCAGGCAGCGTGGCGGAGAGCACCTCCAGCCTTGAGGACAGGAACCGCACGACCAGCCTGGTTTACCTTGGTGTTTACCTTGGTGGGTTGTTTGTTTTACACACTCAGCGGTTCTGAGGCAGAGCACTGAGCCTGCTGTTTCCTTGGTTTTCCTTTGCAGCTCTTGTCAAGCATGATGTCACTCAAAATATTGGGTTTGTTCTTTTACAAGGAAGTGCCTACAGATAAGGTCGGAAAGGGCTGAGTCTGCCTTAACCAGCTGAAAGACTTCAAATGACTTCAAGTGTAGCTTCAGAGGTGTTTGTGCTAGGAGGCACGTGACCTCCAGGGAGGGCTCCAGGTGGGCAGGAACGCTCCCCCAGGCAGCTGGGCTGCAAACTCGTCCTCGGGAGGGAGTCCCGGCTTGGAGAGCTCGTGAAGGTGGCCCCTTCCTGAGCGGGGTAGGGTGCTGGACACTGGGCAAACCCCCCCTGGTCCCTGCAGCTACAGGCTAAAGCCAGAGGGTCCCACAGGAAATGACTTCAGCCAAAGGTGGGAAAGTGAGAAGTGCCCTCAGAGAAGCCAGGCCAGCTTTCTATGGACCTTGATGAGAGGAGGCCAGGACAGTGGAGAGGAGGGTCGGGAGCCCACTTTCCACTGGGCCCTCGCGGGTGGTGGGAGCTGGAATGTCGGGGGGTGGGGAGGGAAGGGGGGCTTCAGCGGGAGCGCGCCTGTGAGCAAGGGTGTGGTGGCCACAAGCACAGGACAAGGGCAAAGCCAAGTTCCGAGCTCAGATCCCACAGCACTTCTGCGAGCAGAGAGCAATCCCCGGATACACCATCTCTGAGCCCCATGTGCCTGGGCAGCATGGGGCTGGCCCACAAAGGATGGGCCCAGAGCACAGCCCCCAATGCGGCGGACACACAGGAGCACACGGGGCGCACAGCAGACCGCCTGGCCTCGGCCCCCTCTGTGTGCCCCCGAGGACCCTGGAAGCACCCGAGGAAACCTCCTGCCCACAGCCAGACCCACGGCTGCATCCCAGAGCCTCTGTCCCCTGAGGCTCCCAAGCATGCCCACCCATAACCTTGAAGCACTCACCTGGGAGCTGCTCACACCCCTCCTGGTCCAGGTGTGTCTCCCTTGGCTTCAGACACCAGCCCTTACTGTGCCGAGGAGTGTGGTATCTGACAGAAATGGGGAGAACCACCACCCTGTCCCACAGATCTCCCTTAGCTTCCTCCCCAAGAGCCAGCCCACTCCAGAGGACAGACAAGACACCCCATGCACCCCCACCCTCGCCCTCCATGCTCCTCCGTACTCCTGGTCCCAGCACCAAACCTCAAGCCGGCTGTGTCACCTGCCCCAGCCAGCAGAGCACAGGACATGTGTGCCAGAGGTGATCGGGAGCACAGAAATACAACAGCACGCGAGGCAGCAGGTGATGAGGACGGTGATGTCCCTTGGTGGGAAGTGAACCTTGGTAGAATACTCAGTGGGAAGCTGGGATCAGAGCAAGGGCTCAAGGTCAAGCAGCAAGCGTCGTCCAGGCTGCACCAGCCCAATGCCCCCAGCAGAGCACTTCTCACACAACATTGAGCGCGTGTCCACTCACTCCTCGGTGTCCTCCAATAAGGAGAGGTCCTCAAAGGAAGGTCCTGTAGGTCCTGCTTGATGCCTTGGAGGGCCTGGCCCATTGTAGATGTGCAGTCAGGATTGCACGGTGCATTGCACGGTGATTGCACGGTGCAACCACCTTGCGTGGTTGGTGCACATGGGTGTTTGTGTTGATGCATAGGTGGATCTTGACAGCATGCGTGCGTGGATGGTGTGTGTATGCGTGTATGTTTGTGTGAGGGCATAAGTGGATCTTGAGTGTGTTCATGCTTGGATTGGATGCATGGTGGGTGTTGTGAGCATGCGTGTGTGTTTGTGTGAGGGCATAGGTGGATTTTGAGCATGTTCATGCTTGGGTCGGATGCATGGTGGATGGAAAGACACCCGAGACCTGCAAGGCTGAAGATATTCTATATGTGCTTCAAGATGGAGCCTTGATCACTTTGTGTGATTTTTTTTTCCAAAACTGCTAATCTGTTTAATGTTCTTTGGAGAGTAGAAAGGTGACAAAATGGAGAGGATCATAATCCCCAAAGTTCCTTTTCAGGAGCACCAGGTAATGAGAAACATGATGAGGAAGAGGGACACACAGGGTAAGGAGCAGGAGGGAATCCGTGCCAAGGCAGTACCCGAGCAAGAGTAACTGGGAAGACCAATGACCTCTGACTCTGAACAGCCCCCGGGGTTCAGCCTAGACATTCCTGGGCCACAGGGGACTGTGCCTGGGGAAAGCCAGGACCTCGAGTCTGCACACGGGGCTGGAGCCTGCCCCTGACTCGCTCTCTTACTATGAGAAACAGGCTCAACCTCTCCAGTACTGTGGCTGCTTCGCCTGTAGAAGGGAAAAGTAAGAGTACAGTTGGTCTCCAGGGATCAGAGGGTAAGAGGGATGGCAGAGGCGGAGTCTGCCCATCAACAGTCACCTTACAAACACTGACAACCACAGTCAAATCCGTGTCCACCGTGGGCAGCGTGGACACCAGCCTCCTTCTCACCTGTTCCCAAACAAAGAACTGAGGTCGGGGCCCCCATCAGCTTGCCTCATGTGCCAGATGGACACTTGGTCCACTAGACTGTGCCCAGTGACTGACGGCCGTGGAGCAGCCAGGACCTTGGAAGAACACAGGACTGCCCAGCTCTGTCGGACACACACTGGAACTTCATAAAATGGAAATGCCAGACACACCGCTACTGCCTTTTTGATGAGCTCCTGTGCCCTGCCTGTGTGGGCACCAGCAGTGATGCGTGTGGCCCCTGCAGCAGAGTCCACACCTGCAGTGCTCCCCGCATCTCGGGATCCCATGAAGTGAGGAAGGTCACTGTCCAATCCGTGGGCACAAACAGAAAGCGGGTTCTGAGGAAGCGGTTTGATTCTAAACCCAGTCTCGAGCCCTGGGGATTTGAGAGCGGACAAGTGGCCACAGCATTTAGCAACCAAGAAATAAGAGTGAGGCATGAAATCCTGATTTTCGGATCCTTTGAAGTCCACAAATGGGAGGAAAGTACAGGAGGGCCGTTTACCAGATCCCATGGCCTATGGCGACATCACGTGCCTCTTGAGTAGGGAGGACTTGGGGACGCACCCACTTCACCCAGCAGCTGAGTCAGGGTCACGTCCAGCCTCTCCTCTCCAGTCACGGAGAGGAGACAGCCAGGAGGCCAGACAGCAGGATGTGGCTGCAGAAACATGAAAGTACATTTCTCTCTCATGAACCGGGAAACTGCAGGCCTGTCACACCCGCTCGTGAGGCCCCTTCTCACCACCCGCCCCAGCAGCAAGTGCTACAAGGAGGATTCCAGCATGTTCAATGCACATGATCCCCACAGGCCATCTGCCAGGTAGCCACTGACCCTGAGCTGCGGATTGAAATGCACATTCGTAGATGCTCCGGCCCCACAACACTTCTAAAAATAAGGCTCAGAAGCACAAAGATTCCTCTAAGGGGCGGAGGGTCCTGGGGTTCTGGTGGCCTCTGTGTTAGCACGTGGCCACTTACTGACCCAGCTGACCCTGGGACCACTGCAGGACGTCCTGAGGAAATAGGACCAGAGTAGAGGGCAGAAACGTGGCATCAGGAAGGCCAGCCTGCTGCAATGCCCACCTTGTCCTCAACACCACCACCAACCTCCTGGGTCACCGTCTTCAACATCCGTGTCGCCCTGAGACCCAAGAGGACAGAGCAGGTTCTCTAATGCCCCAAAACTCTGAGGTTGAAATGTTGAGAATGGAAAAAGAAATTAAAAGCAGTCAGCATGGGGAGTGCACACAGCTGCCCGCTAGCGTGGGTCCCACCGGGTGCCCAGGACAATGGTGGTGTCTTGGACGGGCACCTCACCAGCGCAGTAGCTCTGGTGTCTTGGTGGCAATGGACACCTGCCTTGTGTCACAGTTAGAAGGGATAAGACGCAACAAATGTGGAGATCCTGGGCTCCCACACACCAGCCCCTGAGGTGCAGCCCCACCTTAGGGCGCCAAAGCCAACGCTCCTCCCGGGTCCTGGTACCTCCCTCCCAGGTACTTTGGGGACAGGGCCTTACATCCAGGGCATCCCGGACAGCAGGCTTTGCAGATCTCCCAACTGAGCACCCACACAAGGTCCTGAAGGTGCCGCAAACCAGCTATCTATGCCTACGGTTCAGGTCATGTGGAGAGAGAGTCCCCGAGGCCCCTGGCCAGCCGAGCAATGCTGTATCAGGAGGCAGGCAGACCTTGCCTGAGCCAGCCACTGGCCAAGTGGACCCCTGTGAGCACATCTGCCTCCATGTCTGGGCTGGTGGGCCTCTCTCTTCAGGCCTCTGACCCCAGTGTCAGTCTCCCCAGCAGGCAGGGTCTGGTTGGCTAGTTGGTGTGGCTGTGCATCCTGGAGTAACAGGCCAAGCCTGTCTCACATGACCAAGGAAACGTGGCTCTCAGATGAATCGTCACTTACCAGAAATTCAACCCAATTTAGCGTCCACCTAGGCCTGATACCTACAAGGCACTACAGCCTCTAGAGGCTGAGAAGTCACCATTGCTGCCCTCAGGGAAACCTACAGAGAGCTAAAATAGTTACAGTATCACAAGAAAAATACAAACAGCAAGATGGAAAAGATGACCTAATGCAGAAGGGCGGTGCACGTCCCCTGGGGGACCAGGACACTCCACACAAGGGAAGCAGGAGAGAGAGAGAGGAAGAAAGGCCCAGGCTTGGAGGCAGAAACACCCTGCACCTGTCAGGTGGTGGCCGCTGTGCTAGCCTGAGACCCAAGCTAAAGCTCAGGGAGCCTCTTGAGTTCAGCAGGCTCTTGGATCTTGTCCTGAAACCCATCGGCCACTCCCTGTCTTGTTGGAGGATTTACTGACTTTACACTTCAGGTGCCCAGTGGTAATTACTTCCTGTTGCCACTTTGTTAACCTTTAAAATTCTTCTATAGTTTCTATGTTCCTTTTTTCCCCCTATTTTGCTGCTTTTTTTTTTGGGGGGGGGGGTTAGTGGTAGCTCTGATTCCTTTTTTATCTTTTATGTACCCATAGAGATTTATCTTTGTAGTTACCGTGAGACTCTATAAAACACACCATAGCTATAAGAGTCTAAGCTTATAACAACCTGGCAACAGTCACATACAAAACCTGTACATTTTTACTTCTTACTCACATACACTTTATACCATCGGTGTCACACTTTACATGTTTATATACTGCATAGCAATTAAGAAATCCTTACAACTGTAGGTCATTTTAATAGTTTGCCTCTTAGCTTTCCTAGTGGCGTTGAAGGTGGTTTGTGTAAGACTGTTACAGAACCGTCACCCTCAATCTGACCCATGGAGGACCTGTTCTAAACTCTCCGCGGATGTTTGAAACCACGGTCAGAACTGGTTTTCCCTATGCATATGCCTTGCAAAAAAATTTAGCTCATAAATAGGCAAGTGAGAGGTTAACAATAAGTAAAGATAAAGTAGAGCCTTCTTAACAGTATCCTGCAGTGAGAGCTGTGTGCGGCCCGTCCAGCCCTCCCCTGTGTCTCTGTCACCCTGACATCTTACTGTACTATGCTCACCGTCCTCTTGGGACGGCCTGAGATGACACAGTGTCCACTTGTGAGATGAGGTAAAGCAAATGGCTGGACCCTGACCACATGCTGCGGCCACACCTCTGCAGTGTGAGGTGCAAGAGTAAAAGTAGTGTGCGTCTCTCTACCTCCTCCTGCTTCCACCGCAGGAGATGGGTCCTCGCTGTGGATCTGGGGACTCCACACAGGGCTTCGTCTATCCTTACTGATGTCCCCTTTGCTCTTCAAGGGAGCCCGTCAGGGTGCCCCTTTGGCGTAGCTGAATTGCCGGCCTCACTGCCTTGTCTTGGGGGCCACTATTGAGTCAAAGCAGGGTTACCTGAAGACAGGCAGCGCCACACCTGGACACTTGATGAGTAATAGCGATGGCCTGAGGTGACCAGTGGGCAGGCTGCAAGCACGGCATGAAATGCATACAGAGGGACAATCACAGCCGGAGCAGGATGGGGCAAGATGTCGTCGGCTACCCCACGTGCCCTGCGATTTAAGTTTCCTACTTCTCTCCTCCTGGAACTTTTCATCTCATATTTTCATGCTGTCGTTGACCACAGGAGACTGGAACATGGAAGGAAGCAGCTGGTCAACGGGGCCTGCTGTGTGCTGCATTCCAAGCCATCTTAGGTCTGCTCGTCACCAGTGTCCTTTCATCTCAACCTGAAGAGCATCCCTGAGTACTTCTGGCAAGGCTGGCCTCGTGGTAATGGACTCCCTGGGACTTTGGCTGGGGAAGTCTCGATGTCTCCATTTCTGAGCAGCCCCTCAGCCAGTCACAGTTTTCTTGATGGCGGTCCTTCCTTTCAGGACCTTCAGGGTCTCTTCCAGGAACCTGCTGTTGGATTTACGTGTCTGCCCTGTCATGAGGAGTCGCCTGCTCTGGCCATGTTCATGATCTCTCTCTGTCCTTGGAGGACGTCATTGAACGTGCATCCAGGCTCTTCAGGCCACGGAGGTCCACCCTCCATGCCCCTGTCCAGACTCGGGGTCTCCTGCCTGTCCCTGCTCCTGGGACTCCCGCTGCACACAGCCTGTGCTGGGCGGGGTCTCGTGAGCCCCAAGGTCTCTGTGCTGCTTTCCTCCTCCTTCTCTTGTCCCCAACTGGGTGAATTCAGAGGTTCTGTCTCCTGGTCCCTGATTCGCTCTTCTGCTCCATCGAGGCTGCTGATAAAGGGCGCTGTTAATGGCCCAACCCGTCCTGTGCTCCTCAGCCAGCCTCATTCTTGCTGTCTGGTTCTTTTGTGACCTTCCTGTTGAGCCCATGTTTGGTTTTCCTGAGTTGATTTCCCTTTCCATCTTGCTCTTTTGCAGTTCACTTAGCTCCTTAAAGATGGTCATTTTAAGATCTTTGTCCAGAAGTTTGTGGGTCCCCTCTTCCCATGGGTCGGTCCTGTGGGTCCCTGCTTCCCATGGTCAGTTTCTGGTGCTCTTTCTCCTCACTGGTGCCACGTTCCCCTGATCACTTGAGATCCTGGGACAGTATGCGGTTGTCAGAGCATTAAAGGAGCAGCCTCCTTTCCTCATCCTTACAGACTGCTTTTGCTGGAAAGCTTCACTCACCTACATGCGAAGAGATTCTGAGCCAGCCACTGTGGGGTCTGCAGGTGGGTGGGCCTGGAGCCTGGTCCGCAGGGCCTGATCCGAAACCATCCTGAGCGGCCTCTGCTCACTGCCCAGTGCTGAAGGAGAGTCCTGCAAGACCCATGGCCTCCCGGGCAGAAAAATATGGCCACGCACTGGCAGGTGGGCACCTTGGGCAGGTGACACAGCCTCCCTGCACCTCCTATTCCGTATCTGGAAAATAGAATGCAGTCATCCCTCAGTATTAAAGAGCCCTGGTTCTGGGTCCGCAGCAGGTACCCAAGTCCAGGGAAGCTTGAGCCCCCCGTGTGAAGCCCTGCAGCATCTGCCCATAACCCACCACATCAACCTCCTCCCAGGGCCCACAGCACCCGATACAATGTGAAGGTCATGGAAACAGTTGTCACACTGTGTCAAGAAAGTGTGCGCCTCTCCATGTGATAATCTCATCCAGCAGTTGGTAGAATGGAAGGTGCAGACCTTGGTGACACAGCAGGTCAACTGCACCCAGCACTTGGGGTCTTTGTGAAACTGAGTCTAAAAGTAATCAGGAAACCTGACGTCAAGGCTTCTCCGAAGCCCAGGGTGCACAGCCCCCCAGGGGAGGAGCCCTGACCACCACTATGCCTCAGGAACGCAGGTGGACTTTGCCCTGCTCTTTCTAAAGGAAAAGCACAGCACTCCCCCACCATGTGCCCACAACGCCCCAGCTTTCAAAGGCCTGTGAATTAATGCAGATATCAGGAAATCAAATCACAGGAGCCCTCATGTGACAGTTGCATTTAACAAACAGATTCACAGTGTGCTCAAAAAGGGAAGGCCAGGGGCAAGTCCCCTTTCATGTGGTTGTCTCTGTCCTTGACTGTAGTTTCTTCCCAAAGGGCTTGCCTGCCCCTCCAGGGCCAGCTGGGATTTCCACTTTTCCCTGTGCCTGCACCTCTGGTCACGGGCTCTACAAATCTGTCAGGCACTTCCTGTGCCTTGGATCCTGAATGCTGGGCGTAGGAGCAATTGCAGAGACCAGCAACCTATTCATTTAATATCATGCCACACATCTGGGCGCTAGAGCAAAACAGACAAGTGACACTTTCATCAGATTAAATGAGCAGCCAGGATTTGTGGTGGGAACGGGGACAGAGTTGAGGAAAGCATAAAGTGCTTCCCGCAGCGGGCCAGCTGAGCTTGTCCTGGGGAGGAGCCCACGTCCTCACCATCTCTTATCTCCCCTCCAGTCACGACACTGTCTACCTGAACGTACTTCTGCCAATGAACAGAATGAGTTCCTAAGAAGGGAATTCTTCAAAGTGGTGATGAGCCTTTCACTGTTTTTCATTAACTTCCCGGCGGCAGCATCTGTCGAGGTCGAGGCCATCTTCTGTGGTCTCAGAAGCCCCCAGCCTGGTGCTGAGCACAGAGCTCAGCCAACTGAGGAGTGGTGGGATTGAATGGTGGGTTTCAGTTAAGCAGGCGGAGCTCTATAAAAATCAAGAAACGGCGGTAGCATTTGATGACGTCAGGAAGATGGCCTTAGGGA
Organism: Spermophilus citellus; assembly: GCF_964194105.1. Classification (NCBI taxonomy): domain Eukaryota; kingdom Metazoa; phylum Chordata; class Mammalia; order Rodentia; family Sciuridae; genus Spermophilus; species Spermophilus citellus. The sequence continues at coordinate 14,707,705 of NC_138198.1, read as the reverse complement.
CCCCACAAGTTTCATAACATGTGCTTCTTCTGTGCTGAACAACCTCATAAGTTCTCTCACAAAAGCACCTGGGTAGATGTACTGGGCAGTTACTATGGGATCAGATGCAGACTAAACAAAAGCTGAGTTCATTGGCCACTAGCTCTGGCCAGTGGCTGCTGAGAGCTGAGCCTCAGAGCAGGCAGTGGCCTAAGGACACATCATACCCGCAGGCCCTGCCCCCAGGTCTGCCAGCTGGGGCTGCTCTGCATTCTCAGTGAAGAGAACTGCCTCCTCCAATTCCCATCCAGAAATGAAATGCATGAGGCAAACTACCTTATAAAGAGAAAAGTCTTAGTTGGTTCACCTTCTGGAGGTGCAAGGTCAAGGGGCCACATCTGGTGGTGACCTTTCCTCGGGCAGTCTCAAGGTGGCACAGGGCATCACATCTGTAACCTCTGGTCTCTGTCCCTTCTTGTAAAGCCACTGCCATCACACTGTCAGAAATTTCCATTAGGGGACAAAATCGTGCCTCTGGTAAGTTGCTGGGTCACAGCTGAGAAGGCAGCGAGGACATGGGTCTGAGCTCACAGCCCTCCACAAACGCCTACGGAATTGAATCCTATGGCAAGAGCTCTGATAGCCACAAGGCTGGAGATGGCCTCTCTGTCCCCTTTAGGAGAACAAATGCACCCCTCACCAGGCCACATAATGACAGTGGTGACAGAGTCACAGCCAATGCTCCAGAACTACAAGAGTCATTCTTCGAGTCATCCAGTCCCTTTTCAAGTTTTTAAAATTGGAAATGTGGACACCTGGGGATTAGCACTTGTCAACAATCCCCCTCTGAATGACGAACAGGTGGGGTCTCCAGCTGCCTGTTCTTGCAGGAGCGAGTGCTTCTGGGGTCCTGTGAGCTCAATGCTGTCCTCTGGCTTTTGCCCCTTGCCAGGAGCCCCCACGAGGGCATCTCTCCAGTGCCCACAACGCCTTGCTCCGGAAGGCACTTGCTGTAGGACCCGCACCTCGAGGCCTCGCAAGAGAGCCAAGCGGGCGCCTTGGTGACTCCTGCCATCAGGGAGCTCAGGCACCAGCGCCCTAAGTGTGGCGTCTTACGGCTTTGTTTCTTTTGTCTCATTGCTACTTTTTGTGTTTATAATTCTAGAAGTTTTATTTTCTCCCATTTGGTGAAGAACACATGATCAATATGCTAATACACCCAAAGGCGACCAGGAAGCAAGAAACATTCACCTAAAATTCTGCCATCCTAACATCATTAGCAGTTTGAAAGTCCTCCTTGGGCTCCACTCGAAGCCCACGCTGTGAGCACTGTGCCCAGGACAGCCGCTAGATCACAGCGTGCCCACCGCGACCTCGGGGACCTTCCTAGAAACAGCTCTGGGTGGCAGGTGGCTGTGCCCTTTGGTTTTCTTCTCCGCCTTCGTGTTTCCTGCTCCATCCTAGCCCAGCATCATGATTTTTTATTTTGTTGGTTTTTGTGCATTCTAATATCTGAGTGAGTCAAGCCATATATACCCCCTTTTTACTTTTTTTTCAGATTTTTCTTGGGTATTCTCACTTTGTTTTCTAAATATAATTTTGGAAAAACTGAATTCTTGTGACCTTAAATCCTCCCATCAGGGAATGCCTCCTTCATAAAATACTACAGCTTTCTTGTTAACGTGCCCCTAGCCACTGTGTGGTTTTCACAGCTGTGACGAACACTTTGCTTCGCGTGCTATTTGGGATACATGACAGCTTTACCCCATAAACTAAAACTATTGGTTTTTGTACAGGAAACCTATCTAACTGATTCATCTTACCAAATTGCAAATTGCCCTCAAATCCTAACCACTTCTACTAGTGTTTCTTGGATTCTTCTGGGTACATAATCACCAAACAAAATTTTAGTTTACTAAAATTTTACAAAATTTTACTTACTTCAACTGCTTGCATTCACTCACCAGACTCTACTTATTCCTGTTTTTAATTTAAATGGATTTAGGATTTTATATTATAGAATTATATTTGCAATAAGATATGAGTAGGCAAAAGTATTAGTCAAGAGCTCAGCATATAATGGCCCATGAGCCACTTTTGTTAATAAAACTTTATTGAAACACAGGCATGCACATTTACCTACCTGTGACTTGCAGCTGCTTTCTGCTACAATGGGAGTGTGGAGCTATCGTGACAGACACCACATGAGCTGCAAAGTCTCAGCCATCTGGTCCATGTTCTCCCACAAGGCCTGGTCAAGGCAGGCTATGGCACAGTGTCAAGCCACTCCCAAATCCCAGTGGCTTAACATGCTCCTTTCTCTCTCACAGCCAGCTGTGGTTCTCAACAAACCTCCAGGAGAGGCATGAAGGAGGCTGGGGTTCTGCCATCACAAACCAAAGTGTCCCCACAGTGAAAGAAGAGCACGTGGGGCTTTCACCCACTCTCCACACCTTGACTGCAGGGGGCAGCACTACCTCTCCAGCCCCCTAACCAAACAGCTCACCCACCTCCACCCAGAGGGACCCGGAGCACCACCAGCCAGACACTTCGGAAGGAAACAAAGAGCACCAAACACATTTCAGTACATCTCAGTTACTCCTTCCATTCCTACTAAAATGTTTTGTGTGGTTTTTAAAATTCCAGCATCTATTGCTATGTGCCTGTGGGCTTTCTCCATAGCAAATATAATGCAATAAACTGTGCTCATAAACATTCTGTGAGGAAATTATCTGTATGTTTGCTTCTAGAATGGTCTATTTAGTCAAAGTTTGTAATTTTTTATAATAGCGCATTCTGTACATGAATATTTTTGCAGCTATGTTAATAAGTGACCTTTATGTCACTTATTAACTGAACTATTATTTTTCCTCTTGTACTATCTTTGTTGTGTTTCATGTTAGGGTAGGTCTCAAGCCTGGAATTATTAGGATCACTAGGAGAATAATCACTGAAAACTGATGTCCATGCCTAACTCTTGACTAAGGAAATCAGAATCCTTGAGTTTTCAGCCTGGACAGCAATAATTTTTAAAACTCTCTGGTGATTCTAACCATGCAGAACATACTAAGGGTATGCTCATTCATCTTTTTCATAAGAAGAGAAAACCATTGTACTTCCAATTACTCTACCATGTTTCATGTATTATGTTTGTCATTAAAATTAAAATAATCAAGAATATTGGGGAAAATAACAAGAAAACAACAAAATGGAAACAGATCCTTTGGATTCCAAATAATAAGGTATAAGGCACAGAATTTTAAATAGCTATCCTCAATGTGTACAAGGAGATAAAAGATGTTCTTTAAATCTAGTCACATAAGTGGAAACTGTTTTTAAAAGGAAGTTGTAGAAATGAAAAATATAGCACTCAAAATTAAGAAATTAGTATATAGGCTTACCCACAGATTAGATACAGCTGAAGAGAGACATGGTAAGACAGAAAGCAGACCAGAAGAAAATGCTCAAGAATAAATTATAGAAATACAGTGGAAGTAAATTACAAAAAGAGGTTAAGACACATAGGGGGTAAAACAAGATCTAGTATATAAATAATTGCTTCATCAAGTAAGAAGAAAGAATTAGGTAGAAGCTTTATTAGAAGAGATAATGATGGAAATTTTTCCAAAACTGATGAAAAGTGTAAGTCACAAAGACTAAAAGACTTTCAATCCCCCAAATGATTAAACAAATGAAACTCCCTATTTCATTGCATCATACTAAAACTGCTGAAAATCAAAGACAATATCCTTTTAGAGCCTTAGAAAAATGAACAAATTCTTTTAGAGAAGCAATAAATAAAGTAATATCTGACTACTTACAGAAACAGGGAAAGCCAAAAATAATAATTTTCAAGGGATGAAGGAAAATAAATTAAAATCTAGAATTCTTCAAGAATGGAGGTGACTAAAATTAACAAATTTTTTAAAATACATAAAATAAACATATAAATAAATAAATTTTACTCTCTACTTATTAGAAAAGAATGGAGGGCTGGGGATGTGGCTCAAGCGGTAGCGCGCTCGCCTGGCATGCGTGCGGCCCGAGTTCGATCCTCAGCACCACATACCAACAAAGATGTTGTGTCCACCGAGAACTAAAAAATAAATATTAAAAATTCTCTCTCTCTCTCTCTCTCCTCTCTCACTCTCTCTTTAAAAAGAAAAGAATGGAGATTATTTTCAGATTTTTTAAAAAATCAGATTTTAAAAAAATAAAGACAGACACACAACACCCTGCCTGTGGCCCCACCCCATGGCCCTGCCCAGAGAGGCACCAGGCTGTACATAGGCAGGTTATGAATCCTCAGACTGCTCCGGCGGTGGTGGTTTTCTACAATGTCATGTGGTTGGTGACCAATCAGAGTTTCCTACTCTCCCTGAGCTTGGCCATGGAAGCAAGACAGATACCTCTGGTTAACTGCAAGGGGTTGGAAGGTCATCAAGAGAAGTGGTTCAAGGTGAAGAGGCTGCACTTCCTGCAAATGTGGGTGTGTGGCAGCTGACGTGCTTTCTAAGAAAAAGTGAAAAGTGTAATCATACATACATTGGTGAAATGTCACACATACACATGTGCACTATACAGAAGTTAACAAGTCACTTAAATAAATTAGGGCTATTGTTTCCCTCACTAGATGTGAAATCTGAAGGCAGCGCAATAGGAACTGATTCAACAGCTCAAATGTGTCAAGGCTGAGTGGGTCTATGATTCTCTTACTCTTCATTCCACAGCCTTACAATGGCCACTAAAGGTACAGCCAATCAAATTCATGCTTCAGACTGGGGAAAGAAAGGGGGGGGGGGGGCGAGCACATGTAAAAAATAGTGGAAGCTAAAATAGGAATATAAATCTTTCCAGAAGTGCCCAGCAGCCTTCCACTCCTGACTGTCCAGAATGGTATCAATGTCCCTTCTCCCCAGTGCAAAGGAAGTCCCCAAAAGTAACTTTTTAGTGTGCACAATGCCACCCCAAACAAAAGCAGGATTCGGCCACCAGGGAAGGAAGAGCTGGAGCCGGGCAGGCTGTGGCACAGGGGATCCATTACTCCGATTCCCTATGCAAAGACTGATTGTAATTCCTGCTTGGACTTCCAACATGTCTTTATTCTGTGTGGTGAAAGCTTTCTTAACAATTGCATTCTGTTCTGAACATCTGGATGGTGGTTTCTGTTTGTTGTTTGTTTTGCTTGTTTGCTGTTTGCAGATGCCTCCAAGATAAATTTGAGGAACATGGTTTGGGCACCACAAAGATTGTTTTATTCTTTATGGTCAATAAAAAATGTTCTCTTAGAAGTCAAAGAACATCATAAGAAAGTGGCACGTTTGGAATAAACATAAAACTATTCCCCCCCCCCAAAAGTTAAAGTCTTCTTTTCTTATTTTCTCCCTCCTTCTCCTCTAGTACCACCAGGCTCCCCTTCCCAGGAAGGTAGAGGTAATGTATTTATTTATCAGCCCTAGGACAAGCCATCTGATGATGCTCATGAACTCCACCCAGCTTCTCTGCCTGCACACAACTTGGGGAGAGGCTGTCACACCTGTGGGCACCCCACCTGCCATGCAGACAGCTCTGCGCAGAACCGGCTGGTTCTGGAAGATGGAGGAACTCCCTTCTCCCCAAGGGACCTTCACCCCACCTCTTTAATTACCTGAGGAAGACACCATTCCCCGCCTGCCTGTGCTGCGACCAGACTGCCCTACCTGGAGACTCCCAAACGCTGGGCCCTGAGCCTTTGAAGCACGCAGGTGTGAGCACCATGGGCCTTGAGGGCAGGCCAGGCTCCAGTCCCCACCGGGCTCCTGCTGCAGACATTTCAGCTACTGGAAAGCCTGGATTTCAATAGACCCCTCCGAAGCACGTTGCTCTGAGGTCTCCAGGCTCCGTCCCTGGGGCACCAGAGGGCAGGACCAAAGGCTGAAGGCAGACTGGGATGGGACCTGCAATTTTATTTAGCTCTTGAAGAACGGAGACTTTGTGTCCTTACCGCCCCTGCCAGTCATTATGACTAGACCTGGAGCTGGTGAGGGGAAGAGAGGACAAAGGTCAGACCACAGACAGCGGCAGGCAGTAGAGCTGGGTAGTAGCGAGGGGACACAGGAGCAGGGGGCTCTGGGGCAGATCCTGGGAGGGAAGATTCTAGAGCTACCCAGGCACTGAGGTGTCTTGGCGCTGTCACAGGCTGCAGGGGCTGAAATAAGGAGGCGGCCTGAAATAAGGAGGCGGCTGCAGCGGCAGGTCCTGCAGAGCCCTGAGGCCCTGCTCATCCGCCACCACCAACCGCCAAGACCCCGCCCCATGCCAATCCCCCTAGAGACCCCGCCCTACGCCCAGTCCGAGCCCCGCCCACGCCCTGCCTGTAGCCACGCCCCATGGCCCTGCCCAGAGAGGCACCAGGAAACCCCGTGAGCAAGGGCAGTGGGACCCTTGACCCCACCCCGCACACGTCACCTGACACAGGCGCCCGTCACAAAAGAGAAGGTGCAAAGGAGGAAAGTAAAACGGTAAGAAGTCATTAAAAATAAAATGCAGCACTGTTTGAAGGGATTTTAAAAAAATTGTTAGGTGAAGGCTAAATTTCAAATCCAACAGAACTGGAAGTGAATTTCCCCTTCATCCTCTACCTACCAGGTGAAAAATATCACCTCTGCATAAAAGGAAGAGTTTCATGTTCCGGCCATCCGAGGTGATTTAAATCTGGAACTGGCCACAGGACATGTGTAAACTGCAGTAACTCGGGTGTGGGAGACTCCTACTGCTGCCGTAACAAATTACTACGCATTTGGTGGCTTAGAACGGCACACATTCATTATCTTACAAGTTGGGAAGCAGAACTCAAATCAGGTATTGCTGGGCTAAAATCAAGGTGTCAGCTGAGCCAGACCTCTGGAGGCTGCAGAGGAGAATCCATTTCTGTCTTTTACAGATTCTAGAGGCCACTTGACCATTTCCCCATCTTGGAAGCCAGCAGCCACTGGCTGAGGTCTCTTCATGATGCTGTCTCTCTGTGCTCCCCCTTTTCACTCCAAGGACCCTTATGATGCCGTAGGGCCACCCAGACAATCCACATCAGGCTTCCTCCCTTCAGTCAACTGACCAGCACCTGTACTGTTCCTCACCAGTGTGTCTAGGGAAGGGGCTGCTATTCTGCCAACCGTCCTTGGCACACCTGCTTTCTCCTCTGGGTGGGAGGGCACAGGGATGTGGAAGGACCCCGTGAGCTCAAGTGATGGGCTGGCAGTCACAGAGGAGGTGTTTGCTCAGCTGAGATTCCCACCTTGGCCAGGTTCTGGGGCGGAGGTCCGCACCCACGCATGCCCCGACCCCCTCCTCTACCCCCACACTCCCACCGGGCCCAGGCTGGGTGACCTTTCCACCATTCAGACACTCAAGAACAGGGATTTTCACCTGCACTAGCCATCCTCCTGGTCCTTAGCTCCAGGTGGGGCGTCGGTGGGTGACAGGTAGTGATTCAGCCGGAGCCCGCTCGGGCAAAACCATGGGAACACGCCTGCCTGCCTGCCTGATGGCAAAGTTAATGCCAAATTGAGTTTCCAAACTAATAAAGTTAATGAGGTCACCCTCATTAGAGTTCTAAAGACAATTACATATAATGTTTCTAGCAAAAAAAAAAAGGTTTTTTTTTTTTTAGAAATTTTTGCTCTAAATTACTGTTATTTTGAAGCCCTTATTCAAGCTCTGCTCTCCCCTGGTCAGGGGTTCCACTTGCTGGTGGTGGAGAAGACAGGCCGTGTACACCTTAGCCTGGAGGCAGGGGGGTATGCTATGCCTGGCACCCAGAGTCTAACGATCTCAACCATTAAATCAAAGTTAGTCGACGTAAAGGCCAAGTAAAGACAGACACACAACACCTTGCATAAGTAAAAAGGCATCATAAAAAAATGAACGCTTGCAACAAAATAAGTTTCACAGATGAAAGTCGGTAATGAAATTAAAGGTATTATTCTATTGTCTCTTTTAATCACTAGGGCTTGCCCGCATTAACACTATAATTAGCCCAATTTTAAATTGGAAAAACAAGCTTTGTTTTAACTATCTGTTATCTTACTTCTAAAGGAGGGGGAAGTTTTATATCTATCCTTCAGATCAAGGCGAGAGCTTCCTTCAGTCTATAATTACAGCTTGATTTAGTTTGAGATGTGGGTTTGGAAAGGTGTTTACCTTGCACAGATGGGACAAGCCATCTTGGGTTTCCTGGGTCAGAAGTTCCAGAAATGAGACAACACTGCCACCTGGTGGCAAGGTCAAGTTTCACAACAACTGATTTTGATGGCTCAGCGGTCGGTCTTTCATCCAGGAGCTAGAGGGAAAAGTGTGTTTTAACTGTGTCCAGTTTAACTCCAAGAAAAATGAAAGAATCTGGAGGACCAGGCGTTGGAGGCACGGAATGAAAACAAGTTCTTTCAGTGCCAAGAAAAATCCTCCAGCCTAATCCCTTCTGCTCAGCCTAAGTCAATGAAAATGGGCCCTGGATGGAGACAGACACTGGGGCCTCTGGGAACCCTCCTGTAGGGACCTAAATCCTGCACAGCCAGTTACTAGATGGCATTGGAGGGCCTTCGAGGTTGGCAGACCAAACTGGTTCAGTGGCCCCCTTAGGGGCTCCTCCCACAGCTTAGCAGTCTGAACATTCCAGAAGCAACTCAAGTTTGAAGCTGCGTACAGTTCTCGGTGCCATGATGCAATTCCATGCTATTCTGCTCCATCCTGTTGTGACACAGGTCACCCCTGTGTCTGGCACAACCTCACCATACACACGACCTGCAGATGGTCACGTAGGAGCCGTCAGACACACTGTGGAGGTGTCAGTGCTGCGTGTAATCCTACCTACTCAACTCTACCTAATCACGGCCCCAGAGCTCACAGGTGGTGACGCTGGCTTAGGATGTGCCAAAGGAGGGTCAGAGAGAGTAGATATCTGGAGACCACATAGCTTTTATTACAGAATACCAGAATGATTGTTCTGCTTTATTATGAGTTGTTGATAATCTGCTGTGCCTAATTTATAAATTAAACAATCACAGATGTGTCTGTATAGGAAAACTGTAGTTTGGTACTCTCTGGATCTCCAGTACCCACTGGAGGTCTTAGAATGTTTCTGTCCCCTGTGGATAAGGGCAGCCACTGTGCTGAACTAGTTTTAGCCTGAAATAAAAATAAAAACTAAAAATAAAAACTCAGCCAAGGTGCCACTGGAATCTAGTAAATGCTCCTGATTCCTTTTTCAAACAGCCACAATGATTAAAATATTGAGTTTGAAATTAGAAGAGTTTCCTGAAGAAAGGTGGCTTAGCGCAGCAGCCAACAGTGGCTGGACAAGGAGAGAGGATGCCCAGCCATGTGCTCAGGTGGGGCATTTCCCTGAAGTCCCCTCAAGCGTCCACCTCAAGGGCCATCCTGAGTGGTACCCATCAATTCAGCCCTTCCCTCAGAGGATTGGAGCTTTACAATCCTAGAAAAATTGAGCAAAATTGATTCTTATTTTGAAACAATTCAACTTTCACGAAACCATGACTGTTGCACGATTTTGACCCCATGATCCAGTGGAGGCCACAGGTGTTTCAAAGCGGGCACTGGAGCCGAGCACCGGTGGCCTTCCCAGCAATGCCTCCCTAGACACTCACAGGGACACGCAGATGGTTTCTGTGGCCAGTACCTCAGTTGCCCTAGGCTGTCACCGACAGCAAGGCACACAGGTCCCTCTGGCTCGTCCCTGCAGCCCTCAGCCCTGCTCAACATGTCGTTTTAAGCAGAAAGCAACACTCCTCACGGAGGTTTCAAGGGTTCCCTGGGAAGAACTGCTAGCCCAAGATCTCCAGGGATCCATACCCGGAGCCATCCTCCCCAAGACCCTGACCCTGGAGCTGAGAAGCCTCATTGGCAGGGGCTGACCCCCACCTTCCTCCTGTTGCTCTCCAGGGAAACCAGAGCACAGACAAGGTCCCAGGCCTGGGAGGACCCTCCAGGGCTCTGCCCCTCTCCCCCACATGAGAGGCCACAGACACAGACAAATCCCGCCCATCCAAGGCCTGGCTCCTGTCCTCTGTTCCCTGCTGCCTGGGCCGTGAGGAGAGCCTTCCTCCCCCAGGGTCCAGGCCTCACCCTGTTTCCAAATGAACATTCCCAGGATGGCAAGCAGCCATACTGGTACCTTCTCAGGGTGACTAGCGGCCACACCAGTGCCTTTGCAGAAGTCTCCATGTCCCCATGTCCCCAAGAGTCACCAAAATCCAAAGTCGACTTTTCACCTTCTTCGTGCACACCACATCAGCTGCCACCCCAGAAGAGCCTGTGCCCAGATAGGGGACCCGCGGCCCTGATGCTCCCACTGAGGGGCTGGGTCAAGGACAGCGGGTTGAATGCCAGCCAAGGGCCAGGAGGAGGCTGTTGTCCAGGAGGAAAGGCGGGCCTCTGGGGGAAAGCTGTGGCCTCAGAGGACATCCACACCTAGGACATAAGGAGGAGCCCGATGGGAAGTGGTGTCTGCAAGGGGATGCTTCTGTCCAGGTGGTGACTGACTCCACGGCCCAGAAAGGGAGGCAAGGGTCAGAACCTGCTCTGATGTCATGGAGAGCAGCAGCAGGAGCCGGTGGGGGCAGGACGGTGGTCGGTCCCCGCAACCAACTCTGGAACTCTGGACCTAGGGCCAGGGCAGGCGGGACGGGCCTATGCAGCAGGGCTTTCCTCTTTTCCTTCCACCACAATCCACGGTGAGGACATTTCCATTGCTCATCCCTGTGCAGAGCCTGCAGGGCCATGTACCCTCTCCTGGGTGTCATTTCCCTCTCCCCACCCCGCCCCCGCCTCCTCTCAGCTGAGGCTGGCTGGGCACCCCTGTGGGCTAGAGGTAATAGGAACTGGGATGCAGCACCCCTCACAGGAGATGGCCCTGCAGACAGACCTCACCCTGGGGAGCAGCCTAGAGCATGCTGGTGGGAGGCAGGGAGGACCCAGCTAAGGGCCAGGGGTGAGGGCCTCAAAAGGGGCCTGGGAGAGGGGAGGACAGCCATGCAGAGGGAGGAGGCTGCGCAGGCCCAGAGAGGCCAGGGGCACTCGTGGAGGGAACAAGAGGTAGAAGGAACTGGTCCTGCAGAGCCAAGTGGGGCGAGAGACCAGAGTCCTGCAGGCCCCAGGGGCCTCACTTCCCTCCAACTGAAACCGGAGGTCTTGGGGCATGTGGAGCTAGGAGAGTGCTCCAAGTCCTGCCTGACAGAGCAGGGGACAGGGTGGGGTCCGGCAGAGCTGCTAGAAAACCTGAGAAGAAGGAGACCAAGGGGTAGATTGGGAGATGGCCACGGAGGCAGTGGAGAGAGGGCGATTCCGGCTGCACTTGGGATGCAGGTTGTTTGGTGTCCATGTGGTTCTGGGGTTGAACCTGGGCCCTCCACACAGGGCTCCACCCCAACCCCGTTTGAAACAAGGGTCTCACTAAATTGCACGGGCGGACCTCCACCTTGCGCTGCAGTGTTGAGGGGCGACAGGAAAGGTCTGCCCATGTTGGCACAGCTGCAGTTTTTCTCCAAATATTTCCCACCTGCAGTCGGTTGAGTCCTCAGATGCCACAGAGGAGGGCTGTATCTAACCCACGGTGTCACATAGATGGCGGTGATGATCAAGGTCTGAATTCAGGGAGCCAATTGGGCTGGGGAGGGGTGGGGGAAGGAGGAAGGATTGGAGCCCTCAGGTGGACAGCCAGGAAAGTCAGGGCCCCACTTCCTGCTGGGGGTCTGAGGAGACCTGTAACAGTGCCACCCTGCACAGGGTGGGGCAGGAGCGGCCTCAGGAAAGACGGGTGTGGCTGGGTGCTCAGAGGATAAGTCAGGGAGAGAGAAGCTCCTGGGACAGGAGAGAAAGGCCCGGGCTGGCCAGGGCTGCACTGGGAACGGACAATGGAGGACCAGCAGAGGCCGGAGCAGGGAGACCCAGAGGAGCAGGAGCACCAGTGAGACCCACGTCTGAGGCCAGACTGGTTCTGGGGCTTTGAATTGGAAAGAGACCAAAGTAACCTGAGAGGCCAAGTGTGCCGGGAGGAACTGGATCTGCCTGGGGGACTTTCCATTCTGCTTCCTCGACTGACTTTCCAGTCCCTGAACCAACAGATGGAGTGACCAGCCTGGGTCCTCTGCTTCCCCTCTGCTGGTCGTGGAGCCCAACATGAAGAAGTGGTTAGCAGCAGTGCCCCCAACACGCCCCGCTAACCCCAGACCTGTGAGCAGGAACCGCGGTCTCAGCAACCGCAGCTGGGGTGATCCTGCGCCCTCGGCCATGGTGACTCACCGTAGGAGGGAGGCAGCAGGTCAGAGCTGGAAAGGGCCCTGGAGTCTGGGCACTGGACAGGACAGCAGCCGGGGCACAGGCGCCCTCTCGTGGCCGGAAAAGGAAAGGACCAGGTTCTTGGCAGGCTCCAGGATTAGCCCCAGCCCCGGCCACCCCCAGACACCCCGATTTTAAGATGGTATTGAGTCACTGAACTTCTGGTCATCTTTTACAGCCACAAACAGGAAAAGTAACAGCCTTCCAGAAGGAAAGCAGAGCAGACTTCAGGAAGAAGAGAGAAGGAGTGCTGGTGCCCAACTCAGCGTCCCACCCCTCGGCTCAGTCCCCACCAGGACAAGTGACTGTCACGGGTGGGCGTGTTTCTACCTGCATGCAACCCTCACATTTCAGAACAATCTCCAGGTTTCTGGGTTTCACCCCAGAAAACCCAATGCAGTAAGATCCCTGCACCTCCACATCCCTTCCCAAAAGAGATTAGGGCCATTGAGCATCTAGGAGAATGAGGGGGAGAGAGAGGAACCAGACTGCTTGACCTGTGTGTCCTCCACCTGTTCAAACGGGAAAGCAAAGCCTGGGCTCTTCCCCACACCCCACAAAGGAAAACAGGAGAGAGGCAGAGGCCGGTCCTCAGTGGTCCCTGTTACACACACACACACACACACAGGTAAGGTCACTTCATATAACGGGGAACTTCAGATTTTATCTAAATGCCTGAGAGGAGATGTGAAGATGTGGAAATCAGCATCATTTTCACATTTCAAATACTTTCTATCAATGTCCAAAGATTCATCTGTTTTATCTAGTGGTAGAGATTAAAAAAAAAAAAAAACTATCACTGGGTTCTGAGTGAACAAGTTCTGTCCATTTCTCTCTCCAAAGCCCAGAGCCTCACCCACAGCAAGCGCCTAGAAGGAAGAAAGAAGAAACCTCACGCCTGAGAGGCTTCAGCACCCTGCAGCACAGGGCGTGCTCACCAAATCCTGCCAAAAACAAAGACTGTGAGCCTGGGAATGGGGAGAGTGCGCACCGTGTGACCGCACTCTCTGTGACCACGGCCAGTTGCCACAGGCAGCCCGACACTGAGGGAGGGCTCTGAATTCCAACCTTCACCAGCAGTATCTGGGGTGCCCTCTTGGATGCCCTTTCACAGAGGAGACAATAATGTTGACGGCTACCCCAGTTGGCCTTCGACCCAAGCAGACTGACTCCGTGAGGGGCAGGGAACCTCAGTGTTCAAGATGATACCTGGAGCAGGACATATCACATCTGTAAGTGATCCAGCTGAGGACCAACTCCAGACTCTAACCACAAGGAAACATGAAGACCTTTCTACTGTGCAGGGTGGGGATGGGAGAGGACTATATTCTTCAAAACCATCGGTGTGATAAGACAAAGGAGCCAGGTGGGTGCAGCAGCCACACCGGTAATCCAAGCAACTTGGGAGGCTGAGGCAGGTGGATCCCAAGTTGGAGACTAGCCTCAACAACTTAGCAAGACCCTGTCTGGAAATCAAAATTTGAAAAACTGGGGAAGTAGCTCAGTGGTAAAAGCGCCTGGGGGCTGGGGAGTTTAATCCTGAGGAACTAGTTCAGACCAGAAGATCAGAGGGATGACAACCCCTGGACTGGCACTGCACTGAAGGGACAATGCTGTGAATGACATCGGTCAGTGTGGAAATGGATGACAGATCTGGGGGGGGGGGGTTGTATCCACGTGTGATTTCCTGAAGCTGAGAGCTGTCTTCAGTCAGGAGTGACACCCTGAAGTACTCGGGGATGATATAGTCACGTCATCTGACATGTGCAGTCTATTCTTGGATGGTCTCAAGAGAATTTGTATGGACAGGTACACACACCTGTGTGGACGTGTGAACTTGTGGGCACATGTGCTCATACGTCATACGAGTCAGGAGAGTGAGAGGAGGCAGTGAAGCCAGCGTGACCACGGTCAAGGATGACAACCAGCGTGTGGGGATCTTGTGGCTACTCTTGCAAATTGCCTTACAACAAGCTCAAAAACCGCTTCCAGGTAAAAGTGAATTCTTTTAATACCAATTTATTGATTTACAAAAACCACCACCTTGGTTTCCACACTGCTGATAGTATCACTATACACATTGGACCTGCAGCTGGGCCTTCTCAGGGCAGAGTTGTCTGCACAGTGGGTGCTGGAATCCTTTCCTCACAGCCACTTTCCTGTCACTTCCAAACTTCCCAAGGGAGGTTCCCAGGGCCCCAAGGATGCCTAAAACCACAGGCGGTTCTGAGCCTACACACACAGCTGCTCCCCAACTTTCAAAGGGTGGAACTTATCATCACGTGTCCAACCTACAGAGCACCCTGGCATGAATTACCCTGCCTTACACAGAGCACACTGGCCTGCAGTGGGCCCAAAACTACCTAACAGAGCCTACTTAAAGTGAAGTGCTAAATAGATCATGTAGCTGTTGGCTACTGTACTCCAAAGCAGTTGGTCAGAAACATTCATGCCCCGTTGCCACATCCAAAGCCACCTAAGTCGAGCTATCCTAGGTTTCAAGTGGCAGGGGGAAGGAAGCGTGTTTTGGAGAGGGTCCAAAACTTGGTCATGGGCAGAGTCGGGCACTGAATCCAGGTTTGTCGATCTGAACCTCAAGCTGTTCTCCTGCTGCCCTGCAGGTACTCACAAAAGCCCACTGTGTCGAGTAAATACCATCAGCTGGAGAACTAAAGACTTCAAAACCCAAGTTACAAGTCAAACACCCATTGTCTGCATATCTTATATTTTAACCTAAATAAACATTGTCCAGTTTTCCATTTCATTCACATAGATGTTAACACTTGCCAAGTCTCTGCTTTGGGCCACACACTGATCTAAGAGCTGTACACTTTTGTGTATGTGCCAGGGATTGAGCCCAGGCCTCCACACATGCCAAGCACATTCTGTACCACCCACGGAGCCACACCCCTTTAATACCTTCTGTCCAGTGAATGATGGTTGCTACCTGCTGTAGAGAGGAGGAAGCTGGAACAGAGAAAAATTGCCCAAGGTCACAAGGGAAGTGACAGGGCAGAACAGTAACCTAGCCATTTCAACAGGCTTCCCCTCAAGGCACACACTTATGCCTAATGTCCGAAACCTCCGCCCAAATACCAGGACACAGCTGGTTGGCAGGACGCTCAGCAGTCTCCAAGGAGCTTAAGTGCTGTTGGAAATGCTATGCTCCACTTCCCCACCCAAATGCACAAATGCTAAGGGCTCTCTGGACGCTGAGTGACGGCCACCACGGCCCTCGTCGCCTGGAGATGCAGACACTGTGATGAACACTCCGACTACTAGCACTCTGCAGTTCACGCTCCAATACCCCGCCACCTGCAAACTCCCAGGCCACTCACCAGCTACCACTCACAAGAGTCTACTATCTCAGCAAGAAACCATTGCCTAAAACATACATAGGGAAACTTCTCCCCAACCACTGATGGATTCAAGTCCAAAAATCAAAGAGCATTTTTCATCAGAGGGATGAGAATTACTTGACACCGTTAAACATGATCAATGAACTTTTAAAAGAAAACCTGAACTTGAGTTCTTGAACTTTGTCTTATAAAATGTTTTTGATCTCAAAGTACCCAAAGAAACACTTTTGCAAAGTACTTTGCAAAATGACTTTTTGGATTCTCCAAAGGTTTATTTTTTTATACTGGAGATTTAACCCAGGGGTGCCATACCACTGAATTACATCCCAAGCCCTTTTAATTTTGAGACAGGGTCTTGCTAAGTTGCTGAGGCTGGCCTTGCACTTGCAATCCTCCTGCCTCAGCCTCCAGAGTCACTGGGATTACAGGTATGTCACCACATCTAAGACTTTTCAAGTGACATTGTTTACTTCAAAGTCTGATATTCATTTTTATCGAGTGGTTATTAGTAGTATACATTGAATTATAATAGCATACAAAAAGTACTTTGCCAATTATATTAAAAATTTTTACATAATTCCTAATAACAAACTTCTACTTTTCTGAAACAAGGAACTAAGAAAACTTACTGCTCCAGAACATGAAAACAGATTTCCATTACTTAATTTCCATTACTTAATTTGCAATTTCAACTTTTTTTAAAGAACTTAATATTGTCAGTAACTTTTCTTCCCCAAAATATAATGACCCTGTATTCAAGTTTCTCAAGTATTATTACATGTCATTTCTTTGTAACTACAAATAGTATCAAGAATGTTAACTCTGAAGTCAGTTTTAAAAACCTGGTCACTTGGTTTAAACCATCATCAAATTCTGAAGGAAAACATGTTCATGTTGGCTTTTCGTTCAAGGTTGAGATGATGAGCAGTGTTTTATCCCTGGCTCACTACTTCTGGGGATAAACAGGAAAAAAAGGAAGTCTGAAAACTTAAAACCTGTAATGTCTTGAAGACATCACTGAGAAATACCTACGTCTTTAATGGAAAACAAAGGCATCACAAAATTACCACACTTATTTCCTCTTTAGAGACACTTGCCTTGACCAGCACACAGGAGATTCCTTCAGGTGGCTGAGGACCACAGCCCTGCACCAGACTACCTAAGCCCTACCCTTCCCTTTACTTAAATCCCTGCCGTCCAGGAGGTATCCTCCTGAGGTCTGTGAAGACCAAGCAAACTGACACACAGCAACAAGCACCTTGAAAATCATCATTAAATCTTGAGAAATACAGAAGCAAAATCCATCTCCTAGGTGGACACTTAGATCATACGTTCATGAAATTCCTCAAAGTGCTTTATAATTTCACACAACTTGCACTTAGAAATTAAAAACTTCTCAAAATTGCCCTGCTTTGGCATTCACAGCTCCCACTTATTTACAAAGTAAAAGCCTTTTTCCTGGGTCCTAGCAACCTGAGTTCACAGAGGCGGCTCTCTAAGCCATACTTACAGGTGACTCCTCCAATTTTTTTTTTTTTTTAGTTGTAGATGGACACAACTCCTTTGTTTTTATTTTTATGTGGTGCCAGGGATTGAACCCAGTGCCTGCTCACACATGCTAGGCAAGCACTCTACCCCTAAACCACGACCCGGCCTCTCCAATTTCTTGTTTAAAAGAAAAATTTCTGAAAAAGTTTCACCATATTATAGGAAATAAAAGTCCTAGGTGGGTGTTCCACATAGTTAACAACTGGAAAACAAGAACTTGGTTCTAAAATGAAAGTCTGATGATAGGGCTGTATGTATAACCAGGAGGCAACGGGCCAACCCAGTGAGCCCTTGTAAAACATCCCTAACCTTAAGAAAGTGACTAAAAATAAAGCAAAACACTTTTGTCATCACTTACACTTGGTTTTCAATAAACTGGACAAATGATCAAGATGCAAAAATAGGATAAAGTAGTATATAATGTGTGATGTGCTTGGAGTTTAATATTACACGGAAATAAAATGTCCATAGCAACTGGAGGGCAGAATTTGGCCTTTTCTACATTTACTTTCCAAATTGCTTAAAATGCACGCTATTCTGCAATCCAACATGCAGGAAGAAGAAAGTAAAATGCCTTTTCCCCAGGGATGTATATTCAAATGTCTTTGCACCATCCCTAGCAGGCTGGACATTCCCAAGGTGTCACTCACTGTCCTGCAGAGAACTCCCCTGGAGCTCAACTTCCCGCAGAGCAGGCTGCCAAATACGGAACTGAAAACTCAGCTGCTCTCATTTCCTACCAAGAAGTACCTTGAGGTCAGGAGCACACCTGCCATCAGACCCCAGTCCCAGCAGACACCCAGCTGTGAGCTAATACACAAACCATCGTGCTATGTGGAAGCAAAATTTGTGTGTTGTGAAAAAGAAAATTACACATCCCATTTTTCAAGTCTATTTATTCACAATAAATAATGGCTTACCTTCCCTTGAAAGCTAGAAAATGAAGATTGCCTATGGACCTGGATTTTTTTGTTTTCCTACAGTAAGCACTCATAAAGGTCAAATTTTTAAAATCTATGAACACACCAAAATCTCTTCATAAAGGCCAAATTTTTAAAATCTATGAACACACCAAAATCACTGGACAGAAATGTGCAAAGCTCTGGGAAAGCAATTGGTTGAGTCTGTCTACAGTGGCTGACCAAAATTAGGGGACATACTCCATAAAATGTGGGGGGTTTTGTAACCTTATTGTTAGACATAATGGTGTACTTCCAAAGGTCACAGCCCCCCAGCATGTAACAACTTCAGGAGGACGTCTCAAAGAAATTAAAAATATTATTTTGACCAGAATTCCTAAATTTGACCCTTTTTTCTCAAAGTGTATTTTCTTTGTTTACAGGTAACACACCACACACTCAGAACGCAATTCTTAAATTTGCTTCTTATAAATACAAGAATGGGCAAAAGTAGGACATGTGAGAGAAAGGAGGAAGGAAAGCAGTGCTCCCAGTGCCCCCAAACCCAAGGCCTGGCTGCTGGCCATCTGAGTATCCGCTCCACACACACCAGCCAGCAGGTTCTCAAGACAAAAACTCCTGACAGTGGAGACCACGAAACCTGCAGACCATCCATGGATACAGCAGGACCCTGTGGAAGGGTGGCTGTAGGTAGCCCATCTGAGCACACTTCACAGAGCGACTGACAAGCACAGAAAGGAACTCTGTACTCGGCACACGTGACTGGGGAGGCCCTGGAGGCCACATGGACTTGTGAGGTGCTGTCCAGGCTACAACCTACCTGGACCAGCCCGTGAGGCACTCTAGATGCCTTCCTGAGAACACAGCCATCAGTGCAGGTGTGGCCAGCCGGGAGGTGGCCGGCCTGAGCACCAGCGCCACTCCACAAGGCGGGAAGTCTCACAGGCACCTTAAAGGGCACTTCTGCTCATCAGGACAGTCATCTTCGTCAAATAAGTTTTTCCCCTACAAAGTTTCCAGTTACAGCTCTGCCTCTACCTGGGAGGCAAGGAAAACTCTAAGCTCTGGGAAAGCCTCAGATTCCTCAGCTATAAACAAAGGGGATGAGCACAAGAACTTCTAAGGAGCAGTCCAATAAGACAGGATTTTGCTTAATTTTTGAAAACCTACAACCTTCTTAAAGGTATCTGTGAATCATCAAGCTTGATACTCTCATCAGTGACACTGACTACATGGAGAGTTTTAAGATAAGGGATTGCTGATGTGCATTTACAGGATAAAAATGTCAAGAGTTTTTTTTTTTTTTTTTTTAGTACCAGGGATTGAGCTCTGGGGCACTTGACCCCCAAGCCACATCCTCAGCACTAGTTCTTTGTATTTCATTTAGAGACAGGGTCTCACTGAGTTGCTTAGCACCTCCCCATTGCTGATGCTGGCTCTGAACTCCCAGTACTCCTGCCCCAGCCTCCAGAGCACTGCACCTGCCAGACTCACTTTTCCTTTAGCAGCACTTTCCCAGTTGCGAGGGGCCGGGTCTTTAGCTGGCAACAAAGCCGACAGCAGTGGAGACATGACCCACAGCAGGCAAGCAATGTCTCCGCACCACTGTTTTTAGGTTTTGGATACAAGCAAGAGGTTTTTATTCAAAATAACAATGCATGGGATCTGACAAATCCAAAACAATTTTGAAATAAAAAGTAACACAATACCTGAGAACACTTCACTGTTTTTACAAAATGTATGCGTGACCTGAGCTGCCATGCTTCACCGCACCACATGTAGCCCCCAAACCCCACTCCCTCACGTAGAGTGTGCGTCTTTTACAAAACCAACACTTATGTTCAAGAATAAAAATTCACTTGTACTACACTATACTCAGTTGAAAACTGACCATCTTTTCTCTGGTTCCAAAAATTTTTATTTTGGAATAGTACAAATAAAATAAAGGAAGACATAATTGCAGAAAGTGGCAGACCCCATAATGAACACCCATACTGAGAATATATTTCACATGGTTAACAGATCTTGCGAAGGAGACGAATTTTTTCCCCCAGAAAATTCCAGGTTTACTCAGTAATACTAAATTTCCACAATGGAAATTTGAGTGTCAAATTGGGCAGGAAGAAGTCATTTAACTTTTAGCTATGAGGTATGTTATAAAGTAATAAGAATGATTAAGCTGTTGAAAACACTTCAAGCTGAGTAGGTCCTTCCTGAGAAGGCACTAAAGAACCTACTAAGGGGTAAAGGAAACAAATGCAAGCCACGTGGCACACACACACACTAAAATCATTTCACTTTTATTCTCGTGGCATTTGGTTACTTTATACTTCTTATAAAGACAATTATCTTCCAAAATATCAAAAAAGCTAAAATTTGATCCATTCCTTTCCTTAATAAAACACAGACTATAAATTACAATCAGGTAGCATCTGGACGGGTTTCAACGCAAGAGAATGGTGCGCCATGAATTTCTAATCACCACACAGTGGACACTGGTCCCCCTCCAATGACACCACGGACACAAGCAGGCTATCGAGCAAGAATCTGTTAACAGTTTTATTTTTTTTTATGTTAAATACCATGGGACAGGATTGTAAGGATGAAAAACTCAGTCAACAACTGCCTCACGAGGGATAAGAAAAGTTCTGCCATGATATTAGCAAAGGTAGAGGGAGATTTACACTAAGAGGCACCACTTCCCACAGAACACCTCTTGGCGCTTCCTGAATGAGTGGGATTAGCAATCTAAACAAATCATGTTTCAAGAGGCAACAGCAACAGATAAAATTTAAAGGGATTATTAAAATAACATTTACAAGACTCGGAACAATTCTTGAACTCTTATTAAAACCACAAAGAAAGAACAATTCTTTATTTATGAATTTCATAAAGGACTGAATGTGCAACTGACATCTGCTAGTGATGATCTGGTAATGTACAATTTGTCCAGTAGCCGAACAGTTTGTTTTTATTGTGTTTTCTAACCGTAAGAGATCATTAAAGGCAAAGCCTATATGACGCTGTACACACAAAAAAATGGTCACCGTGGGCCATACTACCAATGAAATGGTAGGTAAACAAATCTTTTTCTGGTCAAGAGAAAAAAAAAAGAAATAGCACTCTGCATGCTTCGCTCTACAAGATGAATTTCCCTAGAAAGAATCCAATGAAAATGGCTGCAATTACAACAAGAAGTGAAGGAAGAGGACTGGTGACGTTATCTCTGAAGGACGCAGTTGAGGTGGATCCAGGTTTATCCGAATGTGCTACCTTTCTGAGCCTCAAGCCTTCATCCTGCGGAGGAAAAAATCCACAAAAAGATTT
This sequence comes from Spermophilus citellus, assembly GCF_964194105.1. NCBI lineage: Eukaryota > Metazoa > Chordata > Mammalia > Rodentia > Sciuridae > Spermophilus > Spermophilus citellus. Next base: position 14,686,242 of record NC_138198.1, on the reverse strand, counting down.
TAAAAACAAACATACGCAACTGGAAAAGGGGGGGGGGTGGTTAAGTCTATAGAGATGGAAAGATCAGGGCTTGCCTAGTGGCAGAGTGAGCAAGGATAACTGCCAATGCGTTAGGAAACTTTTTGGAGTCTTGGAAAGACTTGAAAAATTGGATTATAGTGATGGCTGCACAATTCTCTAAATCTCCCAAATATCACTAACCATACACTCCCAAGGAGTGTCTTCACAGGATGTAAATTATACCTCAATGATACAGGCATAGTGGCCCAGGCCTGAAATCCCAGCAACACAGGAGGCTGAGGCAGGAGGATCACAAGTTGAAGGCCAGCCTCAGCAACTTGGCAAGACCCTGTCTCAAAAGATAAAAAAGACTAGGGGTGCAGCTCAGTGGTACAGTGTCTCTGTGTTCAATCCCAGTACCACAATCAATCAACAAATAAAACTGAAACTGAAAAAATTTGTCTCCTTCGCAAGATCTGTTAACCATAATTATGTACATACATTTATTTCTATGATGGCCCAAGGTATTTAAAAAAGGTTACACCTGTCTTGACCCAATCACAGTCATTACTAGATTTTCTGACAAGTCTATTGATTCACTTTGGCTCAGGAACCCACATGGCAGAGGAACAGGGGGAAGAGATGGGACACTACAGGATTTGGGGGCCAGGGAGATTTCAGTATGAAATTTAAAGAACTCAAAGCAGGGATGCTGGTGTGCAGAGGGCGAGCTCTGGGTATGGTCTATATAGCAAGAACAGTCACATTTCCTTAAAAGCGGCATATTAAGGCAGAGGTGGGATACTGTGCTCAGAGCACCCATTGGAAGCTCTGCACCTGGACTGGAGACTGATGTCTTGCCTTTAGTGTCAAAGTGACTTGGATCCAGGCAGTAATAGGCCACTTCTCTCCAAGTGAAATGGCTTCTCACAGCAAGTGCAGGACAGTCTGTGTACCACGGAGCAGGGTTTCTCATGACAAGGTGGCAGGCCCAAAGCATGAGGCAGCGATGATGCCCCGTGCTGTGCAGGGCACACACTGGGAAACACTGACACCCCCCCACCAGCCTAGTCTCAAACGCGAGCTCCTCTTTCTTGTCTCGCACAATTGCTCTACTCTGCTTATAAACACATGATCCTCAACTTTATGATGGTTCAACTTACAATTTTTGACTGCAGGGTAGTATGACAATGATATACATTCAGTAAAAAATGCTCTGAACTTTGACCTCTTTCCAGTATAAGCAACACAGGGCACAGTCCTCTCTTGCCATGCCTGAAGCCACATGATCCCAAGGGGAGCCACCAACACCCTACAGTGTGCTTTGTTCCTAAGCTGGGATGCTTGATGAGTGCATCAAATCCATGTCTGACTTTTTGATATTTTCAGGTTATGAAGGGCTTCTCAGTATGCAATTCCACCAAAAGCCAAGGAGCATCCATCCGTAAGCACTAACTGGAATAATATACCTAAGAGCCATTACTAGATTTTCTGGAATTGGGCTTTTTTTGATCTTACACAAAGTAAAAAGAAGTTCCAAGTAAAAAGAGCAATAAGCTCCAGCTACACAGCACCAACATCTGAAGACTTTTAACTATTTCCCACGATTCTGACTCCCTAGGTCTAGGAGTATATAGTTTTTTTAAAAGCCTAGTGGGTGACTGAGATGCAACCTGGACTGAATTATCACAGGACTAGAGGAGTTACAGAGAGCAATGACCAGACACGAGCAAGAGCAAATCTGACAACACAGTATGATGGGCCTTGTGTGGGATACTGGGGGCCTAGGGTTCATTCTGTAAGCCAGTGATCTTTCTGGGTGTCTCATTTTTCTTTTTTTAAACAGTAGAATCCTTTTCAAATAAAATCCCATCTAGAACATCAGCATGTAAGAGCAGAGGCCAGGAACCAAGCCTTGCCTGCTGCTGTCCCTGGTTCTCCTACCTATTCCCTGTCCCTCCCCACCCATGCCATCCCTTCAGTTGCAGTGGCCTTGAGAGTAAGTCTGCAGAGCATCCTAAGGAGCACACCTTTCACCAAAGAACAGAAGTCACCGCAGGAAAAGCAAAAAAGCACATCATCCTAAAGCCCCTTGGTGTGTGGATGTGAGAGACACTCTTTCCACTTTCTGGAATGGGGGACCTTGAGGAGGCGCTATGGAATGTGAAGAAATAAGTCCCAAACATCCATTCAAAGAATTCTTCAGTGGAGTTCAGAGATCAACTTAAGATACTGTGCCTCAATTCAGAGTGTACTTCCTGATTCCTGAGTACATTTAACAGAAGGAATATCAAGCAGACTAAATATCAGAATTTAGATGATTTCCTTATATACACTTTTATATCATGTTGTAATGTGATCAGGCTAAAAGAAAATTTAAAAGTACTCAGGTCTTAAAGCAAGTAATCACTTGCCAAAAGCAAATCATTCACCAACTGCGCACATGGTCAACTCCAGCCTCCCTTGCCAGTCATCTAGTTCACCACTTAAACAACGACCCTGTGCACGTGCCCAAGAAGCACTGCCGGCTGGGCACAGAGGCAGCGACAGGCCTCAACCATGCTCCTGCTGAAGGGAGAGAAGACTGCACTGAAGACGACAGCACTGCGTCCCAGGTGAAGTTGTGCATGGTGTGTATTGTGAGGAAAGGGACAGGATTCACCTGCAGTCAGAAGAGCCTATGCTAGAGCAAAAGAGGGATGACAGGAGGGCATTTCCTCAGAACAGCCTAGCCCAAGTGTCTGTGTCAACACAGACCACTGTGCGCTGCAGATGTGAACCACGTGCCACTATACATTTCCACTGTACATTAAAAATAGAGAGCTTGGTAAGTTTTAGTAAAATATTTTATTCAACCCAGTAAATCCAAAATATTTTTATCTCAGTAAATAACAAAACAATAAAGAGATTCTACTTTTTTGGTACTGAGTCTTCAACACTACCTTGTGTTTTATGCCCACAGACACCTAGTCTGAACTCATGTTTGACAGCTCCACGCAACTAGTGACTGCTGAGGACAGCAAGCAACACGTCTCAGGCAGTTCAGGGTGAAAATACAGAGATACAAGGTCAGTAGAAATCAGAGGAGGTGAGCAGACCCCAGCAGATCACAAATGACTAACTAGGAGGTCTGCCTGCTAAAGCCAGGAGGGTCAGGGTGAGACGGGAAAGAGACAGGCTGACAAGCATGGGGACAAGGCAGAACACAGTCTAACTGGGAGGAAGAAGGAAGTGGTGACTCTGGACACACTAAGACGGCCTGTAAAATGGTTGGAGGGTGCACCTCCGACTCCTTCAACCAACACACTTACCCTCAGATGTCGATTTTCTTCTGACAGCTTCATCATCTCTCCCTGAAGTCTTTTACACTCTTCCATGAGCTTCCTTGTTTCGGTATCATTGAGTGAAACACTGTGCGGTTTTGGCATGGGTCCATCTTGCTTAGATGCGTTCAGTGGAACAGCTTTGCTAGGTTCCATATCATTCTGTACAAAGATATGGAGAATTTTTAAACTCAACAACCATGTAAAATTCTACATCTTTCCTTTCCCCAAAATTCTTGAAAACTTTTGACAATTTTTAATTTCATTAATAAGATTTTCTATACCAAATATTATGGTTATATGCAAATGATTTAAAAAGTCCTAAACCAGTTAAGTACCAGCAGTAGAGAAGCTAAATAGGCAGCACTCCCATCCTCTACTCCCACGGCCCCTGGCACTTACCTTACCACAGCACTCATCCTACATCACAATCATGTATCTGTGAAGGTCTTTCCTACAACACTTCAAAGGTTGGGACAGCAAGAACCATTTACCTTTGCATTTAACCTCTAACCCCAACACTTTGGTTATTCAATGAAAATATGCTGGATGATGCCAACACTCAAAATATGAAGGTCATTTTCAGTGCTCAGATTCTGCACAAAGAGGGGTTGGGGACTTGGGGGGATATTATCCTAATCATTACAATGAAATCAGAAACTGCCTAAGCAAAAAAGACTCAAAAGAAAGCGCTTCTGTTAATGGGAAACAGTAAATGAAGAATTTAAATATTGAAATGGAGGTGATAAACACAAACATATTCTTGCAGAGAAAGAGGGAAGGAGTTTAAGAAGTCTATGATCTAAACATAAACCTTAAACCCTTAGTAATACTGTCAGCTTTAATATGTGGGGCTCACTGTGGGATAAGAGTAAGTAGCACCTGAGGTCCTTTCCACACTAAGGCCAAGTCTTCCTCCCTCCTGACACTACTAACTACGTCAAGCTGGTGAGAAGGGCTAGAGATACACACACAGTGCCTGCGCGTCCCCTCAAAACCCTTTGACCAACACCCTTTTCACCACCACACACGGCTTCAGCAGCAGTGGGGCAAGCCTTCCTTCTCATTTTGTCTAAATGTCTTATGGTTAAGTCTCACAGGCCTGGGGTGTAGCTCAGTATAGAGCTTTTGTCTAGCATGCACAGGTACTGCGTTCCATTCCCAGTAAACCCCCCTCCCCAAAAAAATTTAAGATAAAATATCTAGATACTCAGCTGTAAACTGCTAACAAAGACATCTGCAAAATCAATGCTGTGGCCCTTCCACAGAACTCATAGAAGCTGCAGGAAAACACCATCCCTGCTGTCAAAGGCGAGCAGAGGGTAAAGAGACCATTTGCCCAAGAGGCAGAAGGGTGTGTCTCAGGGAGAAAACTGGCTTCCCCGGGTCTAGACCCTCACAGGAATGCTCCTGCTTGGCAGAGGCTCTAACACACCACGCCACACAGCTGCACTTGTCTCCACACCTGTCCACTCTTCTTCAGGCTTCATGGCTGAGAGGGGCTCAGAGCCTACTCAATGTCCTCTGAGCTTTTCTGTTCTAGCCTTCTCGTTCTTCACCTTCATCTCCCCAGTGAGCAACCAATCCCACCTCTACTATTAAAAGTCCATTTCAGGTAGACTTTGCTCTCTGCCAGTATTCTTTCCTGTTCTTTTCCCTAATTTAAATTAACTTTTAAATGACTGTCCAAGTGTGCTCAAAGGGCATCCTAGCACAAAGCCAACTTCTGCTACCTCCATGCAGGAGGCAATGTTCAATAATACGGCAACAAACAATCTTCAGGTTCTAGTGAAGAACTGAAGAAAAAAATCATGTTTGTATCAGAAAGCTGACTGAAACATCAGGAAGACACACATGTGGCCAACAGTGAGAGGAATTAAAGAATCATTGAGCTCTTCACCACTGGATTTTTATTTTTAAATGAAAATTCTCAAAAGTTTAAAAATCACTAACCCAACATGGGCTCATGTTTTCTTCCTGTTTCTCATACTCATTTTATAAAATCTCCAGGCATATCATTCTGCTTTATTGATTTGCTTGTGTATCTTTTCACTTTCATTTAAAATATAACATACCATTAAGAATTCTGTTCTGTGCCTTATCAAACATTTCACTTTGGTTAGGAGTTTGATGAGAGGTTTCCCATTCTGTGGGATTTTAAATCAATGAATTATCCTCTTATAGTGATGGAATCAGATGTTGATTTCCATATTGAAAGTTTTCTAAATGTTGTTATATTACTTTTATAACAATATATTTCATACCCAACTTATGGAGAATAACCATTAAGACTAGAATGCAAAGGATATATAATAAAGCTTAAATATACTTTGAGCCAAATCTATAAGACAAGCTACACAGAATAGTTACATAACATACTATTAAGCCCCTACAAACCAGTCAACATACATAGCAGACGTAAAGAAATCTAATTTATTTAAGTATATTTAATGTAGATAGATAACCTAACTTGGCTGGGGGTAATGGGGGAGGGCTGTCATTCACGTAGTGACAATCTGAAGAGCCTGATGGGAAGCACTAGGCAGGTGTGACTTTAAGTGAATGCCTCCATTCAGGAGCTCCGTTAGTGAGGGCTTAGTGAGGGCGTTAGTGAGGGCGGCTGCAGGAAACAGCTTGTCCCTTGAGAGGTGCTTCAGACTGGTCCAGAAAGAGGAGACTGGTTGTTCTGAGAACCATGAAACAAGCAAACTAGAAGGATTCAACATGCTGTGACTCTTGATAAACTGAAGAACAGCAGTAACGTTACATTAACATTTAATACTGCGGCTGAGAATAGACTGAAAGGTCAAGAAGTGGATTACCTAAGACAGGACAACATGTACTACATTGCATTCTTCCACGGCTTTATATTATTAGTTAGCCTGTCTGTGGAAGTCCCTCCATCTATACTCTGCACTCCTTTTCAAAAGGGATCAGAATTTGAATTCCAATATTACAAACAATTCCACTGAAGGCAATTAGATAGAGGGAGCCCCAGCCTGGAAACAGAAGGGGAAAGGTCAAGTGTAAGGCAAAGGAGTGACTGCAAGCCCTGGGAAGAACAAAGGAACTGAATGTCACCAACACAAGGCTGCATTCTCAGAGTAAGGGACAGCAGCACGGAGGGAGTGGGGCTGACAGGGGTCCTATGATATGAACATCGGGATTAGAACCTTAACCATGAATTGAATAACAAGGTTGCCTGAAATCATTTTTCTAAACAACCAATCTACTATTTCTCTAGGACCATTATTCCCAGAATCAGTTTAACTACAAATCACAAAAAAGTATGAGACATTTAGATAAAGGATAATAATTTTCAAAGCCTTATTAGCATGTAAATCCATTGTAAGCCAAATCAAAGTATAAACAATCTGTTAAAACTGCATGCTTTATGCCACACACAGTGGCACAGGCCTGTGATCTCAATGATTTAGAAGGCAGGAGGATCATAAGTTCATGGTCAGCCTGGGCAACATAGTGAGACCCCGCCTCAAAATTATTTAAAGGTGGGGGGGAGGGGTATGGACTGGGGAGGTAGCTCAATGGCAGAGCACCCTTTCAAGTCCCCAGTACAGCAAAAAGGGAGGGGGTGTTAAAAAATTCTCAAGTTTCCTGTAAGCAAAAAATGATAAAGGGAATCATATTACACCCATTCCTCCACCAAAGTCAGCGTTAATCTTAGTCATAGAGTGGCATTTTATCCAAGTGTATATTAAGTACACACACGCACACACACGCCACATACACAAACGTTAATATTAAAATTATAACTAAGGACTTGAGGGCTTTAGCTACAAATTCTCCTAACTTGGGGCATTACAAATCATCAACAATGACAGTTACAGGAAGGTTACTATATTTGTACTTGATAACAAAATATAAAGTGTAATTTCACTTATCTTTTTTATATAAACACAAATACTTTGGAAAGCAGTGCCTGCCAGCTCCCATCTTTACAGCTACACCTGCCGACTTGACTCAGATAAGCAACAAAAGCCTTGGTTAGCACGTGCTTTCCAAATCTCATTCCCAGGAAAAATTACACCAGCTTAATAATGTTCACACTTACTTTGTCCTGCTTACTACTGCAATTTTATTACGTGATAAGGTTTTTTTTTTTTTTTAGAACAGAATCATCAGTGCGCATGATTTTTAAGTGCTTTGTGGTTCTATTATAATCTTAAACAGTTCAAAAATTCAATTCTATCCACATCATATAACACACAATACCACTTATCTGCTTTAACTGTAGCACTAGTAGACGCCTAGTCTGTTAGCTCCCTGTGACAAACCTTCTGCTTCTCCTGTTTGAACACATTGAGTCCCCTGGGGTCACTCTTCGTGTGAAAACTGCCAGGTGTTGCAACTGTGTTGTTGATGCTGCTCCCTGAGGTGACAGTCGAAACAATCCCTGGTGGAGTTATGCCCTGAGATGGCATGGGAAACACATTCTCAGATTCAACCAAATTCTGCCTTCTCCTGTATAATACTGGGAATGACTGACAGACAGTATTAGGCTCTACAACATTCATATTTTACTCTATAAAAATGTGTTACACATAAGAAACAATATGAACAAATAATAGCTCTGTGAAAGCAAAAAATACAAGTTTCTGAACTAGCTTTTTATATTATTTCTCAAATAAAATTAGCTATGATCTATCTGTATTATGATCAGTTAACTACATACACTATGATAGCTTCTTACTGTCCTAAAATTAATAACTTTGAATAACTCTGACTTTGTGGTTCTTAACATTTGTTTTTCTGGGTTTTTTTTTTTTTGTTTGTTTGGTTTTTTTTACTAATTTATACTTGTCAATGTGAAAAACAAAAGAGCACTTCCATGTTTTCTTACCTTTGATACCACTTAACTTGAACATTTTTTCCCTTTGATGTTCAAAAATGCAATGATTTGCAAACCTCTTTTTGTACTCAGAAACTCAACATACAGACAGACAGACAGACAGACAGACACACACACACCCCAGAACAATGAACCTGGAGTTATTAACTCCACAGCTCTATAACTCTTCAATTTCCTTTGGTACAGATAAAAATAATATTCTATAAAAAGGCTGGAATAGACTCTGAAATAATACTTACTGGTATCAAATATGTTTTCTGTCTTAGAAAACAAAGTATATTTTTAACCATAAAATGTCTTTCTATATATGCCCCTTGAAATTTTATTGTTCTGAAGTCTTCATTAAAACAAATCTGTTATTTTTTTCCTAGAAAATGTCATCATAAGCTAATAAAAGCATAAATAAAATACTAAAGAAATCTGGAAATTGCCAAGTGAAGTTAAGACCACAAAAATTGTTTTAAAATTCTTGGACACAAAACACTACACAGGTTATAAATATTTCACATTAAATCCTGGGGGAAAACTACCACTAATTCGACATTAGGCATTACATGATATAAAACTGTCAAAAATTAGGTGAAGTCCATGGTTCCAAGAACCCCGTTCTACAGAACAGTCCACACCCAAGTATTCCCTGCCTCCCTCCAGTTGTCCACCCCCAGGAGCGTGCTGAACTCCAGTGCTAGCACTGGCCACCTTGGCCCCTGGTGAACTGCAACACACCCAGTCACATACCTGCCATTCCCTAGCACCAGGTACCATGCCCCCGAAGGTACTTGAGGATAGTAGTAATGTATACCTGTTGTCCAGAGAAAGTTACAATCCTAACTCATTTTATTCTAAAACAAAAGTGCTCTTGGGTCTCCTTGGCCATCCTATCTATGATCCTAATTAGCCATTTCCCAAAAAGAAACTCACACTGTAATGATGGATGGTTCAAATAAAAGCTATTTTGTCACACATAATTTCTTAGAGTGTTAAAATGAAAACACAGATCCAACCACTCCACTTCTAAGGCTGGCTCCCTTCATACCTTACAAGATGATCACAAAAGTTCAATCATTTTCTTATTTAAATATTCAATGTCCTAAAATCTCTGGAGAAATAAAACACAACTCTTCCCATTGTTTTCAGAGTGTGTAAATGCCCAAGAACTCTCAGCACACCTAAAAAGATCATGACTCTCAAAACAAGTGTGTCATACTTTCATGACCACACTCAAAGGCCTGCAGACTTACTGGGAGGGCAAGAATCTAGTGGGGCAGTAATGTGAAGGAGTGGGACACACTGAACTAAAATCACCTAGACCTGTGCCACGTTTGAGGAAAAAAGCATCAACAACTGATCCAGCTACTACTACAAACTATCTGCTCTCCAAAATATCCAAATTCTTGACTATGAAGATCAAATTCTGATAACAGACTCTTTATAAAGTAAATGACCAAAAAAAGAATTGGTAACAGTGCAAGCTGACACATTAGCTTGACTGTGGCCATCATTTCACAATGTGCACGCACAGTGTTACGAACTGAACATGGGCTTGTCCACTGCAGCCAGCAATGAACAGGGCTGAATGTGGATCACACATGCCACCAAGACTCATACATCAGGCCACGCTGTCACCAGCCACCTGCTCAAGCCAAGATGAGCAGTGCTGACATATTTCACACAACAGAAACAGGGCCAGGCGCATCAATCAGTGGCTGAGCCCTTGCCTAGCACCACACCTGAGTTCCAACCCCAGAAGGGCTAAGTTAACTTACAAAAGAGTCAAAAAAGATCTCAAAGAATTTGCTGTTACAATCATAACTACAAACGAAAAAGCACATTTTGTCCTCTATTCTTTTACAACATTTCCATCAATCTCTCACATTTAGAAATGTATATCCTTCGAGTAAGGGAATGTGATCTTTAATCAAGTTTCCTAAGTCAGAATTCAACTTTGCAGAGCATTTTATCAATTTACCTGAAGAAAACTGACTAGACCTCATACTATCCAATAATGCCCAACCTTCTTTTCTAAAGATAAATTTCATACTAAACCTAGGCTAAACATATACAGAAGGGAGATATTAAGTAATCATATCTATGACAGCTAGAAAGAAATCAATAATGTCAAATACAACTTTAAGAAGTTTAATCAACCTCACATACTGGCAATTATGAACTAGAAGTTATCAACACAGTCTAATTATACATAACGTAACATGGAGGAAATGTTTTCCATGTAATTTTATAGATTAAACACAGTCTGTCATGAAGACTTCAGATTTGGTGCTTCGGTTTCACATTTTCCATAAAGGATAAGATGACTTGATGACTTGACAGAAAGTCCTACCATCATCCAACATACAAAACTGGCTTGTGCCAGGCTATCGTGAACATACATACATTTCTTGCAGAATCTGAAGGTCAGCAGCACAACAAGAATGAGTTTAAGTAGCAATACTATATTCAAAGTGCATTTTTCTGAACACTGGATAATCCAAAAGTTACTTATGTTATATTAAATTGTTAAATGCTGGTCTGCATATATTTACTTACTGCAGACCCTCTCAGAGCCTATATTACTCAAATACACAACATGATCCCTTCTGGTAGCCATGATCTTTGAAGTACTTTTTCAAACTCAATTGACCATAAAACTCTGCCAAGCTCATGTTTTGGGGAAAACTGCCATATAAAAACACAGCCGTGGCGTGGTCTGGGGATGTAGCTCAAGTGGTACAGTACTTGCACAGCACACACAAGGCCCTGAAGTTTGATGTCCACTACTGTCAAAAAGAAAGAAAACAAAAACAAAAAAAAAAAAAAGGTATATTTAATCCCCTCTTCTTCTTAACATAAGCACTCATCAATGAAGGTCATCTCAAGCCTGTATACAATATAGACACGATTTTCATACATTTTTATTTGATAAATTTGAAAGTGGTATGTCTCATTTTATGTGAAAAACCTGAAAGTGAATTTCAATAATTAAAGAATGTCCATCAAAAATTAAAAGAGCAAGGCTAACGAGCCATGAGTCATAACCCATATCTACAATGCTGCTATATCAAAACACTACTTCAACTGGCTCATACAAATACCTACCCACTCTTCTTAGAATCAGTAATACAATTTTCATATTCTGAATTATTCAAAAATCTTCAAAAACATATCCTAGCCACAAAATTAAAGAAATGAAAGGACCCACATCATCGTATGTGTTGACATGATTTTACCACTAAAACTCTGCCATGTGAAAGAGTACCTTCAAATGACAAATGGGTCTCCCTCTCATCTTGGTCAGAAGAATGGTTTGATAAAAATACCAATAAAATTCAAAATCAATCTCACCCTAGATGTGCCATCTTGCACTGAGAGGGCCCTGAGCTCCTTGAAGGAACAGGTGGCTCAGGTCTAGGCCTGGAAAGACCCTGCCATGCTAGACACCAAGAAAGTACCAAAGTCTAGCAGTGTCAAAGGGACCAAAGATCAACTTGCAAAACCTACTCCCAACCAATTTGAGAGCCAACAACAACAGAAAGGAATCCAAATCTTCCTCTATTTAAACAGTATAGAAAGTATAAGTGAGAAAGAGGAGGACTGCAACACCAAAGGGAGGCTTGCCAATCAACTCACCTTTTTAAACCTGTAACTGAGAGAATTTACTGCCCCTATAAACTCAAATCATTCAATCACCAAATGTTAGATGAGCACTAGTTTCTCACTACAAGAATTCTTAGTACATCAAGTAGGAACAAAACATCACCTTTAAAGAACCTTAAATGAACTAATACAATTTCAACACTACTGATGTTTTGGGCAAATCCTTGTCACCTTTAAAGAACCTTAAATGAACTAATACAAAACATTACTGATGTTTTGGGCAAATCCTTGTCACAGCAGCTATCCAGTGCACTGTATGAAACTGAGCAGCATCTACACAGATGCATGCAGCAAGGCTCCCCACCTACCAGTGTTGGCATGCTGCCTGCGCTGGGGGGATGCTGGATAAGAACCACTCTCACCAGAGGGAGAGGCTGTGGTGCTGTGCCTCCTAGCAAGAACAGCGCCTTCAGGTCCTGCCCAGTCCTACCCTCAGCATAACAAAGCTGGATTTCATCAGGCACCAGACCCAAGTTCCAATTACTGGAAACGCCAAGGACAGACAAAGTCAAATGAGGCTGTGAGGATGCATCAGCAAAGACCAAATGTGGGGAAAAGTCTAGAGGCAAACAAGTTCCCTTATTAGAAAAAGGGAGGGACCTCAAGATGACAAGACGTAAGACACACCTCATCCATAATACCATTGAGACTTTACATTTACTTCGATTCAAACAAACTGCAAAAAAAAATCTGGTATGAGAAAAATGTAAATGCTTCCTGGACAGTTTGATATTCATGAAACAAATTTTAAAGGCATAATAATGGTCTTCATGTTAAAACACTTTTATCCTTATAAAAAATCTTTTGAAAAATATGCATTAAAATAGTTACAGATGAAATTATGATTTGCCTTAGAACCAATCAAGTGATGGGAAGTAGTAGGGTTTAATTAAATAAGATCAAGCACGAATAAGTAATTATTTGAGATGGTAACAGGTTCACAGGGGCTCGCTGTAGTAAATCCTGCCTGCTTTTCTAGGTGTTTTTCTAACTAGGAGTTTTTCAAAACAGCTATACACATTCACAGACTACTGGTTTGATTTTGATCTTCCTGAACACTCTACCAACTCAGACCTCAATAATCTATTTTCCTCATACTCATCAATAAGCAACAAAAAATTATTTACTAAAGAATAAAATCATGGGCTGAGGTCGTGGCTCAGTGGTACAGCGCTTCCCTAATATGTATGGCACTGGGTTCAAGTCTCAGTACCACATATAAATAAATAAAGGTCCATCAACAACTAAAGGAATGTTTAAAATAAATTAATTAATTAATTAAATAAAATCACATCGATTTTGACCAAAAACAAAAGTGAACACAGTATTTGGGAAAGGCCAAACCCTGCATAAATATGTATCCATATAAATTAAATTCTTTATCCCAAGACTGCCAAAATGTAGCTGCCAAAAAGCAGCTTATATCCATTCCCTAAATATACTTATATATGTATGCATCTCATTCTAAAATAGAACTAGATGTGGTTTAAGTGGACAAAACTTAGAATTAAATAAGTTGTCCCCATTCTGCACCTTGGACCAAAGAGGTGAGTACTTCTTTCTTTCTTGGATGAGTAAAAGGTTATGAAAAAAGCATATCACCTTATTTGAACTTAAAAAAGCACTAAGTTTCATTAAGTGGACTAGCCATAGCACATATACCCTAAAGGTCAAAAACAGAAGCAAAAAAACAAAAACAAAAACAAAGAATCTAACAAAGGTCAATAAGGTCCAATTTTCTTACACTTAACTACTTACCAACTTGTCGTTTTCACTCGGCATTTCAAAAACACATCTCAATTTAGAATCCATTAATTCATCGGGTTTTGCCTCTTTCCACTGAAAACAAACAAAACCAGGCATGAGACAAAAGAGCTCAGGGCTCAGCAGACAGGTGCTACCTAAGGGACAACTGAAGAACCAGTAAGGCTGCCTACAGTGCCGAAGAGCACACTCGTCTAAGACGGCAACACTGCTGCACTACGTACCCGCCAACCTCACGGAACTCTTAGGTGATCCCAGGCCTACCATCACTGTCAGGAAAAAAATCACACTGACACCACCAGCAATTACAGGCTAAGAAATATTACTTCGAAATTCTTCCCTGAGACTAACCAGGATTTTCTGTAACAGACAGACTTACACATTTACTATTTTAAAAATCAGGTTTCCCTGTTGACAGCTACACAAAACCTACAATATAAAACTACATTCGCCAAAATAAATTCTGTTGAACTTCTTTTAGACTTACCACAGCTTCCATATCTGAAGTGTTTGGTGGAGCAAAAATCGTCTGCACCATGAACTTATGTTTACTCTTTTCATTTGGATCATAGTCAAAGGGCTGCAGCATCACTGAAGAAAAAAGGACACATTACTCTGCCTTCTGCCTTGGCCTGTTCACCACTCCCCCCAGTGCCTCAGCAAGAGGCCAAGGTGCAAGAGACGGGCCAAGAGCCCTCCTGCTGCACTGTTTACACTTGGCATCTAGAAGCTACTGTATGGATTCCAATTATATTTAAACTGTCTGCTTTTCTGATTTGCTAATTCTTTGATAACCTGCAAATTAACAAATAACAATGACTTATGACTGACCCCTCTATACTGAAGTTTGTGATATTTTCAAAACTTTGCTAACATCAACTGCTATTCTGTTTGTAAGATATATATTAAACCTAGTAATTGTTTATCAGAACTACTTATAATATGGATTAGGCTTCATTTCAGTATTCGGTAATTATCTCAACTGGGATAGTTGTCCAACTTGAGATACGGGAGAAATACTCAGTGACTTTAAAACTCACCTTCATATATTGTTTTAACATAACTAATATTTCTAAAATGGATTTTAAATACACAGTTACTCAAGAAAGAACCTACCTATTTGTTTAAATCTGATTCTAAGAAAACAAGGTACAAAAGAAAATCAGAAGCTCTTAAAGTATAGAACTTATTCTGGAGTCCCAACAAATAATATTCTCATTTTTTTAAGTACTTATGATTATCTATAGGCTATAAGGGTGCTCAGTGGTTCCAAGTGGTTTTAAGTCATGCCAAACTTATAAATCCAATATAAGAAATCACAAATAATAAACAAGGGCTGGGGGCGTAGCTCAGTGGGAGAGCACTTGCCTAGCATGTATAAGGTCCTGGGATCAATCCCCAGAACTGGAATAAAAAAAAAAGAAGAAATCAATAATTATAAAAATATATGTGTAGGGCATTATGTAAATTTTTCCCTACTAATCCTTAGATTATTTCTAAAATCTACAGCAGTATCTTCAAAAAGACAAATGGAAGAAATATCTATTATATAAGACAAATTTATCTATAAAGTATGTCTGTGAAGCCCATTAACTCCCTTCATGGTTCAGATTCTTTTTAAGGGCCAAATCCATAGCAGCAGAAAATGCACCAGATAGATGCCTCAGTTTACACCAGTACTTCACCAACCCATCACTACAGGCTCATCACTAGGAACCACAAGTCCACAGATACAAAGAAAATGTAAAACTTGGTATAACTTTACAATGTACACTCTTTAAAAAAAAAGTGCAGACCACATGATAAAAAGAAATCAATGTCAAAAATACACGTAAGTGTGTACAGATCAGAAGAGCAAATCCACAAAACTATGTGTAACAGGGACAGAAAGGGGAAAAAGAAATGAACATGTGGCATAAGGTGTGCAGGTGGCTGCCAGAGGAAGCAGAGGTATGAGGGACTGGTGGAAAGACTCCACACTCAGCCCTAGAAAAGCCTAACTGCTAGCTGGAGGGAAGGAATCAGAAACCAGTGCAGCCATGACTAGTTCAGAGCTCTTCACAATCCAGGTATGAAGAAAATACTCTGGAAGTAGTATCAACTCTCATAAAGAAACATTAATATAGTAAGACTTCAGCAATATGAAACCCTCAAAGCAATAGCTTTAGGGATACATAAGGATTCACTGCACCAAAGAACCATTTTTAACCACATGGACTGAAATAATTCCACCTTCTCCCAATGCAGTTGACAGCTTACAGATGTAGACAGCAATGTGCAGAACACGTGTGTTCCTCTTCCATATTCCCCATACACTTTCCCAAGAGCTCTGGGTTTGCCTGAGCAAGCACAGCTGAAAGCACTTCTCCCAGGCCACCTCAACCCAGGGGCTAGGAACATCAGCTGCAGAGCCTCCTCCAGGTTGTGCCTTGAGGGTCTGGTATCACCAAGACTGCCCATAATTGCCTTGCAGTAAGGTTCTACTTCCAAAAGGGAATTAGTGGGTCTGCTCCAGGCTCTCATTCTTGGTATAACTTGCTATTTTTAATCTGCTGTGGGCTTAAAAATTAGAAAATCGATAGAGAATTCTCAGCATCTTAGGAATACTCATAAGGATTTACACACCTCTAGGCTATAACCCTGGAGGTGCTCATGTGGGAGAGGGTAAAAATCCACGGGCCATCTACAACACAGTGGGGACTGAGCACTGCTACACAAGAAAAAGTAGAGGACGATCTCCGGTCGTGTGAGGCCTAAGGGACTCCCCACCAGGAAGACATGATTCTCGGGTTCCCAGCTGCCTAGAAGGCAGTCAAGGAACACAACCTTGGGAAGAAAAGAAACAATCCACAGAGGTGTTAACCACAGCACCAGTACATACTCCACAGCAGGAGGAAGGGGCCTCTATCTGGGGAGAACCAAGTACACTTTGAAACAGTAAAAAAGAATAATAAAAATAAAATTTCCAAGACATTGTTAACACAATATCATGTCACTGAATACAACAAGGCAAAAAAGAGGCACTGCACAATTTTAAGCAAAAGAATTAGAACACTTCCACAGCTGCTCATAATGTGTACTATGTAGTGATCTAGTTACCAAAACGGTGTCATTTTTCAAAGACAAAACAAGGGCAGCAATGCAGTGGTGAGGTGCAGGAATAGAGACCAGACACCAAGTTTTAAACTGGCAATAATGACAAGTTAGCCTCACACCCCCGCACACACAAGGTGAGAAGTTTTCTGTGGCAGTCTGCATACAGAAAGGTAACAGAACATCTTTAAAAACTGTGTCCATCCCTCCAGATCAAACACCATTAGATAAAGCAAATTTGACACAATCATAAAATGTCAACATTCACAACTGCCTTGACTTCAGGATGAGATTCCCACCTGAAACAGTCACAGTGGACCCCGGGTCAATGATCCCACTGTTGGGCCGCACACAGTACCGCCGAGGTGCCGTAGTCTTCACTTTGAAACACACCTTCCTATCCGACGGATTTCGGAGTTTAAGATTCGTAGTGACTACATCTGTGAAGGGGCCTGTGAGGATTAAAGGGGGAAATAATTTGTTGAATTCACAACAACAAAAGCAATATCCAAAACTTAATAAATATAACCTAGTTTATGAATTAATGTCTGTACACATATAAATGTTACCAAATGCCAAGAGCACCTTTCTCCAGGTGTTTTATCTTATTCTCAAGATAAAACAGATCTTACAAATCTGTTTTCTTCATTTCTTAGCACTACTTACAAACCTACAGTGAACATAAATTATTTCTATTTTTTGAAAGTCTTTTGGAAGCTTCAATCTATGAAATAAGCCCACAACTGCATAGTTATAATATGTCCTTACCACATTAATGAAAACATCAGCGCAGGCATGGTGGTGCATGCCTGTAATCCCAGCAGCTCAGGAGGCTGAGGCAGGAGGATCACAAGTTCAAAGCCAGCCTCAGCAAAAAGCGAGGCACTAAGCAACTCAGTGAGACTCTTGTCTCTAAATAAAATACAAAATAGGGCTAGGGGTGTGGTTCAGCAGTCAGGTGCCCTAGAGTTCAATCCCCAGTACAAAAAAAAAAAAAAAAAAGAAAGAAAGAAAATATCAGAATTTCCCCATGGTCCTCAAACCAGTGCCAATCTTTCAAATTTACTTTAGTAGGCGCCCACTGCAAAACTCTACATCTGAAGGCCCCACTCCACCTCCAACAACGTTCTTGCTTCTCCTCCTCAACCCTGACCCAGCCCTGTCTGAGTGAAATCAGCACACCCACCTCCAAGGGAGGTAAGGTGGAAAGATTATAGATACTGTGCTCTTAAAGAAAAGTCAAAGGCATTGTGCGGATTAATTTAGACAGCAAAATTAATTACTTGTTAATTTGGGATCAGAAGATCAGCTTAAAAAACTGTTCCAATGGGAAGCAATAACTTCACACTCTAAACTGTGAAAACACAATCGGGAATGATTTTAGTAAGAATCAGTTAGTTATAAGTGATGTTTTAAAAAGAGAGGCAGGGAGTTCAGTGGCAGAGCCTGCCAAGCAAGAGGCCCTGGATCCCCAGAACCAAGAAAAAACAAACAAAAAAAGATTAGAAAGGGCTGGGTCTTAGCAGCAGAGCACTCGCCTACCATGCGTGAGACACTAGGTTCGATCCTCAGCACCACATAAAAATAAAATAAAGATATTGTGCCCACCTGTAACTAAAAAATAAATATTTTTTTAAAAAGGTTAGAAGGTTAAAACAAAAGAAAACTACTGTAAGGGTTACCTTTTCTTCATTTAAATCATGAACAAAAATAAGCATTTTATAACCAATTTAAAATATTCATATTATGGAACTTCCAATTGAGAAAATTCTCCAACTATGCCATTTTGTTAATGCTAGAAAATTATCTAAGACAAAGACTTAAAGGGAGACAAGAAGTGGCATCAGGAAAATGTGAACACTAGCTGCCCAATGGAACAGGAGATAAAGCCGACTTCAAGTATGAAGTTCAGATTTTAAGGAAAGTCATTTTAAGTAAAGAAGTCAGTGATTTCATCCGATGCTTAGTCTGTGAGTTAAAAAATATTTTCTAAGAAATAAAGATCTGGAATTGGGATGCGAGGCAAGAGATAGAAATGAGAAGAAAATGTAAAAGGCAGAGAACTATTTGAGAAAATAAAGCATTTTTATGTAAAATCCATCTGATAGAACAGGTCGGCTTGTTTGGGGAGACATACATACATACACATTCATACACACACTATACATATGAAGTTCGACCTTTGAACTGCTGGCTGAATTACATGGTGAAGGTGATCGTCCAGTCTGTAGACCCCTCTCACCCCTGCGCTGTTTCTCAGTTGTTGGCATTTTTTGAAAAGCAAATGTTAACAGCTCTACTCTACAACTGGTATAAGAATAAAGAAGAAAATTCCCATCTGTCCATTTTACCACATGAATCCACAAAAACATTTTGAAACTTATAGAACTAGGTCTCAAATTCCATTTCTTAACATTCTCAAAGCCCATAAGTCACTACAGATAATCAAGAGTATAAAAATTTTGTAGCACTATTTTGACTAGGACTCTAACATTAACAGCAAGCACAGACAGGATTTTTAAAAAGCCTAAGTTCTTAGTAAAAGGATAAAAGAATCATTTCAAAAAATTTTAATTCTGAACAATCCTAGATTTTATAATTGCAAGTTGAATATATAATAATTATCCAAAATAAGACAGGTAATTTTTAAAAAACCACCATGTTATTTTTCATCAAATCCCTAAGAATTAGATATATTCTTCAGTAGTCTTTAAATGCTATGATATTGGTGGAAAAGATGGTGGGATGAGATGGACATCATTATCCAAAGTACATGTATAAAGACACGAATGGTGTGAATATACTTTGCGAACCACCAGAGATATGAAAAAATTGTGCCCTATAGGTGTAATATGAATTGTAATGCATTCTACTGTCATATATAACAAATTGGAATAAAAATAAATAATTTTTTAAAAAGCTATGATATTGTCTATTAGTGATTATAAATCTCCAGGGATTATAGATTCTGGTCTTTCTAGACAAAAAATGAAAATAGAAAAAGCTAACATGCCTATGTTGGTGCCAATACCATGCCATTTTTGTTACTTTAGCTTTATAGTAGAATTTAAGGTCTGGCATTGTGATGCTTCCTGCTTCACTCTTCTTGCTAAGGACTGCTTTGACTATTCTGGGTCTCTTATTTTTCCACATGAATTTCGTGATTGCTTTTTCTATTTTTATAAGGAATGACGTTGGGATTTTAATGGGAATCATGTTGAAGCTGTATAGCACTTTGGATAGTATGGCCATTTTGACAATATTAACTCTGCCTATCCAAGAGTATGTGAGATCTTTCCATCTTCTAAGGTCTTCTTCAATTTCATTTACTGTTCTGTAGTTTTCATAGAAGACAGAGACAACCCCACATAAATACTGTTAATTCAGACTACACAAAGGTGCCAAAAACATACACTGGAGAAAAGATAGCCTCTTCAACAAATGGTGCTGGGAAAACTGGAAAGCCATATGCAGCAAAATGAAACTGAACCCCTATATTTCATAAATATGCACAAAACTCAATTCAAAGTGGATCAAGGACCTAAGAATTAGACCAGAGGAGACCCTGCACCTAACAGAGGAAAAAAAATAGGCTCAAATCTCCATCACGTGGGATTAGGCCCCGAGTTCCTTAACAAGACTCCTAAAGCACAAGAAATAAAATCAAGAATCAATAAATGGGATGGATTAAAACTAAAAATCTTTCTCTTAGCAAAAGAAACAAAGAGGTGAAGAGAGAGCCTACATTTGGGGAGCAAATTTCTACCACATGCACATCAGAGCACTAATCTCCAGGATATATAAAGAATTCAAAAAACTTAACACCAGAAAAACAACCCAATTAATAAATGGGCGAAGGTGCTGAACAGTCACTTCTCAAAAAGATGATCAATCAAACAAATATATGAAAACCTGTTCAACATCTCTATCAATTAGGGAAATGCAAACAAAACTACACTAAGATTTCATCTCACACCAGTCAGAATGGCAGTCAACAAGAACACAAACGACAACAATAAGTTTTGGCGAGGATGTGGGGGGGAAAGGCACACTCATACACTGCTGGTGGGACTGCAAATTATTATTATTATTATTATTTTTTGCAAACAATCTGGAAAAAGCAGTATGGAGAGTCCTTAGAAAACTTGGAATGGAACCATCATTTGACCCAGCTATCCCACTCTTCAGTCTATACCCAATGGTGTTAAAAACAGCATACTATAGAAACGCAACCACATCAATGTTTACAGCAGCTCAACTCACAAGAGCTTCACTGTGCAAGCAACCTAGATGCCCCTCAATAGATGAATGGATAAAGAAACTGAGGTACATATATGCAATGAATATTACTCAGCATTAAAAAAATAATAAAATTATGGCATTTGCAGGTAAACGGATGGAGTTGGAGAATATCATGCTAAATGAAGTAAGCCAATCCCAAAAAAATGAAAGGCTGAATGTTCTCTCTGATAAGTGGATGCTGATCCATAAGGAGGTGGGAGGCAGGGGAAAAACAGAGGAACTGTGATTGGGCAAAAGGGTGGGGAGGGGGCATAGGGTCAGGAAAGATGGTGGAATGAGATGGACATCATTACCCTAGGTACAATTGACTACACATATGGTGCGACACTACATCGCATACAACCAGAGAAATGAAAAGTTGTGCTGCAATTATGCACAATGAATCAAAATGCATTCTGCTGTCATATATACCTAATTGGAATAAATAAATTTTTAAAAATTAAAATTAAAAACAAGTTACTGTGGCAAGAGAAAAAAACTCTCCCCAATTTAAAAAGAAATCCTTAACTAGACATGTTAACCTTATGATTCAAATGTAAAATTATCTATCTAATAAAGCCACTTAACAAGTAAATTTGAGATTTTCTCTGCACTATCTTCCTTTAAGCAAGCCTCTCCAAGAGTGTCGCTCCCAGGAGACAGTTCACAGTCTGAGCCCATTTTCCTGGTTAAATAGAAAATCAGCCAAGTCTTGACCACCAGGAATATAATAACCACCAAGTTTCAGAGCTTAAAAAACAGGTCTGGTGCTTCTGTGAGACGCATAGCCCTTGAGAATCATGAAAGCTGCTTCCTACCACAGACAAACACAGTCAGCACATATCCACCAAAGCTGGACACTGAATTCTGTGGGTAGCTAGAGTAAGAGAAGGTTAAAGGGGTCAGCTGTGTCACCCCTACCCACGTGAAGCTGGTGAAACAGACTTGGTGAAATCTACCTATATGGAGCTTCAGCAATGAGAAGTCCATGACTTACTGAAGTGCTACAAACAGATCCATTCACATACCACTGCACTAAAAGGTGTTTTGTTTGGCATTATGACTGGGTGGTACAGCAGGGCAGGTGGAAGACCTCAGCATGACGGAGACTCTGCCATGCCCAGGCAGGCCAACACAATACTATGTCCGCATCCCATGAAATGTTCAAACACTCTTCCTGCTGGAGTTTGGGTCTGCAGTGTCCCCCAAAGGCCCACGTCCCAGGCCTGGTCCCCAAGACAGTGCAGTTAAGAGCTGGTGAGATCTTAGGCAGTGCAGCCCAGTGGGAGGTCTCGAGGTCACTGGGGACCATAGGCCCCTCCCTCCTCTCTTCACTTTCCCAGAGCACTTGCCCTCCACTCCACCAGGCCATCCTATCACTACATGCTCCCCACCAAGGGCCCAAATCAACCAGGCAAAATCGACTGTGGACAGGAACCTCCAGAACTGTGAGTGAAAATAAATCTTTCTAAGTTGATTAACTCAGGCATTTGTTTTAGTAATGGAAAGTTGACTAACACTCTGAAAACTCATATTGGTTGAAAATCTTTTTCTAAGAATACCTCTGTTATATAAAACAAAATTTTTGTTCTTTTCTTAAAAACTTTAAAAGTTCACCATTACAGAAAATTATTCTACCAACACCACTTGTGATACTTAATTCACCAAGACAACACTTCTCTATCAGCAAGTATTCACGGCACTCCCATGATTCCACCAATAGGCATGAGTGTTCTGATTATCAACGTTAAAACTGTCAGCACTGTTCAGTAACTTGTCATATTTCTCTTAAATATAAGTAACCCATTACAAGTAGGTACAAGCATCTCACTACTTTATTGTGTCTACTATTGTGCTCATGTCCAAACATTTACACATTGAAATGCAGTTTTCACTAAAATATTTCCTTTTTATTTCTCCCCTATATTATACATACTTAGGGCACTATATTAAATTTTAATTGTGGATGTCGATAGGTAATTTTGCATATGAATTGCATTTTGAAATAGTGAAAGGAATGTTATGAAATACAACCATAAAAATGAAATATGGGGTCAAACAGTGGTAAAGAACCACTGCATTAAACCAATAATCTCCTGCTTTACTAAATAAAAACTCACGCTTTGCAGTGCTTAGATGGTTAAGCCATTGGGAATATCAAGGAAGTGGTTCCCATAAAAGTCCGAATGATAGTCAGATGTATAGTATGAGGAGGGGGTGATTAATGAGAAGAAAGTACAAGCAAAGCTTTCTGGAATACTGGCCAAGTTTCTAATTCTCAACTCTGAATGGTGGTGACTGTATATTTTTTGATAATTTTAACTTTCAGATTTTTCCTTAGAATAAAAGAATATTGTTAAAAAGCTGATTAATGTAATTTCTTAAAAACTGAAAAATGCTTAAAAGCAATTTTGATGAAAGTGAACATCTGAAGCAATTTTTGTAGAAAATAAATAGTAATATTCTGAGAATTTCTGAAACTGAATTCTTATAAAGGAAGAAAGACCTGTCATTTTCCCAAAATGTTTGTTTAGTTTAACATTTAGGAAACAATTATTAAAAACAGTCCATTTTAAGATCCTGGGATAGCATCCAACTGAACTGTGTCACCACCATGGAACTTGAAGTGGGTGAGGAAAACCAACACAAATATAAAGATCACACAGCTCTTAGGACCAAGATCAAGTCCACTGTCTAACTTAGGTGTCTCATATCTCCTAGCAACATCCAAATTTCTAGTCCTTTCACAATTCTTGACAACTTATTTCCAAGCTCTTGCCAATGATGTGCAGGCCAAGCCAATGGCTTCTGGATACTTAACAGCACCAAATGCAATGAACCAAAGAATAAATACGAGGAGACACATGGCTGACCATACAACTGGCACCAAATATAATCTGTACCTATCTCATGGCTTGTCTCATGTTCCTTCATTACTGTCTTATGTCCTTCATTATAAGCTCCCCAAGAAATAATAAATTCATTCCAAAAAACTGGAGTAATGAACACAGGCTTTAACTTACAGTAGCTGCTCAATATCCATTTGTTGAGTGAACAAACACTAGCAGTATAACCGAATGACCACATAAATAATTATTAACATGCAAAAAAAACTAACAAAAGTATGCATGTTTTGTTTCAAATGTTATGACTCTAGGTCTCCATTAATAATTTATTCCAACCCTTACATTTTTACTCTTTCATCCGACCTTTACTGAAACAGGAAAGATAAAGCCCTTGGGAGAACGTCGGATGCTTAGCTCCAATACATAACTTATGCAGCTGCGACGACATAGATAAGGATGCTCCCCATAGATTCTGGCAAACAACTACCACTCACTAAACAGTTTCCCAGTTCCACAATGGTTATACTGCTACTAAATATGTACCATACTAACTTTAACGTAGAACAATTATGCACTATGAAACACATATTGTAAAATAAT
This sequence comes from Spermophilus citellus, assembly GCF_964194105.1. Lineage (NCBI taxonomy): Eukaryota > Metazoa > Chordata > Mammalia > Rodentia > Sciuridae > Spermophilus > Spermophilus citellus. The sequence goes on along the minus strand of NC_138198.1, from coordinate 14,661,811 downwards.
AACACATACTGTATATAATACATGGAATATCTACTAAGAATTTCCATAGTAACCATGGCAGTGACAATGGCAGTAATAAGTTTTTACAGCAGCTGGCACTTATTCATGAATCAGAAATTGTGTATGAATGCTCCTGGCCACATCCCCAGCAGTCAGAACCAGGCCCGAACAGGAAGGAGGACTGACACACACTGCTGCACAAACAAGCAGCCCCAGCTTCTGAAGAGACAAGCGAGCTCTACTTCTACTCAAAAAGACAGATTCTTAGAGTACTAAAAATTCCTTTACAAAATATCACTAACCTAATCACAAAAGCATAGATCCTGAAATTAGAGCAAAAGCAAGACCTCATTGTTTTTCTTAACCTTCTAAATACTTAAAAGCTTTAGTTAAACTGCTTACTGCCCAGTTTATTCATACTGTATTATATAACCAATAAACCAATCTGCAGCTTCAGAATTTTATCATGAAAAAAATCTCCAAAATCCATTTACTATAGAAGTGGTCATTTGAGGAAAAAAAAATAAGTTTTCCACTGTACAGACCTAAAATTGTAGTTCAGAAGCAGCTACTTAGGCAGGGGCCAGGTCCTTTGTTCCTTTCATACCACTTCCACACAGGATAATATTGTCTGGACAAATACTTAAATATGCTTCCATCACCTTCACGTTAAAATAAAAATACTTAAACCAAATTAACTATATTCTCTTCATTTCTTTGGACAATTTGGGGAGAGAGAGAAGCTAGCTTCTCTTATCAAGGCACTATGACTTTAAAAAAAAAAAAAAAGTATAATGCAGTATTTTTAAATTCTAAAACCATTAACCAGGTGACTGATCTTGGGCAAATCACTTAACCTCTCTGGCCCAGCCTATAACCCTTTCACTTTGGGATTAACAAAACTGTCCTATTCTTTAACTTTCTAAATGAAAAAGAATATGTATGCATACATAAAATTTTTGAAAAATAACAATGCTTGTGTCAAAGACTGAACATTCAATGTGTGTATGCAACTTGACTACCTCAACTAAAATAAAAACAGGTAGTCCACAATAAAAGTTTAATTTTTATGATCTAGATAGGAGGGTATAAGCAAACAGAAGGAAATGGATATTTTGAGAAAATGTGAAAAACACATTTTTATCAATTTATAATCTAAAGCTGTTGTTAGAGGCAAATATTTATAACATGAGAAAAATGCTCACAGTACATTTATGCCCAGCAAACAAAAGAAATGTATCAAAATGTAAACAGTAGTTATTTCTAGGTTCTAGGTGGTACAACTTTCCATGCTTTATCTATTGAACTTTCCATATTAAGCATGGTTTATAATCAGAAGGGATTTTTAAGCCTGTGCGCTTATTAAAACTTCATTTGCTCATAAAGTTTTTAATCTGTAAAGTCCTAAGGGAAAACTTCCAAAGATTCAAAAGAGCAGATCTTCCAAAGTTTGTGTTACTCAGGATTTGGGCACTGGAAACGAGGCTTAGAAAAATAAGACCAACAGATGTCTCTTCCCTATAGGTTTTATAAAGGAATAAGTAAAATTTTCTTCACAGAGAAAACAAACCAAGTAGGAAACACGCTATAAAACTTATATATACTGTATACCTTAACGTATGGCAGTCACTCCATTCCATGTCAGATTACGGAGTACTAAAAGTATATATGCACATATTCATATATGCACAATCCACACACATGGAAAATACAGAGCTACAAAATTAAAGGCTGTCAAATCAAAGGCCATGAGCAACTTGCCTAATTATATTATGAGCTGATTCTCTTAAAACCCTCTCTCTCATAATAGCAATTCTGTTTCTAACATCCACATTTTTTATAATAATTCAATCTAATCACATCCTTAAAAAAGAAAAAAATGCATGTTAACTGAACTTTTCCTCCCTTTAAACCTGAATTTATCAAACATTCACAGGTCAAGTTATAAGAAACATCCCAAACGCCAGAGAAGAGCAACTAAGCACACTACAGTATACTAATGATTCATGTCATCAAAAATAATGTCTAAAAGTATGTTTACTTTATTAAGACATTGGTCTAAATTGTTTTTATAAAGTGAAATGTTACACAATCATAAAGTTAAATGTACTTTCAGAAATTATGAAGTCCAATATTATTTAACAAAGATGTTTTTATTGTGAAGAAGAAAACTGTAATTAGAGTTTATTATAAAGATAAAAACAATTTCATTGGCACAAATGAAGCTCAATGACCTCACAGGAAGAAGCTGCGTTCAAGAGAAGGGAATTCCTGGGACCACAGATATCTCTGCCCTTTTTCTGCCTCTCTCAACAGGATGCTTCTGCTTGTGGTGGCTCAAACTGACCACTGTCTCAAAGTCTATAGCCTCCCACCACCTGCTGATAGCTGTATTTAAAGATAAGGCGCCACAATGTCACAGTCACCAGCATGTGCACAGGCCATGCTTCGTGTCCCTTTCTTTGAGACTGCTAGTACCATTCTCCCTTATGTCCACATGGGGGACTTGCTCCGAGACAAGATGGTCAAGCATTAACCTATGCACAGCTTCCCCTATTCTTTAAGTATGTCTACTTAACAACACCAAATACAATATAAATGTCATGTTAATAGTTGTTATACTATTAAGGAAAACTGACAACAAAAAAGTCTATTTTTTCAATATAGACATATTATTTTATAAATATTTTCAAGCAGTTGGTTGAATAGCAGATGTAGAATCTGTGAATAGAGTTGACTTTTTTTATAATCCCTTACATGTGATTTTGTTCTAATTAAAAAAAAAAAAAACTACTCAACAAGACTGGACTTAATGATTTCTGAAAAATGTTCAACTTTATAATTCTGACACATACTTCAGTTTATAAAAATAATGCAGAACAAGCTGCTCACTGAAGCAATTGACACTCTTTATAAACAGACCTACCTGGCTCTTTAATATAATCATGGGCAGGAGCCATTCTGAGAGAAGTACATATCCCCAAATCCATCTACTAAGATTCCCTCACAGGACCACCAACTGATAGCAAGGATAAGAGGCAAAAGACACATTTATGTAGCTGTGACTTAACTGTTTTAAGTATTTATTAATAAAATTTACTTTTATCTAGATTTGATTTGTGAATTGTAATTGGATGTGTCAACCTCAAAAACAGATTCTCCAAAGATTAATAAATACATTTGTAAGTAGCATTTCAATGGGAACAGTCTGGCCAAAATAAACAATGTGTGTATTCAAGGGGGCTGAGACAAGCACCAAGTTTTAAAGGCAAAATAAGGAGCATCATATAAATTATCTTGAAACAATAACCCTTGGCTACCAGGCTTGATAACAAGGTGGTGGCAGTTCAAGGCCATATAGGCAGCTGCTGGGCAGACATCCTCTCAAGTGGCCTGTGTGCAAGACTGTGGTTCTGGCAATCTCCAGCACGAGCACAAGGCCCCTCCTTCACAGCCTCCTGGCTTTACTTTTTGTTGTTGTTAGGGTTTGACAAGCGACTATTAAGAGTCTAACAACTTACACAGGTAGCTGTAAACATTAGATTTGTTTCTTATTTACCTTTATTGACCTTTATTACAAAAGATTTCAGACTACATAATACTTGTTATTGAAAAGAATATGTAACAAAACCTTTGCTTCAATCTCTCAAAGCTATCAAACTGAATAAATCAATTATCTTGTTTATTATATTATAAAAAGAGCTACAAATTCTCCGTAGAAACTGTCTTAAAACACAGAAAAGGAAAATGGATGAAAACAAGACACCCTAATCCTGAAGTTGGGCTAAAGACTGCTAACACTCTTTGCTTTCTGACCTTTTTTCTCCTTATAAAAAACGGCTCATATTTATGCAGCTTTCCAACAGGAGATAAGGGCGTCACCACTGATCGGCGGATTACCAGAAGTATAAACATGAAGCAATACCACTTGCGAAGCACTTTTATCACAAAATATTGAAACCTGAATCTAATCCAGCCCTTGAATCTACCTCAAAACTTATGAATAAAACATGTAAGATATATCCAGAATTTGAGACTTTCTGCTGGACAACTGACGGGGTCTTTTCAACAAATCAATGGCATGATTTAAAAAAGGCAGCGGAAGTCACTGCCTAAGATTTAGACACATGACAACCAAATGCAATGCACACTGAAAAACAGAAACAATAGCATAAAAAAAAATCAACAACCTTTAAACAGATGCTGTTAAAGAGTTAGTACAGGCCCACAATTCCAACAGCTTGGGAGGCTGAGGCAGAAGGATCATAAATTCAAGGCCAACCTGGGCAACTTAGCAAGACCCTGTCTCAAAAAAACAAAATAAAAAGGACTGGGGATGTAGCTCAATGGTAAAGCAACCCTGACTTCAATTCCCAGTACCAAAAGAAAAAAAAAATCAGCGCTGGCTTCAGATGATAACAGTAACATGATTACACAAAGAAAATTTCCCATTTTTTGTTGTCAGAAAATGCAAACTCAAAAGGACAAAACTTTAGGTTATCCAAGATTTGTTTTATTACACAAACAAAAACACAAATAAGTATGATAAAATGTTAATGATTAAATTTATATTAAGTTAAGGCAGATAGGTTTGTACATTTTTATAAAAAGTTTTTATAAATTTTTTCTTATTTTTGGTACCGGGGATTGAACTCAGGGGCACTCAACCACTGAGCCACATGCCCAGCCCTATTTTATACTTTATTTAGAGACAGGGTCTCAGTGAGTTGCTTAAGTGCCTTGCTTTTGCTGAGACTGGCTTTGAACTCCCAATCCTCCTGCCTCAGCCTCCTCTGGAGATGCTAGGATTAGCTGGGATTACAGGCATGCCCTACCATACTAAGCATATTTAAATTTTTAACTGAGCAATCAGTCATATTTCAGTTCTAATAAACCCAGTGAACAAGCATTTGCAAAAATAGTATTTTTATGAATGTTTTCATGCTTCAAAGAAAGCAAGACTCTCTTACTTCTGAAAAGCAACTAAGACTTCATTGAGTAGTTTAGGTAAAATACAAAAGCTCAGTAGTTCAAAGCCAGTCTCAGCAACAGTGAGGCGCTAAGCAACTCAGAGTGACCCTGTCTCTAAAGAAAATATAAAAAAGGGCTGGGGATGTGACTCAGGGGTTAAGTGCCCCTGGGTTCAATCCCTGGTACAAAAAAAATAAAAATAAAAATAAAAAAGATGCAAAGGCAAGAGAAAGAGAAATGGGGAATACCTACCCTATGAGAAAATGTTAAAAAATATCTGCTAAGAGACTGTTTCCACACATCAGCACTGCCCCATTAAAAAAGCCTTCAGGGAAACTTACAGGGAGAGGAAATGGAGAGATGAAAGTCAGAGGGTACCAAGTATCAGAACCAGCCTAGATCTAATGCGCAACATGACCAACACCGACATAAAAATGTTCTGTACTTAGGATTGCAGCTAAATGGGTAGATTTAAGTGGCTCTTCCCACAAAATGAGAGAGAACAAACTGTGTGAAATGAAGGGATATATTAATTTGTTTCACTAAAGTAACTATTTTACCATCTTTATGTATCCCATAGCATCAGTTATATACCTTGAATATATACAGTAAAATTGAATTTTTAAAAGAGGGGAACTGGTACAGTAAATAAACAATGATATTACCAACACTAATAATCAGAAAACACTAAATTTTGAAAAATTTAAAATCAAGTTTTCCCCATTCTTGTATGTAGTAGATTCCCACCATCCTTGGGGAATATGTCCCAAGACCCACAGGGATTACCTGAAATGAGAAAAGTACCAAACCTTGTAATTTAATGCTTTTTTCCATCTTAATTAAGGAATTATCACACAGTTTTATACTTTGTGGTATTACAGCAAAACCAGCACAATTTATTTTTCCTTCTTTAAATTTTCATAGACATGATTTTTTCTTATGGTAGATCTTAGCAACTTCACCATATGATTTTATTTTTCTGTCATCAAGTCAAAAGTTGTCACCTTTCACTTAAAGGAAGTACTTTATGAACTCTCTTCAGCATCTGAACTGCCTGGACCCCACACTCTGGTTCCTTAGGGCCATTATTAAGCAAAATAATGGTTATTGGAACACAAGCACTGCAATAGCCACACCCTGATAAGGAAACAGCTCCCCAGTGACTTAACAGGTAGACACCACATGCTGCCACCCAAAGGGACTGGTCAGGTCCCAGTAGCAGAACAGGACAGCACAGGACTTAACAGAACTTACTCAAAATCGCATGAATTTAAACTTGTGAATTATTTATTTCTGGAATTTTCCATTTAATTTTTTGGGACCCAAGTTGGTCAGAAGAAACTGAAGCCACAGAAAGTAAAAACCATTGATATAAAACCACTGATGGAGGTAGAAGACATTTCTATTTTTCCACTTCATAGAAAAATGCCATTTTCATTTTGTACAATTGTCACATAGTCACAAACAGTGAATGCCAGAACACGCAAAAAAAACCTATAAAAAGTACAAAAATGAAACCATCTACCTATTAGGTTAGTCAACTCTTTATAAAATACTCCAATAACTACTTTCTGGAACAACAAAATTTTAAAAAACACAACTGTCTGCAACAGGAAGATGAGAAACCTGAGGAAAAAACAATCCAAAATTTTTAAAAATGGGAATCATAGGTGAAATCATCTAAGTTTTATAGGTCCAATAAGCATTTGCTGGGCAATTATTTATGATGCCAGATCTTGTTACCACGGATACAAAGATAAAAAGAAATGGGTATATCCTCAAGTAGTCCATAGCATAATCTGGGAGAGAAAATTATGTAAGCATAAATACTAAAAAGTACCATTAATGTGAAAAGTGAAAAGTACCATTGTTGTAGTAAGCACAAGCTTCAGTAGTGGCGTGAAAAAGACAGTGACCATCTTGAACCTGGGGAACATCACAAAAGTGAGTCTTGAACTGCAGACTGCCTGACAAATAAGAGGCAGGCCATTATTCCAAGGTAAAGTGCAAGAGCTCTTGCAAAGGTCTCGCATCAGCCTGGAGTGTTTGGGAAAATGGTTTCATACAGCCACTTAGGGCAGAAGAGAAAGTAGTCCCTAAGGTTAGAGGGGCAGGCAGGAGATCTTGGACTTTCCCAAGTACATAAAGGGAAATACTTGTTCTTTAACCTATTGAGCAACAACATCAGGTTTTACTTTTTCAGAGAGTAGTTCTTGCAGTGGTGTGGAAGTCTAAAGAAATGACTGCAGAGAAAAGGACCAAGAAGAAAAGATGAGATAGTCATCTGAAATAAGGAAATCTCCCCCAAAGTCCAGATGTCACTTTTGAGTTAACATACCCTATAACCACAGGCCTACTCGGTACCTTCTCAGAATATCCTGAAAGGACCTAAACACATAAATCTCACCTAATTCGACCTTGATCTTCCCCCTACCCCCTCCCACATGCTCCTAAAGGAAACACAACTGGCCTTCATCCAAACTCCAGTTTCTTCTCTGGGACAGCACCACCAGGTATGGAAGTAGAAATCCCAGAGGAGCATCCCATGACTTCAGCCCTTCTATAGGCCCATGTCTAAAAGACCCCAAATTTCACTGTGGTGACCTCTGAATTTCCCATCACCACTCCTCAGTCCTGTGGCACCTCTGGCCAGGGCTGCAGCAGCTGCCTGCTCTTTCTTTCTCACGTTTAATTTTGACTTGCATTGCAAAATACAACCACAGATCTGATGTTACTGCACCTCCCATACCACATGGTACACTTACGAATCCATCAATGGGCTGGGCTCAGTGGTACAGCACTTGAACAGCACGTGTGAGGCACTGATTTGAGCCTCAGCACCACATAAAAACAAATAAAAGTGTTGTGTCCACTATAACTAAAAATATTAAAACTTAAAAAAAAGAATCCATCAGTGGCTTGGGATAAAAACGAATCTCCTCATTTAGCTCATTTTGGTCATTAACAAATGGAATACCACACTGACCTCTTTCAGTCTTCAAACTCCCAGGTTACTTCCCACCACAGGGTCTTTGCACATACATTCTCCTTTCTTCTTCCTCTAGGTAACTTCTGCTTGTTCCTGCACTCTCAGTTCAACTGGGACAGCCTTCCCAGACCAGATCCAAGTCCCCTGTCTTAAATTCTCAAAGCACCACACCTTCATAGCTACATTTCATTCATCTCAATATTGGTTTATTATACATCTCTCCCTTAGAATCACCCCATGAAAACAAGGATTGTGTTTAGCTCACAACTATAATTCAAATATTTATCTGGCATATAGCACTCAAATTTAATGCAATTATATTAACTAATTAATTAGATTCATGATTGAGTTTAAAAATCAATTTAGAAGCAGAGATACGTTAAAGGGGACAGGGTCAAGGCAGAAATATTTTAATTATTAGATGTGCAAAGTCAAAGTGTCTCCTGTATGAGTAATCATGTCACTAAAAATTAAAAATATACAAATATGGGGGTAGTGGAAAAATATATACACACAAAGAAGAGTAGGCTTAAGCAGTGGGGGAAAATACTAAATGTTGATTATGAGCATCTAAGGAATATTCAAATTCAAATGGTCAATAAGTTGTTAGGAGTATGCATTCTTGACTAAAGTCTGAATTAAAATACAAATTTGGGTGTATATCAGAATGTACAGAGGAGAAAACCTCAAAATAAGGAGAACTCAGAATGAGATAAAGATGAAATCAAGCTAGAGTCTAAAACAGCATTTAAGAAAAAGGACATAATAAGATTTAAAAAAAAAAAAGCAAAGAAGAAAATTAAAAGGCAATGTTGTAGAAGTCAAGAATTGGGTTTAAAAAAATCATAGGTAATATTAACTGCCAAAGAGAGGTCAAGTGAGAAAAAAAAATTGTAAATGATCAATGCAGTTGGCAATCAATAATTATCACGACAGACATGACTACAGTTGACTGAGGAGTGAAGAGAGGTGAGGAGCCAGAGAGACACTGAATGCGGACTATGTGCCTGAATGCAAAAGAAACAAAAAACCAGGAAGGGCACAGACTAGGAGTTGCAGGTCAAGGAAATATTTTTATTTGCTTATTCTCAAAATGAAAGACTTTGGTGTACTTATGTGTTAAAAGGAAGAGGCCACTGGCTGAAAACATGAGGGAAAATATCTGACAGAACACAGTCTAAATATGAATCCCAAGGGATTTTACCTTAACCAGCTAAAAAAAAGGAACCAAGAATCTTAGAGATGAGAGGTGTTTCTGCATCAGGGCAAGAAACTGTGGATGTATATATGGATAGCTGCAGACGGACAGGTGTTCCAGAGGGGGCAGCTTAAGTTTCATACAAAAAATTTTATCCTGTGGACAACAGAGATACTTGACAATAAGAGACACTTGGAATAACAAAATGACACTTTATGTTTTAAGGAAGTGGTGGGGAGGTCACCCGAAAGGTTTGATGTAGCCAATATGAAATGGAAGGGTCTTCTAGAACCACCTGAAAGTATGCTAAAAAAAGTATGCTGTTCAGTATTCTTCTCCTGCTGTGCTACTTCTTACTCCAAGTGCACAGGTCCCTGATCCCTCTGACAGCTCTATTCTTGCTTTGTATTGTTATGGGCCATTTCATCACAATGATTTTGTTCTATTTTCCTACTCTCCCTGATAATTAAGAGGAAGAACATATCTGGAATTTGTTTTAGCATTTTCTAAACTTTCTTCAAACTTTCCTCCTTAACTGCTAACAGAAAAATAAAATGCTGCCTAACACAAAAGAAGAAACATTATGAGGTAAAAAATTTAAACAAAAAAAATTAGTTTCACATAAAATACCAAATTTCAAATCTAAATTCCAAATCAAATTCCTGCCAGGGTTTAATCACAGAATTTAAAGAAAAACAGATAAAGATCTTGTCTTTTTACTAATATGGCCAAAGACCTACTTCAGAATTCACTGCCATGGTTAAAGCACTTGTGCATATTACTGATTACATAAAAAAACAATATAAATTTTTCAAAATACTGAGGTATGCAGAAAACTTCCTATTACCAACTTCTCCAAAATTGTACAAGGTGCTGAAAACTCATCTCAAGATGATCATATAATGCACATAAAAGAAAAAACCACCCAATTTCAGAATGATTAAATGAGACACTCCTGGAGAAATTATCTTAGTCAAATGTAGAATCAAAACAATTAAAATAAACCTACTAGAAGATGACACTGGATTTTGCAAAACTATCTTGTAATAGACCTTCACTAAACTAAAAAGTTGTAGGTTGACTCAAGTCAGTTAAATAATTTTATTATACCATCATTAAACTGAGCACAAACACTGTAGATTCTAAGTCTCCCCACTTAGTGCTGAGATGTTCAAAAACAAAGGTTTCCATCCCAACTATTTACCTTTAACGACAAGAGTGACATTAAAATCAGCTGGCACCAAATGTCAACTATTTCACCCTTCTTCTTCCCCCTCCATCCTCCCCATCCCCCCACCTTTAAACAGAAGCACAGGCTCCTGGACTTTCAAGGATGGGCTTGGCATTCTCCCTTCAGTGCTTACTCAACCACTCCCTTGCCCACCTTCCCCAGCAGCTGAAAAGAATCTTCCTTGAAGACCTCCTTAACCAGGGAAATAGGGCTGGGTTCCTCAGACATGCTTGTGAACGACTGTCATCTGTCTCTCTTCTGTCCCCCTCACCAGTCTTGGAGTTCTTTATAACTCAGAATGGTCACACAGAACAACCTCTTCTGGAGTCCTAGCTATGATTTTTCAATACCCAAAGAGAATGACACATAGGGATAAGACCATGTAATGTTTTATGTTTTTTTTCTTAAACTTACCTCACCCCTGAAAGTTACCGTGCAGGGTGGGTTTGGGTGCCTTTTTAAACTTGCTTCTGCACTACTTCCTCCCTATGACAACATTACAACTTCGCTAGATAATCCTTGAAACTGTAGTAGGCATTTCCTGGCCTAAAACTAGCTTTAGATTTAGAGGCTTCTGAGAGATTCCTAATGACCACACATTCATGGCTACTGGTCGGAAAAAGTTCCTCTGTAAACGAAGCCTGTCAAAAGGTAAAAGCAAACTACACTCGAAAAACACATCATAGAGGTTCACATTAAATTTTTTATGCTTAAGGTAAGGGCTGCTTTAATCAAAGTCATCTCATGACCTTTCAGATCTCTGCCCCAGATAAAACTACGCAAAATCACCCAACGAACACAAGTCTGCTGCAACTAAGTGCACTCACCGCACCTCGGAATATTAAGAGCCGAGTTAAAACTAAACCTTCGGCTCACAAGCAGTTCGCTGGCTCCCACTCAGAGCCCGCAACGTGAATGTCATTCTGAGAATGCCAGGACCTAAGTTCGTTTTTTAATTTCTAAAACTACTTAAAAATGTTCCTGTGTTAACAACCCAGTTGTAATTACTTGGACGCAATCCAGTGGCAATTGATTTTCCGTGTACCCCTGGAAATGCTTGGCACCTCGCAAAACCCTCTCCGCCTTGTTCCCGAGCCGAACCCTCCGCTGCCTTTCCAGCCGGCGTCGCCCGCAGCCGGCCAGGGCTCGCTAACTGCCCTCGGGCTCCACTAGCGCCCTCGACACGTGAGGAACAAAGCCGCTCCCCTGCGTCCCCCAAGTCCCCTCCACCGCGCGGCGCGAGCGGCCCAGATTCCACGAAGGTCACGGGCACTCCGCTCCCTCCCCGCGGGGCGGCGCGGCTAGCGACACCTCGTCGCGCTCCGGGAGAGCGGATCCTGACCCGGCGCCGGGGCCGGGCGGGGGCGAGCGCCCGCCCCACGCCCTCCGCACAGCGCCGCCCCACCCCGCCGGCGCGGCCCGCACGGCCCGCACTGCACCGCCCTCCGCCCGCCCGTCCGGCTCTCGCGCCCGCCGCCCACGCCCGGCCGCCGCCGCCTCGGCCCGGGACGCGCGGCAAGATGGCGGCTGCGCCTCCGCCCGCTCCGCCGCGCCTGGCCGGGCCTCGCCGCGCCGCGCGGGGCCACAGGAGGGAGGGCCGCGGGGAGGGCGCGGCCGCGGCCAGGGCGGGCCAGCGCCGCGGAGGGGGAGGCGGGCGCGGCGCGGCCAGCAAGGCCGCCCTGGCCCGCCGCCGCCCGTCGGCCCGCGGTCCGCCGCCCACCTTTGAATTTGAGGTCTGTGGGCGGGTCGAGGACCAGGATCTGCTCGTGCTTCGCCATGGACCCGGAGGCGGACGCCATCGGAGGCAGCGCAGAGCGGGGGCGCGCCCGCGGCGGCGGTGTGCTGCTGGGCGGGACGACGGCGCCGCTCGGCCGCGCTAGGACGGGGCCAGCTCCGGGCGCCTGGGCCTCGACGCCTGTCGCCTTGTCGCGGCTCCGGTGGCCGGCGCTAGGTCCGCAGCTCCGGTCTCACAACTGACTCAACCCCACACCAGCCGCCGCGGCCACGCGCACTGCGATCTTCGGCGCCCCACGTGACAGCCCCTGCGTGCCTACGTGCGCGTCCTGGCGGCGGCGCGCCCCGCCCCCGAGCCCGCCCGGTGCTGCGCGGCCCGGGCTGCTGCGCCTGCGCACTCCCGCCTGCCGCTCCCGGCGCCCGCTGTCAAGGGAACGGGCGTGACAGGGGGCGGGGCGGGGCTCAGAGGGCCGCCGCGGGGCGCCGCGCTCGGCAAAGGCACGGTCCTCCGTCACGTCGAGCTTGGAGTTTGAACCTAGAGGACCTGCGATGGTGGCACATGACTCTGCCAGTGGGAACGCCTGACGCAGGAGAACGTGGTCGGGCAGCGCCGCTCACTACGACTCCCAGCATGCCCCGCGTGGGCGGGCCTCAGCGCGCCGGCGCCGTCCTGTCGCGCGGGGGCCGACGGGAGGTGCGGTGGCCGGGGTGGGGAAGGAACGGGGCCGCCGGGAGATGTGTCTGCCCGGGCCGCTGGGGAGTGGAGTTCGCCGACGCCCGCTGTGGCCCATGGCAGCGTTGGGTCTGCGCCGTGAGGGAGGTGTGTGCAGACTCGCCGCGGCCTCCTCGGCGTGTGGCCCGGTCCCGCGCTCAGCCCGGCGCACCTCCGGGTCGGGTCCCCTTGGTCCCCGCGGCCTCAGCACCTCGCGCTAGGAGCGGGCGTGCGCTGGGGGACCGACCGGCCCGCTAGGGTGGGAGGAAACCACTTCTCTGGCTGTGACCCGTGGTGGAGGGAACCTAGACGGCCGCCACGTCCACGTGCTGCAAAGAACCCGTCTGCGTCACGGGGTCGCTGCAGCACGCGGGGCCCGGAGAGGAAATCCCGCAGCAAAGCTGGTGGCCTGGCACTCGGGGACAGACAGGTGGAAGAAAGGGACGTGCTGGGGGGAGCGTCGCTGTGCTTTCCACTCCTCGTGGACCTAAATTCAGGAGCCACCAGAATAGAAGGACGTGTTGAGGCCACTCCCGTGCAGGGGCAGCCCAGACCCTGGAAGCCCCTTGGACGGAACTGGCGCCCAGGTGGCCGAGCCCAGCGCCCGGAGCCCTCGGGCCATCGGCTGGCGCTCACAGAGGACTGCCCGCCCAGGGTGGGCTTCGGCCGCGGAAGCCCTGGAGGGGCGCTTAAGCAGTTCGAAAAACGTGCCAAATTCGCCTCTATGTCAGATTATTCACAAGATTTATTTTGAAATCGTACACTTATTAAAGGGAGGCTTGTGATTTGTTTCCTAAGGTGCCGGTTGACTGTCAGCCCAAGGAAGATTTCCCCTGTATTTAGCTGTGCACCGGCCACCCCGACAGTTCTCACCAACTCCCACTTTGCCGGCCTGAGAACCTTCCCACGGGCAGACTAGCCCGGGTAAGACCGCCCTCCACGGCTGAATACACCTCTCTTACCAGGAAGCCTTTTGGAATCCTGGGCACAAACTGCCAATTAGCAGGACAGCATAGGAGGATGTCCGGTCACGCCCTTGTGGGACTATGGCTGCCGGTTCACCACGGGGCTTAATGGGAATCCTGAATTGGATGGGTTCCAGTTTGCAGGCTACATCTCTGCTCATTGAAGTCATTTACCATTGGATTCAACTTTTTCTCTTCTTATTATTGCTCCAAAGATCATGTAGGTATAGTCTCAAGGTCTATAAGAATTTACGTAACTCATATTCTAAGAGTTACATGAAACATCTTGGAATTAACCCCCATTACTATTTTAGGGCTTTTTCAGGAGTCCTCCTGAATTATCTACCTCTCATCAAATAGTGCACTGTTTAAGTGGTTTGTGCTTTGGTAATATTAATACCTTTCTTCTAGAAGTGCAAAGAACTTTGCAAACACCATCACACACCACTCAGAACAACTTTATAACTTTTGTCAAATACAGAAATGAAAACTCTGTTACTAACAGAGCTAAACCGTAGGGGAAAGTTGCCCAATGTTACATTCTGTTCATTTTTGTTGTTCCCAAAGCCACCATAAAATGACACCCCAAAGATCAAGGCAATATTTTAAATGTGATTGACATCTATTGTTTAACATGTGACAGGGAGCTAATGTTCATTCTCTTTGCTCTTTTTAGATTGATTAATGCAACACAGGTCTCAAAATATATTCATATATATATATATATATATATATATATATATATATATACACACATAGACATATTTATGCTTTTAAGCTTATTTCTCTAGCTAATTTTCATGAGACTAAAAGGTATGAAATCCTTGATTTATTTCAAATTATTCAAGTCACTAACAGTATTCACTTTTGGGTAGATTATCTTTTATGGGTTTGGCTACATTTTAAGGAAAAATTTCTAGTATAGTGGTATCAGTGTATACCCATCTTCTTCCCTATAAACAAGTTTTACCATAGAAGTGCTCTGTAATTATGAATTTATGAACAATTCTCTGAGTAATTCCTTTCAAGGTACGTACTTCCAATAAATATTAAGGCAGTTGCAAAGTATGTTGGTAAAAGTAACTTGGGACTGAACCACTGAGTCCAAGTCCTACTTCCCCTGTGTGATCTTGGCAGCTTGCTTCACCTCTCTGTACCTGTTTCACGTTGTAAAATGAGGATAATCACAATGCCTACGTCCTAGGTTTACAAGGATTAAATGAGTCACCACACATGAAGGACTTGGGGTATGCCTGGTCCAGCACTGTTACCTTATTATTGTGTTGAATCTTACATTTTTGCTGTGTACTTGGCACCTGGAAGCTTCTGGTGACTAGTGATAAGACAGGGTTCCTTCCCTTAAATGCCTTCGTTCAAGGCTGAAAAAATGGAATACCAACCCCACAGTTATTTTATTTGAATTGTGAACATTAGGAACAGAAGTCTAGGGTGGCAAGAAAATGTTCAGGGGGAAATGAGCAGAGGTTTAGAGACATCACCTTTGGAAAGTGACAGGAAATGTGTTCTGAAGGATTCGTGGACATCCCAGGCAAAGGAACCTGTATGAGGACCACACTGGACCTAGGAAGGCTTGTTTTGAGTCACTGAACAAAGTCCTGTGGGCCCTGGGAATAAGGTGAGGAAGGAATACCAGGAGTTAAGGCTGAAAAGTCGAGCTCAGCAGAGGATCGGAAGCCATATTAAGAATTTGTGTCTTTATCATTAGAAAATAGGAAACCGTGGTAGGGTTTACACAATGGAGTCATATGAGCAATCTTTGAAAGGTCTCTTGGCTACCATGTGGAGATCAGATTAGCGTAAGAGAGCTGTTGGCATCGCTGCTGTAGTTTAGAAGAGGACAGTGTTGGAGAAATTGGTGGCTGGCACTAAGGCAGATACAGTGGAGATGGATAAACATTTGGGTGGATTTGGGAGATCTTTCAATGGTGGAATCAATGACCAATCAGTTATTGATTAGATATAGGGGGGAAGGGAAAGTGAGACGGTAGGGCTCCCTTCCCTTCCTCTGGCTTGTGCAAGTGGGCAGATGATGGCATCATCCACAGGACAAGATTCTGATATTGGATGCAGCAGAGGGAAGATGGGGAGGCTAACTAGATGTAAGCTAGCAACATTCATGAGAAATGTTGCATAAGTGACTGGATATTCTGGCTAGAGTTCAGAGCAAGGAGCTCTGGGCTGAAAACTAAAACTTAATGCTTGGCACTTGATGTCCTGGGTCATAATGTGGATGAATTCCATCATGTAAGACAGAAATGAAGAGACTTTTCAACTGTAACTATTGTATATTACATTAACTCCCAGCAGCTCAAGAGGCAGAGGCAGAAGAATCACAGGCTCAAAGCCAGCCTCGGCACCTCAGCAAGGACCTTAGAAGCTCAGCAAGATCCTGTCTCTAAATAAAATATAAAAAGGGCTGGGGACATGACACCCCTGGTTCAATTACCATATATATCTATATATCTCTCATTAAGTAGAATAAGTCAGCCCTTTCGGCTTCCTCTGGGGATGCCTCCTGTATTGCAGAGGTCAACTGCTTTGTATCTGGGATCTTGTTCATGAAATAGGTCCAATGATGAGATACACTTGTGTGAGATTTGGAATTAGAATGCTCTGGAGGCCATTGTTCTGTCCCTCCCAGCAATTTTCCTGCACAGAGACATGAGGTTTTTCTTAGCAACATTCCAGTGCTCACTTACCAGCTTCCTGGATACCAAGAGCAATTAACTGGTGCAGGTTCAACAGAAGCTGTAACACCAGAAGCAAACAGTGGCCCCAGTGTCCTGACTTCTGGATCAAAGGTACGGGTGTGTCTTCAAGTCACCAGTTCCAGGGCAGCCTCCTCAGGTGGGAGCCCTGGTGAGACTGTTCAGTCTTGTCCTGAGAGCCATTCCTGGGGAACCCACTCTGGGTCCTGTCCCTCCAGGCCTCCCAACAATTTTGTGAGCACTTGTCACTCATCCTGCTTGTCATATCTGGACGGTCAAGAGAACAAGTTGTCAAGAGGCCAGGAGAAGACTAGGAGGGAGCTCGCCAGAGCAGAAACCTGCCCACTTGTCCCATAAGGCCACACCTGGAAAACACCTGCATAGTGGGGGTGTCAAATGAATGAACACAGTACACACCTGCAGCAGACCCACACAACACTGATAAGGAGCCAGAATGTGCACAAGGCCAGCAAGAGTCACGGTGATGCTGTGCCCTGGAGTTACATAGGCTTATTGCAGCATATTGTCAGGCGTCTACAAGAAACAAAGTTCCCTAGAGAAGGCTGATGGAAGTGTCACCCTGTAAAACCAAAGCTGGAAGACACTTGTCCTGAGGACTTGACCTTGAATGTGCAGGTGAAGTTAAAACTAAGATCAGCCATCTTTATTGGTGAAAAAGTCATTTGAAGAACATGTGTTCCCCTGTTAACCTTTTCTACTGTGGAAGCAGTGTATGCTTATTGTGACAATGATACACCCAAAGGCATAAACACAACTTCCTCCTACATCTGCCAGTTCCCACTCCCCCTGAGGTAGCCAGTGTTAACTACCGGGGGATGTGTCACACCCCCGCCTTATCCACACCTGTAAAAATATAGCTTATTGCTGTTGCCACCATTGTCTACACATGCAGTTCTAGCTCGTGTGATGGGAGTGCCTTGTTCACCTGATGGTGCATTAGACTATCTGACCAGGTCAGCTGGTGTAGATACAGCTTAGTGTTTTAATAGCACAGTCTGTAGAACAGATTGCCTTACCATGGAGTCATTTGTTTCCATTGATAAATGTGTAAATTGATGTACACTTTTATTACCACAGAGAGCGCTGAGTAAAGATACTTATAATGTATCTTAGCCTAGGATGCTTCAATTTCCAGGAAAGGTCCCAATAGGACTGCAGGATCAGGGACCGTTCTGTTTCACTAGACTACACCCTTGTTTACCTAAAAGGATGTACCATCACACCAACAGGAAAGTCCAGCGCCCATCCTCACCAAGCGCCAGCTCTCACTCCTCCTAAACACCTAGGAGCATTATAGATGTCCTTGAGTGGTTTAGGCCTGTAGTCCTGCCCTCTGAAAATGTAGGCATCTGCCCATTTCCACTGAATGCACCCTGCTCCTACCATTGCCATTCTATAAATTGCAAAGAGACTCTGCTGCTGACATGACCATTGTTCTTAAAGGCAACTCAACCAGAAGATGCCTGTGAACACTATGTCCTCATTTGGCACCTCGCCTGGCGGCTCCCAGTTTCTGCCTAGGTTTCTTTGCACTGCCGCAAGTACACCTAGAGTAGATGTGCACTGTGCATCAGCAGAGGGTCATCCTAGCCCATCACTTTTCCCCTGTCATGGTGCAGTTACTCTAAGGTAATGGATGGAAAGGCAACAGTGTAGCCTATATCTTGTATTGTAAATGATACAATATGTTTGAAATGCTTAGGGCAGTGCTTCCCACGTAGTAGGCTTTTTTTTTTTTTTTTTTTTTTTTTTGTACTGGGAATTGATTCCAGGAATACTTCACCTCTGAGCCACATCCAAAACCCTTTTTATTTTTTATTTTGAGACAGGGTCTCTCTCCAAGTTGCTTAGAGGCCTAGATTTCTAAGGCTGGCTTTGCGCTTGGGGTCCTCCTGCCTCAGCCTCCCAAGCTGCTGGGATTACAGGGGTGCATCACCATGCTAAACTAGTTAGTTTTTAATAAATGATTGATCTGTGTTTCACAAGATTTAATTTCTATTTGAAAGATAATTTGTTAGACAATCCCTTAACTAGACATTGGTAAAAATAATTGGTTTCTTCATGTCTTTTGAAATATAATTTGCTAATCATTTAAATCCACAATCAAATTATGTCTCCTTAATAAAATGCTTCTTAAACAGAAGACAATTTTCCAGTGTTTTCTGAAAATAATGAGGATTTCTTTTAAATACTACTTATTCAAAGTGGGGTCAATGATCTGTTTGAGACCAGCCTCTGGTGCAGGCTTGGAGAGACACAAAGACTGATACCTAGTTTCAGTCCTGAAGAAGTTGATCTAAATGAACTTGAATAAGCATAAGCCAGTGAGTGAACTATTCTTAGAGCAGGAAGTTAAAAGAATTGTGGAGGAATAAAGACAGCAGTGTTTAGCTTAGGAGAGTTGGAAAGACCACAAATATCTGACCATTTCAGGATCTTTTATATTTGTATACACACAGCTACACTCATACTCAGACACATAACCTTTTCTAAGATTTCCTACAAACCCATTTAACTTCTTTTCCTAGAGATTTTTGTTGTTAAGAACAGAGCCATTTGTTCTTAGCAGAGTTATTCACTATATCATGGAAACAATCCTAGTGCTCATCCTCAGATGAACACACAGACAAGACTGGATCCATGCACACAGCAGAACAGTATGCAGCCTTAAAGAGGAAGGAAATGCCCTTTTGCAGCAGGGATGGACCTTGAGTACTATGCTGAGCGAAGTGAGGTAGCTGCAACAGGACAAGTGTGAGTCCACTCGCGAGGCGGCTGGGGTGTGCCACTCACAGCACCACAAGGGGAGGGCAGGCGGAGAGGGGGCCTGTGTTTAACAGGTGCAGAGTTCGGCTTCATGGGATGAAGAGAGTTCGGGAGCCTGGCTGCACAGCATTGTGATCATACTCAACACAGGTGAAGCACACTCGTAAAAATGGTCAAGGTGATCAGTGGGGCACTATGTATATTGTACAATAAAAGGACACAACACTTTTTCATTTAGGGCAGATGGTTAATCATTCAAGGCTGTAAGAAGGCCCTTGGTCTCTCTTTCTCATTCGAAGCTCTTCTTACCTCGCTTGTCTTGAGCAACAGCCTAGGGATCAGGAGCCCAGGGCTCATTCAGACCTGGGTTTAACCCTGTCATTAAAATGGGGTCAATAAAACTCTTGCCCTGCCAGGTTGTTGTGGAAGTTACATGAGATGATACTTCTAAATACCTGAGCACTGTAGTTGGCACGTGTAAGTGCTCCCCGAATATTGGTGCGAATGACTTTATCATTGCTGGGGCGGACGTGTGCCTATTTTTGTTTCCCTTTAGAGAATACCCAAGACTGGTTAATTTATAAAGAAAGGAGGTTAATTGGGCTCATGAGAATTGGGCTCTGGAGAATGAGAAGTCCAAGACCAGGCAGCCAGAATGGTAAGGGCCGGACTCAGCTGTGGTGCAGAGCAGAAGGTGAAGTGGGCCCCTGCGGAGGAGAGCAGAGGGCGCACGCAGCTACTCCCAGAGAAAGTGGCCGCCCACCTGGCACCTCCCCAGACCCTCTCCCCTCCGGTCTCTCTCACCCCTCCCAGAGCTGCCACAGTGAGGGATTCAGGTCCCAACATGTGGACTTTGGGGGACACAGCAAGAGGTCAAGTTGCTGGGGATAACGAGGATCCTACATTTATCTGGAGAAAGTGGTGCTTCATGGATTCTCGCCCAGAGGCATTTCCAAGGGGTCTCCTTTAGACTCGGTTGAATGGACACCAGAGCTGTCATGTAGATCTGTAGATCTCCACTACCATTTCTTTAGTACATTAAGTGAATTCTTAGTTGTTAGGTTGAAAACAGGAATGTGAATCCATTGGGGGATTCTTTTTTATTTTACAGATGAATACACACGCCCAGTCCTAACCCAGTGGTTTGGGCCTAGGGGCAGATGAAAGTGTGACCCTTGAATAGGAAGGCTCTGCCCAGCCCCCCCCCCCCCCCCCCGCCCTGCCAGGCAGGAGGCCAGCTATCCAGTCTGAACTACAGAGGTGAACAGCAGGGAAGCCTGGTTCCCTGAGTGTGTCCCACCCCCCCACCCCCAGTGATGGCACACTGAGGGGCAAAGGCTGGGCCCTGTGGTGCTCTCAGCATTCCCAGGTGCACACTTCATGCCTGGCCTTCAGTGATGGACGCTGGAAGAGATCCCACAGGCCTCCTCCTCTGGCTGAGGCCTTTCTCTGGAATTGGAAACGCTAGGCAGATTCTGCATGTGACTCACCAGGCTGTCCATCCTCTCAGAGGTAAGGAGAGTCTGGAACCCTTGGGACACTCGCACTGCATTCTTCAGATTCTCTTTCTCTCCTCTCGGCTCCCTTTAAGTGACTGGCTTGCAGATGCCACACCATTCCAGCAGAGAGGAGAGACAAGGCAGGCCTCGGTCACCCTCCTAGAATGACAGCACTGGGTCCCCACCACTGCACTCCCTTCCACCGTATGTTCCATGCTCTCAACTGTTTGCACTGCCCCACGGAGAAGAGCCAGTGTGTTGCATGTTTCAGACAAACAGACAGACCCACCAGGACTGCCCCAAGCTCAGTTTCCCCACCAGGGGAGAGAGACAGACACATTTGGACAAGTGAATTGAGCACATGGACTAACTAGGGTTTTTCCTGTTTTTAATCGGGTCAGTAATTCGTAGAATCACAGGTTAAGCTGTAGGAATGAAGTCAGAACTCAGATACAAGTCACGGGCTGAAATGCTAAGAATCAGTCTTTAAGTTTCTGTAGTCACTTGTAAAGTACCTTTTGGATCATGTGTGGCTTATCTCACATCATCTTGTCAACACGATTCCAGTTCAGAGGAAGCAGATGAAGCTGCAATTAGATTATGCCCTGCCAAGAAGATTTAGTAGCTGTGCAATTTTGGAAATTAATATATAAATTCCAAAGCTGTTTGGCAATGTAGTCAACATATCTATCTATACATTGCCTTTTTTGAGAAATCTTTGAGCTAGAAACCGAGTGCCCCTATAAACCCCCAGCTGGAATAACCCAATCTGTAAAGGATAATATTCTCACTTCCTGTGTTAGGAATGGTCAGTGATAGGCCAAGACAATGACTTTATGTGAACCCAGGGCAGCAGGGACCTCACACACGGCCAGACCACAGCATTTAGAACAAGCCTGGGGTGAGGGAGATTCTCAAAATATATTCATTGTTTTCAAAAAAAAAAAAAAAAGGGGGGAGAGCTCTTCCAGGTCCTTCCTCCAGCTGTTGCTGAAGGTGATCTTACGCAACCATAGAGCAGCTCTCAAACAGGCAATACTACTGATTCGGTATTATCCGTGAGTCTCTATCTGCATTAGATCATCTCAGTTTTTCTGCTGATGTGCTTTGACTCCCCCAGGATACAACTCGGGCACGGAGCTGTCCTCTCCTTCATCTACTCTGCTCTGTGAGGGCATCTTAGACGTTTTTGTCTTCCCTAGCCTTGGTGGTTTTGTGGATACCCAAGAGTTATTCTGCACGAGGTTGCACATTCAGGGTCTGTCAGGGCTGTCTTCTTATTCAATGGAGTTTTGGTAAGGATGTGGTGACATGGGGCTCCTCAGGGTGTCCTGTGAGATGGCACCTGCTGCCAACTTATTACTGGTGGTGACTTGACCACATGGTGAAGGTGGTAGCTGCCAGTTCTCCCCACTGTGTTGCTGTTTTCCCCTTGGGCATAAATGTCCTTTGGCAAGACAGGTCCAGACGGTGCAGATACACTGTTTCTAGTCAGCACTAACTGTAGCGTCCATCAGTGGTTCTTGTCCATCACGATTACCCCGGGGGGTTTGCCCAGCAGTGATTTTCTATTTCCATCATTCCTTCTGCACTTGTTAATTGGGACCAACTCTCCTTCCTCCCTCTTTTCTGTTTTTATTTGCTTATTTGTTCATTGAAGTATGGACTCAGGGCTGCTTATGATGGTGCTCAGCTCCTCCCTCTGTGGCCACTGAAGGCCTCAGGTGGCTCCGGGCTCCCAGTGTGCCCACCACTCTCTTACACACATTTACCTCAGGTGCCACAAGACACTCCAGGATCATCTGGTTGTTTCCACATCCTGTAGGCCCTGCTTCCTTTTTTCAAATAAGAGTATTTAAAAACCAAAATCTGGCCAGTGGGTGTGCTTATTGCCACTGGTGTGGCTTTGCCTCTTTTGGTGGAAAAAGCGTGGACATAACGTAAACACTCCTGCACACCCTGTCCAGCTGTCTACACAGCGGAAACCAGGAGCTCGTGCTGAGGCCTTCCACTGAACACCACACAGTTCATCCTAGCACCCCCTCCCCTTCCTTTCTGTACCTCCTCTCTCCAGTAAAGACCCTTGGGTCACTCTCAGTAGATGTCCCTATTTGCTCAGTCATCACATGCACCCAGGCCATTGAGGGCTGCTGACCCACACCTCTGTTTGTATTTCACTTTACAGCAGACAATGGAACACACCGTCCCACCATCACTTTGGTTAGAGCTTCTCTTCGTTCCTAATACAGCTCATGCCAGTGGCTGCTTTTGGAACTTGGCGATGCCCCCTCCCCTGTTCTATCTGCTTTGGGGTGGGTGAAGTGTCAGCTGGGCTAAGAGCATCAGTCGGCTCTAAGCATTAGTATAGGTAGCACTTCCCCTGGGGGGACATGCCTCCTGTCCCCACTACCTATTCTCACTGGTACCTTTGTCCCCTGTTCAACCCAACACCTGTACATGTTCAATCTCACTTGTCTCTAGTTTAGTCTTACATTTCTTGTCACAAATGAGCAGATCACGTGAGCTTTCTCATATTACCCTCGTTTTTCTTGAAGGGTAGAACTTTATACTTTCTTCACCTTGCTTTGTTTCACTAAACATATCTTGGAAATCACTCCATACCCATTCATGGGGTGCTTCCTCATTCATTCTTTTTTGGAACTGTATAGTACTCCGTGGTGTGGATGCTATTCAACTGCTTCCCTGTGTATTGACATTTAGGTTGTTTCCAATTTTACAATAACAGTCAATGAACAGGTTGTCCAAACCCCGGATCACCCACACGGTTACCCTCTGTCCTGCCCCGCAACTCACACCCCTGGTCACATGGAGGGTTCTGTATAGCTGGCTGGAAGAGGGGGAAAGAGCACGGTTTGGTTGACAGAAGGGTTCACTCAGTACACAGATGCAAGATGAAAACACTCTTGTCTTCTAGTCCCTAGGTCCCCTGCAAGGCTCCCTGTTGAGCAATGAATAACCAGGTGCCTGTGTGTTTTCATTCTGTTGGAGGCGTGTCTGCAGGGCAGGTTCCCAGAGGGGTGACTGACAGGTGAGCGGCTGTGCAGATTCAGGTACTCATGAATTCCCTTCCTTTATGCCGTGTGTTTCCAAGTCTGCCCTTCAGAACAAGTCCACCTACTATGCTACGCCCAAGGGTAGAAAAGTTCACTAGGCCTTAGAGCAGAACGGTAAATGAAGATTCCCCCCGTTCCACATGAACACACAGGATTTCTCTTTGGAATAGAATAGGGGGCAACATGAAGTCAAAAAGCAGCCACTGGACTGAGCTGTATTACGAAACACAAGCACCCCGTCCTTCTGCCTGAGCCTTAATAATTTGCTGCAGCAGGTTGTGATACTGCTGTTTGGTAGCTGCAATGGCACTGCCACTTGGTGAGTGTGTGCTACTCCAGCACCAGGACCTGCAAGCAGTGGGGACAGGACACCCCCAGACCCTCCGGGAGGTGCTAGTCTTAGTGGTGCCATATTGCTTGGGTGCACTGTTTTGGCCCAGGGGTGGGAGCAGTTTCAGAGGCTCCTACTCAGCCTTCCTCACTACAGTGGCTCTGAGGCTGAGTTCCTCAGGTCCAAGAGCATGACCGCTGGGTAGACACGGAGGACCCACGGCAAACAGGAAAGCACATGACTGGCCAGGTCTCTAAGCTGGTGGAGTGAGGCATGCAGATGGCATGTCAGAACGGCAGGTGTCAATGCCAACTGAGTCCCTCTGCCAACAGCCCTTGAAAAGTCTGGGCATTCCCTGTGTTTATTATTATTTTATTAATATTATTTTGTTATTTAGGATTTATCAGCCACATTGCTTTTGAACCTCCCTCTGGGGACTTGGCCATCTCTCAGTTAAGAGCTTGGGATGTGAAGACTGGTCCTGGCCAGAATGGAGCAAGGAACGTGGCTTTTCATTGGCTCATCAAACCTCGGCCTCCTGCTTCTCTGAACACTCTCTGTTTCATAGACCCAGGGCCAGCTCCAGGTCATCTCTCACAGTAACTGTGAGACGCCCGCTGCCCAAATGCCACCTTGCAATCTCTTCTATTTCTTAGGTTTTGGCTTAACACCTCTGCGACCCGAAAAGACATGGGAATTTCTCCACCAGCAAGCAAGTCACTAGACACCAGCTGGTGACAGCGTCAGACCCCACAGGTGGAGAGCTCAGTCCCTAGAATTGACCCTACCAGGTGCCCAATCAGGCTGCCTTGCCCTGCTTCTGACAGACCAGCTGTCCATCAGGGTTCCGTGACCCCCTCTTGGGTGCAGTTATTTGCTTGGGCAGCTCACAGAACTCAGGGAGGCACTGGATAAAAGACATTGCAAAGGATAGCAATGAGGCACTGCACAGGGTGAGGTGGGGAGAAGGGCACAGGGCTCCCACGCCCTCTCCAGGTGCACCGCCCTCCGGAAACTTCCATGGTCAACTCTCTGGATGTGCTCTGAATCCTCTCCTTGGGGGTTTATGGAGACTTCACTGCACGGGTGTGGCCGGCCTGAGAAGATTCCTCACTACCCCTTCCTGGGAAGATTCCTCACTACCCCTTCCTGGGTATGGGGTGAGAAGCCCTGGAGAGAGGAGGTCTTATGGCCTTCTATCTGAGCTCTAGGGGCCAGCCTGGGGCCAGTTACAAGCCAAGAAGCAAGAGACACATACATATGTATAAACTTTACCTGAAAGCCAAGCAACCGTCTCCTGGAAGAGAGGGAGTAAGTGTGCTCCAGGGTGGCACTCGGGTGCTGAGTCTGGGGAGGAGCAGACCTAGTCACAGTGACACCAGGATGACCCAGCCCTGCACATACCTAGCCCCACTCACCATGGTTGTCCCAGGTCTCCTCCACTGCCCACGCCTCTCCCCTTCAACTCAACCCACCCTCTTCTCTCCATGCCCAGAACCAGTTGGACTTTTATACCCACTAATTGGCCCATCAATTTCAGCAACTTCTGTAGCCACCTCCTAGTTTCCTGTTCTGTGTCTCCTTCCTTTTCTTCTTCTTTTTTTTAAATTTAATTTTATTTTTTGGTACAGGAGATTGAACCCAGGGGCACTTAACCACTGAACCACATCCCCACCCTTTTTTATCTTTTATTTGGAGACAGGGTCTTGCTGAGCTGCTAAGAGCCTTGCTAAGTGCTGAGGCTGGCTTTGAACTCGCGATCCTCCTGCCTCAGCCTCTCCAGCCACTGGGATGACAGGTGTGGGCCACCACTCTGCGTCTCCTTCTTGCTGCTTCTCTCTCAGCACAACAGGCTTCCTGTGTTGGCTACAGCAGGAGAGACGGCTACTCAAAGACCTCCCATTCCCCCAGCCCCTTGGCTCAACTTTGGGCTGAGAAACTAATGTGACTCCATTTTAAAAAATAAATAAATAACAGCAGCTTCTACCTCAAGGCCTGTCCTAAGGAAGGGGGAGTGACCCTTATTCTTGAAAAAACCCATAGAGCACTCCTAAGTACATACCCACCCTGCTGAGTTGTTTGTCTGTAAATAACAGGAGAGGTCTGAGGTGCCAGGTGTCCCTGACTCAGTCAGGCTAGGTGAGGACCCATAGCAACCCCCCTAGCAACCTCCAATCAGCATGAGACAGGGAAAATACCTGGGATGCCAGATGACCCCCAAGTAGTTTAGGGTGGTTGATAACATGTTGGGAAACCATGTAGCTTAGCACGTACACCCCTCGTGGCCTAAACCAATCAGTGCAAACAAATCCCCCATTTGTACTAACCAATCACCCCTACCCAACTTGTTGCCGCCATTGAATGTGCTAATCAATGTTAAGAGTTGTTGTTTGACTTTCCCGCGGTATGGAATGATTTGCTGTGTGATGTTGTGACACATAGAGTATCCCCCCCAAACCTATAAAATCTCACTGATCAAAGGACCAGGACTCACTCCCCAGGACCACTGTGTCGGGAATGGTTGTGAGTCCAGGCTCGAGCTTGCAATAAAGACTCTTGTGTGCTTGCATCGGATTCGGTTCCTGGAGGTCTATTGGGGACCCACGAATCTGGCATAATAGGACATGTTCTCTTGACTTGTTGGAGAGGAGTCTAATTTCAACCCAAGGCGACAAATGAGGCATCTCAAGATCTTGGCTTAAGCAACTCAATAAAATATGAGAGTTCTAAGAACTAGCAATTAATTTGTTCACTTTAATTCAGAGTAGCTTTTCAGTTCCATGTGCGCTGCTCTCAGCTTTCCCAGGGGACAGCCCGTGAGCTGTGCTCCCAGCAGCCACTCACAGGCAGTGGGCAGGCCTCATGGTCACCCATCAGGCTTCCTCACCTGCAACCCACCCCCCTCTGTTCAGTCTGAACATCTGCAAAAATTGGATGTGGCATCTGAGCCACTTGTGATGAATCCTGCTCTTTTTTTTAAGCACATAAGGAAAGAATAAGACCACAGTGGCCTGAGGGGATGACAGCTGATGGGAACTCACACAGCTGTCAACATCATTTTAGCATTTTTATGCTGGACTCATACCTACAATATACGAAAATAGCAATCCAAAATGAAGTCAGGTTATAATGTGAATTTACAAATATAGTTTTTTAAAAAGTCTCAGATGCCAAAACAAAATCCACTCCAAGGTAAATGTGTTCTTTTTCCTAAGTACAGCAAGTGCTTGCAAAGGCACTAAGTATGGGCATGAGCCCTTTACTTTCCTGTGCTTATTTCCTACAGAGTTTTATTTGAGTCGATTCAATTCTGATAAATTCCTGCCTAAATTTCTTAACTTCAGCTGGTTCCTGTTGAATCTGTAATTAAAGTTGTTATTTTAAAAAAGAAGGAAGGATCTTTTTTTTAATATTTATTTTTTAGTTGTAGTTGGACACAATACCTTTATTTTATTTATTTTTATGTGGTGCTGAGGATAGAACCCAGGGCCTCTCATGTGCTAGGCGAACATTCTACTGCTGAGCCAGAATCCCAGCCCTGGAAGGAAGGCTCTTTACTGTATGAGGGAGTCCAGGCTCCAAGGTCTCGTGGGCCAAGTGCCAGGTTGTCTCTGGGTTTGCACCCTAACTTTCCTTTGCACCTTTGGGTCAGCCTTGTTTTTTAGTTAATTTCCATCTCCATAGAATGTAGGCTGTAGTTCAAATTAATTAGGGATAGAAACCCAGGGAGGGAATCATAGAAATCCATTCATGATGAACTCCAGTGATTCAGTGGCTTCTGGTAGCAAGGCGCTACTCCACAGTCCAGCTGGCTACTCCACAGGCCAGCCGGCAGCAACAGAGTCTTTCTGAGGCCTTCCCTGGGAGGCGGCCACACCTGCCCTCCCTAGACAAGGATTGTCAGCTCACTGGCAACTTCCTTCTCCTTCTTGCTGAGGTCAGTAATAGATACTGACCTCTGAGTCATTGGACTCGAGTCCAGCTTTGCCTCTGGAACAAGTCTCAGGCGTTCCTGGGGCAAAGGAGACAGAAGCAGCTGGCTTCCCACCCTTCCTCAAGACTCCCAGGACAGAATGTCTCCAGTGATCACTGTCCCTCACTCAGGGGTCCTGAGAAAGCACCCAGATCACAGGACCTCACAGAGGAGAGCAACTCCGCTCTTCCCCGTTCTTCCCCATGCAGCTCACTCTCAAAACTGCCATCTTACTGTATGAGTGAGTCCAAGCTCCAAGGTCTCAACTTGCGAGACTTTTTGTTTGTTTTAGTATTTTTTTAGTTGTTGATAGACCTTTATTTTTATTTATTTCCATGCGGTGCTGAGAATCCATCCCAGTGCCTCACACATGCCAGCCAAGTGTGTTACTGCTGAGCCCAGCCCCAGCCCCTCACTAGAAGTGCCACACTTCTAGCCAGTGCACAGCAGGAGGATTCCATTTTCTCTTAGTTTTCACAATTACCCTTTCTCCATTCCAATCCCTGTCTGTCTGACCAACTTTAGCTTCTTTGCGTTACCATTTCTATGATCAACATTTTAGTTTTCAAATAATTCCTCGTGTCTCCATTCTGGAATTTGAAAATCTCGAGTTCCCAACCCTTCAAGCGGCTTTGGGTGGTACTGACCACGCTGCCTAGAGCCAAACATTTGCCACCGTTGTGTCGGCACTTCTTACCACAGTGTTGAAAGGTCTCGTGGGCCAAGTGCCAGGTTGTCTCTGGGTTTGCACCTTGGGGTCACCTTGTTTTTTAGTTAATTTCCATCTCCAGAGAATGTGGGCTGCAGTAGGTCACAGTTCCCTTACAAGTTCTGAGAAGCAAAAAAAAAAAAAAAAAATCTGCCAAAAATCACAATAGAATCTTACAGTATACTATAGCCCCCGAGTGCTTGCAGAATACAACTGAGTTGAAATAACCACTTCTGCCTCGACAGGACAGAAGTGCAGACCATGGAGGAAGTGGCCTACGTGGAACCCTGCTGTTAAAGTGAATGGGGCTTATTTCAAGACAATAAGTTTCAAAAGCATTGCTAGAGGGGACCCGCTGCTGTCCTCCCTGTTCACAGCCTCTGCCGCCCTGTGGCCTCCGCTCTTTCCTGATGCTTGCTATGCACTGGGGCTGGTTTGGGTCTTGGAAGTGTGGTCCAGTGCGGTGGGGCTGAGATGGAAGAACCCAGTCCTGGAAGGTGGAGGAGTCATATGCACATGGCTCAAGGAGGGGATGGAATTCTGGTCTCGTAGGATGAGTTACTTCTCAGGGGAGCAAGGTCACCCCGTGCTTGGTCCCTTCTTCATGAGGCAGTTTCTCTTCCTGCTCCTCTCTCATGCTGTGACAGCAGAACCTGAACAGGTGGTGGCCCCTGATTTTGCACTCCCAGACTCTCAAACTGTGAGCTAAATAAATCTCTTTTCTTTACAAAGAAGCCAGTGTCAGGTATTCTATTAGAGCAAACAAACTAATATGACATTTCATATTCCCCTTTGACTCACAAGCCATGTGCCACTTTTAGTGGAAGTCACTTGTTAGCATAAGATAATTGATCATTTGAATAAGGCATAAGTCTTTAGTTCTAAGGCTGCACACGTACAGATTCAAGGAAGTTAGATTGGATCAGAGTCTAATGAGAGGGTGTGTTAAAAAGAATGTGATAAATACCCAGCCTGTTAATGGGTCTGGTTTTCCACTGTGACTTATCAGTGGGGAGAAGGTGACTCTGATGGCATCACTAGTGCAGCCTCTTGGTCTAATGCAGGGAGGCCACATGCCATTTCCTGAGATCAATATGCTTGTGTGCATAGCTGCGCTTCCTCCCACTGCCCACAGAAATCCCTCCGCTCCTGTGGCTTTGCCGGTCTGACAGGCTCCAGGCCCTGCAGTGGGGTTACGGTTGCTGTTGTTTATTTGTGGTGCTGGGGATCAAACCAGGGCCTAACCTGTGCTGGGCCAGCACCTACTCCTGGACCACACCCCAGCACCCCAGGTTATACTATTAGAGCAAACAAACTAACAAGATGTTTCATATTCTCCTTTGATTCACAAGCCATATTAGTGTCACTTAGCATCGGTGTCAGCAGGAGCAGCAGATGAGAGGTGGAAAACATCTGAGTCCGGCTGGTGCCGAGTCCCTGTGTCCAGGTGAAGCTGGCCATCCCCTTAAGCTCTCCGATTTCACTCTCTCTGAAGCAGGTTCAAGCTGGGCTTCTATGTGACCAAAGCATGGTAAACCACCTACTTAGTGACACCTGTGTCACACAAAGTCCACCTCCACGCAGGAGAGCCACCTTTGACTTGGCCTCCATTCCTAGACCATTTATAGTCTGAGGGCAACAAACGCAGAGACCCTGCCTGACATAGCCTGGGAGGTGTGGCCTGGGGGTGGAGTGTGGCCAGGGCTAGGTGCTGGCCCTCCATCCACAGGTCCAGGCCCTGGCTCCTGTCCTCCCCAGCGAGGCCTCCTCTAGGTCATATCTATTCCCCAGCAGGATCTCTCCAGCTTGAGTCTCCATAGCTCTCCATTAGTTTTCTTTTTTTTTTTTAATTATATAAGTAAGCAGAAAAAAACAAAATCAGAGTGAAAAATCATCCATACACACAGACGACCAATCATCATGACATTTTATGCCTTGGGTTCAATTGCAGTGAAGCAGGGATCTGTCTTTAGCACTTGACTCGCTTTTCCTTGTCTTGCCTTCCTCTCCATGCCCTCCCTCCTCTGGACATGGCCAGCCAGCACAGAGGTCCTCTGCCTGCTACAGGAAGCTCAGAGCTGCCACGGGACCCTGGGGAGGCAGCACTGGAATTCAGAGGGATATGAGCGGGCAACCAGCTGTGTTCTTATCCCTGGGTGCACACTGAGGAACCCGGGGTAGGGGCTGAAGTCAGGACCCTCCTCATGAGGACAGCAGCAGGCTCCCTGGTGACACCTCCCAAGAGGGCACAGCTGTGAGCGTATCTCCTGTCTAACTTAGAAGCCTCTCTCCAAGAGCTGTGCCCAAGAATGTCATCTTCAAAGGAACAAGACCTCTGTCTCCCAGACCCCCCCGGGGCAGAGTCCTCTGACAGATGCCAGCATGCAACACAGGCGGCCTGGTCTCCCTCACCTCATCAGCCCTGTGTCCTTTCCACAACTGTGACTCTGAAGTCCGGCTGGTGCGAGTCCCCTCCCAAACCACACAAATCAGATGGAGTTCAGTTCCTTCCCCCAGCGCTGGGCATGTTTAAATGATGTCCTCATTTCCATCGGCTATGGAAGATATTCACAGAACACACTGTCCTGTAAAAGTAACCACAAGGTGTCAAGATGGATGGAACCTTGGATTTAGGACCAGGGAAACAGGGATGACCATCAGGAGCGAGGGATGCCGACCATGAAATCATAATAGGACTAGGATACTAAAAACCTGAACGACACCACTGTATCCAATCAAGACTCAAGACATCATGGACTCACCAATTCTCAACAGCCCTGAAGAACCCTCCTCCCAGCTGACTGCCAGGGGGGACCAGGCATGTGCGTGTCTCCTTGCAAGGGGGACCTGGCATGGTCCCATCTCCTTGCAGGGGGACCGGGCAGGGCCCCATCTCCTTGATGGTGACGTGTTTTTTTTGTTGTTGTTGTTTTGTTGTTTTTTTTTAGAGAAAGGATTTTTAATATTTATTTTTTAGTTTTTGGGCGGACACAACATCTTTGTTTGTATGTGGTGCTGAGGATCGAACCCGGGCCGCACACATGCCAGGCGAGCGCGCTACCGCTTGAGCCACATCCCCAGCCCATGATGGTGACGTTTTGGTAAAGCTTTCTTCTTGCAGAAGCCTGGGCAGCCATAGTTTGGGCTTCTACGCATGCTGGGCAGCAAGCCTTGCTCATATCAGGAATAACGTGAGTCTTGACCCTGCAGGGACACAGGCAGTCTTGTGGAGTTAGGGCAGTAGCGGGAAGGGTGTTTCTGCAGGAGCTGGCGGCTCATCACTGAGAAGAAATTCTGTGTCTGCCCTGGCCACCGTGCTCTGCTACCAGGAGTCAAAGGGGGCACATCTGGGAGTCCTACTAGTGGTGAGATCCCAGAGGACACAGGCCCAGCTCTGCCCCAGAGCCTTGTGTGGACCCTCTTGGCAGTGCTATTCCAAACTGAGGAACCCACACTGGAGGAGGAGATGCTGAGGAGAAGATGGCCAGTTCCCAGTGTGTTCGTCGGCTTTCCATTGCTTCGACCAAATACCCGAGGTAGTCAACTCTTTTTTCTATTTAGTTTTTTAAACTTATTTTTTTTTATGTGGTGCTGAGGATCCAATAAGCACTCTGCTAGTGAGCTCCAACCCCAGCCCCTGACGTTAACAATACTCTTGAATCTCTTCTCAATGGCAACCACAAAATTTGGGGGATTTTTGATGTCATTGTCCATAACATTACTTAGCAATCTAGATATTGATAACAATGACTTTGAATCTAGGGTCAAGTCATTGCTTGGTTTATGTCACCAATGTCAGATTTCGGGGTCCCCGATCCTTCAGATTGCATAGTTTAAAGGTGTGGGTTCACCAGTGGCCAGACTGGGCTCTGGTGGCATGGGTGGGGCCAACTCATGAATGTCTGGGCCCCTGTGTCGAAGCTGGCAGAATCAAGGAGCTGGTCTGCTCTGAGGGAAAGCAGGAGCAAGTCACAGTGTAAAGTCAGAGGGAGCTCCCTCCCCAGAATGGATGGAATCTGGACTCTTCCCACTGAGAAGACCTTCTCCATCTTGGCGCTGGCTTCTCCCTACCATCACTGGCCGGAGTGGCCATGTGAAGACTCTTCTGGGCCTGACATCAGCATCTGCTTGAGCATAGCATCTGTGGTTCAGCGTCTCACACTTAAGGCCTCAGAGAGACGTTTCACCCAGGGAGTTAGTTCAGGAACAACGGGGCTCCTCCTCTGCATCCTGAAGCTTGTTCAATTCAGGTAATGACATCTGGATGCTGCTGAATTTCCATCTTCTCTCCTGTTGGTCAAGAAGCTCAGGACAAAATCAGTCCCTCAATCTGAGCTCTGACACCAGCCCTCAGAGTGGACGTGGTATTCACTGAATGCTTCTAATTTCCTCTTACTAGTTTGCTGGCCTTATCATTAGCCCCTTTTGCAGATCATTCCAAATCTTTTTTTGGAACGAGGGCCAAGTGTAAAGGGTATTTGGTTCGCTGTTAATGGAGTAAAGGAGGCCTAACTCTGAGGTATCTCTGAGGCGGCCAGGGGAGGCCCGCGGCCAGGGGAGGCCCACGGCCAGGGGAGGCCCACGGCCAGGCGAGGCCCACGGCCAGGCGAGGCCCACAGCCAGGCAATGGGCAGCACCACTAGAATCTTCCCCAGAGATTGCCACCCACCTGGATAAACAAAGTCGCCCACAGCTCTGTGACAGATGTCCCCTTCAAGGAGTGTGCTGCCCCTCAGCCCCCAGGATTGATTGGTTCAAATAAAGCAAACCTCTGATTGCCAGATCTTTGCATTTTTTCAAGCAAACCTAAAAATTTATATTTTAGAGGAAATCCTGGTTTTTAAAGTGTTGGCCATAAATTCATAATTTAAAAAACATTTGGACTAGCATAAAAGAGAACAGTGGCTGCTGGGTGGGGTGAGGGGAAACGGGAGTGACTGTTTAGTGGGAAAGAGCTCATTCACACAAGGTAAGGTCACCTGCCTGGAGTGAGCAGTGGGGGTTGGCCACTAGGACTTTGTTCAGAGGGCAGATCGGCTCAGGTATTCATGTTACAATAACAAAAAGCAAAGGAACCCGAGGCCACTCTGGAGGGGGCAGGTGGCAGGTGTGAGCACTTGGCCAGACTGCTCCAGCTGCCCAGGGTCAGAGTGAGCAGTTCCTGGTACATCAATCGTGCCTCAGTGAAGCTGTTCAAAAAATAACCAGCCACTCTGGACCAAGCCAACACCTGAGGTCCAGACCTGGGCCTTTGGGATTGGAGACACCTGGGATTAGAAATCAGGAACCAGTAACCAGGGAGACAAGGCAGGAACTTTGC
Source organism: Spermophilus citellus (assembly GCF_964194105.1). Lineage (NCBI taxonomy): Eukaryota > Metazoa > Chordata > Mammalia > Rodentia > Sciuridae > Spermophilus > Spermophilus citellus. The sequence continues at coordinate 14,627,589 of NC_138198.1, read as the reverse complement.
CACCAGGGCATTGATGTCATAATGACACCAAGGGCAGGGGGACGTGAGACTCTGAGAAAACCCAAGTTTTTAGCTCTGTCTCAGATCTTTAAGCATGGATTAGTAAAGGGAGCCCTGGCCTGACATCTGGGGACAGCCTCAGCTGCAGGCAGCTCCTCGGCACTCCCAGCATAAGACGTGTGGCCAGCCAAGGCACCTGTCTCTTCCAAACTCTTTATTTCCAAAAGTCTTTTATCAGAATCCCCAAAGGTATGTGAGCCCACAAGAAAAGACCTTTCCACTCATCTTTTAGACGTATTCTCCTACAAAGGAGTTACCTAAGTTCCCAATGTTGCTGCAAAAAATGAGCAGAATTTTCAAAGGCAAATGGAAAACTAAAACTGAGATTGAAAATGAGGGGGCACTGGGGCTCTCGATGTCCACCCACGGAATCTCTGTCTTCAGCTCTCCCCTCAGCAAGAAGCTCACCACGGGCTTCAATGCCTTGAGCTGTGGAAAGAAAGGGTGACACTCCTGACAGAGCAGTGCCATTCACACATACACTTTGGTTACACTTGGTTTGTAAATCAAACAACAACAACAAAATCACAAGCTGTAAACTGCCGGCTGTTGGCAGTGTTCTCGAAATATATGGTCACTTTAATTCTGCAATGGCTGCCTCGAGTTTTTCTATCAGGGCCCCGCTGAACTCGCCCACCTTCTCCTCCTTCTTATAAAACTGGAAGGTTGGGAGGGAGAAAACCTCAAAGTCCTTCACCAGCTCCTCGCAGACGTCGATGTCCACCTCCAGGAACACCACGTCCTTGTGCCTCAGGGACAGGGCATGGAAGAGCGGCCGGATATGCCTGCAAGGCCCGCACCAGGTGGCCGAGAATTCCACGGCCACCAGCCGCTCGCCGGCCGTCGTGAGCACCTCCTGGAGGTCCTCCTTGTGCAAGATCACTTTCACCAAGTCCTCGTCCAGGGGCTCCGGCGCCTTTTCCTCGGGCTCAAAGAGGTCGTCGTCCTTCGGCTGGAGGGCTTCCTCAGTGGGCTCGGGGACATCACCCTGCTCAGGCTGCATGGTTTCCTCTAAAGAGGCAGGGACACTGCCCAACACGGGCTGGAAGGTCTCCTCTATTGATTTGGGGGCCATTCCCACTGTGGCTTCAGTGGCTTCTTCTAAGGACTTGGGGACACTGCCCACCCTGGGCTGGAAGGCTTGTCCTAAGGTCTTGGAGATGATGCCCAACCTGGACTGGGTGGCTTGTCCGAAGGACTTGGGGGCCTTCCCCACTCTGGCATGGATGGCTTCGTCTAGGGACTTGGGGGAGTCCCCCTTCTTGGGCTGGGTGCCCTTCTCGGAGGCCTGCAGACTGTGGCCCTGCAGGGGCTCTGTGATGTTGGCTGGGGCCTTGGGGGGGTTCCTGAGTTTGAGCTGCATGGCTTTCGCCAGGAGCTTGGGGGTACTGCCTGGCTTTGGCTGGGCAGGGTCTGCAGAGGACTTGGGAATGCTCCCCGGTTTGGGGAGCACAGTTTTGGCTGTGGTCTTAGAGAACTGCGGAGACTGGGGGTTTTTTGCTGAGAACTTGGGGAGGTCACTGCTCTGCTGCAGGCTCTGGGACCTTTCTGTGGCGAGCTGGAGAGCGTTATCAACCCCAGGGACAAAGGTCTTCTCTTTGGCCTTGGCTGTGTCCAAGAACTCTGGGACCCGAAGAGCCCCTTTGTTGGGCAGAACCTGTAATGGGCTTTCTGAACAACAACAACAAAAAAAGTAGATAGATAAAGTAAAAAATGTGAAAGAAGAAGTAAAACTCTTTGGGCTCCTACCCGGAGGAGGGCTGCTGCCCTTCCCAGGTCCTCCATGGGGTCTGGTGAATGAGGTGCTGATGCCAATGACGTCATTCAGCAGAAAGCGGAGCAGCTTGGGAGGACTGGGTCTTTGGCTACTTTTTTGTTTTAATGACAACTTTCCTCTTGGTTGACAATGCCACCTCCTCCCCAAGGACACGTCCCCCAGGTGGCCCTCTTCCATCCCCCTTACCATTGGCGTCATCCTCAGCGGTTTCTTCTTGATCGTCCGATCTCATTTGAGACTCTTCTGCGGCTCTGGATGGAACACTTTCCATTTCCGGCCCCTGCCTCCGCCCCTCCTGACCCTTCACAGAGGCCTCATGGTGAGGGGTGCCCTGCCCCTCTGCCCTGCTATCCACACGGGCACTGGAGTGCCAGGGCCATGTCTGCCCAGCCCGCATGTTACAGCTGGATTTCCCACTCAGGGTCCCCACAGTGACACCCGCAGTCCCCTGCTGGCTGGGTGCAGGGCCTGGCCACACTGTGCCTGAGACATTGTAACAGGCCACTGAGGTAAGTGCCATTATGATCAGCACTTTACAAAGAGGAAGCAACCTTGCAGCGTGTGGCTTGCCCAAGGTCACAGACCTAGGGTGGAGGGCAAGTTCCAAGCTCACACTCTGAACTGCTGCTCAGGGCTATTCATGTCCTGTCCAGTCTGGTGGTGTGAACCCACTTTCCTAAGACCTCTGTCCACGATTGCCCAGATTTAGTTTTCTCTTTATGATTTACTCATTGTATTAGTCTGTTTTCAATTACTATAATAAAACACCTGAGGTGGGGTATTTTATAAAGTAAAGACATTGATTTGGCTCCCAGTTCTTGGAGTTCAAGGGTGTAGTGCCATATCAGCTCAGCTCTGGTGAGAGCCCGATGGCAGATGGAATCACAATGGTAGGGTACCAAGCAAGAGGGAGAGATCGCATGGTCAGGAAGCCAGAGCATGTAACAACCATCTCGTGAGAACCAGCTCAGGCTCCCAGCAGCACTGCTGTATTCTTCTGCAGCAGCACCCATGGCGTGACCAGCTCCCACGAGGCTCTGCTTCAGGAGGAGACCACCACTCTAGGAGCCAAACTTCTGACGCAGGAGCCTTTGGAGGACAGGCCACACCGAAAGCGCAGCACCGCCTGGGGCTGTGGCCAGTGTGTCCCCTCATGGCAACGGAGGCTCTTCCAGAGTGCCCAGGATAGGTCCAGCTCCTGCCAGAACCTTTCCCCACCCTCCAGCTCCACCAGCACCCTCCTGCCAGGCACATCCCTCCCCTCAGAGGGAGAGCGTCCTGTGGCTGGCGCTGGCTCCCTCTGCCACACCTGCCCCACGGTGCTGAACGCAGCCCACGCTTTCCTCTGTTCTCGAAGCAGGTTGCACCTGTTCCCTGCACTTTGCAGGGTGCACCCAGGCCAAGGTGACAGGTGTTGAGGGGATTCTGCTCCCCGACATGCACTTTGCACAAGTATTCACCTGTTTTAGAAACCAAGAGGTAGTCAGGTTGGCCGCAGGGGCTCCGCCGAAACATCGGGGGGCCAAGTTCTTCTCTGAGCTTCTACACCAACGTGCGGAATGGAGGGGGAAGAGAGACGCGACGCAGCAAAGCCACGTTCCTGACAACATCCATCCTTGTTTCCCCAGATGCCACCAAGCACAGCCCCACCTCGCTCCTGGGAAGCACTGGGCGAAGACCTCAAGGACAAGATGTGATGCTTTAGAGGACAAGAGCACATCTTTCCCCAATGTAAAGTGCCTCTACAGCAAGAGACCTCTCAGCTCATGCACGATTCTTAAGCAGAGGATGGGAATAAACGCCAAACCTTCTCCGTCAACGTCTTCCTCTTCATTAAATGTTAGGAAAAAAGAACCAGAACAGCGAGGCTGGGTGTCATTCCTGAAGATCCTTGTGTTAGTCAGTTCCCATTATTGTAGCAAAGTATCTGAGGCAAGCAGCCTATAGAGAAAACGGGTTTATTCTGGCTCATGGTTTTGGAGGAGATGAAGGTTCTTTCTGAGGGCAAGTGTGAAGGAGAGGGTGGCTCAGTGGAGAGGCACGGGAGGACAGCTGGTGAGACCTGGAGAGGGTTGAGGCATATGTATTGCTGACAGGAGGGGACAGTTCAGGGCGTTCATTTCAGGGAGGGAGTTTTAGCACTTGGGGACATGTCTAGATATGAGCTGGGACTCTCCAATACCTGAGTGGTCAACTTATGAGGAGCAGAGCTTATACTGTGGCTCAGCATTGGAGGCTGTGATCCTCTGGTGGGCAGCACAGCAGGGGAGGAGCACCTGGTGGAGCACAGCTCCCAGCGCGTGCCCAGGGGGTGGGAAAGAGGAGGAGGCTAGGCCCTCCTGACCCCAGGGCACACCCTCTTCAAGTTCCCACCACTGCCCAGTGCCCAGTGGGACCATACCCGCACATCTGCAGGGACAGTTCAGATCCAGCTAGATAGCAAGGTGTGTGCAGGGCCAGGGAGAGCCCAAGGGGAGGGGCACAGACACCAGGCCCACCTGGGTTCTCAGAAGCAAACTCAGTGCTTGAGGCCCTACAGGATCGAGATCACTGGACCCTGGTGCATGGGGGTCCAGGCCAGCTGAGAATCCAGAGAGGACTGAGTAAGGTCTCAGCCTTGGGGCCAGGGATACAGCAAGGACGCCACAGGCAGCCTGCTGGTCAGTTGAGCAGTTGCAGCAGCGGGCAAGATCCGATGGTGGTGGAGGCCCACCACCAGGTCTCTGTCAGAGGACTCAGCGCTCCAGTGAGCGGCCACCAATGCTCCCCCCTCCCCGGCGGAGACCCTGCCAAGGGCGCCTCCCCCCCACTCCCCGAGGGTGAGTAGGTCTGGAGGGGTGGATCTCATGCCCCAGGGGAGACCTTCCCCTGAGGGCCAGTAGGTCTGGAGGGGTGGACCTGGCGTGGATGCAGCTTGCCCTACTTTCTTGCTGCATGAAACTGAGAGCCCCACGTCAGCTCTCCAGGGTCCTGACAGACGAGAGCAACTGTGCACCCTTCTCAGATGTATTTCTTGAACAAAATGCAAGATGACTTGAGAGCAGTTCACAGGAACCTTTTAGAACACCCGACTGTCTTCTCTGTTGTCCTGACAGCAGTTATAATGAAAATACAGAAGGCAGCTAGGACAGAAGCCAGCCTTTGACATCTGGCCTTTGCTAATTTGTGACCTTACACAATTCATTGAACCCCTCATGCCACAGTTTCCTCATCTGTAAGATGGAGATGATGGCTGCATGAACCTCATGGGGTGGGTGGGAAGTACGAGGTGGACGTAAACCCCAGGTGGTGCCTGGTGTAGCCAGTGGCTCTGCTCACAGCAGCTGCTGCTCCTGGGCTGTTGCTGGCTGCCAGCACTAGGTGCCTTCTGCAGGGGAGAACCCTGAGGTCCCACTCAGGGGCACCAAGAGCCTCCTCCACACCGTCCTTGCTGGGGCTGCCTGCGGCTCCCACGGGGCAGCTCTTCCTCTGCACTTCCTTGCTCCAGCTCCAGGGCCTGGGGCACCCCACAGTACTCGATGCCTTGGGGAAAGGCATCTTCAACTTCAGAATTCTTGCTTAAATTTTATAGACACGGTGTGTCTATAACAGAACATTCCAACCCAGCTGCAGGAGGACTCTCTTATCAAACACTGCAGCATTTCTCAGCTCCATCACCCAATGGTCACCCCTGGTTGTAGAAATACAGTTGTAAGTAGCTTTGCCCAAGTTCAGGTTTGGTTCTGCCGCCAAGCGATTCTGCCAAACATGGAAAAAAATAAAAAATCTTTCTTTTTGCAAAACCTTTTGATTCCAGGAGTGTGGATATGGGTGCATGTGAATTATTATCCACAGTTTGCATTGAGGAAACTGAGGCTCAGGGAGGTTACCCACCAAAGGCCCACAGCCAGCCTGTCAGGGTTGGGAGCCAGAATCAGCTGGTCTGACTCTGGATTCCTGAATCTCTACCCTGCATTGCCTCCCGAGAGAGAGAAAAGGGAAGAGAAGAAAAAGAAGAAAGTGTCGAGTGAAAAGCCAGGAGCAGAGACGCCATCCCAGGGCCAAGGCCAAGGTCTTCGTCCTTGTCACAGCTACCAAGTTCTCTGTCACTCTACTTCATCCCGATGCCAACCCTGGAATGTGGCACTATGTCTATTTATAGGAGGAAACAGACCCAGAGAGACCAAGTTACTTGCTCAGCATCACATGAGGAGTAAGGGCAGGTGGGGGGATGGATGGGTGATGCGAGGGGATGGAAGGGAAGATGGGTGGATGGTGGATGGATTGTGGATGGGTGAGTGGGTGGGAAGATGGGTGGATGGATGGAGGGAAGGTGGAAGATGGCTGGATGCCAGGATGGTTGGGTGGGTGGACAGGTGGATGGGTGTGCAGGTGAGTGGATGACTTTACAGAGGTAACTGTAATAGGGTACTTACACCCAAGAACCCCTGAGTTTCTTGACCCTCTCCCTGACACATCCCCCACTTTGCCAGGTGTGACGCATGTTAGGCTAGAATGATGAAAGTTCTACTTTGCTGCTAACAACACAATACCACAGAGCGGGTGATTTATAAGGCAAAGAGGTTTGTTTCACTCACGTTCTGGCCTGTGGTCCAGGACCCACGTCTGGTGATGACCTCCTTGCTGGCAGAGTCCAGGTGGGGAGAAGCAGAGGGTCTTGGGATTTGTGCGCTCTCTCTCCCTCTCTCATAGAACGTCACCAGAACTCAATAATGAGAGTCTTCTAATCCTAATCCTAGTCACTCCTCAAAGGCCCACCTCTGGACACCTCTAAATGCCATGGTGGCTTGTGATTCCGCCTTCTTCCTACCTCCCACTGGGGAGGACGTGGTTCTGGAGTGGACGCTCCCATTGGACCACAGCGCTGCACATCGCAGTTTGCCCTGCGAGGCCACTTGCTCCTGCTGAGTGTGGACAGCACCACTCCCTCTGAGGTGCCCCGTCTGGAGGTGAAGTCTGTGCGAGCAGAGAATTTCAGGACTGAAGAGGCTCGAGGAGGCCGGCCTGGAGCTGCTCTGCCTCCCCCACCCCAGGCTCTAGGAAGGGGCCCTGGAGATACGAAAGAGCTTAGCCGGTCAGGCTGGAGAAACAGGCTGGGACCAACTCACCCAAACATGGGCACGGGGGCCATAGCCACAGCCCCGAGTGGAGGAGTCCCCTCTGCAAGGCTGCAGCCAAACAGGGCGCCCCTGGGCAAGTCCATGCCCTGGAGCGGGCACACCATGGCATCTCTGGAAACTTCCACACACCTTCCCCCACCCCAGGGTGAAGGTGCAGGTTAGAGCCAGATGGCACATTAGGCCTCAGTACTGGAAGCCACTGTGGGCCACTAGGGGAAGGGAGGTGACTAGCTCAGCTCTGCCTTCGACACCGGCCCCTCCCATCGTGGGGCCACTCAAGCAATCCATGGAGGGTCCAACTGGCGGCCACAGAGGCCTCCTGCCTATGGCAGGGGCAGGGAATGGGGCCCCTGAATCCCAGCCAGGCCGAGGCTCTGGGCAGGCTGGCTGCAGCCCAGCCAGGCCCCAGGCTCCTGCCCGGAAGCTGAAGGGCAGCAGGTGGTCATTGCTTTATGCCAATTTAAGTTCTGGCTGCACGTGTTGCACAACACGCAGTGCAGACGTGTGGACACACGTGGGCATTTAGAACCAGTTCCGAGAAAAGCTGAGAATTTGGGCTGGAGGACATGACCCTTCCAACTGTGTCAGGCTTGGAGTGACACTCTGGAGAGATGGTGCCCGCTCCTGTCCTCACCGCCCCACGGGGCACAGCCCATTTCTGCACCTGCCACCACAGGTGTCATCCTTCGGTTTTCTCACAAGAGCGCGGGAAGAAGGTAAGGCCATGAGCAGGCGGCTCAGCCACTGTCACTGGGGAGTCTAGAAACCTAAGGGAAGTCATGCTTGGAGGGGACAGGCTGGTGACATGGATGGAACCTCCCTCCTGCCCTGTCCGCAGGGCCTGCTTTCTGGACAGCACTGGGCTGCACAGGGAATAGATGCAGACAGTTCAGAGGGGCCTGAGGATGCTGAAGGAGTGCCACCAAACGCACCCTGAGCTCGTCCTTGTCCTCCAGGCCCCTCTGCCCAGCGTCCTGTGAGCCCCCCAAGCAGCCTGTGAAGGCCCTGGCCTCAGGGTACAACTCTCCCGACACCAGGTCCTATTACATACACCTGTGTGGGAAGGGGCGTAGCACCTATGCGGGGAGGAGGTAGGAGGGCGAATCTGTGCAGGGTGCTACTGACCAAGGAGGCCGCTGTCCAGTGGACATGTGGGTCCTCTCATTCCAGACATTTCCAAAGCTGGTGTAGATGGGGAACCCCCAGCAGACGCAAAGGAGGGCTGCCTCCCCAGAGACCAGGGCCCTGGGTCTCCTGTTGGTCATGGGGGTTTCTTTCTTTCTTCCTGCCTTTTTTTTTTTTTTTTTTTTTGGTTCCAGGGATAAACTGAACCCAGGGACACTCGACCACTGGGTCACATCCCAGCTTTTTTTATATTTAGACACAGGGTCTCACTGAGTTGCTAAGGGCCTCACTAATGCTGAGGCTGCCTTTGAACTCACAATCCTCCTGCCTCAGCCTCCTGAGCTGCTGGGATGACAGATGTGTGCCACTGCACCCAGCAGCATTTCTTGTTCTTGTTGGTGCCACATTGAAAGTGGAGTCCCAGCTGTGGCTCAGCAGTGTCTGGAACACTAAGAACATGAGGCTCAGCCTGCTCCCGGGGCGTCTAACCTCACTTGAAGCTCTGCGTGGCATCAAGAGGCCCCGAGGGCACACTGCACCAGTGAGCTGTGTGCTGCAGGGGGCAGGGGAGCCCAGGCGAGGGGACGTGACCATCTGCAATCCCCCACAAGGTGGTGACTGTACTTATGAAATACCCCCAGCATGGCACAGTGGGCGGATGCTTCATGGCTTCCCATCTCCACACCCTTCCTTGCTGGGGAATATTATGACAGAAGAATACAGAGGCTAGTGAGGCACACACCTTCACTCTGGGCGTTCTTGGTGTGTCCTGTTGGCTTTTATATCACGAGACAGATAAAAATTCCTAATAGGGCTCTGTTACTGCACAGGAGTGGCTCCCTGGGGCTGTGCAGGGTGACAGCTTGCCGTCCTGCCTGTCTTTAAGATGCAATTCAGACAGCGCGCTCATTTTAATTGGCCCATAGCTGCCACCATGTGACTGTGCCATAGGTTACCGTCCATTTCTGCAGCGGGAGACTGCGTTTTGCTCTAGCAAAAATGGTTTTCGTTTGAGCGGGTGCACATGTTCCTCTGGGGATTCGCCACTGTTCATTCAGAGTTGACTGCCATTTCCAAAAAAATCATTCTACTAAACATTTTAATAAGTAAAGGACACACTTGGTAAAACTTAGAATATTTATTAGTATGAATCAGTGTGTTAAATCCAAAAATAACAGACATGGTCGGACACTGCTGAGGGAGCTTCGCGCGGAAGAGCATACGAGGCGTGCGGCCTGCAGCAGAATGAGAACTGGGTCCAGCCCAGACAGAGGAAGCCCTTTACAGAAAGATCGGCTAGGCTGCGAAGGCAGGACAGGGCACTGCCCTGCATGGCCGGCTTCGCAGTGAGGCCCACAGAGCAGTCTACACCCTGTGAGGTCTGAATGTGGCTCAGAGCCCATTACTCAACTTGCCATGAGCTCAGCTTCAGCCACTCAGCTTCTAGTCACCAGCCTCCCAGGAACCTGGCACAGCCCTCACTGTTGGCTACACCTAGGTCTGCAGCCTTTCAATCTGCAAGGCCAGGTCTGCTCAGCACCCATGGGGCTATTTTAACCACCACGTGGAAGTTGATTCTGCCCCCACCCAAGATGTTTTCACTACTCTGCTGCCACCAGATGTTCCTGGGGACGACCCCTGTGAGAGCCTATGCCAGTCTGACAGAAGGCACAGCCGAGAGCCAAACCAAGCCAGGGTGAACTGAATTATGTGTTGGCACAACCTGCACCAAGTCCTATTTACATATATACACACGACCACCTGTGGAGGAGGACGGGGAAGGAGCCAATTTTGGAAAATGTTGGCAGGGACAGGGCCTCCTATGACACTGCTTGACATGTGGGACAGTGGCGATTCCCAGGCCTTTCTGTACTGTGGAGGTCAGGGCTCACTGATAGATTGGCCTGGGCAGCAAAAAGGGCAACAGCCTCCCGGGGAACAGGCCTGGGCAGCCATCTGCAGAGGAGGCACATTGTCAGGGTGCCCAGTGCCCAGGTGCCACCTGCTCTGCCTGCTGCCAAATGCACTTTGTCCTCAGACTGGCCACAATAGCCAAGGCACAGAGCAAGGTAAGAGAAGGCTTCACACCCTGTGTGCTCCCGAAATAGGACCAGGGGCTCATTAATGGCCAGCTCGCGACCTGTGGTCAAGACTGGACACCTCTGCAAGACGCAACACCAAGAACCTCATCTGGAGCTGCAGCACTGCCCTGGGCCTGTGCCGTGTCAGCTCCCGAGCCCGAGTCTCTGGCTAGAGAGAAGCGCAGGTTTCCTCAGAGAGGAGAGTCCAACATAGCCTGCCTGTCTCCTGCAGAGCGTCACTTCAAGGTTCAACGTGGATTCTTAATTTTAACTGTTGGCAAGAGGCAAGATAACATCCTGGCTTGCAAATAAATCGAGCCAGCCAGTTATGCTGGCGACGTGGAAAACCCCAGGAGCCCTTGCAAGGGCCCTGCCAAGGCATTAAATGCCACTCGCTAGCAGTTTCTGAGGCACTATGTGGAACAGCCAAGGTCATGCTACACCCAAAACGAGTGCCTCCTGCTGTCACATCCTGAGACTGTCAATCAACTCCCCCAAGGTGGGCAGTCCACTTGGCAGCACATCCCTGGGGTGAAGCACATAGCTCTCTCTCCCGGAGCTTCATCACGGAAGATTTGCTGGCCATTGAATGCCCATGGCACAGAAGATACCAGCTGGCCCATGCCCACACACAGCAGGATGACCACCAGGGTTCATGGTTTTCCTGGCCCCACCCCTCAACAGAAGCCCGGTCAGGAAACCAACTGCTTCTTAATCCCAAGATTCTTTGAAAGCTGGAGTGGGAACAGGATCTGAATTTTCAGTGAAAAAGCTCCTCTTCTTTTCCATGCTTTCCTCCCTTTACTTCCCTTGGAGTCAGCGTCTCTAATCAACTGGGAAGGGAGGCTTTCAGGAGCCTCCTCCCAGTTCCTGGGTACTCCCGGGCTGGACTGATGGGCCTGCTACCTTCCTCCCCTAGCCTGGCAGCGTTTAAAATGCCCTGTCTGGTCTTAGAGCTTTGGGGGTCTAGAACTTTAAGGTGGCAATCCTTCCTTGGGTTGGCTTTGCAGTCACTCAAGATTAGTTGCTATTATTAGACACTTGTCCTACAATTTAGATTCCAACACCCTCCAGTTAGTACCCCCTGGACATGATACTGTAAGACATTCTCTTAGGAAAACATTACTCTGTGCATTCAATGTCTGCAGAGAATAGGGCCTTACTACCGGGGAGCAGATGTGGGCCAGGTGGTCCCCTGAGTGACATCCGCACCCTCCCTCTGCCACTCTTCACATGGTGAGGACTTCGCTGCTGACTTTCAAACTGGGCCTCCCAATCCCAAAATCATGTATGATTTTTGGTCTGATTTTGTTTTCAAAAGTTAGGAAAATGTTCATCCATCAGACGGAGAGATGTCCATGACAGTTGCTAAGACCTCTCTCTCTTACCGCAGTTCAGGCCAGCGTCCACGGCGGTCCAGTCATGCTACTCTGGCTTCCTTCAGAACATTGATAAATAAAGGATGGCTTCAACAGCCAGTGAAACCTGACCTTCTACAGTGACTCTGTCCTTCAGTGAAGGCTGGTCAGGGCACAAAGGCCAGGGCACTGAAAACGTCCCAGACTCTGGCGAGGTGACTCAGGAAACCAGATAACAGTACTTTAAGATTTGGGTACAAATGCAAACTTTTTCTAATGTTAAAAAGGCAACTATACCTATTGCCTAATAAGTATAATTCCTCCCGTGTGCATCTCATGCTCCAAAGGCCACGTTGTGGTGGTGTGGTGGGTTTCCCCAGAGTTCTATAAAGTCCCCATTCAGGGACATTTCCTGCCTCAGTCTCTGCAGGTGTTCCAGGGTGGGAAGCTGCCAGCTCAGTTCTCCGAGTGCCATGCCAGCCCCCGAGAGTGGGGTCCCTGGAGGGCGCAGCACACGGCTCCTGCTTCCTCCAGCACTGTGAGCGGTGGCCCCTGGTCAGCAGCACCGCCGGCCCCCTTGCGAGGACAGATTCGCCACCTTGATGCAATCTATGTTCCCGTTCTTGTGGGGTTCCAAGGGTGGGATCTGGCGGCCTGGAACAAAGGAGGCCAAGGTTGAGCTCACCTTCCCAGTCTCCCACACACCCGTCCCTGCTCTGCCCCCAAGTCAAGACCACGGTCAGAAAGTCCAGGAGCCAGCAGCTCCTGGCCATGCAGACGTCCTGGGAGAGGCAGCGTCTGCTCTGGAGAGACGGTTCCCAGCACCCCACCCTGCCCCGTCCACCCGGCACCCCTTCCTCCCCAGCCCTCCCACCACTCATCTCACTTTTACATCCTGACTCCCACAGGAACGGGGAGAGCTCATCCGCTTCTCAAAATAGAAGTGGTCTGGGAATGGCAACCAGGAGCCAAACCCTCCACCAACAGGCGGCCTGCCCCTCTCCTGCCCAGCATCCAGGCCTGCCCCAGGCCCATCTCAGGAAACAGTGCTTCAAAGTCAGTATGAGAGACCTTATATTTACTCAATTTAACTTAGAAATAAATGCAGAGTAAAAGTGAGAAGGGAGGGGAGGGGCAGGGGTGGGAGCTGAGGGCCTGGCTTCGTTTGGATTCAATGCTGGTTTTGAGGGGGACGGGCCAGTGGTTGCATGCACCCCGAGTGTTAAAACTGTCCATTCTGCCCAGGTGGCAGGATGTCTGGTATGGGAATTCATCTCAAAAAACATTTTTAAAGGCCACGAAACCTGGAAGTCCACCCTTGGGACAATGGCAGCACTGTTGGCGGTTTCGCAGATGATGTCTGAGCCTGACACGGGGACGGGGGTGGCACGGACGCCACAGTCACCACCACTCTGCTGCACCTGGAGAGCCTGGTCACAGGCGAAGTCACCAGGGAGAAGTGACACAGGTGGACTTGACTCGGCCTCCACCCTGACTGTCCCCCAGATGCCAGGCCCATTCCTGGTTCTCCCCGCAGAGTCTCCTGCTCTGTTTCTCAAGTCACTAGCCTGAAGGCAGGGCTCTGAAACAGCCCGTCCAGCCACTGGGGCAGTGGGAAGGACAGGGCTCCAGAGCGTCTTGACACAGCAGACACTCCTGGGGCCTTGCAGTGGCCAGGGCCTAGCACAGGGCCAGGCAGGGGGAAGTGACTCCGGAGGCACCAACAAATAGGAGACTGGGCCGAGTGGACAGCCACCCAGGCCCTGCAGTCAAGGTCGTCAGCATTTCAAGGTTAACAGCAAAGACCTTCATCTGCCTGATCAGTGCAAGGACCTTAATCTTAATGTCTGTGACAAATCAGGACCAACACCCCGGGAAGACAGAGTTCACGCTGCTCGTCACGCTCGGGCGGCAGGAGCCTCCCGGCCTCCTCACCTCACCCGCCCCACAGCCTCCTGTCTTAGGTTTTCATAGTCTGTTTTTTTTTTTTTTTTTTCTGTGAAAAGTACCGAAATATAGAAAAAGCCTATGTGTGTGAGATTCATTAAGATGACAAAGTGTTGGTGGGAGTCTAGGAACAGGGCACAGAAGGCAGGACACCGGGAGGCCAGCCACCCTCTGCTTCCCACCTGGCACGTCCTTCCCAAGGAGACGGTGAGCGGCCCTGTGTGGGCGCAGCCTCCACAGGCCCCTCTCCCTCAGGGTGTGCTGAGCTGGTGGGGGGGCATGGTCCAACCAGAGGCCAGGCTGGCTTCCTGGGGCGCCAGATCCTCGCATCTTCAGGACAGCCAACCCCTCACTCGGGAGAAATAAGCCCCGTTGTCCCCATTCTCTCAGGATGAGTTCAAGACCCCCAGGTGGCAGGGGGTGGCAGGTACCCTCCTCACACCGCACCCAGGGCTGTGTGTGGCTCTGTGGGAGCCCCGAGGCCTGGCTCCCAACCCCAGGCCCATGGGGAAGACAGAGTGGGGTTTTCATGGCCATCTCTGCTTACCAGTGACAAGGTCTGACTGTGGACCAGGCCCAGAGAGACATGCTGACAATGGGAATGATAATTAGGACAATTCCAATCACAGGCTGCACTAAAGGGCATTGAGACTTGGGAATTTCTTTAGGATTTTCCACTTCATATTTTCAGATGGCAGATGACGTGGGTGACTGAGACCGTGGACAAGGCAGATCTACTGTGTGTCTCCAAAGAATGACGGTGGCTTCCTCCCTTGGACTATGGTTTTTCTCCTCAGGTAAAAAACGTTTGGTGATTTGGGAGTCAGCGTTCCAGTGGGAGAACCTGGGCCAGGTCCTTAAGCCTCTGAGCCAGAGCATAACAGAGTGCCAGCCCTGCAAGGCTGCACACACATGGTAGGGAGGAGGTGACCGCCAGGCCCTGGCCCGCTCCTGGTCTCTGCCTGGGGAAACGCCTAGTGCCTCCTGGCCAGGCCCTCCTAGGGATCAGTAGAATGGGACCCACCCTGCTCTCCTGCAGAGCACGGCCCAGGGTGGGGGCCACACTCCCACCTCCAATGGAGCCAGCGGAGAGGACAGAGAGAACAGAGAGGACAGACAGCCAGTGGCCGCAGGGAGGCCTGCATTCAGAGGAGGATGCAAACAGCATGTGAGTGGCCCCTGGGTGACCCACAGAAGAGGCAAGCCCTGGGAAGGCTGCTAACGTCGGCACAGGGCGGCACCAGGAGTCGCCAGCCACTGAGAAGGCTCCAAGCTCCATTGGGATGTCTCTGACTTGGGCCACGTCCTCCACCTGGGCGACCTCCGAAACAAGCCGTTCGAACATAAATCCCAGGCCAGAGTTTCCTCGTAAAGTGGTTGTGCTGTGGGGGAGTCTCTGGGAGAGGCTGAGGACACGTTTTTGAAGTCCAGTTTTCCCGACAGTTAACAGTCTAGACAAAAGCATGCTCAGGAAGGACAAACCCACACCTACAGATCGCCTCGTGGCTCTCACCACAGCATAGGCACTTACACGCTGCAGGAAACGAAGCCCGTGCCCAGCAGCAGAGGCTTCAGCCCCACGGGAGGCCCAGCGTTCTGGGCCCAGGCCCAAGTCCTCCCCAGGGCTTGCAGATCTGGTCCTCTCCCTCCTCACACCCCAGCATCAGCTGGCTGGGCCCCCTTGTTTGGTTAGCTGGGCGGCCATTTGCATCCAGCTCCCATTATTGACCCTGATTTTCTGAGTCACCCAGAAGAGTCACCGAGTCTGGTTTCCGAGGACTTGCCCTCCTTATCTTGATAACAACCCTCATACCTCTCCAGTTCGAGAGGGGCTTTCGCATGCTGCAGGGGCTTATGGTCATGGGTTACCATCCTACAAGTGCAGAAGGGGCCACACAGGACACGAGGTTACTCCCCGCACCTCTGGCCACCGTGGGGAAGACCTGCACATCAGGGTGAAGAGCCTCAATGCCCCATGAAGGGCCTGGATGGGGCAGGGAGACGGGGAGCGTGTTGGTCCAGAGCCCTGGAGACAGTCCAGGCCAGGATCGTGAGAGCTGTGGGAAGAGTGCAGTGCCGGAGAAGAGAGGGGCAGCGGGAAACTGCAGGGGGATGCCCGGAAAGGGAAGGTCCCAAACACTGAAGCTAAAAGACCCGGGGAGCTAAGGAATGGCTGTGCCTCTGGAAGGAGCAAGGGACACGGGCTCTGTCCAAAGTGCCGCTGGAGGGACTAGCTGCCTTAAAACCCCAGGTCTCCTGTGACCTCACAACGTCTTTCCCTCTCCTTTCTTCCTTCCTTCCTTCTTAACTGATATTATATATATATATATATATATATATATATATATATATATATTTATATATATATATATATATATATATATATTTTTTTTTTTTTTAAGCAACTTTGGATTTACAGAAAAAAAAATCCTGAAAATCAGAGTCCCGCATCCCTGCGCCCCCAGGCGGTGTCTGCATCGCGCACTGGTGTGGGGCGTTCGTTAGTTAAGCCAATACTAACACGGTGCTGGTAACTAAAGCCCAGCCTGCATGGACTCTCTCTGCCTGTGTCCACCTCGTAATATCCTACAGAAAGCCTGTGGCCTGGACCTCCCCTCCGTCCCCCCACAGAGCTTTGGCAGCCACTGATCTTCCCACTGTCCTCATTGCCTTCTCCAGAATGTCATGCACTGGGAACTGTCTACATGCAGCCTTGTCAGATCGTCTTCTCTGAGTGAGCAAAACGCATTTAAGGTTTCCTGCATGGCGTGATCACTCATTTCTTTTTATCCACGAGTAATATTCAACTGTCTGGATATATCCTTTCAATTTTCTAACAATTAAAAATCAAAAGAAACAAAATAACATAAGTGAAAGAGGAAAGTGTTGAGAAAAATTAAAAGCTGTGCTGGGCAGGATGGCACGGGGTCAGAACGGGGAGGCTGAGGCCGGAGGACACCTCGGGCCCAGGAGTCTGAGAGCCGCCTGTGAACGCAGCGGGACCCCATCTCAGAAAAAAATAAAACTCCTGCTCTTCAAAGGACCCCCTGAAACGAGAGGACAAGCCTGGGAGGAAGTATCCGGAAACCAGACGCCTGACAAATAAGGTCTACCCCAATCTGTAGATGACCCCGAGACTCAACAAGCAGACGGCAGAGGGCCCATGCAGGTCTTCCACTTTCTGGTTTGGGGTCTCACCACATTGCCCAGGCTCATCTGGAACCCTGAACTCAAGGGGTCCTCCTGCCCGGGCTTCCAAACAGCCAGGACTGCAGGCATGGGGCACCACCTCGGGCTCCAAGTGGCAAGATTTGAAGGACGTGTCACCAAATCATCCAGATGTCACTAGTCTTTAGGAAAACAAACTAAGACCACACTGAGACACCACCCTTTCCTCCTCCTCCTCCTCTCTCTCTCTCTCTCTCTCTCTCTCTCCAGGGGATTGAACCCAGGGACACCTAACCATGGAGTCACATCCCCACCCCTTGTTTATATTTTATTTGGAGACAGAGTCTCCATGAGGTGCTTAGGGCCTTCCTAAGTTATGGAGGCTGGCTTTGAGCTGGAGATCCTCCTGCCTCAGCCTCCCAAGCTGCTGTGCCACCCTACTCTCTTTACAACGGCTGACATCTTGGGTACCCAGTGAGGCTAGGGTGTGGAGTGACTGGAGATGGTGACAGAAGATGGGGACAGCCCTGGAGACGGTGTGGCAGCCTCCTGGAAAGGCAGCTGCACAAGGTCGGCCACGCGGGCCACTCCCTCTCAGGTGTTCAGCCCCGTGAGCCTGGCACAGGTGCTCACAGCAGCCAGAAAGCAACCGGGGCACATGGCAGGCAAACAGGTGAACCATTGTGGCTTACCTAGACCGTGAATTGGTATGTGGCCAAGAAAGGAAAGGAGGAGCTCAGCAAGACCACACAGCATCCATTCTGTACAACACCAGTGTGATGGCCCAGAGGACAAAACTCACCCCCGCGTGTGGGACGTACACGCTTCCTGACTCAAACAGACTCCAGTGCCACCAGGCCGCCCAAGACAATTATGAGCCGTTGAAGACAGACAACAGACGGGACACCCTCACTCTCGGGTACTGTGTCCTCGGCTCGTCAGTGTTCCCAGGTGTTCCCCAGGCAACACCGTCAAGCACCGTGAACACTGCCTTGACCCTATTAGGTGTCTCGAGTCATCCAGAGACGATTTAAAGGACACAGGAAGGTGCTTTTAACTGTGCATGTGCTATATGCAAATACGATGCCATCTGAATAAGGGACACGAGTACCTGCAGATCTCGCTATCCTGGGGTCCTGGAACCAACTCCCTCCGATAATAAAGGACAACTGACTGCACTGTTTTGCACACCTGACCGACGTCCTCTTTAGAACTGCTGATAAAAGGAAGGCTGCTTAGGGTTTTTGTATCCATTTGCTCACAGCCCAAATGGCCTTATTTCACACAGATCTCCTGTGGCTGCAGCTGCTAAATTAGTTTTTTTTGACAGCAAAGATGGGCGGTCCTTGTCCTTGCCTTGCCCCTTACCTACTAAGCACGCCTTCATCAACAGCTGCCTGCTCTAATATAAAAGGGTTTTTTTTTTTTTGGTACCAAGGATTGAACCCCAGGGTACTTAACCACTGAGCCACATTCCGGCCCTTTTTAATATTTTATTTAGAGGCAGGGTCTCAGATCCTCCTGCCTCAGCCTCCAGAGCTGCCCTGACTTAAAATTTAGAGAAAAGGGGAAGCTGGGGGGGGGGCTCAGTGGGAAAGTGCCCCTGGGTTCAATCTCTGCATTGCCCCCCCCAATACAAATTCTCATGCTCTAAACCACAGGGGGTTTCAAACCTCCCGTGGATTTAAAATAGCCAACACTCTGGGCACTGCACCGCTGCAGGGGGTGGTGGGGAGGGTGGGAGGGGGTTGGGGAGGAGGGAAGCATGAATAGGGACAGATGCACAGATGGATGGGCAGCAGAGACAGGTGAACAGGGATGGATGGAGAGAGATGATAGAGATAATGAAGAGGTAGAGACAGGCAGAAACAGATGCATAGATGAATAGAGACTTAGAAACAGGAGAGAGAGAGAGAAAGATGAAGAGAGGGACAGATAGAGCTGGTAGACGGATGAGTACCTAGGTGGGCTGGTAGGGAAACACCTGGGCAGACAGGTTCTGCCATGGACTTCGCATCTGTGAGCTCACTGTCAAGGCCACTATAACTAAAGTCTTAATAACACAGAAACAAGCAAGTGTTGATCTGATGCAGAGGACGAGGGTGCAGGTATTCAATCAATGGCTTATAAAGGAATCAGTTACTTTGAAGCCATAATTACCCAGTGCCTTCAGCAAAACATGGGAAGGGATGCATAATGGCTGAACCACACACACACAAAAAAAATCTTGCAAGTTAGTAGATTAACACTTGCCACTTAGGCTCGTTCTCTTTGAGGTCCTTGTTTAACTTTTACTTTAGTAATGACTTTCACAAATCTCAGAAAGTCTCCGAGCTCCTGCAGAAATCTCAAGGTGAATTCAAGGTGCACAAAGCCCTGGGCTTCTATGGCTGGGCACTGCTGCTACCCTCTGAGCAGGGCTCACGCTGGGGGAAAGATAATAACTGTGCAAATGACAGGTGTAATGTCCCAGCAGCAGGTCATTCAGTAGAACCACCCGGAAAGCAAAATGCCAACAGCTGAATATGCCAGAAAAGCCTAAGGCCACCAGGAAGGAAGCAGCTCGCTCTTGGGGACACTCTGAGATGTCCCCCTGAGGGACACATGTGCAGAGAACCACCACTGCCCATCGGGAGTCAGAGCGTGAGAACTGGGGTCCCCAGCACAGCCTCTGCAAACCAGAGCTCAACCCTGCGGCCAGTGAGCTGGACGTTGTTCTGCTGACTGTGGAATAACAGCAGGACCGAATCCTTCTCAAGTCGGGAGGGGAGGTGGTGGCTGCAGGGGTGGCTTGGTGGCACTCTTCACACGGTGGAAGGGACAGGGCTTAGAGCCCATCTCCAGTGAGTTCTCTGTCCAGCTGAGGTAAACAAACAGGAGCTTCCCTGCTGTGAGTTCTCAGAGGCCAAAGTCATGGTTCCAAACCAGTAAGCGGGAATGGCATCTGTCCAAGGGCGAGGGCCTTCTGTGCCTTAGACGGCAGGCCTCAGAGGAGAGGCAGACACTGGGCTTCCCTTCTGGAACTCCTGGTGCCAAGATGTTTGAGGTCAGCTGCCAACTGTTCAGGGCACAGCTTTTCCTAAGGAGGGTACCAGGACAGAGGTGCCAGCCTTTCCCAAGTGTGGCCTTGCCCAGCCTCCCTGCCCACACTGCTGACTGCCCCCGGGCCAGGGCAGCGCCCAGAGTTCAGTGTCCCCACCCCCCTATCAGCAGGTACTTCTGTGGCAGGAGCCAGAACAGAATGTCAGGAACAGAGTTGAGGAAGGTGGACCTGCCACTGCAGACAGGTGAGTGGGAAGGTCAGCTGGGAAGCAGCTCTTGGAGAGGTTAACATGGGAAACCATCACAAGAAAGAGAAGCGCAGGTGACCAGGTGGGCTGTCCCCTCCCAGGAATCAGCACATCTGCTGAGGAAGATCTTTACAGAGTGACTCTCTGCTCACGCCCAGGTTCAGGTCATGTGGGATGCAGATGTTATTTTTTGTGGACAATGAACAGGCAAAAGAAATGACTAGAAGGTTCCCTCATTTTGTTCACCTAGAATTAGTGGGTTTAGCCGGCGACCGGAACTTTTAGACCTCATGGTTCTGTTTCATGTTTCGTTTCCTAAAAGTGCCAACATAAAATGCGATCAATACATACCTTTAAATTAATATGCATTTGACTTTGGAAACAGGGCTACTTCCTTTGTATTCACAAAACGTAGGTGAACAGGCCAAAGCACAGAATTATGGAAACAAAACCAAGGGGCACAGCAGATGTGGGTTCTGACAGGTGCCCAGCTGTGGTCTTAATCTGCATAGCATCAGATCCGCTCAATAGAGCGAGGGGCTGCCTGGGAGCTAGCTCTACACGGTATCCTGGCTCCTCCAGCACTGAACGCAAGCTCGGCTGAAAACACGGTTTCAGGTACTTACTGATTCCTTGAAAGAGCTCTTCGATGTTAATGGCGTTCTTCGCACTGGTCTCGACCACGATAGCACCTATGGATTCAGCGTACTCCTTCGCATCCTTCAGGGGGACCTCCCTGGAAGAGGGCAAACTCAGAGGGAATGAATGCAGGTGACCCCAGGTACTGCTCAAGGGAACAGCTTGGTTTTCCTACAGAATGACAATCACCTAGCAGATGTTGCAAGCCTGGTCTCTGGGATGGGGGAAGCATGTTGGACCAGTGCTCCTTGTCCCCAGCAGAACAAGTTCGGGGGAAATGGCTGAGAGGGTGGCGGTGTACATTTCAGCCTTCAGAGCCAGGGCTGTGCTGTGGTTTGAATGTCTGTCCCCTGCAAAACTCATGCTGAAATTTAGCCATTATAACAGCAAAGCTACGAGGTGGGAACTTCATGAGGAGATTAGGCCCTGGGGTCCCACCCTGACTGCTGGGATTAATGCCTCTGTAAGAGGGTGAGTTTGGGTCCCTTTTGCCTCTTGGACCTTCCATCTGTGAAAAGGAAGGATTTCCTTAAGGGGACAAAGCATTCAGGGTGCATTTTGAAGCCAGAATTCCCAGACCTGCTGGTGTCTTGATGTGGAACTTCCCGGGCCCCTGAGTTGAGAGCTGCTGAGTCCCTGTTCAATGGATGGGTCTGGGGCATGCTGTCACACCAGCACCACACTGGCCAAGGCAGACTGGCCTCAGTTTCCCTTTCCTGTTCCGTGATTTGATATCAGAACATCACCACTGGTGCCCATGCACCCACTCCACACAGCCGTCCCTCCCTCCACAGGTTCTGAGTCCACGAATTTGACCAGCTGCAGATCCCAAATATCCAAAATAAAACGGTGCCTGTACTGAGCACGTGCAGAGGCTTCCCCTCAACATAACTCCCGAATGGCGTGGCGTGACAACTGCCCTTGGCATTCACACTGCGAGGTCACGATTCAGAGGCCACTCAGTCACAGGGGACGTGGGCAGGTTCTCTGCAGACACAGGCCATTCATTCCACACAGGGACCTGAGCACCCAGACTTGGGAGACCTTAGGGGGTCCTAGAACCCATGCCTGCAGGATAACAAGGGACAAGTGTATCATCTTTCACAAACCAGAGGAAATATGTGACATGATTTGAGGCTCTGGAAGTGACAGTGGCTGTGTGACCACGTGGTTGGCCCTTCGAGGCCTTCACTTCTCACAGGCAGTTCCCCCGAAGGCTTCAGGACACGCGCTCAACCTACATGAACAGCCTCAAAGAGATGGACAGCTCTGTTTTCAGTGTGAAGAGGCTGTTGTGGAGCCCCCAAAAGAAGGACAGAGTTATTATGCTACGGAAGTTCATTTATTTGTTCAGTGAATATTCATCCGGCAGCCGTTGTATGCCATCCCTCTTGCACGTGGCGGGGACAACATGGGACCCTGCCTTCTGCAGCCTGCACCTTAGAGCAAAGATACACAAAACGCACCTGTGGGCTGGAGCTGGGCTGGGATCAGAGGCAGAGCACTCGCCTCAAATGTGTGAGGCATAAAAACAAATAAGTAAAAGTCCATCGACAGCTAAAATACTATTTTTTTTAAAAATCAGAGGATAGAAAGTGGTGTCTTTTGACTTGGGAAGAAGCCCTGGAGGAGTCACCTCACGGGTGACCTTGACAGTTGAGCGGGGTGGGGGTGGGGGGAGCAAGCACCCAGCCCCAGGTACCATCAAAGGTGGGTTCTGCACCCCACTCTGCTGGGTGCCGCGGTGGCTTCACGAGGGAACACTCTGGGGTCCGAGTGGAACGAGTCCAGGGTGTCTGTTGGGAGAGGTCCACGGGAATCATGGCAGGTAGCCAGGAGGCCCCTCAAGCCTGGTCTCATACCCAGTGGCCTCTGAAGAACAGGAGGTGACAGGGTGGCTCCAGGAATGCAGGTGCGCTAAGTGGATGGGGGGAGGGGGAAGGAGGACCTGGAGCCCTCCTGAAGCTGAAGGTGAGAGACAACCCACTGACCAGAAGGACAGCTGTGGGAAGGAGACAGGGCAGACACCAAGCCAGAACCGGGCAGGGAATCAGGGACGGCACCCTGACCCTCCTCTCCCTGCCTTCAAAGGCCGCAGACATGGTCTCCACTGGTGTATACAGTTACTGAGAAGATTCTACATCGGCCCTCAGATTCCTTATGGACCCCAATCATACGAGAAGAGAACTTTCCAGGTCTCAGCCAGAGAAGGCTGTAGAGTCTGCCCTGTGGCCACTGAGGCAAACCCGGCCTCACCTCCTTGTCCCTGGCAGGGTGGAACTGCCCCGGGGTGGGCGGGCATTCCAAACCACTTCAGTCCAAACACCTGCCCGACTTGGGCATTGCAAATAAAGCCACTAAGGATCTGCGGAACTCGAATCCTTGGTGTCCTTTGGTCTTTGTTGGTTGGCTTCTTGTGATGGAGGTTTCGACCCTGGGCCTCACCACTGCGCGACACTACCAGGCCACAGTTCCGGCTGTGGAAACACTTAAGGAGCCGGCGGTTACTGAGAGTCAGGAGGGCCAGCGAGTGTCCCTCCATCACAACAGCCAAGCAGCGACCACGCGGGAGTCTGCCAGTGCTTCCTCGCTGTGGCAGAGCAGAAAGTTCCTGAACATTGGAAATAGGGGCCACCTGGTGGGACTGAGCCCTCGACCTGTGAGGTCTGCTCCCACCCTGGGCAACTGGTGCTGTAATTCAGTCAGGCACAGGCACTGGACACCATGTTGGGAGGAATAGGGGCTCTAGGAGGTTCGACAGGCCTGTGTTGCCCCAGGGTCCTTGGGCTGTGCATGGGTGTCCCCTGCAGCTTGCAGCTGACACATTCTAACAGCAGGCCAGCTCAAGTCCCCTTCCTCCTGCACCATGGCTGCAGGAAGGAAGCCGGTGCCCCAGGAGGGGCTCCTGAAGTCCTACCTGCGAGGAGGAGCGTCCGCCCGCTGGGTTATGGGTGGAATAAGGCTGCTTCAGCCCTACCAAGCTCCTTCCACTCCATCCACCAGCAAGATGCTGTCCAGCACCGGGGTGAGGTCAGGGGCAGGCACAGGCGGCCTAGGTAAGAACCTGACTGCGGAGGTGGCCAGGCTCAGGCCCCAGGTGCTGACCAGGGAAAGCCCCTCCTCCACTGAGCGTCCACCTCATGCACTTCCCCAGGTCCAAGGCCCCCACTCCTGCCAGCAGGTGGTTGACCACTGTAGGACCGCCTTGTGCCAAGAGAGTGGGCACTGTGAACTGCCGCAGGAGGCCCTGCCCACAGAAGAGGCCCTGCCCACAGGGGAGGCCCCATGTCAGCGTTTCTCAAGTGGACCTTGGCAGAGCCGAGTCAGCAGGCGCTGGCTCCTGCACCCTCCCACAAAAGCCAAGACTTGGGCAGACATGCGTGGCAGAGAACGGGGGCTATCAGGTTCCTCGGAGTCCAATGCCACCTTACGCCCCAGGAGGGCTCATCTGGGTCCCCGCTACTCTGCCACACAGGGGCAGGAACTGCCAGCCAACTTGCCAAGCACGCTGGCTTCCACAAAGGACCCCAAGAGGAAGCAGCCTCATGTTCTCAAATCTTTTTTTGATTAGAAAACTCTGAAGTCCATTCGGAGCGACCCCAGGGTGGTGGGGAGCAAGGGAGCCCGGCGACCCCTGGAGTGAGCCACCCACTCTGGAGGTCCTTTCCTGATCCGTGAAGGTGCCCCTTGCACAGCCAGCCTTTCCACACCCTTCCAGCCTGTCCTTTGTCTGGGGACCTTGTTTGGGTATTTTTTGCCACAGGGAAGCCTCCATCTTGTCAATGTCACCACTTTCCTCAGTGGCTTCTGTGGTCCTGGGTCTGACTGAGGTCATGGTGCAGGGTCACCCTCGTCCAAGCTCAACTCTGCAGTTCGCCTGTCTTCTCCAACTTTAATGGTTTTGTTATTTAACATCTGAATCTTTATTCCATTTTGAATTTATCTTGTCTGATTTTTCGCCTGTGACTAGCTAATCATCCCAATATTACTGATTACTCCTTTTTTACACTGATTTAAGTATCGTCTTTATCATAAACTAATTTCCCTGTCTATTTCTCCCCACCTCTTGGTCCTCTGGGCTGTTTGCTGATCCTTTGGTCCGGTCTGGGCAGCGCTGTCAATAATTTACTACTGAATCTGAAGGGATAAGTTCCCCCTCAACACTATGTTTAGTTTTCTACATGAATTTTAGGATCGTTCTACAAAACCTCTTTTACAAGAGTCATTTTTGTTATTTGATGGATACCTTAGCAGATTCACACATCAATTAGAGCAGATGGACATTTTTACAATACTCCAGTGCCCTATCCAAGGAAGAGGTACCCATTTCCATTGAAGTCTTCTTTTATGCCCTATGGGAAAGTTTTATCTATTTATATTTGGCTCATTTCTTGCTAAATTCATTCCTAAGATTTGCAAGTCTTCAAAAAATTTTATACTATATACATGCCAATAATTGATCATTGTGTGTTATAAATTTGTATTACTAGTGTCATGAAAAGCTTAATTTCTAATGTTTTTTCAAGTTGGTTTGTGTGTAGGTAAAGAGCAGATGCTCTATTCCAACAGTTATTCAGGATAATCTTGGTTTTACTAACCCGGCTAGCAATTAAGGAAATTCCCACGAAAACAAGGACCGCACGTAGACTGGCCAAGAGGGAGCTTCACTGCCCGCCAGCCACAGCGTGCAGAGGACTCCACCCAGCAGTGGCAGGGCCTCACGACGCCAGAGCTCACAGGGTTCACTGCAGTGCCCACTTCTGCCAAGATGCTTCCAGGTACCTTGGAGCACGCAGAAAAGTCCTTGTTTTCCCAGAAAATCAAACACCCAAGTTAAAAAACAAAACACCTGGATACTAAGAACAAGGAGATGGACAGAGGAAGACCAGGACCCTGCAGTCCTCCTGGACTCAGCCTTCTAGACAGCCTGGGGCCTGGTTTCCCAGAGCGAGTACACTGACCACCTGTGCCAGCAGTTATCTGGGGCTGGCTAGGCATGAGGATCTGGTGCTCCTGAACTACCCCATCAGACGTCTCAAGGGCAAGCCCCACATTCCAGCAGCTCCCACGCGCTGCCCACTAAGGGGGTGGACTGCAAAGTGTCAGGTCTGATGAAGTCTGCACTCTACCCACTAGTAACCGGACCCTGTGAATCGAGAGTTTGGACCTCTGAGCCAAGGCAACTCTGTGAAGGACACGGCGAGACATCTGCTGTTCAGCCCCATTTTGCAGGCAGAAGAATGCAAGGACAATGCACTTGAGCCTTTCCCAAGACAGATCTGGTGGCTTCCAGCAGTATGTCACACTTCCAGAGTTCCATCCTGGCAGTGGCTAGGCACTTACATTCCGCCTCTCTCCTGGAACATGACAGAACGCCTCCTTTAAAACTCCCCCTGTGCTTTCACTCTCTCCCAGGCACAACCCTGTTCAAGGTCAAGTTTAACAGACCGGCCAAGCCAGCCTGCACAACACGGTCACCGTGAGCAGAGACAGCTGAGTGCCCAGTGGGACCCTTGTCCATCAAAACCATCCCACTGGCTTAAGGTACTGCAGCCCGACACCTCGGGAGTCGTCCACAGCATCCCATCAGAGTCGAGTGTTCAGAGGCAGGTTAGGGGACCACATGCAGGGCCTCCCAGCCTTCCCTCCCCAGCACCCACCCGGTGGGCAGTCAGAGCTCACTACGCTCCTGCCAGCCTGTATTGTCCCTAAATATGCAAAAAACGTTTGTGTAACTAACACAGGGTTGAGGCAACTGAGAAGAACCAAATCTCTGCTAAAAATGCTAGTGCTTACGACATGAACTGGTTTACCCACCAGTGGAATGACAACTGAAATGGTTTTCTTTTAAAGAACAAAGAATAATTACTACCTTCACAGAAACAGTCTGACTGGACAATGACCCACCTCAATCATCTGAGCCCTTCACCTGTCCTGGGTGCCCGGAAGCAGGTCGGTTCCCACGGGTCCTGCCTGCTTAACACCCTGTGTGGGAGCTGCTGACCACAGCCCCGCCCTGGTGTCAGGTTCCGGTCTCAGGCCTGTGTGGCCTGTTTCTCATGGAAAACACCAGCATTTGGAATCGTGCAGGATTCCATGAACGTAAAACAGGGTTCTCTTGGGGGCCTTGGCCGTACCTTGGCTCCTTAACAGCCTTTCTCCAGGCAGAAGTTTAGGCTGGTCCTGAAGAGGCCAGAGAACCCTGGACAGAGCAGTGAGCTCCAAATCCCCCAGCAGGATCAGACGGGCTCCATTTCCCCTCTTGCTGGCTTGGGGATTACTGCTGGTCATGGGTCCCATTTGTACTTTATTTCTTACGAGACGCAGGCTGGCAGGAAGGTCAAGATCGCAGGCTCTGGAACACATGACTGCCCCTCCCCCCAGGCGCTCTGGGCTTGGTTTCCTTGTGGCTAACACGGGGCACAGGAGCAGCCTTGGCGCCCTCCCCGACCTGGAAAGCAGCAGGGCCACCCAGCTTGGGCAGGGCATCGGGGCAGGCAGGAGCGGGCCGCTCTCCACCTGAGGCACACATCGAGGGCATGGCCCTGGTGCCTCAGTGTCACAGAAGAAAGCGCCATGTGCCGTGACACGGCCTCCAGACCAGTGGTAAGCCGCGACGTGCTCCAACGCGTACCTTCTAACATTTGGGATACAGCAGATCTTTATTATCCAGCATCTCAAATTCTGTTATTTGGTTTGTGTAATTAGTAATAAAAAATTTCCTATGTCCATTTTTTGGCCCACTCCCAAGACTGGAATACATTTTGGAGTCACATGAAAGCAATATAATTCTTATTTTCCGCCAAAAAAAATGTGTATTTCCAAATATGTTTTCAATCTGTTGAAAATGTAGCATCACTCCCAAACGTGGAGCAACAGAGGTGCTGCCCGGTGTTAGCTGCACGGCCCCCAGGAATCCAGACAGTTTTCACTGCCCGCCAAAAGGCTGGCAAATGGGTGTCCTATCTATCTACAACTAGCGGTGTCTCCTGAAGCATCAGGAGCCCAGGGCCCCAGAGGCTCTGGAGGAGATGGTGCCCAACAGGTAGCAACAGCTGCCACCGTTCTGAGTGAAGGGGAAGCAGGGGCAGAAGCCCTCCTGTCCAGCACATTGGCCACTGGAGACCCATTCCCTGTGCCCTTCCTAACCTCTCAGCCAGCAAGGCGATGACCCTCCCAATCACACATACCATGTTCACCCCCTGCTCCACCTCCTCCCAAAGCTGCTTCCCTCCAGCCAGGCACAGGGGCGCACATCTGTGATCCCAGGGGCTTGGGAGGCGGGGACAGGAGGATCACGAGTTCAAAGCCAGCCTCGGCAATACATCGAGGTGGTAAACAACTCAGTGAGACCCTGTCCCTAATAAAATACAAAATAGGGCTGCGGGTGTGGCTCAGTGGTCAAGTACCCCCGAGTCCAATCCCTGGTACCAAAAAAAAAAAAAAAAAAAAAAAAAAAAAGATCCTTCTCCTCTTTTCTTGTTATTGAGCCACAGAAATAGGTTTCCTGACTGAATGACCGAGGGATGGTGGGACAAAGCTCCTTCTCCCTGCCCTCGGCTGGCCACAGCCTCCAGTACAGGAGGGACATTCTCCACTCAGGGACAGCACCCCAAGGGTCCCCCCTTACAGCTAGAGACACCCCAGTGCTGACATAAGTCCCTAGACCACGAGTCCACTCCTCAGACAGGGAAGAGGCCAGACCGGTGTCCGCAGGGCCTCCTGGGCTGCCTTTGCTGGGAGCTGGGGTCCTGGCAGAGGGCTACCCACAAGCAAGGCTGCCCAGGAGGACCAGCTCCAGCCCATAGCCTTGCTGGGAGGCCTTCCTCACTCCCCGGGGAAGACAGAACAAACAAGGCTTGATGCCCTCCATTGGCCGTCTCCTGCACCCTCCCTTGCCCCTCCTGACTCACAGCCCAACGCTATGGAACCAGGAAGTGCCCACAGACCCTGAGTGTGAGGAGCTGCTCACAGGAGCATCCACTGGACAAAGGCCATTGCCCCAAGGAAGAGCCCACACCTGGAAGTCCAGAAGGCCCAGCGCAGGGTGTGGACCCAAGGAGATGAGGCCAAGCATGGGCACAGGGACAGGCCTGCTCTGGGAGGGCTGGGCAGCAGTTTCCCCAGGAGATGGACTGTGGTGGCGGCTATGAGTGGAGCCTTGCTCACAGAGTCGACCTTGACCCCAGAGGAAGGGTGAGGGGTCATTCTGCTGAAGGCTTGGGTAGGGAGAGGCTGCCCATTTTTCTCTGACCCGACACTGGAGGTCCTGGCCCTCTGACAATCCAAGCAGATGTTTCCTGAAGTACCTGCTGCCCCTTCATGGACACTGCACGGCCAGGTGACCCTAATCCCTTGCCTGTGCCAAAGACAACCAGGGAGGGGCTGGGTGTCAGGCTGCAGCCTGGGGGCCTCATCCTGACAGAGGCAGGCAGACCAGCCCCGGCTGGTTCCCCTGAGGGCCATCGAGGTGAGAGCCCCAGGAAGAGGGGCGGGGCAGCTGGGCTGTCCTCCTGCTGTGGGCATGGGCAGTGCTGGCCTGCTTCAGTTCTCCTGGGGTCTGTAGGGCACAAGAGAGGACAGGCGGTAGGGCCTGCAGTCAGAGCCTCCTTCTCTCTCCCAACCACTCCTCTCACCTAAGGCAATGCTTTCCGCTTCTGGTCCAATCTGTGGACACTTGTCAAAGGATCACTAAAAATGGCTGAGTTCCCTGCCTCCCTCTTGTGTGAGTGACAGCCTCTGGAGCTGGATCCTGGAACTTTTAACAAGTGGCCTGTGGATTCGGAAGTTAATGAACCTTCTAAAGCCCAGAGGCAAGGTCACCCATTTCTTCTCTCTCAGTACTTGATTGCCCCACTTTCCTGCCAGGCCCAGGACAAGGCTCCCAGCCCTTCTGAGAGGCTTTTTTTTTCTATGAGACCCCTGGCCACGCTGCGGGCAGGGAGCGAGACAGGCCGGGGGGAGCAGTGCCAGCTCCTCAGTCTGCTCCCTGACGGCTTTATGCCCACACAAGTCTCCAGATTCTGAGATCTAATCACCGCTGGCCCAGCAGTTGGGAGAGAGGCCCCTCCACCTGTGTCCTCTGGAGCAAGCACATGATGCACACTGATCCCTGAGCGGGCTCCTCCTCTGCCGGGCACTGTGCATTCAGATGCCTCCAACAGTGGAGCCCGGTTCAGAGGCTGCTCCACTCCTGTCCCAGAACCTGTCACAGGGCGGCTCCTCCCACAGCTGACAGACTTGTGCCATTAGAGCCTGCTGGGTGAGATCTCTCTCTCTCTCTCTCTCTCTCT
This sequence comes from Spermophilus citellus, assembly GCF_964194105.1. NCBI lineage: Eukaryota > Metazoa > Chordata > Mammalia > Rodentia > Sciuridae > Spermophilus > Spermophilus citellus. The sequence continues at coordinate 14,597,731 of NC_138198.1, read as the reverse complement.
CTCTCTCTCTCTCTCTCTCTCACACACACACACACACACACACACACACACACACAGGAGTCCCTTGCAACCCTGATGAAAATACTGTTTTCTGGGAATTACAGGAGAGCAAAGCATTTGGGGATTAGAGGAAAAGAAGGTCAAGCTCTGAATGAAGCCTGGGAGGTTTGCAGACTTGGCTGACTCCCCAGAAAACCCAGGCCAGGGGAGGTCTGCAGCAGACAGACCAGCTGGCCATCGCCCCTGTCCTGCATGGGACGCCCGACGGACAGAGGCCCTTTGGCTCACAGGCCCCACCTTTTCCTGGAATATTCCTGTCTCATGTGTTTGGGGCAGAGACCGTAGGGCGGGCCTCCTGTTGCCTGGGTGGGAGGCTTTGGTTGCTGCCTTGGGTTTCTGTTTGTTTGTTTTGCAGTGCTGAGGATCAAGCCAGGGCCAGCCCAGCAAGCACTGAACCATTGAGCCATGTCCCGCTCCTGGAGGGAGTGTCATAGCCTTCTCCTGTGTTTCCTTTGCACACTGGTGTGTGAGCTTGGCTCAATGTGTTCACAAAACTTCAGGGGAACATAGCCTGTGGGAGACCAACCTTGCACGTGACTGGGTCATACTCCCCGGCTGGGTGCTGAGGCGCTCAGTCACAGAAATGTGGCAGAACTCTCCCCATCCTTCTTGGGTTTGAGGGACGGTGTCTCGTGCATGGGTGTGTCTTGCTACAGCCCCAGGGGTGAAGCTACGCTCAACTGTTGCTTTGTAATATAACCCTTTGCCCTGTTTAGGATAGAATCTTCCGTGGAAGTGCCTTGTGTGTGTCCCCTTCTCTTACTGTGCCCTTGGGTGTGGCCCACCCAGATGTCAGTCAACTTGCTGACAGTGGACATCATGAAGATAGACTCAGCCCCCTGAAACCTGACCCCTTGCCTCATTTGAATAGCTTCTCCTCAATAAAAGGGGTCAGTGTGTGCTCTCCCTCTCTCTCTTCCTGCGGACCCTTAAGGTCAGAGGAGCCCGTCACAGCGACCCAAACAAAAAGGTATTTGTGTCTCTTGTGTGGTTATTTTGTGCAGCCCAGTTCGCCCAGTTTTCCTGGAGTGATCCTTGTGCCTTTTAGTCTCGAGAACAGAAACCCGGCAATAGCCCCTCTGAGTTTTGCTGTATGTCCAAGGGTGTGTATGTAACGTGCATATGTAGACATACCACACAAACCACTGTTCCAACATTTCCTATTTTATCTAAATAAACTTTTTATTCATTGAATTTTTAGTGAGGCAATATAGATGCACAAGCAGCTATCAAAAATAATACCAAGAGATTCCTTGCACTTTTGCAGTTTCCCTACAGGGTCACATTTCACAAAACCATCAAGAAAAGATGTCGGCACTGAGACCCTGTCCCGTGCTGTCTTCCCAGGTTTCCTTGTGTCCACTGGTGGGTGTCAAGTTCTATACAGTCCTATCAACTGGCAAGGGCATGTTGCTGGTGTCAAGTCTAAGGACTCTTTAGCCTGGGCTGGGGTTGTGGCTCAGCAGTAGAGCACTCGCCTAGCACATTCGAGGCCCTGGGTTCAATTCTCAGCACCACATAAGAAATAAAATAAAGGTATTGTGTCCATTTACAACTAAAATATAAATATTTAAAAAAAGACTCTTTAGTCTTAGATCCTAATTTCTCTTAGGAGTTTTTCTGAAAGTTTTATGGTTTTACATTAAAATCCATGACCCATAGGTTGGCATTTGTTTTCATTTTGCCTGTGAAGTTGGACCACCGGAGCTCCCTGTGGGAAAGGCTCTCCTGCCTTCCTCCCCGTCCCTCCTCTGTTAGCCAGCTGAGCGCAGCTGTGCAGAGTCACTTCCGTGCTATCCCAGGGCCTCTTCGCACACTGCCTTGGTTGCTCCTGGCTACCACAGTGCGCCTGGCTACGGGACGCGGGGTCCTCCATTCTGTGTCCTCTCAGTGCTCAGCTGTCCTGGTGCCTGTGACTCAACCAATAGGCGTGACACTCTTTGTAGGGTGATGGGAAGGTTCTAGAATCACCTCTGTGAGTACTGAACTTACTGAGCCACACACTTAGAATTTTATGGATTTTGTGGTTCATAAACCATTTCAATTTAACTTATTGTTTGCAAGTAATATTGTTTAAAGGTACAAGGATCAAACTAGACTTTCTCGTTGACCTAATCAGAGGTTGAAGGAGAATCACAGAGTGATTTCCTTGCTGCATGAGCCAAAAACAAATGCCATCTAAAATGGTTTTGTGCCTGACAAGAGGTCAGTGCAAGACCTGGCAGAAAGGGCACTACCTGGGACTGTACCTGGGACTGACGTCGCCCCTGGAGGCAAGACTGGGTGGCCTTGGGTTCTCCCACAGGACCTGGGTTGTGAGTGCATCTCCAGTCGGGAGTGAGGCGGTGGGTCGTGTCAGCCAGGGATCCTGACAACCGCCCAGGCAGGAATCCGCTGGGCACCAGAATAAGAGGTGAGTGTCCACAGTGCTGGTGGCAAGGCCAGCACGGGGCAGGCCTGTCTCCCTGGTTGAGGAGCCACCCTGTGACAGAGCCCTCCCTGAGCCGCAGGGGCCTCTTAACTGCTTCAATATTTTGAACTTGAACCAGAGAATACCAAGCCAGGATCTCAGGAGACCAAGGCTGGGCATCCTGGCCACCAGAGGTAAAGGCAGCCCCGCTGCCCTAGGCAGATGTTGCTGGCCGGCAAATGCCCATTTCAACTGGACGCCAGCTCTACATAACCATGAGCCCTCACCAAGGCCATTCCTCTGGGAACTATTTCCACTGGACCCTGCTCCAGCCGAGGCCACTGCCCTGCCCTGCTCCCAGGGCGAGCGGAAAGTGATCCTGCAGGTGGGGGCCGGGCAGCCTTTCCGGATCACAGCAAAGACGGCAGACATCTGAACTCAGTCCAGGGAGCTTGAGGATTGTCCAACCCCCAGGAAAACAGACAATTAAGTGGGTTTATGGCTATTACTATAAACCAACAAGATGCAACGTGATATAAGGCTTCTGAAATCCCAAAGCAGCCGAGCAATTTGTCAAATGCCGTGATACAGACCTTTGCAAGATCCATTTTCATTGCTTATTTAACTCTGGTTTGGTCAAATTTGGATTAGCAAAACCAGAAGCCTGACATAACTGTCCTTGTGAAAATCGACGACTGGACATCCTGAAATTAGACCAGGTATAGGGACCACGCAGTCCAATGCAGCAGACCCCCCGCCCCCCTCAGTGGGTTCAAAAACATTAAGTGGAAAATTCCAGGAAAAATGGTTTACATTTGAATAACTTTTATTACAGGTTATGATTATTGCGTTTCGTTTCCATCCGTGGTTAGGGTCCTCTGCTGTGCTGTGTAAATAAGCTTTCCCAGAGGATGTATAGATAGGAGAAATGGGGTACCACCTGCAGCTTCAGGCACCCACTGAAGACCGTGGACTGTGTCCCCGTGGAAGCAGAGGGACCACTGCACAGCCTTTCTTAATCCCATTCAGATAATTAAACAGCTCACTCACTAGGCTAGAGGGAGCCACTTCAAACTCCAACCGTGTGGACTGGGTCCCTGCACCCCTCTCTGTGTGCTCTGGTGTGGATGTGACTGCGTGTGCCCCAGGGGCACAGTCCCCATGTGGGGGTGCTGAGCTGTGGGACCCTTCAGAGGCGAGGCTGACTGACGGTGGGCACCACCCCAGGGAGAGGTGAATGGAGTGCCCACTGCACCCTCAGCCAGCTCCAGCAGGGTTAGGGCTGTGAAGAGAGAAACTGGCCCCAGCTCTGTGTGGCTCCTGTGTCACCAAGTGACCCTTCTGTACACAGCTGGTCCCTTTATGTTATGCAACAGCCACGGGACACTTGCCAGAACACCACTGTCACGTTCTTGAACCTCCAGACAAAGCTTAAAAAGCCTCTTTTCTTTATAGTGCCCAGCCTCAGGTATTCTAACACAGCAAGCACCAGGCAAAGGAAGCTACAGGACCCACTTCACAGGGGGCCATCGCGTAGCTGTGCTCCTAGGAAATGCCCCAGAGTCAGACCTCCGAACCCCACAGCAATGTTCTGTGGACCAGACTATATGCTTAGGTTAAAATCCAGAATTAAAACAGGCACGGATGCTACGGAAAGTATTAAGAATTCAAATGGTCATTTTCCATACGAACGTGTTGCTAAAATTGTTAGTGGGAATGAGAATAGTAATGGAGATCGTAGCAATAAAAACGTCAACAAAACACTACAGAGATACCTGGGGTCAGGCATGTGACTGTGCTGCATATGGATTGTTGGTTTTGATTTTTTTTTTTTTTGTACTAGGGATTAAACCCAGGGGTGCTGAACCACTGAGCCACATCCCCAGTCCTTTTTATATTTTATTTACAAAACAGGGTCTTACTGAATTGGTTAGGGCCTCACTAAGTTGCAGAGACTGGCCTCAAACTTGTGATCCTCCTGCCTCAGCCTCCTGAGTCACTAGGATTACACCGTGCTCCACATGGGTTGGATTTTAACATTCCTCATCTCCTGGCTACCAGATTTGCATCAATTCTCCTTGACCACGTTGACCACCACAAGTGAGTAGCTATCAACTGTGTCATCACCCGGGGAGGCCAGAACCCCCAGCCAGGCAGGGAGGAGGGCAAAGGGCAAGCCCTGTGCACAGGCTTGAGCCGGCTCACCTGATGTCTGAGAGGTCACACTTGTTCCCTGCGATGGCCACCACGATGCGTTCTGGGCCATGTTCCTTCAGTTCTTTCACCCATTTCTTCAGCGTGTGGAATGAATCCTAGACCAGAGCACAAGGCAGTTGTTGAGCCAACCCACCAATGTGACATTTGGCCAAATACAAACACAATCTCCCCATAATTTAGAGGAGACCAACATTTTTAAGAAACTCTCATAGTCAACATTAGCTACGTGATTCCTAAATAGTCTATGGCAGTTTTCCTTTCTCCAGAATTAACACCTGGTGAGGTTCAGAAAATCACTGTAGTCGTTTTTCTATAAATAGCATAGATTTAACGCTCTCAGGGCTGGGAGGTGGCTCCCTGGGAGATGGCTCCCTGGGAGAGCCTGCCTGGGGTGTGAGGCCTCATGTTCTGCCCCAGCACCGACAAACACAGCTGCGGCCTTGACTCTGGTGGAGGAGCCCGCTTGCCTGAGCGGGCCTTCACCACCATCCCTCAGGTCACAGGAGAGGGGTCAGATCTCAGGATAGCACAGTGTTACTAGAGCAAGGGCCATGCACACTGAGTGGCACTTCAGGGGAAGAAGTCACGATCCAGTTGTCCGGAAAGCGGGGAAAATGCTGCCAAACGACATGCACCTGAATTCTGTACACACTGCCCTCATCTGTGGGGGACGCACCCCAAGACCCTCAGTGGATACCTGACAGCATGTAGTCCCAAGCCCCAGTGTTCACCATGATTTTCCTCCACCTACATGTGCATGATGACGTTTGATTTATAAATTAACAACAGCATGGGATGATTATGACCGTGCACTGCAATGGAAGTCATTGAAACTTAGGAAATGTCTTTCTGGAATTTTCCACTTCATATTTTCTAATGGCAGTTGACCTTGGGTGACTGAAACTAGAGACAGGGTGACAACTGTACACAAACACAGCACACGCACCTGCGTGCGCCTGTGCCCTTGGCATTTAAAGGAGCACGATCAAAACGCTACCAGAAAATAAGTACGCAGACTTAATGAAACAGAGCTGAGAGATAAACTTTTTCTTAAAATGCTGACACTCTGGAGGCAATGTCAGCAGACAAGATCTGGGGACAATATCTATAAGTGGACGGTCCAGTGTTTAGAAAGGGAAGTTCTCTGTGGTCTGATTTAGAGGTAAGTCTGAGACGCTTCATCAGGTACGGATGACATATGCTCAAAGGAGGGTCCTTGCCCTTGACCACCCACTAGGAGGCCTCATCCCAGGCTCCTGGCAAGACTCAACACTGCCAGCTCTGCTGGGGTCCCCCGAGACAGGGATGTCACCACAAGGGCCCCTGGTCCTAAAGGAGGCACTCTCACCTGTTTGGTGATGTCGTACACGATCACGGCAGCGGCCGACCCTCGGTAGTACATGGGCGCCAGGGAATGGAACTGCAAGAACACAGACAGACGTTAGACCACCGACATCAACGTGTGCTTCCACTGTTGTCCCCACAGGGTCTGCAAACTCCTCTTGGGATTCTTCCAGGGCTCCTGTTAACTTTCCTCTCCTCTCCCCCAAACACAGGCTTGCAGTTTCCAGACCATGAAACCTCCTCAAGAGTGCAAAACCCAAAGCCCAATTTTACTTACAATGACACCGTCCTGTGAACTGTCTTCTCTGCACTGCCCGTCACTGATCTAACATGGCCACCCCGGGCAATCTCAGGAGATTACATAGCAGCAAGAAAATACGTGTCCCAAGGGAGGGAAAGAGCACGCTGGAGAGACGGCTGGACCTTGCAGAGCCGGTGGCCAGGGCAGCCCCAAGCAGTGTCCCTGCTTGCTGGCCCTGGCCCTGCCAGCTCCTCGGTCCAACAAATACCACCCCAAAACTCTCGGGAGGAGGCAACTGTCTGCCACGGGTCTTTCCAAGCCCAATGATGCCACTCAAATGTGCCTGCTGCAATTGCTAGGCTCCCACGGTGTACACCTAGGTGGCCTGAGATCCACGTGTCACACCCAACAAAATGCCCATGGTTTTCAAAACAGCCTCCACCTTAGGAAGAGAGTCGTACAAACTTCATTTCTCAAAGCTCCCGGGGAGCCAGGCGGTGGTGGCCTGAGGTGGACGGAGCTCCCTTCCACCCCGGCCTCCTTGAGCGGGCGGGGCGAAGGCCTCATGAATGATTGAAGAGACGGTGGCAAAGGAGGCATTACTTATTCCTTCCTTCCTCCAAATGGAATCACTTTGAAATAAATCTGCTGGCTCAGCCACTTAGAGGGCTTTATTGCCGGGGACGTGGGGGTTTTAATGAGTTAGAAGTTCCCATCTCACTTCCAGAAGTCAATAATGCACTGACCAAGGGTAATGTTTGTGGGGGACAAAACGATGACTCACTCCTGGCACACACTTTCCACATACATAAAGCAGATGCCCCACCGTCAGCCTCCGAACGCCTCCGAACGCCACGTGACTTCCGCAGGGTCAGGACTAGGACCCAGGGGACGCTGGCAGAAAGACTCGGCTAGAAATGAAAGTCAGGATCCCAGGAGGCTAACAAAGCTCTGTTTTAAAATCTCACTGAAAGGATGTTGGAGAATCAGCCCAATAGATGTCAGTTCAAAATCTCTTCTTCCCCAGTTACCAACGACACACCTGTGAGACCAGACTCCAGGGCTCAGGTCACTCTGTGGCCCATTTAATTGTTTAGAAGCAGCCGGGGAATTGTGAAAGGCAATGCTCGTCTTCAAAAGAGCGGATGTCCACGTCCTCAGTGGCTCTTAACCACAGCTGTCCAGCATACGGAGGAAGGGGTCTGCCAGGGGTGTCCCTCTGTAAGGGGGGGGTCGAGCACTCCAGCTCCCTGGACAGTGCTCACGGGGGGATATGTGTCAGCTCTGCATCACTGTCATGAAATGCCTGCCGTGACCAACTCAGGAAGACAACAGGCTTATTCTGGTGTGCATCCGGGCAGCGTCAGTCCGTTGAGGGTCACCCCAAGGCTCTGGGCAGCACATCATGGCGAAGTTCCGCTCACCGTGAGCCAGGCAGCAACAGACAGGAAAAGTGGGGGACCAGGGCCTGTCTCCCCAACAAAGGGCACATCCCCAACAACCTGAAAGGCCTCCCGCAAAGCCCCACCTCCTCCCCAGAGCACCACCCTGGGGACCCAGCCTCCCACACAGGGCCTTTGGGGCACTCCAGACCCTCCTCCAGCAGGGCAGAGGATAGATGGGCGTGGCCTCATAAGCGTCCACACACTGACTCAGCGCTGGGCCTCTCGAGGACACAGAGCCCTCACAAGGGCACCATGACTCACTCTCCTTGCCAACCTCAAGGCCTGGCCACCAGGAGTGGGAAGGTGGTTCTAGTGGACCACAGCACGGGACACCAGAGAACCATCAAGCCCAGGTTCCAGAAGAACACTCGATAGCACGTGGGTGAGATGGCATCATTCAGTGACTCCCAGCGTCCACTATGGGCATCGAGGCCTTCAGGCGCTTTTTGGGGAAAAGGTTTCTTGGCAAATGGGCTTGAGAGACATGAGACATAGTGCTGCTGCCCCGGAGGTGCACGGGGAACCATGGGCACATAACGGGCAGCCCAGCCTGCCATGAAGGCACCTGTCCCTCTTGGTCTTGACTCTGAGTTCCCAGCACCTCCTATGACTTGTTTCAGGTTGTCCACATCAACACCCAGGAACCTGCAGCGCCTAGAGCCACCTTAGAGCATGGCCTGACAGGAAGGGGGCTCTGAGACAGTCCCAGGCCTGGCCTGGCTCTGTCTTGGTTTTCAAATCTTGTCAAATGGAAATGGGGTCAGCAATGACAGCCTGGTTCTTCCAGCCCTGTGTCAGCGCTCGCTCATCACACAAGGACCAGGGGCTCTGGGCGAAGCCAGCTGCCCAGCCTTGCTCTTCTGACTGCCGCACTTACAACACACTCACTTCTTCCCGTCCCACACCCGCCTGCATGTGTGAGCACGCACACACACACACGCACGCACACACACACGCACGCACACACACACGCACACACACACATGCACACACACAGGGCTCAGCTGCATGGTGCACACGTGAATCAGTAGACCCCCTAACCCTCAGACCACCCTGTCCACTTGAGGCAAGAACCCTTCAGTGCAGGCTGGTGGCATCAGAAATCTCATGGCAGCATGCTCCTGTGGTCAGGAGTGCGCGGTGGTGGATGACCACTACATTTCCAAGGCGCAGCTTGTGCTGGGCTCTGCCTCCTGGAGAAGAAGGAGCTCAGCAGAGCGCCCAGGCTGGAATGCAAGAGGGGTTTCACAGCAGGATGTCCAGGGGGGGCCAGCACTGGTCTGTGACCATGACAGCATGGGGGTCTGCCTCAGGAGCCACTCAATCATAGGCCCACCCAGTCTCCAGACACTGTCCCCCAAGGCCTGTGTCCGGAAGCCACAGAGCTGGGGATTCAGAGAAGGAAGCAGGAGAGAAGATTCCTGACATTCCAGCATCAGCAAAAGAATGGAAACACATCCCCAGGGTGTCTTCCTTCCCTCACAACACCCTCTCTCACGAGGAAGCAGAGGGCCATCCAGACCAGCCACTAAGGACCTAAGGACACAGAGGGGAACGGCAGGAGACAGAGGCTGAGCTCCTGCAGCAGCTCCTGCTGGGGACCTCAGAGGACAGTGCTCCTCGCTCTGCTGTGTCTGAATTGTTCGAGAAAGTATTCAGCACGATGCGATGCGTGACAATGACAAGACTTCTCTTTCTTTCCTAATCACTGGGGTCAGAGCTTCTTACAGCAGGGGTCCCAGGTAGAGGTGAAGTCCCAGGAAGAACTGGGTTAGGGTGACCTAGGAGCCCGGGCCTCCTTTCTGCAGGTGCAGGGTGAACCTTCTTAGCAGGAAACAGACTTCTCTCCATGAGTCAGGGCCTGGGGGAGGGCGTGGATCAGTCTAAAAGGCCACCCATGAAACCTACCCCCCCCCAGGGCAGTGAGCCTCAGCTATGAGCTGTCTGTGGGCAACAGGAATTTCCTGAAGTCCAGAGGGCGGCCCCACCTTCCTAGTTGTCATGTCACAGGCAGCCGCTGACCCAGGCATCTGCAAAAAAATGACCTGGTGTGGGCACTGGCATTGGAGGAAGGTGGTCACTGCCTCTCTTCCTGTCCTCCCCGCTCGGCTGTCTCTGGGGTCTTACACCCTGCCCAAGGCAATGCCCTGCAGGGTGCAACAGCAGGCCAGCCTTAGACAGGACAGGACGCAGCAGTCGTGGCAGGAGGAAAAAGCGGATCCGGGGCTCTCCTGGGCTCAGGCACAGACAGTGGGCCAGAGCAGCCCATCTGCACAGCCCCAGAGAGTCCCCCAGTGACCCGATCACACAGATGCCATACAAGAGCGGGGTCTGGGTCCCCCAACAGCCTTAGACCTGCCCGGGGGCCCTGTCCCTGCCACTGCCTCCTCTCCAAGCAGGGTGACCTTCCTTGACCGGGTGCTGGGCATCTGGACAGTGCAGTGGCCTCTGAGCTGACCACAGCGGCCAGAGGGATCCTGATTTGAGCAGCTGGATTGTGATATTTGTTTCCACAGAATGTATTTATCTTCAACTTCTTGTTGTGGAAGTTTCCAATAAACCCAAGACAAGAGCAGTGTATAAAGAACTTCATGTTCTCGTCCCCACCTTCAAGGTCATCACCACCACAGCTGCTGGCTTCCTTGCTGCCCCTCCTGGGCTCCCACCCCACGGGCCACAGCCCCAGGAGGCTCTGAAGCAAATACCTGGCGTCTTGTGGATCTCAACACCAGAGTCCGTTTTCCCCTCTGGAAGTCAGACTGTACCACTTCCTCCTTCCAAACCCTTCTGATTTACCCAGTGCAGACCTGAGCTCCCCACGCTGGTGTCCAAGACCCGCTCCTGGGCTCCTCCTGATCCTGGAACACACAGCCACCCAGGCCTGACCTGCCCCTGAACATCCCCAGGGCCACTCCCTCACAGTTCCCACGTCTCACTGGCCCCACCCTAGGAACACCGGCCTGAGCCCTCCTCTGGCCCACAGCAGGACTCCACAGATACCTAATGACTGAACCGTGTGCTGTGTGACTCAATGGCCCTGGGACAGCAAGCAGAGAAGACTTAGGCTCAGCGTGGTCATGTGAGCTGTCGCCCCACAGCTCCTAAATGGCAAAATTGGACCTGAACACAGGTCTTTTGGCTCCAAGTTGCACGCTTCTCCCACTCCCGTGTAGCTTCCCTGAAAGGAAATGTTGCTTAAACTGATGAAACAGAGACATACTTAGTGCATCACTGAACACGTGGTATGTGCCAGCAGCCACCAGGCCCTGGGGACCCTGGAGTGTGGCAGGCAGAATAGTGGCCTCAAGGATGCCCCTCCCCAGTCCCCAGGGCCTGCACTGTGTCCTGTTTGAGGCAAGAGGGAACTAAGGTTGCCAGTCCGCCGACCTTCAGGTGGGGAGATGACCTTGGATTATCTGGGTGGCCCCGTGTGATCAGAGGTCATTGGTGGAGGCAGTGAGTCAGAGACCCGAAGATGCTGCTCTGCTGGTTCTGGAGATGGACAGGGCAGCTCCAGCCAAGCCATGCAGGTGGTCTCCACAAGAGGCAAGGAAGGGCGGGCACCGCGGCACAAATCTGCAGTCCCAGGGCCTCGGCCACTTAGCAATGAGAAACTGATGTGACTCCATTTTTGAGAAACCAGCCTCTACCTCAGACCAAAGCCTGTCCAAGGAAGTGGGCATGACCCTTGTCCTTGGAAAAACCTACAGAGCCTTCCTACGCACATACCCACCCTGCTGAGTTGTTTATCTACAAATAACAGGAGAGGTCTGAGGCGCCAGGTGTCCCTGACTCAGTCAGGCTAGGTGGGGACCCATAGCAACCCTCCTAGCAGCCACCAATCAGCATGAGACAGGGAAATACCTGGGATGCCAGATGACCCCCCCAGTAGTTTATGGTGGTTGATAATATGTTGGGAAACCATCTAGTTTAACATGTACACCCCTCGTGGCCTAAACCAATCAGTTCAAATGAATCCCCCTCTTGTACTAACCAATCACCTTACCCAACTTGTTCCCACCAGTGAATGTGCTAATCAATGTTAAGAGTTGTTGTTTGATTTTCCTGTGGTATGGAATGATTTGCTGTGTGATGTTATGACACATAGAGTATCCCCCCCAAAAAAACCTATAAAGTCTCACTGAACAAAGAACCGGGACTCACTCCCTGGGACCGCTGTGTCGGGAACGGTTGTGAGTCCAGAGTCGAGCTTGCAATAAAGACTCTTGTGTGCTTGCACCTCCTGGAGGTCTATTGGGGTCCCACAAATATGGCACTACAGCAAGACGGGGTCTCAAAGTGCAATAAAAAGGGCTGGGATGAGGCTCAGTGGTAGAGCACCTTGGGTTCAGTCCCCAGTACCACAAAAAGAGAAAAATGAATAAACAAAAGGCAAGGGAGGCTCTTCCTCACGCCTCCAGGAAGGACCACAGAGCCCTGGGTCACTTTGGCTTCAGCCCAGTGATGCCCATTTTGTAGTTCACACCTTCCAAGGGGGAAGACAGTGAGTCTAATGTTTGAAGCTCTGAGTTGTGGCCCTCACTGCGGCAGCAATGCAGGGCACCCAGCCAAGATGAGGAAGATTAAAAGGTCCCACGGAACAGCCTGGGGGCTGCAGTAGGCGAGGGGCGCCTCCACCCAGCAAGGGGGGGGGGCAGGACCCTGGGGCAGCGTCAGCTGCTGGTGTCCAGCTGGGCCGTCCTGCTGCAGGGCCAGCAGAGCAGGTAGCACAGAGCTCATTCTGGGCTCCTGAGAGCCCCACTCTTCAAGAGCTTCCCAAGGTCAATTTTTCCTCTGACTCTGGCCACTGCCTATGAACAGTGAGCCACTTTCTGGAGGGTAGATTCCAGCACTCTGAACAAAGACGGAAAGAGGGCCCAGGAGTTTCCTTTGATGTCTGGAGAGCGTGAACTTGGCCTAAGGCAGGTGCCCTCTGGGGCCTACGCCTTCTCCGGGTGCCCCCAGACCCTGCCTTTCACCACAGCTGGGTGGAGAGCAGTCCTGGAGCTCTGAGGCAGTGCCCTTCAGCTGGTCTTTCCAAGGACGGCAGGCAGACAGGGGGACAAACAGAAGGGGAACAAGAAGTCTGGCCAAGAGCACAGGGCACCCAAATTCCCGAGTGCTTCTAGGAAATCCTCGGCTCCTGGAGGAGGCAGGATGGCCCTCTCTACCTGGTATGGAAGGTCAAAGGTGAGGGCTGGCGGGCAGTGGGCTGGTGCGTGCATGAGACCCTGGGTTCCATTTCCAACACCAAAATTTTTTAAAAAGTCTACACTACACGGCTGAGATGCAACTCCAGGGGCTTATCATGTGCTCATCTGTGTTTTTCCATGATGCTCGGGACACCTCCCAGCTAAGAGGAGGGCACAGGAACTAGGTCAGAGGGCACCTCTGCTCAGGGAGCAGGGTCACATGCTCTCAAGCACAAAGCACCACTTAACAAGGCCCCGTCCTGGCTTAGAATATATTGCTGAAAAAATGAAACCAGTGCAAATAATCCTTTTAAAAATGCAACTTGTCAAATATCATAAATTTTAAGATGGTTTGCTAAATTTTAAATGATAACCTCACAAACTAATCTTGTTTATGGTTCTATATGAATTTACTATGGGGAACACATTTAAACAGACAAAAGATTTAATTCTTTATTCAGACTTTTTCCTCTGAGATCATGTTCCATTTCCAATCTTGGAGTTATTTCTAAAGAGATGAAAGACAACTTGGCTTATCACTTAAAGTGTAAATGAGCACTTCTACGTTGGGGACTAGGTAACCCCAAAGTCTTCTATAGACTGAATACAATCCTTATCCAAATTCCAGTTGATTTTTTCTTTGTAAATTCATATACAGGCTGATATAAAAATTCATGTGGAAATGTAAGGGCCCAGAGTGGCCAAAACCACCTGGAGAAAGAACCAAGTTTCCCAAGCTCAAAGCTAAACACAAAGCCACAAATGACAGGCAGGACAACGTGGTGCCACCCGCCCAGACCACCAACATGAAGCTCAGAAATGGTCAGCTGGTTTCCAGCAAAGATGCCAGGACAACTAACTGAGCAAAGACAGTCTTTATAACAAATCACACTGGGACAATGGAGCAAAGAGGGGTCCTTTCCATACCAGAGACACAAAAATCAACTCCAAACGAGTCACAGGGCAGAAAGAGATGGGCTGTGACACTTTTGGAAGAGAAGCAGGACTTGCCTTCAGACCCAGAACGGGTGCAGGCAGCACTGGGGAGAGCATGGAGACCGAGACTGCGCACCGGGACACAGGGCAGGACGGTGCTTTGGGAAACCACTGGGCCGTTCCTCTGACTGCCAACCCAAGAGCTCACACAGGACCCGTCAGGTCAGCTCCCCTCCTGAACACGTATGCCCAGGAGACCCGAAACACACCTGCACGAAACTGCGCAGAACGTTCTAGCGCCACTCCTCCAACAGCACAGAAGTGGAGGCCACCAGGGTCCACTCCCATGGCAGATTCGTAAGTGTGTTACAGGTGACCAATCTTCACCCAGAAGCCAGCACCCCAAATGGTGCAGAATCTGAGACCTGAGCATGAACCTGACCCCACAGGTGGACAACTCCACACCTGACCTCACACGAGGCCAAACACGGGGGCAACAAAGAGAGTGGTGTGCACCTGACATCAGCGAGCTCTGTGTTAGACAGAGTCCCGTCCCCCAGGTACCTCACTACACGTATTCAAATATCCCAAGGTTTTAAAAACCCAGATCAGGAACCTTCTGACGTCAGGTGCTCTGGGTGAGGGACGCTCAGCCCGATCCTTACACAACGTCCCTATTCCTCCACCACCAAGGGGAGCTGGCCAGCGAGCGAGGAGCATTCTGCACAGCTGTGGCGGAGTGGAGGGACTCATCACAGGCATGCAGATCCTGGTCCCACTTGCATGACCCGTCTAGACAGCAGCCCAGGGCCCGGGGTACAGCAGAGTGGGCTTCACATGTGACCGGCTCTGTGTTCCATCCCCAGCACCATAAAAAGGAAATGCCCCAGGGCTGGGGCATTTGCAGGAAGGTGGGATTGACTGCTAACGGGGTTTCCTCCTGGGAACTGGAGGGCTCCAAAGCTGACTGTGCAGTGCTGGGTACCCCAGAACCCTTGGACTGCACAGGCCAAGTGCAGGAAGTGAATGACACGTGCGTCACATCTCAGTGAAGACTCTTTTTAAAAAAAGAAGAGGTGGGTGGTGCTCCACCTGATAGCGGACAGATGGACGGACCCGAGCGGAGCGAACAGAGGTTAAGGCAACATTCCATGCCCTGGCCCACCGCCCTGCCCCCACACGCTGTCTTCTCCAAGAAGCAATTCACCTGCAGCCCTGCCTGGCCTGAGCGGACAGGGTATGTCACATTTCTCAGCCAGCTACCTGTTATCTGCAGGAGAAATGCAGGCCTGGGGACTTTTGTGACCCCTTCACGGACCAGATCCTAAAATTCAGGGAAATAAGGAAAATTCCTCCCAAGCAAAAAATTTGTTAAGAACAGATTCCAATTAGAACCTGACAACATGGGTCAAAGTGACCTAGAGTTGTCATTGCAGTGGGGACTTGAAAGTCTGATGTCATCCTGCTGTCATTCACAAGTCAAGAGGTGGACCTGGACAGGACTCACTGGAAACCTCTCTGGGATCCAAATAAAACTAGAGTGCAGGAGGGGCACACTGTCCTTCTCTCTGAGAGGACCCACACTCTCCTTTCCCTTTCCTGTCCCTTCAATAAACTCATGCCTGTTACTGTGAATGACGTGTCTGAAATTTTCTGAGTTGACCATAAGAATCGGGGTTTGAAGGAGGATGTATGTGCTGTCTCAGTTTCCTGGAAGGTGCAGCCTGTGGCACGCAAACCAGCAGCCAACGCAGAAAAAAAATGTGGACGAGAGCACATCTTGGATAACGAGATTCCCAACCACTAACCCTCCAGGATGGATTATCCAGAAAACATGAGTGAGGGCAGGGTCAGCTGCACCCAAGGCCAACCAGAGGAAGAGGACGGCAAGCCCCAAGGCCAGAGCTCCCAGTGAGCCTCAACCAGGCCAGGAGGGGTCCCGGGAAGTGGAGAGACCCAGAGCCACAGTACATCTGCTTCTTCTAGATGCCCTCCAGGGGCGTTGCCTCCTCCCAGCCCTGAGTGAACAGCAGGCCCCTGTCATGCACAGCCACGGGAGAAGCAGGGCCTGCAGCCCCTGAGCCCCCATGTTGTTTTTGCAAATTTCCTGTTAAGTGTGATTACTTCAAAATTAAAAGATTAAAACAAAAAAAAAGACCTCACACACATGTAACCATGGGCCAACTTTCAGGATTAATCATGATATTCTGCACCCTAAAGTCTCGTGTGTTTAAGATTGCACTTGGAATTTCCAGTCACTGGGCTGTACTGGATAAAGGCAGCTTGCTCAGGCCCACAGGGCACCATTCAATTTGTTATCCCTTATCTTTCTTTCGTATCTATGTTCTAGCAAGTTTTTTACACACTGAAAAAAAAGATAACAGTAGCAAATGACATAATGTCCTCTCCATACCAGAGAGGTGACTGGAGGCAGGTGGGTGTGGCTGGAGGAGGTGGGAATTGGGGGCCTGGCTGTGGGTATATATTTTGAATCTGGAGAGTGGAGTCTCTCTCTCTCTCTCTCTGCCTCCTGGTCACCGTGATGTGAGCTGCTTTCCTTCGCCAGCCTCTCCCGCCATGATGTTCCGCCTCACCCTGAGCCCTGAGAAGTGGAGCCTGCCTTTTATGGACCGAGACCTCCAAAACTGTGAGCCCCCGAATAAACCCACAGCATCAGAAATGCTGACTAAAACATAAGTGAAGACATTATCCTCCAGCCTAAGTGGAAAACCCAGGAGGGACGTTCACGGGGCTGGATGGGGCTGAGATGTCACGGCCCCATCACAGAGACTGCCAATGGGCACCAGAGGGCGGGCTGGCAGATGCGTCCCTCTGTGCCCCAGGGACCACTCAGGTGTGGCTCCTGCACACAGGGTGGGGCACTGAGGCTCCTCCTGTGTCACCAAGCCATTCTTTCCTGTCCAGCTCCCTCCAAACGTCCTTCTTTGTTAGAGCTTCCTATGTAGAGAGGGGGACATGCTATTAAAAAGTCTCCCCACATGCATAAGATAATAGCCCTCCAAAGCCCGCAGAGGCCAACACAGGGACCCAGAGGCACCCTCCCCTCTCTCTGCCCTCCTGGGAACCACCCTGAATGCGCAAATGTTGAAAATGTTCGGCTGCTAATAGCTGGATTCAACAGCCAACTTTTAAAGACTCCTCCAGGAGACGGCCACACCTCTCCTCCCACCCTGCAGGAAGGAGGCCAAAGCCCGCGCTCCGCTGGATGAAGAGAACACCATCTGGGCAGCGTGTGGAGGTCGCACTGCCTCTTATACAAAGGGAAGGAGGAGGATCCTTTGACATTTGCAGCGCTCAGAGGGAAAAATGATTTTTCCAGAATGCATAAGTCTGTGCCCAGCCAAAGGAGAACCAGGACTGGACAGTGAGTGGGCCCTCTCCTCGACATGTGGCAGGCAGAGCTGGGGCCGCACCTCCACTCCTCAGCACTGGCTGGTCCCTAACTCCTGGGAGCCTCTGGGTGGGGCTGGTCCCTCCAAGGGCCCAGAAAGCCGCCTTGACACAGTCACGCCATAAACCCGGACACTGTGGTTTGAAATTGTGAAATCAGGGAGGGAAGTAGCAGATTTGTACAAAGAGAATAGAAGATGGTCAAGTCCGCTGGCTCCAGTAATCGCGGAGGCGGGACGCCTGGCCATGGCCACCGCAGACACGGGCTTTATTTTTAGCTCAGAATTAGCCAAGGCCAATACTGGGGCAGTTAGAGCCAGCGCAGGGCTGCCCAACCCCCTGAAGACAGACATCCCTGCAGCTACGAGACTCCATCAGGGAGGAGTGGACCTGCAGCCCCAGGGGAACCAGGCTGGCCTCCAAGGGCTGCACAGACCAGGTGACCACAGGCCTCCAAACATTGCTCACGCTGTCCACAAAACTGGACCCTGAAGGCATTCACCTGGAATCGTCACCCCAATTAAATCCTGTTCCCAGAAGCACCAAGGAAGAACGTCCTGCCATGGACCCCAGACCTACAAAAATATCATTTTTAAGATTATGGATGCAGGCTGGGGTGCAGCTCAGTGGCAGGACACTTGCCGAGCCCGCCCAAGGCTCTGAGTGTGCTTCCAGCACTGGAAAAGGAAAACGAAGCTTCAATATATTAATAGAGTCGCAGACGTCTACAGCCGACAGCCAAAGTGAGGGAAAGCAGCAATTATGATCATGAGAAATATGATCAACTGAAAATCTCAACAAAATACCAAGTTTCATCAAACGTTGTCAAGGCTTTGAATGGTGTATTAGAATAGATGTCACACATTGCTTAGAAATCTCTCCTTGGTGACACTATATTATCAAATGAGAACAGCACACTGCAAAGAACCATGATTTCACCAATAAAAATCATCAACAGGGAGAGAAGCAGATGAAAAATGATCATCTAATGCCAATGTTGGAACTATCTGGGTGGTGGGAGTTTGGATAATTTTACTTTCAAACATATGGCTTTTGTGTGGTTTTTATATCAAAACAAAACTATAATGCTCAGGCCCCAGACTGCTGGGACTCCAATTTTAGCTTTATGCCTTATTAGCAGGGCATGTGATCTTCTCCATATACGTGTTTTCAGCAAATAAGGAGAATTAAGAACACGTAACAAGTCGGCCGCTCCTTCTGGGAGCCGAGCATCTGGTTCTCCCACTTTCCAGTAAGACGACCCAGCTTTTCCCTGGAAACAAAGCCACCTGACTTCCAGCAACTGTGACAGCTTCCTTCCAGGGTCCTGTCATCACCTAGCCCTGCCAGGAGGGGGACCAAGTCCCTTGGAATGCAGCATGCAGGAGAGGAGGTGTGCCCGAGAACCCTCGGGAGGAGTCCCTTTCTACTCCTGCTGAAGGGGTGAGCAGTGACCCCAGCCCAGTCCCTGGGACCTGCAGGTGCGGTGCAGGTGCTCTGGGCGGAGAGGCTCTCCTGCGGGGTGCCTAAGGTGGGCAACGCAGGTCTGGAGCGTGGAAAGGAGCCAGGAGGGGCTGTCTAAAAACAACAGCAGCAGGGGCAGATGGCCCCTCTGAGCACCCCTGCCTCGCCCTGAGCGCCCGCTGGGAGCGCACACAGCGGAGAAGCGTTCTCTCTACCGGAGTCCCCTGGAGCCTGGCTTCTGTGATTGGCAACCGAGAGCCTTGTCCGCCCCGGGACCCTCGGAAGCCCTCCCGGGTTCCCCAGCAAGCCACCTGGCGACACTCACCCGTTCCTGACCGGCAGTGTCCCAGATGAGGAACTTGTGAAGCTCATTTCCGCAAGGCACAGTTTTGGTCATGAAGGATGCCCTGGAGAGAGAGTGGACACTCCACGTTACTTGGGACAGCGGTTCTTGTTAAGCCTCAGCAGGGAAAGAGCACTGGTGCTCGGAGAACCGGACAGCAGGTGCACAGGTTGGAGGAAGAGGTTCCGCACTGTCCTGCATACTGGCCCCACTGATCCGCTCCCAAAGCCAGCTGCAGCCAGCCAGGCCCCAGGTAAGCCCCAGCCTGCCCAGACAGTGTAGAGGAAAGATGAGCAGCCGCAAAACTTATGTTTTCTCTGTTAAAAAAGGCGAGGAGGGGGGCGGGATTTTAAAGTCTCGGAAGATCATGAAGCACTTGCTATTTTCTTCTTTGTGCATTTTCTCTTAAGGGTTTTCTTTGTGCTTATGAAAGGGCAGAAATTCAATATTTAATAGTCTTGACTCCTGTGCGCAAAAAATTCTCATTCAAAAAATACCAAGCAGGGCTGGGGTTGTGGCTCAGTGGTAGAGCACTTGCCTGGCATGCATGAGGCACTAGGTTTGATTCTCAGCACTGCATACAAATAAATAAAATAAAGGTCCATCTAAAAAAAAATACCAAGCAGCCAGACACTATAGTGCACACCCGTCACCCCAGCAACTCGGGAGGCTGAGGCAAGAGGATCACAAGTTGGAGGTCGGCCTTGGCAACTTAGCAAGACATTGTCTCAAAAATTAAAAAGGTGTGCACGTGGGTAGTTCAGTGATAGAGCACCCCTAGATTCCAGTACTCCCCCAACCCCAAATAGCAAGCATCCCCAGTAGTGGGACAACCTGACATAAGAATCTTCCCAAAGTGAGGGAATGACAAACACTCATCTACCTCCGGCCAAAAGTGTTTAATCTGAATTTAATCACACAGGAAACAATCAGGCAAGTGGAGTGTGTGGACTCTAGGAGAGCTGGCCTGGACCCTCAGGTAAGCCGGTGCTGTGAAGAGCAGGCAAACAGAGAGCAGGGGACTGTTTAGATGGAGGAAAGAGATAAACAACAAACACGGCTGTGAACCTTGGCTGTGCCCCGGGTTAGGGAGAAACAGCTTTCAAAGCTATTTTAAGGGCAACTGGAGAGGGGCTGGAGCCCAGCTCAGTGGGGTGGGGGGAGCTTGCCTAGCGTGCACCAGGCTCTGGGCTGCACCAAACTGCTGAGAATAAAAAATAGAACTAAGAGCAACTGGAGAAGTTGAGGTCTGAGCTAGATGGGAGGCATCACATTGCATTGGATCAGTTTTTGAGGTATAATAATGGTGTCTTCCTTATATTCTGATTCTTGGGAGATGTGCACGGGGGTCTTCAGGGGTACAGAATCGGGGGTCTCCCCCTTACTACCCTCAGCCCTGCCTGGCCAGAGCCCTCTCAGGCTGATGGCTGCATTCCACCATCTGGCCACCCGCCCTGACCCGCCTGGGCGGAGTGTGCACCTTAACTGGTCACCTCGCTGCTCTGGGCTGGGGGAGGCTGGTGGGGTGCTGCACGGAAGGCACTGGGGCCGGGGACATGAACCGAGTGACGAGGCAGGATATAGCAATGAGCAAAGCAGGCAAAAGCAATACTGATCAAAACACTGGTGACGAGGAATGGCGCAGTGTGCAGCGCAAGCACCCACCCATGCACGCAGCATGGTCAGCTCTGGATGCCCGGCTCCAAGTCACCGACTCAAGGAAGGACAGGAGCTCCAGAAACAGTGTGTGTCCCATGCTGGGAAGCCAGGCCATGGGGCCACTACTGCGCTGCCACAGGACGTGAGCCAAGCAGATGCTTAGGTTGAAGTTCAGAGGAAGAGAACAGAATTCTAAATCATACGTTCGGATTCCAAAAATAATCCCTAAAGCTGCAGCAAAAGTGAGGACCACCTTCCTGAAACACCACCTGGCAGTGCCGGCCCCATCCTCAACACAGACCCTTGGGCTAAGTTATTCCAGTGCTTTGAATTTAACCTAAAGAATAATACATAGATGTAACAACAAATGCTTGAACAATGAGGTCACTGAAAAATCAGTCAATGGCATAAAATTCACAAAGTCATGTTGAGTGGAAAAAAATACACTAACACACAGAGGAAGAGGCGGGAGGCCAAGGGAGCTGCTGGGAGGCAGGCGACGGGTGGGGTCAGTTGTCGTTCATGGTTTTCCTCATTTTCAGTCACTATACTTTTGTAATAGTGTTTCCATCATGTTCTTAAAGATAATGTGACATCATAAAAAGTGCTCAAGACATATGCAGCCTCCAGCTGGGGATGTCACCTCAGGGGTGTGGGGCTGAGGAGGAGGATGGCAGGGTGGAGGCCAGCCTGGGCAACTCAGCAAGACCCTCTCAGAATAGACTAAAAGGGCCTTGTGTCGCTCAGTGGCAGAGTGTTTGCCTGTCACACTGGGGCCCTGGGCTCAATCCCAGCACCACCAAAAAAAAAAAAAAAAAAGAGAGAGAGAAAGAAAGAAAAGAAAAAAAAATAACTGCATATATACCGATCTCTATTTTATGAATTTTGGTGTTTTTATGGTGAACAGGAATGTCTACAATCAGAAAAAACTATTCTTTAATCTGCTCTGTGAAGGAAATGCACAGGCAGCCACTAAAACGAACCAGAAAGAGCTGTGTGGGCTGGGAGGGCGGGCTGCAGCCCCAGGTGTGGTGAGACACACCCTGACTTGTACAGTCTGTCTATCTGAAGACCTTTGGACCCAGAGAAAACACTCACCATGCATGCACTTGGGACACTAAATACTGGTTATATAAATTGAAGAGACAGGCATGGTGGCTCACGCCTGTAATCTCAGCTACTTGGGAGGCTGAGGCAGGAGGATGGCAAGTTTGAGGCCAGCCTCAGCATCTTAGCAAGACTCTGCCTCTAACTAAGAAACAAAATAAAAAGGGCTGGGGAAGTAGCTCAGTGGAAGAACACCCCAATACTGAAAACACACACATACACACACACACATACACACTATGGGATTAGAGAGCAAATAAAATCCTTTGATTTCACTTTTTATTTTATTTTATGTGCTTCTGTATAGTCTGGATGTTTTTATAACACGCATTACAATTTTAAAGACTAATATATAATTAGTAATTAATACTTTATCTTTAGAGCAGTTTTAGGTTTATAGGAAAATCAAGCAGAAATCAGTTTCCATATAATTTCTCTTGGGTTTTCTTTTTATACCTGGGATTGAACTCGGGGGGGGGGGGTCACTTACTCCTGAGCCACATCCCCAGCCCATTTTATATTTTATTTAGAGACAGGGTCTTGATCAGTGGCTTAGGGCCTCTCTAAGTCGCTGAGACTGGCTTAGAACTTGCACTCTTCCTGCCTCCGCCTCCCGAGCCTCTGGATTCCAGGTGTGCACCGCTGCACCCAGCCATATAACATATGTTTTAAAACCCCAAATCAGCAAAACATATTTCCTAGATGAAACATCATCGTCAACAGTGCCCATGGCAGAAGTGCCACTCACACCCAGCAGCACCCCCTGAACTTGTTGCTCGTCCCACCATGAGAGGGAGGGCACATTCCCCGCCCTTGAACCTGGGCTGGCTCTGCACTGCTTTGACCAAGAGATGGTGAAAGGGGCCTGGGAAAGGAGCTACCACCAGCCTCCCTTCTATCCTGGGGCAGAAACCGCGTCAGATCTGCCCAGGGGAGGAAACCTGCTGCGGGCGGTGCCAGGTGTAGCAGTGGTCGAAACAGAACTGCCGGGAACTGGCCCAGACCCTCTTGTCTGGAAATGTGGGCAGCGCGGTGTGCAGAACCGTGCTGCTGGGGTCCAGGAGAGGGCGCGCAGAACTAAAAACCACTGCAGGGACGTCAGGCCGGACGTGGCATCCACGCTGCTGGGCGATGTTCACCACGGTCCTGCTGAGGCCCAGCTGCGGGGAGACGGCTCTCTGAACAGCCCCAAGGAGCAAGGAGAAAGGGGACCCACGGGCACTTACCCGATGGTGGGGCTGATGTTGTGGTCGAAGTGATCCTGCACGAACCGGCACACGATGCTCGACTTCCCAACGCCGGTGTCCTAGGAGAGAAGGGAGGCTGCCGTGAGGACCCAGGGGTCAACACCCACCTGACACAGCCAGCCCAGCCCACCACCGGGGAGGGGCCGACTGCCTCCACCTCTTACCAGTGTTTCCTGATAGTGCAATTGTGTTGCTCTCACAGGAAGAAGAGAAATGGGGTGAAAACGAGTGTGAGGACCGTGTCTCACGTATGTGCCACGGTCAGCCTCCAACGAGCATTTCACAGACACCAGTGGCTAGAAATGTGGGAATTTGGGGAGTGGTCTAAAGAAGATGTATGGCAACACGATGTGTTGGTAGAAACAACTAGTTTTGTTCAGAGTCTTGAAAGAAGGAAAGAGGACAGGAAGAGAGAGAGAGAAAGGGAGGGAGGGAGGGAGAAAGAAGAAAGGAAGAAAGAAAGAGAAAGACAGGCTGGGTTGGGGCTCGTGTCAGAGCGCCCGCCTCTCACATGTGAGACACTGGGTTTGATCCTCAGCACCATAAAAATAATAAGTAAAGATATTGTGTCCATCTACTACTAAAAAAGTTTTTTAAAAAGAGAGGAAGAAAGAAAGGGGTAAAATAAAAGCCACCTTCTGCTTCCCCGGGAGTCACCCTGTAACAACTTGAATGCTGATTTCTACATGTCTGATGCTTTCTCTCTCAAATCTGATGTCTGGATTGTAGCCTCCAGTTGTACTTAATTCTAGAAAGGTCTCGACTCAGCTCTTTCTCTGCTAAACGATTCTTGAAAGCTGACTGGCTCAGGTGTCCAGTTACACATGGCAAATTAAATACACAGTGTTTGTCTCCAGTCCCCTCCTGAACCACTGTAAGGCAGTTTAAGAAATCAGAGTCAGACTCACAAGGTCAGAGAGCTAGGACTAGGGACAACCCCAGACCAGTGACATCAACAAAACCCAGGAGGATGAGCGGCGCCCGAGAAAGAAGCTGCCACTCAGGTGCCCGCAGGGAGGGAGGCTGGGTGTGCAGGCCAGGTCATGCCAGGGAACAGCCTGCAATCCAGGAGGAAATGGGGGTCCTCCTGCAGGACCCTGGAGCTTGGGGACTTGGGCACAGCAAACACAGAGGCCACACACTATTTGCCTATTATGTGAGCCCAGGAAGGTCTCCCTCCAGTGACACCAAAAAGCCGCACAAATTCTGATATTGGGGTCCCTCAACAAAAGGCCCTGTGTGCACCATCCACAAGCCCCAGGATCGAGCTTTCAATTTGCATTTTAATCTTTTTAAAAGAAACACTAAGAAAACCCAGACGTTGATACCCACCAACAAAAGAGCAGGACGCTGTCTTGAAAGATCTGAGAATAAGAGCAACTTCTTAGAAATCAAAAGTTAAGACACTAGAAATTGAAAGGACAGCGAAGGAGTTAGGAGACAAAGTCAGAACAGTGACCAGAAAGTGGAACAAGGTCAACAAAGCAGACGCCCTGGTTGGTAAGCACTGCTCTGCCAAGGCACCGAGGCAGGGGACGCCAGGTTCAGACTGGACAGAGAGCTGGGTGGCAGCTCTTATCTCAAAGGATCGTGAGACCTTTCCCGGTCTATAAGGATCAAACCCAGTGCCTCACAAGGGCAAAGATGGCCACCCGGTTCTCTTATATTGAAGGTGGAAGTGTCAAAGTCAGAAGATTGAGGAGACGATGCTGCCACTTCAGGGAAAGGTGTTTTTCTTCAGACACTGATATATGAAATACCAGCAGCAACCTGAATCTTCTGTGTTCCCTCCCACTCCTGTGTTTGGGGGACCATTCCAGCAAGCCTGGAGCAAGGAAGACCTGGGCTGGCGCCCTCATCAGACAATCCTGTCAGAGGGCTGTCCCCATGAGGGGCTGCCTGCTGGGAGTCCCCCCAGCACAGAGCCAGGCTCTCCCTCTGCAGCGTGGGGATCCGTGCGCAGGGCTCAGGGGTGGACAGCAGCAGCTCACGGATCCCACCCGATGCCTACATAGGAATCCGGCTTCTGTTCCCTCTCCAGCCTTCAGACACAACTCAGTTCTTTCCATCTCCGTGGCTTTTAAGCCCCCCTGTGGATAAGTGTGTCCTTGCCCTCCTTCGTCCACCCCTGAGAAATGGATAAGGTGGTGCCGCCTGCTGCCCTGAGGATCAGGGCCAGCCTCTTCCAGGAAGCCAACTGCTTCCTACAGACAGCCATGGGTGTGTGTGGTGGGGGGGGTGGCCCTGCCGAGCTGACCACGCTCATTTCTGTTTCCCTCCACCACAGTTCAGGGATTCTCAGGGCGCCTCCGTCCGTCCATCATCATTCGTTCACCCCTATTCTTGCCCACCTGCTGCACATCCACAGCGGGCTACATCCCATGGTGGAAGGTCAGGGCCCCTTCCCTGGAGGGACTCAGAACAGTGCTGGGTGCCCAGCAGGGTGCTTGCCAGCAGAGGCAGGGCGGGACTGTAGTCCACTCAGTCACTAGGGCCCAGGAGCCAGCTCCTCACCCCTCATGCTGCTGCTGTTCAGCTCACACCGGCCACCTGCTGCTGCGCCAACAAACTGCGCTCTGGAAGGCCACTAGACCCCCTCCTTGAAGCTCTGGGCAGCAGCTCTCCGTGCTCTCATGGCCCTGGGTGCACCGGGCTTTGACAGAGGCTGCTCTGAGAAGCCCAGCTACCCAAAGGTTCTGCTCCAAACAACTGGCCCCAAGTCCCCAAAGCAGCCCCAAAGAAGCCTGCAAGTCCACCCTCAACCTGCCCTTCTTGGTGAAAACTAAAAAGCCACATGACAATTATGCGACTCTCTTCTCACCTTATGCATGGCTCACGCCAAAACGCCAGCTTCTCTGGATAGTTAGAGCAGCAGATTGTTTGACAACTCAACTCTCAGTGTTTCTCCTTCTTATACATCTTATAGGATTCACAGGACAAAAGGGATAGGGGAATTTTTAGTTTGTCTCTGTAAAGGAAATCTTACAAAGAACAGCAGCAAAGGGTCCTCTCTGGCCAGTGCTTTTGTGACAGGGGAAGTGGCTGCAGGCGGGGACCTGCCTGGCGTCCTTCTTCCAGGACAGCTGCTGTTCCCCAGATGGCCACCAGGGGAAGCCCTGCCCACGCCAGGCCTGCAGAGCAGGAGGCTCCCCCAGCACCCGGCTTCTTTCCCTGCTGAAGCCTCCCTGGACTGTGTCACACAGGGAGAGCTGGCCCCGTGAGTCACAGCGCTTCACATGGAAACAGAATGGGAACAGGAAGCAGAACTGACAGTCCACTAAGAAGAGAGGCAGACAGGGCAGGGTCCTGGTGGCCCACCAGTCCCAAAGGCGACTGTATGTTTAGTGGACTTAGCCGGATGGAAGTGTTTGCATGTGTGACTTTTCCGTCTTGTAAGACGGAGGCTATGGTGGCCCATCTTATGCCATCCTCTGCGATGGCTTTGCAAAGGAGGAGGCTGAGGGCCTTCCTCAAGTTCACAAGCCTGGCCAGGAGTCAGAACCCAATGTTTCCAGCCCCGTCCTCTCAAGCCTCTCACCAGTTAAATCCACCTCCCACGAAAGCAGAATTTCCTTTAGAGATAAAAGGTCGTTCCTAGAGGTCACAGGACTACTTTCATCATTGCTTTCTAGTTTCAGCTTGCTTAGCTCCAATTACTCACTCATGTTCGAAAGATGCAACTGCTGTTATCTTGACAGTAATGAAAGGGAATTAGAATAAAGCCAGTTCTGAGTCCACCACCTGGAATAAGGTTCAGGTTCAGTGACACCGCCCCCGCCACGCCATCCGTACTTCACTGTGTGCCTGAGGCCAGCTGGTTCCATCAGCTTACTGGGAAAGGGACCTCTCTCATGACGTCCCTCCATAATGCAGCCCTCTGGGAACAACCACTTATTCTGAGACAGGGATCTCCACCATGTGAACTGTCACATTTAGTAATCACATGTAAACCTATAATTATGAAATGAGGAACCACAAACTTTTAGCTGATGTCTTACTCTAGGCATCCCAACATGTAAAACCAAGCCAAACACTCCCCTCACCCCTGGATTGCTGCAATGGCCTTAGATTTTCCTACAACAGGAGAGAATGGCAACTCCGGCAAACATCTCACCATGACCGACTCCTACTCTCACGGCAGACATCACTAGTCAATTCCACACCACGTCTCACGGAACCTAAAAAGGTCCTCAGCATCTCTTCACCGAAGCTCTACAGGGAATCAGTATGATGTGGTGGAGGCGGCACCTAGAAGCAACTGCTATCCTCCCTGGTCACCCTGACCTTCCAACACACCCCTGCACTCCAAACTCAAAATGCCCCACTCTGCAGATGCTATATAAATCTTCATGAGTGGTAAGGTGCTGTGGGAAACTTGCAAGAAATGTACATTGTGAATAATACTATAAATCAACATGCCTCTTATGCAAAGGAAATTATAAAATGTTAACAAGACCTATAGGTCCAGGAATTCCATTCCTAAGAATGTAGCTAAAGGAAGAAAATGATCAGTAGCTGGGGATCAGCTTGGTGCTGAGCACTTGCCTCCTATGCCTGAGGCCTTGGTTTCAACTCCCAGCACTGCAAGGAAAAGAAAAAAATCTGGGTTCCATCCCTAGACAAGGAGGAGGATCAGGGGAAACAGCATGACATCACTGCAGTAGCTGTGCCCAGTGGCGCACGTCGGTAATCTCAGTAAACCTCAGGAGCCTGAGGCAGGAGGCTCGCAAGTTTGAGGCCAGCCTTAGCAACTTACCAAGACCCTTGGCACCTTGGCAAAACCCTGTCTCCAAATTAAAAATGAATCCCTCCCCAAAATTCACTGCAGTACAATTTATAAGAAGTGGTCTAAAAATTAACTATGTGTGAGGTGAATTACAGCATATACAGTAATCTTCTAAACTTTGATCATATTCCTTCCAAAATGTTAAAGAGGCAGAATATATGATTTCTCCATTGTGTACTGATTGATGTCTCTCGACTTACGACGGGGTCCGTGTCCTGATAAGTCTCCTAAGCTGAGAGTGCAGAATGCCTGGAATACAACTGACCCCTGAACACGGCAGGGTGCCTAACCACCTCCATGTGCTCAGAGGGCTGACTAGCAATGCCACCTAACACGGGCCTGCTTTATAACAAAGTGCTGGACGTCTCCTGTGAGCTGGTGGAGGCTGTACTGAGGTAAACAGCAGTGGGTACGTGGTACTTTCACACCAGGGCAAAATCACAAGCCAACGTGTCCTAAGTTGGGGGCCATCTTACACTGCAGAACAGCCCAAGTATCATGCTCCCTTCTGGAGCACTGGGGTCCCAGCGCCCCTCGCTGGTCTCAGAATCAGCTGGCACGGGTCTCTGAGTTCCCCATTTCTTTGATTCGGTCATCCAGTTAGCTCAGCGTCTACACACTTGGAAAGGTCTTCAGCGCTCATGGGGGGCAAAGTCAGGAAGTTCAGAGGACCCCAGGTGGCAGCTGGGGACAAGGAGAAGAGAGTCCAGACTGTGGGTGGTGAGTGGCCCTGATCCCCTGACAAGGGGAGCCATGAACACATAGGAGCCCCCTGAAGGGGCGAAGGTGCCGTTGAGGCACATGGGCCCTGGGCACGGCCACCTCACATGCACATGTCCTCACACACAGGGTGGCGGGGTGCCATGCCTGGCCAGGCCCCTGGGAGGAAGGCGGGAGAGACCAAGTCCTGGGCTCACCCTCCTGGCCCAGGGCCCAGCAATCCAGGCCTCGGCCGCTCAATGACACCTTCTGGTCTCTCCACAGTCCACTCAGAGCAGTAAGCAGACTCAGGACACTCAGGGATGCCATGGAAATGCCCCGGAGGCTCCGAACCAACCAACCAGCGAAGCCTTTACAAACAGCAAAGTCTTTACAGCTCTGGCTAGGGCAGGGTACGTGCCCCAGCAAAGCCCCAAGGCCCCTCCTCCACCCCCCAGTCAAGAGGCCAAGGTCCCCAGGCTGGCACACCCTGTTACTTGGCTGGACTCGAGGCCAAAGGCTGAACATCACTCTAAAGCCACCCACGGACTCCCTGGGTCTCCAGCCTGGCCTCAAGTTGACTCTGGGCCTCGGCCTCCCTTTCCAAGGGGGTCTGAGGCTCGGGCACCTGGACATCTTCGTGGGAACGAGACACTGAATGACATCGTGGTGGATGAGCATTTCCCCTGAGTCAGAGCGCTCTTCACCCAAGAGGGCCTCTCACAGAGCAGGGAAAGGGCCCAGTTTAGACATCACGGCGACTCCTGCCAGGCCAGCAGGAAGCGGAACCCACTGCTGCCCGCAGCAGGCTGGTGGTGTTGCCACACTCCAAGGTTCCCAGGCACCGTGCCAGCAGGCCCCACCCAGGCAGAGGACACCTTGGCCTTCACACCATGACCCAGGGAGGCTGAGCAAAGCCACTCAAACACTGCAGGGACCATGCCACTAAAAACCCCAGGGACACATCATGTGGCCCTGAAATGCCACGGCCACTCGCTCACGTGGCCACACTGGCATGGGTCAGGGCTTGAGCCATCACAGAAGCTCTTGGAGCTCACATGTGTGGCACTCAAGATCAGCAGGGTGGGTTCTGTGGGTTCTGGGTTACGGACTGCACTTACTGTCCCCCCAACAGGGGACATGCCGCCCCAGACCTACTCTGAAGACACAGGGAGTGTAGAGGAGTGACCCAAGGACAGGCAGGAGCGCAGACTGGGGCTGTCCAGTCCACATGAGAAGATCTAAAGCATCTAAGAACCCAGGAGTGCAGAAGCGGGAGAGACGGGGAGTCCTGCTGAGCAAGGCAATCCCCGGTCCTCACCGCAGCTCATCCCTAGGGGTAGGGCCGATGGCACTGTCCACAACGCCTACGCCAGGAGACTGTAGCCAAAAGTCATGTGGCTTGTCCAAGACCCTGTCACCAGTAAGAGCAGAGTCGAGATTCAGAAGGCTCCTGTGCAGAATTAGCCAGACAGCCACCAGCCGGGGGACAGAGAGACCAGGTCCTGACTCCTGCAGGGAGGACCTTACCAACCTCGCAGAGGACTCAACAGTGGGTCTAGGAGGTCAGTGACAGGACTGCTTGCTCAGGCCATCCCTAGCACATCAGCCGGGCTGCTGCTTGCTGTGATCCAGAAGGGCATTTGTTGGAGAATCACTTGAAACTCAAATATGCATTTTTCCATTGAAATAATGCCACAAATAAGGGTGATTTCCCAAGCCCGTGGCTGAACACAGCAGCCCACTCACAACACTGTCTGCAGAGGAAAGCATCCATCATTGCAAAGGGAAGATCTCTGCTTCTGGGGACTCACCTCCCAGCCTTCAGGACAAGCGGACGCCCCAGGACTGAGGGAGACATTTGGTGAGCCCAAGGCCTGATGGGTGTGGCGTCCAGCAGGATGGCCAAGGCCACGAGTCTTTCAGGATGAGCAAAACAGTAATATCAACAATGAGAAAAGTGGACATTTACTGACCACACCAAGGGTTCCAGGCACCAGCTGAGCCTTTATTGGAAGAGCACAGCTAATGGTCTGCTCAGTTTTGCTTGTGGTGAGTGTGCCCCTGGGTGGTGTGGGCTGGGCAGTGCCCCCAGCTCCCACGCATGGCTCCTGCTCACCACTCTCCTCTGCCTGGTGGCACGCCAACCGTGCCTGCGTTAAACTTTCTGACCTGACCACATACATATGGTTTTCCTCTCTTTATTTTTCATCTTTCTGAGTTTGGAGATGGTCTTTTGAGCTCTTTCCCCAGTTTCCACAGATGAATCTCACATGGTGACAGATGATGAAGCCATATGCTAATTTCCCAATATTGATTATAATTTTTTAGTTGTGCAATTTGCATTTGATTCATTGTATAATTTTCGTGTCCTTGCCAATTCTTGAAATCTCTGTTTTTCACTTCCTTGAACCTAATAAACACTCTCGTTGTAAATCCATGTCTGACGACTGCATGCTTTAGGTCCTCTGTGGGCCTGGCTCTGTGGTCCCGCGGGAGGTTTTGGGGAACTTGTTTGCTGCTCACATGTCTGGTCACATCGGGTCAGGCCTTGGCAGAACCATCTTAATAAGGAACCTGGAGCAGCCTGTCCAAGCACATGTCCAAGCTGGGACTCCACCACGTCTTCTCGGGCACTTGGGTGACTATCTAAAGAGACGGTTCTATGGTAGCATCTCCCTACAGAAACTGTCCTGAGCTTAGAGGACCTAAAGTGTGTGTGTGTGGTCAACAGCACTGTCCCTTTCTGCTGTCAGTGAATTTACTGTGACTATCACTCCAAGGCTGGCAGATGCCGCAGATTCCCCTTCAGTCGCGGAGTGCGCTGGCCACCGAGGCAGGGTGACACCCCCACCCTGCTGAGGCAAAGAACACCCGCCTGGCATGTCCTAGGACAGCCAGAGTCACTGCCACCAAGAGTGAGAGGGTCTAGGTGCCGGACGCCCATCTCTCTTGGGTCCCCACCCCTGGGAAGACCTCTCGTCACCACCCTCCTCCCCGCACCTGCCCGGCGAGTGACAGAAGGCAAGGGAAGACAGTTTCCAGATGGGAAAGAGGCAAGTCCATGGCTGCTTCGTTTCCATTTTCTTAAAATAGCTGCTTCCTGGCCCCTCCCGAGAGCAGGTGTCCCAAAGTGCAAACTGTGAGGCCACGCAGAAGCTTCAGTTTATCTAACCGTCTTAGAAAGTGTGACCCTAAATGTTGAAAAAGAATTAATACACATCTCTGCTCTGATCCCACCTCCTGCCAAAGTCCACTGTCCCTCTGGGCACATTTCTTCCCGCACAACCTCTTGATTGCGCAGGATGGTCCCTCGACCAGGACGCAGGGCCCACCTCCCTGAGGGAAAGCTCCCCTCCCCAGTCATAGAGACTACCTGGGTCATAAAAGCACCAAGCTCCAAACCTTGGGTTTTTATTGTCCCGGGTTTAGGTTGGTTTCCAGAATAATATGTATGGTCCCCGAGTTGCAGACCTAGCAAACCAGGGATGGCCACAGTTGTGGTAGGCAGCGGCTCAGCAGCTCCCAGGGGCCCCTCTCCTGGCACTTGCTCCTGTGTGTCACCTTTGTCTCCTAGAACGGAGGCACATGACTTCTGAGGTCAGGGTATGAGACAGTCTGGTCTTCGCACCTCCCTGCCCTCTCACCTGCTGGCTCGGACAGGACCACGGACAAGGAACCACGAGAGGCCCCAGCACACGTCAGGGACAGGTGCCCAGGCACTGCATCCCGCCAACACCGAGGGAGGTGGCAAGCAGATCCTCTCCTGGTTCCATCCTGTGACTGTCACTCCAGCTGATGCCTGGTTGTGACTTTGTGAGAGATGCTGAGCTGGATGACCCACAAGCCCACAAAAAACATGAGAAATAAGTGTTGCTAAAGGCCCTGCGCCTGGGTAGCGGTCACCCGGCAGCACTCACCCAGCAGCGGAGAGCTGTTGCAGATGCCACGGGTGACATCCACCAAGCACGGACCCAGGTTGTTTGACCCAGGCAACAACCCAGGGCAGGTCACCCCCCTTTCAGATTAGGAGACTCAGGCTCAGGCCAGGTCAGCCGCATGAGAGGCTGGTCAGGGAGTTTCCCAGGCCTTAGAGGCCCTGCCCTGGAGCAATGGTTCTAGACAGCCACAGCCACCTTGGCCCTGGGCCGTGTGAAGGAATGCTGTTCCACACACAGGGCACCCTGCCCAGGGTGACTGGTGCATCAGTGGTGACCCAAGGGAGCCAACGTGGGTCACACACAGTACACACCCTGCTCAAGGTGACTGGCACATCAGTGGTGACCCAAAGGAGCCAACGTGGGTAAAGAGCTGCTGTGTAAAGCAACAGTTCCACCGGGGAGGGCATCTCCAGGAGGACATCGCCGCCTCTGGGAACAGACAGCAGAGAGGGCAGATCAGAACCTGCTTCTAAGCACCCAGGGGAGAACCTGGGAGTCTGCTGGGTGGCATTGCCACACCCTGCCAAGGGCTGCGTGGTGTTGAGTGCCTCCGTATGTCACTAGGAGAGGCCACTCCCAGGCACTGCAGCTCCCCCTGGGAATCCAGCACTGTGTCCCCTCTCCTCCCTCCACACCCTCGGTGGGGCAGTGCCAGCCACCCCTGTTTCAGGGACACGGGAAAGCGCTCCACCCCGCAGAGCGGCCACAGCCAGAACCAGGGCTGCCCGGCCTGGGCAGACAGAGGGGAGGCAGGTGAGGACGGCCGGGATCATTCCCCCTCCTCTGGATTTGGGACGATTCTGGGAACGCCTCTCCTGAGCCCGTTCTACAGAGCAGCTCTTTAGTGACCCCGAGGCACTCTGAAGAGACACAGAGTGCCAAAGCCTTAAAAGAGTCCAGGCAACTGGACCAGCAACTTACCCACCCTGGTCTCCCCTGAGCGTGCTCCTGGGGTCCCTTTCCCATCTCGCCAGCCCCTTTCCAGCTGGGGGGCTGCCGACAGGCGTAACCCACCACCTAGGATTAATGTATCAGAACTTGAGGCACTGCTGCTGTTCCCACCTCTCTGATAAACAGGAAGACTAACCTTTCTGTTCAGGTGCAGGGACAGCACTGGAGACATCCTCTCTCCTCCTCAGCCTCGGGAAGCGCATGCCTGCTTGGTCCTATGTGCGTGTGTGGTGCGGGGGATGGAACCCAGGGCCTCACACATGCTAGGCAAGGGCTCTACCACCGAGACACACCCCAGCCCGTTTAAATTTTATTTTCAGTCAGAGCCTCACTAAGATGCTGGTACCGGCCTTGAACTTGCAATCCTCCTGCCTCAGTCTCTGGAGTAGTTGGGGTCACAGGCATGAGCCGCCATGTCTAGCAACCTTCTTTGGTCCTTGGTCACCGTACTCTCATCAGACTCTTGTGACCTGGACAGACGCCCTTGGAGAGCAGAGCTCCCATGTCGCACACCACTGTCTTGGTGTCTGCACATCTGTGTTTGAAGCGACCCAGGGTCACAGCTCCTATTCACCCATCCCAAATCCACGACCTGCTTCATCTCAACAACTACACATTCTGCCTCGTCTCCCCAACCTGCTTCCTGCTCCTGTCCAACAGGGCGGGGCCACTGGTGAATTGTGAAAGGTTTCCAGTTACACGGTCCTGAGGTCCCACCCTCCATGCCATATTTTCAAAGCAGAGGTCCCGGCAGCGGTAGCCATTCTGTGGCCACCCTCATGGAGAGAGGCAGGAGGACCCCTGAGCGGGCACACGCGTGTCCCACTGGGGCACTGGGAAGGACAGCACTGGCCACGCTGCCACGTGCCAGCACCATCCTCTGCCTGGACCCTTCCAGCACTCCTGGTCCAGGAAGGAGCACAGACAAGGAAGCACCATCCACAGTGACCAGTGCCATGAAGGACACAGGGACACCTGGCCCCCAGCTGGGAGGTGGAGCAGAGACGCCTCAGCCAGGCAAGGCGGAGAGGGGCTGGGAGCACAGGATCAGAGCACCCAGGGAGGCTTCCAGTGAGCAGGAGGTGGGGCTCCTCCCCAGGAGGACTGGGGAATGGAAGCCCCGGGACAGCCGCCAAGCCCCACCTCCCCCTTTTCTCCCCTCCCACTAACCCCACCCCCACTGGAAGGAGGACTCGCACCTGGTACAGGCCACTCGGGCGGTTCACTCGTTCTCTGCATTTTCTGAGCACTTACTATGTGCGAGCATTATCGCAGATAAGGGCACCCTGACTTAAAGTGCCAGAGTCTGTCACAGCAGCTCTACGGCCCTAGCCTGAGAACCCGGTTTATGCTCCATTTCCACTCCACAGAGCAGGCAAAATGATGAGGTCACACATCCCCACCATCAGGACGCGGAAGAGCCAGTGTTTCAGACCTCTCTCAAATACCAATAGCGCTCAAAGGCTGGCAGACCTTGAAGCAGAGGTCCTGGGTCACACAGGACCTGCAATCCCATCTCCAAGAGCCGGACTAAGGCTGCCAGTGCCGCTCAGTGGTTGTGTGTGTGTGCATCATGCCTGCGGCCCTGGGTTCAATCCCCAGCCCCACAGGAGAAAGCTGCTACATTACTGCAGGTGTCGTTTCATCAAATGAGGCCAGCACCCTGGGGACTGTGCAGGGAGCTGGCAGACGGCATGCTAGCCCCGTCTACGAGCCGAGGTTCAGGCTCTCACCACCTAATCTCTCCCATACTCCCTCACAGCGTTATTGTGTCTGTGATGGTGTTTGACTTCCAAGGTCAAGGACACCAGGGCCTGGATGTCATTGTCCTGCATCAGGAGAGGACTTGGGAGAGGGAGGGAGTATGTCAGAATCGGGGAGGTTGGGCCCAGGGTTGGAGGAAGCCACACGCCCTGTCCACCATACCACAGCTCTCGGCCAGTGTGTCTGCTGTGGGTGAGGTCCTCCTGGTGGCCCAGCACTTCTGCAAGCACCAGAGACACTTTACAGAACACAAAAGCCATCCCCAACTCAGGGAGACCACCGTGGCCCTCACCTTCAATCTATGCTCTTTGGAAAGAAATACTCAGAGGTTAAGAAACCTTACAAGGGAATGCAAGACAGACTGAACTACAGCTAGAGAAGAATCTACACCACAGAACAGCCTCTGAGCAGGGCTGCACCTCCACTCTTCAAGACTGTCACATGGAGCAGAGATGTGACAGAAGGTGAAGACAGGGACAGCAGATGTGGACACATTTCCCAGGACAACCTGCATCAGAGTCCGGCTGACAGTGAGCTCTAAAGCCATGGAGGTATGTACCCTGGCTCCTGGGCAGTGTCCTCACTGCTACCCAGCTGAGGATGAATCGAAGGTCATGGTGGACTCCAGTGGCTGCAGGGTCCTTCCTCATGGTGGCGTCGGACAGTCCACCACAGAGCTAACACGTGTTGCTAACCCTGAAGTCCACCCGTCCAGCACAGAACACCAGGGAGCTCCTGCTGACAGATCAGGACCAGGGCACTGGCATGGGTCTGGCTAGAAAAGCCGGTGCCTGCGGCCAGCTCAGCTGAAGTCGCAGCCAAACTTGGAAACCAGAGAGAATCAGAGAAGCCACCCAAGTGCCAGGCAAGGTGGGGCCACGGAGCCGTCACGCTCGGCCTGTCTCCAGGGCTAAGGCTTCAGAAAGGCTCACTGCCCGCGTTACCTGCCTGCGTTCCCGCCTGCACTGCAGGCCCCGGTCATGGTCGGGAGGCACAGCTACACACACCCCTCATCGCATTCACAGAACCCAAGTCACAGAGTTTCCTGCGGCGTCTCATCTGTGGCAGAAAGTTCATTCCTAGGCTCCAGCTTTGCAAAGGCAGATGGGACTGACTTCATAAAAAGGAGGGGGTGGGGAGAAAGAGGAGGAGCAGTTCTAGCACAGACCCTTCGGGTTTGGACCCTCTAGTCTCTTCCCCTAGGACTCTGGGAGCCATGGTGCACTGCCCCTACCTCGCTCCACTCTCCAGGCAGGAAGAGGATGGTTACACCAAGGTGACGGGCCAGAATCGCGAGGTTGGATGAGCCAAAGGAAGTGTGTTTCTTCACTTGGTGGTTTGGGCGACTGCAGAGCTCAGGAAGCTAATGCAGACCTTTCCTGAACTCAGCCCAACCTCTGCTCTGCCATGATCTGACCATAACCTTAGCAGCTCATTGGGAGTTCCCAGAGTCTGGCGCCTGCCAAGCCTGCACTTCACCACAGGCCACTTCTAGCCGAGAATCCTTCTCTGTTAAAAGGATTTAAGTGGCAAACGGTGCAGCTGTTAGTAGCAGAGGCAGCAAGACACAGGACAAAAGCTGCACCCATGTCCCCTAGGCTGCAGTGAGGAAGCTCTGAGCTGCGACGGTTCTATTTGCTTCCTCTTGATCCCAGATCCAAACCAGCAGGTTGTCTATGCTCCTTCAAAGCAGAAGCAAGAGAGTGTCTGTGTCCCGTGCTGTCTCCCCAGAGAGGAGACAAGCCTCTCCATCCCTCTTCTTCAAAATCCCCAAATAGGCTCCCTCCTCAGCTCCAACCCTTCAGTGCAGCTGCCTGTTATCCAGGTCACCTTTCAACAGTTCAGGAAAACACCACACCCCGGGGTGGAGACAGACAGACAGAGGGCCATGAGCTTGCTCCCGGGCCCCAGCCCTGCCTTCTGCATCTAGTCGCTCTCTGAGCACAGGGCGACCCCAGCCTCTCGGGTGCTGTTCACTCACTAGCATCCCCAGACATAACCCTGACCCGCCTCCTTCCAGGACAGCAGGGAAGCTGTTGAGACCCTTCCGTGCCCACTCCACGCTGTAACAGCTGCAGAAACTCTGCTCCAGGATCCAGAACTGCAGCCATTCTGGGGAACGATTTTGCAGACCTTGGTCACAGTTGTTATTAGTAATCCCCGGCCCTTCAAATGTGTAAGAGAACTCTGGTAAGCAGAAGCCCCAGGAGATCACAGAGACATATTTTCTTAGAAAATACTTTAATAAGATTGGAACAGGAAAGCAATCCAAAAGTAGGATCATGCAAAGTGCAAGGGACAAATTCCAGCTCACCCACAGGCTAACTATGTGGGGAGCCGAATTTTCTGGTGATCAGAGCATGGGAGCAATGGTGGGCCACATGGATTCCAGGATCAGATGCACAGAATCTGAATTTCCTCCTGGGTGCTTCTGTGCTATGGTTCCCTCTTCTGTAAAAAGCAGTCCCTACCTCCTGGGATTATCATGAAACCTAAATGCGCACGGCGCTCCGAGGATACCAGGGGGGAGCAGAGGGTCCACAGCTGCTAATTCTCGTGATGCTTCTGCGGCCAGTTAAGAGCAGAGTAGGTGCTGGTTACTATGGGAAGAGCCAAGGCGCACAGTGAAGTCAGCTGCACCCAAACCTGCAACCATCTCCTTTTGTTTGTACCAGGGATGGAACCCAGGGGCACTTAACCACTGAGCCACATCCCTAGCCCTTTTTATTTTTTTATTTTGAGACAGGTCCTTACTGAGTTGCTTAGGGCCTCGCCAAGTTGCTGAGGCTGGCCTTGAACTTGCGGTCCTCCTGCCTCAGCCTCCTGAGTTGCTGGGATGACAGGCATGCGCCACCACTCCTAGTTGCAATGACCTCTTGATTCCAGAATCATCCTGTGTGATCACAAGCACACCGACCTCAAACAGGGCTCTAAAACCACAAGGCCATCCCACTGGTACTTGCCCTCACTTTCCAGTCTGTCCTTCCTACATCTGAATTTTGTAAGCTTACACAAGGCACTGCTGGTATTTTTTCAGAAGTCAACAGATAGGATCCAAGTGGCAGGATCTGGGCACAGACGTTCTGCTCTTCTCTGAGCCACCTCCTGTACCTGTGCCTTTCGACACTAACATCCTCCCACACTCCTGTCCCAACCTTGACATCACCATTTAAGTCCACCTTGGCCTGCACCACAGCCTAGTCTCAGGAGGATGCGCTGTCAGAATCAATCTAGCCAAGCCGGTCTGGTTCTTCTTTTAAGATAACTTTGGCTACTCGTGACCATCTGTCTTCTTATGTGCATTTCAGGATTGGCCTTCCTATTTCTGCAAAGGAGGGCTTTGAAATGTGGGTAGTAACTGTAGTAACTCTGTCGATCACTTTGGGTGATCAGTGCATCCAGGCTCACCGACGAGTCTTCCAATTTGTGAACAGATGCACTTGGGCGGCTTGGGTGCTATCTGATTCTCTCAGGAACGTTAAACTCAACCCAGGCGTGTCCTTCTGGACGTGCCTGTGAGGGCATTGCTGTTAATTCGGAAGCCTTCAGAACCCATGTCAGAAAGCACAAGTGACTCTGTGTGTGCCTGCACCGGAAGCTTTGCTGGCTTCTTTATTAGCTCTGGTAGGGACTGTGGTTCCTCGAGTCTGTCCACTCCTAGGGTCGAATCACCAGCACACAGATGTAGGTTGGTTTCTTCCCTCCAATTTGATGCTTCTTTTTCTTGCCTGAATTCTCCAGCCAGGCCTTCCAGGACCAGGGGTCAGCAGTGAGAGTGGGCTTCCTTGTCTGTCCCTGATCTTGGAGGAAACGCTGAGCCCTTCCCCTGTGAGTATGATGTCACTGAGGGCTCTTCATATACTCCCTCTACCCCACAGGGCGGCTCCCTCAGGCTCTGGCTTTCCCAGTGTCCCTGTCGTGAAGGGGTGTCAACACCGTCAAGGGCTCTTTCTGCACCCTTGAGATGACAGGAGGGTTTCCTCCGTGCCGTTAAGGAGGCATGCTGCCTGGGTGGATTGCCTTACTCTCGTCATCCCTGTGCTCCGGGGAAAACCCCTTGGTCCTGGCGTGTGACCCTGCTGCTGGGTCCAGCCTGCTAGCCTTTTGTTGAGGGTTTTGGCTCCCAGGTCATAAGGGGCTTGGGTCGGATTTTCCTGTAGTGGCGTTGTCTCTGGTTTTAGCACCAGCATAACGCCAGCCTCATTAAAGTAGTTGGGGGTGTTCCCTCCTCTTCCACGTTTGGAGGAGCCTGACGTTGCTCTCCTTTACACACCTTGTGGAATTTGCCAGTAAAGCCTTTCGGGGCTGAGCGTTCCTGCCGGGAGGCGCTGGTTTCTCTCTCACCTCTTGACTTGTTCCAGGTGGGTCCTTGTCTCATCCTCTGTCGGAGCTGCTCTGCAGCCGTGTCTAGCAGGACCTCTGTCTCCTCTGGGCATCTCCTCGGCTGGAGCGTGACCACCCCAGCTCCCTCGCAGCCAGCAGCTCCCTGCCAGTTACCGCATCCTCTCCTGGTGCTCCAGCTCAACGCCGGCCTCTGCTGATATTCTGAGAAGCGACCTCTGGTTCCACGGGCTGCCCTCATTTTTCTGCTCTCTGTTTGCCTGCACTCAAGCCCGCGACGCCCCTGATCCTGCACACTGGGGTATGCTTTGCTGCTCTTCTGGTCCTCGGGTTGAGGGGCTGGGCACTGACATCATCTCCGTCCTTTCCAACACAGCTGCGCATCTCCCACTGTGCGCTGCTTCTGCGTCTCTAAGCACTGGAAGCTGTGTTTTCATTCTCATTCACCTCCAAGTATTTCTGGTGTCCACTGTCATCTCCTCTTGACCCACTGGTTGTTGATGAACCTTCACCCATTTCTACAATACAAAGAGAAGAAGTCCCCAAACCCTGAGCCCACAGATTCCCTAGCTCTTCCACCATCTGCGCTCAAGCTCCCCGCAGCAGGGCCCCTTCCTGTCCCTGGTGTTTTGTCATTTTTAGTAGGGACCATAAAATGTCCAGATAAGGAATCATCACCAAAGCAAAATCCATCCTCCCACGATTTAAAGAGAACACATGCTGAGGACTGCACTGATCGTGTTGCTGGTGAGGAAATCAGTAAGATGTCACAACGAGATTGGAGGACAGGCACGAACTTATACGGAGGAAAGGAAGGAACACTGAAACAAGTCTAAAAGTTGGAACTGGCTTTTCCCAGGGTAGGACGGGGTCATTTTAACCATTGTTAGTAGATTTTTTTTTCCCTGTCCACAGATAGCAAGGACTTTGCAGGGCTGCTAGTCATGCGCAGCCTACAGGGGCGGGAGGCTGACCCACGGCCAGGCGGGGGCAGAATGGGGCATCCTGAAGAGCATCCGAACAACACCTTTTTCCACTGGAGATGTGATCTTTTCTGCTTGTTCTAAGTATCCTCTCAATATGACACAGAAAATAAAAAGAGAAAATTGAAAGGTGTCGATGAGAAAAGGATTCACAGAGGCAAGCCCACCACCAAATTCAAAGGAAGTACACTGACTAAAGATCAGCACACCTGGGAGCCTGAGGCCACGGGGAGGACCTGGCGAAGAGGGCAGGCCGGGCCGCTGGAGGCCAGGTGCATCCTGAGCACCCCATGGGAGGCAGGTGCATGGGCCATGTCCCTTGGCATGGCTGTGGATGCTGTGCAGCTGCATGGACAGCTAACAGCAGGTTTTGTACAGGCCTGCAAGACAGATGCTCTGGAGCCAGGCCACAGGATGTCCATCCCGTCAGTGGAGGCCCAGGACGCCAGAGCCTTCAGCCTGGGTGCAGCATCTGTCCAGGGAGCTGTGATCAGGTGCCCCCGGCTCTGCTTCTCACCAACTGCCTTCCTGTGCTAGACTCCAGAGGACAACAGCAACTTTAAAATGCTTCTCACTTAGGCCTCATATTAAGGTTTATTATTTGACTTAAGGCAACACTTTGTTTCCCAGTGACCAAAAGATGGTATAACTCGAGCTATTACATCTATCCTGTTTATTTCCAGTGACCTTGTCTTTATAGCTTTTGAGTATACTAAAATTATTTGTAATCTGTTTTCATCATCCTTCCTCCTATGCTGGTAATGCCTGTAGAGAAAAAGTCACAGACAGAACAGAAGAAATAAAAATCACAAAATTCAAGGAAAACAGATTATTTCAGGGGAGACCATTTCAAGCAAAAAGCAGGTGTACGGGCTGAGATCTTAACAGCCTTCTCACCAGCACCCCCCCCCATTTTAAAATATTTTTCTAGTGGTAGTTGACATAACACCTTTTTTAAAAAAAAATGTTTTTAGTTGTAGATGGACACAATGTCTTCATTTATTTTTATGTGGCACTGGAGAATCGGACCCAGTACCTCACATGTTAGAGGCAGGAGCTCTACCACTGAGCTACAGCCCCAGCTTGCACCAGCC
Organism: Spermophilus citellus; assembly: GCF_964194105.1. Lineage (NCBI taxonomy): Eukaryota > Metazoa > Chordata > Mammalia > Rodentia > Sciuridae > Spermophilus > Spermophilus citellus. The sequence continues at coordinate 14,556,096 of NC_138198.1, read as the reverse complement.
CCGACTTTAGCAGAGTAAAATCACGTTTCAGGGCCTTTCCACGCTGCACCTTAAGTGAGGATTATTTCCTCAGTTTTATTAGAAAACAAAAAACCACCCAGGAGAACCATGCGCCTCAGAGTCCTGACATGCCGAGTCCCCAGCCCTGGAAGCCGCCCTGGGCCCCCTGACAGGACCTTCCTCCCCTGCCTTGTCAGCCTTTGCTGTTGGGGCTGCCAGACAGAACAGCTGTCCACAGCCAGAACCAGAAGCCATCGGCTGCACAGCCTCCCCCAGGAGCCCGACCCTCGGACCCGGCCCGCTGCTTTCACCAACCCCACTGGGGCTGCGACATCAGATTCCACGCGGCCCAGCAAGCCTCTGCCTGAAACACAGCCCCAAGTCAACCCGCCACCTGGAGGAAATCTGAACTCAACCGCTATCAGCCCCACTCACTGTGCTGACAGGGCTGGGGACAACTCAGAAGAGCGCAGGGGGAGAGAGCAGGAGCCTCACCAGGGAACGCAGTCCATGAGGAATGGGCTCCACTCTAGGAGGGACAAAGGAGCACTTCCAAGTGAACTAAGTCCCTGCGCCCTCCCAGCAAGCTCCTGGTCCACGTGGAAACCCACCGCCCCTGGGAGGCCAAGGGAACTGAGGCTGGCCACAGCCTGGCCCCCACCCAGGCCCCTGAGACCTGGCAGTTCCCTGGAGCTGCCGTGTGTGTGCAAGTGTGTCAGGTCTGTGGGCACAAGTGCATGTGCAGGGGGTGCAGGCCCTCAGGGGGGGTGTGGCCTTCTCTGCCCCCTGTGCCTCCTGGGCTCCCCCTCCCCCACCTGGGCAGGGCATGTGGCTTCAGGGGACTCTTCCAGCTCTGACCTCCTCAGTCCTGTGATCCACCCACGGTGGTTCTGTCTGGTGGCTCAGGGCTGTGCCCATTCTAAAGTCTGCCACGTCCCAGGGTGCCCAGAGTGACCACCTCTCAGGTTCACAGCATACAATGCCCCAGCATGAGTTGACTGCCTGTGTGTGACCCCTGCAGGGACCTGCCCTAGTGCAGCATCCTACACAGTGAGGTCTGGGCCTGAGAATCCAGGGCCAGCTGCTACAGGACAGGAGGACAAATGCACATAGTGTCCTCTGGAGGTGACATGCTGCCATTGAAGATCCCTGTGCAGCAGCTGCCACTGTCATTTCCCAAGGAAACCTGATTTTCTGTTTGTCCCCTTAATCCAGCATTGATGTGATGTGGCCAGAAGACAATGGGGCTTCTGGGGAGACAGAGCCTCCAAACAGGATTTTCACACTTGCATTTGGAGAAGTAAAGATGCCTTCCCTCTAAAGTGACGTCATCTGGCGCAATCATGCAAACTAAGTCAAGTGCTGAGCAAGTCACCTTGCTTTTCCTGCAAGGGTTAGGGAAGCAGACGACCTCTGCGGTTCTCAAGAGGAAGAGTGGACAGTTCACCCCATGACCGCACCGTCCTCAGGCTCCCGCCACACTGTGGCTTCTCAATGGTCGCCAGGGCGCCGTGAATCAGTAACCCTCTCAGCGCTCTGGGGATGAGGAGTCTGGGGTCTGAGGCTCCACAACTCCACGTGGGCCCGGGGGAGCAGCAGCAATGGACCCTAGGTTCACCGTGTCAGGTGGTCCAACCATACCACACAGCGCTCCCAGGACCCCCGTCCCTCCCCCTCAGAGTCCTCATCAAGACAAGAATCAGTGCCAAGTCTGCATCAAGCCTGCGGTCGAGGCACTGTTCCTTGTTGGAACATAAAAGGTGTTTGTGAGAAAAACTGCTCAAGATCCGCCACGCCCACCCTCTCCTTCACCCATCAGGAAGAGCCTGAGTTTAAGAGGAGCCCTCAGTCACCCAGCTGACCACTACATGTTCCCACCTCCCTAGGAGGCATCCGTGGCAGGTGGCTCAGTTCTGGCAAACAGGAGCGGGGTGGGCAATGTGCTAACGAGCCACCAAGCCAGGTCCCACCAGCCACCAGAACTCATGAAGGAGAAAGAGGACTTTACCCTGTTGACTCACTCTATTCGGGGACCTCTTGTCTCAGCAGCTTAGCCAAAATAGGATCTAGAACCAGGCCCCGTGGCATCTGCAGTCCCTGCTCCTCAGGAGCCGCGGCAGGAAGATGGCTAGAGCCCACCTAACAAGACCCCATCTCAGAAAGAAAAAAAAAACAGGAAAAGCAACTCTGAACCTAAGAAGCTTAAAACATGAGCTTCCCTCTCTCGGGTCAGGGACACCCGGCCACTGGGGGACTTGTTGACTCACGGCTCGGCACACCACTTCTCACAGGGACAAATGCATCCCTGACGCATCTGAATTCTCATGGGTTCTTAAAGCAGGGAAATGCAAATTCACGAGGGCTTCTTGCCCAGCACGCCACTGCTCCATCGCGGTCCAGCTCTTCAGATCCACACTCTTACCAAGCCCCTCTTTGGAAAATGCCACCTGAGTAGTAAAAGGCTTTCTCCCCGTACAACACTCACAGCCCAGAACGCTGAGCAAGCACGCAGTGCTCTGCACACACCAAGCTGTCTGCAGGGGACAGCAGCTGCGTAGCCTGTAACTGGGCTATCAGCACTACCCTAGCGAGGGATGACGCAGACCTCACATTGATGGCTCTGTCTACAGACTGGCCCCTCCGTAAGATGCCAGGTGCAAGTGACAGATTATTGCCCACACTTCTGACCAAGTGGCCACGGGGTGACTCATCATCACCCCCTCCCCACTGGAGCCGCTCAGAGGACACGGGAAACACGCTGACCTATCACAGGGATACTACAAAGGACCTGGAGGAAGATACAACTGGGGCAGGCCTGGGAGAGGGATGCAGAGCCCCGTGCCTCTCCAGGGGTGCTGCCCCTGCCCCCGGAGAGCTCTCAGGCCCCTGGACATGTCGTTGCCAGGCGTGATTGATTACATTGCTGGCACTGGTGACCAACTCCGCCTCCCAGAGGTCAGGGAAAGCCTCCATCCTCTATCACGTCTTGATCTTTCCATGACCAGCCCGCGTCCTGAAGTTCTCTGGCGGCTGCAGGACACCAGTCATCTCATTAGCACAGAAAGGACACTCGTCATTGGAGAAACCACAGTTTTAAGAGCCCTAAGCTCACTGTATGTCAGGGAACAGATGAAGGTCAAATATGTGTTTCACAACGTCCCCCCACCCAGCCTAGCTGTCCAGTAGGTGGCCGGCGAGCCACCCTGGCCTGCCAGCAGCATTCCTGGGACCAGCCCATGCTCCCTGCCTCTGCTTCCGGGTTGCTCTTCTTGGGCAGCTGCATCTGTTGTCACCGCAAAAGGCCCAGTGGGGTTGCCAAGGCAGCGGGCATCATCTGAATGGCAGCAGGTGGCGGCCGGCCAGCACTGCACTGTTGGGGATCCTGTCTTGTTGTTAGACAGAACTCCTTTTATGGCCATTCAGGAGCGAGCTTTCAACAGAAGCAGGAGCAGTGGGGAGTCTGTTGGGACCCTGACCTATTTAGAGACTCCTGCTTGGCTTCCTTAGATATGCCCTTGGGCATGACCAGCATCATCACAAGAGATGGTATACTAGGTATAGGACAGTTTGTTCTCCCGGCAATTTCCTGCCTTCGTGACAACCTATTACCAACCTCAGACTGATTTACTCTGGCAGCTGGTCCTAACCCAGGACCAGAATAACAAACACAAGCAAGTCACTTTGCAAGGATACTTGTGTGGAAGAGCCACCGTAGAAAATGACAGTAATTCGCTCATTAGTAGTGACGTAGACACTGCTGGTGGGACTGCAAATTGGTGCAGCCAATATGGAAAGCAGTATAGAAAGAGATTCCTTGGAAAACTGGGAATGGAACCCCCATTTGACCCAGCTATCCCTCTCCTCAGTCTATACCCAAAGGACTTAAAAACAGGGACTACTATAGGGACATAGTCACATCAATGTTCATAACAGCACAATTCACAATAGCTAAACTGTGGAACCAACCTAGGTGTCTTTCAGTAGATGAATGGATAAAGAAAATGTGGCATATATATACACAGTGGAATATTACTCAGCAATAAAAGAGAATAATATCATGGCATCTTCAGGTAAATGGATGGAGTTGGAGAAGATAATGCTAAGTGAAGTTATCCAATCCCCAAAAAATAAATGCTGAGTGTTTTCTCTGATATAAGGAGGCTTATTCATAGTGGGGTAGTGGGGGGGAGCATGGGAGGAATAGACAAACTCTAGATAGGGCAAAGGGGTGGGAGGGGAAGGGTTAGAAATGATGGGGGAATGTGACGGTCATCATTATCCAACATGTATGAAGACAAGAATTGGTAAGAATTTACTTTATATACAACCAGAGGCATGAAAAATTGTGCTGTATATGTGTAATATGAACTGCAAAAAGTAGTGATGTAGAAGCCACAGCATTAGTGGTCCACTCAAAGCCAAACAGTTCATGGAAAAAGACAAACTGTTTCACAGAGAGAAAACAGCTTCCTGCTCTCTGTATTGAAATTTCTCTACCATCCCATCCACTGGCCTGGCACCGCCCAAATAAAGATACTTAATATCTACGGTCTATATAATGACACATTAACATGCACCATTTGGTCACATTATATAAGGAAACTCTGTGTGTGTGACACCCGCCACAGAGGCAGGACCACAGGTCACCTCAGGTGCAAACAGATGGCTAGCTAAACTGACAAAAAGACTGCTGTAGAATTAACCTGACATATGGAACTTGCTTTTATTGGGGCCTGATTGGAGCTTTTATGTGCTTGACCTTGTCACAATAGCAGAATCCATCATCTGTGGAAAGTCATAAAGTCGAGATATGACCTTGGCATACAATTCAAAACTAATTAACCGATTCTCTGCTAGACACATAAATCTACTGATCCAATCTCAAAATCAGTACATAAAACACAGGTGCAAATATGTTATAAATTTAAATAGCTTTTTGAAAGAATAAACCACAGATAATACTGACTTAAGAACAAAAATAATGAATGAGTCCTTTCCACCAACATTCAATAGTATATTAAAACATTTCCAAGCGTTAGGGGGAAATGTAGGGATTTACCATAAAAGAGTACAGTGCCCATAAAATAAGAGTATTCTAATACAAACTATGCATAATTTTCTAAGCAAATTTATTCTCACCACAGTCTGAAGTCTTTTTAGAAACTGAACGTACAGCTCCTTAAGACTTCTTTCGCCTCTGGCTAACCTTATTAACCAAGACTTATTGAGGGGCTTCAGATGTAGGCTGCATTAATAACACACAATTTGCAAACATTTACCCCGAATTCCCGAGAGGAACCCCACTATTTTCATGTCCTAAGTCATGATGGGATTTTATAAATGAACAAAAACAAATTCACACACTGAGAAGCTGCAGCTCCCCCTACAACCCACCGAGGAGCCGACGGGCAGTGGGAGGCTGAGGCCCTCAGCTGACCAAGGAGTGGCTCCATCCTCAGAGGGCCCAGGCCAGTGCTGGTCCTGGACGGTCTAGACCGCAGAAAGACAAGCAGCACAGAGGCAGCTCTGGGCTTGGGAACGAGATGCCAGAATCCTGTTGAAAAGAAGGCGTGCTACGCCAGGACGGTGAGAGACAGACGTGCAGAAGGTGAACCCACAGGACGTCGCTGGTGCGCGGCCCTGGGCAGCAAGAGGCAAGGCCCTCCTCACACCAGAGCCCAGCAGTCCTAGTAGCCTCTAGCCCAGGGATCCAGGCCAATGAAGGCTGTGTGGCCTTGAGCCCCAGGGAGCCTCGCTTCAGAGCCCAGGCCAAGTCTAGGCACCGAGGCAGGGCCTTTCACAAACACCTCCTCTGGGGCGGGGCCTTTCACAAGCACCTCCCCCGGGGCGGGGGCCTTTCACAAGCACCTCCTCTGGGGCGGGGACTTTAACAAGCACCTCCCCTGGGGCAGGGCCTTTCATCAGCACCTCCTCCAGGGCGGGGCCTTTCACAAGCACCTCCCCTGGGGCAGGGCCTTTCACAAGTGCCTCCTCTGGAGGCGGAGCCTTTCATAAGCACCTCATCCAGGGCGGGGCCTTTCACAAGTGCCTCCGCTGCTGCGGGTCTTTGTCCCTCTTCTGTGTCTGTGACCTGTCTCCTCCTGTCTGCCGGCTGCTTCTGAAAGGCTGCCCCCTCTCGGTTTCCGGCCTGGCTAACAGCCTCCAGACACTAGCAGTTGGGGTTAGAGGTGGGAGGTCCGTTTAAGCAGAAAGGAATTTACCTGAAAGATTTTAGCAAAGAAACAAAAAGATGCAAAATAAACACAACAGAATGAGAGCTGGTGAGGGTCTGGAATGGAGGACTAGACACAGATACATCAATTAATAAGCTAAAATATAAAAGCTATGGTGTGCAGACACCTAGGACTATAAGGTGGCATGAACTGGGGAGAGACCCCAACTCTGCCCTCTGCGCCTGAGGAACACAAAGGCAGGGTGGGTTGGAGTGATATTGTGAACTCACTGGGTCTTCAAAACATTAGAACTGGGAGCTGATTAAATAGCAACCTCAGCAGAAATCGCCCCATGTCCCCAGACTGGCAAGGAAGCCCCCCACCCCAGCACATGACGTCACAGCCCAGCTGGGCAGTCTCCGCAAGTCTCAGCTCTTCGGGAACCGGTTCTCAAGCCTCTCTGATAGGTCACTGCCCAGATCCCACTACAAAAGAAAGATCTGGCCTTCTTAGCGTCCCTCTGAAATTAACTTTTAAGGACTTCTTGAAAGGAAAGACAAACAGCTAACACACTCAAGGCACCGGCTGGTTGGCTTCGACGATTCTGACCTGGTTCTGCCCCCAACCCCTCACTCCAGATAGGCTCAGCTGTGTCCCAGGGAAGCTGCACCTCCCTGGGCACTGCTCGGGTCCTGGGCAATCCCTACACACCCTCCTGGATCCCGGCCATGGAAGCCTCACACTGTGATTTTGAAGGCTTTAAGGCAACAGCCAGTGTTCACCTTTCAGCGAAAATAAGTTTTCTCCAATCAAAAAGTAATGAGCCCACTTCCTATCCCCTGAAATGTTACCTTCAGGGGCTTGGATTCACACGTGCAGATGGTGGCACTAACTGAGGAAGTGTCAGACTCCACACTAGAGCCAGAAAGTGCATGTACAAGGTCACTGTGACTCCATTTCTCAATCAGTGTGCGAAACCCAGGACTTCCCTGTTACGAAGTCAGCATTTCAGGACACACCAGGCAACTAAAGTTGAAAGAAAAGCCCCAATCCAATCCTTCCTTGGGGCAGGCAGGGCCTTGGGAATCCCCCTTATCAACAAATGTGCATGTCCCGCTCTTCCTGGTCTGGTTCCCCACTGCCACCACTGAAACTTACATAAAAAGTCTGACCATCTTATATGACTGTTTTCAATACATTCGAACACACATAAGAGGGTTAGGTGCGCCCCAAAACAGGATGTTTCAATATACTTTCAACATTGCTAGTCAGCTTGTGTCACTGTGACCCAAAGACCTGACAAGAACAGCTCAGAGGAGGAGAAGTATATTTTGGGCTCAGGGTTTTTGAGGTCTCAGTCCATGGTCAGATGACTCCACTGCACAGGACCTGAGGGGAGGTAGAATTCATGGAGGAAGGACATGGTGAGGAAAGCTGTTGGCTCACGGTATCCAGGGACCAGAGAGAGAGAGGGAGGGAGGGAGGGAGGAGCCAGGGAAAACATAATCCCAAGAGTACGCCCACTATGACCTGCTCCTCTAGCTGTGCCCCACACCCCACCTGCCTGCAGTTATCACACAGTAATCCATTAGAATTATTACTCCATCAAATGATGCATTCACTGACAAAGGTACAGCTGTCGTAACGCCCTCGTTTCACCTCTGCATGAACGCTCTAATACATGACATTTTTAGACCCATACCATAACACTCCTCCCAAGGGGTTTATGTGGAGTGTGGCAGGGAGGGGGGTTGTGTGACTCCGCGGTAGAGCACTTGCCCAGCGTGCGTAAGGCCTTTGGCTAGATTTCCAGCACCGTGCAAAAAAGAAAAAGGACAGAGGTTTGCTTGGGAGGGGCCCAGCCATCAATTTCCTAGTTGAAGCTTAAAGGCCACTGGAGCCCGGGCAGCTGGGCCACTGCTGCAGGAGCTGGGCATGGCTCAGCCCAGATCACCGTCCTCCTTCTGTGCAGCAACCGCAGGGTACATGTGCAAAATGCTACCCTGGGTTTTGGAAAATGCCCAGTGACCATGTGCACAACCCTGACTTCATCACTCAGCTCTGTTTAAACACCTCTGTGACAAAAAAAAAAAAACCCAAGAGTTCCATCCTTTACCTTCCTCAGCCATGCAAACGTCACACGGCGGTGCCACAGCACCCAGCACATCACCAAGGCTCCCTGGCACGGGGACAGCCCCCAGGTGAAAGATGATGCTTCAGAATAGGGACCTGCCCTTCCCCACTTGCTCATCAGTAAACAAAGCCCAACAGTCGGACAGCCCTGGCCCTTCCTGCCCGAGGCTTACCCTGAGCCCTCGTCAACTGACACCCCCAATCTCTGCCCACACTCTCCTGGAGCCCACCTGCCCCCTGCAGGAAGGCAGCACCTGCTGACTAAACACAGTCTCAGAGACTTCAGGGCCACAGGTCCTGCCTCTGGCTGACCACGGGCTCCGAGCAAGCATCGGACTCTTGGCCTCCATTCCATCTCTTCAGTGATGACCGCTATGGCTCACTGGCCTGTGGTAGGAGGACACAGGGGAAGCACTGCCCAGGGCCCAGCAGATAAAGCGCAGGACAGACTCTGGCTCTTCCATATTTCCTGCCACAGGCCTTGCAATCTGTGGACTAACTCCATGGGAAGCAAACTCTATCCCACGGACACCCACGCATGGGAAATACCCCAGTGCTGGGGAGTGTGTGCCGAGTCACACCATTGCTGGTTTTGCATCCTGAGCCAGACACATCCACAGCCGCACCTTAGCACTGGGTGCCCCGGCGGAGGTGCACCAGGTGCACCGTACCCTGGTTCTGAGCTCATTAAAGGCCCAAGGCAACACCACCAAGTGCAGTCCAGGTCATCTTCCAGATTACTATTCCAGAATACAAAACGATCATTGGTCACTGACCGACAAAGCTCAAGTCCACTAAGTACCCAGCAAAACTCCTGCATGTTAATAGCGGCTCAATAAATCTTTATTGAATGAGCCACCAATGCACTAAGAGGAGAAGGGAAAAGAGAGTCCTGCAGTCCATGAACTTGGTCCCAGGCTCAAGGAGAGGGTGCAGAGATGGCTGTGGTGATATGCGGGGCCTGTGGAGTCCCCATCTCACCTCCCCGCTGAGCGCCAGCACCTGACGGAGCCAAAAGGACTGCTGTGAGAATCAGAAGTCACAACCGAGGGGCTCGGTGAGTGGCCTGCGGCCTGCTCTGCACTGTGTTCCCATCAGGGTTTCTGCATCTGTTCACCCACCTACAGCCAGGGCCCCCCAGCAAGGAAGTTTCTCTGGAGCCTCCTTGCGGCCTACACAAGCCGGCCCTCCTCTCCCGCCAAGCAGACTGCCAGCACCCCGCCCGCAGACAGCTTGTGCTGCCTGTGCTCAGAGAGCTCAGGGAAACCGCTGGGGAGCCACGGGAGAGGGGAGCTGGGCCACTGCTCACCATGGACCCTGAGGCCCCTTCTGCCTTCGGGGACCTTCCTGACATACAATGGCTTGACTCCCAGTTTTTCCACCTTACAATGGTTCCAGAGCTTTATGCATTTGATGGAAACCTGGGACTCTGAATCTGGATCTTTCCTTGGCCTAGTAACACGCAGTGCCATCCCCTCACACCAGGTGGGGTGGCAGCAGTGAGTGGCAGTTCCAGTAGCCACACAACCACAGGGTGAAACATGGACTCTTGAGCTGCGATGTTCAGGGAGTTAGGTGGATCCCACGCATTTCAGACCTAAGGCTGGGTTCGACTCACGGGGGGGTCTATAGGAGGCATCCTACATCACCAGGAGTATCTACAGAGAAGAAGAGGAGAGGAACTACAACTTTCAGCCTACCTTTCTGAATGTGAGCACATTAAAGTGTGATGTCAACTCACATGATTAGGGAGGGTTATCATAGATTAAAAAGCAAACTCATCTTTCTATCACACAGGAACTGTCTCCTGGGATCCACTGGGAAGGGTGGATTCTTGGTACCGTGGGTCACTGGTGGGTCACTGGTCACCCTGGTCACTGGAAAACCAGCACAGACAAGTGAGCTACAGAGAGGATTGCACAGCATCCTGCAGGACTCGATCTTCTAACGTGACTATTCTCTCTGCCTGTGTCCACTGCTAAGGAATTACTTAATGTCCAAAAAAGTTCCCAAAATGGAATAAAAGCCCAAGCAACAGGGTAGATCTGGCAGTGCCAACTGTCCAAGCTGCCCCAGGTGAAAAGAGCTGGCTGGACCTGCAGCTGCAGAATCAGCAGGAGCCCAGGAGCCAGGAAGACAGAGCCAGCCACAGTGGAGAAGCCGCCCTCTGTAGGTCCCACTCCATTTCCACTGGGCTCAAGTGGAACTCACAAAATCCAGAGCCATCAGCTCAGCATCCCCAAACACAACCCACAGCAGACAGTAAATGTCAGGACTCCCTCTGTCTCCCCACCAGTCTTGGATACAGAGCTCCCTCAACACCAGACCCTTCACTGCCATCTCTGCATGTCACACCACCTTCATGTCAGGACGACCTTGCCAATCAGGACCCAGCACCCATGTTTAGAATGTTGGCTTCTCCAAATGCAACCAATTCTTTGGAAACACATTTCCAAAGACTGAGGCTCAAAGCACTGTTTTCTAAAATACTAAGATAGCGAAATGAATATATTTTAACTTGCCCATTAAGTTTGATGCTGGCTGAGGGATGAAGTAAAAAAATATTTCCAAACAACATTCAGAAGGTCTGTTTGCAAGCTTAAAATCTCACGCTAGCTACACCCACACAGAGGGCATGCAGATGAGCTGAATTTCATCAGTGTCAGAATAGTTGAGAGTGTTTCCTCCCAAAGAGATCCTCTTACTGAAGCATGTGAAAAAAAAAACCACCCAGAATTTATAGTTACTACACAAACGTCCTCCGATCTGTCAATCAAAACTATGTCTTCCCTCTTACACATCAGAACGCAGCTAGTGAGATGTCAAGACACCAATAAATAGGACCAGACTCTAATGGCTGTATCTTCTAAAGTTCAGAACTAAATGGACGCTCACCAGATCAATATGCAGCCCAGAAATAGACCCATATACACATGTGGATCTATTTAGGGCAAGGATAGCAAATCAGATCAGCAGACAATGATGAATTAATCATCGGAGGCATTAAAATAACCAGCTAAGCATTTGGATTGTGAGAAAAAGCCTGAATTCCTGTCTGGTTCTTTACCCCTAAGCCTTCAAGATCACATAATTTAAAAAAAAAATGTTAAAAAAGAGAAAAAAAAGAAATGAAAATACAAAAGCAAAATGCAGGTAAAAACATTTATAATATTAGAATACAGAAGGACTTTCTAAGCAATATATCACACACCAAACACACAAAGAAAAGTGGATATACGGGACTAATAGAGATTTCTAAATATTGGCACAAGTTTTAAAAATACAGCAAACAGTAAATAGCAAGCACTCCACTGAGGGAAATACACGCAACACAAAGGACAGGGGGCTTGATTTCTTAATGTACAAATGCTTTCACAAACCAGTGAGGAAAACAGCTACGCACATAAACAAAGTGAATAGGCAGGGGTGTAGAAAAGCGAACAAACTCAAACTCAGGGACTTCCGCTCCACTCACAGAACACTCACACCCTTGACTGCAGCTGTGAGCACCAGCTGGGCTGAACTACACCCCCTGTGTTGCTTACCTACCAGGACAGGAGGACTGGAGGCCGAAGTCCCTCGTGGGGGGCTGGCGGAAACCAGCTGGGTCCCCAGTGGCCAGGCAACCCGTAACGCCCCAGCGCCATCACCGGGCCACCATCTCGCACAGTTCAGATCGTGGGTCACGAGGCTCCATCACAGGCCCGGGTGACTGATCCCCAGGCCTCGGGTGGGCCACTGAACCTCAGCTACTCTGCCCTGCTGCAGGCAAGGGCCGAGCTCCTGAGGACCTTCAGGTAACAGCCCCACTCTGAAGCTGCCAGTGGGCTACCAATCATTAGTCAACTATGGGCACACAAACGGCTTGTATCACTCTGAAGATTCTAGGCACTGCATGCAGGAAATGGGGCCAGAGCTCAAATATAGGGACAAAGACCAAATGCATACTTCACAAGATCACAGAGGCTGGCAGAAAAATGTCAAAAAACACATGAACAGATGCTCACTGTCATTAATAAAGACATGCAAATTAGATTTTAAATCTATATTATGTATTTAGATTTTTTATTATATTCAATGTTCGTAAGGAGGTAAAAAATGGTGTCTTCAGACACTTACAGGAAGTGTGGATTGGTGCGCCAATTTGAAGGTCGATCCTGCAATTGTATCTCAAGATACAATTCTTGGACCCAACGTTCTGTTTCTTTCTTTTTTTTTTCCCCCAAGACAAGGTCTGGCTAAGTTGCTGAGTCTAGCCTTGACCTTGCAATTCTTCTGCCTTGGCCTCCCAAGTTGCTGGGATTGTAGATGTGCCATCACGCCTAGTTCCACACTGTGTTTCTAGAAATTATCCCACAAACATGCTTCATACATACATTAAGATTCAGGCACAGGGCTGGGGATGTAGCTCAGTAAATAAAGTGCTTGTTTTGCATGCACAAGGCCCTGGGTTCAATCCCCAGCATGGAGGGGGAAAAAAAAAGATTCAGGCACAAGGATTTGCACTGCAGAATTGCTTGTTTATAGCCCCGAGAATTACCTAAACATTTATCCTTAGGGCACTGACTGTACATCATGGTGAACCACTGTGATAGAACAAGCCATGTGTAAATTCTGAAAAAATCAGAAGACCCACACTTACAGCCAAGGAAACACACTCAAGGATGAAGAGCAATGCCTGCACACACACAGACCACAGGGGAACATAAGAACCGTGACATTGGTGGGGGAGATAGTCTCTGTTCACTTTTCACTTTGTACCTTTTTATATTGTTTTTATTCTTCTTAAGTATGCAACTAAGTCTTGTCATAAAAACAATTTTAAGAAAGACTGATCTATTTGCTGAGAGTAGATCTTAACTAGTCTCACAAAAGAAAAGGTAACTATTTGAGGCAGTGGGTGTTAATTAGCTTGATTATGATAATCACTTCACAACATATATATCACATATATAACACATATATAAATATCACATTGCAAACCTTAAATACAATGTTTTTCAATTATACCTCAATAAAGCTATGAGAGGGAGACTGATCTTAACAAATGTTTTCTTTCTTAAAAATGGAAACAAGTTTTGCATTTGTGTGTATACACACACACACACACAAACACACACACACATTTTTGTGTGTGTGATAGTGGGGATTGAACCCATGGACACTGTCCGCAGAGCTACATCCCAGCCCTTTTTATTTATCTTGAGACAGAGTCTCACAGAGTTGCCCAGTCTAGCCTTGAACTAGGACTTCTCCTGCGACAGCCTCCCAAGTCACTGGGATTGTAGGTGTGCATGTGTTTTTAATATTGCGAGAACTTTAAAAATGTTAACTGATGAACAATTCACATTTTAATTAACTGATGGTTCAGCAAATGTCAGCTTGTAAATGGGATCCATCAAGAAGGCCGGCCGGCCTGCCCGAGGGGGAACGAGTTGGACCTAGAAGCTCCTCATCTGCTGGTTCCACTGGGGAAGCACAGCTGGCGGGGTGGCACAAGGGTGTGGCTTCCGAAGACACTGCCTTCTGACCTAACTCAGGGCCCCAGCGTGGGTCACAAGGCTCCTGTCCCAGGAACTACAGCAAACATCACTTTCACACAGGCACTTAAAAAGAAAGAAGATGTTCCAGTAAGCATATACTACAATCTAAAAATGAATTTAAAAATAAATTTTCTGGGAGCTGGGCATGGTGGCACAGGTCTGCACTTCTACCTGCTGAGGAGGCTGAGGCAGGAGGATTCAAGTTCAAGGTCAGCCTGAGACTCTGTCTCAAGATAAAAAATCAAAAAGGACAGGAGATGTAGCTTGGTGATAGAGCTCTAGCCTAGCCTGGTTAGGGCTGTGGGTTCAAAAACCTAATACTAACAAATAAATAAATATAGAAATACATTTCCTGGTGTTAAGTTACCTTTTATGTAAAGGTAATGTCTGGAAGGGGAATAGGGTGGGCTTCTGGGGGCTGGCAATATTCTAGTTCTTGATCTGGGTGTTTCTATAGTTGTATTCCAGTTGTGAAAGTCCATTGACCCCTAATGTTAATTGGTGACTGTATGTGGATGGTTTGTGTGTGTGTGTGTGTGTGTGTGTGTGTGTTATACGTCAATCTAAGAATTCAAATTTATGTTATAAATTTGGTCAAGTGGATGAAGACAGTGGTGTCCTGCAGTGTTCATACAGTCAACCAAACACCACTACTTGGCAGGGTCCATTACAGAAAGCCCCAGGAGACGGAGGGAGAATCTGATTTAACTCCTCTACAAACTTAAGGTTATCAGGATGCAAAACGGTCTTGGGGAAGAGGCTGGTCAGAGGCTTATTCTATACGACAGGCCTGGCAGTGTTACCTGCTGGACAGGTCATCTATGCAAACTGGCAACATTTCACCATAAAGAAACTAGCCTGAGACGATGGGATCTGCCATTGCTCGGCCACCAGAGCCCACGTGCACACGGCTGGGCCATGCCCACAGCGGGCAGCCCTGCCTCCCCGTTGAACCAGCTGACCAAGGAGCTTCTAGATGCAGCCAGCTGGCCTCCCTGAGTGATCCCGTTCACAAGCCGACACTTCCTGAACCAATTATAGTGCTTAACAGGACTCCCTGAGGGAGTGGAAGGAACAAAGAGCAGGAGCCAGAACGTGGACCAGGCCAGAGGACCAAGTCCTCCCCAGGCACCACCTCCCTGGCCTGGACAGAGCATTTCCCACAGCCGCATATCAGAGGGGAAACGCCTACCACGTAGGGCTGGTGGTGCAAGGGTCAAGTGAGATGTCACACAGGTGGCACACGATAATTGGGAGGGCAGGCCAGGTGCTGCTGCCATCAGTGCCCCTATGCATGAGCCCCTCCCGCCTTCCAGGCCAGGTTGCCCTCTCTCCACACCTCACACCTGCCCACACCTGTCCACAGGTGGGCAACAGTCACCTGAACTCTCCAGGAACCTGACCAGGACCCTGACATTGTAGCAATTCGCCTCTTTTCCTTCCATAGGAGTATTTCAAACCTGGTTCCACTGTTCAATCAACTATTTTCAAAATTGTTTCATTACAATGCTTCCCTTTTCACGTTTCTCCGTGGAGCTCAGGGCCCCGCACACGCACTACAGGAGCTGCACCCCTGAGCTGCACACCAGCCCGAGACGCCCCTCTTCAATGCCCATCCTGTGGAGCAGCGGGAGCCCCCACAACATGCTGATGGGGACCGGAGCAGTGACAGCTGACGTCGACAGCACAGGAAAGCAGCTGTGTGCTTGGGCTCTGAGCCCCGCAGACCAGCTCCACTCCTGAAGCACCGCCTGTGAGCAGGGTCCTGAGCATGCTCCTCCACCAGAGCCCCTCCCCCTCCCCCCTCCCTCTCCCTGGTGAGCAAGGTGAGCACAGTGACAGAAGGGCCCTCACAAGCCCCTTAATGACGCCCTCGCACAGGGGGAGAACTGAAGATGACCACAAAGTCCTGCTGCTCCTCCCAAGAGGCAGACTCTACTCTCCACCCCCCCCCCCCCACTTCTGGACTGGCCTTGGTGACACACTGGTCAATGACAGGGGGCACAAACGACATTCTGGGAGGGTGGCAGCTGGCCAGAAGTGACAGATCCGGCACCCGCTTAGTGGGGCAAGCCAGCCTGCCAACCTCAGACTCCCGGATAGGAGGAGAAGCCACCAGGAGGGGCCGGGTGGAAGGAGGTTCCCGATTTGCAGCCAGCTCAGGCGCACACGTAAGTGACGGAGCCCTCCCTGGTCCTGGCCCGGCCACCACCAGATGGTAACTGCAGGAGAAGCCCCAAGTGAGCAAGCCCTCCTCGCCCAGTCACCCACTGGCCACAAGAAACACCAACCAACAGTGCTGAGCCAATCCCGTGGGGGCCCCATGAGGATCGGTGGGTGACCGCGCCACACAGCAGACACCTGGCCACTGTGGTGGGTGGTCACAGGATGTCACCTGCAGTGAACAGCAGTGATCCCAGCTCATCAAGGATGGGCCATGACATTCCAGTTAACACTGGTTCCAAAGCACAATGACTTATTAAGTTCTCGAACCAAGAATAACCAGTCAAGGTGCTACTGTGACGGGGTCCCGTGCTGCAGGAACGGCACCGGGCGGTGCTCAGAACACCCCACCTTCCTCCCATTGTGCCCCCACCCGTTCAGAATCCTGCCAACATGCTGACACCTCGTCAGGGAACTGGACTGTCCGCCAACCCTCAGCCAGCGCTGGTCAGAGCAGGGTTCCTCAGGCGTCCAGGGCCTGCTCTCCATGGGGAAAGACAGTCCCAACGTAGCCAGTAGCTATTTTTTTATGTAAATATACACAAACATTAAGAGTGCACCTAAACCGTGTATGCTACTTTAAGTCTATACAGGACAGACGGACGCACTGAGGAAGCTGGGAACCCATGGAACTCAACGCTTTCTGTCCCTGCGGTGCTGGGGGTGCACCCAGGGCCTCGAGCCAGCTGCCCAAGCCTCTGGCAATCTGACAGAAGCTCACTTTCCAGCGTTATTTTCAGGTAACCAGAACCAAACAATATCCACCTCTCAAACATCACCTTCGGCCTTACAATACATTTTGTAGGTTTAAATTTCAGCATATAAGTCACACATGCTCATGAATAAACCAAACAGAAAAGATGCTGGGTGCTGTGGCACCCGCCTGTGATCCCAGCAGCTCTAGAGGCTGAGGCAGGAGGATCCTGAGTTCAAAGCCAGCCTCAGCAATGGGGAGATGCTGAGCAACTGTCTCTAAATAAAATACAAACTAGGTCTGGGGATGTGGCTCAGTGGTCCACTGCCCCTGGGTTCAATCCCCAGTACAAAAAATAAAAAATAGGGGCCCATTGAGAGACCCACTCTGCCCCACTGCACACGATGACCACATTGTGTCCAGTCTTTTCAGACACTCCTTTCTGCTAGGAATGCAGCGTGCACAGAGCCCCCAGCGCTCCCAGAGGCATCCCCCTCTGCACCAACCTAACCTCAGTCCTGCTCCCAGCTGGTCAGCAGGTACCCAGCAGCCCTCCCAGCCACACGCACACTCCATGCACCTCCACTTTGGAACATCTGGCCATCCTGTGGCCTCCCATAAGATTGAGCTGCATGGCTAATCAGCTCTCCCTATGCACGGCTGTCAGGACGGTGAACCCTGAGGTCAGAGCCCCTTCTTCTCGGGCCATTGTTACCTGTGCATACCGCAGGGCAGTCAGGCAAGCCACACCCTGAGTGAAGATTCCTATTATCTTCCCCAGCACCTGGCAATTCATTGTTAAAGAACCCTCATTCACGAAGTCTGGCTGGGCGTGGGGGCAACCCTGGCAGTGCCCTACTGAGCCCAGCAGCTTGCAGAGCACCCTGGCGTGGCACGCAGCCAGTGGAGCTGGTAGAGGAAACAGGAAAGCAGGGCTGGGCCGGGGGTGCCTCTTCCCAGAGGATGCAACGCAGAGGAGCAGATCAAAGTGCTGGAAGGTGGTGACCCTGCCGGGCAGGACAAAGGACAGCCACGGCAGGATGAGGAGGCTGAAGGTGAGGTCCAGGTGATCAGAGGACAGAGAAGAGTCACCTGAGTGTAAAACGAAAGACAGAAGGAGGGAGAGGACCAGGTAGAGGCAACAACTTGGGCGCCCAGGGTTTGCCAACCAAATAATGAGGAAAATGCAGTGGGGGGCGGGGTGTGG
The DNA here is from genome assembly GCF_964194105.1 of Spermophilus citellus. Classification (NCBI taxonomy): domain Eukaryota; kingdom Metazoa; phylum Chordata; class Mammalia; order Rodentia; family Sciuridae; genus Spermophilus; species Spermophilus citellus. Next base: position 14,538,123 of record NC_138198.1, on the reverse strand, counting down.
GGGCAATCAGCACAGCATAAGCCACTGCAGGAAAACACAGCTCAGGGGTCAGCGGGAATCCCGAGCTTTTGCTGAAATAAAAATGTCTCATCTCACTGTGTCAAAACGGATGTGAATTTAAAGATGCACTTTGCTCTGTGTTGGCCCAGTGTGTTCCCCTCCCAGTTCTATGTTGAAACCCTCCCCCAGGGGACAGTGTGAGCAGGTGGGCCTCCGGAGGGGACCAGGTCACAGGGCGGAGCCCTCATGGAGGGATCAGTGCCTTCTAGAGGAGACCCAGGGAGCGCCCACCCTCTCTCCAGCACGCCAGGGGAGGATGCAGAGAGGAGACCGGCACAGTCTGCCACAGGCCATCCTGATGGCCTCCCAACCTCGGACTTCCAGTCTCCACAACAGTGAGAAACCAGTCACCAGGCTGTGACTCTGTTCTAGCTCTCCCTTCCAGGCACCTGCTGGGGACAAGTACTGAGATATTTTACAATGAAAACTTGCCTCTTGACAAGCTTATTAGGAAAAAATTTAGAAAATATTTTTGCTCCTAAAACAAAAGGCAAGTTCATGAAGTATGTAGTACCTAATGCTATGAAAAGGGCTTTTTCAAAAATGCCTTTTCAATTAAACTTGCCATAAGTGGACAATTGTGGTGGCCCAGGCCTGTAGTCTCAGCATCTCGGGAGGCTAAGGAAGGAGGATGGAAAGTTAAAAGACAGCCTCAGCAACTTAGTGAGGCTCTAAGCAATTTATCGAGAACCTATTTCAGGTCAAATTTTTTTAAAAAGGCTGGGGATGTGACTCAGTGGTTAAGCACCACTCATTCAATCTCTGGTACCAAAAAATAAAAACAAACAAGCAAGAACTTGCCATTAATGTAAATGTCTTGACCAATAGTTTGATTTAATAAATAAATAAATAAATAAACAAACAAACAAAGCAACCAGGAACAATCTGTTCTTGCCCCTTTTCCAACAGAAGCAAGGGCAAGTTTCATGCGATACTCTGAGCTAGTGTGTGCAAGTGTGTGTGTGTGTGTGTGTGTGTGTGTGTGTGTGTGTGTCCCTCTCCCCCTCTTTCCCCTTCTCTCCTCCTCTTTTTCCCATCTTTCCTCCTCTCCTCTCACACCCCCTTCTTCTCTCTTCGTCCCTCCTTCCTTCCCAGGGAAGGACCTTTGACAGAGGCACCTTTAGGATGACACATTCTATTTGCAAATCCTAGGCAGGACAGTGGCTGTGCCCCATGAGGGTAGAAAGGGAAGGAACTGGAGAACCCAGCTATCTTCTTCTTCCTGAAAAACAAACTGGAGCACAGAAAAGGATCTAACTCTCCGTGATGTCTTGCTCAAAGACAACGAAATGAAGCTGGGTGTGGTGGCATACACCTGTCATCCCAGCTGCCTGGGAGGCTGAGGCGGGGGGATCATGAGTTCAAAGCCAGCCCCATCAACTTAATGAAGTCCTACACAACTTAGCAAGACCTTGTCTCTAAATAAAATACAAAAAAATAGTTGGAGATGTTTCTCAGTAGTTTAGCACCCCTGATTCCATACCTGGTACAAAAAAAAGAAAGAGAGAAAATGGAGAGGAGAGGAAATCATTTCCCTGTCTTCTGCCTGCCATCCTGCAGGTCCCATTCAAATTTTGAGTCTTCCAGGCACCTCTAGGGGAACTGAAAGTAGCTGAAGCATCTTCTGGGTTAAATACGGAGCAAACAGAAGTCACATTCCTGACCTCCAGAGAAGTCCAGAAGGCCCCAGGCACCAAGAACAAAAAATATGTCAGACTATCAGACAGCCAGGTGCAGTGGTGCACACCTATAACCCCAGGAACCTGGAAACCGGGGCAGCAGGATTGCAAGTTTGAGGCCAGTCTGGGCGACTTAGCAAGACCCTGTTTCAAAATAAAAAATGAAAAGGCTGGGATGTAGCTCAGTGGTAGAGCGCCCCTGGGTTCAGCCCCCAGTGCCTAAATAAATAAATTAAAATTGGTATATGTACATATATATACACACATATGTATATGTGTGTGTGAGAGAGAGAGAGAGAAAGAGAGAGAATCATAAAGATGCTGAAGCAAAAGGTCCCACAGTGAGAAACCTGCTCAGTGACTCCGGGTTAAGTGGCACTCTGCTGTATTCCCACTGACAGGTAAAGGGAAAGGCAGGTCGGACTGCGCAGGACAGAGTTCCTCCTGGCAGCTCAACCGCCATGCCTGGGGTAAGAGCTGCAGAACCACGTCACCCCTGGGGAAGCCAGAAGCTGGGGCATCCCCTGCCTCCACAGGAGCTGAACTCGAGTGGCCCAGCACTGGCTCCCACCTGCTTCCTGCAGGGTCTGGCCTGCACAGCCCTGGGCCATGCACCTCCAGCAGCCTGAGCAGCCCGCACACAGGCTCGGCCTCAAACCCAGACCCCACACACACTGTTTTCTCCCGTGCAGGCACACCTGGGATACAATTAATTTGTAAGTTAATCATAGCAAGAGGTTGGCAATAATAGCTGTAAAAAAATAATCATAACAACAAACTGCAGTAAAATTCACGTGGATGAGGTCTGTCTCCTTCAAAATATCTTACCCTGTGGGCTCGCCCTTCTTTTCTTGATGGTGTGAGGTGGTTTAAAGGAAGCCCTCCGTGGCTTCTCTGCTGCATATCCCAATTGCCCACCCCTCCACTTTAGTGTTTCAGGGTCATTGTTAAGTGAAACAAGAGTCACTGGCTAACACACAAGGGTTGTGACACTGTATCAGCCAAGAAGGCTGCGAAGTCACTGCCAGGCGGGTCACTCATATAGGATGGACACAGTGAGTCAGAGCAGGACCAAGGACAGTGTGAGACTCCATCGCACCACGCAGGATGTCACACACTGGAAAACATGAGTTATTTCCAAAATTTTCCATTTAACATTTTTCAATGGCAGCGGGGGTGGGGGGTACTACTGTAGTATCCTTTCAACTGTTTCATACATTTGAAATTTTTCAAAATGAAATATGGGAGAAGTGGAATCAAAAACAACAAACCATTGCTGAAAGGAGAGCGGAATCAGAGGAAGAGGGGTCAGGCTGAGAGAGGAGGGACAGAGCCCCGAGTCCACGCTGCTGCCCTCTCCCGTCAGGCCCTCCAGGAAGGCCCTGCTGGACCCTTCCACCCCCAGGCACCCTCCAGATCCCCCTTACCCAGAGTCCACTGCGGGCAGCCTCCACCACCCCACAGTACCTGATCACGCCCATCTGCCCAGCCTGGCCATGGTCACCACTTCCTGTGCACCCAGCTGTCCCTGCAGTGTAGCCAGTGACCTCTCTCCCCAGCGGGGACCAGAGCCCACCTTCCTTGCTCCCGTCTCCAACCAGCAACACTGCCCCTTGCAACAGCAGGTGCTCAGAGCAGAGCTGGACAGAACTCGTGCCTGTGTGTCCTCATGTCCAGGAGGCTGGGCACCCCTGACCCCGCACACCAAACCAGGCCCTCCATGCCGGCACGCCACCGTCAGCACCAAGGGAGGAAAGGAGGGATACCACACGACTCGCCACCGTGCGTCCACGTCCCCGGAAAGGCAAGGACCACAGCCATCCTGTCGACCTGAGGCCACCCACAGCTCCCGGCACCACAGAGGCACTGGGTGAACGCCACCCACTGAAGGAACAGGCACCCGGTCATCTCCAAATACACACAGACAGAAAGAGGACAGAGGAAGTGCCACCTTTGCCCCACAGGAAGCACCAGACCAGTTTAGCCTGTTGGACAAAGGATACCTGAAGCCCCTTCCAATTGGCTCAGGATCGCCTTAGGTCCAGCACCTTAGAGTGCAGTTTACTCAGAGCTGTGGCCCTGGGTCCGACCTAAGGGATCCGGCACGGCCACAAAAACAAGGAGACTGGCCCCAAAGGTGGGCCATGCCAGAGGGCCATGGGCAAGTGCCACAGACTGAATATCTGAGCCCCCCATTCATACACCAAAGCCCCATCCCCAAAGTGAGCATGTCCAGAGGAGGCAGCTTGGGAGACCACAGGGTCACAAGGGTGGATTATCATCAAAGGGATTAGTATCCTCTTAAGAAGGACCCTGTCTCTCTGCCATTAGGGGACACAGCAGGAGAGCCAAGCAGACTGTGAGGTGGCACCTTGCGCTCCTCAGCCTCCAGAGCCCTGAGAAGTCCGTGTCATTGAGCTTCCAGGCTGCGGTATCAGCTGCCTGAACTAGGAAACGGGGACGAATGAGGGGGAGGCCAGGGGGAGGCTGGAGATGTTCCACAAATGGTTCTGAGACACACGCCAAAGGGACACTGAGTTCCGAGAGCCCTCGGAGGGGTGTGGCAGGCAGAAAAGAGGAACCAGGGAGCCTGAGGGACTGGGTCGGCCTGACCTGGAGCAGGGCACAGCGTCAGCCACATGCCAGGTGCTACTGGAGGACACCCCCACACCAGCTGCACTAGTCCTGTTGACACAGGCACCCCCAGGGTCACCAGTGCCCAACCTCACTTTATAAAAAGGGTTCGATTTAATAGAGGAATCAGGCCCAACCTGCCGTCCTCCCACCCAGAGAAGCCCAGGATTCTCAGAAGGAAAACAGAATGAGCATGCTAACGGGACCCACCTTGGAAAGCAGCACCGTGGTTACTGCCGTGGCCTCTGTCCACGTGGCCTGCCCCCAAGGGCTCAAGTGCTGGAAGCACCTGGTCCTCAGCATGACAAGGTTGAGGTGCTGGACCATTAAGAAGCTGGCCAAGCACAGGGCGGTTACCCGTGGGGACAACCTCTGGGAAGGGATGAATGCTGGTCTCTTGGAGTGAGTTGTCACGAGAACACACTTGATCCCTTGCAACAGGGCCAGTTCCCTGTCCTTTCCACCAGGTTGTGAGGCAGCTGGGGGCAATGCCATTCTCTTAGGACCCTCTAGCCATCAGTATCATGAATTAGATAAACGTTCCCATTTTAAAAAGCACCCATTCTCAGATATTTTGTTACAGCAACAGAAAATGGATTAAGATGCCTCGCCCCACCCACTATGCTCCACATCAGTTCCATCTGCAAGAACTCTAACAAACCTGTGCACCCTCCTCGGGGACTTTCAGTTCAGGAGAGCGCCTGTGGTGGCCCCGCGGAGTCCACACAGCTCTGACTGCTCCATGTCATGGTAAACAGAAACCCGTTCCACTCTGGGGCCCTAGTGTCCACGAGACCAAAGAGTCCTTCCACTGCGCAGCCCTGTACAAATCTGAAATCTCCACCACCCAGAGTCCCAGCAGACCCCAGGTGTGTGACAGCTCTTTGATGAGCCGGGACATAGCTGCGCACAGAGGTCAAGCTCCCACAGGACCAGGGAAGTGCTGGGCCGCCTTCACCACGCACCCAGCTGTGGACGAAGTGGCAGAAATCTCCAGCTGTTGTCAAGGCAACCAAAGTACAAACAGAAATCTCCTTGGGATTCCGTCCGGAAGCAGTCTTTAAGTGCACATGCACACACCCCCAGAGGAAATTATAAAACAGAGATGCGCCTCCGCCCCTTCCTCCCGCTGTGGCCACGTGGCAATGTGTGTCAGGAATGCCACTGGGAAGCTTTCCACCTCTGGGGTAGAAGCAGCTGCTGCCTTGGGATTGCTTTTTGGTTTGGGCTTGTGTGTGTGTGTGTGTGTGTGTGTGTGTGTGTGTGTGCGCGCACGCGCGTGCGCTTTGCAGTATTCATGAGTGCTGACATTCCACGGTGGGATGGTTGGCACTTTATGGGCAGGGCTGAGACTCTAGGGGTCCTGGGCATCTGCTGACCCAGCCTGGTGTGCTTCCCTGGGTCAAAGGCACCCGCAGCAGGTCTGCAGGCAGCCTGGCTACCCGAGGAAAGAGCCTTCACACAGGCCTGCAAGGCCACCCCATGCGGGGTCCACAGGAGAGTCCACATGTGGGACATTCAAGCCAAGAGTGGATAACAGGTAACATAGGTGAGCCCAGTGCCCCTGAATCCTGGGCTTTCTTCGAGCACAAGGCATTCAGAGAATGTTCCAGGCCATTATTCGGCCCACCTGGGAGCACTCCCCAAGAGACAAGAGCAGACACACCTAACAGGCCAACAAAATGGCATCGGCAGGACTCGGAACAACACTGCTACGGGCCAGGGAAGCCACGCCTGCCACCTGCTGCCAGGGACCCGACCCTCACATCAATAGAAGGGACCTCTGACCCCAGGAGTCACCAGCAGGGAGCAGAGGTAAAGTTTGCCCTGGCCGCGCACACAACCCTGAGCCAGCACAGAGACGGGTCCCTCAGCCCCTCCAGTGACACAGCAAGCCTTCAGCATGAGGGCCACATTCTCTGTCACATTTGGTGGGGATGCCAGAGTCTTGATCAGACTGAGGCAGCAGGCACGCTGAGAAAACAGGAAGTCAGAGCTGGGCACAGGCAGACTTCAGTCCAGAAAGCACGGGCCCTTCCCCAGAGAGAGAGCAGCTGCGGGTCTCTCTCTGAAGGGCCTCTGGACTTAGCACTGGCTCGCTCTTCCAGACACTGACCCCCAGGTCACCACAGTACAACTGGGCATTAGAAGGACTCTGACCTCCCACAAGCCCTGTCACCTAGAGAACCAGCCTGCTCGGACGAGCAGCTAGAACAGCCTGCTGCAAACACCTGGCCCAGGAAGGGACCAAGCAGGGGACGAAGCTAACACTGCTCGGCGTGGAAAACGTAAGGCCACCCTGAAAAATAGGAGGCCGTGAAGTGATATGACTGATGTTTCAAAGCTGCCACCTGCACAGAAAGCTCTTCTCCGCTTCAGCACCATTCTCCCCACTTTCAAGGTGAAATGCCCATCAGCAGAGCCATCAAAAGGAACCAGCAGTCAGAGGGGAGCCAAGGGGAGGCACTGTCTCCAGGAGCCAGTGAAAACACGTGCTGCTTCCTGCCTTTCTGTTTATGCATTGGAACCAGAGACTGAACTCAGGGAGGCTCTGCCACTGAGCTACATCACCAGCTTTTTTCATTTTTTATTTTGAGACAGGATCTCACTAAGTTGCTGAGGTTGGCCTCCAACTTTCAATCCTCCTGCCTCAGCCTCCAAAGTCACTAGGATTACAGGTGTGTGTCACAGTGCCCAGCCAGAGTGTGCTTCATTCTTGGAGATAAAGAAAAAAGGAAGTTAAACTTATCTCCAAGTTTTGCTGTCACCCTGTAATCACAGACTGACAGGAAGTGACCATGTATCTTAAGTGTCCATCTGGTACAATGCTCTGCCTTAACAGGGAAGATGTTATTATGTGCATTTACAGATGAGGCAACTGTATTAGTCATCCAAAGCAGCACAGCCAGTTGGTTGGGAAAGAGCCCAGGTGCAGGCTCTTGCCACGGATCACTGTCCTTGTACACGGATATAAAGATTCTTGCCTAAATAGTAAAACTGAGAAGGAGGGGGCAGGCTTTGGGGCAGGGGCCTGTGCCACCTACATAGACAACAAGGGAGACAGAGACAGTGTCCCAAAACAAGGCAAAGATATTTCCTCCCAAGCCCAACTGACACATGCGACTCACCGTGCCTCTGTAGGCCAGGCTTTCCTGCTAAGTCTTTGGAGCCCTGGGGCTGAATGGCTTCTAGTTCCTGGCATTTAGGTCTGGTCTGCAGCAGACAGCCTGGCACACATGATACCCACACTGCCACACCGGCAGTTCAGCAGGGGACCCAGAACAGCCTCCCAGCCAGACCCCCGCGGCTGCCAAGTCCAGGCACTGGGAGAGCCCAGCAGGGCACATCGGGGACTCACAGGATAGGCGGCCTCTGCCAGTTCCCCTGGAATTACCATCCAGTCCGTGTAATTAAGGATTTTGGCCGAGGACAGTGGTAGAGCCAGTCGAGATTGCCTGAGCCAGAGGATCCAGAGGCCCGGCACAGGCACACCGTGGTCTGGCACAACCCATCCCGACTGCCATGTTTCCTCTTGTACACCTCCGTCCTGACAGCCCAGTTAGCATTTCTGAGACAAACTGGAAGGGGTCTACCCTTCGGCTGCTCCTTTACTTAGGAAACGGTCTTCTTGGGAGAACAAAATCAGCTGGCCTTAGAGGACCAAGCCTGGGTGCCAAAGGCCACTGAAGACACAGTTTAGGGCCTCATCTGCTTTTGGAAGGATTCTGGAATTTGACGCGGACACCAGGAAATGACTATAAACATTATCCGAGTCCCCAGGGCTTTTAATGTTGGCTTAAGTGGGACCTGTCCCTGTGTCACGGGACAGGTCCTCCAGTTCGCATGGTGGCTGTGGGTTCCAGGCTGTTTCTTCAGGCTGAGAAACACCCAGTGGGTAGGGAAGTGGTGACGGGGGAGGGCGCTCTCGGTCCCGCTCATTCTCACCCGCAGCACGGACGCTCGCGGGGCGCACTGCTCCACAGGACTTTCTTTCTTTGCCTCCCAGCCCGGCCATGCCCGGCCATGCCCTCGGTTTTCTCGCCCTGGCTTGGACTTTTTTTTTTTTTTTTAAGTGAATAAACCCATCGCTCCCGGGAGGCGAAAGAAACCCGCGGCCTCCCAAGGAGCTTCGACACTCCGGAAATCATCCAAAGCCGCCGTTCCTGTCCCGCGCCCTGTCCCCGCCCCGCCCACCCCGCAGCCCAGCGAGGCCAGAGGGGACCCCAAGACGCGCGGGTGCGGGTAGGTCGGCGGGCGGGCGCAGGAAGCCTGGGCCGGGGGACGCGGGGACCCCAGGGCTCGGCGAGGGGCGGCCCGGGGAGCAGGCGCGGGGTGGCCGAGGGGCAAGGGGTGGCCGAGGGCGGGGACAGGGCGCGGACTCACCCCGAGAAGGCACACCTTGAGCTCCCGGATGGCCATCATGTGCGGGCCGGGCCAGGCCGGGGCTCTGCAGCATCCCCCGGGCCGGGCCTCCGCGCCCAGCCGTGTCCCTCCGTGTCCAGCTGCGTCCAGCCGCCGCGGCCCGCGCTCGCGCCAACCCGCGGGCGGAACCGCCGCTGCTATTTCTGGGCCGCCGCAGCGGGTCACGTGGCCCGGCCGGCTCCTCCCGGCGCCGGGTCCAGCCCCAGCCGCCCACTCCCTGCGACGCCCGGCGTCAGCCTCGCCCGCGGCCCGGCCTGGGGACCCTGGAGACCCTGGCGCCCCTCCGGCCCTCGGAGCTGCCCAGCCGCGGGCGGGAAGACGGACCACGGCCGGGACCGCGACGCCCCGCCCCGCACCGCAGTCGCGCTTGGAGCCCACGCGCAGGCCACCAGGAAAGACCCTGGGCTCCGCAGAAGCCAGGCCACTGAAAACAGGGACGGCCGCGAAGACGGGGTGAGGACGGAAGGGGCCACCGCGAGGCAGCCTCCACTCAGCTCCCTTCACTGTCTGCGCGCGCGGGCCGAGGACGATTCTGGAAGCAGTGGTCTGTCTCTTCCTCCAAACCCAAACAGGTGCCGCTGGAGAGGAAGCCCCCTTTCTGGGACAGAGGACCCTGCAGAGGACAGGGGAGCTCCCGGCCCTCCAGCCGTCCTCGCTGGGAAGTGGAGGCCGCTCCTCGCTCCGCAGACCAGTGCCTTCCCTGCCCGCCAGGGGAATGTTCAGCCCGGGCTCTGGCAGTGCACTGGCATTGCGGGCTGAACATGTGTTGTGTTTGCTTTTAAACCCCATGTTAACAGTTCGTCCCCCATCCCAAACCCTGGGCCTCTCTGCTGACCTTTGATGGATGGCCCGCGTGCTTTCTCAGCAGGCCACCCACCTGGTCTCTTTGGCTTTGCTCCTGTGAAAGCCAGGCCCAAGCTACCTCACACCCAAGTAGCCCCACAAGGTGGGGACTTCCAAAGCAAGCCCTCCAGGGAGAAAATTCCAGAACACTGGACCAAGACGGACCCCAGACAGACAATGGCAAGTGAATTTCCCAGAGTCACAGCTTGCCTCCCCTGAAGTGCAGGCTGGTGGAAGGTGACTTATTGGGACTAAATGTTCCAAAAGTAGCCACAGACAAGTTACAGGTCCCATTCAACATCCCTGTTATATCACTCTCCACCCCTGATTCAGTAGCCAAAGCACAGACACTCTTCTATGTGGGCAGGGTGGAAAGAGAGGCCAGCCCAGAACTACCCAGCCCTGGGCACAATGCCTCACTGTCCTGCCGTGTGGGGGCAGGGAGCAGCTGCTACACACTTGCCAGACACCTGCCAAGGGCTTCCTAGGCCTCACTGGCACCCACGCAGTCCTGCCTGCCAGCCAGCCTTCAACCTCATATAGAAAGTGTCCTACTGACTTTTCTGCCAACTTCCCAAAGCCAGGCCAGCCGGGGTGGGAGTAGTCTCCATCAGAAGATGTGGAGCCAGTGGGGATCCATGTCATTCAGTTGCAGAGGGTCTGGCCACCCCAAATGGAGTAAGCAGGAATTCTTACTGCTCCCTCATCCTTGGCTGCTCTCATTCTGCCGGCCTCCCAGTCACCTAGGTGTCTGAGAGGTGCACAGTTTGTACACTATACTGGGACGTTCCCCTATATAGGCCTATATGTCCACCTCCATCTCCCGGTCCCACTGAGTATCACCCCCTTGGTACCTGGGTATGATCAAGCCTTTCTCTCTGCTTTACTAAGGGCTGTCTACTCTGTCAACCAGACCATGCTCATGGGTTTATATCCCCTCAGCCAGGCCACCCTGGAGACTGCAGCATGGCTCCACAGAAACCAGGTCCTGGGATCGGCCCCTGGTCATGCACAATGCTCTGCACCAAGGGGAGGATGAGGACTGTGGGAGATGTGTTTTAGGAGTGACAGGTCCTGGTGGCTCGGACTTTGTAAAGTCAAAATGTTCTCTATTATTATTCTCTATGTTTACTGTACAAGGGCTGATTGTATTTGTCAGATTTTTATGACTATTAACAGAATATTTAAGGGAGGCTAACTTTATAAGAAAAGAGGATTATTTAGCTAACAGCTTTGGAGGCTGAAAGCCCAAACTGCTAGGTGCAGGCTCTGGTCAGCCCTGGAGAGGACTTCATGGTGAGTGCTCATGTAGGAAGAAGGAAGAGATCTCGGTAGAGAAGCCCAGAAGCATTTCAGGGGTCAGGACTCTTGAGCTCTAGTGCTGAGAATCACCTATTCTCTTTGGAGGACACACCCCCAATGACCTAGGGACCTCCCATTAAGCCCCACCTCTTAAAAGGTCCACCACGTCTCTATACTACCACACTAAGGACCACATGAACGTCTGGGGGACACATTCAAGCCACATCCAAACCACAACTCCCAACCTGTCCTCTGGAATTTTCTGCACATATGAAGAGATTCTGACATAACTTAAGCAGGAATAAAAATCCAGTGATACATAACTGACAATTTACCAAATCAAAAATAAAACATGTTGGGCTGGGGATGTGGCTCAAGTGGTAGTGCCCTCGCCTGGCATGCGTGGGGGCTGGGTTCGATCCTCAGCACCACATAAAAATAAAATAAAGATGTTGTGTCCACCGAAAACTAAGAAGTAAATATTAAAAATTTCTCTCTCTCTCTCTTAAAAAAATAAAAATAAAACATGCAAATTTTTCTTACGAACACCAATTCTGACTTCCACTTTTCTGCAGCTTCATCATCTCCCAAGACACTGTACCACCTACAGGGTGACACCCAAGCTCCTCAGCCTCTCCAAACTAGCCTCTCCATGCACCTAGTGAAGCCTGTGGTTCTTCAAGACCCCCTCAGATTTCACCTCCTGATAAAGTCCTCCCCGGCCCCATATCCACTCTTATAACTCACTCAGCCTGAACTCAAATAAAGTAATCAGCAACAAATCAGGGCTAACAGACCCACAAATGTAGTGATCTGTCTATATAAGGAATTAACCAAGAGTCATCTCTCTGAATTGCCAAGGTCTAAAATGACCAGAAATTTGTTTTAAATGACTAGAAATGAACCCTTTTCCCTTCTGTCTGCAACTCACGTATGTTTTTTTCCTTTTTTCTTTTTTTTTTTTTTTTTGTACTAGGGATTTAACCTAGGGGCACTTTACCCGTGAGCTACATCCTCAGCTCTTTTTATTTTTTTTGAGACAGAGTCTGACTAAGCTGCTTAGGGCCTCACTCAGTTGCTGCGACTGTCCTCAAATTTGCGATCCTCCTGTCTCAGCCTCTCACCCAGGACTTGTTAGGCAGGATCTTCAGCCATTTCCTGCTGTTCCAACAAGGCGACGCTCTGTGGACCTCTAGTGTCTGGGGGACCTTTGAGTCATCTTCACACCGGGGCTGCCCACACGATAGCATCGTTGAGGCTGGAGAACTCCCCACCCTTAGAAGATGCTTCATTATCAGATGAATCTGTATGGGAGCTTCTTCCAACAGAAAAGAGTAATTCATCAACAAGTGCTTAGTGTAACTCCCCTGGAGAAACTCACTCTGGTTCTTTCTTTAAAAACTGACAAAAGACGGTTACAGTCATAAAACTGATCATGCTCTTTTGATTCAAGAAATTTTGGGGGGGACCATAGCAATGACAAAAGTTACAAATAAAGCCTGAATGTGCACAGATACATACACATAAAAACATCAGAACAACAAAAAGTCACCTGTATGGGGCAAAGGGAGTATAATTGCATTGACTTTAAGATTAAAGGGGTGGCAGACACTCAGATCTCTTACCACTGGCGGAGCCACTCAGTGGGCCCAGGTGGTCGCGGGGAATGTTTAATGGCATACCACAGAACATGCTCAGGAGCCAGTGGGAATGTGTGTGCTCTGTAGACTCCAGAGAAGTCTGTAGCCAATAGGTTCTGAGAAAGTGATAGGGACAGAAAGTGGGTTCTGCATGTGAAACAGCATGAACAATACAGATGGGTCTCGGTTCCCTGGGGCACAGGACAGTCCCTGTCTGCCAGGGGTGAGCGTCTGGTCTGCTCAAGGGCTGATTAAGGAAAAAACATGAATTGACTGAGAAACTTTATTTTTAAGTCTTTCGCATGGAATTGTTGTTTCTCAGTGTCAGATAAATGCCTGTCCCTGCTCTGTTGTTTCTCAGTGTCAGATAAATGCCTGTCTCTGCTCTCTCTGGCTCACTCCCACCCTCCTTCCTTCCCTCCTTCTTTGCCTTTCCTGCCTCTTCAGCTCAGAAAATTTCTAACCAGCAGGTGCTGCCTAATCTTATTTGTGACTCAAGCTCTCTCAACAAACCTTGAGGAGGTGGATCCTGTCCAGGGTCAAAGCACAGGCTGGTGTGCAGCCCAGTGGTACAGCGCGTGCCCAGCACACGCATGCCCTGGCTTCCATCCCTGGCACCGAAAATGGATAAATAAGGAAAAGAAAGGCCAAGGTGCGCAAACCCCACAGTTTGCCCACAGTCTTGGGACAGGAGAGAGTGCTGGGCAGCTGGGGGACTGTGGAGCCTCCACCTGTGGCAGAGGAGTGTCCCAGGGAACCCCAGGCAGGGGTGGGCTGGGAGGTAGGAGGATGCCACACATGGGGCTCAGTTCTAGGACACGTGGGCCATCCCCATGCAAGACAAGGAGACCTGGCTGTGCCTCACAGAGAATCGGTGCCAGGTGCTAGTGCGAACTTTTCCTGCTGCACCTTCCTGGGGTTTGTGTCTTAGGCCATCGATGACCTATGCTGCGCAATGACCTACCACTGCACAGCCTGTGCCAGCCTCCTCCAAGAGGCCTCCACAGACACCTCTGCACGCCGCCTCGCTGTCTTCAAATCCCTGGTTAAACTGAAAGCATTGGGTTAAGAAGAATAAAATAAGAGATCTGAATTAGCACTGCCCATGGAAGGGGGGTGGGTTGATTCAGTCTTGACCGCTTCCCCAAAGCAGCGGTCACACACAACCAGCTGGTCCTGACACCCCGGCAGGTTCCTGTGTGCTCTACCAGAAGAATAAGGTAAAGGCACAAGTGGGGCGGACAAGACTCAGCTCGGATCCTCACATGTATGAGACCACCCAGGGACAGGAGCCCCAGGCCCCCTCAGACAGGACCAGGGTGCACAGCTCTTAGATCTGTGCCATGGGGTGGGGGACTGTCTCCACGCCATTGCAGGGAGAGTTGGGGTTTGAGTTGGCCACACTCTTCCCCATGCCCCTCACCGTGATGCTTGGCTCATCACCAACCTGAGTGTCTCACAGTGAGCTTTCTACTATGCTGATAAAGAGAACTTAGGTTATTTGGGTGGCTATCCTGGCCACGCACCGGCCTCTCACCAGCTGGATATGCCCCTTATCATCTGGGAGAGTCCCTGACATGATTCTCAGAACAGGGAGGACAGTTGTCCTGTCTCCGTGACCTTATCTTCCTGGCCCAGCTTCTTGGTGTCTCTGCTGACCACACGGTCTTTGAAGGCCGCGCTGACTTTCCAACCTCTGTCTCTAGGTATGTTATCTCAATTCAGTAGCCTTGAAGGCTGGCCCACTTTTGAACTCCTAAATTTCTGGAATGTCTGTTAACACACCCCCTCATAAGACTGAAAGCTAGCCAGATGGGTGGCTCACACCCATCGTGGGAATCTGAGGGAGGAGGACAGCAAGTTCAAGGCCAGCCTGGGCAACTTAGGGAGACCTTGTTTCAAAAAAATAAATAAGTTAATGGCTGGGAATGTAGCTCAGTGGTAGAGCACCCCTGGGTTCAACCCACAGTATGGCTAAAATAAAATAAAGATTGATAGCCAGCTTGGCTGTGTCATTCACCCCGAGAGGCTTTGCTCCCTTAATCTAAGGGGTCTGTCTTATGTGGAGGCCCCTGACTTTGTCTTTTTCTTACCCTTGTTTACTGTAATACTGGGAAATTAAATGACACTGACGCCTACCCAAGTCAACACCACCTGGGATTTGTGTCTTAGGCCATCAATGACCTATCCTTTCTGGCTAGTCGTGGAACTTTTGCAATTTCTCAGAGTAATACTATGGAGGATTTGTTTTCTTGAGAGGTCATATTTCACATTTGTCATGCTTTAGCATTATTTAGTATCAAACTTAAAGCTAACTTAATTTTCTCGCTGGCAACAGATGTCTGTGAGGAATCTCTGCTCTTCATGGTCCCGCTACTATTCAGCAAAGAGCAGGTGCCAACTGTGCTAGGCACTGGCACAGAACCAGGTGAGAAAGAGGACACCGCTGGCCTGCAGCCCACAGAGGAAGCACAGACAGTCAGGCAGTTATACTGTGCAGCCAGACGTCAGAGTCTCCATGTCCTTGCTTCATTTTTGTTACTCTTCATTAAGGAAGTGAGTGTAGCTTCCAGAATCCAAGAAACGTGAATGCAATCAAAACCAGCCCCACATGGAGAGCAAGCCCTCAGGATGACAAGTGGCCAGAGACAGAGCCTCTCTGACACACGCTGGAGGGGCCATGAGAATGTGTGTGTGTGTGTGTGTGTGTGTGTGTGTGTGTATGGAAGCGTTGCATAAGAGTGGGCAATAGTGTGAGCATGCAAAAGTGTGGGGGTATATGTGTGAGAGTGCATGTGCATCTGTGTAAGAGTGTACGAGTGTGTGAGAGAGCATGCCTGCATATGCAAACTCTGCCTGAATTCCCAAGGCCTCCCAGGCTGGCAAGCGCCTCACACGAAGGCTCCTGAATGTGAAGTGCCTTTTACAATCTCGAACTACTGTTCTGCACCAAGAATCTCCAAGTGCCAAGTATTTAATGGCTGACCAAGTTCCCCTAAGGCTCCAGCTACCTTGGAACTCTTGAGAAAAGTTTGTTCCTGTCATTGTGGTTATTATTGTTAAAAACAAGATGTTAACAAATTTGGTTTAAGGATATAATTGACTTTTATTAGGGATTCACAAATCAGGCGGTATCCCATCTGTGTTAGTCACGGGGACCAAAACACCTGACAAGAACAACTTGGGGAGGAACAAGTTTATTTTGGCTCATGCTTTTGAGGCCTCAGCTCGTGGTGCACAGACTCCCTTGCTCCGGACCTGAAATAAGGCAGAAGATGGTGGCTGAAGGGTGTGGAGGGGAAAGCTACTCAGCCCATGGCATCCAGGAAGGAGAGAGGGAGAGACATGGGAGCCAGGAGCAGGGACAAAAACGTAATCCCCAAGGGCACACCCCGGTGACCACTCCCTGGTGCCTGCCCCACCTACACACAGTTATGCTGGTTGCACGGTGGCTGTCTGAGCTGAACGGTTGTGATTGGCCAAGACTCAGCTACTCGGGTGAGGCAGGCTGCAGTCTGGCTGCACTGTGTGGAGAAACCTGCAAGACACTGTTTGCAGACGGCTCCAAGCGGGCTTAGGGGCTCCCTTGGTTCTGCTGGCAGCATGTTCAAAAGTGGGATGCTGACAATGTGGAGGGGCCCTGGCTCTAGTTCTCTGAGTGGAGGGCAGGGAGATGCACATTTATATCCAGAAATCACAAGAAGAGCTGATGGGGCCATTAACACCTGCTTCACGGAGGAAACGTCAGACACAAACTTTAAACTATAGTCTAAGAGAATATTTGGCATAAATACGACTCAGTTAATGATCTTATTCGGAAAAACCTAATAGAAATTATTTTTATAAAACTACTAAGATCCATTGGGAAAAAAAATAAACAGACCACAATAGGCCATTCACAAGCAGGACTTGCACACATGAAGGAAGTGTGCAATTCCACACCCAAGCAAAAACAGGAAGCATCAAGTCAGGGCTTTCCACTCATAAAGGGGCCAAGCTGTAAAACCTAAAGCTCAAGGTGAAGGGGACCGGGAGGGGAGTGCGGGTCCCCCACTCACAGGGTCACCTGGCTGGTCAGAGCCACACTTTCTTTCTCTACTGAGTATCCTCACAGCCTTGCTCTGTTATGTGGCTGCCTTCACACGTCTTTTCTCTAATCTGATCTTTATTTTATTTTTTTCCTTCTTGAGCAAATTTATACTCGTCTTTAAAAGTTTAATTCTAGGTTTGGAGGGATAAAGACTCTGAAAGCTCTCAGCTTCCCTGTAGAGGAAAAGGAGGGGAAGGAAGGACACCTGGGGACCCTTCTCCTGAAGATGAACATCCGGGAGGAAGAACTCCTGGCCACACTAGGAGCTGCGCACACTGGGCCCCAGTGGTGGCCACACTAGGAGCTGCACACACTGAGCCCCAATGGTGGCCACACTAGGAGCTGCACACACTGAGCCCCAATGGTGGCCACACTAGGAGCTGCACACACTGGGCCCCAGTGGTAGCCACACTAGGAGCTGCACACACTGAGCCCCAGTGGTGGCCACACTAGGAGCTGCACACACTGGGCCCCAGTGGTGGCCACACTAGGAGCTGCGCACACTGGGCCCCAGTGGTGGCCACACTAGGAGCTTCGCACACTGGGCCCCAGTGGTGGCCACACTAGGAGCTGCACACACTGAGCTCCAATTGTGGCCACACTAAGAGCTGTATGCACTGAGCCTCAGTTGTGGCCACACTAGGAGCTCACACACACTGAGCCTCAATTGTGGCCACACTAAGAGCTGCACACACTGAGCCTCAATTGTAGCCACACTAGAGCTGTATGCACTGAGCCTCAATTGTGGCCACAGTAAGAGCTGCATGCACTGAGCCCACCCTGCCAGTGTCTTGCATCAGGAGGTTGCTGTTCTCTGTTCTCTCCCAGCCTAGTGGAAGGTGCTATTCCTCTTAAAACTGAGGCAGAGTCCCTTCAAAGGTCACCCTTGATGGGACACAGCCAGGGTTCAAGCCCAGAGATCCAAGAGGCATGGGAACAGCTACCCACCATGGTAGCTAACTTTAGTTCATTCTTAGGTTGATGTGATGGCAGGAAAATGCAGGTAAAAGTGCTGAGCAGGGATGGAGATGGAATACCAGAGCCGGCCACAGAGAGTGAGCAGATGGGTTGGCATCAGGGAGGCAGAAGAGCCCCACTAACGCCCGGTGTTTCAGCAGGGGGGAGGAATATCTCCTGAGGAGTAAAAGTAATAAATATTCACCAACCTCAAGAGGCCATGTCGTGAACCACATTTCCCACTCAACTATGTATTCTCAATGCCCCAGAGTTCTTAACAGCCCTAAAGAGAAAATAGCCCAGCAATACTATGTGCGATAGTTAATTGTACGTATGAACTTGGTGAGGCACAGTAAATAGATATGTGGTCAAACATCATTCTAGACATTTCTGAAAAGGGTTTAGCTGAGATCTGCATTGATATGAGCAGACTCTGATTAGAGTAAACACTCCGCATGAAGTGTGGGCCCCATGCAACCTGTTAACAGCCTCAGGAGAAAAAGGCAGAACTTCCCCAAGAGAATCCTGTGGTGGGCAACCCTCAGACTCAGGATGAATCCCTGGTTCTTCCCTGGGCCTCTGGCCTGCCAGCGTCCATTATTCTAAACCCAACCCGACCCTCCACCTCCTACTGACTTGGGTTTCTCTGCAGAACCCCAACTAAACACTATTCAAATCATGCTCCCTTTGCCCTGCGTCCACTACCCAGTGTGCACACAGCCTGGTCTGCCTCTGTTCCCCAGATATGAGCCAGGCAAAGGTCCACCAGCAGCCCCGGCCTCAGGAGCCAGTCAGAGCCGCCTGTGGCCACAGCCCTGTCAGGAGGTGGTCTGTCTCCCAGCCTCCTGTTGCTGTGGTCACAATGGGAGCTCAGGAGGACGGTTTGAGTCACATTCATGTTGCAAGGAGAAGGCAGTCATGACAGAAAAATCCAGAAGCTGGGGATGATGGATCCAGATAAAAAGCAGAGAAGATGTGCCCATGAAGTTTACGCTAGTGACCAAAAGGCAACAGAATTGGCAGGGAAGCAGAGGTAAGAGCTGAGGGACTGGCACAGCAGGCCAAAGAGCAGGGGCTGGGGACCCTGGGGGACCTGCCATGGTAGGGTTCCCCTGATCCCACTGTCAGGGTGCCTGTCCTGGCTGGACAGCAGCACCTAGCCACCTCAGGGTCAGGATCCAGAGAAAGAAAACGAAAAGCACGGCTTCCTCATCATCTAGAAGAACAGAGATGGGCCACAGCCCAGGCCAATAGTGGAGAATAGAGATGGGGGGCCACAGCCCAGGCCAGGAGTGGAGAACAGGTGTGTCCAGAAGTTGAGGGAGGGAGGGAATACAGAGCCTGGCATTAACCAGTCCACGGCCAGAGAAGCAAGGCCGTGGGTCCCAGTGCCCGGAACTGCCCCGGAGCGCAGAGCAGACGCTCAGTGAGCTCTGTTGGAATGAATGGCAGAACAGGATCCCTGGGAGGAGCTGACCAGGGACAAAATAAGAAAACCAAGGGAAATGAGCAGGAAAGGCTGGAACCCGAGAGCCACCCGGCACTGCCACCCTGTCCCCCCCTCAGGTCCCCAGGTCTGTCACAGTCCGGTTCCATGCGCAGGCTTGATTATCCTTTTTTTCCTTTCTTTTAACATTTTTTAGTTGTAGTTGTACACAATACCTTTATCTTATTTATTTATTTTTGGTGGTGCTGAGGATCGGACCCAGGGACTCACACATGTTAGGCAAACGTTCTCCCACTGAGCCCCAGCCCAGCCCAGCCCAGCGCTCTGATACGCTTGGTGAAGTTATTGCACCAAAGTTGGTTCACTCCTTTTCCTGGCTGTTTTAAAACATTTTTCAAAATTATATAAGTAATATCTGGTAACTGGTTGAAAATTACGAAGTCTGGTAGGAAGAAACTCACATTATTTTTACAATCCAACAGAGAGAGGAGAACTAACATTTGTTACATAAGATAGCTCTGCTCATTTTTTTTCTGCATAAAAAGTTGAGACCCCACAAGGCTGTGGGCATGCTCCACCTGTCTCTCAGCAGGGAGGTCACGCAGGTGTGTCTCCTGTGCTATAAGCAAACGTTGTAAAGGATGTTTCTTTTATTGCACTCAAAGGCACACAACAGGGTAACACCGCTTGCACTCAGAGTTGTGCAATTATCATCCCCATTGAGTTCCAGAACATTTTCATCACCCGAAAAGGAAACTTCATACCGTGTGCGGTCGCTCCCCGCCCCCTCCAGCCCCTGGCAGCCGCGAGTCTGCTCTCTGTCTCTGTGGGTTGCTGACTCTAGGTATTCCACATAAATGGAATCATATGATGTGTGGCCTTTTGTGTCTGACTTCTCTCAGTTAGCATAACGACTCCAGTTTCACCCAGGGTGAGGCACATACCAGCACTTACTTCCTGTTCATGTTTTTTTTTTTTTTTGTTTTGTTTTTGTTTTTGTTTTTGTTTTTTGGGGTTTTTTTGTTTTTTTTTTTTTCCGCTCCTGGGGATTGAGCCCAGAGGTGCTTAACCACTGATCCACATCCCCACTCCTTTTTTATATGTTATTGAGTGAGAGGGCCTTGCTCAGTTATGTGGAGCCTCGCTAAGCTGCTGAGGCTGACTTTGAATTTGCCATCCTCCTGTCTCAGCCTCATGAGCTGCTGGGATTACAGTGTGCACCACCGTGCCCAGCATGGGTTACATTTTTAAATTCCATTCTTCCGCTCACAAACCTTGTATGGCTTTCCATTGTCTATCCAAATAAAGTCGGAATTCTTCAGCATTCAGTGTTCTATGAACTTGTACTTACCCTCTTG
Source organism: Spermophilus citellus (assembly GCF_964194105.1). NCBI lineage: Eukaryota > Metazoa > Chordata > Mammalia > Rodentia > Sciuridae > Spermophilus > Spermophilus citellus. The sequence goes on along the minus strand of NC_138198.1, from coordinate 14,517,691 downwards.
CCTGCACCAACTTAATCTACTTTCTTACCTCTGTACTTTTGTTGAAGTCCCAAATCATCCAGTCTCCAAAGCAGTGGTTCTCAAAGCATATCCTTGCACTAGCAACACAAGTATTATGTGGAAGATTGCTATAAATCCAAGTTCTCAAGCTCCTGCCCAGACCACTGACCTAGAAACCAGGGTGTGTGCTTGGACGCACCGTCTGGTGATGCTCTACAGTGACGTCTGAGAACACTGGTCTCAACCTGAGGGGTCCTCACGTGTCATTTGCAGACTTCTTCCTGGGCCCTCCCTGCCTTCTCCCTGCACTTGCTGCCCACGGACGCTTTCCTGCCTGCCTGAGAGGACTTCCCTGCTTCCCCCTGGGTCAGTCCTGTCTGCATGGTTAGACTTTGGCTGCGCCATTGACTTCCTCCCAATGCTGAGGAGGAAGTTGGGCAAGAGGAGGCTGAGGCGGTCTCCCACTCCCTGGGGTGGCCTGGCCCTTGCTGGTACCTCCCAGAGCAATGCATCCGGAAACCTCAGGGAGGAAGAGATGGCCCAGGCCTTCCCTGGCACTGGGTGCATCTGAGTCTACCATTTGAGGGCGTGGCTCTCCTGTCTGGTGGGACGAATTCACCTTTTCTTTTGGGAAAGGTGCAGCCACACCCATGTTCACAGCTGCGCAGTTCACAGTGGCCAGGTAGCCATCGACAGACAAAAGGATCAAGAAAATGGAGTATAGATAGACAGTGGAGTTCTACTCACCCATAAAGAAGAATGAAACTGTGGCATTTGCTGGTAAATGGATGGAACTAAGTGAAATAGGCCAGACTTAGAAAGTCAAGGGCTGAAGGTTTTCTCAGAATCAGGGGGAGGGAGGAGGGATCCTCATGAAAATAGAAAAGAGATCAGTGAACAGAGGAAGGGGATTGAGAGGGAGGAGGAGGGGCAGGAGAGGGAGGAGCAGAGTCCTCCCTCCGGCCACAGCTGGGAGAGTTTGGATCTTTACAGGCATCAGTTGGGCTACCTGGCACCCCCAGAGGAGTTCATCAGAAGGGTGACCCCGTTTCCCCTTTATCTCTATTGCTGGATTTATAGTGTCCTAGATACAAGCACCCTCTGGCAGACGCCTCTGTAGAAAGACCCACTGAGACCCTTTCCCTGATGCATGGGTTACATGCACCACCAAGAAGAGGGCGAGGGGCAGCTGTGGATCAGGCTACCAACTCTGCAGCCGCTATTATGGTGGCCTCAGGTGGACATGGGGAGAGGTCTGGCTCGAGAGAGACCAGCGGAAGTCTTGCAGGAGTATGGCCTGGGTTCCACTTAGTGTCCCTGTGCTTTGGACTTCAGTAGAATCAGATACTGGAGGTCAGCCACAGGTGGCAGGTGAAAGCCAACTGGTAGAGAGGGACAGGCTTGACCACTGCTCACGGGGGGACGGTGGTCCTTCCTGGCAACCCTGCAGCCCTGGTCTCCCCTCTCGTGAGAGCAGCCACATCCTCCCCCTGGACCCACGGAATGCTCCACGAATTGCTGACACACTTCCTTCCTGCAGGTTGCCATACAGGACGGGGCCTCAGCGGTGCTGTGGTCTGGACAGGGCTGTGCCTGCCCAGTTCTCACATGGTGGGATTTGGCCCCCACCAAGAGGTGAGAAGTCCAGAAGTGGGGCCTCTGGGAGTGATGGGGATCGGTCACAGGAGGGACCCCCTTGATCAAATCCTGGTGGCCTAATAAGAGGAGGGAGCTATCAGAAGACACTGGCATGCTCCCTGCCTCTGTCCTCGTGAGCACAGCCTCGGGACTGCCGTGAGGCGGCCACCACCAGACCCAGCTCTGCAACCTGGGACCAGAGTGGTGAGCTGAAGAACCTCCGTCTCTATAACTCATCCAGGCTGCTGTTCAGAGCAGGGGCCCAGGAGCGCCAGCGTGGCGCCAGCCCAGCACCCAAGGGTGGCTGGAGAAATACTGAACAAATCCAGTGGCCATCCAGGAGCTTGGGCAGGACACGGGAGAGACTGTTAGACCTGGAGGTGAGTAGGGAAAATGTGAGGGCACCTGCCAGCACTGAGAAGCTTCGGACAGGAGGGGAGGGCTGGCCCCCTCACTCCTTCCTGTATTCACACCTCACCTCATTTGAGGGGTCACATGTCCTGACGTGCTCCAAAAGACAAAGCACCATCCAGGGGTGCCCATGACAGAGCACCGGGATCCTAAAGTAGGGATTTAGCTCTTTCTCCCTGGAGGGTCAAGCTGAGGCCCGTGGCCACCCCGGGGGCAATTGCCCTGTGGTTTCCTATGGGGACCAGTGGGTCCTGGTGCTTATCCTTAGCTGCCACCACCTTCTTTGTTCACCATGGTACAAGAACAAGGTGCTTGAGATGAGCTGTACATGTGACCGTCCTTAACAGCAAGGCGTGTGCTCGAAAACTGCTGAGGATGCCGTGTGCGTGTGTGTTGGGGGGGGGGGCGGTAGTGGTGGGGATGGAACCCAGGACCCCATGCCCAGCCCTGCTGAGTAGATTTTAAATGCTCTTACAACAAAAAATGTCTGTGTAATCTTGTGTACGTTAATTAGGTTGATTTCCTCATTCCAATATATGTATACACACACACACACACACACACACACACACATTTCCAAATATGTGATACACTGTAAATATTTACATTCATGGAGGCGGGAGGGGGGAGGGGGGAGAGAGGGCATGTGTTCACATGACAGAATAGAGTCCATTTTTTAAAAAAACTTTACCCTGAGATGATAAATTGCCTTCTTCTTTGAGGTAAAAATGACATTTTAAATTATGTAAGTAAGACAGCAGGTGGAATCTCTATGTCGGTCGTCACTGGAGACCGTGACTCTCCAGCCAGTTCCGATTCCCACACTGGGGGAAGGTACAGGAAATCCAGGGGTCTGATCCAGATGAGAGGCCACTGGCTCCAGGGCTTCCTTTGTGACAAACTTTGTACCACCTTCAACCTCATGTGGGCTCACAGAAATCTGCTGACCAGTGCTGGTGGTGTTGCCAAGAGGCTGCTGCCAGAGGGCAAAGTCCCTGGAGGGGGGATGGAACTGGGAGGGGGATGGTACTGGAGGTCATGCTGCAGGTTTGCACGATTGTTTTTTTGGTGCCAGGGATTGAACCCAGGGGTGCTTCATCAGTGAGCACCCTCCCCAGCCATTTTTATATTTTATTTAGAGACAGGGTCTCACTGAGTTGCTAGGTGCCTCACTAAGTTGCTGAGCCTGGCTTTGAACCTGCGATCCTCCTGCCTCAGCCTCCCCAGCTACTGGGATTACAGGAGTGCATCACCACACACCCAGCTGCCCCAAATATTTTTATCTTAAAAAATTTCTGAGCTATGGAAGAGCTGAAAGAATAAAATATACCACACAGTCACCCTTTACCTACATTCACCACCCGATAATGATTTGCTTTCTCTCTTTCTCTCTCGTTCCTCCCTTTCTCCTTTTCTCTCACTCTCTCTCTCAGTACCTATATAATATATGTATATATTTTTTACATAAAACGTCTGCATACATTTTTGTCAGAACCACCTGAAAGCAGCGTTCTGATCACACTTTACCCGCAGTTCTCCAGCACGTGCCTCCAGGAGCTCCCACCAGCAGTACCACCCAGACCCTCAGCACTGACATCTTGGATCACTTTGGCAGAGCAGGGTCCTGTTGGCCTTGAGAGTTGCTTGGGTGTCGCGGTGGAGCCCAGACGCGGTCAGCAGTCACAGAGCACGGCTGCACCTGGCCGTCGTCTCTGACTCTCTTTCATCCAGGACGCCCTGTGCCGCGGGGATCATCTGAGACTCTGAAACACAGTTTGCTCCAAGAGGGCTCCACAGCATGGCTTGCCGTGGTGTCTCTTCTCCAGAGACAAGGGCTTGATCTTCTGACAAGGACACTGGAAAGGCAATGCTGTGCCCTTCCACTATCTTGTGGTGGACGTGCCAGTGTAAACGTACGCATGACCACGTGGCATGGAGTGGACACGGGGGTTCCCAGTCAACTCCTGCTGGTGATTGCGCTGTGAGCACGTGACCTGGGCAGCCCATCCTGGTTGGCGTGGCTGGAGGAGGTGGGCCCCTGGGGAGCCCTGCTGCCTCTCCCTCGCCGACCCTGCTTCCTGGTGGCCTGAGCTGAGCAGCTGTCCTCTGCTGGGCCCCTCCACCATGCTGTGCTGCCTCAGCCCAGAGCAGCGGCGTTGGCCATCTGCGTAGGAACCTCCGAAGCCCTGAGCCCCAGGAAAGCTTTTCCTCTCGGAGCTGTTCTTGCCAGATAATTTGGTCACCGTTGACACACGGGGGAAGCCAATTTGGTTGGGACGATGACCACTAGGTCTCCTGTCGGAAGGGCCTCCTGCCCTCTGGACCTAATAGACGACCTGAGGCTGATGCAATAAAGCTTCAGATTCACCTCTCCCTTTGCCCGGCCAGGACCCACACTCAGGCCACCTCTGGAGAGCAGCATCAAGTCCCCGCTGTCAGGTCACTCATCACTAGACTGGGCCACTGCACATACTACATCTTCACCAACTCTAGTAACAGAAACATTGAAAAAATACAGATTGTATCGTATTTTGTTTTTTCCTCACTTCTCCGTTAGGATGAAAGGGACAAGAATTTTGTTGGCCTCTACCACGTGGCCGGTGCTTTCAAATATGTGAGGTCATCGTCCTGGCCAGCAAAGCAAGGATGCTCCACATGGTTAGATGAAGAGAATGACGTTCAGAGGGTGTGATCACTGGCAGGTCACTCTGTTAGAAATAGGAGGACATTACCGGCAGCTCCTTGAGATTAGAACTCTGGCTTCCCTCTGCTCCACTGAATTCCTTCCTACAGGGTGTGACGGGGCTATTCAACGCAGGTCCACCAAGGGCCTCTGTCCAGGGAGTGGGGAGAGCTTATGAGAAGCTGGCCAGCTCCAAGGGACAGCATTCCACTTCCACCCTGTTTCAGGCTGGGGACCACCGTGGCATTTCTCAGCACCACCTACGCCCATCTGAGAGCTGCCGAGTTCCTGAACATTCACCAACAGTGATGAACCTTGAGTAAGAGTTGAGACCCAGTAGCCATTTCCTTTGCATGTTGCAATCACTTCTTGGAGAGCCACACTCACCTCGGTAAGAAGGGCAACAGAGCACAGCTGTGCCCAGGTGCTTGCCACCACCACGACTGGCTGGATATCCTAAAGCTTTTCCAAAATGTTTTTATCCTTCCATGTCCATCAAGTGTCCTCCTGATGATATGTCAGGTTCCAGGCTAAAGCACCAGCATTCAAAATGTGTGACAGGTTTCTATGAAATGGTGACTCGAATATCCACATCTAGGAGTGAACCCCCGCCTCTTGGTTCTTCCCGACTCTCACTGTGGCCTGCAGACCTTCCCTGCTGCACACTGAGGGGATGAGTGTTCCTGCAGCTCTGCGTCCCCTAAACCCTGGGCGCTGTCCGTCCCCTGAAGACCCTGGCACCCTGTGATGGCTTCCATCTGTACATCTCAGATGAAGTTGGGCCTTGTCCCCCAGGTTCAGTGGCCATTGATAGTTTCTTCTCCCCAACCCTTACTGAGGGGTCCCCGGGTCTTGGTCCTGGTGGCCTCTCAGGGCACTCCTACACGCTTCCTGTAGATTGCTGAGGTCTTTCCACAGCTCAGTGATCGAGCACTGTGCTTTTGCTTTGTCCACTGAGGCAGCAGTGCCGGGCTCCTGCTCGCGTGCTCCGGGACCCTGGGCCCAGTGTAAGCAAAAATATGGGGAGAAACACAACGAACCCTTAACTTGGCAGCAAGGAAGCCAGCAGTGCACGTTCCACATGGCAGAAGACCCCCCTCAAGTCATGAAGACCTGCAGGAAACTTAAACACATACTTCTCAGCAGAAAAAGCCAGTCGGAAAGGGTGCCTCCTACAGGAGACCCCCTGTATGGCATCTGGAAGAGGCAGAACTATGGGGACGTTTGGAAGATGGCCGGTTACCACGCATCCGGAGAGACAGAAGGGTGGCTGGACAGAGCACAGGGGGCTCAGGGGCCTTGAAACTACTCTGCACAATGTGACAATACATGCTACGATGTCATCATGCATCTGTGCAAGCTCGCAACACCCTGATGTGAGCCGCAGACGTTGGGTGACAACGGTGTGTGGCTGTAACAAATGCAGCTCTCTGGTGGCAGATGTGTGAGTGGGGGCTGTTGTGTGTATGGTGGAGAGAGGAGCAGATGGGAATTCCCTGGACTTCCTGCTCAGTTTTTCTGTGAACCTGAAATTGCTCTTGAACATAAAGTCTATTTGGAAAAGAAAGAAATATTTGTATCTTTTCTTCCATTCTAGTGACAGAGACAGTTGTCAATCAAATAAGGATTCCAATAAATGCAAAACTGCTCTTGGCAACAATTCCAAATACCAGAAAGGTCAGGCAATGATACTTCAAGGGCCACAGCACAGGAGCTTGGGGAAGTCCCCCTAGGGAGCCACAGTCCCCCTGGAATCTAAAGGAGAGGTAAGGGGTTGTGCTGAAGCAGAGGGAGAAGGCCTTGGGCCAGTGGGGGCAAGTGCTTGGACATAGCCACCCCGGAGCCAGGAGGCTGGGGCCCACAGAATGCAATGCCAACTAAGGCTGCCAAGGTCCGACATCTCTCTCCTCCCTCATATCCAGCTGCGTCCCTGCCATGGTTCAATGTGGCTTGTCCACCAGGAGTTTGTGTGTTGGAGCTCAGTGTCCAATGTGGAGGTGTAGGAGGTGGGGGCCCTTCAAGAGGCGGGACTCAGTGGGAAGCAGTAAGGCCACTGGGTGTTCTCCCAGGACCCTGAGTTAGTTCCCACAAGACGGGTTGTTTTAGAAGAGGGAGCCTGTCCCCCTGGGCTGACTTCCTTAACAACTTGTGATCTCCCTCTCACCTGAGCTTCCCCCTTAGTGCCGTCTGCCAGGATGTGACACAGCCAGGGGGCCTTCACTAGAGCCAGCGCCATACTGTTTGGACTTTCAACCTCCAACGCTGTGTGCTAAATGATCCTCTTTTATTTATAAAGCGTCCAGCCTTGGGTGTTTTGTCCCAGGAGTGAAACACTAACCCGTGCACTCCCTGACATTTCCACCAGGATGTCCATTGGGCCCTAACCCCTATGGGATCTTCTTCTCCATGTCTGGTCTTCCTTATGCTTGTTCTAGTGTGATAGTGGAAACCATCCCTCTCCCTCTGCCAAAGCCCTGTCTCTCTTACCTTCCTGCCTTTCTTGAGGCTGTCTGCTTCTCTCCATCTCTATGGCCACCACTGTCATGTGGGCCACCAAGTTCTCACAAGTGTGCTGCTTGGCCTCCCCAGAGAGAGGGGACCAGGCCGACACCCGCAGCCTGTCTGGCGCTGGGCCCTTGCCTGCGTCTTCTGCACCTGTCTCTGGATCTGGGTCCAGGGGTCTCCCTCAGATCCTTCGCGTGTGCCGTGCTTCCCGCTGCCTTTACTTACCCTTCTTTCTCCTGGGATGTGCCCCCCACCTTTGGCTGTAAGCACTTATACATCTTCTGAATCTCAGCTCAAAATCCTCCCCCCCCCAGGAATTTTTCCCTAAACTTCACAATAAGTCAAGCGCTAGGTACTGCTCTCACTCCTGGCTACCTTTGCTCTGCAGCCAAGCTGTTTGTGTGGCTCTGATCAATTTCTGTCCCTCCAGAGACAGCAACGCGCGGGGAGGTGGGAAATGCTCCTGTGTTCCTGATCCCAGCCCTGCCATGGTCCCTGATGACAGACATAACTGGTGTTTTTGAACCAGTAGTGAGTGCTGTCATTGCAACACCATCGTCGTCCCAGCTCTGTGTATGATTCTTAAAAGAACCTACCTTACCAAGGAATGCACGTCTTCCTGTGCAATATCTTCTCCTGTGAAAGTTACCATAGAACCCCACTTGCCCTAAAGAAATGTCCATAACTTTGCTATGGCATTTGATTTTCCTGTTGGTCAAATCCCAGCCCCTAGAACTGTGGTGTCTGCTAGCTGCCAGTCACACGTGGCTGTTGAGCACTGAAGATGGAGCTGGTCCAAAATGAGGAGCGCTATAGGTATAAATTCCCCAGACACTGAGGACTTAGTGTGGAAAAAAAGAAGGATGCCCGGTCTGGGCTGTGGCTCAGCGGTAGAGTCCCCACCTGGCATGAGTGAGAGCCTAGATGTGATCCCCAGTGCCACAGAGGGAAAAAAGATACAAATATCACATTAAGTTTTAATTTGTTCTGTATTAGCTTTCTGATACTATAACAAAATACCTGAGATGATTAATTAATTTATAAAAGATTTATTTAGTCAATGACTAGGGTGGACCCTGGCTTTGGGTCCGGTAGGGATGCCAGAGGGCAATGGTGGGGATCACATGACAGAGAAAACAACTCACTTCATGGCCAGGAAACAAGAGCAAGAACAGGAAGAAACTGGAGTTCCACACCCCTTTAGAGGGCACAGCCTCAACAACCTCCGGACCTACCCAACAGTGACACCCTGGGTATCAAGTCCTCCATGCACAGACCCGTGGGGGACATTGAAGCTCTTACAGCAGATTCCATGTTGAAATGACACTATCTTGAATATATTGAGTTTTAAAAGTATATTATTAGAATAACTTTAACCAGTTTCTTTTCACTTTTTCAGAAGTAGCTAATATGTCATTTTAAATGACTTAAGTGTTAACCAGGCACAGTGGTACCTGCCTGGAACCCCAGCAACTCAGGAGGTTGAGACAGGAGGATCACAAGTTCAAGGCCAGTCTCGGCAACTGAGAGAGACCATAGTAACTTACTAAGACCCTGTTTTTTTAAAAAAAAAAAAAAAGAAAGAAAGAAAAGAAAAGAAAAAAGTACTGAAGATGTAGCTCAGTGGTACAATGAGTTCAATCTCCAGTACCAAAAATAAAAATAAATAAATAAATACGACTACATATGTGAGTCACATTAGATCTCTATAAGGTAGCCCTTCTCTAGCACATAAATCCCAAAAGCATTTTATGACTCTAAAAAGTATCATGGCATTAAAACCCCAAAACAATCAGCACAGACACAGAAAATAATGATCCTTGATCACACAGAAGTGAAGCAGGCCCGGGAGCTATTTTTGTGCCACATAACAGAGGTCTGCCCCGAGACTGGCGTCTCCTAGGGTAAGCTCTCAGAGCCTCCTCCCAGCAGCCTGACCAGGCCACCGTGGAAAGAGCCCAGGAGACGCATCCTTGTGGACACAGCTGGGAAGAGTAAGGAGCCAGAGAGGGGCCTCCGGAAAACCAGGGCAGGCCAGCAGGGACCCAGAGAGCGCCAGGAGGAGAACCAAGACGTCCGGGCCACCCCCGGTACCTCCAGAGGAGAGGGACAGACCAAGAGCCGCCCGACAGAGGTTAAATAGTTAAACGTGGCTCCTAAGCCTTCCTTTTCCAGGAACTGACTCGAACTGTGGGTCCACCCACATGGAGTTGTGGTCAGGGGCACATTTCTGAGGCACTGGTTTGGTTTCCCTGTTCTTCAGCGTCTGGTAAAAACAGAACTAGGAAAGTTGAGTCTTCAAAAGACGGTTGCTTTGGTTTTGAAATAGGAACACTTTGAAATACTGACTGTGTTATTCTATCCTTTTAGTATTTGACTTAAACAGGGACCCTTAAGTGAAACCAAATGTTCAGCTACTGACATAAACATGTTAATAGCCTTATTTGTAACTTTAAAGCCAGTTCCAGATATTGCAATTCGAGAAGCAGACAGAGAGAGAAGGCGCATGCTACAAGCACAGAGGAGGTTTGAGGCAGTTCCGCACATTCCTGTTGAATGCTTCAGGAAGTCACTCTTCTTTCTTTGGCAGTGGAGATCTTTCCAGAGATCCCACACTCCTGGAAGAGGCTAGAATGGATCCAGAGCAGCTGTCTGCATTTGGTTTTTGATGTCTCAAAATATCACACCTGTCTAGCTGCTTTTATTTACCTGTATTAAATAATTATTCACAAAGAGTCTTGCTACCTATGCTTTTTGCGTTTTCTTACTAACATGTAGATCTCACACACTTTTATTTGCTGGCATCAGAAAGAAATATAGAAATATAAACATGTTAATAGCCTTATTTGACATAAATAAGGGGACCCTAGACTCTGCTTTGGGGCAAGATGGAGTAACAGGGAATAGATTTATGCTCCTACCTGAAACCACAACTGGATTAAAAAAAAAAAACACAACTTCCAAGACACCAGAGTTCGGCAACTCAGGTTGGTGATCCCTAAGAGACGGCCCCATCTTGTGGCCTCGATGCAGCTCCAGACGGGGTGCAGAACAGGAGCACAGCAAAGCCTGGCACATTCCCTGAGCTGCAGATGGAGATGAGTATCCAGGGAGATGGAGGCCACCAGACTGCACAGCTTCCCAGTGAGAACTACCGAGGTCTACTGGGGACCCCCTCCAACGTCCACAGAGAACCCACCGACCAGCACATTCACGTGAGGACGTCTACAGAGGCCAAGAAGAGGATGACCTGAAAGGGTTAGGGGTCAGCCATGCTCACTCACAGCTGTTGTCATCTCCACCAGCCCTACAGGAAAACCTCAGGATTCACGGGACACTGGGTAACTTTCACAGTCAACAGGAATAATTAGACCAAGCACTACTCTGGTCCTGCCCAATGGAACCAAAAAAGCAAGACCCAAAGGGTCAAGTAGTTTCTATGCAACTTCCCTGTGTTCCACCATGTGCAAAAGTATCTACAGCAAAAAAAAGTCCAGCACCCAAAACTCATAGAGTCTGGTGTCCAATCAAAACTTACTGGTTGGGGCTGGGGCTGGGACTCAGCGGTAGAGTGTTTGCCTACCTAATGTGAGAGGCCCTGGGTTCGATCCTCAGCACCACATATGCAATAAATAAATAAATAAATAAAGGTATTGTGTCCAACTACAACTAAAAAATATTTTTAAAAAATTACTGGCTGAGCCAAGCACTGGGGAAATGCCAGCTATGATGCAGAGAAAAATCACCTCACAGGGACCCAACTGATGCAGACGTTAGATGGGAAGACAGAGTCACTAAGGAAGGTGTCATAGCTGCATTGCTGTATTCACAAAGGTGGAGACTGGGAAGATAGCAGAGGCGGCGAGTCCTGCTTCTACAGGGTAAAATTGCAACGTCCGAAGTGAAAAATGTGCTGTCTAGGGTGAAGGGCAGATGAGACGTCACAGAGGAAAAGGTCCCTGAACCTGAAAACGTTGTAGCATACGCTGTAACAAAAGAAGCCCAGGGCAACCAGAGGCAGTTTTAAACGCACAGAGGGGATGACATCCAGGAGGGGCCAGGAGGCACTACATGGACCCAGCCCTAGGAGAACCACCAAACTGGTGAGCAGGACAGAACAGTCACCACTGAGTCTCTGAAGATGTCGTCAGGCCATAAACCAGGAAACACTGAAGAAAACCTGCCAGTGAGGTCCCGTGGACCCTGAGCCATTCCTGTCCCTGTTTAACATACTGAAAGGGAGGGATTGTTAAATACAAAGCTCCGTTCCCGGCGATGCCCTTAACAGTGAAGGGGACAGATGTGCTCAGCCACACAGAGGCTGGAGGGTACCACGATCACCCAACACCCAGGGTTGCCCACAGAGTCCAGCAGAAGGAAGCAGTGCCCACTAGTCGAGAAGATTCCCAGGCCGTGGGCCTGTGCGTGGCACCATGGGCCTGCCCCTAGGGCATGCAGGGCTGTGCCATTTATTTTCATGATTCATTCTATTTATTTTAATGTGTAAAACGTGCACATGCTAGAAAATAGAAAGGGGGCAGAGACGTTAGGATTGCAGAAGCGGGGTGGGGGGTGTAAGTACGTGGGAGCTCACTGCACTGTTCCTTTGTTGTCTCTGAAATTTTCCATAATAAAAAGCCTTTTTAAGTTTAAAAGAATGATACTGGGTCAAAATCTCTACACAAAAGAATGAATAGCGCAAGATGTGGTTTATTTTGTAGGCAAATGTACATTATGTTTCTTATTATTTAAATAGATTTTAAAGATGATGGACATTTAAACAAAAAATAATAATGTATTGCAGTGAGTGTAACAAGTATGAGAGCAAATGCATGTCGGCGACGGCTCAGAGGCCAAGAGGTCAGAAGTGGGAGACGGACAGCGTGGCACACTGGCAGATGAGGGGGACCCATCACTCAGAGACATGGACTAGAAACCTGGTCAACCAGGAAATAGCCACAAAGGGTCGCAGCTAAGGAACCATCAAAGCAGGTAACCAGGAATCATAGAGAACAACGAATCCAGGGAAGGCAGAAGAGAGGGAAAAGAAAGGAAAATGGGTCAAAGAGAAAACAAATGATAGGTCTAGTGAAAACACTTGGGTAATCACATTAAATGTAAATTGTCTAAACACTCTAATTCAAAGGGCAGAGATGTTCAGATTGGGATGTTAAAAAATGATATTCTGTATGCAAGAAACACTTTAAATCTAAAACCATAAAGAATAAAATGAAAATAAAGGGGAAAGACACCGGGCCAATCAAGAGAAAGGATGGAGTGGCTGTATTGATATCAGACAAAACAGATTTCACAAAATACTGACAGGGATAAAGAGGTTCATCTTGTAGTGATAAAGGAGTCAGTTAATGAAGAGGAAAGAATCAGACTAAATCTGGAGGCACACCACCACAGAGCCTAAAGATGAGATAAAAATGGAAAGAATAGCAATGAGAAATAGACGAGTCTACCATGAGTGTCAGCAATTTCAACAACCCTCTCTCCACAGTTGGAAGAACAAGTAAATGAGAATCAGTAGAGATCATAGAACACGAAAAGTCCAACCAACCCATTTCACACTGGACTGTCAGTCTACCTGTAAGCAGCGATGCCTCCCAGCACTCCTACAAACGCCCAGTGAGCTGGGAACACAGGAGCGGCCCCAGCCTGAGGAAAGACTTCCACAGAAACCTATGGCTAATATTAGGCCAAGAGGCAAAAAACCAAATGCCTCTCCCCCAAGATTAGGGTCAAGATAAGGATCCCCACTTTCACCACTTCTATTCAAGCCTATGGAGATTTTTTGAGACTTAAGCCAGCATGATAGTGGAAAAAATACAAAAAATACAAAATAAAAATACACATAAATAAAACAACATCCAGATTTGGAAAAAAAAAAACGGCAAAATTCTTTCTTTACACTCTGTCTACGTAGAGAATCAGAATGAATCTACTAGAACTAGTAAGTTAATAAGTTTGCAAGATGCAAGATCGATATTTAAAAATCTATTATTCTTTGTATCAGCACCAGATAGCTAAAAATTAAAATTTTAAAATATCATATACATCAAAAGCTGTTAAATGCTCATTGATGAATATAACAGAAGATGTATGATGAAAATACACAACAGTGACAAGAGAAATGAAGACCTAAATGAAATGAGGACTAAAAGACTGTGGGCGGGAACATTCAATATTTGTAAGGTGTCAGTCCTCCCCAAGTTGATTTGTAGATTGAACATAATCCTAATCAACCAAAATCCCAGTAGGCTTTTTGGTAAAAATTGACAAAATGATTCTAAAATACATATGGAAATGCAAAGAACCTATCTAGCCAGAACGACATGGAAAGCCCATGGATGGACGAACACTGCTTTATTTGAAGACAGCTGTGCCCCCTAGAAATAAAATAGCACATGGTGGAAGGAGACAGAAATAGTTCAACAGAATACACAGAGTCCAGAAATAGACCAACACATACACTGACAACTGACACTTTCAGAGACACAAAAGCAATTCTAAGGAGAAAATGATCTTTTCAGCAAATGATATTGAACAACTGAATATCCATATGGGGGGTGGGGGAGGAAGTTTGTCTATGCCTCACACCATATGGGGTACGGGCTGGGGTTGTGACTCAGTGGTAGAGCGCTCGCCTAGCACGTGTGAGGTGCTGGGATGAGCCTCAACACCACATAAAAATAAATAAATGAAATAAAGGTATTGTGTCCAAATACAATTAAAAAAATAGGGAGAGAAAATGAATCATACCTACTAAACACAAAAGCTAAAATTATTAACTTCTAGAAAAATAGAAGAAAATCCATGTAACTATAGGTTAATCATTTTTTTTAGATATACCCAAAGCATGACCTACTAAAGAAAAAAATCAATAAATTAGAACTCATTTAAAACTTTTCTTACTCAAAAGACATTGTTAATTGAATAAAAAGGGAAATACAGACTGGGAGAAAATATTTTGCAAATTGTATATCTGAGAAATGATTTCTATGTAGAATGTATAAAGAACGCTCAGACCATCTTTCAATGGGCAAAAGACCTGAACATTCCCTAAAAATATCTGAATAGCAAATAAGACATGAAAAGATATTCAACATCACTACATTAAGGAAAAGAAAATTAAAATAGGATATCACTTCTCACCTATTGGAACGGCTGACATTAAGACTGGACATTGGCTGGGCATGGTGGCACAGGCCTGTAATCCTAGCAGCTCGGGAGGCTGAGCAGGAGGATCTCGAGTTCACGACCAGCCATTTAGCAAGGTCCTAAGCAACTTAGCCAGACCCTGCTCAAAATAGAAATAAACAAAAGGGCTGGGGGTGGGGCAGGCTGAGGTTGTGGCTCAGTGGTAGAGCACTTGCCTTGCACCTGTGAGGCGCTGGTTTGATCCTCAGCAGCATATTAAAAAATAAATAAAAGTGAATAAAATTAAAGTATTGTGTCCATCTACAACTTTAAAAAATTTAAAAAAAAAAGGGTGGGAATGTGGCTCAGTAGTTAAGTGTCCCTGGTTCAGTCCCTAATACAAAAATAAATAAAGGTCACTCAAAGTGTTGATCACATGTAGCAACTGGAGCCCTCAAGTCCTATGGGTGGAAAAGTGCTAGCACTCCTTTGGACAGGAGCATAGCCGTGTCTTTAAAATCTTAGGGGACTAGGATTGTGACTCAGTGGCCAGCCCTAGGTTCAATGCCCAGCACCAGAAAAACAAAACTTAAATGTTCACTCCCTGTGACCCAGGCATTCCTGGATACCAAGAGAAAAGAGAGCATGTGCTCACGACTCTGTTTGTATTTGCTGAAGTTCCGTCAGCAGGTAAGAAGATAAACAAATGGTGCCACATCTGCCAAATCCACTGTCCACCCCTGCACCAAGAACAAGCCACCCATGTTTTGTCCAGTGTCACACTCAGGCACCCATACTGTCCACCAATCCATCAGTCAGGAGCAAATTCTTTTGAGGCACCAGGGTGAGCCGCTCTGGGCACAAGCCCCCAGGCCTGCATCCCACTCCTCCTCACCCCAGGCAGCACCTGCCTCCTGCTTAACCTCGGGCATTTCCATCTTTGGCTGGACTCTGATCTTCCCACACATTTTGGTAGCCCTTGGTCTTGTCCATTATTTTCAAGGAAGAAAACTCCCGGGTCCAAAATGCCCACCAGCCCTTGGACCAGATCTTCAGCTGCGCCATCATCTTTATCTCAGGTCTGCTGAGTATTCTGTTTTGTGGGGAAAGTGACCTGTTTCTTAACATTGTACAATGTGATAAAGCCTGGGCAGCACTTGGTCCTGAGATGAGGGGTGGGGGTGCCGTGAAGTCCAGCTCAGCACCATATTAAAGAATAAATAAGAGTGAATAAAATTAAGATATTGTGCCCATCTACAACTTAATTTTTATTTTTTTAAGGGTGGGAATGTGGCTCCTTTGATTGCTGCCTCTGGACATTTCTTGGGTAGAAACACTGCCACCAGCCTGTTGGCTTCCTGAGATGATATAAAAGTGCCTAAAGCCTTTAGAGACTCTGCTTGCTTTCTCATTCGATCCTGGGAACCCAAGGACCCATCACTGTTGAGGTGCTGAAGAGTCTAAGTTCAAAGTCCCCAGAAGCCTAGTCCACATCCACTACAGGATTCCCCTAGTCCACATCCACTACAGGATTCACTGCATGCACTACATGTTGTTCCCTTTATCCTCCGAAAATGGTATTGACGGGTGCTGTGCCTTCAGGCCCGTGGGCCCTATGGGAAGGGCAGGGGCTGGGGGTGTGGACCGGAATCCTCTTTCCCTGACCCCGTGTCCTTGGGCACTCCTGCTGCTCTTCCTTTGCAAAGGGGCTGGATCAGAGCGGGGTGGTTTCCAGCCTCAGTCGCTAGATGGCAGTAGCCCTGAGCTGGAGCGCCCCGTGGGCCTGCTGGCTGGATTGAGGAAGTGTCCTCCTCGGCATGGGCGTGTCCTTTCTGGTGAGGTGACCTTGCTGCACAGAGAAGTGCATCAGGGCAGCAGGTCCCCCCTCTGGAGGCCACAAGATGCCATCTGGCCCGGCTCCTGCTGTTAGTATCTGAACACCTTTCCTGGGTGCTGGTGAACTGCGTGCCCTCACCAGGGCGTGGTTCAGGGTTCTGAAGACTCAGAGAGAGAGGGCGGTGCCAGGATCACACCTGTGAATAATTAACCCCAGTCCAGGGAGCCACTGTCCCACCAGAGCCCTCAGAAGGGAAGCCAGCCAGGCGGTGACAAGAGCCAGGGAGGAGCCAGCGCCTGCCACGTCAGCTCTGGAATGTTCCAGAAAAGCAGTCCTCAAACTCAGATAGTACTTGTGTCTGGAATGAGTTCTTACTTCCCTGTTAAAAGGATATTTTCATTTTTCTAGAAAACATTAAAAACAATTCAATGAAAGGATGAAGAAAAGACCTTTCCTTTACGTTGAAGACAGATATTTCTCACGCACGGTCCCTTCTCTTCTAATTCCTTTTTCCCTAAAGAAATCAAAAGGAAAAATTGGAGAAGCAAAAGCAAAAGTGGGCGCAGTGGCTCACGCCTGTCATCCCAGCAGCTCAGGAGGCGGAGGCAGGAGGATTGTGAGTTCAAAGCCAGCCTCAGCAAAAGTGAGGCGCTAAACAACTCAGGAGACCCTGTCTCTAAATAAAATACAAAACAGGGCTGGGTATGTGGCTCAGTGGTCCAGTGTCCCTGAGTTCAATCCCCTGTACCCCACCCCCAAAAGTAAAAGGGGACAAATTAGGAAACATGAAACAATGCATTTGATAGACAAAACAAATGACTCTCTGAAGAAAACGGACAATTTGTGGGAAATACACCGAAAAAAAGAGAAGAATCAGCACGAACTTCATTGGGAAGTATGACAGTTAACAATGTGAGATTTGTACAAAGAAAAATGTGATATGTATGGCATAGATAATTTTCTAAGAAATCATTAATCAATACTGATGTAGCTGATGAAATGTTAACAAGTTTTAAAAGTACACTGATTCTTAATTATTCATTAGCACACATGTACTTGAAAAAAAGTAAACCGAGTCTAAATCTCATAGGAGAGAAAAGCAAACTATGTCAGTCAGGGAAAATCTGAAACCGGTGTGAGAGGAGGGAGCCGTCAGACAGGTGTTAGTGCTGTTGGGATCATTCATGCACACAGACGCACACACGCAGGAGCTTTGCGCACAGCACCCGTCCAGATGCACTGGAGAGACTGACCACTAGCAATTGACCACAGGAAGGTGCACAGTGAGGACCTGGCTCTGGGCCCTCAGGTGGCCCAGAAGGAGAGGCGCCTGCGAACTGGGGCAGAGCAGGGTGGCCCCCAACCGGGGCAGAAACCCCACAGGCCCTAAGGGCTGTGCTGCCAGATACTGCACCATCCGCACACCCACAGAGGGCACATCTGCGTCTTCAGGCCACCTCGCAGCTTCCCCAAGCCCCGTGTGTGCCCCTGACCAGAGACCACTGGGATGGATTCTAGGAGCTGGCTTTGCCTAGTCAGGTTGACACCTCATTCAGCTCCCGTCTGTGCCTTCATGGGTGCACACACTGTCTGCCTGTCTGTCCACTACCCACCCGTCCACTCATCCAGCCATCCACCTGTCTTTCTATGAGATCATTATGTCAATTATGTTAATTTTATTAGAAACCAAGCTGTGTGATGTAAGAGGAAAAAGATACAAAAATAAAAGGAAGAGGTAAAACCTATTCCATGTACACACAATACATCAGAACACAGCCTACTGTCATGTGTGTCGAAAAAGAACAAATAAAAACAACTTTTAAAAAGAGGTAAAAACTATGAGCTATTTAATGTGAATTGAAAAATAGACATGAGTCACGATGTTCACTCTGTGTTTACTAATATGAAAGAAATTTTTGTTTTTTAAGGTAAAGTATTGTGGTTATGCTTTGAAACAAAAGAACAATTCTCATTTCTTAGAAATACACACAAAAACATTCTGGACAGAACACTGTGTTCTGGAGTGGCCTCGGGATGTGAGCTGGAGGGGGATGGGTGTGGCGTACAGGGGAAGCAGGATGGCCAGATGTTGACAGCTGTTGGGGGGGCACAGGAAGCTCTTGTTCTGTTCCACACGCAAGACCTTCTTCCATGTACATGACATCCATCTCATGTCCATCTCCACCTCGTGAGCACATAAATGTCTGGCCCTTTCCCTGTAGATATCCATTTTAGAATAAAGAATCAGTGCCTTAGCAGCCAGGCCCTATGGCGCATGCCTTATAATTAATCCCAGCTGCTCGGGAGGTTGAGGCAGGAGGATTGCAAGTTCAAAGCCAGTCTCAGCAACTTCGAGATCCTAAGCAACTTAGCGAGTCACAATCAAACATAAAAAAGGGGGCCAATGGTTGAGAGCCCCTGGGTTTAATCCCTGGTACACTAAATAAATAAATAAATCAGTACCCTAGCAAACGTAGGCCTCTTCTTTCTTCCCAGCCCCTCTTCTCCTCAACTGTCTTATTTATCCTTTAGAGAAATCCTCCATGGAGTCTGCTGCTTGGATTCCCCACCAAGTCCCTCTACAGCATCTGCTCCTTCTTCCACAGCAGTTTAGAATAGTTGAAATTACTATTAACAGAATCCCACCGGGGACAGCTGTTTAAAAAATGTAAATGGTTTATTGGAAAGATGTTGGCAACTGCAGAATCAGAGGAAGACAGAGCCCAGGAAGGGGAGGAGTTGGGCAGCTCTGACCATGGCCTGGCAGGGGACTTCCTCCTCGGAGTCAGCTCCCAGAGTGGGGCACAGGCTTCTGGCCCCTTCACCACAGCTCTGCCTTACTTCTGGTGCCTGCAAGGCTGGGGAGGGCTGGCTGTGATTGGCCCTGCCCAGACTCCTGCTGAGATTTGGTTGCTAGCGACATCCAGAGGCTGGGCCTTTAGGGGGGTTAATGGCTTTCTCAAAAGCCTCCATGTGTTCCCTTGGGAAGGGGTTAGCTCTCCTGAGAGCAGGTGTTGTGACAGGTCTGCTCCTTCGTCCCCTCCTTCTCTTCTGTGCCAATCCTCGGCTTCCCTTCTACTTCCTGAAGCAGCACGAGGCCCTCACTGGATGCAACTACCAGACCTTGAACTTCCAGCTTCCAGAACTGTGAGCTCAACAGACCTCTTTTCCTTTAAGATTAAACAGCCTCAGGTGTTCTGTTTTAGCAACAGAAAGGGGCCCTATCGCCCTATCCTTGGTTTGATGATTTGCCAGCAGGACTTCAAAGAATTCACTGAAAGCTGTTCTGCTCATCAGAGGGTTCACTGCAGAGAAAGGGACAGGGTCACAGCCACCAAGGGCAGAGGTGCATGGGGCACAGAGGGAGGGGCACCTACCGAGCTTCTGGCCACTCTCTGTTTGTTGTGTGTGGTGCAAACTCTTCCCAGCCAGGATGTGATGATGCATGGGGTCCTGGCAACCAGGAGGCTTGCCACAACCAGCAGTGCCCAGGCCTTTACTGCAACCACATGGGTCGAGTCTCCACCTTGAGTCTCCAGGCCTTTCTGGAGGCAGAGGAGATACCATAGCCCAAATCTCCCAGCATAAATCCTCTGTGGTCAAAGCCTCCAGACAGTCAAGACACTATTAAAAGGTCACTCTGGGACCTAGGGGCCGTCTCCCCATACCCAAGGCCTCTGTTTGGGTGAGGCTCCTTTTCACACTGGTTCTCTCCATCCTGAGTTTAAGATGACAGATATAGCCAGGCGCGGTGGCACACGCCTCTGATCCCTGTGGCTTGGGAGGCTGAAGCAGGAGGATCAAAAGTTGGGGGCCAGCCTCAGCAACTTAGCGAGACCCTCTCTCAAGATAAAAATGTCGGGGGATGAGGCTCAGTGGTTAAGCATCCCTGGGTTCAATCCCTGGTACCAATAAATAAATAAATAAATAAATAAATAAATAAATAAATAAATAAATAAAATCAAAAAAGTAGTGGTGTTTAGTACAAGGTCCCAGGTTCAAATCCTAGTACACATTTTAAATTTCCAAAAGAAATGAAAACTAACCAATTTTAGCAAAATCTTAGTCCAGACATGGCCGCTAGACACAGGCTTGAGAAGGCCTCCATATTTCATGGTGTACCCCTTCTCCCCTCTGTCCACAGGTCCCCTTGTCTCTGCACCTGAACTTCCCACACAGCCCTCTCTCCCAGGGGGACACAGCTGCCTGTGATAGTGGACTCATGAAGCCCTCTCTTCACTGCCAGGGTCAAAGGCAGGATGGTGCTCCCCATTCTGCCAAGACCCTGCATCAATGTTCTGATATCGTCAAGATCACATCCAAGAACAAAGAGGAGAAAGGAAAGGGGACATACAGTAACCTCCACCTTCAGAAGAGCAAAGGGCGCAGTGGGCTGGCTCTGGTGGTGAGTCACACCGTGGGGACGGGGGGCCTCACAAGACCCTGAAGGTGAATGTCTCCCCCAGGGGATCACGGGTGAGCAAAGGGGGTGTACTCACCTGGAATGCTGTCAGCCTCCAAGAGGAAGGAAAGGGTGACCCCTATATCATGGACACGGCTTGGGGAGAGCAGGCTGAGTGAGCCAGCCGGTCTCAAACCCTCAGTGCTGAGTCCACTTAGGTGGCCCCTAGGGGTTGTCAGAAAAGCAGATGGGTGCTGGGCCCAGCGGCTGAGGAGGCTGAGGCAGGAGGATCACCAGTTCAAAGCCAGCCTCCGCAACAATTGAGTCCCTAAACAACTCAGTGAGACCCAGTCTCACAATAAAAATTAAAAGGGCTGGGGGTGGCTCAGTGCTTAAATGTCCCTGGGTTCAATCCAAGTACCAAAAAAAAAAAAAAAAAAAAAAGCAGATGACCATTCACATTTGGGGTAGTGCCATCTGGTGGGCTGTGCAGCCGTATGGACGAACTCGGTGTCACCGAACTGTACGTCTAGAAACAGCTCAGAGGGCCGTTCTGTGTCTCACCCATCCTGAAGACTGCGGTGCATTCCTCTGTGCGCCCGCCCACTTGCTCCTGTCCCACGCCCCGGGTCTCTGAGTGAGAAGAGGAGTCTCAGCGAGCCACAAGGTGCTAGGCTTTCCTTCATAGGTACTTGAGAAAACAGGATGGTTTGAAACTTGGGAATTGATCACCATCACATGACCATTTACAAACCTTTCCTTGCGATTTCGCCTGCACCTCAGAGCTTCTGAGAGCTCCACCCTTCTCGGTATTTTGATAAAATTTTCCAGCTTTTTCTGTGGTTATTTTTAACACTTAGTTCTTTAATTTATCAATCATCATAACATAATTAATGAGTGATCTGCCTTTCCCATTGAGTCGACATGATTCTACAATCATATAGTAAATTTTAAATGTATTAGGTCCAGAGCCTGAAGTGGGAGGATGTGAGTTAGAGGCCAGCCTCAGCACCTGTCATAAAAATAAAATGTGACTTGGGGTGCAGTTTGGTAGAGCCCCCTGGGTTAAATCCCTAGTACAGGAAAAAAAAGGGAAAAAAATTTCACAATTACACACTTAAATAAGCCAAATACCATAAATGAGGAAGAATATTAAACTCAGGGCTTTCTCATCTAGGAAGCACATGTAGTGTGTGTGTTGCCAAGTGAGGATATTATGACTTTTTAAAATTGTTGTGGTACTCAGGATTGAACACAGGGGTACTCTACCACCACAGTACCTTCCCAGCACCCCCTTTTTAAAATTTTTATTTTGAGACAGGGTCTCGCTATATTGTCGAGGCTGGCCTCCAACATGTGATCCTCCTGCCTGGGCCTCTGGAGAATACACTCTTTAATACGGAAGCTGAGCTGTTTCCTGCCCAGCATGAAGCTGAACTCAGCTCCTCCCACTGCAGTGGTGCCAGCCAAGAACGTCCTCCCAGCCCGTCTCGAGGCCTCGGGCGGCGGGTGTGCCCCACTTGTGCATTTTTTCCTCAAGTGTTCATGAGAAACCTATTTATAACTTTTCCCAAACTAGAATTTCTGGATGGATTTGCATACGTTGGGCGCCTAGATGTGGCCCGAGGACCCCTGTCTCCCAGGAGCGAGGCCTTGCTTTCCCCTGCGGAGCCTTGTGAGGACTCCTGTGCAGCCCGCAGGGGTGTCCTGGGGCTGCTGGGTGGGTCTGTGGGGGGAGGTCCCGAGGACTGAGTTAGGGGACCCTCTAGAGCTGCTGAGTGGACACCTCTGCTGCTTTAGCCCCTCTGAGGGGCCTCTCAACCAGAGGGGACAGGATGGTGGAGGCCATGTCCCCGCTCTGGGTCTCTTGTCCCCAGGGCAGCAGGCGTGTCTCACACACCCACAGTGCCTTGGGGTCGGTCCCCAGTACTGAAACTCCCGTAGTGCAGAGCTTGGGGACACTGGGGAAGGTGACAAGGTGGACATCAGGCTGGCTCCTGGCCAGCACACCCCTTTGCAACCCGTCTCCCTGCACAGACCTCTGTCCCTGGACCTTCGCCAGGCGAAGCCCCATCCTCCCCACAAGCCCACCTTTTCCTTCCTTTTCCTTTTTATTTATTTGTTTTTTTAGCTGTTGATGGACACAACACCTTAATTTTATTTGTTTTTTTTTTAGGTGGTGCTGAAGATGGAACCCAGCGCCCCCCACACGCCAGGTGAGTGCTCTGCCACTGAGCCCAACCCTGCCCTGCCCTTTCCTAATTCCTCTTCATTTTCCAAATCCCCCCCCTCTCTATTCCTTGGTAGCTTCACATCCGCGGCCCCCAAAGTCATCGATACCCACACTGCCTGTGCCGTGGACATGGTCCCAGCCTCCTCCTGGGGTCGCAGACCAAAGCTCTCCCTCTGCCTCTAGGCGCTGCCCCGTGAGGAGAGCTACCAACTCGGGGGTCCAGGCCAGATGGGGGGCAGGAAGGGGCCTGGGGTGACTGCATTTCTGCCACCTTGGGTTGTTCCCAAGACTCTGGAGCAGGGTGGGCCCCTCTAAAACGCATGCTGAAACTGCATCCCTCCATGACAGATGTGAAGAGGTGGGACCCGGGGCCCCCAAGTGGCTCATGGGCGGGGGAGTCCAGCCATCTACTAACAGGCCAACGCGTGGATGGGCCATCTCCACGGTGGGGCCCTGCAAGGCCCGTTGGCAAGCTCTCCGGCATGCCCCGCCTCACCCACACGGTGCTCTGCCTCGCCTTGGGACTCTGCCAGCAAGGGGGCCATGGCAGATGCCACCCTCGACCTCGGACAGGAACTAGGAGCCCAAACAAACATCTCCTCTATACGACTTGCTCTATTCCTTGGTAGCTTCACATCCTGGTCTGCGGGATTCAGTTATTAGCAAAAGGAAACAGACCCGGCACCAAGAACATACGGTGAGATTAGCACCGGCCACACTTCGAGGCTGTCCCTCCCTCTCCACTGTTCCCCTCTCTGAGCCTTCTCATGGATGCAGAGCTCGCCCCAGGCCTAGCCGGCATGGATGTGAGCTTCCCATGCTCAAAGATATCAGTTCTCCTCTGACCCAGAGTCACACGACAATGCTCTCCAACAACCTGGCAAAGGAACTTTCCCTAATTCCTGAGTAATCCAGCCACTCGGGTTTTATTCCACCTCTGTTATTCCCCCGACAGACACATTCTCACTTCTTCCCACCGCATCCTTTGGTCCCTTCTGTAACTGCTGTGAGCTTGTGGAGGGGAGGAGTTGGGACAGCTGTCCTTGTGGCCATAGATGCCCACGAGTAGCCACTGTCCCCTCCCCCTAGAGGAGAGGCCTTTGCTGGGACAGTCAGTGACTCCCTGGGAAAGTGGCAACATGCTCGTGGCACCCCGTAGGACTCCAGTGCCACCCCGTAGGACTCCAGTGCCACCCAGTATCTGGCAAAGGCATGACTTGGGGCTCCGGGCACCAGTGCCTTCAGCATTCTTCTCCAAAACCCAGTGAAATGCCCTCCACACCCTGGTCACACAGCCGTTTCCAGGCCCAGCACCTTACAGGTTTGCCTGGGGCAGGCTCAGCACCCGCTGAAACCCAGCGCCAGGTTTCCCAGCAGACTGCCCCAAGCCTGGGCAACTAAGGACAAGATGCTGCCCAGCCCAGTCAGCCCTGCTCACCCTGGAGCAGGTCCTCGTGCGCTGCGGTGATCGCACACCCTCCCCAGATCACCAGCCCTGGTAAGTAGCGTCTTGGGGTGGAGACTGCCAGTTGCCGATCCTTCTCCCACAGTCACAGTCAAGCGGAGCCCAGGGCTGCCCAGACAGAGACCTAGTTTCCAGTACCCTGGAGGACAGGTGTGGCCCAGTGACTCAGCTGCTCAGTGACTAAGCAGTGAGCAACTTCCGTCTCCTTGCTTAAGAGGAAATTGCTCGCCTGGACTTCTGCTCTTTGTTCTTCCCTTGAACAGGCACACGAGGACTGTGACCTAACGTGGGTGCCTTAGAATCTTTAGGGGCATGTACTCCTTGGAGAGTGATAACTACCATAGTTGCACAGTGCTGGCCTTCACCACGCCAGGGGGGTGGGCGGGATGTAAATGGTATGGAAGACCCTTGTGATTGGTGCAGGATCACCACTTCCTTAGGTGAGGAATCCAGGAGCCCTGCCAGTCCCACCTGGTGATCATTCGCAAACGCAGGGACCATCAATACAAACAGAGTCGCTGTTCTCCAAATGTCTCTCCAAAACTAAAATTGAGCTTCCATTGCACTGTAGGGGAACAGGGCCCTGTACCTGTAGGGTGAGTGGGAGAGGGCTTTGTCCCCAGGAACTGATGGGTGCTGATCGGAAGGAGTGGTTGGTTATGGAGGGAGGGAGGGGCTCCTGATGAAAGGGCAGGTCTCCTGCCTCAGGCTTGGTCACCTTCTGCAGTGATGTGGTGAAGCACAAAGCTCCTGCCAGGCACAGCTGCAGCCGCTCCTGGTCTCTGGCCTCTGGGACTGTGAGCCCCATTTGTCATTGACCCCATCTGTAATGTTCTGTGGTGGCAGCAGGAAATGGGGTAAGAGAGAGTTGCACATTTCTTTCCCATCCAGTGTATGTCTTTGGAGATCAGGGAAGCCCTAGGGATGGGGAGAAGCCCCAGGGATGGGGAGAAGCCCCAGGGATGGGGAGAAGCCCCAGGGATGGGGAGAAGCCACAGGGAGGAGCCTGGGCCGGCACAAAGTGTCATAACCCTTTATTTCTGATGAGCCACTCTGGGCTTGGCCTTTTGTTATAGCAGCGTACTCTTTACCCTGACTAATGCTGACCACTTATTGGGTAAATTCCTGACTTCACGGGCCTCCCCCACAGAATCCAGATGGGCTACTTCTCAGGGCCGCTCACTGGGGAATGGGCCCCCCCACTCTCCCTTCTGCGAGATTTTGAGTGGCCACCCTCCCCTAGAAGGCAGGTTTGCCAGTGAGTCCCTCATGACGCCCCTTCCCTGTCTTTCCCATGCTCCCCGCCCACCCCCAGGCATGGATTGAGGCCATGTTCAAGGACCCCAGTTTGCAGTGGCAGCACCACTTCTGTGGACACGCTTCAAACTATTTCAAAATAAAATATACGTGATTCTGAAAAATTTAAGCCCTCCTATAATTCTCTGGGTCCAAAATCAGGTTAGTTCACAATCCACACGCCTGCACTGAGAGGAAAAGTCCAGACCTGGGCCTGAGTCTCCAGGTGGCCGTCTTCAGGGGAGTACGTCCTCGGCCAAAGGCACAGAGAACACACTCAGCCTGCCAGTCCCTGGTGTCCCCTCCAAGTACCTCCTCAGAAGCAAGGAGGTGTTTTCCCTCCAAAACGCATGCTGAGACCGCAACGCTCCATGACCGAGGTGAAGAGGTGACCAGGGAACCTCCAAGTGGCTACACGGATGGGTTAGTCCAGCCATCTGACTAACAGGCTCTCCTGTTAATGGGCCATCTCCACAGTGGGCTTTGAATTAAACATAAGAACATTTTCAAAAATGTAATAAGTTTAATAAATGCATTTTTATGTTAGGGAATCTGAGTTTAAATTTTATATACTTAAAAGGTTTTCAATAAATGCTTTGTTAGAGTCAGAGGGTTAGTATAGTAATTTACATTTAGAATGTGTGGCTCGGTTTGATTTCATTTGTGACAGTGAAAATTTCACTGAGCTTTTATGCTATTATCATACTGAAAAGAAATATGAATAAATTTTCATGTTTGATTAGGCATTAGGAAACTTGAAAAGGGTTTGTGTCACTAAAGTTTGAGATGTGCCCCATGCCAAAAAGCAATTCTATTATAATTACACTAGCAGTTTAAAATCTCTAAAGGAACAGGAACTGTGAAAGCCCTTTATAAGCGATGGCTGAAATGGGTCCAATTCGTCAACAGTGTAAGATATGAGACTTGGATGAGCAAGAAAGAACTAGTTTCTGCGAATTTTGATTAATGTCTTGATAGTTTTTAAAGTCAAAGGAAATTCCCAGAAGACTGAGAACTCTGATATAACCAAGACCCAACGGGGATGCCATTCCTGGTAACCAGCTTACCAGAAACTTCTGTCTGAACCCTGGGAGGAGGCTCTCCCTCTGGGCCAGGCCCGAGACCCCTGAGAAGCTTACGTGTCATGGGATGCCCAGCTCCACTCCAGCCGCCCCCAGGAACCTGGGGCTGAGGCCGCAGCGGAGGATTTACCTCCTCCTCCCGTGCCAAGGCCCGGAGCCCTCTGGCACGTGGATGTGGGCTAGTCAGCATCTCAGGCACCACAGGCCTTCAGCGAGGAGCTTAATGTGCCCACGTGCAATGCCCGATCTGTGCCAGCACAGAAACAGGGTAGCGACTGCAGCCGGGGAGGACTGACAGAGGTCTCCATGGGAACAGCTCACTCTCTGGTCTCCGTAGTGAGGCGCATAAGGACCCTCGAATTTACTAAACCTAAAATTCCAAATCATGTTGCTGATCCGAGGAACAGAGGAGCTGTTTTGAGAGTCACCCTAAAGAGGGAGAAAGGGACCAGATGAAATAGGAAGGGAAGCAGTGGCCACAGAGCAACCCCGACCATAAATGGGGTTTGTGGGGCAATGAATTCGAATATTGAGGTCAAACAATGTGAAACCCAATCAGTCGCCTGCATGATTTCCTTGCCTGACACCCTTGTGTCAGGATTCGTTTTTGTATCATTTAATGCAGAAATGAGTCACCGGTCAATGAGGACTGGCTTTCACGAATTAAAGATGCATCTGTCATTGGAATTCTTAGTCAGGAAGCACATCTCTCTGCGCGGCACTCGCTGGCTCACAAGGCACTGTGGCAGGACCACCTGACAGACAGCTGCTAATCATACTGCCCTCCCCTGAAAGAGAGGACATGGGACATCCAATGCACAATCTAAAAAGGGGAAGTCCTAACGCTGATTGACTCTTCAGAAACGTCACCAGGTGCCCAGCACCCGGCCCACGTCTGTCATCGCAGCACCTCGGGAGGCTAAGGCAGGAGGATCGTGAGTTCAAGGTCAGCTGGGGCAACTAGCCAAGACCCTAAGCAAGTTAGTGAGGTCCTGTCTCAAAATAAACACTAAAACTAAAGTGGACTGAGCACATGGCTTAGTGATGGAGTGCCCCCTCTTCAGTTCCCACCACTGGAAAAAAAAATCGAGTTCATTCACAAATATAATTGTTCAATAGGGAATTACTTCCCACACCCCCACCTCAGCTGGACAGAGGAGGATGGACTCCAGTCACCAGGAGCCTGAGTTAGGACAGCAGTTCTCAAGGGACGGCCAAATAACCCTCAGCTCCCTGGAAAACCTGGGCTGTTGACCCTGCTGGGCGCCATAGCGGCAGTGAAGGCCCTGCTGCGTGGAGGCCCAGGTGGGGGCACAAGGTGACCTGTGCGGAGGCGGCTGTCCCAGGGTCTGCCTCCTCTCTGCGTTGCTCAGGAGGCTGTCCTGCAGAGCCAGGCCTACTCACTGCACCACCGGGCTGCATGTGCCTCTGTGTGTCCTCCGTAGCCAGGCTGGCCGAGAGTGACGGCCTGAACTTTCTACTGCTCAGAACACTCCTTACAGTGTTCCCTGAGTATGAGTGCCTGTCTCCATTCTTCCCAGCGACTCCCAGAGCAGGTGATTGCTGTGCATGTGTTGGCCCTGTGCACAAGTGAGGGAATGGGTCTCCATACAGCACAGGCAAGGGGGCCGGGGAGAGTCCTGGATGCTCCCTCCTCCAGGAAGAGGTCTATTGCCACTGTTTCCTGGCACCAGCAGGCTGGGACCATGCCAGGGTGCCACGGCTCTTATAACCCCACCTCATGCCAAGACCTGGGGGATGCACCCTTTTGGGCCCCACTACCACATCCAGGAATAATTCAGACCTACCACCCCCCTCAACTTGGCCCAAGCACACAAAGATAGCTTATTTGGAACCTATTATCTACACTGTTGCTTTATTTTGTTTTCCCACATCTTACCCTGTGTGTGCTTTGGGAACAAAGGACTTTCCTTCTTTTGTTATTGTGGGACTCTGGTCTGGTGACACATAGGCAACACTGGCCTTCTTATAAAAACAGCTACTCGAGGTCTGGGGATGTATTTCAGTGGTTGGCACTTGCCTAGCATGTGAGAGGCCCTAGGCTCCATCTCCAGTACCAAAAAATAAAAATAGGGCTGGGATTGTAACTCAACAGTAGAGTGCTCGCCTAGGACAGGCGGGACCTGGGTTCAATTCTCAGCACCACATTAAAAAAAAAGGCATTGTGTTGTGTCCATCTACAAAAAAAAAATCATTCCCATTCTCTCTCTCTCTCTCTCTCTCTCTCTCTCTCTCTCTCTCTCAAAAGAAAAATAAATAAATAAAAATAAAAACAGCTACTCTCACCAGGCATGGTGGTACTTGCCTGTCATGTCAACTATGTGGAGGCCGAGGCAGGAGGATGGCAAGTTCAAGGCCAGCTGGGAAACTTAGTGAGGCCATTTCTACTCTTCTAAAAGAATTACAGATATTACCTGTGATCTTTGAGAAATAAAGTCAGGTAAGTTCTGTTTGGCCTCTCAAAGTCCTGGCACCAGTCTGGTCTCTGGCTCTACCTTCTGTCTTTTGAAGGCACTCATCACCTAAGGCCTCATTTTCAAAATCTTTTATGAGATGATCTGAAAACCAAGATGTTCTCCAAGTCCTCTCCCACCTTCAGAACCTATCCTTGGCCTGGGCATCTGGGATGCCAGTCAAGTGCCAGAGGCTTGTTTGTGTGGGACACTGAGGCCACATCATGGACCACGTGGTCTGATAAGCTGCAGGTGAGCCTGTGTCCCAGTGGAGGACAAGACCAGGTGTCCTGGGCCAACAGCACTCAGAAAAAAGTGCATGTCCTTCAGTCTCTCATCCAAGGGGCAGCACTGAGGATCGGGCTTCCCCTGAGGTCAAACAGCGCTCTTTGGACAATCAGGAACCTGGACCCCACAGAACCTGGCTGGAAACTGAGGGTGTGAGCCGGAGGGCCATCCCCAGCGTGCTTAGCCAAACTCACCTCACAGGACAGGGCCACCTGCATGCTTTTCTTAAGCCAGTCCCTCCATCCCTGAGACAACTTTTGCCCTAGGTCTCATTAAATGTGGAATCCACTGGGTCTCTAATATGGTGTGTGGCCCCAAAGACATCCACTGCCGGGTTTCTGTTCTCACGACTAAAAAGCTCAGGGGTCACTCCAGTTGAACTGGGCTAACTGGGCTGCACAAAATAACCACACAAGAGACACAGATACCTTTTTCTTTGGGGTCGCTGTGATGGCTCCTCTGACCTTAAGGGTCTGCAGAAAGAGAGAGAGCCAGAGCATGCACTGACCCCTTTTATTGAGGAGAAGCTGTTCAAATGAGGCAAGGGGTCAGGTTTCAGGGGGCTGAGTCTATCTTCATGATGTCCACTGTCAGCAGGTTGACTGACACCTGGGTAGGCCACACCCAAGGGCACAGTAAGAGAAGGGACACACACAAGGCACTTCCATGGAAGATTCTATCCTAAACAGGGCAAGGGGTTATATTACAAAGGAACAGCTGAAGGTAGCTTCATTCATGGGGCTGTAGCAAGACACACTCATGCACGAGACACCGACCCTTGCACCCAAGAAGGGTGGGAAAAGTTCTGCCACATTTCTGTGACTGAGCGCCTCAGCACCCAGCCAGGGAGTGTACTCAGTCACGTTTAAAGTTGGTCTCCCACAATCCACCTCCTGATCCTTGGGTCTGGGTACAGATTGCATGGCTAGGGGGCACCGCCAAGCTCAGGCCCCAGGGCAGGGTCACTCTGGCTCTGTGCCCACCAGGGCATTCTTTCATTTCAGACTGTTCTGAAACATAATGGCACTTGTTAAAAAGAAATTCCACACATTTCTAACAAGATAAGAGCTAGACAAACAACTATCCAGTTCAGATTGCATGAATAGCACTCCAGGGGCTACAAGTTGGTGACCCAGAAAGTGTCCCTGGGAAATCTAATGGGGACAAGAAGGCCCGACAGCTCCTGCCTCCCCCACCCCGGGCTGTGCCAGGCCTGGGTCAGGGCTGGTGTCCGTCAGTGCTGATGCGCTCGCACCAGGACAACTCCCACATTTCCACAGGAGAGAGTCGGCTGAAAGCTTGAGGGGGTCTCAAGATCGCGGCTGCTCACGGTTGATGCCAAGCAGGGAACAGGGGTGATGGGGGTGCAGGAAGGCCCACGAGGGGACCCAGGCTTCACCTACACTCTGGAGTGGAGGCTGGAGGGCCTCCTCGTTTCCCATCACCCTGACGGGCTCCTCTGGTGAAAGCCAGGGAAGGCTTTGGAGTCCGACAGATGGGAGTGACATCTTGCGCCAACTCTCACTGACTCTGCAACCCCGATCAAGCTACTCGGCCTCCCCAAGTTTCCGTTTTTCTCCTCAGTTTACTATCACTGGACACAGTCCTTCCCCACAGGGTGACCATGAGCACTAAGGTGCCAGGCGTCACGTCTGAGATATGGCACACAGAGGGACAGGAAATTCCTGTTTCTCCATGTCCACCCAAATCATTAGTCACCTTTTTATAGCTGTACCAAAATACCTAACAAGAACAACTTAGGGAGGAAAAGTTTATTCGGGCTCCTGGTTTCAGAGGTCTGGGTTCATGGTTGGCCGACTCCGTGGTTTTAGGCCTGAAGTGACACAGAACATCATGGTGGAAGGGTTTGATGGAGGCAAGCTGCTCAGCTCATGGCAACCAGGAAACAGAAAGAGAAGGGAAAAGTGGGAGGATCCAGGAAAAAAATATAATCCCAAAGGGCACACTTGGAGTGACCTACTTCCTCCAGCTGAACCCCACCCGTTACCATCCAGCAATCCTTTCAAATTGTTGACCCACCAAATGGATCATTAACCCATCAAATGGATTAATCCACTTACCAGGTTATGGCTCTTATGATCAAATCATTTCTCCTGTGAACATTCCTGCATTACCTAACGTGAGCTTTCCAGGAGATACCTCGCATCTAAACCGTAACAACATGGAGCAGCAGCCAGGATTGTGCATTTCTTGTTGAGCCCTTGGCCTGGGAGGAGTTTGGTGTTAGGGTATCGCGATGTGATGGACAGTCCTAGGATTAGTTCTTTACATTCGCCCAAATTGCCATTGGTCAGAGCCAAAGGCTCCTGAGATGGCTGTGGCGGCCTCCCCTCAGTTCCTGGTGGTTCCTTCAGCCTCTCCGGCCTAGTGATTGATTGCTTGTTGCCAACTCTGAGCTGCCTCGAGTTTGACTTTCTGATAAGAATCCTTGCCTGTTCGTATTATTTGCTCTGGACCTTGAGATTGCCCGAGTGTGACTCGTGTGGCCTGAGTCACATGCCAAAGGCCTGCAGTACTGCTCCCGACAGGCTGGACGTTCCTGGCACTCAGAGCCAGGCCCATACCTTCTCCTGACAGGTGGGCACGAGGAATGCCCCAGAAGACGTCTGCACTGCTGTGGTGAGCCGTTTCTGCGGACTGTGGTCGCCATTACAAGATGGCGCTGGCTCCGCTGTGGTCTGTAACAAACAACTCCTTATTTGGGAGAGTTGGCGCATGGTTTTTTAACACCCTATGAGAAAGCTCCACGTGGCAGCTTCGCATTGGGGCTTGAGATGCTTTATTAAGGCTGGGAGAGGCATCCGAAAGGAAGAAGAAGAAATATCAAGGACCTGAATAAACGGCTGAAAGAAGATTCCTGTTGTTGCGTCTTCCTTGCGGGCAAGGGGGTCGCGACAAGTGGTGCCGAAACCCGGGAACCAGAACTTTCAGTCGTCAGGGGTGGTGCACCGGATAGTCCCAGGTAAGTGGGACCCGCGACCAAAGCGGGGATAGTCCCAGTAAGTGGGATCCGCGACCAAAGCGGGGTCAGCTCCTCTACAAAGAAAGAGAGAGCCTCATATTTTATTGCAGCTGCAATGTGTACTTTCACTTTTGTTTTCTGTGTTTCTTTTGTCGTCTGTGTCTTTTGTTTTCTGTGTTTCTTTTGTTGTTGTGTCATGGGTGCCGCATCTTCAAGTCCGCTTCTCCTGGCCCTAGATGGCCTGTTACGTTCCAAGGGCCTGGAAGTGAAGCATCGTACTTTACAGAGATTTTTACAGAAGATAGATATTGCTGCACCGTGGTTTGCATTTTCGGGCAGCCTTACCATACCTAGTTGGGATAAATTAGGCAAAGATCTTGACTTTGCTTCTGAGCAGGGCATATTAGAGGGCGGGGTGATACCCCTTTGGAGAATAGTCCGTAGTTGCCTCACAGAGGACAGATGTCATGACGCACTTACTAAAGGACAGGAAGTTCTAGAACAATTACATGAGGAGAAATCAGAGACGGCAGGAAGTGAGGTATCTCGGGAGGATGGAAGTGTGCGGAGCGTGAAACAGGGGAAGAGGCGATTGTATCCAGATCTCAGTGCGCTGCGCACACCTCCATGTGAAAGTGGGTCAGAGGAAGAGGAGAATGAGGAGGAGGAGCTTGGGAGGCTGTCTCGCCAGCTAGGGAGTTTAGCTGTAGGAGAAGGGAGCAAAGATAAGCAGGGGCTCAAGAAATGTGATCCTCCGGATCCACCGCCGTATGGTGGGGGTGTTTCGGGGAGAGCTTTCCATGCTCAAACATGGAAGGCTGTTCACGCTGAGATGGGTCTTGCTTATCCAGTTTTTCAGGACGATAATAGGGGAAGATTCCATGAGCCTTTAGATTTTAAAATTGTGAAGACCCTGGCGGAGTCTGTGCGCACTTATGGGGTGGATGCCGCCTTCACACTAACTCAGGTGGAGAGTCTGTCTAGATACTGTATGACTCCCTCTGATTGGGCTAGCCTTGTTCGGGCTTGTGTTTCCCCAGGTAAATATTTGGACTGGAGAACATTTGTGTTAGAGGGCGCAATAGAACAGGCCGCCCAAAACCATGCGGCGGGACATCCTCATTGGGATAAGGACATGCTTTTGGGGCAAGGTAGATTTGCTAATATATTGCACCTGAAAAGGTTCAAACAGGGGATTCTATTAAGTATTTGGGAGCAACAATTGGGTATGGCAAATTACGACCACAAAAAATCACCATACGAACTCAGGATCTCCAAACTCTAAATGATTATCAAAAACTGCTGGGAGATATTAATTGGATACGAGGATATTTACATATTTCTAATGTTATGCTACAGCCTTTGTATGCTACTCTTAGGGGTGATCCAGATCTTACTTCCCCTCGTAGCCTCACTAAAGAGGCTAGAGCGGCCCTTATGACAGTAGAAGAAGCTATACAACATGCTACTTTATGCAGGCTCCAGAGTGATAAACCTTTCCAATTATGTGTGCTTGCCACTATGCGGCAGCCTACTGTTGAGCGTGCTCATCGCACCTTAAAGGAAACTTTACAAAAACAAAAGGGGGGAATAGGAGCTGAACATACTCCTAAAGAACGCCTGTCCTTAGCTCTCTTTACCATTAATTTTTTGAATTTGGATATTCACGGTCGCTCTGCGGCCGATAGACATGTGTCCCCTCAGCCCTCTGTGATTGGCTATGTTAAGTGGAAAGATGTTCTTACGGGCCAATGGAACGGCCCCGACCCCGTGCTGACATGGGCACGAGGATCTGTATGTGTTTTTTCCCAGGATCGCACGGAACCATTGTGGGTCCCTGAACGCCTGACAAGAAGAGTCTTGACGCCAGCTACTCAGCAACAAGAAATACCACAGCAACCCCGTGATGAGGATCTTCATTCTGCTGAGTGCTCTGGCTCTGGTGCTGGTGCCGATGACATGGACGACACCAATGCAGTGGTGGGCATCGGCACGGGCTTGGCCAATGCCGATGCCGGTTCATGATTTTATGATTCCAGGAATGCCTCCCGTATCATTGGCGAATATTTGGCCGGAAATTGGTCCAGATAAAGCTATGATCATACAAGCTCTTGCAGCTTTAGAAAATGGCATCTCACCTCAAGTCTGGCTTGCGCAGATTAAACAGTAAATCTTTGACATGGTCGTTGCACCCCAAGTTTTATGAACATTGCACTGGGATCGACATGTCTTTCTTTGTTATTCTCTTAGTATTGGAAAGCCCTTGCACTCTGCCGGCTTTACTGCCATTGCACGCAGATGGGTTTCCACACTAGTGCTTTTCTATCGCCTTAAGACCCGTGCCTTTCTTTTAGGGTGTTGCCAACTTGTTTGTCGTCGTATTTCTATACAGCCACAGTTCAGCCTCAGCCATCCCCCTTCGTCCACCATCATCACGATACAGGATGCGAGGCAAGGCACTGCACTTGAGTGATCCTTGAAGTGGACCTCAAGGAGAGCATGTCCTATTGCATGCGGGTTAGACGCGTCCACGCCCCGTCCCACGAAAAAAGGCGTCGGCTGATATGGCCTCAGATCTGGGGAAGGGCCCTCCTTGGGGCTGAGCCATACTATGCAGCCACTTCTGCACAGTGGGATAGGACCTCTACTCTCGCCTGTATTGTTTTTGGAAAACAAAAGGGGGAACTGTGGTGAGCCGTTTCTGCGGACTGTGGTCGCCATTACAAGATGGCGCTGGCTCCGCTGTGGTCTGTAACAAACAACTCCTTATTTGGGAGAGTTGGCGCATGGTTTTTTAACACCCTATGAGAAAGCTCCACGTGGCAGCTTCGCATTGGGGCTTGAGATGCTTTATTAAGGCTGGGAGAGGCATCCGAAGAAGAAGAAGAAATATCAAGGACCTGAATAAACGGCTGAAAGAAGATTCCTGTTGTTGCGTCTTCCTTGCGGGCAAGGGGGTCGCGACACACTGCAGTTATCCATGAGACTCAGGCAACAGGACAAAAAAAAAAAAAAATCATCACCAAACAGTGTTTAAAAGAGATCAAGATGCATAAGCAAGTACAATAGACAGAAGAAAACAATTCCAGGCAGAGGGCAGACCAGGAAACCATTATTAAATGCCAGACATGCACTTTCAGGGACAAGAGTTAATATTCTTTTATGTAAGGTATAAGTGACTTGTTTATAGTGTCCCAAGTTACAGAATTTTGGTGCCAGCCCATTATCTGTGAGAATGCCTGGGTTTTACTTTACAGAGATGGAGACTGTCATATCTTGCCTAATTTCTTGATCTGTCATTTGAGACAATCTTTTATGAGGACCTTCCATTTTTTAACATTCCAAAAGATGGGAGTCTTGAAGTTACCTAGGTAACTACCAGCAAGTTCAGTTCTGACATCATTGGCCCCAAAGTCTGGAAGCAGAGGCTGGGAGCTGGTTAGTGAGAAACAATGGTCACTTGGAAGAGGCCACCGAGAGCTTGGTGTCTATACCAAGAGGCCAACATGGTTCGAATCTGTGTTCAGTGAGGTGAATTGTCAGGAAACAGAGTAGGTTTGTAGGAGATCCATTCCATCAGAGCAAAAACTTGGTATAAAAAGAAGTATGAAAGGGGCCGAGGCCGTAGTTCAATGGTAGCATTCTTGCCTAGCATGTGTGAGGCACTCAGAGCCATCCTCAGCACCACATAAAAATAAACAAATAAAATAAAGGCATTCTGTCCCTCTACAACTAAAATTTTTTTTAAAAAAAAGAAATATAAGAAAATAACTTCAAAGGGCAGGAGGGGACCTCAAATGCCTAAGGCTCTGGCAAGTTTGAACATAGCAAGGACAGCTTCTGCAATAAAATTGTTTGAAATTTTTTTTTAAAAAGTCATTGATTTTTTGGTTTAGGATGGACACATAATTCTGTGAGTGATCTATTAGAGTTCTGGAATGCATAATTTCTCCAAACAAAAGAGAATCGCTTAGATGAGAAAAGAGTTGGGTTTCTGCCCAGCAATGATGTTAATCACACTAATTAATGAGCATAATTGCTTCATAGATGCACCTTGAGCACATAGCACAGAGTGTGTGTTCTGTCATAAAAGGGCAATAAGACACCACAGAGTTCAACACAGAGGAAGGGGAAGGGTCTCAGTCTCCTCAGGAAAACTTTTTTTTTAAATATTCTTTTGGTTATACAAGGTCACAATATCTTTATTTTGTTTATTTATTTTTATGTGGTGCTGAGGATCAAATCCAGTGCCTCACATATGCAAGGAAAGCTCCCTGTCACTGAGCCTCAACCCCAGCCCATGAGAAAACTTTTTAATAGGTTTGATTTGATTTACAATATAAACACAAGAAAACTGCTTGAACTGTAATATAATTTTGGCTGATTCATGAAAATTTCCATGCGTGTAACCACACTTCCCACACATCATTACCTCTCCCAGTTTCCCCCATGTCTTTTCAAGTCCCTTAGGACAAACAGGGGTGCTAATGCCCAGGTCTGGCTCCCCTATGCTGGAACAAGTGATATGGGGTCCACTTGGCTCTCACTCCAGTAATCACAGGAGACGCTGCCCGGGATGATGGGGGGCACCTTGCTTCTAGATGCTCCAGGGAAAGGGCTCTCACTTCGACTCACGGGTTCCCAGCATCTCTGGGACCAACCAATAGGTCTACGGAATGGAAATTATTTTCTAGGGGAACAGGGCTCTACCACTATTCAACCATTTGTGTCTTGAGAGACTTTTAAACTAGCATATTATTGTAGAATCTCAACTGAAGAACCCGACTGATGTATTTTACCTGTCAAAAATCCGGCTGTTGTGCATGGTCCTGAGGTTACGACTTGAACCCCAGGATTGTGAAGTAGATACAGTCACAGCAGAGTTCAATAGCCTGATTGAGGACAATCAGCTATTCCTGCAGGTTTGGACTTAATTTTTATTTTTTTTAAATTACAAGTCACTGTATAATGTCTGCCCAGGTGAAAATATTCTATCACAATCTAACAATGCAACTATTTATTTACATAAACGTTTCTTGGTCATGTTGGCTCTGACCAGTAAAGCCATCTGGTTTTGTGGAAGTACTATATCTCTGAAGAGCCTGTATGCGTCCTTCATTGCTGAAGTGGTCTTCTGCACGGTATAAACATGGCATGTGCACCCCTGTCGCCATGAAGAGCTGGCCTTCCATCACCCTGACTCATCCTGAGCATCAGGAGCTCAGGACTTTTTCTTCTTTCATAAATGTGAAAATGATGGGATTATTTCCAAATCTAACCAAGTGTATAATGGGGAAGAAGAAAACTCTAAGCACTAACCCAGTGGCTCTTGCCAGGTGTGTGTTCTCTGGTCACAAGGGCAGGATGGATTGTGGATATTTCCAAGTGATCAGAACATGAAATAGCCACCACCAAGCAGAAGCCCATGGACACCCAGCCAAGTGATGGTGGATGGAAGAGTCGATTCCGCCCAGATATTCATTCACATACCAGTTTTACCCCTTGAGGTGGCTGACATTTTGAGAATTCTGGAAACTTAAAATCCCTCCAGGATTCAAAGGCATGCGACCACATGATGGCACTTTGGGGGCCTGGTGCCCTGAAGGGCGGTCAGGTGGATCTTTGGGGAGCCAGCCCTGCACCCAATATGGTACCCACTGATGATCCCTAAGGCCAGCTCCTCTGAGAGGTCTCAGTGGTAGCAGTTATGTTAGTCTAGCACGTCAATCCATAGGAAAGATTCCACCCCAAGACATCTGAACACGGTCTTTGTATTTTACCTACCAATGGCTACTTTAATAAGTCTGATCTGCCAATGTCCAGGCAAGAAGTGGAATGTTTCAGACTGAACAGAAATGGAATTTCTTCCATGCATGTGGCCCGATGCCAAATTGTGTCATAGAAGAGACACATGTGACATCCTAATCACACTCTCATAAATGGGCTTTCTGTATCTGCAAAGTCCCTTTCTGTGAATTCGTTCATTCATTGACATTTCCTTGGTGCCCAGCCTCTGCCAGGCAGGGCCCTCGTTGCCAGGGCTACAGCAGTCCAAGGACAGAAAGATCCTTGTTCCCATGGTCCTTATATTCATGTTATCATGGAGCATAAGGAACTTACCCATTCTCTTTGAGGCTAAATTTTACATAAAAAGTTAAAGACAGCAATAAAATTAATTCTTATTAATTAAAAATGGATTTTTAAGCCCCTAAAATACTTTTTGCTGGTTGGAAGGCTGTCACATCAATGAATCAAAGGCCAGTCATGTTAGTGCAACTGCACAGAGTTCTCCAGAGTGAAGCAAACCCCAGCTACCTCACCCGCCACCAAGTGTCTACCAAGCACCACGATGTTAACTTCATGTTAACCTCAACAGGCCATGTGCTCAGATCCGTGGTCACATGTGATTTCAGACGTTTCTGTGAACACATTTTTAGATGAGATTAACTCCCACATCAAGTGACCCTCTGTAAAGTGGATAAGCCTTGTCCAACCAGCTGAAGACCTTAATGGACAAACCCTGGCCTCCTGCTGCCAGATGATGCCTCTGGACTGCACCGATGCCCCTTGTCTCCTGTGTCTCCAGCCTCCACACCTGCAGATTCACCCTTGCCAGCCTCCACAAACGTGTGGCCCAATTCCTTAAAACAAACTGGTCTACCTACCTACCTACCTGTCTACTCATCCCGATAACTGCTTCCTGGGGAACACTAATATATGCGCCTACTTTACTTTGAGAGATAATGGGTCTCTGCACTCTGGAGTTTCTCTTCCTCCGTGTTTGTTTGCTTGTTTGCTCTACAGTGCTGGGGGGTCAAACCCCAGTTTCCCACCCACCAGGCCAGAGCACCTGCCCTGAGCTGTCCCTCCAACCCCCGCTTCACACTCTAGTATTTACTTTAAGACTTAAAAAGCTGTCTAGATAAACAAGGAGGAAAAACACATACTTTGCCAATGTGAGAAGCACTCCCCAAACAGCTTCCTGAATCTTCACACAATTTTGCATTTATTGTAAGCATCACAATTTACAAAGAATCAGAGGCTCAGAGAACTGAAATGACTTGCTCAGATTAATGAAGTTTATAACTGAGAAAGCAAGAAAACTGCTTGAACATAAAGTCTTACTTCCAACCTCTTACTTTAAAAAAAAATTATAAACATCAGATAGAGAGAATGTAATGAAATGTACCCATGACTTAGGTTTCATAGTTAACAGTCAATATATTTGATTCATGCCTTTTTCTGAAAAACCATATATTCTAGACATATTGTTTTACTCTTAAATACTCAGAATGTATCTCTGAAAAATAAGCGCATTTTCTTACACCACCATAATAGGAGCAATGTCACAGCAAACCTAGTAATTCCTCACTCAACTAATACCCATCCTATATTCAAATTTCTCCAGTTGTGCCAAAATCATCTTTGACAGCTGGTGGTGCAAACCAAAACCATCTTAAGAATTGCATTAGTTTTCCATTACTGTAACCACCACCTGAGGAAAATCAACTTAAAAAGAGGAAAAGTTGATTTTGGCTCTTGGTTGCGGCCCACGGTTGGTTGGCTCCCTTGCTTTTCTGGACCTGGTGAGGTAGAACATCATGGCAGGCTGTGTGGATAGAGCAAAGCTGACTGGGCAGCTGGGAAGCAGAAGCTAGGGCTGGAGTTGGGAAAGCCCCTTCAAGCCACGCCCCCAGGAACCTGGCCACGCCCCCAGTGACTGGGCTTCCTCCCACCAGGCCCCGGCCTCCTAAAGCACCCCCCCACACCTCCCAATAGTGCCAAGGCCAGCCTTCCATGCACAGACCTTCGGGAGCCCATTAGCATCCACACCTTAGTAAGGACCATTCCTTAAATGTGGTGATTTAAAGTTTTTGAAGTTTTCTTTTGATCTCCTTTTCTTGCTTTTGATGTTGACATTGACCTCACCTTCTAGAATCCTCTGCTTCCCTGAGATTCTGTTTAACTTGCTCCTCCATCCCCTGTATTCCCAGTAAACTGGAAGTTAGATTTCACAACTTGAATTACACTCAGGTTAAACATGTTCTTTTTAATCTGTCACTCCAATTTCTCCGTAGGTAAGTATTACTGGTAATAATTATCCATTTAGCTTTGTCAGTGATTTATTTGGTTTGGGACGGGAAAAGCCAGGAAATGGATTATTAATAAAGACTGTGGGCGTGCTGTGGCAGGTGTTAGTGCTTCTATAGATTCCATCAAAGAGCTTTCTACCTCTTGCTGTTTGATCTGTAATTCTGGATGACCTACTGATGATTCTAAAACAGTACTTACTTCCTGATCAGTTGGAATTAAAGGAAATAAAGGAATTAAAAACAAAGTGCTGCTAATCTGCCTCAAAAAGGAACTTGGGTCCTTTCTCCAGACATTCATGGTTGATTTGCACAGAAGCCCCAGGTGCTCATCTGCACCTCCAGGGACTGGCAGCTGTGTGGGGTAAGAGGACTCGGTAGCACAGCTTAGTGCAAACCCTACAACGGATAAAATGTGCAGTCTGGCCTCAGTAGAAGTGTGCTCCAATCAGCTGAATTGACTGCTTTTCAAAAGAATTTGCTGAAAATATAATGCTAGAATTTAAGGATTTGGGCTTCCATGTCTTTCTCCTTAATTGTACCTTTATAAATGTTGTTTTTTTTAATAGAAATACATTGCCATTTTACTTCTAAGGATGGAGTCAACCTGAGATGGAAGATGTTCATTTCATGTTAATTCAGGAGAAGTTGTTGTTTTAAAAAATCAGGGGAGGAAACCCAGTACTCTATATGCAGGGATCCCTCCTGTCCAAGATTGCAGGCATCCATGGGGGCTCCCAGTGGTCGGGCCTCCTGTACCTCCATCACTGTCTTTGCCCCCCATTGTGTTCTTGACTGTGATACTGTCCCACTGTCACTGGGTGGGAGGGAGAAGGACTTGCCCAGTATGCCCTGGCCAGATCCTGGAGCTTCTCCCAGCCTGGTCCAGTTAGCTGCTTAGCAGGGATTCCAACAGGGACGTCCTGATCTGTTGCCCACTTTTCTTTTAATACAAAGGCGTCTTCTAGGGAAATAATAATAGATTCCTATTACACAAAATTTTGAAAATATGTCGATGCCACCACTTCTATTTCTAGAACCTTGTCATTGAGTGGTAATGTATGTTCTACTTAAGAAGAGGAACTGTGGGCTGAGGTTGTAGCTCAGTGGTAGAGCCCTTGCCTGGCACATGTGAGGCCCTGGGTTCGATCCTCAGCACTACATAAAAATAAACAAAATAAAGGTATTGTGTCCATCTACAACTTATTTTTTTTAAAGGAGAGGAACTGTTATTTAACAGTTATTTAACAGAAGAGGAGCATTGTTATTTAATGCAGACTTTTGAGATGATCCCATACTTTCTCCACAAGCTTCATGTATGGCAGGGTCTCCAAGGTGTGACCTCTGAACCAGCAATGTCAGTGTCCCTAGGAACTTGCTGGAAATGCAAATTCCCAGGCCCTACCCCAGGCCCGCAGGAGCAGTCTGAGCTTTAGACACCCTCCAGAAAAAGACCTGCTCACTGCAGCTGGAGAGCCGTGCATTCTGGGTATGCCAGTGGCTCAGCGGCAGCTCCGCCCCTAACCCAGGCAGTCCGTTAAATTCCTGGTGAGCTCAAGCTCATCAATTATAGACTATTCCCAATATGATACTGTTGGAAATATGTCATGTCCTTAAATAAAAATCACCTCTTTAGTCAACTAACACAACTGAAGAAGGATGCTATAGAAATCTTCCCAACATTCTTGTGTTTAGGCCAAGGCCAACAGACTAGGACAGTTAGTGACAGTGGCCACAGATCAACAAGAAACACACAGAAACATAAGCCCACAAGCTCCAGTGCATACTTTTCAGGTGCAGGAGCAGAGCTGAGGGAGCCTCTCAATGGCTTTCAGAATAACGTGACAGTGTGTCCGTCCGTGTTCTTGACATAACTGAGATGTGTTTGAAAGGAATCAGTTCTTTCTGACGGTCCTGGACTCCCCAGAGATAAACCCAGAGGCCGACGAAGGACACAGGACCTCCGTGTCCTTCTAAATCCCACTAAAAGAAATCTCAGGTTAGCTAACAACGGAAATGGTTGTGTAGAATAACAGTGGGGGATCACGCTACTAAACAGATGCTCAGCTGAGCCATGTTCAGCACAGATTGAAAGTGAAATTGAAATGATGAGGATTGTTTAAAATTCAAGATTTATCAGGGTGTGTATATGTGGGAATTGAAGCCAAGGGTGCTCTTCCACAGCTCTTTTAATTTTTTATTTTAAGACAGCGTCTCACTAAGTTACTGAGGCTGGCCTGGCCTTTAACTTGCAATCCTCCTGCCTCAGCCTCCCATGTCGTTGAGATGACAGGAATGTGCCACCACACCCGGTTTATTAGGTTCCTTTTATCTTCAATTTGCCCAAATGCCTATTTTTAAATGTTTGTATGTACCTTGAAATAAACCACCTACTTTAAAACTTCTAACTGAGTCAGGAGACTTGCATTTTGATCCTGAATCTGCAACAGCCCATGGTTTGGCTAAGTGCAAGCGCCCACCATGCAAAGCTTCTGCCCCTGATGGCGGAGTGGAGCTGACCCCCACCCTCATCTCCTAAGACTATGGAATAACAGATCACTTCTAAAGACGCTTTAACAACTACAAAATGAAAAAAAAAAAAAGAGTATTCCTTTGTTGGGCACTTGGTAGTTCTGAACTCAGGAATTATGTTTATTAAATGTTTTTTATAGTAGTGTCCAGCAATAACTAATGAGGTCCCCTGCACAAAGTTGCAGGCCTGTCATCCCAGCTACTTGAGAGGCTGAGGCAGGAGGATCCCAAGTTCAAGTCCATCTCAGCAACTTAGCGAAGCCCTGTCTCAAAATAAAATAGTTAGATAAAGGGCTGGCCATGTAGCTCAGTGACAAAACTCTCCTGAGTTCAATCCCCAGTATCCAAAAAATGAACATGTAAATCATGAGGTGATGGAGCTGCACCCCAACAGCAGCCTTGCTGACTTAGGTGCACCCCTGTGTTCCAGCAGCACTCACATTAGGGTGAGACACCATAATGACGGTGTAGGACTCAAGCCCGGGGCCAGCAGGGCGATGGGTGGGGGCAAAGAAGATCTACTGAGTGCTTAGCATGTGTCAGGTACCACGTCACTGTTTAGAAAAGGAGTCATCTAACTATCACAGCGGCCTGCTACCCATACCGTTCCCATTTTGTAGATGAAGGAAGTAAGGTCTACAGCTTGTGCTTTCGTGGGCCGCCCTGTTGGCTCTTGTAGATCAGCTCAGCATGCCCCCACATCAAGCTGTATAGGGTGGTGGTCATAGTATGATGTGTACATTCCCGGGTTCTTGGCTTGTAACTCTAATCTTGGCCAGGTGGGTGGTACACATCTGTAATCCCAGCAGGAGGACTCCCAAGTTCAAGGCCAGAGTCAGCAACTTAGTAAGACCCTGTCTAAAGAAATAAAAAAGGCTGGGATATAGCTCAGTGTTAAAGCATCCCTGGGTTCACATCCTAGTACCAGAAAGAAAAGAAACTACTCTTCCCCTGCCTTTATCTGGCCATAAACAACCTTGTCTGACAGGAGGTCCTAGAACCTTCCCCACTGCAGAAGGGTTCCACCCTCTGCCAGGAGTAGATGGGTCTTGCTGGCCTCCCCACCAGTCGGTTGCAATTGGCCCATCCATAAAAACCCCAAAGGACAGGGTCTGGAGCCCTTCCAGAGGACTGAACCAGTGGAGGTCGCTGGGGGTGGCTCACCTGGAGAGGGCCACCGTGCCTTCTACACGTCACCTGTGCATGTCTTCATCTGTCTCTTTCTACCATCTCCCCTGGACACCCCTGTACCTAGGGCAGGACCCAGAGCCTCAGGCTGCTGGGCAAGCTCTCAGCCACCTCCTCAGCCCTGCAGCATCCTTTTAATAAGCCAGAAAACAGATTCCCCTGAGTTCTGAAACCCACGCCCGCAAACTAATGGAGCCCAGGTAGGGGTTGTGGGAACCCCAAGTCATAACTGGTCAAAAGCAGAGGTAAAGCAGCCTGGGGCCTGGGGTGGCAGACACAGTGTGTGTGGACAGAGTCTCTGGGCCTGAGCCCTCAACCTGTGGGATCCAAAGCTCCATGCGGGTCCTGCCAGAACTGATTGAGTAGAGGACACCTACTAGAGGGGAGAAATCGCCACACCTTTCAGGGTCACGAAAACCTTCCCTGCTGCCCGTGGCCACACAGGAAGTTGGTTTTTGCAACACACATTGACAAAATGAAGATGTGACTCCAGGCACCTTTCACGGTGGCCTCTGGGACCTTTCCTGACTTCACCCACTTGCTGGTCTGAGTCAGGATTGCAGTCCTCCTTCACCTCCCTTGTCCCTGTTCAGAAACTCTGGGGAACTGGGGCTCCAGAAAGCTCTAGAAACTTTTTGCTGCAGCTGCTGCCCTGGGTTGGCATCTGAGTTGTACCTGGGGGGACCCT
The DNA here is from genome assembly GCF_964194105.1 of Spermophilus citellus. Lineage (NCBI taxonomy): Eukaryota > Metazoa > Chordata > Mammalia > Rodentia > Sciuridae > Spermophilus > Spermophilus citellus. The sequence goes on along the minus strand of NC_138198.1, from coordinate 14,472,750 downwards.
GATCGGTGGGTATTTTGAGTGTCGTTTGTTGATGGGGAGAGACAGAGATCCTGTGTGACCAGATTGCATGGCTCTGGAGCAGTGGCCAGCTCCAGCTGCTGAGCTGTCAGGCCAGGCTCATGGGACCTGTTTCAGTTGTCTCATTTGCCAACGAGGCAACCCTAGTCTTTGCCTCACTGATGGACACTTGCTTGGTTACTAATGACGCTGACCCTAGCAGGTTTCAGAAAGATCTTATGAGAAAGCTGCAGAATGAAGTGCCCACTACCAGTGAGCTCCAGACAGACACTGAGCTGACCGTGGGCTTGGCACGGAGGGGGGCACACTCTGGCCACTCAGGAGTCACCAAGTAGAGGGAGGTGTCAGGGGTGTGATGCTCTGTGCTCACAAGCCCACCACCTGCAGAGAGCTGAGGCAAGCACCAAGACCTTTCCCCAGGTGGACATGGCCTCTGACACCTGCACTCACAACTCCCCTGGAGATGCCGCAGGGACCTTCTCTCAGGATCGGAGAAGAGCGTGGCTCTCTCTGCTCAGGTCCGCACTGCTCCCTCCACCAGCACTCGTCTTCTTTATCTTCATTGTCTCCCACTGTAAGCTCCGTCAGCACCTTTTCTCCCCATGGAAGCCCAGTGCCAGAGCTTATGGAAGGCACTCAATGAATACCCTTCTGAATGAGAGCATGCATACGCCATGAGCCTGGTTCCTTGGACATTTGCCTCCACGGAAGGCCAGGACTTGCGGAGAATAAAACAAGATAGAGGTGAAGGTTTGTCGGTGGCCTCCAGGGTCTCCAGTGAGTGCTGGTGCTCCATATCAAGGCTGAAGCTACACCCTCTCCATGGGACAAGTGGGGCCTGGGCCTGTGGGGGTTAGGGTTAGGTGGTTGAGGCCTGTGTCCAGAGGCCTGTGTAGACAGGAGAACAGCCTCCTCGGGAGCTAAGCAAGAGAGGAAGACTCCAGGGGATGAAGATTAGGGAAGCCAGGAGACACCGAAGGGCCAAGTAGGGGGTGGGCTACTGGCCTGCAGGAACTCACATGTCCCTAAAATGCTCAGCCCAGCACTGCTCCCCCAGACACTGACAGCCTGAGAGTCGCATTAGGTGCTCTGCATGCTCCCTCAGTTGGATGGACTGAGCAGCTCTGTTCAGCCCTGAGATGGGCCACACCTGAACACAGGACCATAGTTAATAAGCAGAAGCCTTTCAGAATGCTGACCCCTTGATGAGGTCCTAGGCATGCTAATCATGGTTCTTGAGGAGACCCTTTTTCCTTACAACACCCTATCTCTGTTGCAAGAATGAACTCAGTATCTTCTGTGTTTCCAGGACCACGGAAAGTCACACAGTCGATGCAGCATTGGCATGAACCACAGATGTGGAAAGGCTTGCTTTCCTCAGCCGTCTCCCAGCCATTTCTGATTTAGCCGCTTCTCACCCCTGAGTGGTCAGGCTGTCGGGTCAAATGCATGTGGCTCAGTTTTTGACCCTGAAGCCTCCCCAGTTTCCAGGCCAGGATCAGCAGCAGTAGCCTGCATGTCCTGGGCCCTGGCGCCAGCGCTAAGCTGCTGCAGGTGTTGCGCGTCCCAGGAGGCTCTCTTCACTGTCTGCTGTAACGCGTCAGGGACACAGTTCCTGTGAGGTCAGACGCCCCGTCGATGTTCTTTCCCCCCTCTCTATGTCTGCAAGTTGTAGTCAGATAAACGTGATTCCTACCTACGGATTTTTAAAATACAGAAGAAGCACTTAACTGTGGTAAAAACGTATATAGCATGACACTTGCCGTTTTCAAAATTTGTAAGTGCAGAGCTCAAGGGCACGTGGCTCATGCACATGGCTGTGCAGCCGCCTCAGTCACCTCCAGGACCTCTCCACCGTCCCCGCTGAGACGCCACCCATGGAACAGTCCCACTCCACATCCACGGATCTGACCACCCTCAGGACCCCTCAGAAGTGGAATCATCAACTAGTTGTGGTTGTCGTTGTGGGCTGGGGTCACACCCCAGCCAAGCACACACTCTACTGTGAGCTCCCTCCCTAGCCCACTGTGGGTCCTCTGGGGTCTGGCTCAGGTCCCTAGCATAATGACCTCAAGGCTCACCAGTGGCATGTGCATCAGAGTCCCCTCTCTATGCTGGACAGCACTGCGCTGTGCGTATTGAACGCATCTGCTCTCCATTCACAGTGCCCCCTATGAACTCGGTGCCCAGGTGTGTAAGAGAGCTGGCTCTCAGTCCCTGAGGGTGCATACCCAGAGTGCTGGCTCCAGTGCAGATTCTGTGCTTGGGTTTTTGAGGACCCACGGGCCTGACCCCTCCCATTCCCACCAAAAGTGCACTAGGTTTACAATCTTTTCACATCTTCCCAAATGCTCATTATTTTCCATTTGTTTGTTTGTTTTTAATAATAGCTATCCTGGGATTGTGGCTCAGTGGCAGAGCGCTTGCCTGGCATGTGTGAGGCCCTGGGTTCCATTCTCAACACCACATATAAGTAAATAAATAAAGGTCCATCAACAACTAATAAAAATATTAAAAATATAGCTACCCTGATGGATATGTGATAGCTCGTTGTGGTTTTGATTTGGATCCCTAATAAATGGTACTGAGCCTTTTGACCATATGTATGTTTTCTTTGGAGAAATTTCTACTCAAGTCCTTGGCTGGCCAAAAGTAAGAAATTTTTACTGTCATTAAAGGGAACTCACTTCTTATAGTTCTGAAGGTGTGTGTGTGTGTGTGTTTTCATCTCACCTCAGGCTAGAGTCCTTTATCAACCCACATTGATTTGGGGATTATTTAGGAGAAATACAAAGAAGCTATAGGTAATGTGATGTGTATATAAATGAGCATATACGTACTATGTTTATCCAATATAATCATTGGACATATCTAATTCTTCTATGTCCACACATGATCTGAGCAGTGTACAGAATATGTATCAGGGCCAAATCATGCATTATTTGTTTACTTATGTTATGGGATTGGGGATGGAACGCAGGGCCTCACACACTAGGCAAGTGATCTACCACCAGCTACATCTCTTGTCTCCAAGTGATGAAATCTTAAAAATAACAGTGCTAAGAAAGATCCAAACTCAGCTGAAGCAGAAGCTGAATATTGCAATCCTGCAGCCAAATGCCATGGCATCCCTCACCAGAGCATAATTTTATTCTGGAACAGTAAAAAGACGGGGAGGAGCGCTCTGAGAACAGGTGAATCCCATCTGTCCTCTGTCCATCCTTAGGTAAACTTTACCTCACCTAGAGAACAAGTGCAGTAATTATTAAATAAAAAATAATTCAGGGGCTGGGGGTGTGGCTCAGTGGCAGAGCGCTCGCCTAGCACATGTGAGGCACTGGGTTCGATCCTCAGCATACATAAAAATAAATAAATAAAATAAAGGTATACATTGAAGACCTTAAAAGAGCATGCTACAGGGATACTGCCACATCGATGTTCATAGCAGCACAATTCACAATAGCTAGACTGTGGAACCAACCCAGATGCCCTTCAATAGATGAATGGATTAAAAAATGTGGCATCTATACACAATGGAGTACTATGCAGCAATAAAAAATGACAAAATCATAGAATTTGCAGGGAAATGGATGGCACTAGAGCAGATTATGCTTAGTGAAGCTAGCCAATCCCTAAAAAACAAATACCAAATATCTTCTTTGATATAATGAGAGCAACTATGAACTGAGCAGGGAGGAAGAGCAGGAAGAAAAGATTAACATTAAACAGAGACATGAGATGGGAGGGAAAGGGAGAGAAAAGGGAAATTGCATGAAAATGAAGGGAGACCCTCATTGCTATACAAAATTACATATAAGAGGTTGTGAGGGGAATGGGAAAATAAACAAGGAGAGAAATGAATTACAGTAGATGGGGTAGAGAGAGAAGATGGGAGAGGAGGGGAGGAGGGATAGTAGGGGATAGGAAAGGTAGCAGAATACAACAATTACTAATAGGGCATTATGTAAAATTGTGGATGTGTAACCGACGTGATTCTGCAATCTGCATTTGGGGTAAAATTGGGGGTTCATAACCCACTTCAATCTAATGTATGAAATATGATATATCAAGAGCTTTGTAATGTTGTGAACAACCAATAAAAGTAATAAAATTTTAAAAATAAAATAAAATAAAAATAAAATTACATTACAAAAAAAATAAAGGTATCGTGTCCATCTACAACTAAAAATACTTTTTAAATGAACATATAATTCAGATAAACATATTTTTCTTCTTCTTCTTTTTCTTTTTCTTCTTTCTTCCTCCTCCACCTCTTATTCATTTTTTTCCCTAAAGATGATAAAGAAAAAACTCAGAATATCTGAACTCTTAGGCACTGGTGCTGGCTTATATATTATCATACATTTTTCTGGAAAAGGAAAATTCTATTTATTTATTTGCAGTATGAGGGACTGAACCCAGGGGTGCTCCACCACTGAGCCACATCCCAGCCCTCTTCACTTTATTTTGAGACAGGGTCTTGCTAAGTTGCCTACTCTGTCCTTGAACTTGCAACCCTCCTGCCTCAGCCTCACAAGTAGCTGGGCTTACGGGAGAGTGCCACCCAGCCTGACCTGAGTGTGCGCCTTTGGAGTGACATTTTTCTTTCTTTCTTTTTTTTAATGATTTTTTTTTAGAGAGAGAGAGAGAGAGAGAGAGAAAGAAAGGATTAATATTTATTTTTTAGTTTTTGGTGGACACAACATCTTTGTTTGTATGTGGTGCTGAGGATCGAACCCGGGCCACACGCATGCCAGGCGAGAGCGGTACCGCTTGAGCCACATCCCCAGCCCGGAGTGACATTTTTCTATTTGAAATACAAAAACAACTCCTAAAATTCTAGGTGGAGCTCAACTGTCCCGATGGCCTGTGAGTACAGGGACTGTCAGCCTCAGGCGGTGACATCCTGTTCCCTTAGTGAGGCTCACGACTTCAGATGCGTGGTCCTGGTCCTATGCTGGTGCAACGAGTGCAGAACCCGCCCTCATCCCTCTCAGGTCAGCACACCTGGAGATGGGCATGGATGCTCACCAGCTGTCTCTCCTGGGCCACACAGTGCCATAAGTATCTTCTGACTACCTCAATGAACTTGTTGACATAGTCAGGTACCAGGAACTTGGTTCCATCCAGAAGGGCAGGACCCTGAGTTATCATCAGGATCCTGGTAAGGTTCTTCTAGGCTTTGCTGGAAGGTGCACTGTGCTTGAAGTCTTCTCTGACCACATGGTGCTGGAGGTCCTGGGGGCAGTGGCTCTAACTCTGGCCTCAGCAACTTCCCATGTGATTTCCCGTTACCAACACTCAGGGGCTCTTCTTGGGTCCCTTCTGACCATTACTTCTCCCCAAGGTAATGTCTAGGCTATGAGTACTGAGGACTCAGTCTGCCTGTTTTAAAATTTTGAGCAGACGGAATCAATCAGAAAATATTTTCCAGTGTCTGGCTTCAGTTAGTAAGGTTGGCTTTCTAGAGTGCGGCAGTAGTTTGTTCATTTTCATTGATATGTAGTATTCCACAATATGAATATCGCCCAACTTTATTTATCCATTCAACATGTTGATGAACACTTGGATTTTTTTCTAGTCTGGGGTCTTTTACAAATAATGGTGATGTGTACATATTTTTTGAAGCAGAAGTTCTGGGGTCTTTTACAAATAATGGTGATGTGTACATATTTTTTGAAGCAGAAGTTCTGGATCATAGGTTCTTCCATGACCATTAATTCTGGGACCGGTAAGGGGCGATGGGGGATTGAGAAAAACAAACATGTATATATAGAGAAAGCTGGGACCAGGTGGGACTTGGTCCTCTGGAACAGTGACCCAGAGAGAGCTTATCATGTTTATTATATAGGTTTTATCATCAAAAGTTTATTTGTGGGAAAGTTTTTGCAAAGCAGACAGCCTTGAAAGTAGTGGTCACTTGTAAGACACTGTGGTTATCTTATTAAGCCCCCAAATCTCTATCCCCAGCAGCTGGTGCTGGAGCTCAAGGTCCAGACTGATACAGCTCCATGCCTTTGTACAGAGCCTCCTCAGGCTAGGTGTCACCATAGCAACTGGGCAATCTTGACCTGCACTTTGCACAGGAAGTTCCCAGTGCAAATGCAGCCACCAGGTGGTCAGAAACCATGATCCAAGTCCCCATTCTCCACAAAGTTCTGCACGTGTTTGGCTTTAGGAGGTATTGCCTAATGTTTTCTAAATAGGTTGTACCAATTTACACTCCCAAGAGCATTGCATGAAAGCTGTGTTGTTCTATAAGGCAGGCAGAATATAATATCCCTCAAGGATGTCCAAGTCCTAATCCCCAGAGCCTGAGAATGTATTACCTTATGTGGCCTAAGGGACTTTGCATCATGATTAATGATCTAGTAATGGGGAGAGTATCCTGGTTTGTATGGATGGGCCAATGTAATCATAAATGTCCTGAAGAGTGGCAGAGAGAGGAAGAAGAGAGTCAGAGATGTGACTGGAGGAATGGTCAGAGATGCAAGGTGGCTGGCCATGAAGGCAAAGGAAGGAGCTGTGAGCCAAAGATAAATGTTTCTAGAAGCTGGAGAAGGCAATGCAAGGGATTCTTTCCCAGGCCTCCAGAAAGGAGCCCAGCTTTGCCGCCATCTTGACACAGCCCAGGGAGACCTGCCATTGACTTCTGATCCAAAGAACTGTAAAAAAAAAAAAAAAAAAAAAAAAAAAAATCCACTTGAAGCTTTAAGTTTGTATTCCATTACAAAAACAAGAGAAAACTGACAGATTCCACATCCTCACGATACTTTGTATGTGAGGATTTTTAAAAATATTTTGCTATTTTGGTGGGTGCATATGGCACCTCATCCTGGTTTTAATACACATGTCCCTGATGGAGGTGTGGTTGGGCATCTTTCATACGCCTGTTAGTCATGCAGACGTTCTCTTTTATGAGGTCCCACTGGCTTGTTGGATTGTCTGTCCTATTCTTATTGATTTATAGTATTTTATATTCTGAATATAAACTTTTTTAGTTATATGCATGACAAGTAATTTCAACTTCAGAGTGAGTGTTTTCATTCTCTAAAATAGTGTGTCTGGATAACAGAATTCCTAATTTTAATCAATTTATCTTTTTCCTTCATGGTCTGTCATATGCCTGTTTAAAAAATTGTTCTCACCAGGCATGGTGGCACATGCTTGTAATCCCAGCAGCTCAGGAGGCTGAGCAGATGGATCACAAGTTCAAAGCCAGCCTCAGAAATTTAGAAAGACCCTAAGCAACTTAGTGAGACCCTGTCTCAAAATAAAAAATAATAATGAAAAAATGTGGATGTGGGTCCATGGTCAAACATTCCTGCATTCAATCCCTGGTACCAAAAAAGAAGAAATACAAAAAAAAAAAAAAAAAAAAAAAAAAAAAAACAGAAAACTTCTCTACCTCTGAAGCCAAGACACGATCTTCTTATATTAACTTGTGAAGTTTCACTGTCTGACCTTTCAAGCTTGTATCTCCATTCATCTGGAGTTGGGTTCCTATGGGGAGTAAGGTGGGGATCGAGTTTCCTTTCCCTTTTTCTCATATAGTGCTCCACTTGACCAGCCTGATTGCTCACATGGCTCCACAGGGCTGCTTACGATTTTTTCTTGCTATTCTGCATTGCCACTACTGTCCTAAGTCACGTATCCATATGCACGTGAGCCTACGTCTGGATTCTTCACTCTGTTTTATTGGTCCATTGGTTTATGTTCACTCAAATACTGGACCCTCTCAATTGCTGTGGCTTTCTTGAAGTCCAGCCATCCTGTAAGGTGAACTCCTCCCGCTCTGCTGTCCTTCAAGACCATTGGCTGCTTTGGCCTCTATTGCCTGGCCCTTGTGTTTCCACAGGTCCAGTCAGGGCCAGATAGTTGACATTCATACCTATAAGAAAACTGCCCATGGTTTGAACAGGATGAACTGAATCTACTAATCAATTTGGAGGACAATTAACATCTTTTAAAAAGTTGAGATTTCTAATCCAGAGCCTTCATGTAGACTTATATTTTATTTAAGAACTTAATTAATTTCTCTCACTAATATTTCACAGTTTTTATGCAATGGTCCTTCATATCTTTCATCAGGTTCATTCCAAGGATGAATGAATTTATGAAATGTATATATAAAAATTTTAACAGCTTTGAGATATAAATCACCATAAATTTACCCACTTAAAGTACACAATTCAGTGGGTTTTAGAATATTCAGAGTGGAACAACCATCACATACTATTGTTAATAGCATTACATTTTAAAATTCTGCTTGTAATTATTGGTTGTTTATATTGTGGACGTACAATTGACCTTATGTCCAGCAACTTTGCTAAATTTGCCTCTGATTTTTCAACAGTCTGCAGTAGGCTACTGTGTTTTCTCTACCCACAATCATGTCTTCTGTGACGTGACATGTTTCTCAATGACAGCATAGCTATGGAAGAGGCACATTTCATGTAAGAAGACATGAGGAGATCGGACCCTCACACACTGCTGATGGGAACATAAAATGGTGTACTACTTTGGACAATAGTTGGCATTTCCTCTGTTAAAGACAGAGTTGCCAAAAAATCCAGCAACTCCACTCCTAGGTATAAGCCCAAGAGAACTGAAAGATGACATCCACAAAAAACCTCGTAGGTGGGTGTTTACTAGTCATCACACGATAGTCATAGCTATAATGATCCACCCGTCCAAATTCCCACCAACTGATGGGTGGATAAATGAAAAGTGAGACAGCCAGACAATAGAACGTGATTCCTCAATAAGGAGGAGATGGCTGACTCATGCTACCACCTGGAACACAGGAGCCATGTGACAAGCCACTACACACCATCTGAATGTTTGCATGGAGCACTCAAAGCAGTCCAGCCAACGGAGACAAGTCGCTGACTGTGACGCGGGTGTGAGTGGCAGTGGAAGGACCGCTTGTGATACCTATCTCTTTTAAAGGTTGATTGATTGCCTACATGTCAATACTCGGTGGTAAATAGAATTTTAAAATGTATTAAGGTAATGAAAATGTTCTCATATGTGATGGTTGTTCCACTCTGAATATTCTAAAACCCGGTGAATTGTGTACTTTAAGAGGGTGATTTATATCTCAAAAATTTTTATATGTATATAAATTAAAATTTTATATATACATATATAAATATGATACATATGTATGTATATATGTATGTATGTGTATGATATATATATGTATGATATGTATGTGTGTATATATAAATGTGATACATATGATCATATACAAATATGATACATGTAAATCTGTGAAACTTTATTTTTTTATTTTTTATTTTTATTTTTATTTTTTTCTTTAATTTTTATTGTTGGTTGTTCAAAACATTACATAGTTCTTGACATATCATATTTCATACTTTGATTCAAGTGGGTTATGAACTCCCATTTTTACCCCGTATGCAGAATGCAGCATCACATATGATACACGTAAATCTGTGAAACTTTAAAAAGGAGGCAAAGTTACGCTAATGTTCTTGAGTATAATCTCTGAATTTGGAGATTATGGGGGATTTAAGTTTTTCTATATACTTTCTGGATTTTCTCAGAGCATATATTTTTACAACAGGAAAAACCAGAAAAGAGTAAGTTTACAAAGATGTAGAATCCCTCCATAACCCCAAACAGGAACACCAAAATATCTTCCTAAAATCCAAAAACATGGCTGAGGTCTGGGCAGGAAAATGAAATGCGGCAAACCGTGGTTACACCAGCCAAGGGCCTTTGGTGGGAGATTGGGGTGAAGGCTCAGGATGTTCACTGGGTACGGTGAGCCGTTATCACTCAGAAAAGATAAATCTGCATCCCTGGCCTGAATAGACTGCAAATGACTTGCTAGAAAGTTGCTAGTGTGCTGCTGGAAGCGTGGGCAGTGCTTCTGGAGAGAGAGACACCAGGTCCCTCCCGGGAGGAGGAGGCTCTGGACACCCGGGAAGCTGGCTGAGGGACGATTGACGGGTGGTCCTCAACAAGACCACAGCCAGGACTGCAGCACTGGGAACTCCCCTACCTGTTACCTGACCTTTGTCAAAATGCTTTTTTGGGCCTTGGCTTCCTCTATGTAAAAAATGTTAATAGCAAAATCTGCTTCTCAGGTGTCATTAGTTAAGACAGAAAATACACAAAAGCACTTAGCATAATACCTCTACGCCCCCCTCAAAAATATTCCAAATGTGCCACATTTCAAGTGGGGGAACTGGGCAAAGGGGACACACCGAACTTCCGGGTACATTTTTGCAACTTCCTATAAACCTGTAATAATTTCAAAATAAGAAGTTAAGAAAATGTCCTAGCTCTCTTGTTTACCCATTATATATACCTCATGCTGGACCTCTTCTTACCAGAGGAAGGATCTAGGACCAGGCACACTGAAGTGAAACTGGAATAGAAGCAAAGTCCCTGGGTCCCAAGCCTGGAGTGCCTTAGTGTGTGGAGAACCTGGGGTGAGGCTTGGTCTGACCACAGAGCTCCATGGCTTTGAGCATGCATCATTTCTTTTGCTGGCTCAACCTGACTCATCCATTGGGATTCCAAATAATAAACATTTCCTCAGCACATACTCTACCAGGCCTGGTGGGAGCTCTTCCACTGGTGCTTTCTGAATCCTGAGGGATGTGTGGAGAGGTAGCCCATGCAACGCCCACTGCTTACACGACTTGGTTTTCCTAATGAGATTAAATGTGTGGAACAAACCGTAGGGGATACAGGTACCTAGGCTGGGGTGGCCACGAATTTCCTCAGGGGAGAATCCTCTGTCTCCACGAACCTGGAACATTGTGGAGAGCACTAGAGCATCCCCATGGTGGTGAGTGCTCACGCTCCTCCACACTCAGTTCACAGCTGTGGTTTCCTGGCAGGATGTGCTGCTTTGTTTAGCGCAACCTGGAACAAGGCTGCCCACCAAGGGACAGGCCTGGTGTCCTGCTGAAATTACAGGCAGCTTCTAGGGCCGGTAAGCAGAGAAGAAGCAGGTCCCCTAGGGAAACAGATGGGCAGGTCCCCTAGGGAAGCGGACGGAGTTCAATTCCTTAACTATTTTCCCCTCTCTTCTTTCCCTTCCTTTCCTTTTCTCCCTTCCTTCCTCTCTTTCTTCACCCTGCACCTCCTGCCCCCACCTTCCTTCCTCTTCTTGATAGTGGAAGCAAATGTATCTTCAGCTGATGTGAATAAAAAGAGATCAAATGTCTTGAAAATCAAAGCCAAACTTGAAAGCTTGAGGAAAGACAGATTTCATTCTGGAACATCCTCTTGACCTGGGCTTTTTGTGACAGGGGCCAGAAGAAGCAGAGGGGAGAGGATAAGAAAACTTCGAGTAGATATTTACCTTCACACAGTTCATGAAGACATAGAGGTGGCGCTAGGTAAGAGAGGGCGACTACTTTTATTTCATTTATTTTATTTTTTTGGCTGGTGGCTGGTTTTGTAAGAAGTGCTCTTTCCTACTTGGCAATGGCAGCCTATGAGGGCCACCACAGCAACCTGCTCCAAAAAACAGAGGTAAATAAAAATGAGTGTCAAAAACATTGTTCAAAAACCATTTTTATCCATTTCTCCATTTTCAGATTAATTTTCTTTTTTAAATATTTATTTATTTATTAGTTATTGGCAGACACAACATCTTTGTATGTGGTGCTGGAGGATCGAACCCGGGCCGCACGCATGCCAGGCTAGCTCGCTACCGCTTGAGCCACATCCCCAGCCCCCAGATTAATTTTCTTACTATTTAAAACACAGCTCTGCCTTTTAAATATTTTCAGCTTCAGGAATGACTATTCTGAAGGAAAAAAACGAATGCTTCATCACTGATACTGAAATTGATATGTGGGATAAGTGTCCTACCGTGTCAGGTGGGTTTTGTTGCTGATTAACAAGGTCTTCCCTTGATGCTTATCGTGTACTCACCAAGGTAGATAAGAACAAGCGTTTATTCTGCTTGATATTTGGTCTACAGTCGAGGTTCTAGCAGGTCGTACTCCTTTGTATGTTGTGTTTGAAGATCTAATTTCTAATTGTAAGTCTCCTGGGCAGCTAATCAGAGTTTTACTGTCATTTGGAAGAGGACTTATTCTTAAAAATTCAGGCCTTGGGTTGGGGATGTGGCTCAAGTGGTAACGCACTCGCCTGGCATGCGGGGGGCACTGGGTTCAATCCTCAGCACCACATACAAATAAAATAAAGATGTTGTGTCTGCCGAAAACTAAAAATAGATATTAAAAAATTCTCTCTCTCTCTCTCTCTTTTAAAAAAAAATCAGGGCTTACTGGCCACAGAATTAGATAATATATTTTTTAAAAATATTTTATAGATTTTATACTTGGACATCATGCCTTTATTTCACTCATTTATTTTTTTATGTGGTGCTGAGGGTCGAACCCAGGGTCCCGTGTGTGCGAGACGAGCGCTCTACCGCTGAGCCACAGCCCCAGCCCCAATACATTTTTAAAAAATATTTGTTAGTTGTTGTTGGACACAATACCTTTATTTTATTTATTTTACGTGGTGCTGAGGATCGAACCCAGGGCCTCTAACGTGCTAGGCAAGCGCTGTACTGCTGAGTCATAACCCCAGCCCAGATAATACATTTAAAAAAAAATTTACTTATGACACTCTCCCTACTTTACAGATTTCTATGTCAGAGCAGGGTAAGAATTCCTGTAACCTAGGGGCTTGGGAGGCTGAGGCAGGAGGATCTCAAGTTCAAAGCCAGCCGGGGCAACTTGGCAAAATCTGGTACCCCTTGGGAAAAAAAAAAAAAGAAAAAGAAAGGGCTGGGAGTGTATCTCAGTGGTAGAGCACCCTTGAGTTTGATCCTAGTATTAGAAAAAAAAAAAAAAAAAAGAAAGAAAGAAAGAAAAGAATTTCAACCTCATACTGTGCCCTGACCATTAACAAAACAGGGCATGCGATAACACTGTTGACTACACTGTATGTGAAACTAGGTTAAAGGTACACAGGATAATGATTGCTATTATTTGCTTAAATGTAATTTTTTTTTTTTTTTTTGGTACTGGGGATTGAACTCAGGAACACTTCACCACTGAGCCATATCCCCAGCCCTTTTTTCTATTTTATTTAGAGACAGGATCTCCTTGAGTTAATTAAGGCCTTGCTAAGTTGCTAAAACTGGCTTTGAACCTGCAATCCTCCTGTTTCAGCCTCCTAAACCCCCAGGGATTACAGGTGTGTGCTACTGTGCCCAGCTCAAATATAATTTTTATAAGGAAGGAATAAAGTACATGTTATAGAGATAAAGCCATTTATCTGTGAGAAAGCAGTAAAGAGTGAGAGGGCGTGTGCTGAACTCACTGATATTACTAACCACACTGGGTCAGGGACCTATGGCACTGCGCGACTCAGCTAGGATGGCAATGGAACACAGAGCTTTCAAGGGACAGGGAAGTAACCCCTGTTTTCTGCCTTTGCTGCCCCCTTACTGGAGGTCACCAAGGCCAGACTTGCTGAGGCCTAGCTCCCACAGCAGAGCCAGCCACCCCTCATCCTGGGCTAGCACTTGGCACAGAGTTTCTATTTTCTCTTGATCACTGAGAATTCTAAGTCTGGCTTAGCTGGGGAGAATATCAAGACTGTGTGGTGGTCTCCTGACCACCTAGTGGCTGAAGCAGAGTAGGCTGTGGAGTTTGTGTTATGCAAGATCACTAGGTAGTGTCAAGAGCCAGGTGGCCTCTCTTTCTCCCTGGCCTCTCCTAGGTAGCAGAGAACTCTCAGGAATTGAGTCCTCCTCCGCTGGCTGCTGTGGACAGTTCCTGAATTTCCAAGTCCTTGCCATTTTGAGTTAGCGTCAGCTGAATTCAATAAGGGCATTCTGTAAGGAAGGAGAGAAATATGAAAGTTTGGCCTTTAATTTTAATTATTCTGTACTTGGAGTTGAGTCCATTTTCATTTTTATCACTCTGAACTTTTATACCATACAATCTGTGTTCTATCTTGCGACAGCTGAGAGGAAATCTTTTGAAATAGCTGTGCGGAACCCCTTTTTTATTAGATTTTTATGCATTTCGGAGGATCTGGTTCCTTAGTATCTGATGCCTCAATGCCACTAAATGCCAATGCACTGTCCTTAGTTAAGGCTACAGTGCAGAAAAGCGCACACTGATGATTTAGAATTCTCTCTTTTAAGAGAAAAGGCCCCCTGAAGGGCGGGCAGGGTTTTGTGCCCCACTCTGGCGGAGTACCATTTTGGAAACCTCCGGAGCCGGATTTAGACTAGAGTCAAAGAAAGGGCAGTGAAAAGGAGTCAGCAAACCTGGCTTTAGCCTACTTTGTGCCACTAAGTGTAAGCCAGTCGCTTAGCTTAGCTCCTTTAAAAATAATAAAGTGTAGGACACAGGTTTCAGCTGAGAAAGTGCTGCCAAAATGACTTAAAAGACCAAAAAAAAAAAAAAAAAAGCGAATCACAGCTCCATGCATGCGCATCCCCGGGACAGCAGAGGTGAGCAGGTTCGCGGGGCCCACGGGCAGCACTGGGCAGCACGCCTGCGCTCTCCCGCAGGCCTGGCGGACGCGTGCGGCAGGGCCTCAAGGACCCAGGCTCAGTAGGGAGACCGAGGAAGGGGGCTCCGGAGGGCAGGGAGCTGGGGTGGCCGGGGAGGGGCTCCGCGGGGAGGGGCCGGCTGGCGGAGGAGTCGGGGGAGGACTAACAGGGCGGCGCCTCCTCGGCCCGCAGACCGAAGCCGCCCGGGAGCCGCCGCAGGGCCCAGGGACGGCGCGGCCGTGACCCAACAAAGCCCGCGCGGCGGGGCGCGGGGCAGCGGGCGGAGGGCGCGCACGCCGGGCGGCAGCTCGCGCGCTCGCAGCTGTGCGCGCGCTGCCAGGCCAAGGGTGCGCGCCGCCGCCGGCGGGAGCGAGCGAGCGGGAGCGCGCACACAAGCGCGAGCGGGCGGGAGGCGGCGGCGCGGCGTCCCGAGCCCGAGCCCGCCCCGCGCGCCGTCCCCGCCGCCGCCTGGCTGCCCGCGCCCACCGGCTCCGGCTCGCGCCGCCGCGTCGCGGGCCCCGGGCGGCCGCGGAGCGAGCAAGATGGCGGGTACGTGCCGGCGGGCGGGCGGGTCCCGGGGCCGCGGCCGGGGGCGGGCGGCGGGCGGCGCTGACCGGCTTCTCTCTCCTCGCAGACCTCTCGCTGCTCCAGGAGGACCTGCCGGAGGACGCGGACGCGTGTGAGTGGCGCGGCCCGCGGGGACGGGGAGCGCGGCGGGCGGCCGGCGGGCGGGAGGGGACGCGGGGGGACGTGGGGTGGCGGGGACGGCGGCGGGGACGCGGGGACCGCGGGGGACTGGGACGCCGGGGCGGCGGCGGGAGACGGGAGACGCCGCGCTCGCTTCCGTCCGCCGCGGCCGGCGCCGCCTCCCCGCCGCCGCCGCCTCAGCCTGGGCCGGGCCTGGAGCGCGGCCTGGCCCTGTCGCCCGCAGCGCGGCCTGGCCCGGTCGCCGTCCCCTCAGGGCTCGGGCTTGAGGGTGGCTTTCCGTGTGGGGAGGGTCCGGGTCCCGACGCGGCTTCCGGGCCACGGCGGAGCCGGCCGAGGGCGCCGCCGCCCTTCTTGCTCTCCGAGCCGCGCGACGTGTCCGGATTGATGACAGCGGGGACAAAGAAGGGCCGGCCGCGCTGTCGCAGGGCGTTCTAGTTGCCGTCGAGGTCCGCGACAGATGGGGGCCAGGGGACGCCCGGCGTCGCCGTGCGGGTCCCCGAGGCCGCGCCCGCACCGAGGCCAAAGAGGTCGCCGTCCTGCCGCGCCCTCGGTGCCCGGGTCGGCCCTGCCCTTCCTGGGCTTCCCTGGCCTCCGTTAGCCGTGGCTCCTGAGTCTCTGGTTGTCAAAGTGCGGTAAGGGAGAGCTTTACGGTCTAGAGAGACCCCAGCAAAGAGTTGGTTTTTTTTTTTTTTTTTTTTTTTTTTGAAGAAAGGGAATCCTATCCGAACATCCCGTGCTAAGCCGCTGGTGGGTGGGCCTTTCCCTGATGGCCTCTTACAGGGAGCGGAGGGACCCGTCCCGGTGCTGTTCTCCCTGGTCACTCACCTGCGGGTGAGCCCAGGCAGATATGCTCTCAGGTATCATGCAAGGTGGGGACTGGAGAGGGGGCCCGCGTTATGTTGCCTCAAGACAGGGCTTTTTAGTCTCGTGTTGAAACCTTATAAGTGAAAGATTCATTCATTCAACAGGTATTTAAGACAGACACTAGCGAGAACTTCCCAGTGTTCATTTGACCTCAGGGGTCATGGTCATGCACCCTTTGAAGGATGAGGTGCAGTTCCGCCTGGCCTAGAGGGGAAGGCTGTCCTGGGAAACATGGGCCCTGAACAGGATGGCCACGGCCTGAGCCCCTAGTGGTTTACAAACAGTTGTCAGGAAGGCCCCAGAGGCTGTGCAGTGACCACACAGACTAGAGCCGGACAGCCTTGTTGCAGTCTGAGCTGTGCTACTTTGGGCAGACTGGGCAGCTCAGGCAACCTCACTGTACTTAGATTTCACTCTTGTAAGTGGGCATGATAAATATCCCCTACTTTGTAAGAGTCCTCATGACAGGACTGGACTTAACGCCTTTGGCACTTAGAACTACCTGGGTAAATAGCGACTCTTGTGTTTGCCATTCTGAGTAAAGAGCAAGGTTAGCATAGAGGAAAAGCAGAGAAGGAGTTACTGATGTCAAACTTAACAGAATTGATATAAATGCTGCCACAGCTTTTACTGAACTTTTTTTAGGTTCTGTTTTATGTTCACTTTAATTCAGGATAAAAATTTAGGTATTTGTTGGAAGGCACCAATTATTTGCATATTTACAATTGTGTTGAAAATTGTTTTAGAGAAATTGCTCATTTTTCTCAGTTGCTAAAGTTCTTACAGGTAATACCTTTACCCAGAATACTCAGGGGCAGAGGATCTTTGAGCCTAAGGCGGTTTACAGGACTCCTTGCCTCCTGTTGTGAAGGGATAGAAAGAGGCCATAGTGTCTACATAGAGGGCACGATGGTTGGTAAGGGGATAAAACAGCTTGGGAACCCAGAGGAGCCATAGAAAGCAGAGGCGGAGAGTGGAGTTGGCTTCGAGCCCGTGGGTGAGTTTCTCTCCGCCAGTGCCAGCGGGGAGGCCAGCCTCCAAGGTAGCATGTGTTTCACTCTTCCATCCAGCCAGGCCTGGTCTAAGTTGACCCTTCAATTGGAAAGAAATGATTGTCTGATCCAGTTCTAGAGCCTGGTCACCTGCCTTAAATGCAAGTGGAAGAGAACACTTCTGTTGTACAGGTCACTGTAGCTGTGGATCTCAAAAGGACATGGTGGAGTCCAGATCTTGACAGGGGAAGCATTGCTAGGCCTGAGTTAGCCTCAGGTCAGGTGTTTTGATTTGTTTCTAAAGTCTCTAAAGTCTGGAGTGGGGAAGAGGGTTGGTTAAAGACTGGCTTGGTTGATAGCTGTGAAGAAAAAAGTCCCCCAATCCTAAGAAGCAAAAAATGGATGTATTGTATTATATAGCAAAAAGCCATGAAGTTTTGTTTTGTTTTTTTGTGGTTTGGTGGTACTGGAAATGGAACTCCACCTCACAGGTGTAGGCAAATGCTGTACCACTGAACTATATCCCCAGCCTCCAAAAAGCCATAAAGGTTAAGTAATATTATCATTAGGCATAGTAAAATTAAGTTTTTTTTAAGTTGAAAAGTGATATTTTTCACTGAGGGTATGGCTCAGTGGTAGAGCACTAGCCTACCATGCTTGAGACCCTGGGTATTCAGTTCTTAGCACCGAAGAAAAACAACAAATGAAACAAAACAAAACAAAACAAAACAAAACAAAACAAAAAACCCAAAACCCTAAAGTGATTATTTTCAGTACTGTATCATGAAATGTACTTTGAATTTCAAAGTGAAAGCAGGCCAGAGACTTCATTTAAGTACATGTCTCAGCAAATTTCAATGTTGAATAAAATGTCATTTTTATGATTTTTGTTCCTTGAATAATAGGAAGCAATACAAATTTGTAGATAGACTTTTAAGAAAAGATACTCAAATTTCTATTGTCAGCTTTTCAAAATTCAATTTCAGTTTATATTGAAGTTGCTAGATGTCTAAAGTGATAGAGCTAGGACTTAACATACAGTAAGATTTGATGAGCTGATGTTTATAAAATAATCTCATTAAAGGAGTCTGATTAAAATTAAAACTTTAGAAGAATGGTCGTATTAACACTTAGTAGTTATGGAGACTTTCAAGCACAGATTATTTTTTCCCGCCATCTTGTGATGTATAGACTGTGGTATTCTAATATTGGTAAATACGTCAATTAATACCCAAAGGGACTACAATATTTTCTCAAGGAACAAAACTCCTAAATTCCGATGATTGTAATCCAGGCCTTCTGATTTTAAATATTGTATCTAAAATATTATCTCTTCTCAAGTTTCACATTTTACAACATTGAGCAGCCCAAACCTATCACATAGGCAGTTTGCTTGAGGCCATATTTTAAAGGCCCTTATGAAGTATTCCAAGGTGCTGTGTGGGGTTTAGTTTAGTTACCTAGAGAGAAGAGAGTCGATGGAGGTTGGGAATAATACAGCTTATTTAGTCCTTCTTAACTTTTATGTTAGAGTAACTAGGCATGATGTTGATGAGCTTTTGAAGCTGTATTATGGAACATGCCATCCCACAGACTGTTTTATTGTTGAAGTTTTGGAATCTCTTTATATTGCTCTGATTTTCTTGTTTGAGGGCAATGTTGGAGTACAGGAATGACAAATCCCGTGGTCATTACCTTCAGTAATGACAAATTACTGAAGGTCACTGCTCTGATCCAGTGCCTGGTCTTTAGCCCTCTAGCTACTCCTTGCACCCCCCCAGGGATTGAACTCAGGGGCACTCAACCAGAGTCATATCCCATTCTCTTTTTGTATTTTATTTAGAGACAGGGTCTCACTGAGTTGCTTAGGGCCTCGCCAAGTTGCTGAGGCTGGCTTTTGAACTTATGATCCTCCTGTCTCAGCCTCCTGAGTCCCTGGGATTACAGGCCTGCGCCAGTGTGCCTGGCTAGCCCTCCAGCTACTTTTAGAAAACAGTTCCAAAAAACTTCCTACAGTCCTTGCCACTGGGGGAGCTGAGAAGTAGAAAAACGTAACTGTGTCCAGTAGTGGCCAGAGAATCACCAAAACTCCCAGAGGTGCTCTTGAGCATGATGATGTTTAGGTATTCTTAAGCAGGGATTTGAGAGAGTGAGCAATGAGACTTGGTGACATGTTTTGTTTGCTGCTAAAAGATGAGACAGGAGAAGTCTTAGAGGTAACATGATTGATGGCCTAGGAAAGAGTGCTCTAAAAATGGTCTAGTGGTGGTGGGGGCTGGAGCTAGGCTCAAGTGGTAGAGCACTTGCCTTTCCCATGTGAGGCACTGGGTTCCTTCCTCAGAACCACATAAAAATAAATAAAGTTATTGGGTTCATCTTCACCTAAAAAAAAAATTTAAAAATGGTTTAGTGGTGGCCATCTGTGTATAAAATCATTAATGATGCTTTAAAGGGCTAATAAATAATTCCTGACATAAAATTTTTAAAAAAGTGTGGGGGGGGGAAACTTTTATAACTATACATGGGTTTGTAGCTATATAACCAAAAACAACAAAGAAAATACCGAAACTAAACGTAGAGTTTTTGTTCTTACCTGTGAATGATCAATCTTGTAGGTGAAGTTCAGAAGTCGCCACATTTCTTTGGTTACTGGTTTATTATTTCTGGTTCTTTTGCCTCAGTCTTTCATCAAAACAGAGAATTTGTATTTTTTTTAATTAAACTGATATTACCTTATATCTACATTTACATTAACCTTTCTTCTTTTTTTCTTTTATTTTGCAGTATTGAGAATTGAACCCAGGGGTGCTCTACTGTTGAGCTACAACATATCCCCAGTCCTTTTTAATTTTTATTTTGAGTCAGGGATTTGCTAAATTGTGATCTTCCCATCTCAGCCTCCCAGGTAGCTAGGGTTACAGGCATGTACCAGCTTACCTGGCTACATCTTTTTTTTTTTTTTTTTAATTGCTGTAAATGGATTTTTTTTCTCTTGATGGTGAAGAATTTTTGCTGTCAGCTATGGGTTAGAAGTCCCTCAGCTTGAGCTAGAATTTTGCTTTGCTTTTCCCTTGTATCTGAGAATGACCCAAATGTAATGTCGGACGCACAAAGGAGGTTGACACATGGCTTTTGGACCTGCGCAGTGAAAGATCAGTATTCCTTATAGCTTCTTAGGAGGGCCTGGTACCTGCCTGCTTTCAGCAGAGGTCCTTGAGTGGGCTGATTACCTGACCGTTCTTCCTCCCACAGTCGTGTCCTGACTCTGCTGTCTTCAGTGTCTTGGCTTCTTAGCTCCCTGGACTTGGGAACAAGCTTGATGGCTGGCCTGATTGATACCAAGATTGGCGGTGAGCGTCTTCCAGGCAGTAATTGTGGCGCTATCGCAGTCTGGGTCTGTGGAAGGAAAAGGCACTGGCTTTTTAGACCTTTAGACCTGGGAGTCACATTCTGGCCCTGCTGTGTAATCTCTTATAATCCTGAACAAGGTGCTTAATGTTCCCCAGCTGTTTTATGTCATGAAATGTTGATGGATTTTGGATTGGCTCTGGTTTTTGACTATTACAGATCAAGCTGCTGTACACATTTCATGTCCAGTTTTTTACGTAGATGTGTGTGTTCCTTCTCTTGGGTTTGTATCCAGGAGTATCTTAGGAAGTTGTCCGACTGTTTCCATGATGGTTACGCCAGGTTCCATCCGCAGGGCAGTGTGTGCAGGTCCTCCCTCCCTGGCCGCTCTCTCCGGCAGCCTTCATTCCAGCCCTTCTGCTCAGTGCAAGGTTTCTTTGAGGTTTGAATTTGCTTCTCATTAATGGCTAATGATGCCTGTCTTCTCATGTGCTCATTTGCTGTCTGTTGCTTTGGTAAAGTGCCTTTCCACATCTTTAGCTCCTGGTTTTGTTGGAACACCTTCCCAAGTTTTAGAGTTGTTAATATATCCAGATACAAGCCCTTTCTCAGATACTCAGACAAGTTCCATATCTGCGACTTGTCTTTTCATTGTTTTAATGGTGCAGTTAGAAGAGCAGAAGTTTTGAGTTTTCTGTTTTAATTTATTGTTTTATCACAGAGGTCCTTTATTAGGCTGAGAAGTTTCCCTGACTTTGTTGTAGCTTAAGGAAAGTAGGAATGGGTGTTAGATTTTGTTGAGTACTTTATTCTATGTTTATTAAGAGGATTCGATGTGGTTTTTTTTCTCTTTTAGTTTTTCAGTTTGATGAGTTACAGTGGCTTTTTGAATAAGTATTATTAATTATTCATCAG
Organism: Spermophilus citellus; assembly: GCF_964194105.1. Lineage (NCBI taxonomy): Eukaryota > Metazoa > Chordata > Mammalia > Rodentia > Sciuridae > Spermophilus > Spermophilus citellus. Next base: position 14,451,390 of record NC_138198.1, on the reverse strand, counting down.
CCACCACAGCAGGTACAGCATCCTGTGCATACCCACCCCGCAACGCTGCAGCTTCATTCAGCCCTCAAACATGAACTTTCAGGGGAAAGAAGAGGCAGGTAGGGTGATCATGCCAAAATGTTACTGCTAGGATCTGAATTTAAATTAAGATTCATTATCATCTTTTCTTTAAATATAAAATTTGTTTTGGTAGAAATAACTCATTTTTTTCAAGACTTTATTTATTGGGGATTGATGGTAATTTGGTCCTGAATAGTTCAAATTTTATATTTGAACTACTAGGGAAGAAAGGGTTTATGTGGTGGCACATACCTGTAATCCCCAGAAACCTGGGAGGTTGATGCAGGAGGTTCACAAGTTCAAGGCCAGCCTGGCAACTTAGCAAGACCCTGTCTCAAAATAAAAAATAGAAAGGGCTGGGGATGTAGCTCAATGATAAAGTGCCCTCGGTTCAATCTCCAGAACAATAATAATAAAAAGGTAAAGAAGAAAGAGTCTTTGTAACCAAAATGATTGGATTTTTAAGACTATAAGGAAACCATTCTCTCTGAAGGGAACGAAGGACATGCTTGTAAAATCCACACGTACAGGCCTTTGATAGGCTGCATACTTCTGTATCACAAGGTTTAGAAAACATGACCTTGGTAACCAGTTGGAAAATAAACATGCCACTGCCCTTTATATTTACTTATTGTATGTTTGTCCCTCAGAATCTATCAGGATTGTTTCCAGGACCCCCTTGGATACCAAGTCTGTGAATGCTCAGGCCCCTTTTATCAAATGCCAGATTTGCCCATTATCTGTGCACATCCTCCTGTATGACTTCAATCATTTCCAGATGACTTACGATGCCCAGTACAATGTAAATGCTATGTAAATAGTTGTTAGGCTGTATTATTTGGGAAATAATGAAATCTGTGTGGTTTAGTACATAGGCCAGTTTTTTTTTGTTTGTTTTTAGTACTTTGGATCTGAGGTCGACTTAATATTTGACTAAATCATACTTCAGAACATCTGGACAAGGAGGTAAACTATACCGCAGGAAACTATTTTGTGAGGCAGAGGCAGGAGGATCGCAAGTTCAAGACCAGCCTCAGCAACTTAGCAAGGTCCTGTCTCAAAATAAAAAAATAAAAAGGATATGGCTCAGTTGTTAAGTGTCCTGAGTTCAATAAAAAAAAAAAAAAAAAGATTCCTGCTATAAATTTACTTGTGAGATTGAACATAAAGGACAATTTTGTACTTATAAAGATAATTTCTAAGGATTTAGTAACTTTTAGCATTTATATTTGAAGGAAGGAATTCCAGTAAACATTATTTGTTCCAAAGTACAAACTAAATTTGACATGCCTGTTGCTTAAGGCTGTGTTTGGTGAGGACTGAACTGGTCTTCACATTTTTGTCTTTTCTATTAATTTTTCTTCCCCCAGCAAAGACTCAATTGGGTCTCTGCTACAACACTAGACCAGCGTTGGAAAGTTCTATAAAGGGACAGAGAATGAATAGTTCAGTTTTGTGGGCCACATGGTTTCTGTTGTAACTACTCAGATCTGCCGAATGGCCAGAGCAGCTCTGGGCAGTATGTAAATGAGTAGCCTGCGTGTCTTCTGGTCAGACTTTATTCACAAGAACAGGAGGCCAGCTGTCCTGCTGTCCGAGATCTACCTGCTCTCCCTATACTGGAGAATCCAGGCCTCCGCGTTTCATTTTACCCACAGCACATTGCCCGGCAAACAGTGAACTTTCAGTACACATTTGCTTCAATGAATCTTGTTTTTTTCTGGCCACATTAGGTAAGGCCATAAACTTAATTTTAAATAATGAAATTTTAATTTTTTAAAAATGTATTCACTTATTTTGGCAGTTCCAGGGGTTGGCACCAGGGCCTCGCTTGCTAGGTGAGCACTGTTCCACTGAAGTACATCCCCAGTCTTAGGTTTTCCCTCAGTTGCCCTGGCTGGCCTTGAACTTAAGGTCCCCCTGCATCAGCCTCCTGAGGAGCCTGATGACGGGCCTGTGCCACCACGCCTGGCTCATACTGATACGTTTGAAGTCCACTGGGTTTATGTGTTTCCTCCAGATTTGATTTAGGCTGTGCCTCTTTTCACTTTTTGACAGCACAGGTATAAGTGTTGTAGTTGTTTCTCAGTAGTCTCCCTTGGTCAGAGGCACTAAGTCTGCTTCTCTGTTACTGGCGATGTTGAGGTGATGTATGCCACCCTTCTCCCCTGTGAAGGTTCCAACACTGGGGACTACCCTGTTCCTACAGTGAATCTTGCCCCAGTCCTTCTGCTTTGCAGGAGAGCTTGTCCTTCCTCCCTATTCATTTCTTGGTGTGTTTATTTGTAAAGACTTCAGAAAGAGAACATTTGATGGATTGATTGTGGTCTTATTAGTATCAAGGCAAAAAAATTGAAGGGGAGGACAGAACCTCAACCTTTTCCTGTTTGATAGGATATCATCAGCCATTATGTGGGGGATAAAAGGGTGTTCTGATCAAGCATGGTGAAAGTGACGTGTACAGATTCCTCGGTTTCCTTCGGTGTGGTACTTGTCAAAGGCATAATGTGCTGATGCACTTGTGAGTGACAGGAGGGTTAAAGTGTGTTAGAGAGACCCTGACTCTCCCAGCACCTCTGTGGGCATCTTCCATTGATATTAAATGAATCTGCTGCCTTTGTAATAAACATTAAATTGGGGGTTTTTAGGGAATTGTGTTGAGGAGTGGGTTAGTGGTGGCAGAAGAAAAAGAGAAAATAAACTAAACACTGCTGTGGCTGGCAAAGTAAACCTCAAGGGCTCTCAAGGCTGCAGGAATGCAGAGGGAAAGTCTTTTTTTTTTTCAAAGAGAGAGAGAGAGAAATTTTAATATTTATTTTTTAGTTTTCGGCAGATACAACATCTTTGTTTGTATGTGGTGCTGAGGATCGAACCCCGGCCGCACGCGTGCTAGGCGAGCACGCTACCGCTTGAGCCACATCCCCAGCCCCAGAGGAAAAGTCTTAATTGGAGTAGGAATGTCCTGTGAGGTATTTGTAATAGGTACATTTAAACAGAAGAGGCTAGAGCAGCCAGAGCAGGACGGATGACACCACACAAAGCCAGAAGGCAGTTGACGCCAGCAGGAGAGAGAGCTTGAGGAGGCCTGTCCTACTGGGCCAGTGGGTGGGATGGAGGGCTGGGGAGTGCAGGAATGTGGGAGTGAGTGGGGTTGGCATGAGGAGCGCCTGGGGATGGGTGGAGCAGGCACTTGCTGTCCTAGGACAGTGGTCTCTAAACATTACCGCATGTTTCCTAAACCATCTGAAAACTCTGTGTCACACATACATTGTCAAGTTGATACCCAGGATTTTCCAAGGTTATATTCACAAAGGATGTAATTTTCAGTGTATTTCAAATATTGATATTGTAAAAATAACAGTAGTGTCCCTTTGAAACGGGATGTAAACTCCAGAGCGGGTTCAGGCACATTTCTGCCTACCTTGTTTACCGTCCCCAGCACACTCCCTGCTTTGCCACCTCCCGTTGTTCTCTTTCTTCTTGACCCCTTCCCACCTACTCACACTCTGACCCTAATCTGCTTAGGCTGAGATTTGTGACTGCCTACCATGTTTATTTGTACCAAAAATAAGTATACAGAGGAAAATTTAACATTTGAATGTCCTTGTAGCTATTGAACTTAAAATTTCTTTTTATTAAGCTTCCATTACTACTAAGTTGATCATCCAGAACATATACAAATTACACATAATTTTGTTGAAAGCAAAATTTTATTGAAAAGTCATCTAATGGATAAGATTTCTAAAAAATTAATTATGAATTGATAGATGAATAGGATTTACTGTTTAGAATGAGACAATATTTAGCATCAGTTTTTAACTTCACATTTTAAGGGTTATAAGCACTGGGAAATTGTATTGATATAAATAATGTGATGGGAATGGGAAGGGCTTTTTTGAACTTCTAACTTTGGTGAATAATAATTTTGAGAAGAGACTCACATAAGAGGGATCCTAGCAGTTTGGGAGGCCAAAACAGAGGGATTACAAGTTCAGAACCAGCCTTGGCAACTTCTCAAGACCCTGTCTCAAAACATTTTTAGAAAGGTTGGGCACTGTGGTGCACTCCTGTAATCCCAGTAGCTTGGGAGGCTGAAGCAGGAGGATCATGGGTTCAGGTCAGCCTCAGCAACTTAGTGAGGCCCTTAGCAACGCAAGCAAGACCCTGTCTCTAAATAAAACATAAAAGGAGACTGAAGATTTGGCTCAGCAGTTAAGCACCCCTGGGCTCAATCCTTAGTACCAAAAAAAAAGACAACCCAAAATGTAGCTCACAGATAGAGCACTTTTAGGTTCATCTCCCACCCACCCACATACCCACACATAGGAGCAAGAGAGAACGGGGCAGAGTAGAGCTGTCTTGGCACCTTTGCGCAGTTGCTTCAAGGACCAGTAGCTTGGGCTATAAGTTCAGTGTGACAGAAAAAAGCCCCGTGCCCTCTGTTGCTCCAAGTGTAGCATAGATGGCAGTGTTCATGAGTGCTGTGCCCATTTTTCATGTCACCTCTGTAGCACTGTTTCTGTAGTTGAGTCAGAAATAGTGGATGAAGTAGGTGAGACGTAAGAGCCGTAAGTGTTGGACAAAAGCCTGTCATGCCAGATGAGGAGACTGCAGGGACTGAAGCTGTGAGGGCAGACCCCTTTGGCACCCGTGCTCCTCTTGCTCCTAAGCACATGCACCATTATTAGTGAGATGGGGCAAGTGTCCCATTTTCTCCTTTGTTCTCATGGTAGCTGGCATCCCTTCTCCCCCACTTGGCATTGTGGAGTACACAAAGTGTGTGTGTGGTAGGAAGGAAAGTGGATTTGTTGACGCAGCTCTGGGCACTTTTAACAGAATGGATTGGAACCATCTTCTAAAAGAACTCTTAAGATTTAAGAATGGTGGATTGAAATTTTTCACTGAGTGAGCATAGCACCAGTTTGAATTTGTCATCTATCTGGACACGTTTGGCAAGGGAGAGAAAGAGGCAGGCTCATGCAGAGCTGTGGTGCTGCTGATGGTGTGTGTTCCGCGGGGGTGGGAGGGTGGTGGGGGAATCAGGCCTTCCTGAGGTCCTGCCTTCCGCCCTCTGCTGCTTGGCAGGGCTATTGGAAAGGAGTGTTGGGAAATGAGGCCTGGAATCCTTTTGGAATGTGGTGGAAAGACAGTCATCTGGCTTGGAAAATACATGATCTTTGTTTAATTTTTAAAAAATAAGAGCTGAAGGGAAGGGGAGGGGAGTTAGGATCAGGAAGGACAATGGAATCAATCTGATAACTTTCCTGTGTACATATATGAATCCACCACAGTGGATCACCATCATTTATATCCACAAGACTAGGATCCTAGTTAGAATAAGATATAAGATATCAAGCAAGATCCTTCAGGCTTGTATTAATGTATCAAAATAGATTCTACTGTCTTGTGTAACTAAAAAGAACAAATAAAAATAATGCAACTGAAAAAAGTGATGATTTTAGTGAAATTTTATCTTAGTTGAATACATGTGTTATCCAGAATTGTCTATTGCTCAAAAAAGGTTGACATTAGTTAAGTTGTTGCTTAGAAAAAATCTATACCAACTTGTATAGGGAATGTTAAAAAAGAAAGAAAAAAAAATCTATACCAAATTCCTTGTAATTTTTCAAACATGAAATGGTTCTCCTCGACTCTATCTTGGACTTTCTCTGTTTAGAATGTTTTCCTCCTGCCCTCTGTCCTGCTTGGTAAGCTCTAGTGTATCTTCCAAGAATTGTCTTGACTTGGAAACCTTCTCTAACTCAGTATTCATTTTAATTCCTCTGTTGGCTTTCTAGTTATACTTCTTGCATGTTTTAGAGATTAGTCCTAAAATTGCAATCTGCATCTCTAATTCATTGAAATTAACATGTACTTTGAATAAGCTGCAGGGACCTTACTGCAAATGGTGTCTTCCCTCTGTGCTACACAGGGCTTCCTTCCTTCCTTAAGGCATGTGTGCTGCAGAGTTTTTTCAGTGGTGACGATAGTTTTTTAATTGCTTATTTCTGAATTTCTCTTTGTAACCTGGGGCAGATGTTTGATTGAGGCTGGGTAAGACTTACAGGTACATTCTGTAGCAGTGGTGATCAAAGCCTGTGGACTCCATAGGGATGAGGTCCATAGTCTTAGTCAGCTTGACCTAGGACAGGAAGGATGTCAAGCCAGGGTGATTCTGTGATTCTGTGGATATTGGCAGGGGCAATGTATCGGGAAGTAGAAGTAGACCTTTGTCACCAGGGTCTGTGCCAGAGTGGAACGCTCCTGTATAGAAGAGTGGTCAACCATGATTGACAGACTGTGACAAAAAGGTTGAAGCAAAGCACGATTCTGTTACATCTAGGAGTGTGTTTCTCAAATGTAGTTGAGCAGTTCACATTTGAATTTAATGGGGTATTTATTAAAAATAAATGCTCAGGGCCTCATTGTGAAGCCACACTCAGTGTGTGGGTCTCAGAATCTGCATTTAAACACAGTGATGCTGACAGTGGTTGCTGGAGGCGGCTTCCCCACTGCCACCCCCCCCCCCCCCCCGGCTTATGACCAGAATCAGTGTTATTAATGTTTGTCTTTAACACATGTGAGACTCTGATGAAACAATTTGGTCATAGTCATAGAATTCTAGAGCCTGCATAAAGGTGCCTTTGACGTCATGCTGGCTCCACAGTCTTAGGTACAAAGGAGGAAACTTACCTGAATGAGTGTGTCTGAGTGGCCTTTACAACTCTGATTCGTAATGCTGGTACTTTGCTGTGAGTTGCAGATCAGAAGCTGTGTAAAATTTACCGTAAGTAATGATGAACACAGTTAGGGGTTATTCATAACCCAGTGTGACAATCACTGTTTTTTCATTGGGGTATTTAGACCATTTGCACTTAATGCTAAGGTTGGGCTTAAATCTCTCATCTTGCTCCCCTGTTTGTCCCTCTCTTGCTTCTTTATCCTTTTTTTTCTTTTGGGTTGAGTTTTTACAGTCGTTATTGACTGGTTAGCTGTTGTCTTTGTTGATTTTGTTTGGAGTTTGTGACTGGCACAGGTCCTTAACTTGCCCGTCTGCCTTCCCGGGGCACTGTTCTTCACAGAGGCGAATGGCGCTCTGCTTCACCCCCCTGCTGCCCTTCCCCTGCTGGAGCTGCTTTACCTCCACTGGCCTTGAGCTCCACAGGGCATTTCTATCTGTTTACTTGAGAGTACATATTTTTGCCTTAAATGCTTATCTTAATTTAAGAGATTTCAAAAATAAAGAAGCTTTTTATTTACCCACATATTAACCATTTCTGATACTCTTTGTTCCTTTAAGTAGATCCAGATTTCCTTGTGATATTATTTTCCTTTTGCTTAAAGAATTTAAATGTGTCTAATGGTGTATGTCTGTCATTGAGGACATCAGCTTTTGCATGTCTGAGAAGAGTCAGTTTTGTATTTGAAAGGTTTCTGTTTGTTGGGTATAGAATGGGGAAGTTGGTATTGTCTAGTAATTTATATATATATATATTTGGTATCAGGGATTGAACCCAGAGGTGCTTAACCACTGAGCCACATCCCCAGCCTTTTTTCATATTTTATTTAGAGGCAGGGTCTCACTAAGTTGCTTAGGGCCTTCCTAAGTTGCTGAGGCTGGCTCTGAACTCCGTGCTCCTCCTGCCCCGGCCTCCCTAACCGCTAGGATTATAGGTGTGCGCCACTGCACCTGGCCTGTTGTCTGTTGCTCTGCCATCTGGCTTATCAATAAGTAATCTGTCATTCTTTGTTCTATAAATAAAGTGAGGTTTTTCCCTGGTTGATTAAAAATATCAAAAACTATTTTCTTATGGCTAGTTTTTTTGTTGTTGTTGTTTTGTTTAAACCATTTAAAGTGTTAGGGTCAATTTGGTCCTAGATGATCCACCTTAGTCAGAAGTAGAAGAGCATGTTTGGGTGTTTCTTTAAATACAAAAGCTGTCTTCATTTTAGCAAACTGGAATAGTTGGAAGTGGCAGTACTGCCTTTTGTAGTGGCTTTCTGATGGCATTTTCTTGGGGGTGGAATAGTTCTTTTAGTGCACTGCTCAGAGTACAGTGCCACAAGATGGGCCCATTCCATGGACTCACTCACATTTTAAAGAGGCCTTTTTTGGGCCATACTGGGGATTGAACCGATGGGCCGCACTCCATCACTGAGGGTGTACCCAGTCAGAGCAGTGACAGTGGGGTATAATTGGGACATGAGAGGCCTTTTCTATTCCTCATGTGGCAGCATTGTAGTGCTTCTCGTGTTGTGGTGTTTTTGCTTTCCTGAGCAAAGACCTGGAGCAAAGATAAAATCTGGTTGTGAGTGATGAACAGATTGGTTGCAGAAAAGCTTAAGTGTTTCTTTGTGCCAGGAAATATTCTTGGAGATAAAGCAGTGAATAAGGTGAAAATTCCTGTCCTCCTGGAGCCCATATCTAGCTCTGCAGAGACAGACGGAAAGTTAAGGCAAGCTAGCACATCGGAGGTGGTGACAGGCAGGAATGGAGGATGTTAATCACCGTGGAGGGGGATGTCTGGGAGTGCTTGTGCTTCAGGCAGGGCCTGACCTCCTGGTGTTGGGAGCTCTTATTGGAATCTCGAGCTTCCATCTCCTCCAGCCTCAAGATTCTCCCATCAGTTATATTCCCTTTTCCCCAGCACTTGGATTTATATTTATTTGTTGACTATTTACTTTTATCATATAAGCATGTTTCAGATCTTTCTCTTTTTAAAATATTAGAAACTAAACAAAATAAAAAGTAATCTTCGTTGAGCCTTGGGTGTCCTGGCTAATTGTTCTACAGCTACAGTTCCGCAGGGCACCTTTTGAGCTGGTTGTCTTCCTCTGTATATTGTTTTTCTCAGCCATAACTGTGGTCTGGCTCCTCCACTTTGATAGCACAAGAATCACACCTGATAGGTGACAGTACCATATTCAATGGGGAGGTGCCAGTTAGTCATGCCTTCAGATTCTGTCTGCCTGGTATCTTTGAAGCCCTTACCTTCTGCTAGTTTCATCCATTCTCTTCTGGTTCTCCCTCCTCTTCTGGCAGTGTAAGCAGTTTCTGGCCTTGCAGTCAGTACCTGCCTTCTTTGTGATGCATTTTAAAGTAGGTTGTCTTCTCAGTGGCACATCAGTGCTTGAGGGCAGAAGCTATGGTGTTTTCATGGTCATTTCCTCAGCATAAACCTGGTTCTGGGCATAGGCTGTTCAGTGAGCACTTGTTTAGTGACAGTAAGTACACTGCTGGTTTTAGCTTACCTCTAGTGAGCGAAGTCCTCAGCTGTACCTTTGGCGTTGTGGAATCCACCATATCCCGTTTGACTGTGTGTGTATCACTTCCAAGTACACATGTTCCCATCGAGCATGTAAGTCCTTACACCTGTGGTCCCTGTTCCCTCCCGTGATCTGTAGCTGTTGGCCTTGTGCTCCCTGTGGCTGCGGTAGTGAGATGGCATCTGGAGAAAGAAGGGGCACCCTTCAGCTCCTGGTGCTGCTGGCTTGATGCCGAGGGTCCCTTGGGATCCTCCTCACCACTCCAGCGGTGTGCATGCTGCACACAGGTGAGGGGTGCTTGTGGTTTCCGAGTGTGTAAGGAGTATTTCTGATGTCTCTGATAGTTGGTGTGGATGACTACAGCTCAGAGTCTGATGTGATTATTATACCTTCAGCCCTGGACTTTGTCTCACAAGATGAGATGTTGACGCCACTGGGGAGACTGGACAAGTATGCTGCAAGTGAGAACGTGTTCAACAGGTGTGTGCACCTTCTTTCCATTAACCTGAAAGTGGAGGGGGGGGGGTTGTGTCAGCAGGGAGGACAGCACACCCAGCCTGCAGTATAATGTGCACAGTCCAAGCCACCAGGCTGCAGCGATCACATTGTCCTGACCTGTGCTGTAGGTGTTACTCTTGATCCTGGGACACACACAGTGCTCTTGCTTTGCTTTTTGCCAAGACCAGACCGTCTTGCCGCTGGCATGCTCTGGAATCCTGCAGGTTGCTTACTGGGAGTCAGCGTCACCAGACCATGTAGCCTGCTCTGTGCCAGTTGGTACTCAGGGTACCGGCCCAGCCCTGACTGCCAGCGAGCACTCTTTCTTGCACTTGCTTTGTCTACCTGTGCTGTCCAGACCGCTTCGCCAAACTTTTCTGGGAAATGAAGAAGTCCTTGTCCAAATTTTTGAACATAGATGTACAAAATCCATGCTAGTAAAGATATTATTTTATGTAATGAAGACTGAATATATTTTCTTATTGTTAGGATAATCGAAGGATAGCTGAAGTGAATTTTCAGTTGACTTTAGAAATTTGCCATTCTGTTAAAGATGAAAAATATTGGGAAATATTCAGTCTCATCTATGAAATGAATACTGGTATTTACCACTTAGGAAATTACAGGTTTCATATGTTTTAAAATGTAGTAAGAAAAAATTGCTTATTGAAACCATACGGATTCTGTCTTTTAAGATTCTAAATAATAACTATTGATGCCTGAACACTATGTGCTTCTCTTTTTCTGTGTAGACAAATGGTGGCCCGGAGCCTGCTGGATACACTGAGGGAAGTGTGTGATGATGAAAGAGATTGCATTGCTGTCTTGGAAAGGATTAACAGATTAGCTGACGACTCAGGTATGTTTGTGTATGCAGAGGAAACAGACATAGGTTATCTAGAAAGGTTTCTTTTACCAAATTTGTGTTTCTAAAACTAATGGAAAAGTTAAAGTGATATGAGATTTCGTTAGAAGGTTTCCTAAGTAAATTATCAAACCCACCAGTAACAAGAAAAAAAGTCCATTACTAAAGTTCATACTGGACCCATTTACTTAACTTTCAAAATAAGAATTTTTTTTTTTTCAGGAGTGTGCATCTCTTTTTTTTTTTTTTTTCTGAGAAAGAGAGAGAATTTTTTTAATATTTATTCTTTAGTTTTCAGCGGACACAACATCTTTGTTTGTATGTGGTGCTGAGGATCGAACCCGGGCTGCACGCATGCCAGGCGAGCGCGCTACCACTTGAGCCACATCCCCAGCCCCAAGAATATTATTTTGCATCATGTCTTAATATTTTTAAATTAATGAAATGTTAAAAAATAATTTAGAATAAATTAAAAGAGATAGAAGGTGCTGTAAAATTTTTGGGCAAATGTAAAATACCCTTCGTAAAACTAAGGCTGGTGTATTTTACGGTAAAGACAGGAGTTTGCACAAGAGGCGAATTTGATTCGAGCTTTAGAAAATAGTGATGCTGAAATTTTTCAAAATATGTTTTGTATTGTGATAAGATATACATAACATAAAGCTTACCATTTTAAGTAAATACTTAGTTTTAAGTAGTTTTTATATTTGATTTTACAAACAATCCAAAAGTAAATTTTAAAACTTAAAAAAAAACTATGCTATCAACATACGTTTTTAATTTCTGACAAACTTTTTTGGTGTCTTAAAAGTCTCATCTTTTAATTTTTAGATGAGCTCTACTTAATGAGGATATGTTAACTATTTACATAAGTATTACATTTTAAAAATTGTCTTATTGGGTGGAAAGAACATTTTTAAGCTTATTAATAATCTGTGTATAGATTGTTCTTATGTGCTTGCCTTAGGGTGGTGTTAGGAGGCTCTCATTAAGTGTGATTTTTAGTTGTAATTTTCACTGAAATGAAATAGTTTTGAGACGGGTTGTGTTGGCTTTGATAGAAAGCTGAGATGCAGAGAGGGGAAGGGGTGCAGAGTTTTGAGAAGTGGAGGTGGTAGCCCCTGGTCCCCAAGGAGGAGCTTGCTAGTCTGCAGCCAGCAGGGGAGGCTGTTCAGAGGGAGTTGGAGCCCAGCTGGTGGAAGGGTGGGGGGCAGGGAGCACTAATTGGGTAAGTGGTCAGAAAAGATGTAGTGCTGGGAGTGTTTCCCGGGCTGCCTCCCTTAGTTTTGTGTGTGTGATTTTAGTTTTTAATTTCTGGTTTGCGTAGGTGTTTTCCACATGGTTGAGGATGTAACACTCTCCGTAGTTCAGTGTGTGCTTTCCCATGGGTTCTGACTGTTTGACTTTTTAGTCCTTTGTCTCCCATCTGCACTGTGACAACTCTTTCAGCAGAGTCTCTTCCAATTGCTGTCCAATTGGAATGTTTCATTGCTGTTAATTCCATTTTCTCATTTTCAGGATACTTGGTACTTCTTCTCAGGACCCTGTTTTTCTTGTCCTATTGATTACATTCTCTTTTCAGTTACACTTCCTTTCATCATGTTAGCCGAGTGTTTGAAATGGTGAAGGCCTCTGCAGGTTGCTTGTGTAGCTGCAGTGCTTGGTGCTACTATCCTTCTGTTGTGTCTTCATCGCTTTGCCATTGAGGGATCATTTCGTTTTTATAGTTTCTGATTGTGAGTTCATCATTAATGGGTCTTTGTAGGGATCTGGTGCTGTGGTTTGACCTTCATTGTGGCATTGTCACTCGTGGTTCAGAGCTGTGCTGCCAGGCCCAGGGTCCTTAGCAGCTAGGAATCACTCTGCACTGATTCTGTGGTGTTGTGTGTATGAGATAAGTAAGTTTATACTGGGTGGGGAGCAGCAGTTCTCATTCTGTGCCTGCATGTATGAATCTGGAATCCAGACCAGTCCAACGCACATGCCCAGGGTTTTAGAAATAACACGTTTAGAGCAGATTTTTGTTGTTGTTGTTTTTTTCAATACCGAGAATAACACACTACCAAAAGAAAAAAACTGTTAGTACCCTAGAAACTGCCTCAGTGTATCCTGCTAATTTCTGTCTTGCCCACTTTCCTAAAGGTAGACACCATCTGACCACTAAGGGCATTGATTATTTTGTGTCTGGCCTCTGTTTCTGAAGCTCCTCCATGTTGCTGCTTGTGACTGTTGTGGATTTTTTTTAACCAGTGGTGTGCTCTGCGAGTACACTGCAGCTAAGTGCCACTGTGGTTGGAGTGGGCACGTGGGTTGCCTCCAGAATAGGTTGGTGCTGCTTTGAACACAGGCACACATCTCCGTGGGTACATAGAAACGGAGTCACTGGATCATAAGACATGCATAGCCTCACCCTGATGGAAGTGCCCTGGTGTTTTCCAGAGTGGCATAGCTGTCTACAGATTCCTGGACATGTGTTCCGTCTGCGCCTGCAGCATCACCTGTTTGCGCAGAGTTCGGGTGTGTGAGGGCATGCTTTAACTTGCATTTCTTTAGTGACCTGTGAAGTTGAGTGCTGGTTATGTGCTTACTGGCTAGTTGGACACCTTGATTTTTGTAATATAAAGTCTCTTCCCCTTTATTTAAATTGGCAGGATTTTTCTTATAGATTTTTTCCTTATAGATTTATAAAGTGAATTTTTTTTTCCTTCAGTGCTGGGAATGGAACCCAGAGCCTCATACATGCTAGGCAAGTGCTCTAACACAAGCCACATCCCCAGCCCTGAAATTCTTTATACCCATTATGTATCCTTAGGCCATTTATGTATCTTAGAGGTATCTTTTCTACTCTGGCTGACCTTTTACTCTTAAATGGTGCCTCTTAAAGAAGAGAAGTCCTAGGCTTGTGGAGGGAGCACTTGCCTCGCCTGCATGAGGCCTGGGGTTCAATCCAGGGTACTGGGGAAGAAAAAGTTCTTTTTTATGGGCTTTGTATTTATGTGCTCTTTGAGAAGCTTATCCTGACTCCAAAGTCATGAGAATATTTTCCTATGTTATCTAATACAGAAACTTTACCTTTTTTTTTTTTTTGCCTTTGATACTTAGATTCATATTCCACATGTAATTTACTCTTTTTGACATGTTTATCATGTACAGTATTTATCATGTAAATACAGTGTTTATTTTTGTATATTTTAGGAAACAGAGAACAAACTTTGTTTTATTGTTGTTGGTTTGGGTACCGGATTGAACTCAGGGATGCTTAAACCCTGAGCCACATCCATCCCCAGCCCTTTTTAAAAATATTTTATTTTGAATCAGGGTCTTTTCTAGTTGCTTAAAGCCTCACTAAGTTGCTGAGGCTGGCTTTGAATTTGCAATCCTCCTGCCTCAGCCTCCCAAGTCACTGGGATGACAGGTGTGTACCATTGCACTCGGCTGTAATGAAGTTTTTATAAAGTGAATTAGTTGATTTTTTAGTTAGTTCTTTGGTAGTGTTTGCTTCTCCACCTTAAGATTGTACGTTTCTTCTAATATTATCTTTTAGTCCTTTGAGTTTTTTTCCCTCCCAGGTTTGAAACTTGTATTTCATCTGGAGTTTATGTGTAGTGTGCAGAAAGAGTAGGAATCTAACAGGCATAGTGGCGCATGCCTGTCATTCCGGTGGCTCAGGAGGCTGAGGCAGGAGGAACACAAGTTCAAGGCCAGCCTCAGCAATTTATTGAAGCCCTGAGCAACTTAGCAAGAAGACCATGTCTCAGAATAAAAAATACAAAGGTCTAGGGATGTGGCTCAGTGTTTGAACACCACTGGGTTCAATACCCAGTACTGAAAAAGAAAGGAATTGTTGTATGCTTGGTACGTGCTATGAAGTGTAGCACCTGGGTCTGGGTAGATCCCTCCTTTATTCTCGGTGGACCTGCTGGTGGTTGGAGGACTGCAGGGTGAAAAGATGATTTTGTAAGTCCTTTCCTTGCTAAGGATGAAAGTGCAAAGACAGCTCACTTGTTCACCTTGCTGTTATTTCAACAGAACCAACAGTGCGAGCAGAGCTGATGGAACAGGTGCCTCATATTGCATTGTTTTGTCAAGAAAATCGCCCTTCCATACCATATGCTTTTTCCAAATACTTACTACCTATTGTGGTCAGATATCTTGCAGATCAGAATAATCAGGTAAGAGTTCCATTTATTTGATCTTAAAGGAATTTTATGTAGCTTAATGTATGTAGAATAGCCCAGCCTGGGTTTTCATTGGATTATTTTTCCTAATTTTATTATTTGTGTTTCAGAAATGCCCAGTTATTTTAGATAAGACATTGTTGAGAGTCAGACAAGTGCGTTAGGTCTCTTGAATGCCCTTCTGCCTAGTACTTGTGCTCACTTGGTACCTTCCCAGGTGTTTGTCAGTGCACCTTTGTGACATCTTTACAAGGATGGCTTTTGTGTTCCACTGTTACAACATAGTCTATCACATCGTCTTTGTAATAGTTGAAGAAAATAGCTAAAAAAATTTTTTGCGAGTATGTCTTCCTTTAAGTTTATGAGAAGTCTTCACATTTGTAAACGTGGAGTGGTCAAGTTTTGTCACATCAGGCACATGTTTGTCTTTATGGTTTGCCCAGGTGAGGAAGACAAGCCAGGCAGCGCTGCTGGCTCTGCTGGAGCAGGAGCTGATCGAGCGATTTGATGTGGAGACCAGAGTATGCCCGGTGCTGATAGAGCTGACTGCCCCAGACAGCAATGACGACGTGAAGACGGAGGCCGTGGCTGTAAGTGGTGCTCGTTTCCGTCTAGGCAGAGGTACCTGTAGAGTGCCCATCAGACCTTGGCTGCTTTGTCTCATTTAATACATGATTGTTAAAGTAGCTGCCAACTGCTAAGGGACATATAATGACTGAGGAAACAGGTGTATCTTCATACAGTAAAGCAGTAAGTTACCGTAAACTCGTTGTGTCAAATGGGAAAATAAGATGGTTATCACAGAGTGCAGTTAAATTAAAAAAAAAAGAAAAAGGAGTAAAGGAAGAAACACAGGGAGCCCTCCCTTGCTGGGAGCCCTTATCCAGGCACTCTATAAGGACGTGGTTGGCTCCTACCCCTCAGGGAAGGACAGCCTGCCCGGGCCTTGGCTGGGATGCATGCCATCCCTGGCTAGTGCTACTTCTATGCCGTGGTTGCTGCATCTCATTATTTTGTTTTTAAATACTCACCAGCTAATAATGAACTCATTTTTTCTCAATTATATTTATTCACATAACAATCATTTTAAAGTATGTAATGCAGTACCAGTAGCATTTAGTACATGTGTAATGCAGTAGCATTTAGTACATTCGCAGTGTCACACAACAACCACCACTACCTATTCCAAAGCATTTTTTTCCTTCCTTCAGAGATCCTCAGTGAAGGACATCAGTCTTGGTGTGACTGTTGGCTCACATGAGCAGGGTGTACTGAGTTATGATTTTTGATGGGATCTAGAATCAGGAGATCATTATGATTTGAGGACTGTCTCCAGCACTGGTAGGAATCCTGCGCTGGCCTCTTCAGACTCACTCACTCCTGCTTAGTTGTCAGGTTTTACATTTCCTGGCTCCCAGTTATTCTCTTTTAGGAATGATTCATTCTAACAAATTCATTTGTCCTAGATGAGTAGTGATACAGTGTAACCTGGGGTTTCTATCCAAAGTTTGGGTTGGTGATTCTTGTTTGAGAAACAAAGCTGGCCATGGCCTCTAGGAGTCGCAGGCATTATCTCCAGTTCTGATGATATTGGGATTTTGACACAGGAATTAATTTATATAGATCAGTTTGGGAAGAATTGCTAGCCTAACAATCCATGAATATGATAGATCTGTCAATTTACTGAAGCATTTGATCGGACCTGGTCAATATAGTTATCAGCAGAAGATCTTGTATTTTGTTAGATTTCATGTCTTTTTAACATTGTGAAAGATGATGTTTTAAAGGTGCCCAGTCATTCTTTGTAATTTGTAGAAGAAATACAATAGATGTTTGTATTCTGACATGTGTCCTACAAACCACGCCTTAAGTGGTGTGAGTGGTGCTTGTTTCCGTCTAGGCAGAGGTGCATAGTTGTCATACATGACAACTATCATATGAATAAAGAGTTTTCTGTCTTTCTAATATCTACCTTTTACTTTTTGTCATGTTTGTAGTGTCAGAGGGGATTTCATTGCTAAATGATGATAGACCATCAGGTTTCTTTCTGTGTCAACTTCTATAGTGGAAAGTTCATTTTCTTTCTTTTTTTAAAAATCGTTATTTTATCTACTTATTTTTTTATGTGGTGCTGAGGATCGAACCCAGTCCCTCACACATGGTAGGCAAGCGCCCTACCACTGAGCCCCAGCCCCAGCCCAGAAAGCCCATTTTTGAATCAGCAGGCCTCACTTTGGTTGGTGTTCTGTGTCAACTGAAACATGCATATTGGGACTGTCCTGGCTTTCCTTGAAGCACACATTGCAGAACCATGATGAGTCCAGCATCCAGGAGCCTCTGTGAACACAGTGCTTGGCAGCACGAGAGCTGCCTCTCAGCCTTCCTTAGTAACACACAGGTGCTTAGCACCCAGTCCTGCCGGGACAGTCTCCCTGTTGGACAGTCACTCTTGTTTTTACTAGGAAAATGTAGGGTGTTTTATTTTTTACACTTGTAAAGATTAAAATGATTAGGTATTTAAATAACAAATGATGAAGTAATATGGATGAAAATTAAAGTTTTAAAATTTTCTGTGGGATTATTGTATATTTAGTATTTGTTGGTTAATTTTATCAATAATGGTTAATACCTGTTTTTCTGTTTCCTTTTGGATAAATAGGTTGGAATTATCTTTTGCTTTGAATATTCTTTATGATGTAATCAGTATAATGATGTCACATCATTTTATATTTCCTTACATTATTTCTTTTTTTTTGGTTATCAAACTTAACTGAGAAAGTCTTTCTTTTTATAGATACTTCCAGTGTGTCTTTTCTTACTTTATAGATAATGTGCAAGATGGCGCCCATGGTTGGGAAGGACATTACGGAACGTCTCATCCTCCCCAGGTTCTGTGAGATGTGCTGTGATTGCAGGATGTTCCATGTGCGGAAGGTACCTTTACAGTCAGTTGTTTTCTGTTTAAGAATGCATAGTTTTACCGGTTAACATATTGATATGTGAAATTTAATGGATTATTTTTAGGGAACTCTGTCTGCGGTATATTGAAATGTCACCAATGCTTTTGTTGTCAGGTCTGTGCTGCCAATTTTGGAGATATCTGCAGTGTAGTTGGCCAACAAGCTACTGAGGAAATGTTGGTAAGTATCACAAATATAGAAGAGTAAATGGTGTGTTACAGAGTAGCATGTGAAACTTGAAATGGAAGCATTTGTCCCAAAATTTTATTAACACAATCCCATGAATGTAAACCAGGAAGATGATCATGACTTTGAGTTTAGATGTCTTCCCTCCTAGAATCTGGGCATTTAAATTGTGTTTTGGTAAGGATAGTTTGTTAAAAATTTAAATACATGTGACAGTCTTCAATTCATTGTTACCATTCCCATTTCTATGAAGTAAATCAATTCTAGTTTATTCCGTTGAATTAATTTTATTATGGTCCTCCAATATTTTGGTGGCATCTTAAATCTACAGATTAGTTTTAGACAGTAGTATGTGAGATGTGTGTGCTCCAGGTTCACGTGGCTTATTTCTGGAAGGATCTATCGTGCAGAACAAGCCCTGAGATAATAGCTGCATTTGTCGAGTGTTTTGGGGTTTGCATAGTCAGTTATGAATTAGATGTGATTTATTGAAAACTACTGAGTACTAATATTAAAAAATTGGTACTTTTTAAGAAAATCCAGTGTTTAAAACACTATGAAAGCAGAAAATGGGAGAAAAGTGACATAGCGCCCTCCTCAGTTTGCCTAAAACCTACCCTTCTTGCGCAGCTGCCCAGGTTTTTCCAGCTTTGCTCTGACAATGTGTGGGGCGTCCGGAAGGCGTGTGCCGAGTGCTTCATGGCCGTGTCCTGCGCAACCTGTCAAGAGATCCGACGGACCAAATTGTCAGCACTGTTTATTAATTTGATCAGTGATCCTTCACGTTGGGTATGGCTTTATCATTTTGGTAAAAAAATATATTTGAGCCTGTTTTTAAATAAACTTGATTTTATAATTTAAGAAACAATTTATAATGTTATTCATACTTCTAAGAGTAGGCAATAAAAATACTACTACATTAAGAATATGCTTTTCAGGCGGGAGCTGTGGTTCAGTGGCAGAGCGCTTGCCTGGCATGTGAGGGGCACTGAGCTCGATCCTCAGCACCGCATAAAAATAAATAAATAAAATAAAGGTATTGTATCCATCTACAATGAAAAAATATTTAAAAAAGAAAAGAACGCACTTTTCTTAACTGTACAGTGTTTCTTTACAAATAAAAATATGTTGGTTTTCATTCACTTGACAATGATGTATAACATTCATTGATTTTTGTTTTTTAGAACCTTGTGTTCTATAAGTAATAGGTTAAATGTGATCAGATATGACCACTTGGTTGTAGCATGTACAACCCACCTCTTCTCCTGTACTGGGGAATGAATCCAGGGGTGCTTTCCCACTGAGCTAAATCCCCGTTTTGTTTATATATATATATAAAAACTATATATATATTTGTGTGTGTGTGTGTGTGTGTGTGTGTGTAGTTAGTTAATTAGTTGCAGTTGGACATAATACCTTTATTTATTTATTTATTTGTTTGTTTGTTTTTATATGGTGCTGAGGATCAAGTGCAGGGCCTCATATGTGCTAGGCGAACATTCTATCATTGAGCCACAACCCCAGCTCCCCCCACCAGTTTTTAAATTTTTGTTTTTTCTATAATTTTGAGGCAAGGGTCTAAGTTGCTGAGTCTAGCCTCAAACTTGCTATCCTCCTGTCTCAGCCTACTGAGTCACTGGGATGACAGGCATGCACCCTTATGCCTGGCTATATACTACTTTTGATGTGTTGCTGGATTTCATTTGCTAATGTTATGTTGAGGGGCTTTGTATCCATATTGTAAAAAAAACACTGGTCTG
Source organism: Spermophilus citellus (assembly GCF_964194105.1). NCBI lineage: Eukaryota > Metazoa > Chordata > Mammalia > Rodentia > Sciuridae > Spermophilus > Spermophilus citellus. The sequence continues at coordinate 14,431,616 of NC_138198.1, read as the reverse complement.
TAGGTTTCTTATAATGTCATTGTTTAATTTTATTATAATTTAAGTTGGAGAAATGGTCCTTCCTCTTCTGTGTTTGTTTTTTGTTTCAGAAAGTTTGTGAAGAGTTGGTATTAATTCTTTAAATGTTTGGTAGAATTCGGTGGAGAAACCTTTTGGGTCTGGCCTTTTCTTTGTAGGTAGTTTTAAAATTACTAAATAAATTTTCTGTGACATTTATTGAGAGCAAGTTTAGAGATTTCACAATATCCAGAAAAGGTAAACTCTTGACATAATTTTTTAAATAACATCTTATGTTTTTATGGAAATAATGCTTACTGTCTTACAAAGAGGAACACACTGAGTTCTCTCTCTCACACACACACACACACACACACACACACACACACACATACACACACACATACACATACATTTTCCCATGAAGCATATAATTCCAGCCTTTAGGAAAACCAGATAAACCCTTTTCTTGTATGGGTTCTCCAAGTACGTAAATACTAATAGAAATACCTTACATTTATTTGCCTTTGTAAAATCCATATAATCATACAGTCCTCACTTTAAAACTTGCAAAACCTTCTGGAAAACTCTCTAGAAAAAGGATGCCATCCTGAGAGAGTTGGGTCTGTGGTGCCATTGAGGGTATGACACGCCTCCTCTGCTGTCGCATTGCCGTTGTTGGATTGTGTCCATCCATCCTTCCTCCCATGAAACTCTTCTTTTCAAATGTTGTGTTTTCAAAAATCCTGATTTTGAAAAATAATGCAGAAATCCATGAGGTAAAATTCTGTAACCCCACACACAAGTGACATGAAGAAGTGTAGTACAGTAGCGGACGGGAATGGGGGTAGGGGAAAAGGAGGTGCCAGGACTGACCTGGAGCAAAGGAAAGTTCACGCGTGTGGTCATGTCTGAGTGAGCCCAGCCATAATGCACTGATAAGCGTGTAGTGAAAGAACACGAGTGTTTGCTTTCAGGTCTTTGTGGACTGTGTCCCAGTATTGTCTTCTACTGGGTCTGTATACAGCTGTGGAACATCTGTCCTGCCTCCTTGTAGTAAACAAGTTATACAGCCTTTCCTACCTGAAAACATTAAATGTATTTGTTACATTTTGTTGACGTTATTACTTTATAATTTTTTTGGTACTCTTGGTTTTCTTTATTCTTTTTGTTGTTGAAAATTTAATAAGACTTTTTAAAAATATATTTTTTTTTAGTTGTAGATGGATACAATATCTTTATTTACTTTTTTTTTTTAATGTGGTGCTGAGGATCAGTGCCTCACACATGCCAGAAGAGTGTGCTACTTCTGAGCCACAACCCAGCCCCTTAACAAGACTTTTTAAAGACTTATTCTACGCAAATATCTTATAGGTTCTCATATTCAGATTATCTTGGTTTGAATAGAAAAGAAGAAACTGGAAGTAAAAAGGATAAATTAATTTACAAAATTTCAGAATCCTAGCTGAAGAGTGATTTTTATAGTTCATCCTCTGGGAAAGCAGGCCATCAGATGTGCCTGTGGCAGAAGCTCCTCCTCATTCCTATGGCTCACCACCTGGTTTCTTTCCTAGGTTCGCCAAGCAGCTTTTCAGTCCCTGGGACCTTTCATATCTACTTTTGCTAATCCATCTAGCTCAGGCCAGTATTTTAAAGAAGAAAACAAAAGTTCAGAAGATGTTTCAGTAGAAGACAAAAACAGGTATGATTTTAAAACTTTGTTTTCCAGTTTTACTGTTTGTGAATATCATTTCCAATATTTTATAATACACATTCATTTTGGAGCATTTACTAAAAAAATAATAGTTTTATTTCAAGTGTATGTATCTGTTATATTATTTAAACATCAGTTTAGTACATATTAAATGAGAAGATGTATATATCACACTTAGCTTACCTGGCACATAGAAAACTAAAAGGTAGATTTTAATATTTTTAAATAAGTTTATTTAGTAAATAATTTTCTTAGTAAACTGTTGATATTTAGAATATATAGCATGATGCTTGTGCAGTATAAAGAGTTTGCTTTTTGTTTCTTTTAATGAGTTTTCAAGGAGTAAAACCTAATTTAAGAGTATATCTGTTTTGAGGCTGGGGTTGTGGCTCAGCAGTAGAGTACTCTCCTAGCACATGCGAGGCGCTGGGTTCAATCGTCAGCACCACATAAAAATAAATAAGTAAAATAAAGGTATATGACCAACCAGAACTAATAAGTAAAAAAAAAATACAGAATACTTTTTTTTTTTTAGATATATAGTCCATTTCTGACTATTTTTCCTTTCATGGATCTTGGATTCTCTTACAACAGAGCAATAATTATAAACTCTGAATTGAGGGGAAAGCATTTTAATGATTAATCCTAAACTAGTGTACTTAGTACTAGATTGTCAGTTTTTAAGTGTATTAGCCTAATAGGCTAACCAATTTTTTAAATCTTAAAGAATCAACTCTTGATTTTTATTAAGATTTTTTTTTTTTTTGCATTATAAAGCTCAATTGAGTTTTAGTTTTTAGAATTTATCATGCTATATGCTGGGGGGCTGCCCAGCCCCACTGGTGCCTGGGAGGTGTGCTGGAGGCAGTCCTGCAGTGGGCCGAGTCACCGCAGGTCTGTCTTCCTGGTCATGGTGCTAACGGGCCTTTTCTTCTATAGGTCTTGGTACTGTGGTGTTGCTTTCTTGGTGTTTTGCTTTGGCAGTTCTTCTTTCTTCTCTGCCGCCTTGTTTTACCTCTTGCCCGTTCTCCTACTGTCCTGCTGAGTAGCCAAACAAACCCGAGGTAAAGGAAGAAAAATCACTCTGAACCTGTCTCCTAGCATGCAAAGCCTGTTCGTTCTTTTGAAAAGAGCTTCTGGGAGGAGTGTGGCAAAATGACTGACGGGGTGGAGATGTCCACTGCAAGCTCTCTCACTGTCGACCTGAATGTACTGAAGACTGTTACATAGCTTTCATTTACTTTAAAATCTGGAAGGAGTCTAGTAAGTGCAGGTGTGCATTTATAAAAATTGAATTGGGTGGGACAACACACTTTTGTTTTTTCTTTCTTTTTGTCTTTGTTTTTTTTTCCTTTTTTGGTGGTAGGGATTGAACTTGGGGGTGCTCAACCATTGAGCCACATCCCCAGTCCCATTTTTTGTATTTATTGTTTATAGACAGGGTCTCACTGAGTTGCTTAGTGCTTTGCTTTTGCTGAGGCTGGCTTTGAACTCTCGATCCTCCTGTCTCTGCCTCCCAAGCTGCTGGGATTACCGGCATGCACCCCTGCATCCAGTGCTGGAGGGCACACTTCCTGTGAGAGGCCAGTTAGTAAATGTCCTTCCCTATCACATTGCTCAGCTCTGCCTTTGCAGCCATGTGCCTCGGCTGTGTCAGGGCACTCTTGCTGATAAAAGCAGCTGTTGTGCCTCTCACAGCCATGTTTGCTGATTGCTAATATGTGGCATTATTGGAAGAGCCATGTAAAGACAGTTTAATTCATGGATTCTTCTTCCATTGTCATGAGGTACGTCTTATCGTCAAGTCAGTACTACTTGTAGCATCAGCTTTTCACTGCATTGCTAGATGTTAAATTATGGTAATGGTATGGTGGAGAGAAGAGACTCCCCTGGCTGAGGAGGGAGTTCTGTCAAATAATGTAAATACTTTTGCATAGTTTGACTTCCTAGCTCTGTAGAGAAGTATTAAGTCTCAGAACCATTAACTTGCTTGCTCCCCTTAAATACTGTGCTGGCTTATTTTTAAGCCTTTTTAAAATTGTTATGCCGTTAAGATTAATAAACAAATATTAACTGAGCACCTACTGTGATCCACATGCTATAAATGGAAATATAGAACTTAGTTCTCTCGGTTACTGAGAATTCGGACGTCTTTGTTTCTTTGTTTCTTTCTTTTTCTTTTTTTTTTTTTTTTTTGTACCCAAGGGCACTGAACCACATCCCCTTTTAAATATTTTTTTTAAGTTGCTTAGGGCCTCACTGAGTGGCTGAGGCTGGCTTTGAAGAATCCAGATTTCTTACACAACATCTTATGAAGTATTGACCTCTTTCCAATGCTGTTTTTTCTTTTTTTTTTTTCTTTTTTTTTTTTAATAATGTGTTTTGTGTAGTAGCTCTGGAAACATTCACTGCCACATGGTACTGTGAAGACTCATTGATGACTAAAGTGTGACTTCATTGGCTTTGTCTTTCACTCACCTCATCAGGCTTCTTTGAAGCATTTGTGCTTCTCTGAAAGTGCTGTTAAGTCTCCTTCCAGAGCAGAATTAAACATTTACATGTACGCTTAAAAGTATGTAATACAGGATTCTTTTATGTTTCGTTGTCCTGTGAATGAAGTGGGTCCTGGTGCTTCTCCCTGCTTTCTTGCTGGCTGCTCTCTGCGTGGGAAACCGTCTGTCCCCCTTACCTTCTTCTAACAGAGTGAGCATCGTGATGCACACTGTCCCCAGGCTCAGAACCAGCAAGAACCCCTTTTTGACCTTTCCCAGGAAACTCAGAGCTTTGTGTATCTGCCGTTAGTAGCACTGGAGTTGGAGTACTCATCTTTATTTTTTTTTCCATCACACTTATAGAGCAGATTTCCATATCTCTGCTTGTACGCTGGAGCACTAAGCTTTAATTGCATCTTAACTATGTGTTCGCCTACATATAGTGGCTGCAAGCCTCCAGTGGAGTGGTCTGTCCTTTGTGCTGGTGCCTTCCCTGGGCTGGTACATATTTGGTGCAGAGGAAAGTTTGAAAGAATTGTTCTAAGGAAACATGGGTTTGATCTCAGAAATCTTCCCTAACTGCTTTTGCCACGTGTTGGTTTAGCTTAAGATCAGCTGTGTAAACGTGAGACGGGTTGTTGTTGGCGCCGTTGAGAGTATTTCTCTAATGTTAGAACTCACTCCGGTTAGTGAAGTGTATGCACAGCACAGTCTTTGGAAGGTGTGTTCTGGAGGGTGTGTTCTCCTTCCTCTTTCTGTGGGACCCAGTGCTCCTTAACCAGATGTCTCACAGTTTTCCAGGCCCCATATCCCATGCTGAGGAACTCTAAGGATATCACTTGCAAACTTACATGAGCATGAAAAGAAATTTTAAAATTCTTTAGAGATGGATTCCTGCCCCACCCTCTGGTACTTTTGTACCCAAGTCTCTTGGGAACTGGGACCCTCCCTCCATGGTGCAGAAGCAGTCTCCTCAGTTTTCAAAACCATGTTTGTTTTGTTTAGTAGCATGTAGAAGTCTGGCAAGTGAGCGTGTCAGAATTGTGGCGTTGAGCAGTGTGGTTTTGTTACCCAGCTAGGAAAAACGGAATTTAGGGAGTTTATACTGCATTCGCAATAATTCCTCCCAGGATTTAATACTAGGGAAAACTCCTGTGTCTCCTAGTCTCTCTAGGATGCACTGTTCAGTTTACATTTGCTAGACAAGTAGATGGTTCAGCCCGTTGTTCCTTATTTGATTTTGTTGTTGAGAATATTAAAATTTCATCTTAGTGATCAGAGAACTTTAGACCTAGGACAGTTTCACATTCTGAATGACATTTTTATTAGGAGCTTTTTATGTTTATCTGTTTGTTCCTCCCTGTCTCAATTGCTGAAAAATATCCTGTTAATATAAATTTTAAAATTTGTTTTGAATGATTTCAGAAAAATTATACAAATACCACAAAGAATCCCATATATCCTTCATCCAAATTCTCTGGATATTAATGTTTTACCATATTTGCCTTACTGCTGGTTATTTTTAGAACTCATTTCGACATGATATTCTTTTTACTTCTCTTAAACACTTTACTGTGTATTTTTTCAAAACACACACATTGCCGGGCACAGTGGTACAAGCTTGTAAACCCACCGGCTCAGGAGGCTAGGCAGGAGGATCGCAAGTTCAAAGCCAGCCTCAGCAACTTAGTGAGACCCTGCCTCAAAATAAAAAGGGCTGGGGATGTGGCTCAGTGCCCCTGGGTTCAATCCCCAGTACCAAAATAACCCCAAAACCAATACACACAAACACACATACGATTAATACATAATTTCAGTGACCAACATAGGAAATTAACAAAACACTATTACCTAATCTGTAGACTTTATTCAGATTTCACCAGTTATCCTACTAAAGTTCTTAATAACAAAAGGAAAAAAAAAACACATTTTAATAAGAACAAAATGACCAAAGAACACATTCAGCACACATGCTTGTTTTTTAATAATAGCACAAGCTTCAGAAGCTCTTTTGAGAAGGAAAGGATCTCATGGCTCGTCTGGGCAGGTCCCTCATGCTGATGCAGTAGAAGTAAGGAAGGAGTCTTGTGGGGCTTTATGTCAATGTGTTAGCAGCACCGGCTCAAAACAGGCAGTCCGGGTTCTTCAGTTGTGACACAGCTGGGCTCCATGTGCATGCTGTTTATAGATACAGAACAGAAGAGAAATACCACATGTAAAATCTATCATTGTGTGGTGTGTGGTCAGATAACGTTTATATATTTTTGTTTTCTCTTTAAAAAATCTTCAATAGTCGTGTTTTTAAATATGTTTTTTAAAACCTGGTGAGCAGTATGATGAAAGGGAATTTAACTACCTCACGAGGACGCTAGTGGTGGCTGTTGAACTATGACCTTGTGTGGTGTTGACCCTCCTTTTGCAGGGTTCCCTTAGCCTCCTGTTGGGATGTCTTTCACTGTGTGTATTTAAAAGCGCACGATGTACTAAGGAAATGCCCTTATTGTCCCCCTCCTTTTCACTTTAAAAATGCACACACACATTGATCCACCCTGTCCTGCTCTCCTCCATTAGTCCGCCCTAGGGTTTAATCCATCCCTCACCCCAAAGATGCTACCTTTCTTAGAACACATCATCACTTGGGGGCAGGTCTGGAGTCACTGTGTCCTTCTGACCTCCTTCTTTGAGAGTGGCCTTAGGAGAGGAACGTGTCTGATAGTGTCCTCGTCCTCAGCCTGCCAACGCCGTTTCCTCTCTCCACGTCAGAACCGTCTGGTGGTTTTCCTGGCTGTTGCCCCTCTCCTCGGCTCCTGCCTTTGTGTGCCGGTTTTTCTTTGAAGACGTTTCCTCCTTAGTCTCAAAAGCACTGACTGGCTCTTCTCAGTACTCCTGCCGCTTCCTCCATGGCTTCCTGGTGCCCTCCCCTGCCCCTTCCTGTGCTAAGTGTGCCTGCTTCTCCGCTTACAGCTGGCTCTTGTTGCTTTATTTGATCTTTTTAATTTTTTTTCTTTTTTTTTTTTTCCTGGTGTTGGGTATTGAACCCAGGCATGCCTAACCACTGAGCTACACTCCCATCCCTTTTTGTTTTTCATTTTGAGACAGGGTCTTCCTGAGTTGCTGAGGTTTGCCTCCAACTTGAGATCCTCCTATCTCAGCCTCCCGAACTTCTGGGATTACAGGCATTTGCCACAGTGTCCAGCTGATCCTTTCTTTTATTTGCTTCTAACTATGATCTCAAGAGCAAGATCTACATCACATTAATATTCAGATCCTCAAAACTCATTTTGTTTCCTGACTCTAAGTAGGTGCTCAGTAAATGCTTACTAAATTTAATTGAGACAGATAAAACAGGCAATAAATAGTAAAACTTAAGATAGCACTTTGGTTTAGATGACAGATGGCAGTAGTTAGTGGACTTCAGTTGGGAAACTGTTAATTTTGCTTACCAGTTAAATCTTGCCTTCCATTTGGAAAAATTTGGGAGTAGAGATGGAAATTATGGAAAAAATAAAAATAATTCTTTGTTTGCACTTAAGTAGATTTATATATCTCATGAGACGGTTAATAAGTACATTTTCTACTATTTATATAAAGCTCTTTTTCTTTTTTTGTGTAAGCAAAAAAGCTTTTAATTCTCAGCTTTCAGCATGTCATTGGAGCAGAGTGGCAATACACATAATGCCAAAAATCCTATAAATTAAAAGTCGTGTGTATCATCAAATGCATGTAGGAATTGCCTCTTCCTATATTTCTATAGTTGCTTATTGAAATTAGTATGGTATTGTAGAATCCTAGAATTATTTTTTTGTTGGGGGGGTTACCAGGGATTGAACTCGGGGGCACTGGACCACTGAGCCACATCCCCAGCCTATTTTGTATTTTGTTTAGAGACAGGGTCTCACTGAGTTGCTTAGCCACCTCACTTTTGCTGAGGGTGGCTTTGAACTTGTGATCCTCCTGTCTCAGCCTCCCAAGCTGCTGGGATTATAGGCGTGTGCCACTGTGCCTGGTGCCCAGGATTCTTTAATGTTACCTTCTCCCACTAGTAGTACTTGAATAGCTAGAATTATGCTTAATAGGTGTTTACATCTCTGAACAAAGAACAACTAATGGAAAAAGAAGCATTCTAAGTGATGGACATGAACAATTCAATCTGTATGGATGATAATTTGTAATATTTAACTTGTCAAAGGCTATATGTAATATCTTTCTTGGATTTGTTTTCCAGTAATTGTTTTATTTATACTTTCATGTTTTTGTTTGTGTTTTTTCCCCCAAAATGAAACAATAAAAGGATCAGAAATCAAGATGTCCTAGAGGATGTACAAATCAGGCCAGAGGATGTTCCTTCAGATCTCAGAGTCACTAATTCCAGTATTAACCTGGAAAACTTGCTGGAAGGTCCTGCTGCGGAAATATCCAGGAAACCTCCAGGTGAAATCAGTGTTCCAGCGGACAGCTCTTTACTTTGTACTTTGTCCTCAGAACTTCATCAGGAAGCAGCTAGTAATGAGAATGACAGAAAGCCTGGTCACTACAAATCCACCTTCCGGCCAGAGGCTGGCACCAGCTCGCAGGATTCGACTCTCTTAGATCAGGAGTTGTACAACTCCTTCCATTTCTGGAGGACTCCTCTTCCTGAAATAGACCTTGATACGGAGCTAGAGCAGGACTCTGGGAAAAGCCCAAGCCCAGAAGCAGCACCCGAAGTCCCTGTGTCATGTTCTCCAAATATCACCATGGCCACCAGGAGGGAACTTGAAGAAATGATAGAAAACCTGGAGCCCCATATAGATGATCCAGATGTTAAAGGTATGCAGGTGTTAGGTTACTTCTTTATTCTAAAACTTTATGTAAAATGTGACTTTTCAAAACCTTTTTCTAGAATAATTCCCTCCTTTTAAGATCAATAGATGTGTTTGGGTTTTGTTGTTGTTGTTGTTTTGTTTTGTTACGAAGCTCTCAGGTAAGGTAGGCTCATCACCAGGTTCTTTATTGGAGTATGCAGGGTTTGTTGCTCTGCCGGTTGCCCTGCCTGTTGGAATGTAGGAAGAGGGTGGAGCAAGTGGGTCCAGCCAGTGAGGGAAGAGGCACGCTCCCTGCCCCTGGGAAGACATGGCCTTCCTGATGATTCCTGGGCCCTTTGGGGAAAGCCAAAATGTTATTTAAACCAAAAGGTGATTTTGGAAGATCCCATAAGTACAAGTCTTCGGATCTTATATTACTTTCTGAATTTTTTTATTTCCCTGTTTGTTCCAAAAACTAAAATTTCTAAACTGTCAGTTTGCCCAATATTGAGAAATGTCCATTTCTGAAGCAGATAAAATGATAGCATCAGTATCCTTTTAAAATGTAGAAAACATTATGTTCAAACTTTGAAAATTGCATTGGCATGGTCAAGTTAGCAATTGTCTTTATTTGACTTTCATTTATTGTGATTTTTTTAAGCAACTTTCTATTATAATTTTACACTTGGGAAAAATGAATATGATTAAAGGCTAACTCCTGAACTTGGTGGTTGAACATTAATTGAAAAGTAATCAGTTTCTTTTTTTTAACATTTATTTTATAAGAGTTATGGGGGTGTAATTTCTATCAGTAAAAGTCATGCTTTTGATTGTATGGGGTTAGATGGGGAAGCACAGGCAGGTAGCGCCACACCCCGGCGAGTCTCGCTCCCTCCACACCCTCTGGGTGCTGCTCTGCCCTTTCCAGAATGCTGCCAAGTCGGCACGGAGCCCTGGAGTCTGACCAGGATCAGCCCTGTGGCATGTCACTAGTTCACTCCTCTTATTTTCTGAAACCGGCATGAGCGGAAGACTGAATGTTAGCAGGGTGCTATGGTCTTCCCTCCCAGGAGGTCATTTCCGCAGAAGCCTTGGAGCTTTACTTTGTTTGCTTCCTTCTTCAGTCGCAGCTCCTGCTATGGAGTTTCACCATGTAGCAAGGGCTGAGGATTTTATTTTGTTTGCCAAACACAAATTCTGACCCAGATCTCACTTGTGTCCCCCTCCTTTCCTGTCTACCCCAGTGAGAATCAAGCACAGAATTAGACCCCAGACTAGCCACCAGTGCCTTCACTCTCTCCTGCTTTTCATTTGTCTTTTTTTATTAATTACCCACTTAAATTTGATAAAGTATTAAACTTCAGTACCTCATATTTCATTTTCTTAAACTCCATTTTTATGAAAAAAAATTGCCAGCTGGTCCTCAAGCCTGTCCTGGGAGTTCTTGTTTTATCACAGTGCCTGTTGGCTTTCATACACTCGCAGGCACTTTTAAATTGTTAATTGAAGTGTTGAATGAATTTTAATTTTTCAACAAATAAAATAGCTTCTTCCATAGTTCACTTTTTATAAAAGACTTGTGTAAGGGCTAGGGCTATAGCTCAGTGGTGGAGCACCCACCTCGCACGTGTGAGGCACTGGGTTTGATCCTCAGCACCACATAAAAATAAATAAAGATATTGTATCCAACTACAACTAAGAAAATATTTTTAAAAAATAAAATAAAAGACTTGGGTAAATGCACCTTCCAGGATATGGCTTTGTTTCCTTTCTTTTTTGGTCCTAGGGGTTGAACCCAGGGGAGCTCTACCACTGATCTACACCCCAGGCCTGTCCCACTTTTTTTTTTTTTTTTTTTGAGACAGGGTCTCACTAAGTTGCTGAGGCTGGCTTTGGACTTGTGACTGTCCTGCCTCAGCCTCCTGAGCCTAGCTTATGACCCGCGTTTCTGAAGATGGCTAATACTGTACTTTTTGACTTAACATTACATTGTAACTTTATAAGCTACAGCTGAGAGATTTCAGTGTAGATACTGTCTTGTGATCTAATCTAATTCAGCTCTGTAACCTGGTAGATTAACAGTTATCATGTTGTTCTGTCCACTGTGGCAAGGATTGCTGCACATATTTCCTTGGCAGGTTGGTCCTTCCTTCAGTAGTACTGACCGAGCACCTGTTGAGATGGTCACTGTATCAGGACTTAGGAGACGGCAGCTGCAAACCAGACAGCGATCCTGGGATTTGAGGCAGAGGAGCAGATGGTGTGGTGCTGGGGGTAGAACTGGGGCCTGAGTGTGCTGGATAGTGCACAGAGGCTCAGCCACTGAGCTGCACCCCAACTCCAGGCTGCAGAATTTTTGAGTGCTTGATTTTGTTGAGATCTGAGGGCACATATACTCTGTGTTAAATAATGCCTTAAAAGAATGGATGTTAATTTGGGGTGCTTTTTATTTTCTACTTATGCCTTTGTAGGGCAGTCATTCCTTCAAACTGTCAGAAAACAGTGATGTGTTCCAAAGGTAGAACTTAATCTGAGATTGAAAACAAAGTTCTCACCAGGGAGCACACCCTGGGAGTTGGTGGCCTCGTGGATTTCTTCTTGTTGGGCTTTGTAGGGGCTCTCACAACAGAGCTTGTCCACTGTCTGCCGGGGAAGCCCTTTCAGGACACTCATGGACACTCGGCTTCAGTCCCATCTGATCTCTTTCCTTGTAGCTGTGCTCTGGGGACAGCAAGATTTAGTGGATTTCTTCTAAGGCAGCTTTCACTTCACGGTCTCGCTGATGTCCATCTTACCTTCCTGTGAGCACGGATATTTTTTGCTGCTTTGTGGATTTGGGGTATGACATTTAGCTGTGTTTTCTTAGATAACATTGGGAGTCCTGTTTTGTGGGAACCCTTTATTGGTTAGAGCAGATAGATCCTTGTGGGAAGATCTCCGTGTAGATCCCACATGGTGAGACACCTGACTTGAAGGGTGGCTAGGCAGATCCAGGGTAGAACAGGGAGCAGCCACTGAGCAGAATGCCTCCCTTGGCTGGACCTGCCACAATGAGGTCCACACACTGCATAAGATCTGCTCACAAAGCTATTGATTTCTTTCTAGTTTGGGTCCAACTGAAGAATTAGGTCCATTGAGAGTTTATCAGAAAAGCTGTGTTGTTCACTGTTTAAAATCAGTAAATTACTGTTGGCCTTAGGAACTTCTAATGATCACAGCATGGTTGTGGAGAGTGGGAGATCCCGAAGGGTTAGCTCAGCTGTGCCGGTCCCTTCAGGAAAAGACCAAAGTTTGAAGGTTTCAGGTGGTCCCCATCTCTTTGATGTGTCTCTGGGGATTGTGTTTCTATATAGATTCATGGTTCGTGCCACCTAAAAACCTGCTGGGCGTGTGATTAAATGGCCCCGTTCCCCTCTCGGAGTGCTCTATGTTTGTCATTGGAGTTAGATGAGCTAAACCCTCATAGTCTGGAGTGATCATTTCCATTGGGAATGACAGTAGTTGGCTGTGGGTGACATATAACACTGAATCGGCTGTCCCTGTAGTAACTCCAGAGTCCTGGGGGGAGAGACACCGTTCCAGCAGCTGTCTCTCAGAGCAGCAGCCTGAGACTCTTGGTAAAGCAAGCAACAGATAGATTTCAGTGTTGCTCACAGACTCTTAGTTCTGAGTCCCTAATTCTGGGTCCTGGGGTTTCAGTCTGCACTGCGAGTGAGAGGCAAGCCTGGGTGAAAGTCTCCTTAAGTTCCTCACCATGGCCCTTTAGATCCTCCTAAAATCCTAGCAGTAGCGAAGCTGAAGATTCTGCCTTTTTCTCTGGTTGGAGAATTTAAGCTTCAATTCTGAGGATGCAGCTCTAGGTTCCATTTCAGTTTTCTGAAACAGGTAAGTTCACAGTGTAACTCATTTACATTTTTATGAACATAAAAACTTACAAAATGCACCAACACGCACATGACAATGGGAAGGATGCAGAGCACTTAGATAAGGGACCTGTGTCGGATGTTCCATAAGAGGCTGGTGTCACACTCACTTCCAGGGTGCTGGCAATGGCCAGGCATGTCCTGCCTCACTTGGCAGCGGCCACCCGTGTAATGGTATATGGTGTGGCCTGCTGTGCTGCTGTTGTGCTTCAGCTGGGGAATCTTGAAAGACGCCAGGAGGAACAGAAACGTTTGTAAAGAGAGCCTACAAATTGCCACTGAGATTCTGAGAAGAATGAGCGAGAGCATGCTCCCGCAGAACTTGCAGGAGTCAGCACCACGGTTTATTAACTTAGCCCATGACAACCTGCTAGAACAGGGCTCCCTCTGAGCGCACCTCGCATCCCCGTTGCCAGGTACTGACAGGGCGCACTGTCCAAGTGCTGCAGCCCACTAGCAGGCCATGTCATGTGCTTGTTGATCATTTTTTTGAACATGAACTTTGTATTCAAGTGGAGTGCTACTTGGAGTAGGTGCTGAGCAGTGCATTTGCTGACCCTCGCGAGAGGGGGGGGGTTAGTGAGGATGCTTTTCCTTGGCTGTGAATCCCTTGCTGAGGGGAGGCACTGCGGTCGCCAGGTTGAAGAACCACTGCTGCTGAGTTGTCCTCTTGGTTCGCTGCGAGGAAGACAGCATTTCTACAGGGTCCCTGGTCTTGGGACATGTGGCTGCTTTTTCATTGTCAAGAAGAACTAGAGCAGAGCGAAGCGGAATGAGATGGGAGAGGTGTTCAATGTTCTGAGGAGCATGCGCAGGGGCCTGTGTAGTGCCCGCTGTAACGTTGGCAGAGTCTGCGGGCTGCTGTCCTGCCAGTGGGCTCACGCACTACCAGAGGTGGTCCACTCTCTCGACTGACTCCTTTCATGTCAGACTCGTATGCAGAGCGGTATGCGGTAGCGGGTGGCGCGCCTGACCCGTGGAGGCCTATTAGCATATTAGTGGTCTCCTCTGGACGGACTAATGATTTATAATAGTAGACATTTTTTTCAGCTTTTTGATGCGGTGTAAAAACGCATCCGTCCTTTGATGGTGCCACGTGCTGTGCCGTGGAGGAGCACGCCAGAGCCCGCCCTGCTCACTGTCTCCCTCTTCTGCCTGCAGCACAAGTGGAAGTGCTGTCAGCCGCACTGCGCGCTTCCTGTCTGGATGCTCACGAGGAGACCGGCAGCGTGGAAAAGAGAAGTGACCTGCAAGATGAACCGGGTATAAATGAGCTACCAAATTGTAAACTAACTCAAGATGATTCTGTGCCTTTAATCTGCGATGCCGTTGAGGTAACGAACCACGAGGTGTTGACCGCGCGACAGCGGTTTGCCTCAGCGGCCTTGGTGGGGATGGCTGTGGCTAATCACATCTAGTTAGCACGTTCTGGGGCTGCCGGTTTACCACGTCGTCTTGCACAGAGTAAAAGCGACTGTCCACGTCCTGTCCTTGTGACGCTGTGCTGTAGTGAATGCCTGGGGAGTGCCCCAGTCCTGCCTGGGGCCATATGGTGGGCTTCATGCTAACGTAGCTCACTGCAGTGAAATAGTCTTACTGGAAACAAAGCCCTTTATTAAGAATAATTAACTCTTCCCTTTTCTTTTTGGAGAGGTGCTTTGTTTCTGGTCGGACCATTTCACTGCAGCAAGCAACACAGTGTTCTGAGAAGATCGGGACTTGAGGCCACGTTGCGGAGGGCCAGTGGCATTGTCTGGACTCGAGTGTGAGGGTGGGTACTGTTATGAGCCTCGTCGTCACTGCGCTCTTGTGAATCCACATGGTCCTTCCCTGGTCTCCCACGACAGCCCCAGCAGCCAGCGGCAGTTGCTCTGTCCCTTCTCCCTGGGTGGTTTAAAGGCAGAGAGGGAACATGCCACTCATTGCCAGAATCCAGTGGCCCCAGGTCCTAGTGGCTCAAGTGATAAGCTCAGGAAAGCGCGCTCTTACTCTTTGGGGACGGCAGGTTCTTGGAGCTCTGGTGCATTTGCTTTAGTGTTTGTCGGGTGACGTCTGGTGTGTCAGAGATCTGTAGAACACCAGTGCTCTGGAGGGAAATGCCAACTGTTTGTTGGAGTTTTGACTGCTGTGCTATATCTGCATTTTAGATGGTTTTTTATTTGTTGGCTTTGTGTGAAGGGGAGTTCTGTGGTTAAAAGTAGATGTTTCTGAATTAGATATTAAAGAGCCAAGAACAAACAGAAGAGACACTGTATATGACACCCAGTGGCTTCTCGAACAGTTGACTGAAAGAAGACTCGGAGTACTGTTTTATGAATGAGCTAATTCAAAATATTTAGTCCATTGCAAAACTATTTTCAAATCTGCTTCTTTAAAAAGTATTTTTTTTTTTTAGTTGTAGATGGACACAATACCTTTATTTTATTTGTTTATTGATTTTTTTCAATGTGATCCCGAGGAGGGAACCCAGTGCCTCACACAAGCTAGGCAGAGTGCTCTACCACTGAGCCCAGCCCCAGCCCCTCAGATGGACTTTTTAATCACTCTCATTTTCCTGGAGTGAACATTCACAGATTGAGCAGCTTCTTAGCAAGCTTGCTTTTAAAGCAGAGGAGGTTCTCACGGGCCTAGGGCTGGGCTTGTGTGTACTCATGGTGCTGGGGATCAAGCAGGGCCTTGGGTGTGCGAGGCAAGCGCTCTGTACGGAGCTGAGCTGTACCCAGCCCAAGGCCATATGTGTAGAGATTCTTAAAAACCTCAAGAGTTGATATGTGTTCCTATCTGTATGGCAGCCTTGAGAGGTAAGTAGCCTAGTAAAATGGTTTTAATGAGGACAACTTGGAGGAGAAGGGCTCTCTAAGCATGTCTGTTTCCCAACAGTGCGTGGACTCCACTCCTCACTATGCCCATGACGACTCGGACATGAGCACCAGCAGTGGCTTCAGCCCTGAGGAGGAGAGGCGGGCCAAAGTGCAGGTGAGCCCCGCTGGGTGGGATTGGGGGGATCATGCTGGGCGAGGACACACAGCAGGGAACCTCCCCCAGGGCCATCCCCGCCAGGTTCCCTCACAGACCTTCACAGGTCTGTGAGCACACGGGTACCCCTTTTCACCTCTCAAGAGAAGCAGGATCATCCCAGGCCACCACAGTGTGGCCTTATCTGTAACTTAGCTTTTAAATTTAGTAATTAATTCTAACTGGTCTTTATGCTGTTTATTGTTTAAGATCTTAATTAGCTCTAGTTTTGCTTTGTACACACACACGTTTTCCTTAGTATGTGTTTCTTATCTCTTTGCAATTACTAATAGCCTAAAATTCAACATTAAAATCCAGGTGTTTAAAAGTGGCGTGGTAGAACACTTGCCTAACACGTGAGGCCCTAGGTTTGATTCTCAACACCACATATAAAATAAAGGTCCGTTGACAACCAAAAAAGTACTTTAAAAAAAATAAGTAATTTTTATCTGATTTATATCTAAACTGCTGAAAGTACATTTAAATGCTCAAAATGTGTTACTGTCCTCTTTATTCATTAGGATGTTGTGCCTCAGGCTTTGCTAGATCAGTATCTGTCTATGACGGACCCCTCTCGTGCACAGACGGTTGACACTGAGATTGCTAAGCACTGTGCGTACAGCCTCCCGGGCGTGGCCCTGACCCTTGGCCGGCAGAACTGGCACTGCCTGCGAGAGACCTATGAGACCCTGGCCTCGGACATGCAGGTGGGTGAGGCTGAGGTGGGACCAGGCACCCTGTACACACAAGGCCCACATTTTTTGGCTTTTAAAGCCTAGAGAGTTTCTGTTTCAGTCAATCTTATATGGGTGAGCTTAAAGGTCATGTCAGAGAGTGTTTTGCATCAGGATTCCAGCGTCTGGCCTCTGGAGTGTATCGCAGGGCTTCATTTGAATGGAACCACAGGGGCCCCATCTCCATAGAGTACTAGGTCCTCTGCCTTGGAGTTGATGGTCTCCATTCCACAACATTCCCGGGGCTCCTGTGCCCGCCTGTCCCCTCTCCTCATCAGACATCTCTGCCTCCACCTGTTATGTGTGAACCTGAGCGAATGGGTATAAGTCAAGTGTAGGGGCTGCTGTGAAGCTGTTGGTGGAAATGCTTCTGTAGGTGAAGTTTTAAGTCACAGTGTCAGTTTTTAAATTAAGGCCATGTGGAGGAAAAGATGTTTTTAACTTAGTTTCCTAGCAAATGAGATTTCTGTTGAGTTCTTTTCCAAGGGCTGTACACAAAAGATTTTCCTATTCTTGTATTTAAGGTGTCAGTTCCATACAAACAAATTTTATTGGTTTTTATCTAAGACTTGAAACAACTTCTGAAGATTCAAGTGGGATGGAGCCAGGTAGCCTTTGAGTCCTGTGGACATCAGAAAATCAGGGACCTAATGGTCACAGAGTGGCAAAACTGGTCCATTAGGGATTCCCCCAAGCATCATTTTCTTCATAAATGAAAGGGAAATGGAAAGCAAAAAAAATATATATTTTTTAATTCTCATAATAGACGTTTAAAATTTAGCATCCATTATTTCTACTATTATGTGTTTGCTCTTATATTTTGAGATTAATATTCAAAGTACTGTGCACTTGTATTTAACTTGCTAACGTAGCTTTTGTTCTGCAGTGGAAAGTCCGAAGAACCTTAGCATTCTCCATCCATGAACTTGCGGTTATTCTTGGCGATCAGTTGACAGCTGCGGATCTGGTTCCAATTTTTAATGGATTTTTAAAAGACCTTGATGAAGTCAGGATAGGTGTCCTTAAACACTTGCATGATTTTCTGAAGGTAACTTTAAAACTTTTCACATAAAACATAATGAAATTTCAATATAAATCTAAAATTTTGTTTTATGTTTTGTGTCTTTGGTGATCAGCAGGATTTCTGTGTGTTCCTTTATAAGGAAATACACCCCTGAGTTGGTGGTAAGATGTGACTTGAGGGGGAAAAAAAGCCTCATTCTGATAAAGTTTGCTCGTGTCATTTAATTTTTTTAATTCAAATTTATGCCAACATTCATTTTTAAACAAATGTGTACAAACATGTACCGTTTTCTTTTTTGGTGTTGTAGAATAAGATACACGTTTAACCTCTTAGGAACCGTGGGCTTGTGTTCTGTGGCCTTCCAGGAGTGTATGCTCCTTTGACACTGGCCCTCTGCTGTCCTGGGTGGGGGCCTGGGTTCATAGATGGCCTGCTTCTCAGACTGTCACCTTGAACTAGTTGTCCTGGGGATGGAACCCAGGGCCAGCCCCTCTGCCACCACCCATCTTAAAGTAGTTTGAATTAGAAAAGTAATTGTATATGGAAGAAATTATAATCCTGCTTTTGGGGAAAAAAAACTGACTTTGTTAGACTATTTTATACAGAGCAGACTGAAATTTTTTTGTTTCAATAATGTCCTTTATAGCTTTTATCCCTTTAATTCAAAGTCCAACTAGGAAGCACATGTTGAATTTAAATGTTTTAGCTCTTCCTCAAAACATTTTCCCTATTTTTTTGTTTTGTTTTGTTTTTTGGTGGGGTACCAGGGTTGCACCCAGGGGCACTTAGCCACAAACCCAGCCATGTATTTATTTATATTTTGAGAGAGGGTCTTAAGAAATTGTTTAGGGCCTTGCTAAATTGCTGAGGCTGATCTTGAACTTGGAATCCTCTTGCCTTGGCCCCCCAAGCTGCTTGGATGACAGGCGGGTGCCTCTGTGCCTGGTCACATGACTTCTCAGTGCCACTGACATTTTGTGAGAGTCCAGCCAGGTGTTCTGCATGTTACCCCCTGGTTTGGATTTGTCTAGGTGTTGCCATGCAGCTTGATTCTGATTAAGCCGGGGCTTTCACAGGCATATGTCTACCTGGTCTTCCTGGGTGAGTTGTCAGTTATTTTCCATGTTTTGCCTTAGGGTGACATGGTGTCGGCCCTTGTATTGCTGGTGACGTGTCTGGTCATGGCATCTGTTCGATTCCTGCATTGTGAACCTTTCACCCTTGGGATCAGCAAGAAATTGCTGAGCGGATGCTGTTGAAGTCTTGACATCTTTTTCCCCAGAAAAGATGCGTGGTCCTTTCATCTCCCTTTCAAAGCGCTCTCCAGTGTGGCTGCGGACTTAGAATTCACTTACTTGGCGTCTCGTGGCCCGTGTCTGTCTGAGCCTGGGCTGTGGGGGCTGGAGTGTGGAACTGTCTATGGGCAGGCCTGTGCGTCGAGCCCACCGTGCACTGGGCATGGGCACCTGTCTGTCGGGCTTTTTCAGGAGACAGGAGACAAGAAGTTGTTTTGCTCTGAATTATTGAGTTTGCTTTTGAAATTGAAGTGAATTGTCCAGTACTTGTAAATGTGGAAGGTGGTGGAGAGCCGCTTGGCCCGGCTCTGGCCCTTCTTCTCCTCCCACTTCCACATCACTTCCTCGGCTGGCGTGAAGGCTCATTCTGTGCAGTGCTGACAGCTGGTCGCTCCCGTGTCCTACAACACTCGTGGGATAGTTTGGGAATGACTCCTGGTCAGGGGGCTCTAGCAATGCCCACAGGTGTCGTCAGCGTTTCCTCGGGCTCCACCGGTCCTCCGGCTGTGCCCCTGTGGGGCGGGTGTCTGCTCTCGGTCGGCCCGTAGGCACGGGCAGAGCAGTTGTCGGGTGCGTTTATCTTTTTGCTCAAATCTTCATTAAGCACCTACTCTGTGAGACAGGGCGTTCACTGGCCTTGTCACACATGTGGGGGCAGTCACTGTTTCGGGGTGCATGTGAGGGGAGCCCAAGGGTAGTGCAGGCCTGCTGCAGCCTCGAGGGAGCCAAGACTTCTTCCAGAGCAACAGTGGCTCTGCAGGCCAAGTGGGTCACTTGGGAAATCGAGTCGAGGACCTCTGCTACACGGTGCCAGCGGGCCCTGCATCTCTAGAGCACTTGGCAGCCACACTCGAGTCCACTCTGCAGCAGGCCAGGGGCAGCACCTCTCCTCGTCCTGGTGAGTGAGACGCTGTGTTTTGTGCGCAGCTCCTTCACATTGACAAGAGGAGAGAGTACCTGTACCAGCTGCAGGAGTTCCTGGTGACCGACAACAGCAGGAACTGGCGCTTCCGTGCGGAGCTGGCTGAGTAAGTCGGGCTGCCCTCCTCTCTCCCGCTTGGAGCAGGGCCAGGTCTCTGGCAGTTCCTTGGGCACTTCTTGGGGTGCAGGGCTCCATCTGCTGTGAGAGAGGTGCAAGCCGCCCTGGCCCCCAGGCTCGCTGTGGCATGTCACCCTTCCGTGGCGTTGGCCTCTCCTCTTGCTAGCATGCCACCCCCACCCCATGGTAACTGGGGCTTCTCCCTGCAGCAGGCGACATTGGCTGGATGTGAGCCAGGGGCCTTTGCTCAGGAAGGCTTCCCACCCCCACTGGGGTACAGCATGTGCCTGCCCTCCCTAGTGCTTCCTGTGAGCCTATGCCCATGGCCTCCCTCAGGGGCCTGGGGCTTTCCCTACATGTGAGAAAAGGCCCCAGAGCGCCCTGTGCCACCCAGTGTTGTTGACACCTGAGGGACCTCCCTCCTGACCCAGGGGAGAGGACCCTGTGGGCGACAGTTTATAAGTAGGCAAGCACCTGTGTCCGGCACCTTCCAGCCACTGTGTAAGCCCACACCTGGCCTGGGAAGCCGGCTGCCTTTCCGGTTGCTTCGTCTCACCTGTGGCAGCAGGCACCTCTTCCACCCACACGTTACGCAGGCCAGACTATTGGTGTGTCCCATTTGTCATTCTGGGAAGTAATGCTCTTTGATGTCCTAGAGGTCCTCAGGTTCCCCCAGACAGGATATGCAGTTTCGGGGGGGACTCCCTGGAGGCTGCTGGAGTCCCAACAGGTGCATAGTGGCCCCCTGTTGTGACAGGAGTACAATAGACCCCTTGTTCTGCTGAACTTCCTACTGAGCACACGTGTTTGCTGACGGGGTTTCTCAGCTCATCCTATGGGAAATGTGCCAGGCTCCAGCTAAATACTCCGGGAAGGGCTTTGCGCTTTCTCAGTCCTCATGTGCCTTACTCTGTCCTGTGTAGCTGTCACAAAACACGGGATGCTGGCCAGTGTGTAAAGGAAAGTTTATGTGCTCAGAATTCTGGAGGCTGGTCAGTGTAAATGGTGGGTGCTGCTACCTGGCTCTGTCACATCGTGGCACTGAACAGCAAGGGAATGAGCCACCATTTGAGCCAGAGGCCAAGGGGCCAGGCTCACTCCTGTGATGACCACCCTCTGGGAATTCACCAGGCCAGGGAGACCTGGCCATTCCCACGAGACATTGGGCCTCCACTGGTGGGGGCAGCGCACCATGATCTGGTCACCTGCCCCTGGCGCCACCTCCCAGAGGTGCCGCCACCTCATCACTGTCACTTAGGGGCCATGCTTCCAGTGTGGACCTATGGGAACA
Organism: Spermophilus citellus; assembly: GCF_964194105.1. Taxonomy (NCBI): domain Eukaryota; kingdom Metazoa; phylum Chordata; class Mammalia; order Rodentia; family Sciuridae; genus Spermophilus; species Spermophilus citellus. The sequence goes on along the minus strand of NC_138198.1, from coordinate 14,410,308 downwards.
AGCCACAGGACAGAGGGCCCAGAATTCCACAGCTTTGTGCTCCTGGCATTTTGTGGGAAGACATCACCTCGAGCCGCGGTGCGGAGTGTGCATCCTGGCGACCACAGGCTGTGGTGGTCTGGGTGGGGAGGCCTGCTGTGTCCCTGGCGTGGCTCTGTCCCGTGGTGCAGTCTGAGACGAGTGGCCTGTGTTTACTTGCCGTCTGTGTCTGGACATTGGCTGGCTCTTGATGTCCTGATGTCCGTCTTTGTAGGCAGCTGACCTTGCTCCTGGAGCTGTACAGTCCCCGGGACGTCTACGACTACCTGCGTCCCATAGCCCTGAGTCTGTGCGCGGACAAGGTCTCCTCGGTCCGCTGGATCTCCTACAAGCTGGTGGGTACATGCCCTGGCTTCCTGGCAGATTCCGCTCCCCGGCTCTCAGCAGAGGCTGGCCTCACTGTCCGTGCTCCCTGCAGGTCAGCGAGATGGTGAAGAAGCTGCATATGGCCACACCCCCGACCTTCGGCGTGGACCTCATCAATGAGCTGGTGGAGAATTTTGGCAGGTGCCCCAAGTGGTCTGGGCGACAAGCCTTTGTCTTCGTCTGCCAGGTGAGCAGGCCCAGGGGTGCCCCCTGGGGATCGGCCTGGCGCCCTGGCTGGCCACCCCCATCTTCCTCACCCCTGCCTCCTCACTGCTGGGGACAGAGCCCACCAGTGGCCTCTATGTGGCTCCTGGTCTCTGCCAGTCCTTCCCTCACTTCCAGCTGGGCACCTTCCCTGGTGACAGTACGCACGCTGTTGCGCCGTGGGGCACCCCACGTCCATGCGCTCCCGCACGCCCTGTGCGCCAGAGCCTGCCCCGACACCCTCCTGTGCCCTCCTCCAGACTGTCATCGAGGACGACTGCCTCCCCATGGAGCAGTTTGCTGTGCACCTGATGCCACACTTGCTAACCCTGGCGAACGACAGGGTCCCCAATGTCCGAGTGCTGCTCGCCAAGACCCTGAGACAGACTCTGCTGGAGAAGGGTAGGTGGAGAGGGCTGGAGCGTGCAGCGAGCACCAGGCTCAGGATGGCCAGGAGCCCCACGTGTATAGGAGTGCTCTGGTAGCAGGGCACGGGGCGCAGCCATAACGGGCTCCTCATTAGTGCTCTGTGCTTTTTTTTTTTTATTTTTAATCTTGGGCACTTACCATTTTTACAGCTGAAAACAGTGATGGGGGCGGGTGCTGGCATGTGGCTGTGTGCCAGTTGCTGCCTGTGCACACCGTGTGGCTGTGGGGCCAGGCTAGCTGGATGCAGTGGTGCACGCCTGTAATCCAGCAACTCAGGAGGCTGAGGCAGCAGGATGGCACATTGTTGGAGGCCAGCTCCAGTAACTCAGGCCCTGTCTCAAAAATTAAAATTTTTAAAAAAGGGTTGAGAATGTAGCTTAGTGTAGAGCACCCCTGGGTTCAATCCCAGTACCACACACTGCACCCCGCCCCCCACACACACACACGTAAAAATGTAAAAGGATAAAATGGCTAGAGAAGAAGGGTTTGGCTTGGTTTTTAGAGAGAATGTGTGTGTGTTGGGGGGGGGGGGGTGTTGGCAGTGTTTTAATGGCTAAAAAGCAGTTTTTGGGGCGGTGGGGGAGGGAATTGAACTCAAGGGCACTTGACCCCTGAGCCACCTCCCCAGCCCTATTTTGGATTTGATTTATTAGAGATGGTCTCACTGAGTTGTTTAGGGCCTCACTTTTGCTAAGGTTGGCTTTGAACTTGAGATCCTCCTGCGTCAGCCTCCTGAGCTGCTGGGATGACAAAGGGCATATTGTGTTCATGTCTTTCTTAGTTTTCATATTCCTTAGCTGATCTTTTTCTCCTTTTTTCCCTAATTTGTTGTCATTAGTCATAACCAGCAGTAGACTGCATTTTGACACATTGTACCTACATGGAGTATAGCTTCTCCTTGTGGTGGAACATGCTGTAGAGTCACACAGGTCATGTGGTCAGTGAACACAGGTGCCAGTGTCTGATTCACTCTGCTGTCCTTCCTACCCCTGGACCCCCTCCCTTCACTTCTCTCTGCCCCATCCTCCCCAGCTGCTCTAAATGAGATGCTCCATGTCATAAGGACATGTGATGCCCCATGTCACACGGCCTGTGCGACACTGGTAGGCAGGCCCTGTTGGTGGTAGCTGGACTTCCTCCTTGCTGACGGTGGCTGTCGATGCCCGCCTGTCCTTGCAGAGTACTTCCTGGCCTCTGCCAGCTGCTACCAGGAAGCGGTGGAGCAGACCATCATGGCCCTGCAGATGGACCAGGACAGCGACGTCAAGTACTTTGCCAGCACCCACCCTGCCACTACCAAAGTCTCCCAAGACGCCACGAGCACAGCCTCCTCGACCTACTAGGTGCCCGAGTCCTCCTGCCTCCCCGAGGCTGCGCCCTGGGCGGGGCAGAGGGAGGGAGGATGGACCCTCCCCTTGCAGACTCCACCGCAGGCGCCTGGCCCACACCGAGAGCAGGGTGAGTCAAGAGCAGTCCAGTAGACACGACTATCTTGACTTCAAGGGAAGTAACTTCTCAGAGGATTATAACTGTCACCGAAGCCTTAACTCCTTCGTCTTCCTGACTGACGACACTTGAACCGCAGGCGTCTCCCCTGTGGCCGGGACTGGCTCCCCCAGAGCTGCGCTGCTCTCTCCCTGGTCACTGAGATCCTCGGAGCCAGAGGCCATGCGCACCCAGGCGGAAGACCTTCAGCATTGCTGTCTGCCGCTGGGCCAAGAGTCCCGCTGGGCGCAGGAGGAGGAGGCTGTGGGCGGGTCTCCCAAGGGCTGAGGCTGACACTGCAGTGGAGTCTGATTTTAACTCAGATGCAGCATATTGCTGTGCACACTTACAGACGTTTGCTGATGTCTCTGTCCTGGAGTTTCTCATGCTGGTCATGACTGAAGGAGATTTCTTAGCACGCATATTGTTACGTCGGGGTTTTTAACTTGATCATGGTCAGCTCCGAGGGGCGACTTTTCTTCACATGCTGTACATACCTGTGACCACTCTTGGGAGTGCTGCAGTCTTAATCATGCTGTTGGAACTGTCGAGGCACAAGTTCTCTTGTCCAAATAAAGTTTATTAATAAGATCTATACAGAGAGGCGTTTACACTTTGGATTGTTTTCTAGATGTCTACAAATAAATGCAATTTGTGACCTGTATTAATGATTTAGTATAAATGGGGAAACTAGATTAAAATATTGGTCTTTTAAATAGCGCGGTGGTCTGTCTGGACTCTGCCTGTGTTGTCTGCTCGGGTGTCCTCTTGGCAGAGGCCAGGCCTCCTGAGCTTCCCTCCGCAGCCTCAGGTGACCAGAACAGGATGCTAACCCGGGCGTCTCGGCCTCGTCTGTAAAGTAGGGTCAGTACCTGCCCTTCCCACAGGAGGCCATCATAGGTGCTTCTAGAAGGTGCCGTGTGTACACCTGGCGTCCCCCGAGCCCAGGGTGAAAGCCCGGCACTCCCTGGTGGTGGTGCTGCTTACGCACGGTGGGGACTCCAGGAAGTGGGCCCTGGGTGGGGTGGGGAGGTACCGGCTGCCTCCCGTGTGACCGGCCTTGGTTTGTTCTTGCTTCATGGGCCTTGGGGTGGGGGGCGTCCAGGCGAATGCCAACCAGCAGATGGGTCCCACTGGGTCCCAGAGCGGGCATCAGAGCAAGAGCGCAGTGGGGCCTCCCGATGTCCCTTAGCCGAGATCCGAGGTGCAGGCTTCCTGCTATTCCCACCGTGATGCCCTCTTCCCTCAGGACTCGGCCCTGTGCACTGCACTGTGTCCTACACAGCTGCCTTTTAGAAGGTGGCAGTGGAGACGTGCACTTGCGTGGAGAGCTCATGCCTGGGGTGTCAGAGTGCCCAGGCCAGTTCTCTAGCTTGGTGCTGCTGCCCTCCAGTCCCCTCTTGGTTTCCCCGTGTGACCTCAGTTCCCACGTGAGTGGACACAGGCACCGCGTCATTTAGCAGCTCCCATCAGCGCGTCCCAGGTTCTCCCATGCTGGGCCAGCTGACGAGCCCCTCTCTGGCCTCCCCTCGGCTGCTGGTGGCTGTGGTGTGCATGGTGAGCTGAGGGATGGCCTTCCTTCAGGAAGGGGCGCTGGGCCCTGTCCACTGTGCAGCCCTCACTACACAGGCTCTACTGAGAGAGAAAACTGGGCATCTAAGCAGCATGGAACCGTGCAGAGAGGGGACATGTGTCCAGAGCTCATGAAATCTCCATCCAGGATGCAGAAAAACCAGCAAACGTAAAAAGGTGACATTCCCATAACAGTTGTCTGCGCTGGCATGGTGGCCACACCTGTCATCACAGCCACTTGGCCAAGGCAGGAGAGCGGGTTGTAGGCCAGTCTGGGCAGCCTAGTCAGCCCCTGTCTCGAATACGGGCTGGGTGGTAGCTCAGTGGTAAAGGGCCCGGGGTTCTCTCCCCAGTACCAAGGACAACAAACAGCATGTAGTGCCAGGCACAGTGGCCCACGCCTGTCACCCCAGGACTCGGGAGGCTGAGGCAGGAGGATGGCAAGTTCAAAGCCAGCCTCAGCAACAGTGAGGCCTAAGCAACTCAGGCCCTGTCTCTAAATCAAATCTAAAACAGGGCTGAGGTGTAGGGGTTGAGGGCCCTGGATTTAATCTCCAGGTCCCCCCCCAAAAAAAAAACCCACCATGTAAATAATACAGATGGGAATGAATGCGTAATAGGGTCTAATGCAGGAGCTAATCTGAGACCGTCCTGAGCCACGCGGGGCTTTTGAGAAACTCTGGGGATGGAGAGGACAGCCACATCTTTCAGTCCCCCAGGAACTGGTGTGACTGCAGTTTCCCACCCCCAGCCTCCCCTGGCAGCACCCACCTGCCCTTCCCTTGTTTGGGAGGAGGAAGTGTGTCCACCTGGACGGGTTCCCTGTGGCCCTTGCCGACTCCCCAGGAAGCCAGGCTACCTGCTCGGCTGCTTGAGGGGCGCGTGAGCTGTGTCCTGAAGTCCCAGCGGTACCTGTCAAGTTTCTTCTAGAACCCTCTCACTCCCAGGGTCAGCCATGCCTGAGTGGTACAGTGGTCAGTGTGCCTGCCTCTGGAAGGGATGCCTGCCTCGGGGGTCTGCAGCCATGGGGCAGGGACGCCTCCTTGGGGCTTGTCAACCTCTCTGGTGTGACACCTGCTCCCTTCTCTTGGTTGACAGAAGTCCCCCTTTACATTGGGCCAGTCTATGTCCAGGGGAGCGGGTTGTGCCTGGCCTGGGAAGGTTGGGGCAAAAGTCCCCAAACAGTTCAGGGGCTGCGTGGTCATCAAGACTGTGCTGACCGCTGTGGAGAGAGAACACGGGCAGGCCCAGCCCCTGGTGCGCAGGGACGCTTCTGTGGACAGTTCAGGATGGAACTGATGATGAGGCAAGGGAGGAAAAGAGCAACTCCAAGCTCAACGTGGGTTTGGGGGGGCTTCTCACTGAGCCACCTCCCCCGACTGTTCTTAATTCTTTTTGATGATTTTTAGTTGTAGATGGACATAGCACCTTTATTTAGCTAGTTTTATGTAGTGCTAAGGATGGAACCCAGTGCCACACACTGGGCCACTACCCCAGCCCCCTTTCTTAATTTTGAGACGGGGTCTCACTGAGTTGCTGAGGCTGGCCTTGAATTTGAGATCCCCCTTCCTCGGCCTCAGAATCACTGGGATCCCAGGTGTGCGCCACCCACCCCCAGCTTCAGTCAGTTCCTGTGTTGTGTGACTGTTTGTTCCACACTGGATGTCAGTAATTGTCACTAATTGGCTGCCAGGCAGCTGCGAGTAGCATTTTGACCTGTTCATGAGAAAATAGGGCACAGTTCACAGTTCTTAACAGAGATCCTTGAGTCAGACTTGTCCCCAGCAGATGCCAGCACAGTGCAGGGCCAGCCTGGCCCCAGGAGCTAAGGTGTGGAGGACAGGGGACAGGGAGGGCTCGGGAGGTGGGTAGCGGGACCACAGGCTCTGCTGGGTGGCTTAGTTGTTGTGTTTGCCTTTATTTTTAGATGGACGCAACCTTTATTTATTTAGTTTTATGTGGTGCTGGGGCTCGAACCCAGGGCCTCACGTGCCAGGCGAGTCCCCAGGTTAGCTGGTTCTGAAAGCTGGTGACATTGGTGATTGAGGAGAGCGTTCGGCCATGTTCCCGTGTGTCAGTGGCTGGGGACCCCCTCAGATGCAGACCCCATCTGTAGGTCTGGGTGGGCTGAGACCTGGTTCCCAGGGAGACTCTGATAGCCAAGCCCAGGAGGAATGTGCTGCTGTGGCACTCGCTTCTCAAAGCACGAGGATGTCTATCCACTTTCACTGGCCCTGTGTCGAGGCTCACGACCCCTGGGGAGGCCCACTCTGCCTACCCACATCATGGCAGCCCCTGGCTCCAAATCAGGCTGTTCACACTGGCATTTTAAGTTGGGGGCAGAGAACTGGGGGTTCTGCTTCCCACTCCCCTCTGACCTCCCTCCGACCTCCCCTCCAACCTCCCCTCCAACCAGGTCCTGGGGTGCCCTGCACTTGGTCCCACACTTGGTGGTCCTAATTGCTCTTCTCAACCAGCCTTTCCGGTCATCCTGGTCATCCTGACCTGGACCATCTGCCAGTGGAGACAGCAGGATGGTCAGACCTGGCAAATCAGAACACAAGGCCCGGTTCCAGTCGCCCAAGACTCAGGAGTACAAGAGATCATCCCTGCTGGCTGAAGCGCAGGCGAGGGGCATCCACACGACAGGTCACCCCTAAGAAGGGCAACGTGGTGAGCAGGCTCAGGCCCAGAACCTGCCCCACGCCCTCCTCGGGGGCCCTCCAGGGGGCAGACACCCAGGACGGCCTGGCTGAGCCTGCAGGGCCACCAGCCTCGCCTCCCAGCCTCCTCTCCAGAGCAGACGGCGCCTGCTGTGCAGCCTCTCTTCACCCTAAGGCCTGACCACAGGCGGTCATGTGGGGCAAGGTTTTTAAAAGTCCCTAGCTTTCCGGGAAGGTAGCCTTTCAAAGAGGAAGCCCTGGCCCTCTCCGCTTATAGCTGGCACTTAGCCATCCCTGTCCATCTCCCTGCTCTGACCTCATGGCTAGTGGTGACTGCAGAGATGGCCATGGCCCATGGCAGGCCATCAGCGTCCCTGCCATGCTGTCCTGGGTGCGGCTGACAAATGAACCATCATCTTGTTCTCTCTGGCTCTGGGACATTGTGATACAGTGATAAGTCAGACTCTCATCTCGCAGGGGACGACTTGAGGATAATGCTGACAACCTGCGCTGGGGACACATGTGTACACCTCTGCCCTGTTAAACAGCTGGGGAGGTTGCGAAGGGTGGGCACATAGTTCCTGTAAGGCCCAGGCTCTGCTGGACACGCGGCCCTTCTCTGGAAGCCATTTGCTGGCAGAAGACTGCCCACAGCTCAGTGCCTCTTAGCAGCACTGCCAAGTGTCGGCTCAGCCACCCAAGTCAAGCACTGTGGGAGCCAAGAGGGACGGGACGGATGCCTGGGGCCTGTGGGCGCAGCAAATTCAGGGACGCCAGAGGACGCAACAGACAGCAGATGTGACTTTGATACTGTGGATACACCTGATGCTCCTCCCGCCTCTACTGTACTAGAAAACCTTCTTTTGTATCATGCTAATGTAACAGCGAAGTCCCCAAACTAAAGAGGGAGAAGCCATCAAGTTGCAGGCGTGTGGGGGAGGGAGGAACACAGCAGCAGCTCTGTCTTTATGCTCCACCAAAGGAGCCGTGGGCAAGACTTAAGGACTCCTTCAGGTCCCTTCCTGGCACTTCACGGGTCTCCTCAGTCCTAGCACAGAAGTTTCTCATCATACGTGCTGGGACAATGTCCATCTACCTTGTTTTGAAGTCTTTGCTTTCTCCATGACTCAAGCCCTTCCCCCTGGACCTTGAATGACAGCAAGGAGCACGAAGTTCCTGCATCGCAACCAGAAACACATAATGGAACATTCCAGAAAGCCCAGTCTGCTGCCTGGTCAGCCTGGCTATGCTCCAAAGGTGGGTTTGCTTTTAAGGTATTCTAGTATTCATTGTACCTAGTGCTGATTCAATAAAGACTGTCAAATAAAAAGAAATGTATTCTACAGCAGAGAAGAAGTTGCAGTGAAAAAAAAGTCACACAGGCACTAGGTCCCATCTTGGAATGCTATACACAGAGCTTAACGGGTGATTCTGGTGGAAGCTCAGAAGTTAGAATGCCAACAGGACTATGGACAGTAAAGACTGGGCTCATGAGGTTTCAGAGGAGGACAGCTCTATTATGTTCTGGCAAATAAGTTGTCTACATTTTATGTCCAACTTTCTGTGAGATTGAATTTAAAAGTGATGGACTGACACGTGGTGGCACATACCTGTCATCCCAGTGGCTCAGGAGGCTGAGGCAGGAAGATCGCAAATTCAAAGCCAGCCCCAGAAACTTAGCAGGGCCCTAAGCAAGTTAGCAAGACCCTGTCTCTAAATGGAAAAAAAAAAAAAAAAAAAAAGGTTGGAGATGTGGTTAGGTGATTGGATGCCCCTGGGTTCAATCCTTGGTATTAAAAAAAAAAAAGAAAGTGATGAACTAACAGAGGAAATTTCAAGGTAGCCCAGCATTCAGGGGGTGGCTTGGATATTGCTGGTGACTTTTAACCATGTTTACTGCAGTCATCAGGAGCAGAAGGGTTTTAGAAACTTGCAGTTTGGCCAGAAAAGTGCAAGTAAAACTGGGCTGAAGAAGATGTAGTTGTTATGGTCATTAGAGGGGTTACAGAGAAGCTGAGCACTTCACCCAGAAACATCAGGCAGAAAGTGGCAAGACTACATCCACCTCAAGCTCAAAGGTGTGAAAGTAAAAATTCCTTTGAGAAAAGACCAGCGGGGTGCCCTGCTTGCAGAGCAGCTAGGAAAGTGTCTCACAATGCTCAGCCACCAGGTGCTCAGGCACTGCAGCTGGGTCCCGGCTACTGCAGAACCATGTGGCTGGTTCTGCAAGAAAACAGGGTGCTGGATGCAGGGGTCCTGGAGGCTCCCACCAAGCTTCAGAGGAAGGCCTGGGGCCAGGCAGAGCACAGAGGACCGGAGTCCTGTGGCTGCTGCTGACAGGGCAATGCATGGACACGTGGGAGGGAAACCAAAGCTGTGGAACCACCTGGAAACAGGTCACATGGGCCACCACCAAGGCCACAGGGACAAACCCCACGACCTTGGAGAGAAGTGGAGCAGGTCACAGGTGCGAAGCTGGCTGGTGTGCAGCTGTCCCTACACTTGCTTACCAGCTGGTTTCAATCTTCGTCCCATCCCAGCCCCCCATGCCTGGCTTCTCCCCTTCGGGATGGAGGTTTACTCTATGCCATTGTATATTAGGCACATGTGACTTGTCCTTCAACTTTTAAAGAGGTTCGTGCTGAGAGTTTGAGTCTGAGGAGGTTTGGGATTTGACATTGGGGTAACGCTGAGACTGTTAAGAGTAAGGGGAATCTTGGGCTGGGCTGGGCTCAGCCGCAGAGCACATGTGGCCCTGGATTCGCTCCTCAGCACCACATATAGGTAAATAAATAAAGGTATTGTGTCCACCACAACTAAAAAAATAAAAAATTTAAAAAAAAAAACAGCATATGGGGAACCTCTTGGCAACACACTGCATGGGTTCTGCACTGTGAGATGGGCAAGAGCTTTGGAGGGCTAGGGTTGAAGGGTTATGGCTTAGACATGAGATGTCCCCCAAAAGTTCATGTGTGCGGCAACTCGAGAAGTTTCAGAGGTGAAATTAGATAACGAGGGATGTGACCTAACGAGTGGATTAATTCACTGACATGGATTAACCAGGTGGCCACTTCGCTTAGGTAAGGTGTACTGGCCAGAGCAGGTCCTGCCATGGCAGGTCTTTTGTACCTGGTGAGCAGGGCACTGTCTGCTTCCTGTGCCACGACGCTCTGCATCACCCTGAGTCCAGGCATACGGTGTCAGCTGACCATGGACAGACCTCCGAAACACGTTTCCTCCTCTAGGTTATTCTGCCGGCTAGTCTGGCCACAGCAGTGGAAAAGCTGACCACACACACACATATCGACCTCTGGTCTGAAACACCCACTTCTGTGAACGCGTCACCTGGGCCTTGCTGGGCCGGCGGCAGGTGAGAGGAGCCCTAGCCTCCCCTGCAGACCACTGGCAGCCCCCGGCGGGGTTTGCAAACCTAGGCTGGGTTAGTCACTGGGACGGGCCACTCTGTACATCTCCACCGGAAGTGAGGGCAACAGATGTGAACGGACGCCAGCCCGGGACCCCCACCACAGTCCTGGTGGGGAGCCCTCCCTGCTGGGGGGGACACCTGCCTCAGGCTCCCTGTGCCGCTTCCTACCCTGCTAGAGGGGACACCTGCCTCAGGCTCCCTGTGCCGCTTCCTAGGTTCCTCTCGGCCGGGCGGGGAAGAGGGGTGCAGGACTGGGGTGGCCATTAGAGGCACACAGGGGGGACACGCGAGGCAAGGCACTCCTGCCCGTGAGGAAGTGCCCAGACGCACTCCCCAGCCGCAGCCTGCCCGGCTGTTCCAGAGAAAGAAGGTGCACGAGGTCACAGCAGGTGGTGTTTCCCCAATGGCTGTTGAATTTATTTGCTCAATCAATAATGGTCCTGGCAAAAATTAGTTCACCAACACTGAGACAGTTGTAACGAGACACTGATTTTAAAAACCCATGATACCGTTGAAGAAATCAGAGTTCACACCAACAGAAGAAACCTTCAGTATTGCCAGCAAATACAAAATGAACGTAAGATGTCGGACAGAACAGCAAGAAGGCGTTTATACATTTATATTTGACACCTGACCATATTTCAGTCACCATAATATCTTCTCTCCAGATTTAAAAAAATAGTATGCTGATTTCTATAACAAAGCTTTTTTTTCGTACAAAAATCAAATAATGGCCGACAAGTCACAACAGTGCAATAGGTAGAGGATAAAAAACCGCATCAGACAGGTGCTGGAAATAAATACTAACGAGGAGGAGGACAGGGCCTCGGGGTGCATGGGGTCTGTCTGCAGAGCTGCAGGCGGCCTCTCCGGGCCGGCGGGCGAGCAGCTGCCTCAGGAGCCTGGCCTCCCAGGAGCCTCCCGGCAGCCATCTGATCTGACGGGCCAGAAGCAAAAGGGGCGTCCCAGTTACCCCCAGGAGGCGTCTCTTCCTATTGCTCGATCCTGTCGTCGGGGGTCCCTCAGCGGGCTCACTGAGGGCAGGGACGACCTACCTTGGTGTAGGAGCATACATATGGCTTATTCAGGCAGAGACGGGTACATTCTAGCCCAAGCAAGCAATCCAGGTCACTGCTGACAGGAGGGTCTGTCACGTGGAAGGTTTCGGGTTTGAGAAACATTGGTGGGTGGATGCCTCGGGGCGAGGGGGCCGCCTCCGGCCGCCCCAGTGCAAAGGCCTCTGCTGATCACTGGCAGTGAGTAGCCGGAGCCCACGGGCAGGGCGGGCAGGCTCCGCGCAGCCTCCGCCTGCCACCGAGGCCACCTGGTGTCGGGCTGCGGACTGTGGTTCAGAACTGTGGGAAGGCTACCGTGGGCAAAGGGACCCGAGAGCCACCGGCCGGCCGGCACACGGGAGGCAGCTCCCCGAATGGTCTGCACCGAGGAGGTGTGAAAGGCACAAGCAGGAGCCCGGGCCGCAGCCACAGGCGGCGCAGAGACCTGGCTTGGTGTCCCCACCTTAATGAGATCCTGATTCTGCTGTGATAGAAAAGCAAAGAAACACGATTTTTTTGGTTTAAAAAGAAGCCACTCAAGGGTTAAAATAGTTATTTTAAGTTAAAGAAAATTAATTCCCCATAAGCTGACACTATCTGGAAAACGTCCGCTGCTCCGTCCCTGGGACCCTGAGCCTGACGAGCCAACGTGACGAGGAGTCTGAGGAGAGAAGGCGTCTTTACAGAAGGGACAGCGCCGGCCACACTGGACACTCTGGGCCACAGGCGCCTTCCAGCGCCACTGCCCGGGCACTCAGAGAGGCGTCTCCCGGCGGTCTCTGCTGGGCGACGGCTTTGCGGGCTCCTTAGCCGCCTTCGCCTCAGGCGCGCCGTCACGGGGCTCCTCGTCCTCGGGCTGCTCGGCCCTGGCGCGCTGTGTCTGGAGCAGGCGCAGCTGCACCCGCAGCTCGATGATGGCCTCGCGCTCCTCATGGACAGCCTGGTTCAGGTGGTTGTTCTTTATCTTGAGAGTGTCAGAGAGAGGAGGTCAGAGGGCGGCCAGCAGGGCAGCAGAAGGACTCCGCCCCACGCCAGCCCAGGACCTGACTCCAGGGCACGACCCCATCTTCAAAGCGTCACCCCAGCTGCAAAGCGTCATCATGCAGAAAGGACATGGTGGCCTGAATGAGCACCCTAGTGCTAGGAACAGAGGGACAGCCTAGCTTCCCAAAGCTTTAAGGACAAAAGAGAAGGGACATTAGCAATAGAGAGGGAGGAGTTAGGCAGGGTGGGAGCGGATCCCTCTATGACAGGGCTGTCCCTCCTGTGAACGGGGCCACTCGGCCTACAGAAAGCCACCGTCCACCCTGGATAGCAGCACCCACTCCGCAGAGTCGGGAGTGCTGGGCGGCAGCAGACCCACACTGCCCGCCCCCTTCCTCCTGGGTGTGCCCAGCTCCGGGCAGTGGGGCTGAGGGTGTCGGCCTTGTGAGGGTGGGCACGGCGGGCTCCCGCTGCACCTGGCTCAATCCTCCCTCCCACCCGAAGGGGAAGGCAGCGCCACTCGGCCCAGTGGAGAGGCCACCTGCCTGGAAGGGAGATGGCACTTGGGACCCACCTCTCACTCTCTGCAGCTCACCCCTGCCCCCACCCTAAGGACTCGCTTGGGATTTTGCTTCTGTGCTTCAGGACTGCAACATGCCCCATGACACGGAAGGGAAGCAGACTAAGGGCCCCCGCGAGGCCTTCCCAAGGCCTCCCCCTGCGGTGGTGACTATCCCAACTTTGGGCCTCCAGGGCAGCCGCTCGGCACTCTGCCCCGCGCTGCTGGAGGACTCTGCGGTCCTGTCTCGGCTCACACGTCATCGTAGACCACCACCTATCTGTACTGGGGACGGAACCCCAGGCCCATCATCCCCAGCTGCCCCCGGTCTGTTTCACTGTAACATGTGCCAAGACAGGGGCCTGCCCCGTGGCCGAGCAGCCCGGAACCTGCCACACTCCTGCCCGGCCTTCTTCTGTCCTCAGGCAGGCGTGGCACACTTGGCCCCAGCCACCGAGCGAGCCACTGAGGGGAGTGGAGCTGCTTCACTCGGGGAGGAGGGGAGGGCCTGAGCACCTGGCCTGCCGCCCGCTAACTGTGCCCTGGCCCCAGTTCGCGAGAGCCACAGCTCACCGCTGCTTTGTGGGCTGAAGGCCAGGGAAGCAGTCATCACTCGGCCCTCAGGGAGACCCGGGCCTGCTCCCTCCACTAGCCTGACTGTGCTGCTCCTGACTGGGAACAGAGACCATCTCCCTGCAAGGCAAGTGGCCTCTCCCCTGGGCCCAGAGTGGCAGATGTTAGCCCCATGGGAAGGCGGCCAGGTGCACTGGCCTCTGTGGGTGGGTCCAGGAGGCGCTCCATCACTGGGGTCACCAAACGCCACACCCGCCTGAGGACACCCTGCCAGCAGCCCAGGCCCACCAACTCTGGGGTGTGATGCCCCCTAAGATCCTCTGAGCCAGTGGCCCAGGAAAGCCCAGAGGCAGAGTGCACCCACAGCCTTCCGGAAACCCCCGCCCAGCCACCCGCATGCACCTCTAGCTCCTCGTTCTGCCTCTGCAAGTCCTCCAGGATGAGCTGCAGCTCCTCCTCATCCTCGCTCTCACTCTCGCTCTCCGAGGAGTACTCCTCTGTCTCGCTCCGGCCATGCTGCTGGCGACTGTGGGGAGAGGCCAGGGCGCTTTATGAGGCACGCTGCCCTGCCCCAGACCCAGGGGCACTTTACGGGGTGCATCTGTCCCACCCTCAGACCCAGGGGCACCTTACACGGGGTGTGACTGTCCCCCATCTCCTCAGACCCAGGGGCACTTTATGGGGTGCGTGTGTCCCCCACCTCCTCAGACCCAGGGGCACTTTATGGGGTGTGCCTGTGCCCCCCCCCCTCAGACTCAGGGGCACTTTACGGATACACCTGTCTTCCCCTCCTTAGACCCAGGGGCACTTTATGGGGTGCGCCTGTCACCCCCCCCATCAGACCCAGGGGCACTTTACAGGGTGCGCCTGTACCCTCCCTCCTCAGACCTGGGGGCACTTTACAGGGTGCAGCCTGTCCCCCCACCCCAGACCCAGGAGTACTTTACAAGATGCGCAAGTTCCCCACCCTCAGACCCAGAGGCACTTTTCGGGGTGCGCCTGTCCCCCGCTTCCTCAGACCCAGCCCCGCTCCTGAATCTGCAGGAGCCAGAGGCTGCTACTCAGGGGGGCCTGGGGGCAGGAGACACCGGGCAGCACCGAGCCCTGGGCACCCCTGCCCTACCTCTGGATCTCGGCGATCTCGGCTCTGAGGCGCTCGATCTCCTCCTTCTCGGCGGCGATCTGCCGGCGCAGGAACTGCTCCATGGCCAGGAGCTCTTCCTGCTCCGTCAGGATCTCGTTTTCCTAAAGGAAGAGCACTGTGAGCCCTCGCAGCTCCCAGCCTAGGGGACGTCACTGCTCTGAGGTCTCTTCAGCCCCGTTCTGTGTTGAGCCCAAGGTACAAAATGTGTGACCAGAAGAAGGAGTTCCTGGGCCGCACACAGAGCCTCTGGAAGGAAGGACTCTTCTCTTCCTGCTCCCCTGCAGCCAAGGCTGCAAGGCCGGACCCTGCAAGGCCAGGTGTGGTTGGCCCAATAGTGGCTTCCCAGGAGGCAGAGTCCCCGCAGGCCTTCTACCACCGCAGGGAAGGAGCCCCGAGAGCAGGCAGCTCAGAGGAGGAGAGGAGGGCACGGAAGGCGCCCTAGCAGGCCATGCTGTCCCCCCACCCTGTGAGGAGACGGTGAACTGTCTGCTTTGGCAGAATTTCCAGTTATAAAACAGCTTCGGGAAAAGAGAATGGAAAAATCACTCTCTGACCATGATCCAGAGAGTCCCACCTAGAGGAAAGCAGCAGTGCCCGTGAAACCCAGGGCGCCACAGACCCTGCCTGTGGGAGGAGCAGCTGGCTGTGGGCCTTCACCGCTCGCTCTTTCCTTCCCAGCAAACAGGAACCAGAGGAGTGAGCTGGGAGGAGTGAGCTGGGAGGAGTGAGCGGGGAGGAGTGAGCGGGGAGGAGTGAGCGGGGAGGAGTGAGCGGGGAGGAGTGAGCCAGGAGGAGTGAGGGGGAGGAGTGAGGGGGAGGAGGGAGGGGGAGGAGTGAGGGGGAGGAGGGAGGGGGAGGAGTGAGCGGGGAGGAGTGAGCCAGGAGGAGTGAGCGGGGAGGAGTGAGCCAGGAGGAGTGAACGGGAGGAAGCCCGGGTGCTCCTGCTTTGGCCAACCCACCGAGGCTGACTCATATAAGCTGAAGTGGTTTTAATAAGATTTAGTGATATTTATGTAGCCACTTTTTTTTTTTTAATATTTACTTGACCATTATGACTTTTAATTCATGGCATCTTTACCAGTAAACTGAAAAGGTCTATTAGCAGAACAAGTTGGGAGACAATAAGAATTTGTGATAAGCATTTGAATGAAACTAAACACTGTAAATATTGCATGTTATTTATAAATCAAAGAGAATATTTATTCTCAAACTCTCAAATGTGTATGAAGTTCTAGGCTGTAAGAGTTGATAGTTTTATATATGATTTTATAGGTTAAGTTATTTACGTATGAAGCAAAATAGGAAAATATATTGAGAAAGGATGATGTTTATAGAGGCCTTCTTAATGTGTCATATTTCTTAGATGTTTTTTGATGATACTGGGGATTGAACCCTGGTACATTCCACTAAATCACATCCCCAACCCAATTTATTATATAAATTATAATATAATTTATTTATTATATAAATAAAAAATATATATATTTATTTGAGACTGGGTCTGGTGGTATTGTTCAGGCTGGCCTTGAACTTGTGATCTTCTTGCTTCAGCCTCCCAGATAGCTGGGATTAGGTGTGTGTCACTGCTGCTGGCTTCAAATGTATTAGTATTTTTTTAATGCATACTCCAGTAATATTTAAGAAATAAAATGATACAATTCCAATGCTGTACATGTTACAATAACAAAAATAAAACCATATTGGTGGGGAAAAAAAAAAAAAAGAGTCAGGCTGAAAACCCTGGGGTGAAGACCTGGTCCAGGACTCTACTCCTGGGCAGTTATGTGCCCCCACTGGACCAGGCAAGGGCCAGAAACACCAAATCTGCAGGACCGGGACCCACACTGAGCTTCTCAAAAGCCACACAGACCAGGCAGGCAGAGCCTCGATGCCATTCCTTTCCGGTTGGATTCTGGAAACTTCCAGAACAGAGTACCTGACCTGAGAATTCAGAAAGACATGAGCTCAGGCCTGCTCTGTACCTGAACCAATGAAAGATAAAAACCTGCCTCTGACAACTGATTTCACCTGCACAGCAGACATGGGACCATCCACATGTTGTCAGCAACAGCCATCATTTAAAACTTAACCTTACACTTCATGGATCTCACATTTTTAGATTTTAGGAACACATTCTAAGATACTCAAGTCTGGTCTCAATAATGTGGAACAAATGCCACTAACATGTAGATACACCTCAGACTTGGGGTGGACTCAGGGGATTAAGCAGGACCTTTAGGTAGCACCCTGTAAGGAGAATCAGCACAAGGCCACCCCTCCTACAGCTGAACCTGCAGCACACACGAGGCAGTGCCAAAGCCACAGGCTCGGCCCTCAGACCCCTTCTGTGATTTTGGTGAAAAGAGCCGATAGTTGAGTTTCTTATACTGTAAGTTAAAACTGACGGTTCAGAGACTGACAAAATGGAGACAAAGAGTTAGCTTACCTGGGCAAGGAGAATGTTTATGACTTCTTCATTTTCATTCATTTCTTCTTTGGAAATGTCCTCCTTTGAGGCTATCTCTTGTGCAATCTTGGTTTCACACTCCTGTGGAGCAAGACAAGTGAGAGAACCCGTCAGTCTACAGGGAACACATCCTTAGCGAATCCACACCACCACAATCCAGGATCCTCCCTCTCACTTTATAGGACTGGAAGGAGTCATAGGAACAGGTGAACCACGTACATGGGCGGGCAGCTGCTAACAGGCCCGGAACAGGATACAGGGCCCAGTCGGCCTGCACTATGCAGACGCACCTTCCAGTGGGTGTGCCTTCCAGCTCTGGAACCCTTCTGCATACACAACCCTCTGTGGGGCTCTGAAGGGCTGCTAGCGTGTCCATTTTTAGTGTATGATTTAACTAGTTGTGACAACTACAAATTCAAATGACCATGATGACCACCATCCACAATGACCATCATCATGCTACGGAACAGTCCACCATCACAGAGCCCCGTGGTTGCGCCACCACCTGATGGCTCCCAGCAGCCACCCACCTCCTCCCACTACTATGTATGGTTCTTGCTTCTCAAGTCTCCTATAAACTAAACCTATCACTCATCTTTCTCTTGGTTTTTTTTTGGTACTAGGGATAGAACCCGGGGGGCTCTGAGCTATACCCCCAGCCCTCTGTAATTTTTCTGACAAGTCTCACTAAGGTACTGAGGCTGGCCTTGAACTTGTGACCCTCATGTCTCAGCCTTCAGTATCACTGGATCTCAGTGTGGGTACCACGCCCAGCTTCCTCTAGCTGCTTTATCACACACTGCTTTAAGATTTCTATTAGGCTTGCATCACAGCAGATGAGATGAGCTTCAGCCTCCTCATGAGGCCTGGGCAGAGGTCACTAGCTCCAATTCCAGGCTGATACACCAAGGGAAGAGTTTGACTATGAAAACTAGGCATGGGAATGGGAGAAAAGCTGGGGGCTGGAGAGGAGGAGGGGGCCCATCTGTGGCGGCTTTTATGGGCCTGTCCTCTGGGTTACTGTGAAGCACAGCAGTCGAGACGCCCTTAGGGCAGCACTCGGTCTTCCCACACAACCCCACAGTGCCCCTTCTGCTCTCTCAGCCTGACGAGCACCAGCTAGTGTTCTCGGGACCCGCCGCTGGGTCTCAGGATGGGCCTAAGATGGTACAGAAGTGGGGGTCGTCTAGTTCTGGTGCCACTGGGAAGCTCCAGTCCCAGCTGAACACTACAGGTGAGGCCAGAAAATCAGAGTCCAGCTGTGGACTCTTCCTAGAATTAGGTGACAGCGTCCCCCATCTCCAAGACCTTCTAGGCGGCCCTCATCATAACACTTTCCAAAGAGCCGACTCTTCCCCTGGGTTTCTGCTACCCCAGCAGGGCCTGAAGACAAGTCACCCACCTGCCTGCCGTCTGCAGAAGGCTCTATCCACAGTTTTACTTATTTTATTTTAGTATAAACATGACATGCCAAAATAATAAATCACTCACCTGTCTTTTAGCTTCTCTCAGTTTTCTTTTGAGGGCTGTCAAAATTCTTTGTACTTCCCATAATCTTTCTTCTTTAAATAAATCCTTTATCCCACCCTGCAGATCTCGATGTAAACAATTCAAAAGAAACTCCTAGAAAACAACAGTACATACCAAATAGTACTCCATGTCTCACGGCATAAAAATAATGTGCAGATTAGCTCCTTCTCCGTCCAGCGGTGGCATGAACAGTAGTGCTGCCTTCCAGGGGGCCTGCGAGTCCCGCCTGGCCCCCCTGAGTGGGGTTCCCCCTCACTGATGCAGCTCACTCACTCCCCGCGCCCTTCCCTCACACCATCAACTGATGAGTAATGTGGACTTGAAGAGATAAGGGAAGAGAAGGATTTGATAATGTGCATGCACAATAAGCAAATGCATAAATCGTCAAATATATGTAAATTTCCTTAAAAGTCCTGAATGTTTTTCTCATCTATATACCCAGAGCAGCCCTTGCATCAAGGTAGCACAGTGAAAAGCCAGGATTTGGCCTCACTCTGGTTGCACAGCCTAGCAGTCATGTGACATAAATTATTAACTTCCCTAAATTCAAGGGTGCTTATCAGTAAGATAAGAACTTCCAGGTGGCAATTTCAGCAACTCTGTCCATACAACAGAGGTTTCTTAGAGACAGTGACTGTCCTGGGCTGAGACTTCTCACATTATCTCACTGGGAACTCCTGACATCAGCCCCATATGAGTATCTATTTAAAAAATAAGACACCAGCGCCTCAGGAGGTTGGCGATTTACCTGAAATCAGTACATTAACAAGAAGCAGAACAGGAGTTCCCACCAGGTCTCCAGTTCTCAAGACCAAAGCTCTCCCACCGGAACATGCTGACCTATGTGGCACCCAACGCCAGCTGGAGAGGCCTGGCTTCCCACACAGGGGGACAAGTGTGAGGGCACACACTTGGAAGTACAGGAAGCAGAGACTGTCCTGGCTCCACCATGCTGGGCCACGGAGTGGCAGGCGTGGTGCAGCGTGAGGCACGCACCTGTCTCCGGATCTCCTCCTTGATACCCGCCTGGGTCTCTGGCAGCGTGGGCATGGTGGCCATGTTCGACCACCGCAGAGGTCTCGTCACTTGCTTTAGTACCACGTTTCCAAAGAGCTCTTGCACGTGTGTGAAGAGCACATACAGCACACGATTGCTGATCTGGGGATGAGATTGCAAGGAGATAGTTAAAACTGTCATTTTGTTTCATTTGCATCTCCAGGTCGTTCAACCTTTAACCCTAGACACAGAAGTACAAGGCAGGCTGTGCTCATCAGTGGCCAATTTAAGAAGAAAATCACAAAATCTGAGTTAAATCATATGCTCAAACACCATGAGGATGGAAGCGAAAAATAGGCCAGAAAAGGGACACAAAGCTGACGACTCTGTTATTGTTTTTGATGACTATGATATTAGCTGATTTAAAAAACAGATGCTCTTCATTTCCAACATGTAGAGACACCACGTCCACCCCATACCAGCAGCTCCTCCCGTGGACCAGGCAAATGCTAAAGCACCCACGGGGTAGGGCTGGCCGGGACCCAGCGTGGCTCTAGAGCAGGGCCTCCAGGTACACCTGCATGGCCAGCGTTCAAAGGTGGCGGCCACCCTGCACTGAGGACAGGACGGGGCCAGCTGAACTGCTGTGAGAAGCTCTTTCCCACACTTACTCCTACAACTCACTGGAATCTGCAGCAACAAGGGTCCACAGCAGGGTAACATTAAGTAACAATGTAACATTCACCAAATGCTAAACTCCCAACTAGTAGAAATGATCATTATATTTTGAGAAACTTGAAAATATTTTTCTCCCAAAATATAATAAATATCTGGGCACAGTGGCACACGCCTGTCATCCCAGCAGCTCAGGAGGCTGAGGCAGGAGGATCACGAGTTCAAAGCCAGCCTCAGCAAAAGCATGGCACTAAGCAACTCAGTGAGACACTGTCGGTAAATAAAATACAAAATAGGGCTGGGGATGTGGCTCAGTGGTCAAGTGCTCAAGTCCAATCCCTGGTACCAAAAAAAGAAAGAAAAAAAAAAAATATATATATATATATATAAAATCAACATGCAGTAAAAGAATCTTTAGTGAAATAAAACATACTCTTATAACAGTGATAATGATTTATGGTCAGTGGCCTGTATGCTTGCCAAAAAGAGGACTGAAAATAAAAATTCACCACTATTTCCTGAGTAAAATATCAGTACAGGGCTGGGGCTGGGGCTGGGGCTGGGGCGGAGGCTCAGTGGTAGAGCGCTCGAGTCGCACATGTGAGGCGCTGGGTTCAATCCTCAGCACCACATAAAAATAAATAAATAAAATAAAGGTATTAAAAAATAATAAAATAGATATTTTAAAAAGTATATCAGTAACTTGAGAGGAGAACATACCCTGACGCAGGCTCACCTGAGCAGCAGTAAAGGCAAGCCAATCACAGGTACAGAAAGACACCAATGGACACACCACCCCTGATGCCCTGTGGTGCCTTCTCACGCTACAAGCCTACAGATAGGTCTCTCTGGGACCCACTTTTACAAGCGAAAGCCTGGTTAAATCAAATGAACGTTCGGTCCTCTGTGCCTGAGTTTGATGTGTACGTGATATAATTAGGCAATGATGCTATTTGATGAAACAGCAGAAACCTTTACAAGTTTATAGATGAAGTCTGTGACTGCAGGCACATGGGCTCTATCTACTCCAATAACAGATCACTGTCACCAAGAACTGCTTTATAACTCCACAAAGACTGTATGACATTCAAATTTCACAGCTACAAGCAAAAGGGCAAACATATTGATCATCTTTCATCTGTTACAACATCCACATTATGAAAGAAGACGCAGTCAAGCCAACCCATCCTCCACCACCTCAGGCTCCCAGCTTCACGTGCATCTGAAACAGCAAACATGCCCCAACTCCCAGGGCCGCTGGCCACGGGTACCTGCACAGTGGGGCTGAGCACGATGGAGATGTTCTGTATGTTCATCTTCGTTTCCAGTTCCTTGGCAATGACGTGGTCCATGTGCACAATGAGCCAGGAAATGAGAAGGTAGTTACATTCCGGCAGTTCCTGGAGCAAGCGCTGGAACTCCTGCACTTTCTCGCTCTCTGTGGCCCTCCCGCAGGCCTCTTCGAATCGGGGCATCAGCTCTTTGGTAAGCAAATTCTCTGGCAGGTCTCGCAGGTACTGCTTCAGCAAGCTGGCGACAGTGTTGGGCTCGTATTCTTCCAAATTTGGAGACTCCTCTCGGTCATAGGCTGCTTTTAGTTCATCCACCTTTGATTTAATTCCTTAAACCATTCAAATTCAGAAGAAAGAATACTGAGGGAAAAAAATCAAACACACAGGCTTTCTTCTCTAGGACATCCCACCCCCACCTTGCTGGGCAGATCAAGAGCAGCCACTGGCCACTAGCAGAACTCTTGACA
This sequence comes from Spermophilus citellus, assembly GCF_964194105.1. Lineage (NCBI taxonomy): Eukaryota > Metazoa > Chordata > Mammalia > Rodentia > Sciuridae > Spermophilus > Spermophilus citellus. Next base: position 14,388,381 of record NC_138198.1, on the reverse strand, counting down.
TGAACAACATACCTGCCCGAGGACCACACAGTTCCCCTGTGGACACAATCGCAAGAAAGACTGCACTTCAGCCAGGTGCTGACACCTGGAACCCAGTTACTGGAAGCTGAGGCATGGGGGTCATGACTTTGAGGCCAGTCTCAGCAACTGGGCCAGACCTTGTGTTGAAAAAATAAAAAGCACTGAAGATGTAGTCCAATGGCTGAGTGCCCCTAGGTTCAATTCCTAGCATTAAACTAATTAAATAGAAGATTACCCTTCAAGGGTGAACTTAATCACAACCTAAGTGATAACTGAAAATTTTAACATTCAGAGCAACTGCAAATATGTTAAGTAAATATGCTAACGGATTCAAGAAGAAAAAGAAATTTTGGAAGAATTAAACTACAACCCAAGTGTAAGTCTTACCCTCACAGCCAAATGTTTTCTCTTCAGTCATAAGACTGAAACATAAAATGTAACTTTGTTTACCTAAATGTCCAATAGTTGTAGGTAGGCTTACTCTTTTAAAAGTAAAAATTTTACTATTAAGTTTAACTGTTATCTCTTTGAAAACTATTCTCTATTAAGTAATCCCCTAATTCCTGTACAGTTTCTACTTTAAAGCATAAATGCTTTTTCTTTTTGTTTTGGGGTGGGTGCGGGTGTATCAAGGATTGAACTCAGGGGCACTTGCCTACTGAGCCACATCGCCAGCCCTATTTTGTATTTTATTTAGAGACAGGGTCTCACTGAGATGCTTCTTTGCTGAGGCTGGCTTTGAACTTACAATCCTCAGCCTCCCGAGCCACTGGGATTACAGGTGTGTGCCACTGTGTTCAGTTTAAAGTGTAAATTCTTAAGTATCCCCGCTTCCTACATTTTTGCAGTACCAGTGAACCTGGAGACACTTTTCTACTAGCTACACTTTTCTACTAGTGTTTATATAACCTAAACAGAGCTGGAACTCAAAATAAAATGAACTTTGGGCTTCTAAAAATCAAATCATTTGCTTTTCTTATTGAACAGAAAGAAACTACGTAAACTAAATATTTTTCAAACATTATATCAGCTTTTCAGTCTTTATGAAATCCACCTGTACTGTGACATGATCCAGTAACAACACTGATCCCAAAGAGCACAAAGTAGGTTTGTGCTGTTTTTTTTTTTTGTTTGTTTATTTGTTTGTTTTTTAGTTTTGATGGATCTTTATTTTTTATTTTTAAATGGTGCTGAGAATTGAATCCAGTGCCTCACATATACTAAGCAAGTGTTCTACCACTGAGCCACAACCCCAGCCCCAGTTTGTGCTGTTTTTTTGTTGTGCTGTTCTAGTTAGTTATACATATTGTGCTGTTTTCAATACTTAAATTTTAGGCCAATGGTTCAAACGAGCCATCTAATCTGAAAGCATCTATAACCCACAAAGTGCTTGCATTTATGCTCTGGCACTTCTTAACTTTTGTAAAAACTTTTAATGGCATTAAAATAAATCTGTAACTTATCCAGAATCACAATGGCACCATATATAAAAATAGCAATGTGGATCTTATTTTTGCATAATCTTTGAGACAAAAAGTTAGAAAATAACTCCTATTTTCTTACTTTGATGACAATATGAGTAAAACAGGATGAGCAACTGTGAGTTCTGTCAAAGACCTCCTCTCTCCTCTTATATGATATGTATGTGTATATATAAAACCCCCAAAAGTACTGACCCCGCAAACCACCTAGGTACCCTTAGAAAGGAAGACCTCCCTGTTCTGGATAGGCAGAGTCCATACTGTTAAAATGACCATACTACCAAATGTGCTGTAAGATTCAAAGCAACCCCCCGTCAAATACCAAGACAGTCCAGCTCACAGGCACAGGAAGGACTTTCTCGATAGAACCCCTAAATCTCAGGAAATGATGCTGAGAACTAATAAATGAGATACCATCAAGTTAAAAAGCTCCTGCACAACAACAACAACAAAACAATTAGCAATGTGAAGAGAGAACCTACAGAATGAGAGAAAATCTTTGCTAGCTGCTCTTCTGACAAAGGATTAAAATCTAGAATATATACAGAGCCCAAAAAAACATCACTTCAAAAATTATAACTTAATTAATAAATGGGCAAATGAAGCAGACACAACTCAAGAAAAAGAAATACAAATGGCCAACAAAAAGAGTTTAAAAATGTACCACATTATTAGCAATCAGGGAAATGCAAATCAAAACTACACCAACATTTCATCTCACTCTAGTCAGAATGGCAACTGTCAAGAATACAGACAATAATAAATGCTGTGGAGAAACAGGAACACTCCACACGGCTGGTGGACTATACACTAGGACAACTACCATGGAAATCCTCAGTAGACCAGGCATGAACCACCACAGGACCTAGCTATGCCACTCCTTAGTATTTATGCTGAAGAAATAAAATCATCCTTTCTTTTGGTACCAGAGATTGAACTCAGGGGCACTCAATGAGCCATATCTCCAGCCTTAGTTTGTATTTTTATTTAGAGACAGGGTCTCACTGAGTTGCTTGGCACCTTGCTATTGCTGAGGCTGGTCTGAACTCATGATCCTCCTGCCTCAGCCTCCCAAGCTGCTGGGGTTACAGGTGTGTGCCACCATGCCCAGCTAAAGTCACCTTACTATAGAGATACATGCACACCCATATTCACAGCAGCCTAGTTCACAAACAGCTCAACTATGGAACCAGTCTATATGTCTGTCAATGGATGAATGGATAAAGAAAATGTGGTATATATACACAATGGAGTTTTATTTACATAAAGAAAAATGACCACACACCCCACCATCAGGTACGAGCATAATGCACCAATAAAAATACGGGCAAAATGTTTTCCCTTTAAAAACTGGACATTCAAATAAAGAGTACCTAGGAGAGAAAGATTACACAGATACAGTAAAATGTAGATGAGTAAATTAAAAACATAAAATTGCTTCAATTGTCTTTCACATTGGTTTTAAAGTTGGGAATGATATATGAGTGAGGACCAAAAAATCCCCAGCAAAAATTATTAATGGCATTGAAAAAGGAAAGTCTCTAGCACCCACCACACCACAGCAGGCTGTGCTGACGGTACTGTCCAGGTGAGCGCTCGGCCCAGGAGGAGACCAGGGAGACAGCTCAGTTTGAATACTTTCAGAAGAGAGATAATCTGCCACTCTGACTCCCCAGGAGAACGCGCACATCAAAAACAGGTCAGAGAAAAAAAAGAGTCCTTTGAACAAATCCCAGAAACTCTTCAGAGAAACTTTCACCTAATACCAAAATTTTTCATGCCTATCAAGGTGATATAAGGAAAGCAGCTTGTATTATTACTGCTTAAATCTTTAAAAACACAATTCATCATACATTATTCTTGGGGTTTTTAAAATTTTTTCTTTAGTTATACATGCACACAAGATCTTTGTTTTTTTTTTTATTTTTATGTGTTGTTGAGGCTCAAAACCCAGTGCCTCACATATGCAAGGCAAGCACTCTGCCACTGAGCCCCAGCCTCAGCCCCATACACTATTCTTTAAAAAATCAAAATTGCAAAAAAAAAAAAAAAATCAAAATTGCAAATATGTTTAAGTGTTAATTCTAGATAATATTAAGGAAGTATCATTCAAATTCATTTCTTGATTGACTTTGTTTTCTATAAAATAGTAGCTCAACTACTCTTTTAAAATTTTTTTTTTTTTTTAGTTGTAGATGAACACAATACCCTTATTTTATTTATTTTATTTTTGTGTGGTGCTGAGGATGGAACCTGCCCCAAGTACCCTACCACTGAGCTACAGCTGCAGCCCCATAGACCAACTACTCTTAACGTGTTAAATATTCAAGGACAAGTTATCTATTAGATTGTGTAAAGATTTTCCTAAGTATCAAAAATATCTGCCCCTTCTCAACAAACTTCAGTATTAAATCTACCTGCTGCAAACGTGTCAGAACCCAGTAAGTGGAAAGCTTCTTAAGCTCTGCAGATGTCCCCAGTGCACATGACTTAACTCACAAAAACATCTGACCAACAACTGATTTCATAAAATAACTCTCTGAACAGAAGTGGGTAATGCTGGAGGTGAGTCATGGAGCTGAGGGACACAGATGCCTCCAGCTCAGAACCTCACTCAGAGCAGCATGGTGTCTATTTTGGAAGAAAGCAACCTGTTTACTTTTAAATAAGATACCATTTGCTTGATTTTAGACACCAAATATAAAATAAATTTGTGCCAACTATGAAACAAGTTTTCATACACACTGGATGTAGATAAATGGAAAACCCTCTTCAGTGATCCACGTACTAGCTGCAGGGGGCTAGCGGCAGCATTTGCACCTGGGGCCTAAGCATTCAGTCAAGCTCAGAAGCTATAGTGCAAGGCTGTCAGAGCTTCCTTCACTGCCCACCACCTCACTGCAGGCCCTCCCACCACTGAGCTTCACGCAGCCCAGAGGGCAGAAGGGAGAGCAAGCGGGCTCTGAGCACAGCCCTGCTGGACGATGCTCCCCAAATGCTTCCCTCCATCCTGTCCCTGCTGCTGTGAGCTATGAACAACTCAGGTGCAAATGCTTACAAAAACAGACTGTCAGACAAAGAGGTGGTGGCGGCTGCAACTGCAAGGGCCAGGGAGACGCTCGGGCTGCGGCCCAGGCCACAGCGCTCCCTACAGGCTGGAGACAGCAGCTCAGGTCCACAGCCCAGCAGCGAGGCGCACCCCATACCTGACACTCTGTAGATGCCCTCGCACTTCATGCCATGCTTCTCCACGTGGTCCACACACTCGCGGAACACGGCCGGCAGGCGGACGCCATCGCACATCATGGTCCTCTCCACGGCAGCAGCCAGAGGGATCCCAAAGACAGGCCTGAGGCTGGGTGTGTCCACCTGAGGCACCTCCGGCTCCTGGATGGGCTTCTTCTTTTTCTTCTTTTCCTTCCACTGTTTGACAACGTCAGCTGCCGTCAAGTCCTTTGACTTCTTCTCCTTATGCTTTTCTTCTTTGTGCTTTTCTTCTTTATGCTTTTCTTCTTTGGGTTTCTCTTTTATTTTAAAATCCTTCTCCTTCTTTTTAGAAAAGCTGGGCTTCTTGAAAACATGGATTCCCTTAGACCTCTTCATTTTGGAAGGGCTTTCGGCTTCATCTCCAGAACTATCTTCCTGAAAGGCAGCATAGCCTTCAGCTGCCAAAGAAACGCAAGGAGTGTGAGTTACGCATGTGCTCAGTGTCAAAGTGGCCATCTGCTTTCTGAAAAGAGCACAGCTGCAGAGGTGCCCGGGCGCCAGCTCTCTGGCTTTCCTCCTCAGCCCTGCAAATGCAGGCTTTGTGCTCAGCTAGCTGCAAGGGATGGCAGTGCCCCTGCCAGCCACACGAGGGCAATAGGCAGAGCACAGGCCTTGGCCCTACAGTGCAGGCGTGTGAGTGGGGTGCTGGAGGTCCACACTGAGGACAAACACGATGGGCCCTGCAGCAGAGTGTCCTCTCTCCCGGTGACCCTGCCCTCCACCCAGGCTCCTCAGCTGGGCTTTCAATGCAGTCTCAAGGCACCACAGAAACCGCTGTGATGGTTCCTGACAGGCTTGGCTCTCCTGTCACCAGCTACTGGGCTCTTTCTGCTGACTGGGGCAGGGACCACAGCCACCTCTTGGGAGGACTGCTCCAAGAGGTTCTCCCCCTCTTGGATGGTGGCCAATGTGTCACCCCTTTGCTGGCAGAGTAGCTCTGCTCTCTCACAGTGACCTAGAGCCCCATGGCCTTAATACCAGGTCACAATTAGCTTTTGTGTTTTGACTGTTTTTGAGACAGGGCCTGCTCTGCTGCTAGGCTAGCCCCAAACTCCTTGGCTTAGTGACGTTGCACCTCAGCCTCACAGCCCGTGGCTTCTGTTTTTAATGTCTCTAACTCTCCCATTCCTTTTCTTAGCTAGCTATAAGCTACTTTATAATAAAATCAAAGGTATTTCATAAGCTACCATCTAACTAAAATACCATGAATCCTACACTAACCAGCAAAAATCTTAAGGACAAAATACCATGACGTAAAGCAAGAAGAATTGTCACGCACTGCTGTCGGGAATGTGAACTGGTTTGACCACCTGGAAAGCTGTTCTGCGGGATCTCCTGGAGCTGCGAGACTCAGGGCCTAGAGTGTGCATTTCCACGCCCAGGCACACACAGCAGAAATGCATAAACCCGCTCACCAAAAGACAGGCATGAGGGGCTGGGGCTAGGGCTCAGTGGCAGAGCGCTTACCTAGCATGCATGAGGCACTGGGTTCCATCCTCAGCACCACATACAAATAAACAAATAAAATAAAGGCATTCCGTCCATCTACAACATCAATAAATAAATAATAAGGGGAAAAAAGGTAGGACTGCAGGGAAGTGCTCCTCACAACAGTTGAAAAATGAAAGTAGCTAATGATAATGCAGCAAAGCGAGTACATCCATCCTAGTGTGTGAACACAGTGAAACACTGTCGGGCCATAGAGGTGCACAGTCACTGCTGGGAGCAAGGAATAGGACTGGGCGGAAGAGACAGCCGAAGAGGGGGCAGGCCCCCACCGAGCCAGGTGTGACATCAGCCGGTTGTCTCTTGAGGCCCTGGGGCTAGGAGCTGACCTGCTCCCCAGTCTGCAGCGCTGAGCCGTGCGCTATGCCCGCTCCACAGGACAACCAACACCATGAGATCCAAAATAAATACTGAACTTAAACCAACTCACCTCACCTGCCTTTAAAACACCCAAGAGGGCTGCATCCTCCCAGTGAATGGGAGCCTCAGAAGGTTGTGGCACTGGCCTATGACAAGGAGTAACTACCTTTTTCAGTTCCAACCAAAGTGTGCCCCAAATGCCCACAAAAACTACTGGGAACGCAAGGCTCTCTCAGCCAAAATTCCAGTGTCTATTTTTTTAAAATATTTTTTTAGTTATACATGGACACAATATCTTTGTTTATTTATTTTTATGCGGTGCTGAGGATTGAACCCAGTGCCTCACATGTGTGAGACAAGCGCTCTGCCACTGAGCCACAATCCAGCCCTCTTTTTATATATTTTAAAAGATGTCCTCTGGAAAACTTTTACCGTATTTGGAAATTTGGTAATTTGTGTGTCAAATTAAGACCCCAAAATACAACTTTAATAGGTGAAAACCGAGACCCTGAAAGCAAGAACGTGGGCCACGCCAGCCTGACTGTGGGCAGAGGGCACTCACTCCTCTTCTCCTTCTTCTTGAACTTTCCTTTCTTCTTGCCATGGTCCTTCTCATCCTCCGACGCCGCATCGGCAGGCTCGTGCAGGGCGTCATGGGGGGGCGAGGGCTCGCCCGTGCGGTACAGTCCAGGGAATTTTGTGGGGCTGATCTCCTCGGAGCTGGGCGTCCGGGTCAGCCCGCTGCCATGCTCGGCCCTGCGGTGCTCGCTGGGGCTGCTGGTGGGGGGCAGGAAGCACTCGGTCATGCTGAGACCAGACAGGGAGATGGCTTCTCCTCACCTGCCCATCACACCTGTGCAGAGAACAGAGGCATCAGTCTGACCATCCACCAGCCAAGGAGCGCAAGATCGCCCCCAGCAGCACACCATCAGTCTTCGCCGACAACCAAAAGCAGTTCCCCCACAACTCCCCTTTAAAAACGCCTTCATTTTATTATCTCAAGTTCTCTTCTCACAGCTGAGCACGCTAGGACCTTCAAGTATCAGTAAAGTAAACCAACTGGAAATCAGAGTTGGGGTTCTCCAGGCAGAACCCACAGTTCCTTGAGAAAGAACTAGCTAATGTAAAGGGCCTCGTTTTGACTGCTACGCACCATAAAACCTCACTGAATAATATATTAGGCTACTTATGTAACTACATATGAACAGTTCACATCATTAAAATTTACAATGCTTCAATGACAGACTGAAGGAGTCACACAATCACAGGTCACTGACTGTGACTGCCCACTGAATGCGATTAGACAAGCCTGTGTTTCTAAGAGCCATTGTATTTTGTGCAGCAGTTACACTTAAGCAAAGGAGCCCTCACTGATCGACCCTAAAACACACAAAAGTTTTACTACAGCAGACACCACCAAAGGACAAACAAGAAGAGTTCAAAATTTGGTTGCTTTGTTTTCTTCTTTAGACACAGAGTAGTCAAAGTGCCAAGTTTAAAAGCTACTTAGATTAATTAGTTCTTCCTCCTCTTTAACATTATTATGATACTAAGCTGAGGTTATTTTGCAGTTTTAAAACTCCATAAGCCAAAAGTGAAATATCTGGTAGATCTGACCCTGTAGTCAAAAAGACCTTAAAGTTAAAAGACAAGCAAATATCAAAAACGTCTGTCAACTGAGATAGGAAATTTCTTTAAAAAGCAAAGAGTTCTTACAAATGAATGAAAATAGAAATAAACCAAGAGAACTAGACAATGTGAATAGGCAATTCATTAAAAACTTATTCACATTTCACAAATATACAATGAAAACAATGTTAAACTTCAATGATAATTTTAAGAACAAAAGCTACTTTTATATTATTAGACTGGCAATGTTTGAGGCAGGGTCTCACTATGTTGCTCAGGCTAGTCTCCAACTTGCAACCCTGCTGCGACCAGCCTCCTGAGTCGAGCAGGGGCAAGCACCACAGTGCCTGGCTCAATCCTTGTGTTCTCCTTGATGGGCCCTGTCTTTTGGCTATCACTTTTTTGGCAGGGGGTACCGGGGATGGAACTCAGGGGAACTCGGCCATTGAGCCACATCCCCAGCCCTATTTTTTTGTATTTTATGTTCAGATAGGTTCTCACTGAGTTGCTTAGCGCCTTTTTACTGAGGTTGGCTTTAACCTCGCGATCCTCCTGTCTTAGGCTTGAGCTCCTGGGATTACAGGCGTGTACCATGCACTCAGCTGGATATCACTTTTGAAAGTGCACCCTATCTTTCCACTAATCCAAGGTACCTTAAATTTAGGCAAACATAGGACTCAAGAATTCAGAGGGAGGTACAGTTCAATCAGACAAGTGATTACATCTCACGGATAAGGAAACAGTCCCAGCGTCCATGGAGGCTGACACACAGCTTGTGGGAAAGAGCACAGCTTCCTATCAGACACACAGCCCTGCTGCACCCGGCCATGCTCTCAACTGTGCTGCACGGCTAAGTCACTCTGTGCTTCACATCAGGCCTGAGACAGGCAGGAACCTTCTGGATGGTGGAGAACACTCGTGGCTTCGTCAATGGCTACATAACTTGTACATTTACTAAAATCCACGCAACTCTTCACTTCAAGTAGATGGGTTTCTTGGGATATAAACTGTAACCCAACAAAGGTGCTTAAAAATAAAAGATCAAGCACCAGCAACCCTGGCCCCAGGAGCCCTTCCTGTGATTTGACCCATTCAGCACAGGTCGCAGGGGCTGCCCCCTGTGGGGCCAGGACCCTCTCAGCAGACCTGCACCACAGCACTGACTGCACCCCATCTTCATCTGAACACACGCCCACTGGGTCCATCTGAGTCCCACACTTAACCCAACCCATGGCAATGCTTGAGGGCTTGTTTAATAAACTAACAGAACTTCCTCTGTTCTCAGCAAATGTACTGCCAAGACAAAGATCAGAAAGAATGAGTCTCACAGTTGGCCTTAAATTTCAATTCAGGATACAGATCCAAATTTTATAGGAGTTCTTAAAAGTTTCCAGAACTTTCCTAAGTTAACCTTAGTACAGCTTGTAAGAAAATTAGTACTTTTCCCCCTTTCCACAGAAATCAAGGCTCAGAAAGCTTAAGTAGCGTACCTTAAAAAAAAAAATCACAGAGCAAGCAAGAGGTACGGCTGGGAGCCACTTGACTCAAAAAACCTCTTCCCACCACACTGCCCTCAGGAGGACACTGCAGGGAAGAGTGTGGGGCGGGGTGTTAGATATTGTGGGTAGCCCTGTGGGCGTGAGCCCTAGGCAAAGGCAGGAGACCAGCTTAACAGCAGCAGCACTGCCAAGGCACCCTGGGAAGGGCGTCTGGGCAGGACAAGGAGCTATGGTGGGGGTTGTCACCACCTACAGAGCAGGCAAGTGATGAGGCTACTGTGAGGAGGAGGGCGGGGTGCTGGCAGCAGCACCAGACAGCTGCTGTTCACTCCTGCTCCTGGGGCACCGGCAAGTCCTCCTGGTGCACTGCCCTCCTTATGCATCTCCCTTACTGGATGGACAAAGAACATTTTGATCATAAAGCATTTAACAGACTATGTTGTAAGAACTACTCAGAATCAGTAGTTGCTATGTGCTATGGACTGTGTCTCCCCCAACCCCAAGTTAAAACGTAATCCCAAGGGTGATGTATTAGAGGCAGGGCCTCTTGGAGGTGACTAGTCACGAGGGTGGGGCCCTCATGAACACATTAGTGTCCTGGGCAGGGACTGAAGAGACCAGGGCTTGCTGCTTCCACCCCAGGGGACGCAGGAGCACCACCACCTATGGAGCAGAGAGCTGGCCTTCCCAGCCTCTAGAGCATGGCAATGCCGCCCTCGGTGCTGTTCCAGGAGTCTGAAGGGACTGAGAGGACCTGATCACCACAGAGCTGGGGCAGCTGCAGCAGCCCTGAGGGCCAGGGCCAGCAGGCAGGTGATCAAGCAGGAAGGGAAAAGCAGCATGTTCACATGAGGACAAGGGTGCAGAGTAACCTGGGGGGTAGGGACACCACAAGCCTGAACGCCATGGAAGCAAAAGACTTCAAATGGCCAATGGAAAATTCAAGTATAAACATCCAGAGGTAAGGAAATACCAAAACCCAGAAACTCCTATTTTTGTGGCAAGAGATAATTTGGTATACATTTTTAAAAATTTAAATAAACCAATTTTTATCCCTATTCCTCCTGATAGATATAACTAAAAACCCTAGGTATCAGATTTTTTAAAAGAAGATGCCAGGTGTGGTGGCAGACCCCTGTAACACCACAGCCCGTGTAACACACAGCTAGCTACTCAGGAGGCTGAGCAGGATGTTGGAAGTTCAAGGCCAGCCTGGGCAACTTAGCAAGACCCTGTCTCAAAAAACTTTAAAAAGAAATTTGAAAGGAGGCTGAGGACGCAGCTCAATGTACAGTGCTTGCCTAGCATGTGTGAAGGCCTGGGTTCAATCACAGCACCAGGGAAAACCGCTGGGAACTCAGCATCTCCCGAGGCACCTCTCCCACCTCTCAGGGTCTTGTGTGCATTTAGCAGTGCTGGGGATGGACCTCTGGGCTCCTATGGGCCAGGCAAGTGCTCTGTCACGGAGCTCTATCCCTGGGCCCTAAGGTCCTCTGGCCTCACATCACAGAGGTGGAGCAATGATGCTGGAAACGCTAAAGCTACGAGGACTCTGTGTGGTGCCAAAGCCCACATGACACACAGACGCATCCTGGAAACAAAATGGGGAACCCAAGAAACACTCCAGGTGTAGAGCTAACTGGTTTTCAATAAGACTCCTCCATGCTGGATGGGGAGGGGAAGCCCTCTGGACACGTGGTGCTGGACACACACAGATAATAACGTGACTCAATTCCTTGCATCAAGTCACACACAATACAATTCATGACAAATCACAGACCTAAAATGTAAAGACTAACAACTATAAAACTTCTAAAACACATTTTTAAGACCTTTCAGCAGGTAAAAATTTCCTGGAGAGTACCAGAACACCATAATGATATTATCAATAAAAACTGGACTTCTCGTCAAGACGCTACTATGAAAATGAATGGCCAGGCCAAGACGTCTAGACACACGTACAGTCAGCCCTCCAAGTCCAGGGGCTCTGCTTCCCTGGAGAGCCAACCACACATTAAAAACCTGTGGAAGGAAACCCATGTGTACCGAGCATGTGCAGACCCTCCCTGCCATCAGGCCCCAGGCCACACAGGCATTCACATGGTGTCTGCACATATCAGGTGCTCTGAGCAGTCTGGAGAGGATTTACATTACATGGAAGGATGTGTATAAGTTGTATGCAATAATATGCCATTTCTTTTATAAGGGACTGGAGTATCCGTGGGTTTTGGTACCCACAGGGGTCTTGGACAAAACATCCAAGGGAAGCAATCCCCTGTGGATAATGAGGGACAGCTCTGTTTATAGGTGTGTATCAAAGGACATTATTTAAAATTACAGTAAGATGTCCTTCAACTCAAAAAAGAAAGAGACATTTTGTGTTAGCTTTCCATCACTATAACAAACATCGAGAAGAATCAACCTTAGCGGGGCTGGAGTTGTAGCTCAGTGGTAGAGCGCTTGCCTTGCATATGTGAGGCACTGGGTTCGATCCTCAGCATCACGTAAACATAAATAAACAAAATAAAGGTATTGTGTCCACCTACAGCTAAGAAAAAAAAATATGTATATATGTATATAAAAAGAATCAACCTTAGAGAAAAGGCTTATTTGGGCTGGTGGTTTTGGAGGACTTGGTCATGATCCAGGGCCCTGCTCCTCTGGACGCCACGAGGCGATACATCACTGCAGGGAATGTGTGGAGCAAGCCATTCACCTCGCGGCTGGGATGGAGAGAGAGGAGGGGGACTGGTGTCACTGTTCCCTCTGAGGAGCCACCTCCAGTGATCCAAGAAAAGGCCACCTCCCACGGGCACCACACCGGGTTCTAAACCCCTCACAGATGAGTCTCTGGGAACATTCCAGTTCAAACTACAGAACAACCTAACACACAAACTGCAGAAGTGTGCAGTTTAAAATGGAAATATACCAATGGCCAGTAAGTACACGATGAAAGCCCCGCATCACTAACTATGCAATACATGAAACCGAAATCACACTGAGCTACCAACAACAATGGGAAAAGGACAGTCCTGACCCTGGCAAGGACCTGGGGCGACCAGTCTTACACATCGAAGGGGCACACAGTTTGAGCGCTCTGGAAAACTGCTCAAGTGTCCTGGTAAACACACCTTGGCAAGACCCAGCAACTCCACTCCTGAACATCTACCCAAGAGAAATGGAAACAAAAAGAATTCCGATCAGATCAACTCTGCCCACAGTGTGGACGCTGGGCTAATACCAAACCACTAAAAACTAGAAACACCCCAAACCTCCTGAGCACCAACAGGACAGGAGGAGGAAGCTCCACACCTGACCTGGGATGGGTCCCAGTCAGAACGCAGATGCTCCAAAAGCAGGCTGTGTATGCACAAGAACGCAAATTTCATGTTTAGACTTGGTCACGGCCCAAGACATCACACTGCCTTTGTGCACGTATTCCAAAGCTGCAGAGAAGTTCAAGACACTTCTAGCCCCAGCACTCCAACTAAGCAAACTCAGCCTCTACTCACAAAGTTCTAGAACATGGCTTCATCTAGGTGTCAAAGGAGCTGAGAACTGGGGGGAGGGGAGAAGAGGCAGCGAGCAAGAAACAAGTAGCAAGAGAAAACCCTCAGGGTCCGCCCATGGCTGCGTTCCCCTCCTGGACAGGCACACCAAGTGTGGCCAGCACAGTGGGTAAAACTTCACACGGTGTTTTACCGAATACAAACTGTATCTCAATAAAAACTCTGAGTAGGAAACTAAAAAGGCCATGGATGCTTTATGAGCCATTAGCTCTTCAGACGTTGCTGCTCCACTTGTGTGTCAGTATGCCACCCCACACACACGCACACACTCAAAACACTACCACAGGAATATTATCTCCAAATCACACCAACATAAAAGCATGTGGCTGACACCTGGGGAAGAAAAACAACTTCCCTCCAGAGAGAACAGAAGGTTAAGAAAGTCACTTCTACATAACCAACAGAGAGTATAAGTTAGAAGTGGAAAGCATAAAGCCACAAATCTGGAATTACTCTTTAGAACCAAAACATTTCTACCTCTGAAACTGAATGATATGTCAAGTTCAAAGAACAGGCATAAAATTGAGATGAAGCAAAAAAAAAAAAAAAAGAAAGAAAGAAAACTCAAACTGAACTAAACAACTGTTTCAATTTCTCCAAAAGAAGAGGATATACATGGTTCTTAAAATAGTTTTTCTGCTCAAGCATCAGTATTAATTAGCACATATAAAAAGAATCACTCACCTGTGCAAAGGGACAAAGCAGCATTGAGAAGAAAGTAATCAAGATGGCTAAGTTAAAACCTCCTGGAATGACTTGAGAATAAATCTCCTGGTGTACTGAACTTAATATCATCTAAACATTAAAAACAGAAGCCAGAAAGCCAAGAGCCTGCTGGACTAGCTCACAAGTTCAGATCAAATATTTTGCAAGTGCTCTTTATTAATAAATAACAGGCTTAAATTTACCAGCAGTTTTTTTCTTATCTTATGGTTCTTAAAAACAAGCAGCAAGTCTCATCTCCAACTTGCGGCCAACAAGGGGATGTTGGCCTAGCACGGCCTGAACACTGAGCGCGGCACAGTGGGACCTCCTGCCCGGGAATGCTGGACTCCCCCAAGCAGTCTCTATACATAGCTCTTCCAGTGAAGTAGAAAGAATCTGCCCCAAACCTACAGGGTCCAGGTTGTATGGACAACTAAGTGCCCCACACTGAAAGGAGAGAACGGCAAAAGATGCCCTGACACGTCAGGGAAGAGGGATTACAAAGATGGTATGAAGGTTTCCTGCTGGTGAGGGAGCCGGAAACAGCTGACACACAGAGTGGGAGCACCCAACAAGGACACTGGAAGCAAGGGAGTAGTTTCAAAACTAATGGGTCCCCAAAATCATTCCAGGTTTTAATAACCATAAAACAAAGGGATGAGACATGCATCTCATGTCTTCAAGACCCTACAAAAACAAGGCAGTAGATGAAGCAATAGGGAGACCTGAGATTCCACCCTGGAGAGCCCCAGCGGGAAGGATCAGGAAAAGCCACTTGTGCCCAACCAGTCCACAGGGAGACCAGAGGAGTCCCCAAGGGCAGGAGAAACGCACACTGGAGACTGGAAGCGTGGAACCGGGGCAGAAGAGTACCAAATCCTCCTCCATCATGCTATCTTATGATGGATAATGTCAGCCACCAGGATCTCAAGAACAAGCAGCTGGATTATATGACTTCAAAATAAGGAAATACCAAAAGAAACACCTAACAGAGAAGAATTCCAACCGTGAGGGGTGCAAACAAGCCAGAGCAGTTTCCACCTCAGGTCCGAGTGCTGTCTGGGTCCCCAGGACGACACCCAGGCTCAGGGGTTCTCCAGAAGGACCCATGGCATGCGTAGCACACGGCCATGCTCACCGCTGGGATTTACTATGGAGAGGAACACCGTGCAAAGCTACAAAGGGAAGGCAGGGGTGCGAAGCCCACAGGACATCAGGGCAAGCTTCCAGGGCCGTGGGTCACGCTGGATGTGACTGCATCCTCAGTAAGAGGGCGTGTATGGTTGCCGGGCACCACAGCCATCAGCTCTGAGCTTCTCTTAAGGCTCTCCCAAAGGCTGCCTGACATGGACCCAAATTTCAGACTCTCGGCAAAAAAAAGCAGGTGCTCAGCCACATCTTACTTGTGCGTCACTGGGGATCTGCTCACCTCAGGCCCCAGAGGCCAGCCTGCTGTGCCACCTCTCTCCAACACAATCTCACTTCCTATGCCAGCCTGAGGAGTTACTCTGATTAGACTCTAAAAATTTTTTTTTAAAGAGAGAATGAAAGAGGAGAGAGAGAGAGAGAGAGAGAGAGAGAGAGAGAGAGAGAGAGAATTTTTTTTAAATATTTATTATTTTTTAGTTCTTGGCGGACACAACATCTTTATTTGTATGTGGTGCTGAGGATCGAACCCGGGCCGCACGCATGCCAGGCGAGCGCGCTACCGCTTGAGCCACATCCCCAGCCCTCTAAAATATTTTTAAAAATCCACATTCCACAAAAAGGAAGACTAGAAATCTTTCAAAATACAAGGGATTTTCTCTTAAGATATGAACATTACTATTCTTACATTTTTTTACATTTATGAGCTGAAATGGGACAGGGGTGACCTTTCAGACTATGCAGAACAGGCAGGAGGCCAAGTCTCACCAGGAGTGAAATGCTCTCCACGACAGTCTCCAGTAAACACCAACCAGCATTCACTCAGGCGTGCCCATCCTCTTCCCGCACACCCCACAGGAGGACCCCCATCCAGCTTAGCTGTTGTATAACTCACCCTTCACTCTAGCAACACCGTCAGGGTGCACTGAACAGACTACACTCTGGAGTTAGTGCTTTTTTCTATACCCTTCTTAAATGTCATCAGACTTAGGTGCTCATCCACACACTTTTAGTTAGAGCCCCAGATGTGACTCAGAGAAATTCACTTAACCACATGGTGACTTCAGGTTTTCCATACAGCCTCCCAATATTGTACACTTTAATTATATATAATTAAAGCAATATGCCTAGCTGGGCATGGTGGAGCACGCCTGTAATCCCAGTGACTTGGGAGGCTAAGGCAAGAAGATTCAAGTTTGAGGCCACCCTCAGCAACTTAGCCAGACTATTTCACAAAGGGCTGGAGATGTAGCTCAGTAGTAGAACAGCCCTGGTTCCATGTTCAGGAAACAAAGAGGCAGGGCAGGGGAGGGAAGAGTGAGCGAAGAGAGAAACAGTCATCCCCAGGTGTTCATAGGTGATGTGGTTCCAGGAACCCTGTGGATACCAAAATCTGAAGAGGCCCAAGTGGTTTGTATAAAATGGTACAGTGTTTACATATAACCTACAACCCTCCCTTATTCTTTATCACTCAATTGGTTATAACACCTAATGACATGTAGAGGCTATGTAAATAGCTGTTATGCTGTTCTGTTTAGAGAACAATGACAAGAAAAAAAAACTGTACATGTTCAGTACAGGTACAATTTTGGCAAGTGTTTTTTGTTTGTGTTTTGATCCCCATTTGGTTGAATCCACAGATGTGGGACCTGTGGACACAGAGGGCCAACTGTACACTCACCTAAAGGCACCTAACGTGCACATTATGAAAGGTCACTAGCTATAAATGAGATTAACAGCACACAAAAATACCATTTTAGGACTGACAAATCACTTCATTTTTAAAGAATGGAAGTGATATGCAATTTATTCTCAACCTATCAACAATAACTGGCTCTTAATTTTGTGCTCCTGAATTAATTTAACCTTCACTTCATAACGAATTACCACGTTTCATAAGTGTCAAGCTCCAAAAACAATTGTATCAGTATTTTTGTTTTCAATAATCTTTTATGTAAAACATTCACATTTAAACAACCTTTCAGGATGATCTGTTTGAAGAACTTGATCCAAATATAAAGGACCCATGGCTCTATCACATCACAGGTGCTCAGCAAACACTGAGTCCCTTCTTCTCCGCATCACATCACCACTGTTCATAATGGACATCCGCACATTTACACACACCTTATGTTATGTTATGACATGCCTCTGGAAGGACATGCAAGGAAATATAAGGAGCCACCCCTTGGGAGGGATCTTGGATGGCTGAGGAAAATGGGTAGAGAAGAGACATGCTTTCACCCTTGCGAACTGTGAGCATGACCTTTAAAAAAAAAAATGTTTTAAATGGTTTTAACTAAAAGTGCAACAATATTATTTTCTTCTCTTCTAACATCGCCCTACAAGAGAACTGGAAATACAAAGATGGAGAGGCAGTGTAGAAAAGTAATGGGCTTTGGGGTCCAACAGGTCGCCTGGACTCAACTCTAAGCTGTCTGGAACATGGGCTTCACCTTTCACTAACTGCCACAATCTCTGTGCTGTTATCCAGCTACAAGGCAAAAGTACAAAAGTAACTAAAAAATATATGCCCCACATAAAAGTCTGGAAGAGTTTTACTGCTTTCATTTCCTTAATTTTCTAATTGAAAAGCCCTTCAGAAAATTTCAGTTACATTTTTAAAATACTATATACTCAAGAAGACAAGAAACTTGAAAAAAAATATGGCACCGGACATGATAAATAGTCATTTTTAATAAAACAAAAATAAGTAAAGGATAGGAACAAAATGCACATATAAAAGATGTTCTTAAAATGAAAGAACAGCAATGAGAAATGCCCTTTTAAAGCACCTACCAATTTTCTAAAGGCAAACAAGTTCCACACCCAGGACTACGGAAGGTGGCAACACTAGGGGACAGCACACCTCTGCAAGGAAAGGGTGAAGAAACAGTCTCTTACTGTTGGTGGAAGCATAAAGTGACATACGTCAGAGACATCTTTATTTTTTTTTAAATATTTATTTTTCAGTCTTAGGTGGACACAATATCTTTATTTTTCATTTATGTGGTGCTGAGGATCGAACCCAGTGCCTCACGCATGCCAGGCGAGCGCGCTACCACTGAGCCACAACCCCAGCCCCAGAGAGACATCTTTAAAAAGCTAACAAATGAATACAGTGGTCCAGCAATTCCAGGGTCAGAACCACAGCCCCCAAATACAAAACAATGAGCAGGATGTAAATAAAACAATATTTACCTCAGCACTATGTCTGACAGCCAAAAAAATCTTCATTACCTTGTATCTTTAGAAATATAGCAGAGGGGCTGGGGATGTGGCTCAAGCGGTAACGCGCTTGCCTGTTATGCACGGGGCACTGGGTTCGATCCTCAGCACCACATAAAAATAAAATAAAGATGTGTGTCCACCGAAAACTAGAAAATATTAAAAAATTCTCTCTCTCTCTCTTCTCTCTCTCTCAAAAAAAGAAAGAAAGAAAGAAATATAGCAGAGAAGAAAGAAAAGAAAAAAGTGCTACAAGAAACTCACTGAACTATCATGATACAGGCAGATTAACTGGGGTGGGGTTATGTAGGACTAGTTTTTTATACTATTGAAATTAAGAAGGTATTAATCTGATACCTTAATCTGTAATAAAACTGTTGTCCTAGCTATGAGGGACACTGAAGCAGGAGGATCCCTCAAGACTATTGAATTTAGGCAATATACTGAGACTCTGTCTTGCAAAAGAAACAAAACAAAATGAAATAGCAGTATGGAAGAAGTTCTTCTTTATTAGTAATTACTTTAAATATAAACAAATTAAACTCCTCAATTAAAAGGCAGGTATTACTGGGCATGTTGGTACACACCTATAACTTAATCCCAGCAGTGTGGGAGGCTGAGGCAGGAGGATCACAAATTCAAAGCCAGCCTCAGCAACTTAGCCAGGACCTAAGCAACGTATTGAGACCCTGTCTCAAAAGAAAAAATAAGACAGGCTAGGGGTGCAGTTCAGCAGTTATGTGTCCCTGGGTTTAGTCCCCAGTACAACAACAACAAAAGACAGACATTGGCAATGGAGTAAATAAATTACCCAACTATATGCTGTCCACTGACTCACTTTAGATTGAAAGGTACAGACAGGCTGAAAGTAAAAGGACAGAAAAAATATTCCATATGAAGAGTAACCAAGAGACTAGACTGGCTAGGCCAACCCTACACAAAATGGTCTGCCTCTTGAGTATTATGTAACGACAATGGTAAAACCATCAATGAAATATTAAAATCATGAACATATGTGCCTTTAATAACGAAGCCCACAAAAGACACAAACCAAAAAATGAGAGAACTGACAAGAGAAACAGTTCAACAACAGGAGGGCTCAATGATCCCTTTCAGTAACAGACAGAGAGGCTGGAAAAATATATAAACCAATGACACCCAGCAAAGCTGAAGAGCCACTCTGCCACACGACCTCAAGGGGACGTGGACCTTCTCCAGTACAGATCACCAAACAAGACTCGGGAAAACACAAGAATGAAAATCAAGCATATTATGTTCTCTGATCTTAACAAAATAAAACTGGAAATCAATAACAGACAAAAGTGCCACAAAGTAAAAAAGTACGTAGAAATTAGGCAACACGTTCAACAAACTAGGAATATAAGGGAATCCCTCACACTGAAAAGGTCACAGTGGAACCCACGGCTGACATCACAGCCAAGGTGAAAGGCCGGAAGCTCTCTAAGAGTAGGAAGAAGATGAGGAAGAGTGCCCTTCCACTCAGCACAGCTCTCCTGGGGACCAGGGAAGACAGAATGAAAAGATCTCTCCGCAAGAGGAAAAGGTGGACCTGCTGCTCTCAGTGGATGGCAGGATCTTATATAGAAACCCCAAACAAATACACTAGAAAACGACTGGGTAAAGGAATGCAGCAAAGTTAACAAGACACACAATGAAGACAGAAAATATGCAATGAACATGACAAAAAGGAAATGAAAGACTTACAAAATGAAAACTTATGCTGAAAGAAATGAAAGGAAATCTAAATAAATGGAAAGACACTCAGATTGACAGCCAGAGAACTTAACACAGACGGTCCCAACTTAGGAAGCGTCAGCTAAAGATCCCCCCACTTCGTGTGGCTTTACCAGGACGCGAGTGCATTGTACTGGGGAGCACCTGGACTTCCTGTGGTTCAACTCAGGATTTTTCGATTTACAACGAATTTATCAGGGCATCAGCTGCATTTTCAACTTAAAATATTTTTTAGATTTACAATGGGTGTTATGGCATGGCTCTGCAATGTCCCCAGAGCCTCCTGCGTTCAGAGGTAGAATTCTGGGAAAGCACTGGATCATAAGGGCTCTGACCTCCTCAGTGGATTACTCCACTGATCCTGGCTGAATAGACTAGCACGGGGTGGTCCCATTTGGAGAGAAGTCACTGCTGAGTGCCCTGGGAGGGCCTATCCTTCCCTCTCTCCTCCCTCTGCTTCTTGGGGGCCTTGAGCTGACAGCTTCCTCTGCCATGCCCATTTGCGAGGGGCCCTGAAGAGCCAAAAGAGAAAAACGAACAAAGCTGAGAGTCACACTTCTTGATTCCAAAACATACTACAGAGCTACAGTAATTAAAAGAGTATGTGATACCAGCAGGATAAATATGCTGACCAATGGAGATGAACTGAGAGTCCAGAAATAAACCCAGGTATCTGTGATCAATTGATTTTCACCAAGGAAGTCAGGAGAGAATGATCTCATCAGATGGGGCAGCTGTGACAACTGTGATAACTGGCTTACCACAACCAATAAAATAAACCTTCTCACCATAAACAAAAGTAGCTCAATGTGGATCAACACCTAAATATAAGAACTAAAACCAAATACCTCTTAGAAGAAAGAAGAGAGTAATTTTTTTTTTTTTTTTGTACTTTACCACTAAGCCACATCCCCCAGCCCTTTCTACTTTTATTTTGATACAGGGTCTCACTAAGTTGCTGAAGCTGGCCTTGAAATTGGCCATCATGTACAGAGGAGGGTAATCTTCACATCCTTGGATTTGGCGATAGATTCTTAGGTATGATGCCAAAAGCACGAGCAACAAACAAAAACATACTTCAAACTGAAAAAACATACTTCAAAACTGAAAACTTGTGGACATCAGAGGATACGATCAAGACAGTTAAAAGCCGACCGAGAGTGAGAGAAGTATTCATAAACCACGCATCTGGCAAGGGCCCAGTATCCACAATATATCAACAGCTCTGAGCACTCCGTCCCGAAAGAAACAGCCCCATAAAACATGGGCAGAGACCTGAATAGGTATTTCTCCAAAGACAAGACACAAGCAACTGCCAAGCACATAGACACACCATCACCCACCACGGAAATGGGAGCAAACCCGCCAGAGGACACCACGGCACACTGTAGGACAACCCAAAAACCCAAGGGAATAGCAAATGCTGGCAAAGATGTGGAGATTTGGACTGTGAAGTGGGGTGCTGCTCTGGACGCAGCCAGCAGCTGCTCAAACGCTAAGCGTGAGAGCCCCACAGGAGCGCTTCCTGACTCTTCTCACACCAAGTGATCGTTGTCATCCACACCAAACCCCAGTTCTCCAACCTCCCGACACCAACTGGGCGCACTCTGATTAGTCCACAGAACCCAGTGTTCAGCACTTGCTTCAGCTGCAGGTCACAAGCCCACGGTGCCACCTGCACTGACCAAACAGTCACAGATCCAGGTTCCCTCAACCCCCGGCTTGGGAGAGGCTGGTAAAAGGTTTCTTTTGGGGCTTAATGTAAATGTTCTAAAACTTACTGAGAGATGGATGCACAACTCTAAATACACTAGCCACCATTGAACTTGCACTTTAAAAGGGTTTTAATATCATGGGTCTGTGAATTATATTTCAATGAAGACACTGTTTAAAGTAAAAGATGTTGTGTGAAAGGTTTGAGTCCTTGCCGTGTTAAAGACTGCTCCCACAAGGCTTCTGCTCACCTGGCCCCCTCCCTTCACAGCTGATACAGTTACTCCCCAAGACCTCACTGCACTTCTTCAGGACCCTGCCTCGCTTAATGGCTGCTGCGCTCCTTCCCCAACCACTCCATCAAAATCACTTAGTTATTAAACTCAATAACTCATAGTTATCAAATTTGATAGACTCCTAATATAATCCTGTTTTACTCAACTACTCAAAGAATTTAAAGGAACACTTTCCTTTAAAAAAAAAAAAAAAAGATTTTTCTTTTCTCCAAAGAATTGGTTGTTGTGTTAGCTTTGTGTCTCTATGACCAAAATACCTGCCAGGGACAACCTGGAGGAGGGAAGGCTTATTTATATTTAGTTCTGGTTCCAGAGGTTCACTCCAGGGTGTCAGTCCACTATTCTGGGTCCCAGATGAGGCAGCACAACATGGCTGAAGGGCGGGTGGAGCACTACTCCACTCAGGCAGCTGGGAAGCAGAGATCAGAAGAGGGGGCAGAGGTCACAGGGAAGATACACCCTCCAGGGTAGTCCCTAGGGGCCCACCTCCTCCAGCCCTGCTCCACCTGCCTAGTTACCACCCAGTCAGCCCTCTCAAACTAGGTTGGGCTGGTTAGGTTGCAGCTCTCACAACCCAATCATTTCACCTCTGAACAGTCCTGCACCAACAGAAACTTTGGGGGCACCTCATGTCCAAACCACTAACTGTTATCAAGTACAGCTTCCTTTTTGATGACATTCCTTCTCATGATTCCTCTTGTATCTCTGAACACCTAGGAATTTCCTTTTCCAATTCTTCCTCTTTCTGGCTTTAAGTGTCCCTGTTCTCCAAGGCCTGTTTCCAGAATAACTTGTTATCCGTAAACTCTTCCCAAGTGGTGCTCCCCTAAATCAAAGACTTGAGCCACCACTTAGAACACAAATAGATGGCTTCCCTTAAGAAACTGACCACTAGCCAGGCATGGTGGTACATGCCTGTAATCCCAGAGACTCAGGAGGCTGAGGCAGGAAGATTGTAAGTTTGAGGCCAGCCTCAGCAACTTAGGCCCTCAGCAATTTAGTGAGACCCTATCTCAAAATACAAAATAGAAAAGGGCTGAGGATGTGGCTCAGTAGTAACATGCCCCTGGGTTAAATCCCAATACACACCTACACACACACCCACTCCGAAAATCAACCACTACCCCTCTGTACATCACTGAACACCCATGCTTTCTCCAATCAAAGCAATATTAAAAACATAAGGCATCTGTGGACTGGTAGTATAGCCCAGTGGTAGAGCACTTGCCTAGCATGCATGAGGCCCAAACAAATATATTTATACTGCACTCACTGATGATTCAAGTAAAAGATCAAGTCTGACCTTCTAAAGGGGCCGTGTGGTCTAATCCATATTCAAACCATCTTTATTTGGCACAGAACCTACCACACAGTAATTCTTGTATTCTAAATAATCAGCACTTTTCCTTGTTCCTTCTTACAAATGCTAACATAAGCTTCTATCATCGATTTTGCATTTTAAAAAGAACAAACATACTTTTGGGTTATCTGAACCTGATCTCTCCTTGCCAAGCAAAAACTCTGCAAATATAGCTGCACAAACCATAACTGCATGAACTTGATGTAAGCCTTCTGATACCACTTCCGTCTTTTTACTTTAGAGAAAATGGTCCCTGCAAGACCTACAGTAAATAATGCTTTTGAAGAGTGAGAAAATTAGGTCATCTTACACTGCTTCTTGTTACTTTTTAAAAATTTACTTATCAGCAGTTACTGTTAAAACCAGCATATCCCACTTGGACCTATAGAGCATCAAACGGAAATTGGGACCCACTGCCTACTCCTGCCCATACAGTCCACAGTAATTAATCCCTTTCAGAAGACAATCCAAAAAACTGTCAAATGACGCAGACAATTCTGAAGAGAGAGGTTTTCTTTCTCATTGAGTCTCATTTCGTTAGAAGTGCTGCCTCCCTGAACACCAAACCCAAATGGGCCTACACCTTATCACCCTCCAGTATTTGGGAAATGACTGCCAAGTGCGCCTGAAGGATTGCAGCAGGATGCTTCCACTCCAAGAGGCAGAAACTTAATGGAAATCTCCCCACCGAGGCTGGGCAGGGCGCGACGCTCACTCAGTGTCCACATGGCTGCACGTTCAAGATACCACGAGCTAAGGTTCTCCTGACCCTCGAGCATGCTGCTAGGCCTCCAGGCAACGCGCGCCACTTGCTCAAGGAGTGGCCACCTGCAGTACCTAACGCCAAAACTTAAACTAGCGTGACCACTTCTGGAAGACGGAGGTGGGGGCTGTTCTGTAAACCTGTTTCGCAATGCTGAATGCAGAAGAGGCAAGGGCAAGCTGGCCCGCAAGCCTGCGCACCAACACCCCGGGAGTGATCTGGGAGGGGAAGTCTCAACTCCAACTCAGACGAGCAGTCCACTCCCGCCGAGACCTGCAGAGGACCCTGCCCGCAGGCGCCAGGCCCGCAGCCTCCCCTGCGCGCTGCCCTAGGTGCCCCTCGCAGCCACCTCCGCTCACGATGCCGTATGCCCCCGCTGCCTCCTCTGCGCGCGGTGTCCGGTGCCCCCCGCAGCCTCCTCGCGCTCGGTGCCCGGTGCCTCCCGCAGCCTCCTCAGCGCACGGTGCCCCGCGCCTCCCGCAGCTCGGTGTTGGCCAGCGTCCCGCCCGAAGGCCCCGCACGGGAGCGGTGAGCCAGGCGGCCGCCCCGCGGGCGGAGGGCCGAGCCCGGGGGCAAAGATAGACGAGTCTGCTCCGGAGGAGCACCGCGCCGGCCACGCCCCCCGCCCGAGCCCGGTGACACGCGAGGGCAACCCGCGACCCCGTGCTACCGTCCCCCGCGACTGACCTGCGCCGGCCGCCGCGCAACCGCCCGCCCCGCCGCTGCCACCGCGGCCGCGGCCGCCGCCTTCTGCGCCGCGCCCCGGGCCAGCCTCGGGCGCCCCATTCCCACCCCGCCCGGCCTCCGCCTGTTTACAAGGATTGGGACGGAACAGGACGGGCCGGCCCAGCGCGCGCGCACGCGCACGCCCTCCTCCCGCCGCGGCAGTCTTCGCGGCCCGCCTCCCTCCGCTCTGACGGCTGAGGCCGCCCTGGGCGAACGCCCGAATCCCCGCGCGCGGCACACCGGGAGTTGTAGTCCTTGGAGTCTCCGTTCCACCGCGTCTGAGGGCGCTTGTCCCGGAATAGAACTATAGCATCCAGAATGCATCGCGCCTTTCCCCGGGCTCGTCAAGGAGACCGGGGTCGCGCGAGAGGACGCGAGAGCGCTGGTGCACCCTGGAGCCTGCGCAGTGCTAGCCCGGAGCATTCCGGCCCTACGCAGCCCTCGGCCAATCGTGGCGCTGTGGCCTTGAAGAGGCGCTCGCTTCTCGCGCTTTGGCCGGCCAGTTCCTACCTGCCTCGTCGGCGGCTCAACCGCGCCAGCCCATCTCGCCAGCCTCAGGGTTCCTCCCGTCCTCGAGAGGGCATGGGCGGGACGCTGGCTCGCGTTTGGAGAGGCGGTGCCCGCCCGTGGGCGATGCGGGGAGAGCTCCCGGGGTGGAGGGGCGCCGCCGGCCCTCGCCGGGAGCTGGCCGTGACCTTGTGGGACTCGCGTTCTGAGGTTGTGTAGTTCGTCGAAGACCGCGGACTTGGGGCGGATGTCCCTGCAGCCCCCGCCGTTCCTGCGAGCTAGTCTTCAGAGCTGCGTGACTAGGCCCAGCGCTCCCGCTTCTGGCCACGAAGCCGTTGCTTCTGCTGTTCATTTCCTTCCCACTCTCTGTGACCACTGGGATGGCCCTGGGAACGTGCCAGTTACCGTACTCTCTGCCTCTGGCGACACTGATGGGCCGAGGGATAGGCATTATGGAACCCTGGCCTGAACGGAAACAAGGGGAGGGAGAGGTAGTTGCTGAGGTCAGGTTATGCTTGAGGCCAAACGAGCTGGGGCGGACGACAGAAAAAACGCTGGCAGAGTGAGGTTTGTGAGTTCACTCATGGTTTGTGCCCCTCCTTAAGCATGTGAGCCCCTGAGCCAGGGGGCGAGCCAGCACATGCAGTCCGCCCTCTATCACTACTGAGGTGTAGACGGCCTTCTCAGCGGAGGCAGCAGCATGGCCATGCCTTCTGGCAACCAAGAATTTCAGTAGTCATCATGTAACCCAACCAGAACCAAAGAGCACACAATCCCCTGGGTTGGGGATTCTAAAGCACTGCAGCCTCCAAGCTCTTGTATGTAATATGAGCATCTGAGGTCCGGAAAAGCAGTGGCCAGTTTGCTTTTACAAGGGGACACGAGAGAGGGATGAGAATTTAGGGGAAGACACCAGCAGGGCCTGAGGATGAAGTAAATGCTGGAGAGAGGAAGAGAAACATTTTGTGGTGGCATCATGAGCACTGCAGTATCAAACCTCGCCATTTTATACTGTGGACCCTCTGTCCTGTAGACTTAAGAGCCCTGAGCCATCAACTTCCTGTGTCATCTAAGACAGTTGGTATTAAAATTGTAAGAGTTATAACCGATTTGGTTGTATATCTTTTACGTGAAAGGTCCTGACTAACACAGGTTCCTTTTTTTTTTTTTTTTTTTTTTTTTGGTACCAGGGATTTTGAACCCAGGGGCACTTAACCACGAACCACATCCCCAGCCCTCTTTTTACATTTTATTTGGAGACAGGGTCTCACTTAGTTCCTCAGGTCCTCGCTAAGTTGCTGAGGTTGGCTTTGAACTCACGATCCTCCTGACTCAGCCTCCTGAGCTGCTTGGACTACAGGCCTTGGCCCCCTGCCTGGGACAGCCTTCTCAGGCCCTGCCTCCACCATCTT
Organism: Spermophilus citellus; assembly: GCF_964194105.1. Classification (NCBI taxonomy): domain Eukaryota; kingdom Metazoa; phylum Chordata; class Mammalia; order Rodentia; family Sciuridae; genus Spermophilus; species Spermophilus citellus. The sequence goes on along the minus strand of NC_138198.1, from coordinate 14,361,438 downwards.
GGTGTCCCTAAAGGAATGAGGGCTGGGGGTGGGGCTCAGTAGTAGAGCACTTGCCTAGCTTGTGTCAGGCCCAGGGTTCCTTCTCTAGTGCTGAAAATCAAATAAGTTGGAAACATACATAGCATGTAAGCAGTCATTAGGAGGCACGGACAGATGTAAAAGTAGACTTAAATGACAATATTGCTAGAGACAAAGAGGGATGTTTTATTATGGTAAAGGGTAAGGACTATGGCAAAGGGGTAGGAAAACACAAAAGTTAAAGATATCCATGCATCTGAAAATAGGAACCCCCCTAAAATAATGCAAAAATCACAAGAAATGAAAACAAACTGAAATACTAGTCATATGTAGGAAACTCCACCTAGAATAACAAAATATACATGCTATTTTTTTTAAATTATCTTTTTGGTACCAGGAATTGAACCCAGGGCACTTAACCACTAAGCCACATCCCCAGCCCTTTTTACTTTTTATTTTGAGACAGGGTCTCACTGAGTTGCTTAGGGCCTCACTAAGTTGCTGAGACTGGCTTTGAATTTATGATCCTCCTGCCTCAGCCTCCCGAGCTACTGGTATTATAGGTATGTACTACAGCACCTGGCTACACCTTTTTTGAGTACAAATAAAAGCTTGTGCAGGATAGACCATAAGGTTTGACAAAACCCAAGTATCTGTACAATTCTAAAATATAGAAAACATTTGAAATATGTTCTCCTACCACAATGAAATTAAATTAGAAATCAACAAGAGAGAGAAATCTGAGAAATATCTACATGTTTGGAAATTAGACAACATATTTGTAAATAACCAATGGGCCAAAGAAGAAATCATAAGGAAAAGTTAAAAAAAATACCCTTTTTCTTTTATTTTTGCAGATCTGGGGATCAAACCCAAGGCCTTGCACATACTGGACAAGTGCTCTAACACTGATCTGCACCCCAGCTCCAGAAAGTACTTTAAAATGAATGAAAACAAAACCATGACATATATCAACTCCACGTGAAGGGAGGGACCTATAGCTACACTTGGAGGAAAGTCGGTGACACGCCATACTTATCTTAGAACCAAGGTGCTCAGAAGGTAGAGGGAGTATAACCTAAATTGAATAGAAGCAAGGAAATGAAATGATGAAAGAGAACACAAATTAATGAGTTAGGAACAGAAGAAAATAGAAAAAAGACCCAAAAACTTGTTCTTTGAAAAAAACAAATTAGGCTAGGTGCAGTGGTGCACACGTGTAATCCCAGAGACTTGGGAGGCTGAGGAAGGAGGATTGCAAGTTCAGAGTCAGCCCTAAGCAATTTAGAGAGACCCTGCCTCTAAATAAAATATAAAAGAGGGCTGGGAAGGGGTTGGGGTTGTGGCTCAGTGGTAGAGTGCTTGCCTAGCACGTGCGAGCACCACATAAAAATAAATGTATTATGTCCAACTACAACTAAGAGATAAAATATTATTTAAAAGGGAGGAGGGGGCTAGGAATGTGGCTCAGTGGTTAAGTGCCCCTCAGTTCTATTCCCAGTATAAAAAGAAAAAAAAAAGAGAATGAATTGATAAACTTTTAGCTGGACTAAGGAAAAGAAAGAAGACATAAATTACCAAAATAGAAATGAAAAGAGGGGGATTGTCTGAATTTGCAATCTTGTGGGTAGCAAGGGTGGCTGGGGTTGCACTGGCAGCATTGAGATATCTAGCAAAAGTAGCTCTGATTTCACGAGTTTGCATACATTCAGCCAGCAGGTCCCTGAAGTTATGATCTGGGGCACGTGTTTCCTCTGTAAGCCTTGAATCCATTCATGTATTTCTGACATTTGTGAAAACTTGCTTTATGATATGCATAGTTTGGCTTGCATAGTGATTCTGAAAGACCAAAGCAAATGTTGTTGTGTAACACAGTGGTGGTAGTCTAATTACTCTTAATAATAGGAAATCAGTGTGGAGCAAAAATATGCACCAGGAATCAGTAGATGGAATGCGGCTTTCCACCCCTCGGCTTTTATTTTATTTTCAAATAAAATATTTAATTACAAAAAATATGTATAAAAAGAGGGAGAACACTACAGACTTAACGGACATGATGAGCATTAGAAAGAAATATGAAAATCAAAATTATAATAATTAAAAAAAATTTTAGATGAAAATGGAGGAATTCTTAGGGAGAAGGAATGACTAAAGCTGACTTCAGAAAATCCTTTTTTCCCACTTGGTGGTTCTGGGGATGGCTTTGTACAAGCTGGGCAAGTACTCTACCACCAAGCCACATCCCAGCCCTTTTTATTTTTCATTTTGAGACAGGGTCTCACTAAAAGTTGCCCAGACTGGCCTTGAGCTTTCGATCCTCCTGCCTCAGACTCCTGAGTCTCTGGGATGACAGGCATGCACCCTGCATTCCACTTAGAAAAACTTAACAGACACATGTTGAGTTTTGAAAAATTAAATTAAAAAATACAATTCTTTCCACAAAGAAAAACTCGGGTCCAGTTATCTTCACTAGTGTATTCTATAAGATAGTTAAGAAAAAAATTACATAATCTATTAAAGCTCTTTTAGAAAATAGAGGAATAAGGAACATTTCCCAGCTCATTTTATGAGGCCTATATGACCTTGGTAATAGCCATGGACATCAGCATAAAACAGAAATGCAGACCAATAACCTTCATGAATCATACATTCTAACAGTCAATTTTCCTTTTTTTTTTTTTTCTTTTTTTTAACCTGTCCGAGATTTTATTAGCAGGACCGCGGCCAGTCGCAGAGGAGAAGGGAGGAGAAGGGAGGAGAGAGAGGGAGAGGGAGATGAGAGAGAGAGAGAGAGAGAGAGAGAGAGAGAGAGAGAGAGGGAGAGGGGAGGGGGGAGAGAGAGAGGAGGGGGGGAGAGAGAGTAAGAGAGCAAGAGTAAGAGAACAAACACGACCAGGGTATTGATATTTATGGGCTTAACACAGGATGAGGAGGAGCAAGGCGAGTGGGCTGTTACTTCTTCATTGGCTGAGAGTTCACACCACTTCAGGGTTTGGAGGTGCGCCATTCAAAATTCCCGCCATTCACAGGGATTGGAGGTGACGGTATGTCCAGTCTGTAGGGCTGGTAGAAAAAGCATATGCCCAGGAGAAGGCAGACTAGAACACATAAAGCTGAAAACCAAGGGCTTATTTCTTTTTGGCATGGTGGGGTAGAGATGGGCCTTCGGTGGAGTTGTCATTCAGTATCTTCATCTTTTAGCACTTGATGGAGGTTTCTTGGGATGACTAGATGTTCATGTTGTCCGCTGGTTGGCAAGTAGCTGGTAATCCCTGAAGAGGAGCAATCTGCAGGCCGGTGGTGGATGTCAGGCAGGCGATCAGAGGAGTGGACTGGAACGTTTGGGCTTGGAGTTTGGGAACGGGGTTCTGCCTTGAGTGACGGGAATCCCTGTCCTGGATTTCGGTACCAATGCAAAGGACGATGGAAAAGCTCCGTAAACTCAACAAGCCAAAACAACCGTTTACCTGTCTGAGATTTTATTAGCAGGACTGTAGGGGCCAGTCGCAGAGAAGAAGGGAGGAGAGAGAGAGAGAGGGAGGGGAGAAAGGGGGGGGAGAGAGAGAGGAGAGTAAGAGAGCAAGCTAACAGGGTCAATTTTCTGACACTTGAATTACGTCTCAGAAATGCTATTTTTATTTTTTAAATGAAGTTATAGGACTTCTTTTTTGATACATCCCCAGCTCTTTTTATTTATTTATTTTTAAAATTATTATTATTATTATTATTATTATTGGTACCAGGAATTGAACTCAGGAGAGCTTAATCACTAAGTCACATCTCCACCCCTTTTTATATTTTTTTATTTACAGACAGGGGTTTGCTGAGTTGCTCAGGGCCACACTAAGTTGCTGAGGCTGGCTTTGAACCTGTGATCCTCCCGCTTCAGCCTCCCAAGCCACTGGGAGTACAGGCAGGTGTGCACCACCACACCAGGCCTACTTTTTATTTTTTATTTTGAGACAGGGGCTTGCTAAGCAGCCCAGGCTCGCCTGGAACTTGAAATCCTCCTGCCTCAACCTCCCACATCACTGGGATTATAGGCATATAATCTGGCACAAATTTCCTTTTTTTTGGGGGGGGGTGGTATGCTGTGTTTAAAAGATAAGACCTTTGGAACGCATTAGAAAAACAACACCAGAACCACAGGACTCTGCCTTTCCTTTTTGTAACGGTTCCCCTCATTCCTTGCTGCTGTAAACAACTACTCTGGTCTTGCTTGTGGTCACTCACAATTGGCAGTGGGTTTAGCTGGGGCAATGCCATGGCTAACAGTCTCTCTGCAATGGTCTCTCCACACTAGACTCGCCCCCATTCCCTATACACAAGCATTGTTTATTCCCCCACTTACAATATCATTTATTTATTTAACTTATTTTCAGGAACAATTTGGTTTTAATTTCTTTAGTGGGGAATTGTGGAAAATGTGGAACATTAAGGATTTCAGTTATTTTGAGGACTTTCTTTTTAAGGGATGACCATGAAAAAGGCGTGTTCCAAGGTTCTCTGTCACATCCTCCGACACACCCTGGGAAAAGGCCAAGGGCTAACTTTGCTGGTATGCACAGCCCTCTCCCAGATTCAAACTTTGTTACCTCATAGAAGTTCAATATCTGAAACATTAAAATTAACTGTTGCAAAGTTTAATTAAAAGCACAATCTACAAATAGTTAAGATATTTTCAAAAGCATTTCCAAGTTCAGAATGAAAAAAAATGTACATAATATATAATCAAATACCAGTGGCTTCAGGTCCCTGCTCCTTCATAACCTTCCGTGTGATCTGCGCAATTGTTCTCTACAATGGGGAAGGAATGGAAATCCCCATTGGTTTTTCAACTCCATGCATGCTTACAAGGCACCTGGAGTTACTTGCTGGGCAAGTTCTTCAAGATTATTAGTCACCTGTTTGACGAGGTGCATTTCTCTGTATCATAGACCCAAGGGACAGGTTATACTGGGAGGGGGTCCGGTACTTGGTCGCTTGTTCTAAGCTTCCTGGAGCTTCCCCAGCAATCTCATGGTGTCCTCGAGTTTCTCGGAAACACTTCGGCCTCTTCAGGACCACACTTCACCTGGAGCACCAGGGTGTTCCTGCTTGCAGTGCTGTGAGCCTGTCATGAGCGCAAAATGCCTGCTGGCTCTACTTATGTAATCCAGGGTCCTAACCTGGCCTTCTTCTTGAGGCAGTGATGTCTTGACTCCTGCCCTCTTTCTGTTGAAACATCCAGTAAACTATCTGCCTTCACAGATAGATTATCTTGGCATGTGGCCAAAGATTCACGGCTGCTGAAATCACTTGGAAGGTCAGAGTGTTCCCATGGGTTGAGCAGATTAAATCAGGCTCATCCTGAGGGATGTTTGCCAATGTGGAGTCGTAATGTGGGGCATGGGAACCGTGGGGTCCACAATTGAGTATAACACTGGGGTTACTTTGTTCCGTTCATGCCCTTGGAACAGCTGCAAGGCATTCACTGCAGAGGGAAGCCTCCCGCTAGCCTTCCCAGTCTCACGGAGCAGTCGCCTGGTTCTCCTACAAGGAGAGCCACATGGTGGAGAAGTCCCAGGGCTCCTGTTCCACCTGGTTTTCTTCTTTCAAATTGGCACTAACAGTTGGCTGGCCTCTGGGTCAGCTCCCACCTGAGTCCTGGACAGACCGGTCAGTCTGCTCCTCTTCCCTTTTGGAGGCGCTGCTTCTCCACTATCTTAAGCACATCTGAGTCTTTCTTTTTATCGTCCTTATTGGGACTTTTGAAGGCTTGGGTTTTGGCGTCTGCAGAGTCCCCCCCCCGCCCCCACCATGGATGGTAGCCTCTGTCCTCCCTGCTCTGCCAGGCAACTGTTCTTTCTGCTTTTGAGTTTTCTGCAAGTCTGCCGTGAAGTCTATGCTCTCCTTCAGCTCTGGATTCTTTCCTAGCTAAGAATTTTCATTCCTGAGTGCAAAAGCTTCTTTGCAACTTTACAGTAAATGGTCTCTGGCTTGTTATGAATCACAGCATTGTTGCACATTAGTTGGAAGTTATCCTTTAGTTCTTCCATGGACTGAAATCTCTGTTCTTGATCTTTTCTTTCATGGTACTAAAATCCAAGGGGTGTTTAATGCTCATGGAATAGCCAGTAGCAATAGAAATTAAAAGAAAGCATTTGGGTCTTTTCTTTGCAATTGTCTCATCAGTTGATTCAAAGCTTCTTCTTTTTTAAATTTTTAAAAAATTTTTCACTATTTATTTATTTATTAGTTGTAGTTGGACACAATAACTTTATTTATTTATTTGTATGTGGTGCTAAGGATCTAACCAGGGCCTCACAAGTGCTCTACCGCTGAGCTACAATCCCGGCCCCCATCAAAACTTCTTGAAGGGGTGTCTGTTCTACTTCTTGTTTGGCTAAAGAGCTTTCGAGAAGCTTCTCAGGGTCAAGTCTAATCTTACAGGGACATGACCCTGGAGGTCTTTCTCTGCCTTGCTCTGCACAGGGTCTCAATCTCACCAGATCATAGTGTGAGGCCCATTGTGAGAAGATGTCCTCCACAAAGCAAGTCACATACCAAGTCCCAGATGCCAGGAATGGAAAAACAGACTCTGCCCCTAGATAAGAGGCCCCCAAAATAATTTTTAGCCATTTATTTGCAAGAACCTCCTTGATTTCTGAAATAATGTGTTATACCCCTCCAGGCCCTACACATCATTTCAAATGAAAGCTGCAGATGAACCAGCTGTCTTTTCGGCCACTCCTCAGCCTGATTCTGATGACTGGTAGAGCACCTGGCATGCAGTAGGTGATTAATCCATTTTTGTGCAACACAGCCACTAGAACTCTTGGTAGGAAGTGACAGAAATCACATTCAACCTAAAACCAAAAAGGAGGGTCTCCTGATACATGAAACCAGGAAGCCTAGTCCTAGCCACAGCTAGGTCAGGACTTGCCCTCCTCCTCGGGCTTTCCCCTTTTTGGTGTCAGGCTCACAGGCTGGCAGTCTAGTCTCCCCACAAGGTGACACTGCCCACCAAAGCATGTGTTCTCAGGTAGTATGAATGTCTTCTTCCTCTGTTTATGATGCTAACATCTGCCACGCACAGAACCACTGGGTCAAGAACTACATGTAAGTTAACACATGTGACAACACAGTGACTGAGAGCATGAACTTGGGAGCCAGTCTGTCTGGGTTTAACCCTCCATCTCTGAAAGTCCTAGATCACACTGAATGCTTTCTAGCTAACACTATAGAGGGAAGTTATTCTTTTTTTTTTTTTTTTTTTTTTTAGGTGTGGGGGATTAAACTCAGGGGCACTCGACCACTGAGCCACATCCTCAGTCCTATTTTGTATTTTTTTTTTTATTTAGAAACAGGGTCTCACTAAGTTGCTTAGTGCCTGGCCATTGCTGAGGCTGGTTTAGAACTCGAGATTCTCCTGTCTGAGCCTCCTGAGCTGCTGGGATCACAGGTATGTGCCACCATGCTGGACTGAAGACAGTTATTCTTGTATTTGATATGACTGTGTTTGAATGTTCCCTGCAGTACTTGAGATTAACAATGAAGGTACACTAATGATGTGACTTGAAATCTGGCACGGGAGAATGGGTCATGGAGAAGCCACTGTGAAACGCTTCACTTTATACCTGTACATCTCTGCTAAGTTCCTCTTTCTCATTCCCTGCGGAAGTCAAGATCAAATTACTTTTAAATTCCTCCTTTCCTTCTGAGTTTCTGATAGGTTGTTAATTCCTCCTCCTCAAAAGAAAACAGCAGAGCTTGTTCTATTTGTAGACTTTCCCCCTCTGCTTCATTATAGACCAGATGGAGAAGACAACACAGGCTGGCCATCATGTTGGCTGATTGTTGAAAATAAGTGAACACCCTCAACCCAAACATAATGTTGGATCAAGGACCTAGGAATTAAACCAGAGACCCCGAGCCTAATGGAAGAAAAAGTAGGCCCTAATCTCCATCATGTGGGATTAGGCCCCAACTTCCTTAATAAGACTCCTATAGCACAAGAATTAAAACTAAGAACCAATAAATGGGATGGATACAAACTAAAAGGCTTTTTCTCTGTAAAAGAAACAATCAGTGAGGTGAGGCTCCCTACAGAATGGGAGCAAATCTTTACCTCAAGCACATCAGATAGAGCACTAATCTCTAGGATATATAAAATACTCAAAAACCTTAAAAAAACAAATAACCCAATCAATAAATTGGCCAAAGAACTGAACAGACACTTCTCATAAGAGGATCTACAATCAATCAACAAACATATGAAAAAATGTTCAAATCTCTAGCAATTAGAGAAATGCAAATCAAAACTAAGATTTTATATCACTCTAGTCAGAATGGCAGCTATGAAGAATACAAACAACAGTAAGTGTTAGTGAGGATGTGGGGGAAAAGGCACACTCATACATTGATGGAGGGACTGCAAATTGGTGCAGCCAATATGGAAAGTATGTGATTCCTTGGAAAACTGGGAATGGAACCACCATGTGACCCAGCTATCCCTCTCCTCGGTCTATACCCAAAGGACTTAAAAACAGCATACTTCAGGGACACAGCCACATCAATGTTTATAGCACAATTCACAAGAGCTAAACTGTGGAACCAATGCAGATGCCCTTCAGTAGATGAGTGGATAAAGAAACTGTGGTACATATACACAATGGATAAAAGGGAATAAAATCATGGAATTTGCAGGTAAATGGATGGAGTTGGAAAACATAATGTTGAGTGAAGCAAGCCAATCCCCCAAAACCAAAAGCCAAATGTTTTCTTTGATATGAGGTTGCTGACTCATAATGGCAATGTGGGGAGCATGGGAGGAATGGAGAAACTTTAGATAGGGCAAAGGGGAGGGAGGGGAAGGAAGGGGAGAAGGGGGTAGGATTGATGGTGGAATAGTTAGCATCATTACACAAAGTACATGTATGAAGACACGAATGGCGTGAAAATACTTTGTGTACAATCAGTGACTTGAAAAATTGTGCTCTATGTGTGTAATATGAAATGAATTGCATTCTTCCATCGTGTATAACTAATTATAATAAATAAATAATTTAATTAAAAAATAGAATAAAATACAAAAAGAAAATAAGTGAACACTACCTTCTCTGGTTCCATCCAAGTCCTAAAGACTTTCCAAGAGTAAGTAAACTGTGAAGCGAGATTACACTTAGGAACTGCAAATTGGTGCCACCAATATGGAAAGTATGGAGATTCCTTGGAAAACTTACTTCCATTCATCCAGCTCAGCATAGTTATTTTAAGTTTCCACCAAAAGTCATGAAGACAATGATTTGTTCAATCATTTCTGGGGGAATAAAGTTAAAATTTGTGTCATGGAATAAATTATAGGGCTAGGGCTGCAGCTCACTGGTGAAGCACTTGCCTAGCACGTGTGAGGCACTGGGTTCTGTCCTTAGCATCACATAAAAATAAACAAATCAAATAAAGGTATTCTGTCCATCTTGACACACCACGGGGACTCACCTGAAAACCCCCACCTCACCTCCCAGGCTTTTGGAAGCGCTGAGTGGTGTTGCTCAGTCACGTTGTGTGTCATGAGGCAGAATTTGGGCTGCGGCCCTGTCTGCGTCTCTTTCCTTCCTGTCTGTCCCCACCTCTTTCCCTTGGTAGCCAGCACTGGAGATTTCAGTCCTGCTGGATTCCACCATGCATGGGACATGCTCCTTTAACAAATGAATTTCTAGTTTTCAAGTGTCAGGGAGTCAGTCTATCTCCTCACTGAAGTTGAAGCAAAAAAAGGGCCTTAGCCAAAACAGGGCTTCGAAGTTTGAAGTTTGAAGTTTGAAGCCATCAAAGAATTTCTTCATAGTTGCTATAGTTGCTATCGGGAGCTTCTGGAACTAGATAGGACTGTAAGAACAGGGTGGTTCTGCCCAGGACGTCAGTGAAGGGGCCAATTACCAAGGGCCACCAATCAACATAACCTCCAGGGAGCTGGATTCCAAAGGGCAGGAGCCCTCCTGCTAAATAAAGGAGGAGAAAGGCCCCTCTAGTGAATAAAGAGAGTTCCTGGAGCCAGGCACGGTGGCTCCAACCTGTGATCCCAGCCCCCAGGACTCTGAGGCAGAAGATTCAAAGCCAGCCTCAGCAACTTAGTGAGGCCCTAAGTAACTCAGTTAGATCCTATCTCTAAATAAAATATTAGAAAGGGTTGTGAATGTGGCTCAGCGGTGAAGCACCTCTGGGTTTAATAGCTGAAACAAGGCAAAAAAAAAAAAAAAAAAGTTCCTGGGCTGGGATGCAGCTCTGAGGAGGAACAGATGCCCAGTGTGTGTGGGTCCTAGGCTCGGCCCACAGTCCAGGGTGAGGGTCCCTTTGCTGCACATTTTAGCTTGCGTGGCAGGGGCTGCAGGGCCGGCAGCTGCACCACAGCAGTACTGGAGGACAGTCGGCAGGTGCAGGCCTCCTAACAAAGACTGAAGTATGTAGAAGCGGTGACCCCAAAATTTATTCCAAGGTTATTTATAACCAGACGAATGAGGCTTGCAAGAGAATATTTATGATATTGTTTTTAATAATGAAAGGTTTGTTAGTATAGGACTAAGTCAATTATGATAAATCCATTGTAGTAGACAGTGTCTTTCTTTTAAAAATCGGATCTTCATGTGTTGACATGGATGGGGCCTACTAGACAGCAGACAGCAAGCTGTTAGTTACCTCCATGGGACAAATATGAGAATATGTCCATCGTCCCTGTGTTAAGCTAGGTCTTTAAAAAAAAAAAGCCATGGATTGGGGCTGGGGCTGGGGCTCAGTGATGGAGCACTTGCCTAGCCTGTGTGAGGCACTGGGTTCAATTCTCAGCACCACATAAAAATAAACAAAATAAAGGTCCACTGAATATATATATATATATTAAAGCCATGGATCATGAGGGGGGCAATAATGATATTTTTAGTCTGGAAAAAAAATCCTCCGCATTTTTAACTTGCTTCCATCAGTGCCACAGCAAACAGCAGGACCCTGGGCTGAAGAGATCTATGCTGTTGCAGCCCGTTTGCTTATTCAGGATGCAGATGAGAAGTCACTACATGACTCTATTCAGGTGCTAGAATAGAGCTCCTTTGTCCAAAGTCTGAAGGCAAGAACTGTGATACAAAGTAACTTATATGTTTCCAGGGAAATAATGTAACAGTCTGCCTCAGTCTGGCTGGGCACAATTCAGGAGCCACTTGTTAAAAGAAACTAACTTTATTTTTAGAACCACACACGCCAAACAAAACAGCTCCTCAGGAAAAACCCTCAGAGCCCAACTGCCACCACCGGCTTCCCACAAGCCTCTCTCCCCAACCCAAGCCTCTCTCCACCTTCCACAATCCTCCTGCTCTTGAGGTCGATTGGCTGAGTCACATGGGCGAAGCCAAAAAAGTCCCCCAATAAGCAGCTCCGTGGTCTGAAAGGGCAGGGAAACAGCCTAATGAGCATCACCGCAGAGGAACCAATCAGCTAGATGTTGCTGGGGCCGCTGTGAGCCAATCATCAGCCGGCAGCTGGAAGTTTGCTGGCAGCTGGAAGTTTGCTGGGGCCCCTTCGGCTGTGGCTCTCAACATCTCCCCCTCTCTGTTTAAACAACAAGCATGTGGCTTAGGGACCATGCCTGCCTTAGGTTGTCCAATACTACATATGGTCCTTACCCGTCATCGGATGAGCTGACCTCAAGGCGTCAGCCTCCTGTCTTAGGTTGGTACCATTGCAATTGGATCTTATCCGTCACTGACTACCGGTCCAGTATACAGCCACACCTGTGGAGAGGTCTTTGTACCAGCGCGGGGGGGGGGGGGGGGAGTGGTGAGGTTCTTTGCCTCACCTCTGTTGGCCCCCAAATTTTAGCTGAACGATCATGACAAGCAGAAGGGAGGAAGATACACCAAGCCAATTGACGGCTCCTTTTGGAAAAATTGTACCACCGATGACATCATCAGCAAAAATACCCCAACACTACCACAAGTCGCTGAACCAACAGATAGTTCACAATGCATACAGGTGATACATAGTCCAGGCAAGTTCTGCAAACAGTTCAGTGATGGCTATTGCAGAAGCTGTAGATTGGTTTTATCTTTGTCTTCACCAGCACTGGGATGAAGATAAGAATTCTGGCAATAATGGCTAAAGAAAAAATTATGTAACATTCTAGAAGGCACTAAAAGAAAACAATTTTCTTAACAATTTACATTGTCTTCACTGGCACTGGGATGAAGATAGGAATTCTGGCAATAATGGCTAAAGAAAAAATTATGTAACATTCCAGAAGGCACTAAAAGAAAACAATTTTCTTAACAATTTACATTATCTTGAAGAGAATTATTAAATATAATGAAAAGGAAAGGTGAAAGTAAACAAACAGATCTGTTAACCTCCTTTTTTGTTCACATATTAAAACAATCCTCAACAGTTGTTTACCCAATTTAAATTAAACCATTTAAATCACATGAATAAAAAAAAATATTTGGATCCATTTTTTCATGAGCGCTCATCATATATGATATATGGACATACATACATTCAAACATATAACACAAAACACAAGTGTGCACACATAATATAATACATATAACACATAACATAATAGTAAAGGCCTTATAACTTTTTACAGGTGAAATCTCCATTGCAATGCTTAAAAACTCTATAGTCAAAAAATAGAACTGATCAGCAAAACATTAACCTAGGTCTGTATGAGCTCAAAAAACAAAATAGAACTTCATGATGTGGGAAAGGGCAATAATAAAATAGATATTGAAAAAAGCATCCTGGTTCTGTCACAGATGTAAGGATAGGAAAACTGGAGTTTTGGATATCAGCTGTTATGGATTTGAGCCAAATCATCTTCTTTTTGGTCTGTAGAAATCGCTTTAGTTAATCTCTCTGGAATCCAAATTGGCTGCTGTTCTCCCTGTGGAAACACACAAACAGACCCCCGACTCCAGACAATCACTGGATCAGGACCTTTCCATTGTCCTGTTAGAATATCCTTCCAAAGTACCTTGGGCTTATGCACATTTTTTGGACACATATGCCTTTCCGCAGCACTAAGTCCTGATGAATCCAAATTTAAAAAGTTTAGAGTAAAAAGGGTTATTTTAAGTTTATCTTTGGGGAATATATACCCCTTCCCAATTCCTTCTTTTTGCTTTAATAAGTACATTTTAATAGTTTGATGAGCTCTTTCAACTATGCCTTGTCCCTGTGGATTGGATGGGATTCCTGTTATATAAGTAATGCCAAATGTTGAGCAAAATTGTTTAAAAGAGGTAGAAGTATAACCAGGGGCATTATCTGTTTTTAACTGTTTTGGAACACCCACAGTGGCAAAATTTTGTAAGCAATGAGCTATAACATCTTTAGTTTTTTCTCCGGCATGAAGGGAGCCCATCAAAAATCCAGAAGAAGTATCAACTGTAACATGCAAATATTTTAATTTTCCAAATTCTGGCAAGTGTGTGATGTCCATCTGCCAAATATGGTTAGGTATCAATCCTCTAGGATTGACTCCAAGATTAACTTGTGGTAAAAAGGTCACACAATTTTGACATTGTTTTATTATTTGTCTAGCTTGTTCCTTAGTTATTTTAAAACGCTTTTGTAAAGTATTAGCATTGACATGGAACCTTTTATGAAAATTTATAGCTTCTTCTAGTGTAGAGAAAATATGTATGTCATGTGTAGTTTTATTTGCTAAATCATTGCTCAAACTAAGGGCTCCAGGCAATCCTGTATGTGCCCTGATATGTCCTATAAAGAATGGATCTTTTCTGTCCCAGATTAGACTTTGTATAGTGGAAAGAAAAGAGAAAACAGTAGAGGAAGGGGAAATCCTACCAGCATCTTCAAGGGATACTATAGCATTAACTATATACTGACTATTGGAAAATAAATTAAATACAGAATCTTTAAACATCACAAAAGCTTGTAATACTGCATTAAGCTCTACCTTTTGAGCTGATTGTTTGGGTACTAAAAATGTAAAAGTTTGATCAGGTGTAACTATTGCTGCTGTACCATTATTTGACCCATCAGTGAATATATTTGGAGCATTCATGATAGGGGTTTTTCTTGTCATTTTTGGAAAAATTACAGGATGCGATGACCAAAAAGACAATAAAGGATTAGATGGTAAGTGGTTATCAAATGAAACATTAGATTTGCACATGATTATTGCCCAAGTATTTAACTCATTAGCTAATTCATCAATTTGATTCATAGTATATGGAGTAATAATTTTATTGGGAGAAATTCCAAACACTCCCTTTGCTGCTTTTATTCCTTTGAGTATTAATTGTCCGACAGCCTCAGGATACCTAGTAAGAATAGTGTTAGGAGAATAAGATAAATGTATCCATAATAATGGACCTTCTTGCCAAAATACTCCTGTAGGAATATTTTTTGTTAGTAGTACAATAAATAATAAAGGCAAACTTATATCAATTCTATCCAAATGCATATTTTCCATATATGTTTCAATGATTCTTTTTTTTTTAAATATTTATTTATTTTGTTCTTTTTTTTTGGCAGACACAACATCTTTGTTTGTATGTGGTGCTGAGGATCGAACCCGGGCCGCACGCATGCCAGGAAAGCGCGCTACCGGTTGAGCCACATCCCCAGCCCTGTTTCAATGATTCTTAATGCTTTTCTTGCTTCAGGCGTTAACATGCGGGGTGAATTTGGATCTGATGGACCTTTTAGGATATCAAATAAAGGTCCCAACTCTCCTGTTGGTATACCTAGATAAGGCCTTATCCAATTTATGTCTCCTAATAACTTTTTTAAAAAATATTTATTTATTTATGTATGTATCTTTTAGTTTTAGGTGGACACATTAGTTTGTTTTTATGTGGTGCCGAGGATCGAACCCAGTGCCTCATGCATGCTAGGCGAGCGCTCTACCACTGAGCCACCACCCCAGCCCCTCCTAATAACTTTTGAAAGTGGTTAAGTGATTTGAGTTGATCTACTCGTATTTGAATTTTTGGTGGATGGACCATGGTTGAGGATAATAGAACTCCTAAATAATTAATTGGAAAATTTAATTGTACTATATCTATTGCTATCTCTAGATTATAATTTTTTAATAAGTTTGTAAGTGTGGCATAACATTCTAGCAATATGTTTTTAGCTTTGTGTGCTAATAATACATCATCCATATAGTGAAATATTTGTAGTTCAGAATTTTGATTTCTAAGTGGCCGGATTACTTTAATAACATAAATTTGACACATAGTTGGGCTGTTAGCCATCCCTTGAGGGAGTACTTTCCATTCATATCTCTGATCAGGACCTTCATGATTCAGTGCAGGGATAGTAAATGCAAAATGTGGACTATCCTCAGGATGAATTGGAATTGAAAAAAAAAAACAATCTTTAATATCTATAACTAAAACATACCAAGTTTTTGGCAAAGCAGACAATTGAGGAATCCCCGATTGAGCAGGTCCCATAATAACCATCTCATTATTAATGGCTCTTAAATCTTGCAATAATCTCCATTTACCAGATTTCTTTTTGATGACAAAAATGGGAGTATTATGGGGAGATACAGAAGGTTGTATATGTCCTTCCACTAATTGTTGTTTGACCAGGTCATGGGCTGCTTGTATCTTTTCTTTAGTCAGGGGCCACTGAGGAACCCATACTGGTCTTTCTGATTTCCAAGTAATTTTTATTGTCTCAGTGGCCCTTTCTGAAAATCCAACCCATGTCTGTCTGTTCCTTGATCTATTTGTATTGGTGCTGCTATACCTTGTTCTTGTTTTTCTAATCTTTTTCCTTTCCTAAAACCTTGTCTAGCCATAATAGTGGGTGCATTTTGATTGATGTTATTTGTTAATGTCAAACCTAATAAAAGTGCTGATTGGCTCCCCTGTGGTGATGCTCATTGGAGATGCTCATTGAGCTGTTTCCCCACCCTTTCAGACTGCCAGCTGACGATTGGCTCACAGCGGCCCCAGCAACATCGAGTTGATTGGCTCCTCTGCAGTGATGCTCATTGGGCTGTTTCCCTGCCCTTTCAGACCACAGAGCTGCTCATTGGGGGACTTTTTTATTAGGGAAATAATGTAACAGTCTGTGTCAATATTAAAAGCATTCTAGAAGTTGCCAGAATCATGTCATAAATTCAGAAAGACATACAACATGAAAAACATGTAATGCAACAACAGAGTCCTAAGTTGAATTTCTGAGCTCACAGAATTGTCATATGCAATACGGTCACAATTTAAAAACACGTATGTTGACTTATTGGAATTTTGATGGACTTAGGAAATTATTTATATGCATCAAGTAACGTGTACACTTGTCTATCATAATTTTAAAAGATATCTTCTTTTTATCGATTTTATGTAGCAAATAGACACATTTTAAAATATTCCATTAATACTAAGCTAGAAACAAACCCGGGACCCCATAAATGCTAGGCATATGCTCCATCACTGAGCTATGCTGCCAGCTGTTTTGTTCACTAATTTTATTTTGAGACAGGGTCTGGCTAAGATCCTGAAGTTGGCCTTGAACTTGGAATCCTCCTGCCTGAGCCTCCCCGGTAGCTGGGATGAGAGGTGTGCACACTGCACCTGGCTCTTGCCATCATCTTTCATTCCTATCTCCCCTTTCTCAATCTCTCCTTTCTGAGAGAAATCTCTGGATTAATAACTCATTTATGGTTACTGAAAAGACTGTTCAAACTTGGCCTTGAGTTATATTTTTCCAATCTTATCTTCATTAACAAGCTCTGTTCACAGTAAAATATCTCTAACCTCATTGGGATTTGTATAAGTATCTTTCTCCAAGATTTTACAGAACTTCCTCCTTATCTGTGGTTTTACTCTCTGAGGTTTTAGTTACCTGAAGTCAACAAGAAGGGCAAGTGCATCACAGTAAAATATTTTGAAAATGAAGAGAGCAGGGTGGAAGGGGTGGGTAAGAGAGAGGGAGAGAGAAGCTACATGAACATAACTTTGATTACTGTATGTTGTAGTACTTATTCTATTTTATTGTTAGTTATATTTGTTAATCTCTTACTATGCCCAACTTATAAGTTAAACTTTTATCACAGGTATGTATGCACAGAGAAAAAACATATAGTGGTCATAGGTTTGGGTGCTACCCCATTATGAAGATATTCTTTTGTTTTCCCCTAAAGATTCTGGTTTTGGTTTTTCAGTCTAGGTCTCTGATACATTTCAAATTATTTCTTAGGTAAGGATGATGTACAGATCAAAGTTTTTTTTTTTCCTTTATAAACATTCTAGTCATTCTAGTACCATTTATGAAAGCTTTTATTTTCCTCATTAGAGAGCTTTTTTAAAATTTTTTTTTAGTTGTAGGTGGACACAATAATTTTATTAGTCTATTCTTTTTTCATGTGGTGCTGAAGATGGAACCCAGTGCCTCACATGTGCTAAGTAAGCGCTCTACCACTGAGCTACAGCCCAACGTCTCATTGGAAAGTTGTGATCAAAAATTAAATGACTCAGCCAGACGTGGTGGCTCAAGCCTGTAATCCCAGCAACCTGGGAGGCTGAGGTAGGAGGACTATAAGTTCAAAGCCAGCTTTAGCAACTTCGTGAGGCTCTGTCTCAAAATAAAAAATAAAAAGAGATGGAGATGTGGTTCAGTGGTTAAGCACCTTTGGGTTCAGTCCATAGTAAGTCCCCAAAATTAAATGACTGAGCTGGAGATACAGCTCAGTGGCAGGGTTTGCCTGGCCCATAGGAGGTCCTGGGATCTGTCCTCAGCACCACAAATATAGAAATCAAAACCAACTGACCAAACGCCTGTGTGATTCTAGGCTCTCTGTTCTGTTGAACCAATTCATCTACTGTTCTACCAGTGCCCTAATCATGACGACAACATAATAGTGCTCTTTAAGTCATTATTATAACAGCCTATGTTTTGCTCTTTTTCAAGATACTTTTGGATATTCTAGATGCTTTCATTTCATATAAATTTTAGAATCAGTCCTTATGCACCAGGCCCCAGGTTTGATTCCCTACAACCTACAAAGCATTCAGTACAGGAACTGAAGTTGCATTATTTCAAGTTACAAAGACTAACAAATAGAATAAATAAAACTAAATTAGCTATAAAAATCAAGGGCAATCATGTGGTTTACATTGTCATCTTTTTGAGCAAGTCGTTGTTAGATGGTATCTATTTAGTCTAAAAGTAGTGGTACAATTCACAACAGCCAAACTATGGAGCCAGCCTAGGTTTCCTTCCACAGATGAACAGACAAAAAAAAAGTGGTAGAGATACACAATGGAGATTTATTTCGCCATAAAGACAATTGAAATTATGTCATTTGTAGGAAAAAGGAAGGAACTGGAGAACATTATTTGAAGTGAAATAAGCCAAAATCAGAAGGTCAGGGGTTGTATGTTTTCTCTCAAATGTGGAAGCTAGAGAGGAAAAAAGGAAAAGAAGGGTGATCTCATGAAAAATCCAAGGGAGATGAGTAGAGGAAAGGAGTGGTGTGGGGGGAGAATGCTGGGGAGCGCACTGGCCCAGTGGTGTGGTTAGATTGTGTGCATGTGCGTTTGTATAACAACAAACCCCACCATGATGTACAACTACAAGGCACCAACCAAAATGGGGACAAAGGAAAGTAGTGCCACCTAACTGCGTCTGTGGATTCATGGAGGATCCGCAGGAGTGAAGTGCAGGAGAAGGCCGGCCTCAGGGAGCAGGCCTGGGGGTGGGGGAGGCAGCCTAAGTAGGCTTCCGTCATCCCAAGTCTGCTCAGTTCAGAGTGTTTAAAAAGCAAGTCACATGTATCATAGTGCTAAAACTTAGTTGAAATGAGAAAAAAAAAATTAAATGGAGGCGTATCTTGCATTATGCCATCAAAAATAGACCAAGCAGCTGTTTCCAATGCTTGCAATTTTGGGCTACAAAAGACCCAGTTTATTTTTATAAAATTTCTCTTTTGTTTCTAAATGAAGAGATGGGGAAGATTTCAACTGCTCTTCATTGCCTTTGTTCAGAAATCACACATTGTGAGTAGAGGTCTTCCATCAGTGAAAAACCAGACTGATTGTTTAAAATTCTGTTTTCTCTTCAATTATTCATTTTTAGAGAACCAATGACAGTTTGATGTGCTGTGTGAGAATCGTGATCACAGGGTATGGATCTAGAGGAAAATGTCTTGACAGGAACTTAAAACATGATTTTTTAAAATTCTCCTCGTTAACTCTTACAAAGTAACTACCTAAGTGAACCACGTCTTCCTTATTCTTCTTCCTTTTTTAACTTCAATAAAATACATGTAGCCTAGAATTTGCCCTTTTTTTGGGTGGGGGCAAGGAGCCAGTACCAGGGCTTGAACCCAGGGGCACTTAACCACCAAGCTACATCCCCTTTTTTTTACATTTTATTTAGAGACACGGTCTCACCAAGTTGCTCAGGTCCTCACTAAGTTGCTGAGGTTGGCTTTGAACTCACCATCCTCTTAACTCAGCCTCCTGAGCTTCTGGGACTACAGGCCTGGGCCCCCTTCCTGGCAGGCAGGCTTCTCAGGCCCTGCCTCCGCCATCTTGGTGCCCCTGGACTCCTACCTAAGGGAATGAGGGCTGGGGTGTGGCTCAGTAGTAGAGCACTCCCTAGCATGTGTCAGGCCCTGGGTTCCATCACTAGCACTGAAGAACAAAACAAGTTGGAAACAGACATAACAGCCAAATTTAGAGTAGGAACATTGCTAGAGATGATGAGGGATATTTCATTATGGTAAAGGGCAATGGTAAAAGGGTAGGGAAATACAAGTTAAAAATCATGCCATACATTTGAAAGTGGGAACCCCCCAAAATAATGCAAAAAATACAAGAAATCAAAACAAACTTGAAATATTGGCTATATGTAGAAAAATCCACCCAGAATAGCAAAATATGCACCCTTTCTTTAAAAAGAAAAGAAAAAAAGTTTTTTTTTTTTTTTTTTTTTTTTTTTTGGCACCAGGGATTGAACCCAGGAGCACTGGACCACTGAGCCACATCCCCAGCCCTGTTGTGTGTTTTATTTAGAGGCAGGATCTCCCTGAGTTGCTGAGGCTGGCTCCAGAGGCCGTTTGAGCCCCTGGGCCTCTGACCTGCACCCACTCTGGGGTGGAAGGGTGTTGGCCCAGTCTTTTTGTGTCTCAGTGAGGCCTTGGGGATCAGCCCTGTGCCCACAGACGGGTTTGCCACTCCTTGTGTGTCTACACCATGCTTTGCTGAGGTGTGTATTTGCCCTTGGACATTTTGGATATTTCTACCTTTTGACTATTGTGAATAATACTGCTGTGAACATTGGTATAGATATATTTAAATATTTGTTTGAGTCCTTGCTTTTGACTTTTGGGGAAAGGGCCAGAAGTAGAACTGCTGGTTCATTATGATTAGTCTATGTTTTTTAATGTTTTTTTTTTAATGATAAGTCTAGTTTTTTCAGTGTTCCAATTTGCCACCCTCACCAATGCTTATAATTTTGTTATTCTGTAATAAACATCCTGATTAGTGTGACATGGTGCCTCATTGTGGCTTTGATTTGCACTTCCTTGGTGATGAGCGATGTTGAGCATCTCCCTAGGCTGTTTTGAATCTTTTTTGGAGGAGTACCTCCTGTGTGAGCCCTGTGCCCTTCCCTCACTGGGGGGCTTGCTCTTGCATGTGGTAGGACTGCAGGCCTTCTCATGTACTCTGGAGGCTCAACTTTTAGCAGATAATTGACTTGCAAATATTTTCTCTCATTCCATTCCCTCTGCTTCCCCACCTTGAGCAGTAGTTTTATATGCAGTAAATTAGACTGAATGTATGAGGGTTAAAGAATGAAAACTGCTCAGTATGCCAGCCCCCTGCCATACAGTGTGGGTATGGACTGGTCCCCAACAGCCACTTGTCAGAGGCCCACAGTGTCACTGGGAGGTGGCGGAGCTCTCACAAGGTGGAACCTAGCAGGAGGTGTCCAGGTCACTGGGGGGCATGCCTTCGAAGGCGACAGAGAAACCTGGCCCCTTCCTTCTCCTTCCTGGTCATGAGGTGAGAGGCTCTGCCCCACCCCATGCTCCACCATGACATGCTGCCCCACCAGAAGTCCAAAGCAAGGGGCCAACATATCATGACATCATGGCCTGAGGCCTCCGGAACCATGAGCCAGAATAAGCCTTTCCTCTCTCTCTCTCTCTCCCTCTTTCTTTCTCTCAATGAAATGATTAGATTGATTTTTGGTAAGATTATTCTGGTAATTCATTTAAGGAAGGATTGGTATGGGTTGAGATTAGATTTGAAATGCACGTTAAACACATTTCAACTCACTTTCCCCCTTAGCTTTCTCTCTTTATAAGTTGATTATTACAAGTATTATGTAATAGTAACAGAAAGCTAATACCACCCAACTAGCCAGTTGCATCTGCTGAGTGATAAATTCCCCAGTGACTAACGCATGAGCTGATTCATCTGATCTGATCCTTGAATAACCATTTAGTGGCTTGTAAACAATCTGTTTAAGGCTGAAAATTTAAAGAAGTAATTGCTGCATTATTTTTTTTTTAAATTGAAGTAAAAACACTGACCTCTTTTAGCCATCAGTTGAGAAGAGCTGCCCTGCTCCAATACACCTGATCTATGGGGACCGGGGATGTAGCTTGGTGATAGAGCACTTGCCTAGCATCCACGAAGCTTCGGGTTCACCCCCAACACCACACACACACACACACACACACACACACACACCAACCCCTGATTTATGAAGCCATTGCTTTGAAACTATTCCAGGACTCACCAGGAGATGCTGCTTCCGGGAGTGGGAAACGTGGGGCCCCTGCTCCCCCAGGCCTCCCTCCAACCTTTCTGGATGAGGCTCACAGTGGGTTGTCACCCCACACTGGGAGCAGGAATGGAGATCCAGTTGTGCAGTTTTTAAAAGACCTGGACTTGTATTTATGAAACCTTCTCCATGCTGACTTTAGGATGAGCCCAGTCCCCCTCAGTCTCTCCTGGAAGGTCCCCCCCACGAGGCCGGCCAGTGTGTTTTCCCTGGGGGTGAGGAGAGCAGAGTCAGCCAGGCAGATGCCCCCGGAGGAGCTGAAACTACTGAAGACACGCCTGCTTGGCTCGGTGCCTGCGGTCCTGCCCAGGCCCTCAGCTGTCGTCCATTTTTATTCATCTATAAGAACCAGTTCAGGGTAGAGGGTGAGGTCAGTGTCAAAGCACTTGCCTGGGTTTGATCCCCAGCCCCACCCATAACCCACTAATTCACTACTAAGGAGATTTGGTTTCATTCTTAGGGGGGAAATTACCAGTTGATATGACATTTGAGGTTGTTTGAAAGCTCTGTGAAAGAAAAGCCCCACTGTGATCTGGAGGCAATTAATTTAGAGAAGCGTGATTTCCAAAGGTGAGTATTGTATTTCAAGAGCTGATGAATGACATTTGAAACAAAGTTTTCCCCCTCCTTTTGCAAAGACTGCTTTGACATGACTGCTTCTGGGAATTTTGTGGCAACACATATAAAAGCGTTGAACTGGATGAAGTTGACATGCAAAGCGTTTGAAGTTTGTCTTTGATTCTTAAAAAAAAAAAAAAGAGTTAAAGAAATAAAAGGGGAAGGAGATTTGACATCACTAAAACATTCTGAAAGTTTTCTAGACTCATGCTACAGCACTATGGAAACCAAAAACAAATAGAAACATTTTTCAAAAGGATGGAATTTGGGGACTTCCCCCAACTTTCCCTGACCTCCCCTCCACAGCAGGGCAGAGGCTGAGGCTGAGGCTGCTCCCCCAGGATTAGGCTGGTGAGTAGCAAGGGGGCTTCCAAAAGGCAGTGCATGGACAAGGTAGGGCAAGCCCAGGGGAGTGGCCAGTGTGTCCCCTGTCTGCCCCGAGCAGCCCTCATTTCCTGCTCCCTGACCTAAATCAGCCACAGGAGAGAAGGGAGGGCCAGGAGCAGCCTGCTAACGTTGAAGATGCACAGTGTGTGCCTGGAAGAATCGGTGTTCCCCATGAGCTGACAGGGAATGCTCTAGAATATTAAGGGGAAAGCAAGTCACAGAAAAGTAAGTTAGTAGGATTCCACTCGTGCTTTTTATAAGGGTGTGCATGTGTACCTGACCTGGAGGACAAATGCAGCCAAGTCCCCCACAAGAGGCAAGCCCGTCTTAAGAGCCCGTCTTAAGGCAGGCCAGGCCCTCTCACTGTTCCTGCTTGGGGACATGCTCCTCACTGTAAGGTATCCCTGTTGCCCCGAGGTGTGGTGGAGCTGCCTGTGCAGCCTGCAGTGTCCTCCTTCCCTCTGTACCATGCCAGCCCAGTGGGCCCCCCAAGCCCACCTAAGAACCAAACAAAGGCTCAGATCACCTGACCCTCCAAAGGTAGCAAGACCCTAAAGACAGAGGCTGCTGCCTGTGAGAACGCTACCTGTGGGTGCCCCAGCTTTGCCTGGTGGCTTCCCCTGGGGTCTGCATCACCTGCCCCCTCTCCCTCTTGCAGCCCAGCCATACTCCCTGCCCCTGCCCACTCTGAGAGCTTCTGTCTTCCAGGCTCCGTGGCCTGGGCTTTCCTCTCCTTTTCCAGAGGGATCTATGGAACCCCTTTACTTTGCAAAATGGCATCTCTTTCTGCTCTTGAAAATGCTCCGACAGGGGCTGGGCCTGGGGCTTGGTGGTGGAGCACGTGCCTAGCATGTGTGAGGCTCTGGGTTTGATCCTCAGCACTGCATAAAAATGAAAGGATAAATATAAAGGTATTATGTCCATCTACAACTAAAAAACATAAAAAATGCCCCAAAACAGAGTCTGTAATGGGGAGTGAGGCGGGGAGGGGCAGCAGTCTTGCTAGCTGTGCTGGGTGGAGCAGAGCAAGGGGGGGTTCATCCGTCCACAGAACCACGCGTCTGATCTCCTGAGGGGAACCTGGAAGGGGAGTAGGAGGGCATGGTTGGAAGGGCTGCCCTGTTCTGCTCCACACACTTCTTTCCTTATTGCTGCCGTTGTCTCAGTGAGCATGAATTCGTGGTTCACTGTCAGTACAAAAAGGAAACAGAGGTGACTCTATTTGGATCTACATGTTCCTGGAGGCCCACGAGGTAGAGACTGGGTGACCAGCCTGTGGTGCTACTGGGAGGTGCTGGGGCCTAGGAGCCAGGCCTGGTAGGAAGAGCTGGGTCCTGGGTGTGTCTGCAGGGGTGCTGGGACCCTAGCTCCTTCCCTTGCCTTCCACCCGCCATGAGGTGGACAGGACTCACTAATCACGCGTTCTCGCCCTACCATGCTGTGCTTCCAGAAGCCCAAACCAATGGCGCCAAGTGACCATGGGCTGGAACCTCTGCTACATGAGCCCAACAAGGCTTTCTTCCTCCTAAATAGGCTTTTCAGGTATTCTGTCACAGTGACAGGAAGCCAGCTACCACAGCTGGCTCACACCAGGTGGAGTTGTGCATGTGTTGGTCCATGTGCCTTCTGCTTTTCAGGGGCCAGGGACAGTCTCTGAAGTGAAGCCACCAGAAGAAGCCATGCCAAGCATAGAAAAGGAGCTGTGATTGACACATGGTCTTTTAAACCTGGTGTTGGTGCTCTGGATGGCCCTGGTGCGACAGCTCGGCTTCCCACCACCAGTGTATACATAGGAAGGGAGAGTCCCAGGACAACTTGCTCTAAGACCGTGACTTGCTCCAAAGCTCTGTAGGTAACACTTGGAAAGTACCCTGTGGGATAGGCTGCTTCAAACACCGTCTTTGCTTTACCACATCTGAAAGAGCATTGTGCAGGTAACAGGGCACCTCAGCTGTAACCCGCTCGAGGCACTTTTCACAGATGAGGGAATTTGCAGTAACTCTAACAGAGTTCTCAGAAAGTTGGGAGTGGCAGACCTGGAGGAAAAACAGGCCTGGCGGGTCAGTCAGGTCATGGACGTTTAGATGTGGGGTGGAGGTCTCTTTCCTTCCCTCTGTCTCCTTTCTACCTATCTTTACTCTATCACACCTCAATAAAAGGGAGAGCAGAACAGCCAGGGCTGAGCAGAGGTGATGGGGCCGAGGATGAGAGAGGAACAGTGTGCTGTGAAGACAGGAGGGACCAAGCCCTGGCTGTCCGCGAGCGGCAAGCTGGGAAAAGTGGGGTCGATTCCCTCCTCGGAACTCCAGAAGGAGCCGAGCTCTCTGATCTGACCCAGATGGAACTGACCTCCAGGCTGCAAGAGATCAAGCTCGTGCTATTTTTGACCACCAGGTCAGTGGAGGTGATTTGTTATAGCAGCAACAGGAAGCCCATACACCAGTTGAAGCCCAGCATATTTCAGCAGCTGGCCCAATGCCAGACACACTTATTCATAAACTATTTCAAAAAATGCATTGCTAAAAAAATCAGAGACACTACAACAGTTTTTGGCTGAGCATATGAATATCAAAGGCCATTTGCCGTTCGGAGAGACATATCTGAAGCCTGCTCTTACTGGTGGTCTACCGCTTTGCTTTTTTTTTTCCTAAAGGAAAAGCCAGTGAGACAAGAAAAGTGCCCTTCAAGGAAAGTGCTTGTTCAGCGGTGCACCCAGGAAGCTCTGCTTTGTGTCTGTCCTGGCTCCAACTCGCCAAGGAAGAACAGAAGATGGTGTCCCCAAGCGACATCTGCTGCTGTCCTTGGTGGCCGCTGGAACTGCACTCCAGATTCCTCTCTGGTTTCTTTCCCTAATTCTTGGAAAAATGTAACCGATTCGTCATAGGGAATTTGGTTTTGTTTTCATTACACCAACACAGTTTTCAGGGGAAAGGTGGAATAAAGCAAAAATTTGCAGTCTGTGAGTAATTAAGTGTGCTTTTAACAAATGGGAATGTTTACTATTTAATATTTTCATTTTGGAACATTCCAGACATATCCAAAAGTAGAACAGGAACCCCCAGGTCCTCATTGCGCAGCTGTGGTAACAGTCACTACCTGGCCGACCCCAGCCTGGAGCACTTGAAAACAAGTCCCAGACACTGTATCATTTCATAAGAAAATATGTGATTATTTTATTTTAATTTTAATTTTATTTATTATTATTATTATTTTGTGGTGCTGGGGATTGAACCCAATATACATGATTATTTTAAAGAACAGGCAATACAAACAGGAAGCATGAAATTCAAAAGTTGGGAAACAAAGTCAGCAAGAAGTGAGTCACAGGGCTTCACTCCGGGTGCCTTTCCTAATTAGTTTTTCCAATGAAGTACAACTTTGTTTCTTAAAAAGGAAATTTATCCTAAGAAATCAGCATCCAAATAGACAGAGCTTTCACTCAGTGTTTGTCATGGATGGTGCCTTTCGCGAGAGTGATCTGATTGGACTATAGACCACACCTGGGGTAGATCGATTGATATTTGTGGATTGAGTGATTCCAGAGCTACTTAAAGGGGGAAGTTATTCGAAGCTTCGAACCCACTCAGTGCCAGTCTTATCTGGATCATACATATCCAGGCCATACGTATCCATGGACTGCAAGCCCTGGAAGGGACCTTAGCACTGACTTAATCAAGCCAAGGGGTCAGAGAAGTGATGCAGGAGGCTCAGGCTGGCAGCAGAGGCCAGGTCAGACTGAAGTCCCCTGCACCCGGTGCCTCTGCCCACGGTCTGCTGCGTTCCCCCGGAAGCCTGTCCACCCTGAGCACTCGTGCCACATGGAGGCGTCGTCATACCCACAACTGAGGGCAGGGGCTGTGCATGCCTAAATTGCCTTGAGGGAAGGGATGCTGTGGCCTTTGATGGAGCAGCCGATAGTATGTTTTCCATGCCATAGTCGGCCAGGGAATTCTCCCCAGGACTCAAGACAGCCAAACAGAACCCACAAAATGTTGCCAAGAGCCAACCATGGTCTCTGCTCTGATGTGCCCCTGCCTGCAGGACAGCTTGTGCTCAGAGAAGCCTCTGTGCAGTGTAAGAAGCTCCTCCCCTCTGCAGAATGTCTGTGACCCCCACTTTACATAGAATGAAATGAGAAACAGATGTCCCAAGAGACTACCCAAGGCCTGTAGTCCATCAGGAGCAAGGCTGGACTCTGGATTCTCTGGCCAGGAGCTCAGGGTTCTTTCTCCACAGCACAGCCGGTCAAGCACAAAGTCAGTGCCGGTCCCTATGTCATGAGAAGACAAAAGACATGCACACTGTTTGGAAGGCTGTGAGCACAGTATGTGTTTGGTGCTGATTTTAATGTAGTCACTTGGAAAGGGCATTTCAGGTAGAGGGGACCCATGGAGCATGTGGGACACTGAAGGCAGCTGGGATTTCCAGAATCTGACTTGGGAGTTAAGCCCTGGAGGAGTGAGCTGCAGGCTGGAGCCAGCTTACCACAGGCCAGGGTTCTGGAGAGTTTGCATTTTTATCTTCTAGTGGGAAGTGAGAGGGCCAGGAGGACTCCTTTTCTTCTCCTTCTTCTTTTTTGAGATGGGATCTTGCTATGTTGCTGGGGCTGCCCCCAAACTTAGGCTCAAGAGATCTTTCTGCCCAAGCCTCCCAAGCAGCTGGGACTGCAGGCACACACCTCCAGCAGCTGGAGCTTGGCTGAGATCCACACTGGACGGGGGAGGCCACAGCAGCTGGCCCAAGGACACACTGGGCAGTAGAGCCCAGGACATGGCGCACCCTAGGGGATCCTGCCTGGGGCCCCCTATCCAACACTAGAGTGATGCTGCTGCAGGTCCTGGCCACAGTGGACACAGGCTTCAGGAGCTTAATGGGACAGGCCAGGGTGTCAGTGTCCTCTAAAAGGCCCACACTTCACTGTGGGCCACCTTCTCTCTGAGTCCCATCGGAGTGCTTTTGAGTCTGTTGGTTTTGATCTGGATCACAGATGTGCTGTTTTGAAACGCCTCGGAACACAGAGCTGGGCTTCCTGCTTCCTTCTCGAGGCCTGTTTCATGTTCTTGCGATGGCTCCAGAGTGCTTCTGCTGTTGAAAGGTTGCACTAGTTCACTGCTACAACTCAGCAGGGGGCTGCTGGAAGGCAGTGCATGTGGTGAAGCCGGGGAGCCAAGGCGGGAGGCCTCCCTTGCAGAGCACGTTTTCAGTAGGATGGCGGCAGGTTGGACTTCACTATGTTGACGACAGCTGTTCAGACAGTTGGGTACTTTGCAAGGAAACTACCAAGTTGTGAAGATATGAAAAGTCTTGACTATATCGGCACGTTCCAATGGTTCAGTGTGATAAGGAGGCACATGTGGCTACTTTTGTGTTGGGACAGAGACTAGGAGGACATTGTACTACTTTGAGTTTCAGTTGTGAAAAGCAGAGACTGATGTTGGTCACCAAAAGGGGGAGTCATCCCAGGCAACACCGGCATATGGTGGAGAAGAGGCAGCTTAGGGGCTCTGCGGCCCAGGAGAGGCGCCTGGTGCAGCCCTTGGCTGGAAGATCTCTCCAAGAAGAGCTGTCCCCAGGCCAGGCTTCAATAGTCACTGCTCACAGCAGAAACGACTGAATCCGAGACAACCGGATTATGAGTGGGTGTTTTCTTCAATCCACTTGTGGGTCCATCATCCCCAGGGGAATCAAGCCTCAGAATGAAACATGGTCTTCTCCTTTCCCCATATTCACTGGCTGTTTGTTTTGCTTTTTATTCAGAAATCAAACGTCAAAGGCAGAGTGCAGAGGCGCACGCCTGTAATCCCAGAGGCCTGGGAGGCTGAGGCAGGAGGATCACAAGTTCAAATCCAGCCTCAGCAACTTAGCAAGCCCCTAAGCATCTTAGTGAGCCACTAAGCAACTTAAGGAGACACTGTCTCAAAATAAAAAATAAAAAGGGCTGGGGATGTGACTCAGTGGTTAAGCCCTCCTGGGTTTAGTTCCTAGTACCAAAAAATAAAATAAAATAAAATAAAAAATATTGAAGGACAAGAGCAGGAGAGTCTTTGATAAAGGTGTCAGAGGCCGTGTCAGGGAGGCCTGGTTCAGTGACTCCCAGGCAGCAGGAAGGCTGCAGCTCTGCTGCCTGGGTTTATCTTCAGAGTTGCTGAACACCTGGACTCCTGCACGTCATTCGTAATCCCTGGTAACTAGGAGAATGTGTCCTTTCAAGAGATCTGATCATTTCTAGAGCCTTGGGGTGTGAACAGACCTGGCCTCTGGCCAGGAGTCACCAGGTAGGCTGTGCTCGGGCCAGTGGAGCTTGTGCTCAGGATCTGCTCTGAGAAAAGGCCCTGGGCAGAAATCTGGAAAGTCCATTCCAAACAACTCATGAAGGAGAGTCGTGATTACTCTCATCGACTAGGTTTGCTTTAACAGTTACCTTATGGTTTAGTCGGTTTTCTCACTGCTATGACGAAATGACGCGGCCAGCACAACTGCAGAGAAGGAAAGGTTTCTACAGGGGTTCGGGGTTTCAGAGGTCTCCGTGCATTCACGGCCAGCTCTGCCTGGGGAAGAGTGTAGGCGGGGAGAAGCAGCTCACATGGTGATCAGAAAGCAGAAAGTCTCCACTCCAGATACATAACATATGCCCCAAAGCCACGCCCCATCCCCACCTCCTCCACCACACCCCACCATTTCACTTCATCCCATCAGGGGATGATTCACTGGTTAAGACTCTCCAACCCAGTCAGTTCTCCTCTGAACCTTCTTGCCCTGTCTCAAGCGTGAGCTTTCGGGGGACACCTCACATCCACAGCATAACACCATCACCTGAGCACACTCCAGGGCTCCCCTCCCCTTCCTGGGAGCTCTGAGCCCAGCCCAACGCGCACCGAGCTCCTTATGCAACGCGGCGGCAAGGCCATTCCAAGTCACCAATGTAATGGAGGCCAGCTCATGGGAGCAGAGCTGTGAAGGACAGCAGCCTCCCATGGGGCAGGCAACAGGTGCAAGCTCTAGGATAGTGGTTTCAAGTTGAATTAAAATATATTCTTCTTGGGGGCTGGGGATGTGGCTCAAGCGGTAGCGTGCTCGCCTGGCATGCGTGCGGCCTGGGTTCGATCCTCAGCACCACATACAAACAAAGATGTTGTGTCCACCAAAAAATAAAAATAAATAAATAAATATTAAAAAAAATATATATATATATTCTTCTTAAAGATTGTTCTTCTGAGTCAAAAAACTGTGGTTTTGGAATTTCAGCTGGTGTTTCCATTGGCTCCGATTGGCACTCAGCTGTAGTACGTTCTCGTGGCTCTATAGTAGGACATCCTCTTCCTGATTCTGCCCCTCGGCCTCTCTCTTTCCCTGCCTAGAGGTAGGCAGTTTTTCATTTTCTTGTGAATCTTCCCAGATACGTCATTTAAAAAACAAGCAAATATGTACATAAATCTGTTTTGTTGTTGTTGTTTAGTTTTTGGTTTTTGATACTGAACTCAGGGGCACTCAACCACTGAGCCACATCCCCAGCCCTTTTTTGCATTTTATTTAGAGACAGGGTCTCACTGAGTTGCTTAGTGCCTTGCTTTTGCTGAGGCTGGCTCAGCACCTGTGATCCTCCTGCCTCAGCCTTTGGAGCCGCTGGGATTACAGGCCTGTGCCACCACGCCTGGCTCATAAATCTGTTTTTACAACAGATTGTAGTCTATTACAGATCTGCACCTTGATCTTTCCTGTTGATATATTTTAGAGATTATCCATAACAGTCCATAGTACAATTGTCCCTCAGTATCTGCAGGGAATTTGTTCCAGGACCTCCCTCAGGTATTAAATGCCAGGATGCTCAAGTCCTGGAAGGAAATGGGGTAGTAAAGGGAGCGCATATAACATGCACATGTTCTCCCATGTAGCTCCAATCATCTCTAGATTACTCACACCTCTAAGACAGTGTAAATGGCATATAAGTAGTCATTATACTACATTGTTTAGGGAATAATGACAAAAAGAAAGTCTTCACAATATTCAATACAGTACGATGCAATTTTAAAATATTTTTTTTAATTTGTTTTAGTTGTTGATAGACCTTTATTTATTTATATATAGTGCTGAGAAGCGAACCCAATGCTTCCCACATGCCAGGCAAGTATGCTACCACTGAGCCACAGCCCCAGCACTTAAAAAATATTTTGATTTGCAGTTGGTTGAATCTTCAGATGCAAAATCCATGATGCAGGAGCTGCGTGTGCCCTGTAGAAGAACACCCCAGGTCTGACCAGCTCCCAGCTGGGCATCTGGCCCCTGGTTGTGGTGAACAATGCTGCAGCAGATCCCTTGTACATCCGCCACTTCTCAAGTGTGGCCGCCAGCAAGGCAAAGTCACTCTGCCACAACCCCAGTTGTGAATGGAGTCCTTTAAAAAGGCTCTGTATGCAGATGCAGTGGCACACTCCTGTACCCAGGACTCAGGCTGAGGCAGGAGGATCACAAGTTTAAGGCCAACTTAGTGAGGCCCTGTCTCCAAATAAAATGAAAGGACTGTGGGTGCAGCTCAGTGGTAGAAGCAACCCTGGGTTCAGCCTCCACCATCAAAACTAACAAACAACAACAGGAACAAAAACCATTTGGCATATATGAATGCTGCGGAGGATTTGGCTTGTAGGAGTGCAGACTCGTGACTCAGTTTAAACCGAGCTGAGAAACGGAGTCAGAGTTGACTTCATCTGCGTTGGACTTGGTCTTCCCAAGTGCCCCTGTGGTCCCAGGGCTTCCAACAGATCCCCCTCTACCATGAGCTTGTCAGCTGCCTGAGAACACAGCCAGCGCAGAACGAGGGCCTGTGAAAGTGACTGTCAGACACTTAACGTTCTCAGATTGCCAAGCTGCTAGATAGAAATGATATTTTGCAAACTGTTCTTAAAAACTGTGCAAGAACTAGGTTTACGACTTTGCAAATTAAAAAAATGGAACATTATTATTTTAAACAAATATATGTTTGATAGTCTTTTCTGCAAACAAAAATGGCCTTCAAGGATGCCAAGTACCTTCACAGCAACCACCGCATGGTCTCGCCCGGGTGGTTAAGGCAGCCCCTTGGTCTCCCCAGGGCCCCGGGGACAAGCAGTCTGCAGGTGCCCAGGCCACAGCATGAGGTATGTGGGCAGCACCTGCAGGAGGCGCGTTGCACCTGGGCACCTGACAGAGGTGCCGTGACCACAGAGGCTGGCTATTCCTGGGCAGGACCTCTGTGGTTCGATGCTGCTGAGGGGCCCCGGGTCACGGAGAGCTGAGCCCTGCGAGCTGGTCAGTGAGGTGGGGGCCACTGTGGAGGGAGAGGCATCCATGCTGAGGACACAGCAGGCCAGCAGGAGTGCAGCTGGATGGTCAGCCAGAGCCCTCAGGTGGACATGCAGGACAGGAAGAACACAGACCACAGGAGCTCAGAGGCCTGGGAAGAGGGGGGTGTTGGGACTTCTCTGAGGGCAACAAGAAGCCACTGTTTTAAGTGGGTGAAAAGATCTGCCATCATCTGCCCATCCATGAGAGCTTGTGCTTCCAGTTGAGACTCTGAGGGTACCAGGGTGTGCTCAGGGTGGGTAGCAAAAGGGGCAGGTCCTGAGTTAGTCCATCTGGTTGCTGTAACTAAACAGCAGAGACTGGGCATTTTGAGAAGGCATTTAGTGGGCTTCTGATTCTGGTCGCTGGAGGGTCCAAGCTTCAGGGTGTGGTGTCCTGGAGACAGAACCCGGGCCCCATCACCACACAGGGAGAAACAGAAGGGGAGCTGGCTGTGTGCAGAGAGGACAGAGGCATGGGCTGTCCACCCTAACAACCTGCTCTCAAAGTATTAACCCAGCCAGAGAGCAGGAGTGCCTGAGCTTCCTATTAATCCACCACTGGGGTGTCTCCTAGGACAGGGTCTCCAGGATGCCTAAAGGGAGGTGCATCTTGACTCAGGTCCTGTGGGTCCTAGACAACATCACAGAAAGAAACTTAAGGATGGACAAAGCAAGGCACAGACTGATACTCATTATGTACTTATTTTTGTGGCAATGGGGACGGAGCCCAAGGTGCTCTACCTTGCAGCCACACCCCAGCTTTTTTATTTTGAGACAGTCTGGCCTCAAACTTGCCATCCTCCTGCCTCAGCCTCCAGAGTTGCTAGGATGTGTGCCACGGAGCCTGGCATAGATGGAGCACACTCTTGACAGGCCCAGTGTGGTGCTGGAGAGGATGCGGTGGCTTCACTGAACAAGGCATTTGTACGTGTGAGACCTGTAGAACACACTCGCTCTCACAGGGCACTTCTACTCCTCCTGTGCGCTGGCCGCTTGCGTGTGAGTCATCGCCTATAGGGGTCCTTTTCTTCTTTGCTTTTGGTGAAATATCTCTACTACTGTCTCAGATGCCCAGGTTTCATTGTTTTGCTTGGGAATTTAAGGAGTACTGCATTTGTGTCACCAACTTGCAGCATGTGACAGGGATAAAGTCAGCACATCCTCAAAATATCAATTACAAAACAATCTGCTCATTGAGCAAAAGCATTCTCAGATCTGATTTTCTTAAGGCCAGGTCAGGATACGGGTTATTTATGGACCCAAGGATAAGTTCTGATGATTGATTTCATAGTGTCACCTATGACCAGAGTGTGCGGAGAGTTTCAAATCATGTGCAAGTGGAAGGCTCCTGTTGTCTTCCTTGTGTTCCTTCTCCCTGTGCTGAAGCCTTTCATCCTGCGGCACCTCAACATGGCCACATGGGGATCATGCTACCAGCACAAGCAGCTTTGGGGACACAGGCAATCCAAGTGCCAATCACAGATGTTCTGCCCCTCAGTCTAGGGACACAGGTGATGGATGAGGAGCAGCGAGACCTCAGAGCTTTGTGCTGCAGAGAAAGATGACAGGGTTGTGGGAGCAGGTGGGAAGAGCCCTGAGATCAGAGAAGGCCTCTCTGCCAGGTGTTGCAAGAGCTGAGACTGGAATTGGGACAGGAGCCCCAATCTGCAGGACAAGCTGGCCCAGCAGAGCGGGATGGGTGTGGCAGCAGGTCCTGCTCATTATTTTCTTTAAATCAAACACATCTGATGCTGAGCCCTGTCCCCTCCAGTGTCAGCCAGGAAAAAGCCTCTATCACCCATCTTGGGATCATAAAGTCCTGGCGCCAGGTCTGAAGGGCCTTGGACAATGAGGGCAGGGCTGCTGCTGGTATTCCTAAGTAGAAACCTCCAGAAAGAGGCAGGTTCAGCCCAGACATGGCCTCCCTGTGAGCTCAGGCAGTGCCAGGCTCTGGCCTAGTACACCGATCGCCCGGGGCCTTGGGCATGCTGAGGTTTGGCATGGAGACCCGACATCTTCCGGCTTCTGGACAACACCCGCCATTGCTGACGTCCTGCCAGGTAACACCAGCTCTCTGAGGCAGAGGAGCTCAAAGGCCTGGTGACTTGCTGGGAGCTGGGGTGGTGGCGGTCATGACCTGCACATGGCCGGGTGGAAAGACCATGCTGGCCACAGCATGGCGCCGCCAGAGGGAGGGCACATGGCACCTTCACCAAATTACCATGCTTTGGTAGTGGCTGCGTCTGTCAGTGGCTCCCTGGAGTCAGCAGCAGAATTCTTTACCCTGACCGTGGGACCGCGCTTTCCAGTCCTCTCCGAGTTGCACAGGCTCCTGGGGCCTCCCAGCACTGCTGGGAGAAACAGGAATCTTTTTTTTTCTATCTGAACTTTGGGGTGGTTGCTAACTCCACGGGTCAAACCCTGACTTTAAAATAAAAGGAGTGGTGGTGTAGACCACCATCCCCGATACCCAGGGCTGAGGGGGGAGGGGGGCTTGAGCTCAGGAGTTTGAGGACAGCCTGGACAACATAGCAAGACCCCATCTAAAAACACAACAAACTGCCGGGCTCAGTGGCACATGCCCATAAGATCAGCAACTCAAGAGGCTGAGGCATGAGGATCCCAAGTTCAAAGTCAGCCTCGGCAACTTAGCAAGACCTATTTCAAAATAAAATAAACAGGGCTGAGCTGTGTCTCAGTGGTTGAGTGCCCTGGGTTCCATCATCGTCTGTGCTGGGCTGAAATGTGAAGTGGCTCGTTTTGTCACCCCAGTGCAGCTGTGGCTCCCCTCTACCAGCAGTGCTGCTGTAGGGACTGCCATAATGACAGTCATCCTCCTCTGTGCCTGTAACCTCGATCATGGGATCATGAGGCCCGCAGACTCAAAGAATGGTGAAGTGCTTATCTTAAGGGTCCCCAGGAAGGAACGAAGCATAGGAAGAGGCAGAGGGTGACTTCAAAGGTCCCTGGTCCCAGCCAGCTCTGTAGAGCCCTCCAGAGGGAAGAGGATCTGCTTCACTGACCCTCAGACATTAACCTCACCAGACAGAAGCACCTGACTTCTTTTGGCTGAAATAAACAGAGAACATGCCTCACATTCAAGTTTTTATTAAAATACTTTTTTGTTTATAGGGACAACCAAAGAAAAGATACCTATTTTACATGTTGTATATCATCTAGAACACAGTAAACCCACTCTTAGGAGTGCAGCATAGACCTGGAAAACTTCAAAGTGGCTTTCTCAAAACTAACTTTGAAAACGTGGCTGAGTTCCCTCGCTCTCCACCGAATTCTCGGTTTCTCTCCTACATTCGATGCTGCCTGACACCTGTTTTGTGTTCTGGCGCTGCTACATGGTGGCCTCCCTTTAAGAGCAGCCTTGTGAACAGATGTGAGATTTTATTTGAACTGTCAACTGATTTGGGGCAACCACTGTGAACTAAGTCACGATAGTCACAACATCACAGGAGGGAGGGCAGAGCTGGTTAGCACACACCCCACCATAGGACAGGCGGCTGATGCATACCTCTCACAGGGCCCCCCGGCTTAGATATGGCTATAACACAGGTGACCACTCAATTTTTGATTAAAATAAAAAGAGTTTCTTCTGAGCATCACCATGGGCGTGAACGTTCTGAGTGGTAGAAAGGGCCTGTGTTTTGCAAGGCTGCTGGCCTCTCCAGTACTATGCTTTCACTCTGGAAAAACATTCACATGCAGAACCTAGAGGCCACCAGAGAACTGGAAGTGGGACCCTAAGGTTTTCTCCATCCCTTGGCAAACCAGGAGAGAGAAGCAGGTGAGCACAATGGACCACTCCATTGGGGATCCCTTGCAGTGAGAATGGGGTTCCGAGAAACGTAAAGGTGAAAAAAGTACAGCATTTTACAACTTCATAATGAAAGCTAAAAAATGGTGATCAATGCACTTCAACATGTTTGTCACTGTTAAGAAAATATCCACTGTGTTCCCAACCAATCCAGAAGCATTCCTCCACTCGTAGGCATAAAGCCACCTGGAAAGCAGGGAAGCTGAAATGAGGCAGCGGACTCCTTCCCTGGCCTCGGCCTCGAAGGTGCTGGTGAGGAGGGGTTAAGGAAGGGTGCCAGGAGCCTCCAGGCACAGGGAAGCCGGGGCTCCCATGCTCTCCCTGTGATGTCCCAAGAGCCATAAAGCTCAGCTTCCTAAGAGGCCGAAATACCTAAGTCCCTGTGACCTTCGTTAGTGACCTCAGAGAAGAAATGTGATCCAGCTGTGAACTTTATTGTAATCACAATGTTACAAATGAACCCATAACTACTGTTCAGATAATGAATAATACAAACTACCCAACAGCATTATCTATGTGCGTACACTAAAATATGAAGTCATACAAAGAGGTATTCCTAAAAAGTTACTTGTAATTCAAATATTCACTAGAGAAATTAGAAAGTTTGTAAAATCAAGAGTTTGTATAATAAAAATATTTATGTTTTAGATTCATACTTGAAGTTTGGGATTCTATGAAGGACAGAGTATTTAAGCTTATCTCTATTGAGACATTATATAAAAAGCTGACTAAATAATCCTGCAGTGTATTTGGAGTGTACAGAATCTTGAACAGATATTCTTAAAAATATTTCAGAATTTCAACCTCCCACGATCTGATGCCTATTTAATAAGAGCAAGAGATCCAGACACAACCGCCCCCATGGGCATGGCCTCGTGTCATGTGGCTGTCCTCAGCACCCTCCCAGCACTTCCAGCCCGCCCTGTTGGTATCTTGAATTCTCTTCTGATTCTGTGTGGGCTGGGGAACCGGCTCTGTCTCCACAGGGCTGAGGCTCATTGTCACCTCCACGTGGCCTGGCTACCAGCCACCCACCTGCCCAGAGGACAGAATGCTTTTCTGCAGGCTAGGTGGAGTTGGCTCGGCAGTCCTGCTGCGCCCAGTGCTCCTCGCTGGCACCTAAGACGCCAGTTACTTGCCCTGGCGGAGTGCGCCACACAGTCTCACGGTGCACCCTGAGCACTCCGGGTGGGCAGACAAGAGATCTGCCCTAGAGCATTGTCCCTGGGGGGGGGGCAGGGCTTCTAGCGCATCAGGGCTCTCAAATGTAAAATGTAGCGGGCACCTGCTTTCTAGAACCAATGCGGACGCTTACTAAGGTGATTTTCATGGTTTTCAGAGATGTCTTTAAACATCCCCTCTGTTCATAAAGCAGAGAGACATAAGGCACAGTGAAGAGTGGCACACAGCTATGGAAACAGGTAGGTCCCAGGAGTTGCAGGCACTGAGGGAGCCCTAACTCACTTGAGTGGGTTCTGCAAACACTGAAAAGTGCTTGGAACATGAGAAGGGAGCGGTACCAGGCTTTGTGTTGGGCACAAAGGCTTTGGAGGCTTCTCCTACACCAGTGCTGTGCATGTATAACAAGGGAGAGGTGTGCGGCCAGGGGCGCGGAGAGGAGGGAGTGGTAGTACGCATGTGTCTAACCCACCCCGGCAGCCAGCACCCTCACATGGCACCTCCTTCCCAGCCCTTGCACCTTTGGAACTTGCTGGTATTCTGATCCAACCAGTGGACTCACTGAGTCATGCTCACACCTTTCTTGTGATTGTGAGTGCTTGGGTTCCTGTTTCTTTTCCTTCTTTAGAACATGCAGTTCATACATTTGACAGTCTTACTGCCGTAGTCAATGCACTCGGGGCCGATGCACTCGCAGCAGGCATTGTGGAACCAGCGGTATTTGGATGCGCCCATGGACTCGCAGGATATCTTACACTGATGTATGGACATGCAGTCGTCAAAGTACACCACTGTGCACATGTGCTCTGGAAAACAGAATTAAGATTTCAGAGCTGGAGGGTGTTAAAACACGAAGTGCTTTCTATGGAGTTGAATACAATTGACAGTTAATTGTCTCTGTTCCCTTACTGCTGATATGCACAGGACATAAATGAGGTACAGGAGAAAAGGTCTTTGTCTGTCAATCATGCTGAGAATCCTTCCACCACAGATGCAGAAAGCAAAGGGCATCCTTAGTCTCTCCCATCACACTTCAGACTTTGATCTGAAGTTAGATTACTAGGCTTAAAAACTATTTGCTGCAAGATGCAGTGGTGCATGCCTGTAATCCCAGCGTTATCAGGAGGCTGAGGCAGGAGTATCACAAGTTTGAGGCTAGATGGGGCAAATTATGAGACCCCGTCTCAAAATAAAAAAGCAAGAGGGCTGGGATCTGGCTCAGTGGTACAGTGCTTGTCTGGCAAGCATGAAGTCCTGGGTTCAGTACCACACCAAAGCTCTTTTAAGTTCGTCACTTCTGATAAGATTTCCTACAGAGAGAATTCTTCAGTCAAAAGTTTGAAAACCCCACTATTCTATTCTAAGATGATGTTGAGGATGTAAGTAAAGAACACTTTAGGTGCTTTAGACACGGTGAGTGGCCAGCAGGCCGGCATCCTGCCTGGCGTCTGACTCTCCACAGGACACTGACTCTGGTTCAAGTTTCCCTGGTGATTAAGCCCATATAACTCCTCATCTGGGAGAAAAGGGCCCAGGAGATCCATAGTGGATAATGGGCACCAGGATGAAGAGCATATGATCTAAGGCTGGGCCATTTTTATAGAGCCATTTACACAACTGATACTTTGCCAGGGCTCGAGCGGTGAGGGAGGTTTCACAGAGGAACTGGACGTCTTTAGTGTAAGGGTGAAAAGCGAAGCTCACAGGCAGCCAAGAGGACAGCCAAGAGGGGGTGGGTGTGCTGTGTGGGGACGGCACTGCCAAGGACATGAGAGGGGCCTGGGGGGCAGCACGGCACAGAGGGGCGGTGCAGGCACGCAGGCCTCCAGTGACTGGTCCCACTAAGTTCCCCTGGTCGGTAAGCTCTCACGAACACACCAACGGACGGCCACTGGGGACCCCGAGTAATCAGAGGACCTGAGGGACAAAGCAGCCAAGGCGGCCCTATACGCTAAGGAGAGAACGCAGCCACAGGGGCGGGAGCTCCAAGGACACCGCAGGACTAGCTCCCCTCCATCCCCAGAACCTGAGCAGTCTCTGAGAGAAATCTGTGCGTTCCTATTTTATAGCTCTGATCGTCCACATTTAGAGAGTGGGAAAAATGGCAGCAAAACGTCTTATCATATTCCACATATTCCTGATGTTTTCCAAAACTCAGAATTTGTTGCATAAAGTATTTTAACCTAAGAGAAAATAAGAATCTTTATTAAATATTTAAGAAATATTAAAATTAACATTTTTTTTGAAATCTATCCTCTAACAAAAGCTTTTGCTATCCATGTCCTAAGTCCTTTCTACTTTATACAGGTCGGGGTTGTGATGGAGGACACGCAGGGAGGGGGGAACCCAAGTCATGCCCTTGCGTCCTGGACACAGCAGCGCCATCACGGTGGCAGAGCCATGCGGTGCCTGGAACTAGAACACGTCAGGGCTTGATAAAACCTAGAGCCCCTCCCACCCATCTTTAGTGTGCTCCTCGGGTTGGCACAGGGCATTCTCATCTTGCTCCCGTGGGACCAGGAGGGCCCACTGGCTGGGTCAGCGTGGACCAGGGGACAAGGCGCCACAATACTGCTTGTGACAGAGAGGTCTAGTTGTGGTGCCACCACTACCACAGCTGAAACCTCAGCTTTGGGGACATGGGGACAAGCAACGCCCTGCTCAGTGAGGTGTGATGCAAAGGGATACCAGTGTGACTGTCTGCCACGCGGAGCTCTGCAGCTATGCGGATGGCTTCTGTCTAGGTTACCAGAGTCTAGAATTTACTCAGGACCACCCACACAGATTCAAAACCACAGGGTGCTCCAGAGGATGACCTGAATGCAGGTGTCACTGGACCAGGGACAGACCAGAGGGTGGAAGGGAAGTCCAAGGGCAGTTACCTTTGTCACTGGAGTAAGGCGCGTGCACATTGTTGCTGGGAACAGACACGTTCTGCTGGTGTGGCTGATTCACCGTCTCAAGAAAGGAGACAAGGTTCTCGTGGTGCGAGAGCTCCTCCGCCACAGGGAAGGAGACG
Organism: Spermophilus citellus; assembly: GCF_964194105.1. Lineage (NCBI taxonomy): Eukaryota > Metazoa > Chordata > Mammalia > Rodentia > Sciuridae > Spermophilus > Spermophilus citellus. The sequence goes on along the minus strand of NC_138198.1, from coordinate 14,321,264 downwards.
ATGTTCCAGTTCAACTGGGTGTCCCCCTCAGTGAGCGCCCGGAAGAGTGAGGGGATGGGCTCGTGAAGGTCCTCCACTGTGCTCTTAGAGGTGGGTGGTGTGTCGCTGTAATTCCGAGGGTTGCACATGCCTGGGGAGAGAGGGGCCTTTACTTTCCTCACTGAGCAGCTCCAGGGAGGGTGCTGGTGGCTGCTCTTCAGGGGGCGCTCAGGGGTTCAAGCAGCAGCTTCTGACCTGACTCTGGACACTCTCCCAGCTGTGTCTGCCAGAAGGGCCGAGCAGTGAGGCCACCACGCCACCGAGGCCCCGCTCTTGTGGAGCTACCTCCTCCAGCCCATGAACCAGGGCTCCTGGAGAGGGCGACTCCAGGGCCCAGCGGCAAAGCACAGCAGGAGACAGGAACATGTTTTGGGGACAAAGGAAGGAAGTGCTCAGTGAGTAAGAGGGCCCGCAAAAGAGCCAGGGAGGCAATCGGAGGGGGTCCCATGGACTAAAGTGGGGTCTGAACCCAGGGTGCTCTGAGCTACACCCCAGCCCTTTTTATTTTTTGAGACAGGGCTTTGCTAAGTTGCCAAGGCTGGCCTCAAACTTTGAATCCTCCTTCTTCCTGTCTCAACCTCCTCAGTGCTGGGATGACTGGTTAAGTCGACAATTTGAGCAATGAAAGAATGGTAACAATGGGTCAACCCCAGGAGTGCACATGTGTAACTAAATAACTGAACCAGTGCAGCCTAAGCAGACACTTCTGTGCCAACTAACAGACTAACAGATGCTGGTAGAATGAAGGGAACAACACCACCGTGGACCACCTCAGAGTACCACAGACCACTGCGGGCATGTGCACTCTGAAGGGAGAAGCCAGGCGGTGCCCAGGCTGGGGCGGGAGTAATGGCACATACCAATGGAGACTGTAAAACTCTCCCATGTGCCAACCTGCTGCGGAGGGGTCAATGGTGGTCAGGAGATGGAGGTGACATCACAGTAGTGGGGCAAGTGGATGCTGTGGCACCTGATGCAGGCAGTGACACAGTGACAGGCTGCCTGGGAGGTAAAGCTGAAGCATGGCCACAGGCCAGCATCGGGAGGGCAGAGGTGAAGGACCAGCCTACAGCGGTAAGGTCTGCACTGCCAGGCAAGGACAAGGGGTGTTCCAGATGGAGTGACTGTGGGGTCTGACAACAAAGCACACCACGTATTCCTGAAAGGACCTTGCACCAGACAGGAACAGAGACACTGCAGGACGGGGCCGAGACTGGATGGGCTCTGTGGACTGGGTGGCAATGCTGCCTGATTTGGAGGGTGTGGGGAGTCTTAGAGAGTGTCCGTGTTGCTGCAGGGTTTAGTGGTGACGGGACCTCAAGTGTGAACTGCTTTTTCAAGATCCAAAAACAGATGACAGTGTGTGTGAGTGTGAAAGTGTGTGTGTGAGTGTGAGAGTGTGTGTGTGTGTGTGAGAGAGAGAGAGAGAGAGAGAGAGGGAAGGCAGATACTGAGCAAAGAGCCAATATGAACATAAAATGTCAACACCCGAGAATCCAGAGAGGAGAACATGGGAGTCTTTGGACCCTTCTGGAAAATTTCTCTATGCCTGAAATTATTTCAGAATGAATAGTTTTAAAAAATAATTTAAAAACAAGAACATGGACGGAGGGAACTGCAGACAGGGATGACAAACCTCCTCCCAGGGCCGTGCTGGGAAGGCGAGGCTGGGGGAGCTCAGCCAGCCCCAGCCTGTGGGGCAGGCACTGCTCCTCGTGGTGGGCTGCCTGGTGTAGGGGGGGTGCTGCCCACGAGCCCGTCCTGCAGGGACTTCATGAACAAGGACAGTGCGTGCCCCACCATTGCAATTCAGGGTAGGTGATTTAGTAGCAAAAATAACTGGAACAGAGTGCTCTGGGTTTCCTTCAGCTTTGAAAAGCTAAATTTTTCTTTCTTTTTCTTTTTAAGCATCCATTAGATGTAATATTTCACTGCCATTGCCATTTCTAATAACTCCTTTTGCAAATGATCTTCAGCACTGGAAAGCAAACCTTCTGGGCATTATGAATGTGTGTCTGTCTTCTCTTCAATGAGGGTCATTTCCAGAGATAGCACAGGAGACTCAGCATGTGACCCTGACCTCACTTCCTGCCATGAGCCTTCCAATTCTGCACTCTTTCAAGACTGTAACTGAGGGCTGGGGATGTGGCTCAGGCGGTAGCACGCTCACCTGGCAAGCGTGCGGCCCGGGTTTGATCCTCAGCACCACATACAAACAAAGATGTTGTGTCCGCCGAAATATAAAAGAATAAATATTAAAAAAAAAAAAAGACTGTAACTGATCCTCCAGATGTGTTGTCCTGCCCAGGAAAAGGAAACCTTTGAAACTTCTGGAGCTCCTTAATTGCCCCTCTTCATTGCAAACAAGGGGTCAACTTCGGGTTGGGGTTACCAGCTTCTGTGTATAAGTTCACTCGGAAGGGCTCTGCAAAAGCACCTGCTTGAGCATCCTGGGGTCTGGTCTGTCCTTAGAAGCTCTTCTCCAAGCAGAGGCTGCCTTGGAGCTCAATTTTCTCTTCCTGATCATTTCTCTGAGATTTTGTTACTGGTTTGTATTCTTTCACTACATAGAAATTTAAATACTAACTATAAATGCAACTGTTAAACTGGTTTTGCAAATAACAGTCATAACTGGTCATAATTGAGAGGCAAAGATTTCAAATCCATAAGTTAACAGAATTTAGACACTACTCCCAAATTCACCCCATCACACTCTTCATCTGCAACTAGGAAATACAAAGAATTTCCCATGATAACAGAGCAACACTTAAGTCTGGCCTGTCATCACCAGATACCTGAAAACCAAGGATGTGATAAGAGGTGGTTTACCTGACAAACTGTATTTCATGGAGATGCTAAGACAAAAGGGGAAATGTTACTGCTCTCCTGGGTGCCTGGGCACACCAGAAGAGCCGGCAGCAAAAGGCCTCAGCCCACGCCATTCCATAGCCCTTTCATAGTTACCACCAGGATGACCCAAATAAAAATGGTCAAAGCAGCTGCAGAAGCACCTCGAGACATTATTAGTGAACGCTCTGGAGTAAAAGATGAAAGATGGAACTCATTGACCCTAGCCCCATCCCCTCCCATATCCCTCATAATGATGTCACCAGCATGGCAATTAGCTTCCTTGGTATCTTAAATACATGCAAATACCTAGCTCTACTCTATATCCCCTCCTGGCTCCAAGGCCAGGATGCCAGGCCCTTCCCACTCTCCCTCCCCGTTTCCAACTTGTGCTCTGACAGGCTTGATGGTTGCCTCCATGGAGGGTCTGCCCCTGCCTCCAAGTGGAACCTGCAAGCACTGGTCACCAGGCTCAGGCAGCATGCCAGGGCCCCTTATCCAAGGTCACGGCAAAGAACAGTGCCTTGGATGTCAAGACAAAGGGCTTTCCTTGAACTCTGTAAAATACTGAGAACCACACAGCACACCCATGCAGTCTTCTTGCCAAGGGGCATCAAACCTGAAGCTGATCAAGGGCTCACAGGTGGCTCTGAAGTACTAAGCACAGAAGGGGAGAGGACCCGTTAAAGGTGGTCGCTCCATAGGTCAACTGTACAGCATGGGGACAGGCATGGTGGCTCTGGATTAGAGATGCAATACAAGCCCCCATAGGGATCTGGACAAATCAGCTACAGAACGCATTCTGAGACATCTGGAGAACCTTAATCATGAAATGAACTTCAGGTCAAGCAATTATAATTTGCAATCCTCCTGCCTCAGTCTCCTGAGGAGCTAGAATTACTGGTGTGTGCCACTAGATCCTGCTATAATTTGCTTTAAAATATTTCAGCAAAGAAAAAAAATAGGTAGGGCAAGTGTGCATCTTCTCAATCACTCTGAGTCTGATATGGGTATGCGGAGTTCACTAGGCTGTTCTTTCTGCTCCTGTGTATACTTGAAGGTCTTTATCAGGAAAGATGGATGGCATATTTGATTCCTTTATGGAAAATATTTTCTTCTTGAGTGCCCTCCCCCCACAACCCTGGCATTTTAAGCTTAGAATTTTCTTTCTGTGGATCTCAGAATAAGGCTTCAGCCGATCTAGAAAGAGCCTCATGCTCTTCAACTACATGCTTAAAGCTGGGGAGCCCAGTTCCTTTTAGGAGGAGGCCTCCAGACCCTGCTGGTGCCTGGATGAGGCCCATGGTGTCTTCTAGGGGGAGGGAGAGGGACCTCCACAGCCCCTAGTGCTGGCGGGCTCTGGTCTCCAGGTCCTGCCCTGTCCCTAACTCCCTCAATTCGTGGTTCAAGCTGGTTCCTTCAGCCGCACCTGCCCCTTGCTCTTCTGCTGGATCCTCTATTACCCATTTAAGGACCAGGTGGGTGAGCAGGGAAGCTCCACCTGAGCTCCACCTGCATTTGTACTGAGACTCACACTTGGAGTCCACACCTGGCGGTGAGGAGAGGCTCCCCACTGACCATGACAGACATGGTGCAGGACAGCAAGAGCCCAGCGGCAGTGATGTCCACCTCTCCTCCTTGGTCTTCATTGGGTGCAATTATTAATTTCTTCTTTTAACATTTGCCACAGATTTGGATTTTTAACACACATTAAATATGGGCTGAACTTATAATTATTAATGTAGTTAGAGTCTGCGATTACATAATGCATTATTTCATGTTTTTCTAAAATGTATTTTAAGCCTATATGTGGTATTATGTGTAGAACAGACAAAATTAGCCTAAGGGGTTAAAAAGAACAATAGCACTAAAATGAGAATTAAGGATCAGAAGATCTAGAATAGGCAAATAAAGAAGACCAGAAGTTGAAACTGTGAGCCATCAGACTTGGCGAAGGTTGACAACCTGCTGCCCTGGTTAGTGGCTTCATGCCCCCAGCTCCTGGTCCAGCACTTCTCACATCTCCGCCTCCCCTGGGACTGGGACCGCAGGCCTGAGACACCTGGCTCTGCTGAGTGGCTCCTTTTTAAAAGGTCAGACCCAGATATTTTTGTTGCAAATTATCCTAAAAGGGCAGTCTAACGTCAGACCCAAAATTCAAAAAGGAGAATCTCAACTACGTGAAGACTTAACCATCCATGGTCTTGTTTCTGACTTTCTAGAGAAAATGATCTTGAAAAAGTAAACAGCCTAAGTACCAAAGAAAAATGAAGTCAGTGTTCTTTTTGCCTTATATACTAATAATGGACGGGGACTGCCTGTGCCATGTACAGCATGCTGCACAGAGGAGCAAAAGAGCTGGGACCAGGCTTCTGTTGGGGGAGGGGGAGAGACCTGACGCCTGGACAGACATAGAGACAGACAGGAAACCCAGCAATAAAGCAAAGTGCACCAGAGGAAGGCAGCACCTCCATCAGTAGGAGAAAGGTACTACTCAATAAATTCTACCAGGATTTCATCAATAATGTTTAAATATATGGTAATAGTTGTTTGAAAAAAACCGGATCCAAGCTCACGCATCAATCAGGATAAGCTGCAGTGGCACGCACATGTAATCACAGCCACTCTGCAGGCTGAGGCAGAAGGATTGCAAGTTGGAGGCCAGCCTCAGCAACTTAGGGAGATCCAGTCTCAAAATTTTAAAAAAGGGCTGGGGATGTGGCTGAGTGGTAGCACTCAGCCACATCCCCAGGGTTCAACCCTCAGGACAAAACAAATAAACAAACCAACCCCAGGATAAATGCACCAGAGAGCTGTGCACAACAAACATAAGCACACCGAGTACTACTGCGACGGGGACCACCACAGTGCCAAGTCTGAGGGAAAGAAACCTTAATGAGATCAGCTCCATGAAAACAAGACTTTCAGGATGAAAAATACTGAAGCACAACCAATACAAATGATTGAGGAAAAACACAGGCATTGGAGTTATATCCTATATATTTGTCAAAACTCCTAAATAATTAAGGAAAAAAAAACAGTAGAAAAGTGGATAATATATAAGAATAAACAATTCAAAAAATATACAGTCCTTGGGCTGGGGATGTGGCTCAAGCGGTAGCGCGCTCGCCTGGCATGCGTGCGGCCCGGGTTCGATCCTCAGCACCACATACCAACAAAGATGTTGTGTCCGCCGAGAACTAAAAAATAAATATTAAAAATTCTCTCTCTCTCTCTCTCTCTCTCTCTCTCTCTCTCTCTCTCTCTCTCTCTCTCTCTCTCCCCTCTCTCACTCTCTCTTTAAAAAAAAAATATACAGTCCTTAAACATATGAACAGACACTCTACCTCACTGGAAATAAGATAAATAAAAATTAAAGTCATACCATTTCTTCCTATCAGATTAACAAAAATCCAGAAGTTCATTAGCAATAGCAATGGGCATTCAGCAGTGTAATTTCTTTTTTTAAGGAAGGAAGTCTTTTTTTAATAACTGTATTTTTTAATTAATTTACTTTTTATGTGATCAAATCCAGTACCTCACATATGCTAGGCAAGCGCCCTACCCCCAAGCCCGAGCCCCAGCCCAGCAGTGTAATTTTGTGGCAATGCAGCAGGGATTGGGTAAGCTGCAGAGTTATAGGGCCCTGGTGAAAGTGCAGAGGATAGAGCCCTCAGGGAAGAGCATGTGGACACCAGCACAGCTGCACAGAAAACCTCTGCACATGGCCACTCGCTGCAGGGCTGTCCGAATGGGGAAAGACAGGAAGCAACCAAAGGCCCATGCATGGTGAGCGAGCACACGCCCCATGGCCAGCAGCATGGTTACAACTGCACACAACTAAGTCTGAAAAGAGAAGGCAAAGGGCACAACGGTGTGTGCAGGATGAGTGCTCTGATGACAAACGCAAATGCTTATGGAGTTTTAAGGGATCACAGGTCCAGTTTCTTCAGTGAGTTCAGGCTTGGCTACCATTGTTTCACTCTCCCAGTGACCTTACTTGAACAATAAATTATAGGGGAGGCAGGAAGCAGAGCAGAGGTGACAACGATGGACATGAGCCCCTATCTAACCAGTGCTGTGTGCGTTTGGCTTGGTTCTCTTGTACAGGTTTCATATCCTCAAAACATAAAGCTAGCTGGGCATGGTGGTACACACCTGTAATCCCAGTGACCAGAGAGGCTGAGGCAAGAGGATGACAAGCTCAAGGTCAGCCTCAGCAACTCAGACCCTGTTTCAAAATAAAAAATAAAAGAAAGGGCTTGCAAGGCTGGGGTTGTAGCTCAGTGGTAGAGCGCTTGCTTTGCATGTGTGAGGCCCTGGGTTCGATCCTCAGCACCACATAAAAATAAATAAAATAAAGGTATAAAAAAAATTTAAAAAATATTTTAAAAGGGGTGTGGCTGGGGGTGTGGCCCAGTGGTTAAGCTGCCCTAAATTCAATCCCTGGCATGAGCTATGAGCATGTACATGCACACACACACACCAAAAAAAAAAAAAAAAAAAAAACCCAAAACATAAAACTAAACCAAAATGGGGCTGAGACTGTGGCTCAGTGGTACTGGGTTCGATCCTCAGTACCACATACAAAATAAATAAATAAAATAAAGTTATTTTTAAAAACCCAAAACCCAAACCAAAAGGAAACAACCCCTAAAAACTGAAAACAAATGAATACAAATAAACCTTACTTTATGTCAAGATGGTCCCATAACCGCTCAGGAAATGATTCTAGATGACCTTGGAACACTGTATTTGAGCTTGCATCTTCAGGAAATATTTAAGAATCGGCAACCTTAAATTTTATTTAATCATCTCATTGATTTATTATACATAAAAGCATATATTATTATTTTAAAAGGTCAAAATAACTTTTCTAATAAATTCCTTCACACAGAAAAGATCTAAACAAAAAAAAATCAAGCATATACGCAGGAATAAAAAAGTTCAATTTAAAAGAAGTTACAAATATAAATCAAAGAAATAAAGACTCTGTTATCTTTTTTTATATTTATTTTTTAGTGGTAATTGGACACGATATCTTTATTTTATTTATTTTTATGTGGTGCTGAGGATCAAACCCGGGGCCTCGCACGTGCTAGGTGAGCACTCTACCACTGAGCCACAATCTCAGCCCAAGACTCTGTTATCTTAAAACCGAATTAGTAAGAACTCAAAGCAGGTCCTCCCCATGCCTATACCTGCCTATCATGCCTGCCCACTGGAAAGGGCCAGGAGAGGCCCCAGGAGCAGCCACAACACTCCCAATGTCTGGATGGCTAACTCCAACCACCATTCTTCCTGGGGGGGAGGGGGGGCAAGGCTCCAGGGGCAATCCCAGGAGTCTGGGAGGTTCTGAAGCCATAGGAACAAGCCACATCCAAAGGACTCTGGGCCTTTGTGAGGATCTGGAAAGACTCCTACTAACTAGAGATGAGGCAATTTGAAGAAAAAGAAAGAGGAGGAAGAGGAGGAGGGATGGCAGCAATCAAATAAAACACTAAATATATATATATCCCAAACCCTTCATCAAAAAAGCAAGCAAGCAAGCAAAAAGCAAATAAAATGTACTGAACCTCAGTGGAATCTTAGGGCAGAGTCAGTGCTTGGCAAATGCATGAAGAGAAAGGATTTACTGTTTATCTTGCATTTGTCTATACACCTTTATTTCAAGGTAAGCAATGGGCCTCACTGGATCAAGGGAAGCTCCACGCAGAATAGTCCCAGCTGGTGACAACTGCAGAAGCAGTTATGGAGATGGACAGTCACTGCCTCACAACTCCAGTGGGACGCCTGGCCCAGCCAGTGGTCATCAGGGCAGGGGGAGACTGCTAGGTGGGAGGCCGACAGGGACCTTCACCTATCACCAAGGATGGCACTGTCACCCACTGACCAAACTAAGCATCGCCAGAAGCAGAACCTCTGGTGCTGCCTGCCTGCTAAGGTGCACTCTGTGCCTCCCCACAGCAAGCCTGAACCTCACTTCCAGCCTCTAGGACAGAGTGGACAGAATAACAGGTTCAACAGCCACAGGAAGCCACCACCCAATCCAGAAGACGTCTCCTTCCCATCAAAACAAATGGGCTCCTTCAAAAAGAACAGCAAAAGATGGGGACAAGCAGGAACTGTTCTAGAAAAAAAGAAACTTAAGAAACCTCAACCACCCACCACAGCAAGTGGACTTCACTTCTTGATTTGGGTAAAACAACTGCAGAAGACCTTCAGTCCATCAGTGGGCTGATGTGGTGTTAGATGGCATTAAAGAAGAACTGTTCACTGGACATTGTAAGAAAAATTACTCTTTTTTTGAGATACATAACTAAAGTATTTTGGTAGTGTTGTGAAATGATGGACTTCACAATACCCCAGAAAACAAACAGGATGAGGACGGACAGGGAGAGAGGAGCGAGCAGGTGAGGACGGACAGGGAGTTAACTATGCAAAAGGTTGACTGCTTCCTCCTTACAGGCTAGCAGCGCTCACAGGGGCCTGCAGTTCGCAGTCCTGCAGGGTGAGCGGGTGCTCCCGGCTCCCTGTGAGGGCTGCTGAGAAGGGGGTGTTTGCACCAGGACCTGAAGGAGCCGCAGGGGTGTCCTGCCCCAGCCACGGTTCAGGTGCTCGGTTTTCCTTCTCAGCACCACCAGCAGCACTCTATCAACCCACATGCACACGTTTGACTTAATATATCTTGAAAAATTTTTCTAGATGCTTCTTATAAAATACGGTTCCTAGCAACAAATTTCTTCTTACAAAAAATTCAACAGTATAGAAGATTGCAAATGAAAAGCAAAAGTATCACCTCTGGGTCCCTCCCTTCCACGCCCCAAGGACATGCACTTTAAATCTCCTCCCCGAACTTTTTCTATAAAAATAAAGCACATAAATGTAAATATGATCCAATACAAGCACATGTAATAGCAATGTTCCAAATGCTTATTATACCTGAGGCAACTCATTTATACACATAAAACACACTTCTGTTCTGTGAAGTCTCTCTTTCTACTGTGGTGCTGGGGATTAAGCCCAAGGTCACGCACACACCAGGTGAGAGCCTTGCCACTGGGCCACCCCCGGCCTCCCTGAGTCTCCTAAACACCGAGCCACCGCCTGGGTGGCAACTTACCCACACAGTCACAGCACTCGTCCCAGAGGGCCCCGAGACACAGCATGCACTCCTTACAGCAGGAGCAGTTCCCCTCGCCGGGCCGGCACTGGCAGAGCTCCTAGAAGGGACAGATATTTAAAGGCAAAGTTTCAAACAATGCTATCTAATGTTATTGCTCTTTAAGAACTAACCCCCAAATTTGTACATTATAATAATTTACTCCTGATGCAACTGTTCTTCCTGGCACTGGGGACTGAACCCAGGGCTTCATGCTCGCTAGGCAGGTGTTCCACCACTTAGCCAGATTCCAGCCCTCTTGGTGTAACTTTTTATCCAACCTAATTCATATTTGCAGGAACATAAGGGCCTACAAAGTCAAGTCAATTTTTTTCTTTTGGAGAGATTCAGTGAAGAGATATTAGATACTTTTATCTTCTTTGAAACAAAGGAAACAATTTACTTTATAACTTGTAACTTTAACCTGCAAACCACCTCAAAGTAGCATTCATGAACAGAAAATACTTCTCAGTATTCAATTTGTTGTTCAGATTAAGATAAATGAACAGTCAACTTGTGGTGAGAGCTGTAGTTTCTCAATATATAAAATGTGAATAAAGCATCTACTACAAAATGCTACTCTGAGCCCAGCATGGTGGCCTACACCTGTCATCCCAGCAACTTAGGAGGCTGAGGAAGAGGATTGCAAGTTCAAGATTAACTTTAGCAATTTAACAAGACTCTATCTCAAAAAAATAAAAAGGGCTGGGATGTGGCTCAGTGGTTAAGCACACCTGGTCAATCCCCAGTAAAATACCCACGCGCGCATGCACACACACACAGGATATATATATATATATATATATATATATATATATATATATATATATATTTTTTTTTTTTTTTTTTTTAAAGAGAGAGTGAGAGAGGGGGACAGAGAGAGAGAGAATTTTAACATTTATTTATTCTTAGTTCTCGGCGGACACAACATCTTCGTTTGTATGTGGTGCTGAGGATCGAACCCGGGCCGCACGCACGCTAGGCGAGCGCGCTACCGCTTGAGCCACATCGCCAGCCCCACACAGGATATTTTTAATGACCAATAATACTTTAAAACGGTGTGCTTGCTATGGTACTTATTTACAAAGAAAGTGGAAATGACCTTCCATCTCTATATCCCTTCTTCACAAGTAGCTTCTCCTCTGATCAAGGGACATGTCCAGCCCCTCTGGCTTTAGGTGATCCTGAGATTTACTTTGATGGACAAATTCAGTGGAAGTGACCTCACACTAGCTCTGGGCCTCGGCCTGCAGCAGCCTGTAGTGCTAGCTGTTCCTGTGAGAGCTCCCCAGCTGTCCTGTGAAGCTGGGATGAGGACACGTGACAGGTCAGGCCACCGGAAGTCATCCTAGAGCAGCAGCCTCCACCCACTTGGACGAAGCCCACACTGCCAACTCACAGACACAGGAGCCAAGAAACGCTTTGTTTTGAACCAGGCCCCTCTGGGTGGCTGGTCACTCCACGAGGGCTAACCATACAGCCTGCTTTGTGAAGGAGGCCCCTGACCTGCCTCCCCCTGTCCCTAGACCATCACTCCTAAACTAACTGAGATGGGATTCTGTAGCCACCCAGCCCTCTTGGTTTCCCTGGCTTAAGAGATACTGGATGTATCTGTAAGAAAAACATTAAATTTTACTACTTGGATAGAAGTAACTTATGATAAAACTGATCTTACCCTCAGGCTCAGAAGGAACTTCAGAGGTAAACTAGACCATCTTTCCATCTAAGACAAGGATCTCTTCTGTAATGTTCCTTTGACAAGTGGTCATTTGAGCCAACAGTTGATGAGGGATTTAATAACCCAAATAGCCTGTCACAACTTGTAATGCTCCAATAATGTTTTCCATTCTTTTTTTATTTTCTTGGTGGTATTGAGGATTGAGCCTAGGGCTGCCTACCACTGAGCTACATTGCATTCCTTTTTACTTTTTCTTTTGAGACAGGGTCTTGCTTACTGGCTGAAAGGCTGGCCTGAGTTGTTGTCCCCCTTCCTCAGGCTTCTGAGTGGCTGGGAGTACAGATGTGTGCCACCACTGGTTCAGTAAGTGTTTCCCTAAGTTGAACTGAAGTCTGATTCCTGGGAGATTGCTCTTTAAGCCCCTGCCACCGGCTGCCCCCAGACATACCTTCTCTCCACAAAGCCCCTCCCGCCTCTCGCCACCTGCACACTGTCTGGATCCCACCCTCCTGGGTTCTCAGAAATAATTTAGACTGTGTGACCTTTCTTCTTCCAGACTACAAATAATTGGCACTGATAGAAAGCAGGTGGTCACTGGCAGTCCATTCTCTTCCCAGATTGTGGAAGTGGGACGCAGATGTCTGTCAGTCCCTGAGGAGCTTCGCTGGGGGCTGATGGGAAGCTGAGTGGGGAGGCCACTCGGTCACAAGAAGTGGGGGTGGGGAGGAAAAGGCTGCCCTGCTCCTGGAGATGCACCAGTTCGCGGGTCCAATCCTTGGAGGGGCCACTGCACTCTAGTCCACCGAAACTGCCCTTGGTCATCAGCTCCAGCTGTCTACGGGGAGAGAGCAGCAGGGAAGTGACACTCACCCCATGAGAGGCTCTCAGCACCCGAGTCACGTCCAGCCAGAGAGCCCCACTGACCCCAGCAAGGCCGTGTTCCCTCCCTGCCCGCTCGTCCTGGCTCAGGTCTCCCACAGTGTGGCCCTCCCATGATATGACCTTGATTGTGCCACCAGCAAGCACTTTCTTCCTAAGGCCACCATGAAAAAACCACCACCACCACCCGTCAGAGCCTAGCACAGCCAGGAGGAGCGGAGTAACCACTGGCCTGCTAGATTCTGGGCACCGCCTCTCATGACTGAAGTAGCCTAAGTTAGACGGCTTGTTTGGGGTACAAAGATGCTGTTAGTAACTGTGCTGTTTTCAAACCATTTCAATAATATTCTAAAAAACTGAGACCTAGTAAAATACTACTAATAGCACATATTTTAAAAAATTAACTAGTGCCATATAACCCTTATTTCTCTAAGTCAATATGGTGCCTTTAAAATTTAAACATAGGACATAATACTTATCCCTATTAATTCATCTCATTATGTTCCAGATCACTGGACTTGAGCCTGTAATTCTAACATGACATTGTTTTGCAACACTGATTTTAACTCCTTTTTTCATCTCTAGAAATCCCCTAGCTACACACAGCATTTTCAGGAATCAACACCTGCACTATTTTCTAACTAATTTGTTAGTACCACGTCAGCATTTGTGACTTATTACATACAAAGGACAATAAGCTCCCACTGCAGGTCGGGCTGCATTCCCGCACTGCAGAGGCAATGGAACTCTGCTGGGCTGTCAGAAAGTCTCAGGGCTGGGGGGCAGCTAGTGGCAGAATGCGTGCTGCGAATGTGTGAGGACCCAGGTTCTAGACTCAGCACCCCAAAACCCCAAGCTCCCAACAAACATCTCCCCCAATATATAGATAAATATGAAAGTAAATAAGAAAAAGAGGGCAAAAGGGTAGGAACTCACTGAGAAGCACAGCTGTATGTCTGCACCCGCCCAGCATGGGAGAAGCCCTGGCTTTGATTTCTGGCACAACAAAGCAAAGCAACACAAAACTACAAGCTTGAAGTTACTTGAAAATATGTGACTGGTTTCTCCATGAAACCTGCCTGTTTTATCACTGGAAGGACAACATTTTGGGGGAACATTTTTTTTAAAACACCATTAGTTAAGGATGCTGATGCTTTTTGTTTATAAAGGCTGCCACTTAATCGCAAGAAATAAAAGCTTCCTTTAAAATTTAATGTAAAAAAATAAAATAAAATTTAATGTACATTACACATAGAGATGTGGCTTTACTTTTTTAACATGAGGGCAGTCTATGCCCTGCTCTGAGTGACTCCATGGTGTATAGAACAGGAGTCCTCAGGCTGTGCCTGCCCCGAGTGACCCCACAGTGTATAGAATAGCGGTATTCAGGCTGTGCCTACCCTGAGTGACCCCTTGGTGTGTAGAACAGCAGTTCTCAAGCTCTGCTTGCCCTGAGTGACCCCATAGTGTGTAAAACAGCAGACCTCAGGCTATGCCTGCCCTGAGTGACCCTGTGGTGTACAGAACAGCAGTTCTCAGGCTGTGCCTGCCCTGAGTGACCCCTTGGTGTACGGAACAGCAGTCCTCAGGCTGTGCCTGCCCTGAGTGACCCCTTGGTGTGTAGAACACCAATTGTCAGGCTGTGCCTGATCTTGAGTGATTCCATCTAGTAAAGCACTAGTTTGCCATGAGCTACTCAGTTTTGAGTAAAAGTGTCAAGGCAGAACGACTCCACACCTTGTTTGTACAAGTAAATAGTCACCATCTGCCACCATAAGGCACAAATTAATAAATGTGCCAACTTACCAAACTCAGGAGCACCTGGACACGTAAACCTCCCAAATCACATAAACCTCACCAGATGTGAACCCCTCATTTAAGGCCCATAAAGAAGAAGCCCAAGATTAGACTGCAACACTTTCACCCCGTCCCCGTCCCCAAGATTAGACACAGCAACACTTTCACCCCATCCCCTGATCACTAGTCACAAGCCTTGCTCAGGAAAATTGATACAGTAAACAACCTCTGATTTCCTACCCTCCTTGGACTTCAGCAAAGTGCGGTTTCTCCTGCCTGTGATCACCACGTATGGCCCACTCCAAGCTGACACCTCCACCAGACACCGAACCTGCAGTCAGGACCCTTGCCTAGAGCACATCCTGGGCTTTCTGTGCCCTGAAGATGTCCATTGGCTGGTTCCTGGTCTTATCTGACACCTACATAGCTGTTCTCGGGCCTTCTAACCCCATGTGGTTACCCTAACCCTTTCTTAGCCTTTCTGTAACCTAGTACACGATTGTGTGAAGTGTGACGTGTGACTTGAGTGTTATAGATATTAGAAACTGAGATTGGAATAAAAGAACCTGATTGGTGGCTTGTGATCACCAGGTGACTCATGCCTACTGAGTGAACTGCCACTGGTGAGAGAGGCCGTAACCATGAATCTGCTGTTAGGTGATGTCTACATGTGGACATTGGTCTGTTAACAACACAGCACTCTCATAACACTTCACTAATATTTCTCCTTCTTTCTGCCTTACTGTAGGTAAGCTTAAAAAAATCTTTGTCTTAATAAAACAAATTAATCAGATAAAATTTAGCAATGTGAATGAATAAGCCCCAAACATGAGCAGCACCTCACAGCTCCTGGCAATGTGCACTTCAGATCTGGACATGGGAACAAGCCCCCAGCCCAACCTCCTGGTGAGCATCTGAGCCTTTTCCACTCTCAAAAGCACTTCTCACTTTGCAGGGGAAAACATCATATAAGCAAGTTCACAGACGGCTTCTTGATCTCAAAAATCTCTCTGCAAATCAAGAAAGCAAAAATAGACTGTGATCATTTGCTTTCCAAAATGCTGTTTTTAAAGCAGGAAACACTCTGAAACCCTGAATTTGCACAGGTAAGTAATTACGGGGCAGCAGGAGTAGCGCACCACATGATTCCCTCCTCCACCCCTGCATGCCTCGGAACATAGCTTGACTGACTAACAACTAGTCATAAACACACTTGGAAACACACTGCAAGTGTTTTCACGGCAAGCAAACTGTGGCTAGGAGGAATGTTCCTAAATAGAGAAAATATTTGTAAAGTGTTTTGAACTCAAATATTGGAAATACAAACAACAACAACAAAAATACTAAACAAAAAAAAAAAAGACCCCAATAATAAACTTGAAATATAACTGCTGAATCAAGGACTATGGAAAAGTATAAAAAGTACTCCATTTAAGACATGTGCCAAGGACACGCCACCTCTAGGTGCTCCAGTTAGGAGGACAAGCGATCTTCTATGAGCAGCAAGGTGGATAGAACAGGAAGCAAGCCTGGGGGCTGGCGGCGCCTTCCAGCTCCCTGCCAAGCTGAGGCAGGGTCATTTGAGCCCAGGAGTTGGGGGTAGCCTGGGCAACATGATGAGACTCCCTCTCAAAACAAGACACCCCCAAAACAAAAACAAAAAAAACAAACAAAAACTAAAGCTTTTTTTTTTTTTCTTTTGGTGGTGCTGGGGATTGAACCCAAAGCCTTGTGCTATATCCCCAGCCAAAAACTAAGGCTTTGCAAAATTAAAAAAAAAAAAAAAAAACTTTTTGAAATTATAAGATATTGGGAAATATGTACAAGGGTAGAAGATGGGAACAAAACAATCAGATGCATCCCATGCTGATGAAGTCTCAGGACTTTCCAACAAAATAATGATTACATATATCCTGATCTAAGAAAAATAAGCATCTCACTATCATGAAAGTTTGTCAACATAACTTAAGAGATGTGCAACCCACTGTGCCAAAAATTCAGGAACAGTCCTTAAATTGTGAATCCCTCCCACGTCTGGCCATCTTCTTCTTTAGGACACTCTCTAACACTCTTCCAGCTTCCATTTCATCCTTACTGCCTTTCAAAGTCTCTATTTAACAGAAAATACAGTAGAGCTGAGACTAGGAAATGTATTTATACATTTAACTAGCCCCACTATGGCTCAGCTTGGGTCCTGCTCAGTTGAATGGAACATCTGATCAAACCAAACACCAAGTTCACAGAAGTCCAAAATAAAGACTGATTCAGAGCTTCCAATACTGACACCCACCACGGCCCCCAGGCTCTGGAGGGATTCCACTTACCACTTACAGACACGTGCTCAGAGTTGACATGCACTATTTTGAACCTCATAAAGCTCAAATTAAGGTAGTTATTATTTTCATTTTTCAAATGTAAATGACAACATTTATAAATCACCATTCAATTACTAAGTGGCTAACCAGTGATGGTTAGATCTCCCCGTTTCTTTAAGAAGAATAAAGCTCACTCCTCATTAACATTTCAATAACTCCTGCTGTCACTCTTTCCCGGAGAGCAGGAGCCCAGTGACTGCCTCAGTTTGTCCTGCAGGCTGTGTAATCAGGCCCTTTTTCAGGTCCAGCCCTGCAAACACCTGGAGGGCTGCTGCCCAAATCCAGGAGAGGGTGAGGCTGGCTGACCTGCAAGGCCAGGCACTTGGAACACAGTGCTCAACCCCCCTGACGCCCCTTCACTCCTCTCAGCTAATGAAGCAGCATCTGCTTCCCCAGTGGCTTGGGGCTCCAAGGCTGCACTACCTCAGGTGGTCGGCCGTGACACTGGCTCTTCCTCCCACGCTGCTCTTGCATGTCAGAGCTGGGGTGCCGTGGGAAGCGTTATGCTAGATGCTCTTAAGGTTGGCGACCATGTAAAGAATTTCATTCTGAATGCCACAAGATAGAAATTTTATGTAACAATCCAATTGACTTTGGAGAGGAATCTTATTCCGTATACAAATTACATTCTAGGGAGATCTTTATGCAAAACACATTTTCTGGGGAGATTGATTTAAGACTAGATTATGAGAATGTTTACTGTATGAACTTCCAAATTTCTAGGTGAGACAGGGAAGCTAATAACCTGAGGAAGGATCTTGTTTATTCTGAGGCTCGGTTTTGGTAAACACTGCACTCTCTAACTGTTGCCAAGACCTGATGTGTTTGTCACAACAGAGAAACACTGGAAGCAAAGTGTAGAGTCAAAAGAGCAAATGACCTGGATGTCCAGGGTGGGGTTTCAAGTCCTAGCCCAGAGTGGCAGTGTGTGACACTGACTCTCAGCTGCTTAGGCAGGAAAGGACTGGTATTGCTGTACTCTCCCTCAAAGATGTTGGCATCCAAATGAGACAAAGAATACCAAATGCTCTGGTGACCCAGCAGTCTCACGCCCGGGTATCTACCTGGCGAGAACAACCTGCAGGTCCACACAAAGACTGAACAGGAAAGCAAGAACCAGCTTCACTCTCTCATGACCACCAGTGGCCTGGCTGCTGCAGCAATCCCAGTTCATCTGATGGTAAATGAATGAACGATGAGACACACCCCACCAACGGGGCACATGCACCAACAAAAAAGAAAGCACTCCCTGATACAGTGGCCGCACGGAAGAACCCAAAAGCATTCTACCAAATGAAAGAAGCCTTACAGAATCCACAGGATTCCAAAAAACACATAAAATTCTGGGAAAAAAAAACAGTTGGGACAAATGTCAGATCTGTGGTTGCCAGGGCAGAGGCTGGGAGAGGGAGGAGGGTTCCACTACAAAGGGGTGCAGGGCTGAGCACAGTGGTGTATACCTGTACTCCCAGCCACTGGGAGGCTGAGGCAAGAGGATGACAAGTTGGAGGCTAGCCTTAGAAAGACTTTCTCCAAATAAAAAATAAAGGCTGAGGATGTGGTTCAGTGGTGGAACACCCCTGGGTTAGGGTTCCAGTACTACAAAAAGGAGGGAGCCATGAGAACCTTTTACAGGGCTGAAAATCTTGTCTATCTTGACCTTGGTAGCATTTAAAAATCACAGAACTATACCCCTAAAGAGGGAAATGTACAGCATGTGGATTATACCACAATAAACATGACCGAAAAAGGGGAAAAAACGGTGAGATCAGGGAATACCTTGTTTCATTCTGGAAATCCAGTAATGGTACACTGTGGTTTAGCCATTAGCTTTTTTTTTTAAATAAACCTGAATTGTAAAGCACAGAACTTACCTAAATGCAAAACTTATCTAAACTCTTCTGTTGGTACAACAGAAAACAATGTAGAAAGCAGGTCTCTGAACTCAGAGCTTTTAAAAATCTACACAAATACTATTTTTAAAACAAAGAAACACAAAACAATCCAGATGAAAAACACTAGTGGCAAAGGTTGTGTATACACTACAACTGTTAGTCACCTCAACAGAATCCAAGTCTGGGTTTGGAGAACAGGATTACGAATGGCTACTTTTTCTGTGTTTTCTGAATTTTTGAGTAGCAATTATTTTACAAGGGCAAACATTTAATTGCTTGTATCATATATGACTTCTTAAGATAGCAAGGTACACAAGAACACAGACTGTGATCCTCATTTGTGAGACGAGGCAAACTCCCAGTGTTCGCAGTATTTCGACCTCAGTCAAGAGGAAGGTGGTCAGTGGGTGAGCATGCTGGTCACATCTGCACTGCGGCTGCTGCACACCTTCACAGGCCCATGTAACAAAGCATCCTTTTAGAATTAGCCCTTACTCAAGAACCAACAGCTGCCACCAGGCTCTAACACATCTGCTTGCCATTCTAAGACTCTGAGGAAGACATCACGCAAACCTTCAACCTGGGGCAGAAAACCAACCAACCTCCATCGCATTGTTCTTCAAAATCCTCTCTGTAAACTCTGCCCTGAGAATAACCAGCACTTAAGTGAACCAGCTGGGAAAATAATCCATCCTCTTGGCTAAATGCAGGCGCACAGGAGCTCACACAAGCAGGTCGAAGACCTGACTATATTGACTGGCACCATTTCTTGCACAAACCTAGCAAAAGAAACTGAAGCTGAAAGTGAGGTGCCCCATGCATTTCTCTAAAATTACCCAGTGCATGAGGTGGGGCAGGTCCAGATGGGATGGATAGATCACATGTAGATCACTGCCCAAGCTCGGGGTGGAAACCAGCTACTTACGGTCTTCCCTCTTGTGTAATCGTGAACATTTCCACATGCACCAGTGAATCCTCGTCTTTGTTTTAACACACCAATCCAACAGATGAAGTGGTCGGTGAAAATGTACCTTGACCACTACTTGTACACCTTAGCAGGTATTCCAGCTGGTGAAATAAGAGGGGGAAGCAGTGATGCATTCCTCCTTGAATTTCATGAGGCTGGACACTGACTGCCTTTGTGTGTTCCAAGACTTCCACGAAGATCACCTGAAGCAGAGCAGGGCAACGGGGCTCAAGACATGGCTTTCACAGGCAGAAACATGCGATTGGGAACAGCACAGGAAACTAACGCCATGCACATAGTAGGAAGGCACTTCCTACTATGAGCCAAAAGTATTAGTGGTCAGTGACAAGTGAAGCAACTGCCATGGAGTAATGTGGAGTATAATCTGCAATAAGGAGAAAGGAAGAAAAGGGAATATGGAAGAGAGAGTCAACTTTTTAGTTCATTGTAATTAAGAAAGCTTTAAAGATTCCTGAACTATTTAAAATTTTAACCTAAAGAAAAATACACTTTTTAAAAAATATTTGCATTCTTTTATTTATGTATTCATTCATTCATTCATTCATTCCAATCAGTTATACATGACAGCAGAATGCTCTTCAATTCATTGTATACAAATAAAGCACAATTTTTGATGGAAAATACATTTTTAAAACTAGAATCATTAAAAAGAAATAAAGCACTCTGAAATTCTAACATGCTTTAGAAAACTTAAGATTCAATAACTAATTTTAGAATGAGAAGGCCAGTGTCAATGTGGCACAGGGGAGTGCTGCATGCATCTTCAGAGGACCAGCACGTGCTGAGGTGGTGCCCTGGGGCCTGGAAAGCAGGCTGAAAGTTCCCATGAGATGAGCATAAATATTAGCCAAAAGCACTTAAAACTCAACATGGGCTTTTCCACACTTAAAATAAAATGGGCCTGGAGATTACCAGGCTTATGGCTTCGGTATGGAATGTCCCCCAAAGCCATCGTGGTCCCTACCTTGGCCGTATGGGAAGGTGGGAGACCTCTGGCAGGGCAGTGGGAGGAAGCTGGGTCACTGGAGGTATGCCTGCAAAGAGGTCACTGAGACTCTGGCCTTCCCTCTCTCTTTGCTTCTAGGCCATCAGGAGGCCAGCAGGCCTCCTCTGCCTGTGAAGTGCTGTGTTGTCCTAAGGCCAAGCGATCACCAATCGAAACCTGGTACCATGAGCCAAACGAACCATTCTTCCTTTTAAGTTGATCATCACAGGCATTTTGCCACAAGAATGGAAAGCTGGCACACTAGAGTATAATACCAATCCAAACTTTAAAAGTTCTTTTTATAAAAGCACCAAAATAGTAAAGATCTTGTTAGAAGAAAAATCCTACATCACCAATTATTTTTCTGAAACAAGATTAGCTAAACCACTCATTATGTGAGCAAGGGGTACACCAAGACAACAGTTTTATTTTCTTGATATTTAAATTTTCCCATCAGAAGCACAAAATAAATATTTACATAGGGACCACCCTTATGCATAGCAACCTGTAGGAGTGGCAGGAATGACTACTGCCCTGCAACTGTGCTGGTCACAAATATTTACACAACTATGAGCTTCCAGGGAAACTTTCTGCTTATTTCATGAGTGTAGAAAGGTCAACACACACACATGTTCTACTGTATCCTCACAGAACATCCTTTCATCACTACAGAGGCTGTAAACCAAACCAGTAAAAAGAGACTAAATTCTCTAAGAGGCAAGTTTCCTTTATGCTACTCATGTGTTGCTTCTTTGTCTTTAGTGCTTCATCTCCCCCCTTATGTCTGTCCTTTCTGTCCATAATTAAAGCAAGCTTAAGGGAAAGCTATTATCATCTGAAACGTCTTGTGAAAGGTGGATTTTAACAAGGACCCCAGTGTGGCAGTGAGAGCAAGGCTGCACCAATTCCTAACCTCTTCAGGGCCTCTGACCACTCTGGAAACCCCCTGAAGGCTACAGACCTTCTCCCAGGACACTGCACACACGCAATCTGAATGTAATTCCCAGGAATCCCCTGAAGCCACCAAGAGGTCCAAAGACAGACCCCAGTTAATAACTGTTGGCATATGAAATAAAAATACCTAATCTGCTCTTTAACTGAAGAGACCAGGGCTAGAAGAGGGTGTTAAAGTTGGTTTCCATTAGACCAGTCAGGCTGCCCCCATGCTAAAGCAAAAAGACGGGAACCAGGCACCTGTGGGCAATCTACCTGCCACCAAGCACAACAAGGAAAGCAGCCAATCAACACAAGCAAGCAAATCAAACCACCAGCGCATTCTCCAGGGAAACAACCAGCCTCAGAGAGGGGGGACACACTCCTGGATTAGGGGCTTCACGACCCAGGTGAGCCCTCCTGCCTGTAAAGCCCTGCAAACATACAGACCTCCCATTTACAAACAAAGATCTGAACAGGGTTCAGGGATAATACACTTAGGAAAGATGGTTCTGGGACACTGGATATTCATATACAAAAGACGGGAGTTGGAACCACCTCACAGCACATATCTGACTGAGCCCACACTAACTAGACCACAGCCCTGAATGTATAAGCTGTGGCTATAAAGCTCTTGGAAGAAAAAATGTATATGAACAAACCTGTATGACCCTGGATGAGGCACAACTTCTTATATATAACATCAAAAGCACAAGCAACAACAACAACAAAATGTTAGATATGTTAGACTTCATCAAAATTAAAAACTTAGCTGGACAAAGTGGCTCATGCCTGTTAATCCCAGGTACGTGGCAGGCTGAGGCAAGAGAATGTCAAGTTCGAGGCCAGCCTGGGCAACTAATGAAACCCTGTCTCAAAATAAAAATTTAAAAGGCACCTGAGAGAGTGCTTGCCTAGCATGTGTGTGACCCTGGGTTCAATTCCCAGCACCACAAAAGGAAAAACAAAACAAAACAAAAACAACTAAACTAAAACTTCTGTGCTACAAATGATACCAAAAGAAGGTAAAAACACAACCCGTAAAATGAGAGAAAATATTTGAAAATTCTGTCTGATAAGGTACTTGTAATCAGAACTCTTACAACTCAACAAGAAAAAGACAATCTAATTAAAAATTGGCAGAGATACTGAATAGCTATTTCTCTGAAGAAGATAAACAAATGACCAATCAGCATGTGAAACAATGCTCAGCTCCCTGGCAGGAAGGACTCGCAGATCACAACATCACAGACTGAGCCTGCGACCCTCAAAGACAAGCATAGGTAAGGCTGAGGGTCGGATCTTCACCCAGAGTAGCCACTTTGAAAACCCTCATCAGGGGGACTGGGGTTATAGCTCAGTGGTAGAGCGCTCGCCTAGCACATGCGAGGCCCTGGGTTCGATCCTCAGCACCACATAAAAATAAATAAATAAATAAAGATATTGTGTTCAACTAAAAAATAAATATTAAAAAAAAAACCCTCATTTCCTCAAAATGTCACCACGGGACACAGCAACTCCACTCCTAGGTACACACTCAAGAGAAAGAAGACGGTACACCGAGGACTGGGGATGTAGCTCAGTGGTGGAGGGCGTGGCTAGCAATCCCCAATACTGGAAAAAAGAGATATCCATTCAAAAATTCATACATGAATGCTCAAAGCAACATTATCCCAAACCAAAAAGGAGAAACGACCCAACTCTCCACAGCACCTGACGGTGATAAACGAAGCACTGCAATATGCTACATTGTGGGTGGACCCCCAACAGGATGCTCAGAGACAGGAACCAGGCACAGCAACACTCTTGGACTCGAGTGTATTCAACATCCCAAAGAGTCTTGTATGGGGGGGTGGGGGGACAGGAAATGACGGGTGCTGTGTGTGGGATGTCTTTCTAAGGTAATGACAATGTTCTAAAATTAGATCGTGGTGATGGCTGCACAACTCCATGCACACCAAACACCACTGGATCGGATGTGTGCACAGGAGGATTTTATAGTGTGAATTACATCTCAACAAAATTGTCTTAAAAAGATCTGACCTAGATGGATCCTTCCATCTTCAACACATACCAGTCAGCCTTCCAGAAGACAAAGCATGCACACACACGCACTTGACAGTCTTCAGCTCAACTGAGCCCCGCGAGGCTGGCCAGGATTCTGTAGGGTGCGTCTCACCGTGTCAAGGGCAGAGAGGTGGCGGGGAGGCTCCCAGGAGAAATAACCAACCAAGTCCCACACAGAGAGCAGGAAACAAGCTGGACTGACCTTTCACCAGCAATGTGGGATGCCAGCAGGATAGACACTCAGGCAGACCCTCCCTGTGTGTGACCCGAGAGGAAACTCCACTCCCAGCTGGCAGGACCACCCAATGGACTTCCCACACAGCCCACTGAGCAAGCCACCTGAAGGCACCTCACGACAAGATGAGGGCAAACATTTTTTTTTAAGAATTTTTTAAAAATATTTATTTATTTAGTTAGTTAGTTATCAGCGGACACAACATCTTTGTTTGTATGTGGTGCTGAAGATCGAACCCAGGCCGCACGCATGCCATGCGAGTGCGCTACCGCTTGAGCCACATCCCCAGCCCTGGAAAACATTTTAAAAAGGACAAGATATGGAATCTAAAACAGAGAGACCAACTGGGGAGAACGATGGGAAAGTCAGACCCCCCCAGAGTCCAGAAACATCAAGACTGAGGCTCCACGTGGGAGGAAGATGGATCATGAGTTTAAAACACCCAAGGAATCATCCGCTGACGATGCAAGACAAAGAAGGACAGTTAGCAACTCGAGACAGAGCTCCTCAAGTGAAAGTGAGCAGCAGCCAGCAGTCCAGGCTCTCGCCATCTTCAGACCGCAGAGCGCTAACTGCGGAACACACCTGAACAAAACTGGGAAGACCCAAACACAGCCACAGAACCCAAGCACAAGGGTAGTTACTGCCACAGGAGCACCCAAGTGCAGGGCACAGCACAGTGACCACACGGGCAGGCCTGGCTGCTCCCTCTGCTTGGCAGGTGAGGAAACAGAGACCCTGAGACTGACTGACTTGCCCCGGGCACAGGGCCAGCAAGTGCAGTGCTGCCCTCACCATCACAGCAGGCTGTCTCCAGAGCAGAGATCTAGCAACCCCACAACAGGAGTGAAGTCGGGAAATAACCTAGTACCCTCAGCTTACGTTGCTCTCCAGAGGTCAGGCCAGGAGTAAAAACGCTGAGGGCAGCATTCGCATATATGAGGAAATCGCAATTCTTGGCCTTCTATGACGTGAAGTGTGGCAAGGATTGCCTGAGACTGTAGCCCTGATTAACCCTCCTTTCTCTATGCTCCCTGGAGGGGAAAGTACTGGGGATTGACCCCAGGGGTACTCTACTTCTGAGCCAAATCCCCAGCCCTTATTTTTAATTTTGGGACAGGGTTTTATTGAATTGCCCAGGCTGGCCTCAACCTGGCCATCTTCCTGCCTCTGCCTCCTGGGTAGGTGGGATCACAGGTGTGTGCCACTGAGCCTGGTGCACTGTTCTTAAAATTTGTACTATATCTTGTTGCTAAAAATTAGAATCTTTAAAGGGAAGAATGGGGCTATTAATCTCCTCTTACATCAGAAATCAGAACAAAGCAGAAAGGCTTAAATACATTGTAGAAATTAAAAAAGGAAACCAGAGATAAACTTGAAACAGTGAGGAAACCACAGAGGGCAGGGTGGGGGTGGGTGAGTGGGATACACCCTCATCTATTATAGCAGAAAAGCAGTTTAGACACACAATCCCTAGAATTGAAAAATCAAGAAATGGTAGTAAAAGTTTAGTATTTCATCATCTCGGTAAAAATCACAAACAGAAATGAAAATAGAAGTAGCTAAAACATTAAAAGTGGATCTCCCTTTGTAACAGGAGGAGGAGTAGGGAGAACTGGATCCAGATATTTTTTGCTGTGTATTCTTCTGAAAATTTAACAATTTACTACTACAATTAAAAAAACAAATATCTGACATACAGTAGTTGGTTTTTTCTTTAGAGCTGCATTGAACCAGGAGAACACCGAGCCATCCAGCCCGCCCCTTTCCCAGGTGAGAGACTAATGGGCTGTCTTTTCCACAGGTGGCCACAGGATTGTGTCCTGTCCTCATGCTTCCTCACAAAGTGACACTGTTGCTCCTCCATGGAAAGGCGGAGGCCCAGGGCTGGGGATATAGCTCAGTTGGTGGAGTGGTAGCCTTGTGTGCACAAGGCCTCGGGTTCAATCCCCAACACCAAAGGTGCAGGCCCACATCCTCTCCATCTACGGCACTGGAGATCCAGGATGTGAGGCATTGCTCTGCCTGAAGCAGCGCAGTGGAGAGCCCATGCAGAAGGCCCAGGCAGGGAGGGAGCGAGGGAGTCTGGGGTGGGGAGGAATGCCCAAAGGATATTTCCAGCTCAGGTGTCAGATTTTGTGATCACTCAGATTTTGGATGTCCAGTACAGTGAACAGCCATCAGTCACACATAGGTATTTTAATTAAATTGAGTAAAATTTAAAACCTGGTGTTCCAATCACACCAGTGACACTTCACTTGACACATGCACCTAGCTCCCACCAACTCGACAGGGCAGGCCTGGTGGGTAGTGCTGCCTCAACTCCAGTGAAGGACCTCACAAGAGGCCAGCTCTCCCCCGGCCCTGCTCAGAAAGAAATGCCTCCGCGAAATAAATAAATGCTGAGCTCAGCCACTGGTTCTTGGGGTGATCTATCACACAGCCATAGTGAAAGGAACACAAGGGAACTGGGGGTCCAATCGTGAGGACATCTGCCAGAGCTCTGGAGTCCACGACAGCAGCCAGAGGTGCAGTGAAAGCATGTCCCAGGTCAGTGCTTGGAATGTGACTGAACAGAGGAAGAGCAGAGGAAGTCCCCGCCCCACACAATCTGCAACCCCAAGCACCCACCACACACCAGAAGGCCTGGGTCTGCTACTCCAGAAAGAGTCACCACTTCCTGCCTGAAGAGCAGCCGCAGCTTCAGAATGTCAGCCCTGTGCATCAGACAAAACTCCAATCCTAGCTTCTTTCACAAGGTGGAGTCTTATTTACTAGTCCAGTTTTTATGCTTGCATAAAATTCTTTACTTTTTGAAGTATTTTGTAAATCTTAAAACTTTCAAGCTAAAAAAGTTTTTTTAAACAAACAAACAAACAAAAACCTTAGAGAGTATTTACCAACATTAACCCAAAGCTTTCTCTTTTAAACTTTCCTTACAAAGAAAAGTATTTTAAAGTATCATTTTTAATTACTGGAACTAATGGAAACTTGGAGTGTCAAAAACGAAAACAACCTGAGGTTCAAGTGAATCTCCCCTAACCCCCAGACACAGCAATGGTTCCAAGACCTTATTTTCAACGATGAATGACAAAGGTATGCTGAATGACCTGGAAAGGGCAGAGCCCATCTGACCGCAGCACAAAGCCAGTTGCTGTGCAGATGACAGAACCTGCCACCTCAGAAGCTCCAGCTGCATTCTGGTCTCACAGCTGGGTGTCAGAGAGTCTGACCTGCCAGAGACACGCAGCAGAATCACACACCAACAAAAGAAGGTCAGCCCACAGCCAGGATGCACTGACTGACTGCTGACGGCTGCCTCCTCACGTCTCCTCTGTCCACACTTGAACATGTCCACAGGAAAAAGTTAAAGCCAGACAACAAGCAAATTCTTCCAGGTAAACATTCTAATTTGAAACATGAAGAAGGGTTATCATGGTATGAGATGGGGGGGTGATGAGAATTTCAATTATGAATGAGAAGACTCAAAACACCAGAAAGAAGCACACAGTGCCTCTGATCTATAACTGCCACCCCAGTAAGGACCACCACGCTGCAGAGCTGGCTGAACCACACTTCACAAGGAATGCTAATAAAGGTACAGCATCCCGAACATGATCTGCTCCAAATTGTGAAACTGGCTGAGTACCAGAATGATGCCACAAGTGACACTTCACCTGCCTCAGGTGCTGGGTCACAGTCAAAATGCAGGTGCTCTAAAAAAAGCACATAAAGTTACCTTCAGACTCTGTGTATAAGTAAGGTTTATATGAAACAAATGCACTTCATGCTTAGATTTGGGTCCCATTTCAAGATACCATTAGGTATATGAAAGTATTCTAAACTCTGTCACAAAGTCTGAAATCTGAACCAGTTCTGGCATTTTAGATAAGTCTATTCAACCTACAAGCACGGTTACTAAATTTCTTAGCCCACAATCAATAACAAAAAGGGAGACTAATAAAGACATACTCAAAATGAAAAGGCTATTGCTAGTCTAATGGGAGAGGGAACAAGAGACGAGCCAGAACGTTCAGCGGAAGGCTGCAGACTTGGAGTCGAGCCAGATCAGGTCCCTCAGGTACTTACTCCCTATATGAACCCTGCCAAGTTATGGAGCCTCTTTTCTCCTCAGAGAGCGAGCGAGAGCAGTACCTAGGGTAGTGGGCTTGGCTTGATGACCGTAAGAGTCCACGTTAAAGTATCCTGGACGCGGAGTCTCTAATCCAAACCAACACTTGCCTGCAACCCATGAGATACACTGAGGCAGAACCACCAAGCTGAACTGCTCCCAGGGTTCCAGTCTCAGAAATTTCAAGAGAGAATGAGTATTTACTCCACTAAGCTACTATGTTTTGAAGTACTTTGTTACACTGCAATATAAAATGATATATTACACTTAGGGAACAATGTTTCTATTAGTTGAGCTGCTAATTTTTTTTTCTAAACATAGTCTTTGAGTCTCTTTGCAATTAAATATTAGATTACATAAGGGAATCCTGAAATTCACCTGAAAAAGATGCTCATCACCTTATAACAGTGTGTTTACAAAGCAGGATATCAGGGGCTGGGGTTGTGGCTCAGAGGTAGAGTGCTCTCCTAGCATGCACGAGGCACTGGGTTTGATCCTCAGTACCACATAAATGTAAAATAAAGATATTGTGTCCACCTAAAACTTAAGAATAAATATTTTTTTAAAAAGCAGGATATGAGACTCAGTATTGAATTTAATTATATTTTATAGTACTGGGGATTGAACCCAGTTCTACCATTGATCTACATCCCAAACCCCTTTGCCTATTTGTTTTATTTTGAGACAGGGTCTCACTAAGTTGCCTAGGCTGGCCTAGAACATGCAAACCTCCTCAGCCTCCCAAGTAACTGGATTATAGGTGTGCACCACTGCACCTGGTAGTACTGAACTTCTTAAATTCTATAGTGCTTGTGTGCAACACATGACAGAGGTAAAAATCCAGAGTGCACCATAGTTCAGCACCTCAGGCCCAATGCCACATCATATACACACTATCTGTATACTGTTTTTCGGCTTTACTATGTGTTTTGTTGTTGTTGTTGTTTTAGTTTTCGGTGGACACAACATCTTTATTTTATTTTTATGTGGTGCTGAGGATTGAACCCAGCGCCCTGTGCATGCCAGGCGAGTGAACTACCACTTGAGCCACATCCCCAGCCCCTTTACTATGTGTTTTAACATTAACAGAGGACTCTTGGTCCTACCTGAATAAGGCATTTGCTGACGTCACTAGCACACAGTGCTTTGTTGCAGCTCAGTGACCCAGGGAGCCACATCAGGAGTGTCAGGAAGGCTAGCATAAGCCCAGCAGAATGGTGTGACTTCATGATGCTTCAGTGAGATGAAGGCGGATCAGTACTCCCAGGAAGCTACACAGACAGACAAGCAGTTGATTCAAAGGTGAATGGCAGGGTAAAAGACAAGTACTGAAACGGAAATCAAAATGAACCAAAACTGGTTGTTTGTGTCAAAATACTTTGAATGATCATTTCAAAATCATCCCAATGAAAGATTAAACATTCAAAAATTAAACTATATATTTTTAAATATATCTTTATTTTTAAATTTTTTATGTGGTATTAAGGATCAAACCCAGTGTATCACGCATGAAAGGCAAGTGCTCAACCATTGTGCTACAACCCCAGCCCTAAACTATATCTTAATAATGTCTTGATAGCCATCTTCAAAGACCTATCATACAGAACCTACCCAGAAATGGTGACCTCAAAAGTTAAGTGACCATGTCTAAATTCTTAGTAACCAGAAAGTTCAACACACAATCAATGAGTTTCAGTACTATGCTGCTACTATTCAACTTTGATTTCAGGTCCATTATTCAACTTCAAACCCACATAAAAATTACTAATGTTGTAAGATAATTTTAAAAACACTGAACAAGTTTTTTTTTTTTTTGGTGGGGGGGGTGAACCCAAAGCCTCTTGCATACAGGGCAAGCACTCTACATCTGAGCTACATCCCCAGCCCCAATTTTAAAATGTTTAGAATCAAAACAAACTTGTAGATGGAAATTATTCTAATGATTATTTATGACCATCTTGCTTTATCTCTCTTATTTTTGTGTGTGTGTTTGCTTGACTTTTTTTATTAGAGCTTTATAGTTATACATAATTAAAGGGTTTCACTTTATCTCTTAAGAGAATAAAGAAGCTCAATGAAAGGAGTCCAGTCCCCAGTCATTCCTTAAATAATTGAACCAATAACAAAGGGGGCAGTAAATTATTAATTGCATTAAGAATGCTGAGTAATCCCAGCAGCTCGGGAGGCTGAGACAGGATGACTGCATGTCCAAAACCAGCCTCAGCAATTCAGCAAGACCCTGTCTCAAAATGAAACATAAAAAGGGCTGGGGAGGGGCTAGAGTTGTGGCTCAGTGGTAGAACGCTTGCCTTGCACATGTGAGACACTGGGTCCAATCCTCGGCACCACATATAAATAAATAAAGGTATTGTGTCCATCTACAACTAAAAAAAAGGAGGGGGGAGCTGGAGATGTGGCTCAGTGGTTAAGCACCCCAGGGTTCAATCCCATACCAAAATAATAATAATAAATAAAATAAAAAATTTATTTTGTGGGCTGGGGTTGTGGCTCAGAGGTAGAGAGCGCTGGCCTAGCGTGTGCAAGGCCCTGGGTTCGATCCTCAGAACCACATAAAAATAAATAAAAATACTGGGGAAACATGTCTTAATGTCATTCCTATTCTATTTTATCTATAAAATGGAGATTTAATAAATAAATAAATAAATAGATATTATGTTCAAAAACTTTATTTTGTTAGAACCATGGATTCTTAACTTATTAAGAAGACACTACAGGGGCCTGGGGCTGTAGCTCAGTGGCAGAGAGCTTGCCTTGGATGTGGGAGGCACTGGGTTCGATCCTCAGCACCACATAAAAAATACACAAATAAAATATAGGCATGCTGTCCATCTACAACTACAAAAAAAAAAAAAAAAACTAAAAGAAGACACTACAGTACAAAAAGAAAGGATAAAAAAGACACGCACAAACAGCTTAAGGAAGAGAAAATGTACTTTCTTGAGGTTAAAAACATCTTCAAGGGACTGGGACTCAGTGGAAGAGCCCTGGGTTCGATCCTCAGCATCGCATAAGAATAAATAAAATAAAAGATCCGTGGACAACTAAAAAAAAAAAAAAAATCTCCAAACTATAACGAATCAAGTAACTACTGAGGCAGGAGAGGTAGCCGGTGGGTGGGGAGCACACTCCTGGGCTTCAGGGACACCCGCGGGGACGCTCCCTGACCGGGGGTCAGGGCCGCGCAGGGCGGGTCGCGCTCTGCAGGCCTGGCCCGGCCCCTCCGCGCCCCGCGGGTCCCCGCGCAGCGCAGCGCTGGTCCCACTTCCGGGCCCTCGGGGCGGCCCCGCGAGGCCCGAGCAGGCCCCCGACAGGCTGTGCCCAGAGCAGCTCTCACCCGCGACCACCAGCCCTCCCGCGCCGGTCACTCGCTCCTCTCACCGCGGGCCTCGCTGCCGACCGCCCGAACCCGTGCCGAGGGCTGCGGCCTGTCCACGGAGCCGCAGAGCAACGCAGCGGGCCCGTCCCCACGCCGCGACGTTCTCCAATGTCGGCCCGGTGGCCCAGGTCCCCGAGGCGCCGCTGACAGCAGCGGGGCGCAGCGGCAGCTTTTGTCTGCGCGGGCGGGCGCGCGGGGCCCGGGGACGCGCAGGGGGTGGACGGGGGGCGTGCGGGGCCCGGGGGCGCGCAGGGGGCGGTCCGCGGCCCCGCCCCGCCCCGCCCGCACCTGCACGGCCCAGCTCCGGGTCGACCCGCCCGCTCACCGTGCGCCGTCGGCCCTCGTTCCCCGCGGGCGCGCCGCGGTGGCCGTGCGAGTGAGGCTGGGCCGCGCCTCCAGCCGCCCCTCCGCGCAGCACTCGGAAGCTTCCGCGCGCCTCAGCCCCGAAGACTGAGGCCCGGGGCCGCCTCCTCTCGGCCCTCGCTCCCGGCTCCGCCCACCTCGGCCGGCCCCACCCACCATGTGGCCCCGCCCCTCCAGAAGCCACGCCCCAGGCTTGCCCACTCGCGCGCGCCCCCGCAGGGAACCCAGCCTGGGCGAGCGCCGCCCTGGTGCGCCTTCTCTCGCCTTCTCTCCGCGGTCTTCCCCGCTGCTCCTGCAGCGCCTGGGTGGGCCCTCCTCAGGCCCCTGCAGACCTGCGGCCAGACCCGAGGTCCTGGGGTTGAGGTGTTGCAGTCGACAGCCGCTGGGCTCAAAGGCCGACCTGCGCCGGGCGCCGGCGGGCCGCAGCCCCGGGGGCAGCTGTTCTGCCGGAGATGCACCGCGGCCTCCGCGGAGCCGCCCATCCCGTACCGACGGGCGGACGCTGGCCCTGGTTGACGTCAGCAGCGGCGCGTATTTCCAATGCAGGCTTCTGGACTGGCCTGGGGCCCACTGAGTCAGAACCTTCCAGACTTCTTCAGGGCTGGTGGAGATCCTTCGTGTCAGCCGAGCTGTTATCCCAGCGGCTACGGAGGCTGGACCTGAAGATCAGGAGGATGGCGAGTTCAAGGCCAGCACTCAGCAACTTAGTGAGGCTCTAAGCAACTTAGGGAGACCCTGTTACAGAAAAGGAAAAGGGCTGGCTCAGCGGTTAAACGCCCCCGGGTTCAGTCCCCCGTAGCACAAAACAAAAAAACTCCTTTGTGTCCCATCATCCCAGGTGTGGCACACTCATAAATACTTAAATATAGTATATTGTAATTACATACCAATAATATGGTAATTATAATGTTAATACACCTGGAAGCTCTAGATTATCATTTCCAACTGATTTTAAAGTACCTGTGTCAATTGTTTTTGAAATATTCTCAGAATTGAAAATTTAGGATTTAATGGATTTGTAATCTGCTGAGTCCTTGGAGTGTCCATCCGGATTTAGCTCAGCGATGGAAATGAAGAGAAGGCTGCGTGGATCCTGGCTGGGAAAGCCCCAGGCCCTGGGAAAGGAACTGACCTGAAGCCCAGCACAGAGGGCAGCGGAGCCCATCTCACTTGGGCATCATTTCAGCCTGTATTTTACGAAAAGGGAGCTC
Organism: Spermophilus citellus; assembly: GCF_964194105.1. Classification (NCBI taxonomy): domain Eukaryota; kingdom Metazoa; phylum Chordata; class Mammalia; order Rodentia; family Sciuridae; genus Spermophilus; species Spermophilus citellus. The sequence continues at coordinate 14,288,281 of NC_138198.1, read as the reverse complement.
ATCCCAGCAATAGTTAGCGTGTAGGTAGCTGCACTCATCCCCCCTCCCCACCAGGAATTTGCTTTTAAACAAGATTCGAGGGTGTTTAGGTTAGAGCCCATGGAAGTAGATAGTCCACAAGGTCCTTTCCCCTTGGGAACAGTGTGAAACCCTTAAGCTAGGAGGAGACTCCATGCCTTTCACTCTCCTTGGTGTATTGTAGGGAAACCGAAGAATGGAAATAATCAAGTGGCTGAGGGGCAGATTGCATTGTCCATACTAGTTCATTTGAAACTCACCCCTGAAAAAAAAGTAATACATCAAAAAATAAAAACAAGAAAACTCACCTCTGAAAATTATTCTAAGAGGATAATTAAGGGTATGCACAAATTTACCTTGATCTTATTCTCAGGGTTACTTACTGGTTAAAGGAGTTATGATACTTCAGATCAATGGAATCAGTCAGCCATTTTAGAAAATGGTGTAGTTAATCAGAGATTCTTAAGCTATTTGGTCTCAGGATTCCTTTACATTTTTTTTTCAAAATTATGGAGTTTCCAAAGAGGATGTATTGCTGCATCTGTCAAAGCTTTTGAAATTAAAAGAGAAATTTAAAATACTCACTATTTCATTTAAAAATAACAATAAATTCATTATATGGTAGCATAAATAATATTTTATGAAAACTAAGTATATATTCCCAAACTAATAAAACGGTAGAAAGAGTGGTATGCTTTGAGATTTTTGTTATTCTGTTTAGCATCAAACAATAGAAGCAGCTTTACTTTTATATCTGTTTCTATATTCATACTGCTGTAAATCATTTAGCCTCTAGGAAGGTTAAGTGTATGCTTGGGATAGAACAAGAGCAGACAGTCCACAGCAGCTACGCTGTGGAACCAGCCCCGGTGCCCTTCAACAGATAAATGGATAAAGAAAATGTAGTACATATACATAATGGATTATTACTCAGCCATAAAGAAATATGAAATAATGGCATTTGCTGATAAATGGATGGAACTGGAGACTACCATGCTAAGTGAACTAAGCCAATCCCAAAAAACCAAAGGTCAAATGTTCTCTCTGATGTAAGGATGCTAATACACAATAAGGGGGAGAGAGAAGAATAGAGGTTCACTGGATTAGACAAAGGGGAATGAAGGGAAGGGAGGGGGATAGGAGTAGGAAAGACAGAATGAATCAGAAATAACTTTCCTATGTTCATAGATGAATACAGGACCAGTGTAACTCCACATCATGTACAACTGCAAGAATGAGAAGATATACTCCATATATGTATGATGTCACTCTACTGTCATGTATACCTAAAAACAACAACAACAAAAAGGATGAAAGTGCAAAAGGCAAATGATGTCTTACCATTAAATTCATTGCGCTCATGAATCCCTCGGAGGTTCACAGATCACACTGCTTTTTGAGCTAATGGGGCAGATGAGTATTGTTGACATGGAAAGATATTAATGATCTATAAAACTTTTAGAGTAGTCTATATATTTTTGGAATGCATGTACATGTCTAGATATTTTTAAATTGCATGTACGGGTGTTGAAAAGTTCTGGAAAGATGACCATGGTTTGGGCATGCTTGTCTTAGTGAGACTGAGTGTTGTTACTTGTTGATGTTTTTTTCTTCTTGTACATCTGCTGATGTCCTTCCATGTATTACTTGAGTAATAAGGAGAAAATGGTTATTTTAAAGTTAATCTTTTCTGACTGGTCATTATAGTGCATGCCTGTCATCCCAGAGACTCAGGAGGCTGAGGCAGGAGGATTGCAAGTTCAAGGCCAGCCTGGGCCACTTAGTTAGACCTTTTCTCAAAATAAAAAATGAAAAGGGTTGGGGATGTAGCCCAATGGTGGAGCACCCTGGGCTCAGTCCCCAGTACAGCAACAAACAAACAAGTCTTTCTGATAGGCCCCAGAGGGTCAAATGGTTGTTAAGCCCTCTCAGGTAGTTTTCCAATGGTTCCAGGTCTGCGGTTGAGATTCAGGAACCCAAAACCCACAGAGGTCAATGTGGTGGCTCTTTTATTTGACCAGCAGCCTTTATGTCATTGTGAAGGAGAGGATCTGATGGTGCTGGGATGCTTCTTAGTACGGTTTGATGAAAAGGTCAGGGTGGGCACTGGCTAGAGGGCTTACTGGCCACTGTCCTACAGCCACCGGCAGCCTTAGGCATGGGGCCAGGTGTCCTTGGCCAAGCTCTACTGAGCTGGTCTTAATTCCCACTTCTGTTTCTGTTGTGATGGGCAAAAGTACGACTTATGCAGTCGAGGGGAGAAATAAAGAATGTCCACATGCTAATGCCCTTTTCAATGTTTTATTCACTCAAAATCACTCAAAACGTTTCACTCTATAGGTTCTTAATCAAGAAATGACAATCCTTAATGCTGGGCTCTCCAATAGACATAAACCAATTCACAGCAAACAATTCTAAGTTAACTCTAAGCACTGCAAACACACTAATTCATGACAGACTCATTACAGACATTCCCTCTGCTTGCCAAGTTCAAGTGCTAAAGTCTGAGGTCTCAGGTTTTAAGTCCAGCTGATGTTCTGAGGCTTCTCCTGGTGTGGAGTTGATGGCTGGCTGAGGAGAAGGGTCAAGAGGCTGCTGTAGAGTTTGAGAGTAGTGAGGACGAAGCAGAGGGTCAGGCAGATGAGGAGAGATGGGATGTCAGTCTAGGTCCTCATCGGGCTCTCAGGCTTGTGTGCATCAGCATCAGCTGGCTGAATGTCTGTTCATTTGTTCCATTATTTATACTAAGTTTTGGGAGCTTCTGCATGCACTTTTGGTCCCTATCAGCTGTTACCAGGTTTCTTAGTGAGGACATATGGTCGGGTGGTTTCCACCCTAATATCACCCTCCTGGCTCTTATCAGGGTTGTGGAAAGTGACTTGTTTTATCAGGCAATGCTTGATGACATATTGGAGAGCTCTGTGGCTTGCCTGGTGAGAATGCAGGTTTATTTTAAGATAGAGTTTTAAAATGGAGTTGCTTAGGCTAAGGCCATCCTTATAGTTTCTCTACCTATAATCTAGTAAACAAAAGCCCTTGAAATACATGAATGGTGACCTGGCCAGTTGGAGCTTCTTGTGCCTTTGCTTTGAAAGGATTCCACAGAATCAGATGTGCTAGGACACCTCAAGTCCCAGAGTGTTTCTGGGGCACAGGTTAGTTGCTTTGGAACTGGGGTCACCCTTAATGCATCTTAGGGGAAAATAACAAGCTGTTCACCTCTGGGAGGAGTTGACTCATTTAGTCTCTTGTTTGGAAATCCAGTTAACAAAATTGACTCCAGAAGAGAGAAACTAACAAAACAGTAACAATGGAAGAAACTGGGAAAGTTTCATCCTTCCCACCGCCAGGCTTAGCTGGGATCACAGTTCTGGTCATTATAGTGCATGCCTGTCATCCTCTTGCCTTAGCATCCCAAATTGCTGGTATTATAGGGGCAATCCTCTTGCCTTAGCATCCCAAATTGCTGGTATTATAGGGGTGTGCCAACTTACCTGACATAAGATGCAGTTTTGAAATAAGTTTATAAAAAAAATCCTTCACATGGGGCTGGGGTTGTGGTTCAGCGGTAGAGTGCTCACCTCGCACGTGCAAGACCCTGGGTTCGATCCTCAGCACTACATTAAAAATAAATAAATAAATAAACAAGTGAAATAAAGATGTTGTGTCCAGCTACAACTAAAAAAAAAAAATAAACTTCACAAAGGGGAGGCAACTTAGGCAACATGATGAATTCATTAGCTCATGAGAAGAGGCCACTGATTCTAACATCTTCAAAACCAGAGATCTCACCTCACATCACCAATGTTGGAGAAGTGAAGCCCTGCTGTGTGGCCGCTGTGGAGCTTCCAACAATGTGGCCTTCACATTCCCTTGCAGGAGATCCTTTCTCAGCAGCAACTCTATGGAAGCCAAACCCGAGATGCAGAACTTCTGTTGAGGGATGGATTTTGGAACTTGTATGGCAGGATCCTTCCCCATTGATGCAGAAGACAAGCACCCTGCCACTTGTGTCTGGTCTGTTTAAGGATTTGCCCTGCCTTCTTTGAAAGTGCCTTTGTGCCCCAGAGTTTGCACCCTGTGTCGTGGTGGCACACTGGCAGGGACAACAGAATCCACTTTTGGGGGCTGGGGATGTGGCTCAAGTGGTAGCGCACTCGCCTGGCATGCGTGCGGCCCGGGTTCGATCCTCAGCACCACATACAAACAAAGATGTTGTGACCACCAAAAACTGAAAAATAAATATCAAAAGTTTCTCTCTCTCTCTCTCTCTTTAGAAAAAAAAAAAACAGAATCCATTTTTTCACTCCATCAGAAGGAGTTCAGACGTGGCTTCAAGACCACAAGTATCATGACAAGGTCACAAACACTTTAGGCTTCAGGGCACTGAAATGCCATGGAGTGGAGAGTATCGGTGGGGGTTGCTGCCCATTCTATTCCTTAATGGATTCAGCAATGTCCTCTCCTTTGGCCTGTGAGGTCCAGTAAAGAGCCTACTACAGGGACTCGTGGTGCTCATTTGGTCAATGACTTTATCTTTGGAGGTCTATTGGGTGCCATGTTGGGATTCTTGCTTTTTCCAATTAGTGTCATAAAAACTTGCACACAGACACAGATTGGTGGGAAATTTCAGTCTTTCTCAAGGTGTTCAAAACAACCTGGCCACAACAAGACCAGAAACTGACAAATCTTTTCAGAGGTGCCCATCTGAATTACCACCAGTCCCTCATCTCTTGGGACATAATCAGTGCAACTTATGAGTTCTTCTTAAAGGTTATGTGAGAAAAGCCATTTGGTGAAGTGACATTTATCACCTAAGTAGATCTGAGAATGTAGATTGTCTTGTTCCTAAGTGGCTCATATACAGTTGGTGTCATTAAGTCCAGGCTGCACGCATTATGGTCAAGATACTTTCCTTAGGCAACAATAGTACACAATAAAAAGTTTCAGTAGGAAAATTTAGGGTTTTTTGTTTTGTTTTATCCTCACCAAGAGTTTTTGGCTGATTTTTTTGGTAAATAGCTGTCTATCTGATGACCTTTCCTAGGGTAACTTAATAGCAAAGATATGATTCTTTTCCCAGAACAGCCTGTAAGAGAGAATGCTGGGGGGCCCTGGGACTTCTCTGGCTTGCTTTGTTACTGTATTCCTTCCTTCTTGCCTCTCAGGAGCAGTTACAAGGGTATTCTTCACAGAACTCAAGCATATACATGACATGACAAAGAAGCCAAACAGAGCTGGGTGTGGCGCACACCTGTGATCCCAGCGGCTAGGGCAGGAGGATTATAAATTCAAAGCCATCAATTTAACAAGGCCCTAAGCAACTTAGTGAGGCCCTATCTCTAAGCAAAAAAAAAAAAAAAAAAAAAACAGGGCCGGGCTCTCTGCTTCTTGATCACCGTGTTGTGAGCTTCTTCCCTCTGCCATACTCTCCTGCCATGATGTTCAGCCTCACCTTGGGCCCTGAGGAGTGGAGCTGGCCTTCTATGGACTAAGACCTCTGAAGCTGTGCCATGAGGTGATCAGCATCCTCTGTTACACAGTCCGGCCATGATGTTCTGTGCTGCAATAAGATCAAGCAATTATGGGCTGAAACCTTTGAAACTGTCTGGCCTGAGAGATTTCAGCCTGGAATTCCATCTCCCTTCCAGGAAGAAGACCTTGGTGTGGATGGGCACAGAAACCAGAAGGCAGGACTTCCTGAAAAGCAGAGCAAGGAGGAGGCAGACAGACTCTATTCTCAGGAAATTTTCACCATTTAACTGGTGAAAATTTTTAAAAGGAAAAATGCAAAACTGGGTGCAGAGCCCATGACTTTGTGGATCAGGAATTCAGCCTGGGCTCAGCTGGGCAATCCTTTCATTCCACGTGGAATTGACTGAGGTCACTTGGTGACATTCAGCTGCAGAGGTGAACTTCTTACTGCAAATTCCAGTGTACTTAGCTGTGCTCAGAGAACCCAAGGAAAGAGATGTTCAGGAATCAATTGAGCATGCTTAGGAATCATAATGGAGGAGTGATACATACCTGGAGACCAGCAAAAGTTCAACACAGATCCCCCAAAAGGAAGGAGGACACACACAGTCTTGTGCCACCTCACCAGGTCCCCTGCCCACCTGAAGATATGTTCTCTTGCCAAAGTCCTTCTCTGCTCAGACCTTGGCAGTTTAGTTCTTCACCATGTTACCATGGGTGAAGTTCCTCTTTGTGGGGATCTGGTTTCCTTACAGTCAAGGGGCAGCTTTCTCCAATTTGTAACTCATTTTCTTTTTTGTCAAACCACAGCCAATTTCAGAAATAAGCTGCGACTGGATCTTACCAATTAAAGCTAAATTGGTAAGATCCAGTCTTACCAATTATTCTATGTTCTGAAAATGGACCACCAGACTTTCTCTCTCAGAAAGGAAGAACGCAAACAAGTAACATGATCATAATCAATCCTCCTGTTTAATGATGGAAGCTAGACCAAAATTCTAAGTGATATCTCAGTTGCAGTCTTCAAAATCCAAACAGGGGGTCAGCAGGGCTTGTCCTCCATGCCTCTCTTCTTCCACTTAATGCCCTCCAGTTTTGCTCTGCAAAAGAAACACTCTTAGGAGAAGGAAAAAAACAAGCCACAGACAAGGGAGAAAACTTAGCAAAAGACATGGAATAAAAAGACTGCTACACAAAACACGCAAAGGACGCTCAAAACTCAGCAATAAGAAGCAAACTGATTACAACCTGGGCCGAAGACCTTATCAGGCTCCGAATCAAACAAGATATACAGATGGCAAATAGGCATCTGAGGACAAGCTCCACATCACATGTCCTAAGAGAAGGGTCCATCGACCACAGTGCAGTGCCTCCACGTACCTAATGGAATGGCCAAAATCCACGAGACTGACACCAGGGCATCCTGGCAAGGACCTGGGGCCCCTTCATCTCTGGTGGGAATGAAGAAGGCACCACTGCTCTGGGGACAGGCAGTTTCTTAAAGGCTGCGTACCTTTGCCATCCCGCCCAGTAATCCACTCATTGGTGTGTACGCAAAGAAGCTGAAAACTTACATTCACACCTAAACTTGCTCACGAATATTTATAGAGGCTTTATTGGTGATTTCCCAGGCTTGCAAGCAACCATGGCGTCCTTCAATAGCTCATGGTGGTATTCAGTACTACAGAGAAAGGAGCTGTTAAGCCAAGAACACACTGGGAGGGAGTTTAAGCGTGCTGGTGAATGAAGCCAGTCTGAAAAGGCCACGTGTTTTATGATTCCATCTCTAGGGCATTCTGGAAAAGCCTGAACTCCAGAGACAGTGAAAGATTAGTGTTGCAAAGGGTCAGGTGAGAGGTAGGAACAGGCAGCATGCAAGACAAAATACTGGATGATGTGTGGTGACAGACACGTGAAATTAGACCTTCGTCCAATCCTACAAAACATCCCACACCATGAGTGACCCCTCTGTGCAATGGGGACTCTGGGAACTGTGGGTGTATGATGTGCCAGTGTGGGGTTTTTCCATGGTACACCCCATGTTTGTCCTGGAACACCCCACTCTGGGGGTCTGGGTTGTGAAGGAGCTTTCTATGGGGACTCTCAGTCCCTTCTGCTCAATTTTGCTGTGAATGTAAAACTGCTCTAAATTCAAAGTAGAAATGAAGGAATAGGCCTCCTTTGCTCTCAGCCCCGCCTCCCCTCTAGCCTCCTGTCTTTGCCCTCTTAGCTACTTTTAAATGACAGAGCATTGAATGTCCTTGAGCAGCTGCCACACTCCAGGGCAATTCAGAATTAACTCCTTCAGCACAGGCTCTCAGAATTAGAGTAGTCAGCTGTTCCTGGTGGCTCATGTCTGCAATCCCAGCAGTTTAGGAGGCTAAGGCAGGAGGATCATAGGTTCAAAGCCAACCTCAGCAACTTTGAGAAATTAAACAAACAAATTGAATTAAACAAACAAAAAAGGTGAGGAGGTGCTGGGATGTGGCTCAGTGGTTAAGCGCCCCTGGGTTCAACCCCTGGTATCAATCAATCAATCAATCAATCAATTAGAATGAGTGTTCTCAAAGACCCAGTTGCCAAATGCACTTCTTGCCCAAATCCTTCTGCCTCCTTTTCCTGGTGACCCACTCCTCCCCTGCCCTCCCCAGGGTCCTCCAGCCTCTGTCCACCCACCGTGCTTCATTAAGACTTTCACACAGAGATGCCTGAGCATGGATCTGCAGGTCCCTGCTGGCCCTGGTGACAGTGCAGGGTGGCACAGATGGGGCTGTAGTAGGAGCTGGAGGCACGGGCTCCAGGTGGCTGAGGGGCTGAGGGGCTGGAAAGGATGCACCCGGCCAGGTCTGTCTCCACCCCAGAAGAGGCTGTGCAGTGGGTGGATCACCCTGAGTTTCAGGGAGAGATGACCTCAGATGTGGGCAAACTCCTTGAAAACACCCTCCTGAGACAGCACATGGCAGTCTGTCAGTTGGATAACCTCCTCTGGTTTCAGAGTGACACTCATTCCCCAAAAAAAGCAGTGGCGTTGCTGACCTCCACCTCTGCTCAGTTCCCATCCCTGCCCCCAAGTCTCTTCCTCCTGGCGTCTCTCCCTGGGCATACCCCAGGGTCTTTGCTTGAGCCATTTCTGTGGCCAGTCTTCCCTCAGGGACATCTTCTAGGATGGGTTAGAGCCCCCTCCCCCAGGCCTGCATCCACCCAGAGCCTCTTGTCCTCCCCTGCTGGGGCTCCTTGTCTCCTCCTACTCTGGTCCCCACACCCAGCCCAGCCTGCCTGCCCAGGGGCCCTAATAAAAGCTCCTTAACTAATTAAGGTCAGCCATGCTGGTGTCCAGCAGCAGCCAGCCAGGCCCCGGCCCTGGACCACCCCTACCTGTGCCATCTGCCTCTGCCCCCAGGTAGGCAGTGACCTTCACATGTGCACTAGGGGCCTGGGAACAGTCTGTCTGGGAAAGATGGACCCTACCTGCACCATGCAGCCTTGGCTGCAGCTCTGTTAATACCAAGGTGCCAGGGGGGGGGGGGGGGCACACAGAGACAGACACCATGGGGTGCCTGGAGCTGGTGTTTTGGGCCTCACTTGCTCATAGCAAGTGCTGCAAAGGTTAGCATGAGCCCTGCAGAGGGGCCAGGGCAGGACAGAGGCCCCTCTCTCTCCTCTGCTGAACCAGATCTGGAAACCGTGGTGACAGGGCCCGTAGGATGGAAGACGGAGGACTCAGGCCATCCAGACCAAGAGAACTCAGCCACAATCCCATCAGCATCCCTGGGGGGGAAGGGGGGCCTGACCCCACCCGGCTCTGCCCAGCTCGTCCTATTCATATAAAGTGGACTACAGGACGGCCAGGTGAACTTCATTTCAGAAAAACAGAGCAGCTGTTGGTGGAAGTGCATCCCAAGATATTGGGAATATGGAGAAGGCCATGCTGATCTGAAGCTCAGGTGAGGCTGGGCCTCGTGTTTAATGCCAAGTGTGCCCATCATCCCACCCGCTACACCCTGCGGATGACCACTTGTCCCCACTTACAGAAGAGGAAGCAGGAGCCCAGGGCGGATGATCAACTTGTCCAGCATCACACAGTAACCAGAAAGAAATCTGGAACCCGGCCTAGTCTGAACAAGGAGTCTGGTTCCTGGTGCAGTCTCCAGGTCTCGCTCCTCCTGGGAATGCATGAGCCCCGCCTGGCCTGCAGGGCTCTCTCCTCAGAGCAGGTAGGGAGCTTCCCCAGTTCCCTGGGCATCTGCCCTTTAGCTGCCCTTGTCGAGGTGTGAGGGCAAGCTGCAGAAACCCAACAGGCACACAAAGTCAGAGAGGGAAATGACCCCATCCCTGTGCAGCAGGACACACAGGGAGGCCCCCAGCGCCTCACCACATGTTCTCTCCACCCCTCATCCTGCCCTGTCAGGCCTTGGGCACCCCTTCTCCCCAGCTGGCCCTTCTCTCCACCCACTCCTGCCCCTGGGACCTGCCCTTGAACCTGGCAGTTGGGGCACTGGTCCAGGGCTACTTTGGCCATGCAGGGTGGCCAGGGATGCTGCTCTTTCTTGGGAGAGTCCTTTTGAGGTGCCAAAAGGACCCACTACCTTCCTGCTGCTCCAACAGCCAGTCATCACCCCCATGCTTCCACTCCTTTCAAGACCCCCACACTCCAGAGCCCCCACCCTGAGGCCACCACACCAGTCACAGAGACACTTCTGATAAGGACTTCCCAGTCCCTCGGGTACTGACCCGGCTCTTGCCCCCTTCCAGAAGCCTGGGGGACTGAGACCAGGAAGCTCAGGGGCCTGGCCCAGGTTGCCCAGGTGCCCAGTGGGTGTGACAGGCTCCTTCTCTCGTCAGGTCCAACCACCCCCACTCCCACCCAGTGTGACAGGGCCCCTTAATCTGACTTCAGAGGGCTGCTGGGACCCTGCTTTCCCCACCTCGAACCTGGCCCAGGTGAGATCCAGAAAGCAGAGGCCATTGTGGAGCAGCAGAATGGTCCTGCGCTGGGCACCAACAGAGAGGAGATGGCACCAGGAAGGGAAGCACACTGGATAAGGTTCTTGCACATAGAGATGCCTGAGCATGGATCTGCAGGTCCCTGCTGGCCCTGGTGACAGTGCAAGGTGGCACAGATGGGGCTGTGAGGTTGGACAGCCACTTCCCAGCAGGATGCTTTAGTTCCCCTGGGCAGATGAGCAGCTGTCTCCAGGACCCTCATGAGGACAGACGTGTTGGCCAGTTTGAGGTAGCTCACCAGCAGGCATGGACACCCACTGGCATTTCTGGTGGTCTGGGTGGGCAGGGGACCCCCATAGGTCTTTCCCAGCAGGGAGCACAGGGGCAGTGAGGACGTGGACACAGGATCACTAATCCTGTCCGGTCATGAAGGCACTACGGGGGTTGGCTAGGGAGATCTCACCAGGGAGATCTGCTGAGGGAAACTGAGGCTCCGGGTCTCCGAGAGCCAGCGGCAGCCAACCCAGACCTGCACCCCGGCTCTGTGGGAACACAGGCTGAACCAGCCCCCTCCAGGTCCAGGGCGCAGAAAATGGGGAAATGGAAGAGGTCACTTACCCTGACTGCCCCGTGTGACACCAAGAAAAAAAGGTACTTTACTGAGACTTAATCCTGGACATTCAAAGCAGACCAGAGCCTAAGGAGGTTGGATATAATAAAATAAGGAAGACGTCCCCAGTGCCACTCCCAGCCAGAGCAGCCCCTCCTTCCCCCTTGGACAAAGTGCAGGGATGAGGGAATTAAAGGGACCTGCCCTTCAGGAGGTCTGCCTGGGGAACAGCAATGCTGGGCCCTTGGGGAGCGCTGATGCAAGATCTCCAGACCAATCACCATTCAGTGGCGAACCTGGAGCCCACCTAGGCCTAGGCCCCGCCCCCAGGAGCTCCGCCCACCTCAGGGTGGAGACTCGGACCCCACCCATCTAGGCTGCTGAGAAGGGAAGCTGAGGCGGGTTTGAACTCAGGACACAATTCTATAGCTTTTCATTGGGATCCCCCCCCTCCGCCCCCGTCTTAATTGTGACTTGAATGGTTCATGGACACTTATACATATTTGTTTCTTTTTTCTTAATTCTAGCATTTTTGGAAGCCGGTTAATATTCATGGAGCAGTATTTTGAGGACTAGGGTGTTTGACTAGTCTATTTTGGTTTGGTTTTGTATTCTTTTATTTTTACTTTAAAAATTTTTATCTTGCTTCTCTTTCTCTCTTCTGCTAATAGCCAATGTCTGTTGCTCTCTCTTTTATTCTTCCTTTGATTTTTAAGAAATATTTATTTTTAGTTATAGATGGACACAATATTTTATTTTTATGTGATGCTGAGGATTGAACCAGTGCCCCACGCATGGTAGCCAAGTGCTCTACCTCTGAGCCCCGGTCCCAGCCCTGATGTTTTATCTCTATCTTCTCTCCTCCTTTGTAATTACCACTTTCTACATCTCTTGGGTTCTCTCCCTGTCCACCATTTGAAATTGTAAACCCTTTTGCAAACTCGCTGTTTTTATTGTAGGCAATAACTGATCATATATTTTCTGTTTCTTGTGACAGCATCGTAGATGTCATAGCAGGAACTATTTGGTTTAATGCTGTATAATTGTTGGCATTATTTGTTGTTATTTTTTGTCTCCCCCTAAACTGTGAGGTGCTGTCTACAGAGTAGAAACTCCACTGCCTCAGACCCATTCTGCTAGAGGGGTAGACACCCAACATGAAAAAGCAAGGGAACAAATCGTCCCAAACAAACCAAGATACTCTTAAACACCCTAATGGAAGAAATGTCAGAGCAGGAGTTTAGACTGTCCATAGTAAAACTGATTTGTGAGGTCTAGGACCATGTAAGGAGTGAAATCAGAGAAAATACAGGAAGTGAAAATAAAGAGAGAAATTCTGGGGGAAAAATCAAGTAGGGTTGGGGTTGTGGCTCAGTGTGCTTGCCTAGCATGTGTGAGGCACTGGGTTTGATTCTCAGCACCACATAAAAATAAATAAAGGGCCACCAACAACTAATAAAATATTTTTTAAAAATCAAGTAGATCCAGGGTGCAGAAGCTGCCTGGCATGGAGTGCAGGGACAGGAAGCCAGGTCTCCAGCACAGGGTGAGTGACAGGAGCCCGCCTTGTCTCTTTCCCCCTTGCAGCTGTCCCTGGGGGCTCTGAGCAACTGGAGCCTACTTGGGTTGGCCACTGGGAACTCAGGCTGGCCAGGCCTGAGCCAGCTGTGTCTCATCCTCCCCTGGGTGGCCTGTACCAGGAAAGAAGCCTGGAAAGTGTCAATCAGAAGCTCCGCCCCTTGCAGGGGAACTCCGTCTATGTCAAGGACATCCCCTGCCAGGACCCTGGAGGACCCCAGGTGGGTGTGGCAGGTGCCCTCCTCATGTTGACCCCTCCTATCTCCCTCAGGAACCTGAAGCTGAGGACCTCAAGAGGCCACCCTTAGCCTGGACAGCACCCATGGAGACGAAGACCGCCTCTGATGCCATATCTGGGTCCCCAGGCAGGAACGAGGTCTGGCTCTCTCACCCCTTGAAGCAAACCCCCAGGCCAGAGCCCCTGTCCTGCCCTGGGTCCTGTCTAGAGCGGAATGCCCTAGAAATCAGTGCAGAGGCGGTGGGGGTCTCCCACTGCTGATCCCCCACCACATGTAACCTCCCCCACCACATGGACCCACCATTTGCCATCCTGGGGTCCATGGGTTTCCATGCAGCTGAGGGCCCTTTCCCTCCCCCACAGTGATTCCACCTGCTGTGTGAGACCTGGGCCACGTATCTCAGCACCCTGCAGCTCCAGCCTCGGGTACTGGGTGTGGACACCACCCCTTGCCCTGTCCCCAGGGAACCTTGGCTTTCGGATCAGCACATGAACATCCCCTGGGTGAAGAGGGGCGTGGTAGGCTTTGGAGGGACCCAAGGACCGCATCTCTGGGGCAACCCGTGGATGAGCCTGTGTTTCCCTGCGGCTCCCAGGACCCTGGGGGGAGGGCCTGCCCCAGGGGTTGGGAGGGCCGCTGAGGCCCTGGAGGATGGAGGGGAAGGTCGGGTGGCCTGCATGGGCTGTGGTGCCCAAGCTTGGGTGCAGCCTGAGAGACAGGGGGCTTCTGGGTATGGCAGACCCTCTCCCCATCCCCTGCTGCAGTGTTTGGCCTTCGTCCTGGGACGGGACCCCATCACACCCACCCGTGAATGCCAGCTCAGGCGCCTGGGAGCAGGAAGCCCTGTCACTCACTTAGGCAAGTCTAGGGAGGCCGTGCGTGGGCATCTCTACCTCATGTGCAGGAGCCGCACTGTGGCCCACAGGGCCAGCACAGGGCCTGGCCCAGCCGCAAGCCGGCCGCTCTCTCCTGGTTTTCACTTTTGGTGTGGGGCTCGCTCTCAGGCCCCGGAAGGGCGGGTGGGCTGAGCAATGCTCCAGCTGAGCTCTGTTTTTTTTTGGAGGCACTGAGAACACAGGTCGTGCTGGGGTGGTGGTGGTGGGTCTAATGAAAGCCAGGGCCTGGCCCTGCCCCCAGCCAGCCACCTGGTCTTCTGAGGGCCAGTCGGGGTTCTGTGGGGTGCAGTCCTTGCACAACTGTGCTCTGGCTGAGAATCAGAACACATTCCCTGACCCCCACTACCCCCTCCCCGCTGCTTCCTCCTCCCCTTAGTTGGTGAGCAGAAAGCCTGGGAGGAACTAAAGTGGAGCAAGAAGAAGCAGACAGGCGCTAAGGCAGACTCAGCCCCTAGGGCAAACCTGGCCCCTAAGGCAGATCCCTCTCCTAGGGCAGACGCAGCCCCTACAACAGGGGGCTCTCAACCAGGGATCTGTGGCAAAGTCTGTTGACTGACACCTTCATTGGTCACAACTGGAGAGGGGTGGTTTCACTGCATCTGGAGGGTTGAGCTCAGCCTCCCGCCTTGCCCAGGCCACACTCCCTGATGTAGAATTACCAGTCCCGAAGGTCCCTGGTGTGGGGGTTGAGAAACCCTGGTTCAGACCAGAGAAGGAAGGGGATCAACTTTAGCTGCAAGGGGCCAAGGAAGGTCCACGGTTCGGGTCTCTCCCACCCACACTGCAGCCGCTGTCTGGGCTTCGTCCCTGTCACCCATGGAGAATTCATCCCTGATGACCACCCACCAACATGGACGGCCACCTCCTTGCCAGCGCTGATATGCCAGCTGCCACCAAGGCCAGCGAGGATGCTGCAGAGTGAGCAGGGACCACATCGCCTGGGCAGGCCCTCGGGGGCACGGCCAGGAGGGAGTTGGCCTTGCGGAGGCTGGCCCAGAGGCAGAGGCACAGGCAGACGGCTGGCAGGAAGGGTTGGTACTACCTTGGGGGGTGTGCAGACACTGCAGGGAGGATCCTGTGCCGCATGGTCCCTGCAGGGAGGACTTCTACACTGAGCCCTGAGCCCAGGACTCATCCAAGGAGGTGAAGAGGGAGATGATGGAAGAGGTAGAGACCAACAGCCTTTTCCTGATGTCTGTGCAGAGGCCCTGGCCTAGCACAGAACCAAGGCCAAGAGGGAGTCTGGGAAGAGGGCAGGCCCTTGATGCTGTGGCCTCCTGAAGAGACCTGTTGACCAACTAAGCAATAAATTGAGCTCTGAGCTTCCCATCAGTCAAGGGAAAAAGGGAATCAGAGAACAATACATGCCTCATCCAGTCAAATGAAAAATGCAAATTCATGTGAGGAGCCGTCTGCAGGGGCACAGGCCTGTCATCCCAGCAGCTTGGGAGGCTGAGGCAGGAGGATTGCGAGTTCAAAGCCAGCCTCAGCAAAAGCAAAGCGCTAAGCAACTCAGTGAGACCCTGAAAAAAATAATAAACTCAGTGAGACCCTAAAAAAATAACAAAATACAAAATAGGGCTGGGGATGTGGCTCAGTGGTTGAGTTTCCTGAGTTCAATCCCTGGTACCCCCCCACAAAAAAATTTAAAAATGCAGAATACATAAAAGGAATCAGAAGGCTGGAGACATAGCTCAGCACAGACCCTGGGTTCAATGGGGGTGCAGTGGCAAAGCAGAACAAGATAAAAACCTGTAAGTCTTTTTCCTAACAATTTTCCCCACATTCTTATAGTTTCCCCCCAATATCTAAGTTGGTAACATTCCCCTCACTCCTTGAACTAGGACTAAACACAGGGGTGCTCTAAACTGAGCTACATCCTTAACCCTTGAAAACTTTTATCTTGAGACAGAGTCTCACTAAGTCACTGAGGCTGTTGTCTTCCTGCCTCACCTTCCCAAACTGCTGGGTGTGTTCCACCATGGCCAGCTGGTAGCAATTTTTTAAATGACTCACTTTTTAGTCTTTCCAAAGTATTCACCTTGATTTTCTTGGAAACAATTTCTTTTAGAGTTCATATTTCACCAGTTACATAAAAATAAGTTTAAGAACAAAAATGACTTGATGAGAGCAATTAATTGTTGGGACAAAAAGAGGTATGGTAGAAACAGGCTCCTTGTCTTGAACGTAAAGCATATTGTGGTCACCTGACAGCAAAGGAAAGGAGGTTTCAGCTTAATCAGTGAAGACAGTTATGAGATCAGTGAAGAGGCTGTTCCCTATGAAAGTACTATAAATATTAGATTATTAAGAATATAACAAACCAAAACATTTTCAGTTTTTCACACAATAGCATAAGATAAATACCAGTCCAAAGAAAGGGAAATGAAAGAAAGAAATTAAACGGTCTGCATTAAGAAATAATTTCTAATAGTTCAGGACCTTGTACTTGCTCCAGTGGTGAATTCAGTCCCCAGTACCCAAAAAAAGAAAAAAAAAATTCACATGGAGAGAAAATAATCTTCTCGATACTGAATTATAGGAGGGGGATGCTTCCAAAAATCTTGTGGAGGTCAGGTATAAATAATAGAGAAATTTTCAATTATTTGCATCTTAAAAAGTGAATTCTGCATCAAGGTTTAGTTTTGTTTCTGTATCTGTTTATTATAGATGTGTGTTTAAAAGGAATACTCTAGGGCTGGGGTTGTGGTTCAGTGGTAGAGCTCTTGCTTAGCATGTGTGAGGCACTACAAATAAACAAATGAATAAAATAAAGGTCCATCAACATCTTAGAAAAAAAAAAGAATCTTCTAGCTAGGCATGGAGCCACACACCTATAATCCCAGTGGCTCAGGAGGCTGAGGCAGGAGGATTGCAAGTTCAAAGCCAGCCTCAATAACTTAGTGAGGCCCTAAGCAACTCAGTGAGACATTGTCCCAGAGTAAAAAAATAAAAAAGTGTTGGGGATGTGGCTTAGTGGGTAAGTACCCCTGGGTTCAGTCCCTGGTCCAAAAAAAAAAAAAAAAAAAAGAATCCTCTGCAGGGCTGCGGTTCCCTGCTGGACATGTTCCAAAATAAAGAATAAAAACGCTGGAGCCCCTATGTGCCCCTGGTTCAGCCCTCAGGGATGAAACAAAAGAAAACACCTCTTGGGCTGGGGCTGGGGCTCAGTGGTAGGGCGCTTGCCTGGCTCCTGGAAGGCACTGGGGTCCATTCTCAGCACCACATTAAAAATAAATGGACGGGGGGGGGGGGATGGATAGTGGAGAATGGGATAGACAGCAGAATACATCAGTCACTAGAAAGGCAATTTGTAAATCAATGGAAATGTAACTGATGTGACACAGCAATCTGTATACGGGGTAAAGGTGGGAGTTCATAACCCACTTGAATCATTCTGTGAAATATGGTATATTAAGAACTATGTAATGTTTTCAACAACCAACAATAAAATAATAATAAAAATAAATAAATAAATGGACGAATTGTGTCCATAGAAAACTAAAAATATTTAAAAGAAGAAAACAACTCTTTCCCTTTCTCCCCTTTATACTAGTTTTTGTATACTTTGTTTTTAACTAGTTTATTTTACTTTACTTTTTTTTTTTACTATTTTTTTCTTTTCAGCTGTGTGTGGAGTGCAGGGCACGACAGCTGCCAGCAGAGGGCGCCATCGCCGCGCTCAGTCCCTAACCTGGGGCCTGGTGTGTGTTGGGGGGTGAGGTGGGGGGAGGCTCAGTGTCCCCAAGGTTCCTGTAGGGACGCCTGCCAGCGCACACGGGTCACCCCTCAGAGTGAGAACCCAAGTTCAGGGCTGTTCCTGCGTATGGTCAGTATTCATGTGTGTTTCCAAGAAATCCTTTGCAGTGACCACGAGGTTGCAGGGCCTCCATCCCTAGGAAAGCCTCGGCCACCTAGCAAGGACCTGTCCCCAAACAGAAAATGTAAACAATGCCACTGAACCACCAATTTGTGTGCCCAGAGTTCATCCCTCAGAACACACCAAAAATAAGATATAACAGAACTGTCTTGCTGAAGGGAAAGCGAGGAAGGAGAGACGGGGCCAGCGAGAAATGCAGGAAGAGCCCAGGCAGAGATCATCTGTCAGAGCTGAGGAATAAAGGCCATCTCACTACAGACGGAGTGGGCAACACAGGCTTGGGGTTTAGGACGTTTATGGGGCAGGATCAGGAATCAGAGCCCAGTGGTCTAAGGTGGGTGGTTGGGGGTTGGGCTGGTATGAGGGGTGGGAAAGTGAGACTTTTTCCTTAAATGACAGCCATCACTTAAGATGGCCATCCAGATGCTAAGCAAGGACCTTACATTCCCCTCTTTTTTGTTTTTATTGGGCCCCTTAAGGGACAGGGACTTAGGTCAATCTTCTATAACTGCTTCCTGCTGGGAAGGGGCAGCATTTGAATAGGGGTGTGGGATGTCATTGGACGATGACAGAGGTTAAATGTTTATGACAGATAATAAAATTTTTCTTAGCGCCCTCCTAGCCCACTTGGCAGAACATCCTGTTTGCAGGCAAGTCTTCCCAAGGACAGCAGACACCTTGTTTTCAAGCGTGCAGCCTGGGTTCGATCCTCAGCACCACATACCAACAAAGATGTTGTGTCCGCCGATAACTAAAAAAATAAATAAATATTAAAATTCTCTCCCTCCCTCTCTCTCTCTCTTTTAAAAAAAAAAAAAAGTACACTTTTTGGGGAGGGCGGGGGCTTTGAATACATCAGAACAAATCAGCATGAGGCACAGGAAAATTGAACAACAACTCTCATACATGATTAGCACATTCATTGGCGGGAACAGGTCGGGCGGGGGTGATTGGTCACTCCTAAGTGGGGTACACATTCAAACCGATTGGTTCGGGCCCTGTATGCTTACGTGACAAACTGCACAGGGCCCTAGGCTAAATGGCCAGTAGGGCGTTGTCTTAACTATCTCAGGAATTTCAGGTTCTGGGTGTAGCAGAGGAACTTTATGATGCCCAGTCTTTTACATTTTAATTCAGGCTTTGCAGCTTAGAAACTTTACCCTTTCAGCACATCAGTCATTAACATGTTAAAGACATCTTATTTTTTATCTGTTTACCCAATTTAAATTGAACCATTTAAATCAGTGAATTAAAAATATTTGGATCCATTTTTTTTTCATTTTTATATATATATCAATCTTTATATCATGTACATGATATATGGACAGACGCACAAACAGACATACAACATACAATACAAATGTGCACACATAACACAATAAAGGTCTTGTAGCTATTTTAGGTGAAATTTTCATTGCAATGTTTAAATATTTCACAGTTGATCAAAAATAGAACTGATCAGAAAAACATTAACTTAGGTCTGTAGGATCAAAATTATTAGCTCAAAAAATACAGAATCTAAGAAAAAGCAAGAGTCCTAGAAAAAATGACCGGCCGATAATTAGAAAGTACCATAAATTTATTACTTATTTATTTATTTTAACAATCCCTTTTAAAATGACCTGCTTTTCCACAATTGAAGCAAGTTCCTGATTTATTGGGTTTAAGGGTTCCAGCCATGGCTGCAGCAAAAACAGAAGCTTTGATGTTCAATTCCTCCCACTCCAGCACAAGCTCTCACATATTTACTCAATGAGGCATTTTGCCCTTTTAATGGCCCCCAAATATGCTTATGTTCAGGATTTGCATTTTCAAATGCTAATGTTTCCAATAATACCTTTGTTATTTGATCTTGACTTATTGCCCTCATTACAGCAGTACACAGTCTTGCAAGAAAATCAGTGTAAGTTTCAGTAGCCCCTTGTACAGTTTTAGTAAAGGAAGGTTGTGCTTGACCAGTGGGTATCACACATCTCCAAGCTCTTAAGAAAACCTGTCGAACTTGTTGAAGATCTGGATCTGTATATTGAGCCTGCTCTCTAAAGGCACGGTAATTACCCTCCTCCATTAACTTATCCTCCATAGGTCCTGGGGAATTTTGAAGGTTTTGTGGTCTAGTTATAGGAAACAAATGTGGTGGATCAACAAAACAACCAGGAGGAGCTGCAAGATCATCATCATCATGTATCATAGTAAGAGGAAATGAAAAACATTGTTGTTCTCTACCCACATCAACTCTATACTCTGTCATTGGAAAGAGAGAAGCATTAGAAGGAGTAGTAGGTTTAAGAGAGGACCTTTGCTTTTTTAATTTCATTTTAATCCACAAAGGCCTCCATAATTTCTTTCATATTGGAGTCACTATCTGAACTTTTTGAATCTTCCTTATCACCCAGATCTGATTTAGGAGAGTCATCTATAGTATCACAAATATCTTCCTTGGGCTCTGTTTTGTTAACCTTATTATCAGATTTTGAAGTATAAACTTGTCTTTCACAAAGAGAGCCCTTTTCATTATTGCTTTCTAATAATTGTAATGCCTGAGTAATAGTGTTACACAATGTCTGTAAGGGTAAAATTTCTAAGCTGATTCTAAACTGCAAAATTAACATGTAAAAGACCCGGGCATCGCAAAGTTCCTCTGCTACACCCAGAACCTGAAATTCCTGAGATAGTTAAGACAATGCCCTACTGGCCATTTAGCCTAGGGCCCTGTGCTGTTTGTCACAGGGCCTGAACCAATCAGTTTAAATGTGTACCCCACTTAGGAGTAACCAATCACCCCCGCCCGCTCTGTTCCCGCCAATGAATGGACTAATCATGTATGAGAGTTGTTGTTCAATTTTCCCGCGCCTCATGATGATTTGTTCTGATGTATGCAAAGCCCACCGCCCTCTCCAAAAAGTGTACTTAAGCTCTGCTTGACCTCTGCTCTGGGCTCTGGGCTGCTCTCCCTTCTTGAGTGAGCACGGAACCCCAGCGCGCTGGAATGGATCCCCAATAAATCCCCTTTTGCCAATTGCATGGAGCCAGTCTCTTGTGTGGTCTCTCTCTCCCCGACGCTCCGCTGGACCCTTACATGTCCACATCTTCAAAGAAATAACATTTCCAGCCTGATGCTGCTTATGGAGCTCTTTCTGAACCAATTTCCGTTTCCCTAAATTTAACTGGACCTTAGTTTGATACTGGAACCAGTGACAATGACATTCTATAATTTTAAATAACTCCTTGAGTCTCTTATGAGATGTTTTCACACCTATGGAATATAATAATCCTTGTAGTAACTCCATATATTGTTCCTTTAGGGACAATGTTAGTTCTGAAAGTCCCCCTAAAGTCTCTTTCAACCCAGGGTGATACTAAAAAACCAGCCTCTATCTCAGAGCAAACCTGTCCAAGGAAGGGACATGGCCTTTGTCCTTGGAAAGCCCCACAGAGCACTCCTAGGCACATTCCCACCCTGCTAAGTTGTTTATCTACAAATAACAGGAGAGATCTGCTGTGCCAGGTGTCCCTGACTCAGGCTAGGTGGGAATCCATAGCAGCCCCCTAGCAGCCACCAATTAGCATGAGACAGGGAAATACCTGGGATGCCAGATGACCCTCCCAGTATTTTATGGTGGTTGATAACAAGTTGGGAAACCATGTAGTTCAGCACGTACACCCCCTCTTGGCTTAAACCAATCAGTTCAAATGAATACCCCTTTTGTACTGACCAATCACCCCTACCCAACTTGTTCCCGCCAGTGAATGTGCTAATCATGTTTTAGAGTTGTTATTTGATTTTCCCGCAGTGTGTGATGATTTGCTAAAAGAGGCTATGATGTATGTGAAGTCCCTGCCCTCTCCAAAGAATGTATAAAAATGCTGCAAACCCTGGGTTCGGGGCCTCTCAGTGTCACCAGTTGCTGTGTGTGCGCGCGCGCGCACGGAGAACCGAGCTAGCTCGCAATAAACACCTCTTTGCTGCTTACATCGATCTTGGGTCTCTGGTGGTCTTTGGGGGTCCTGAATTTGAGCATAACAATACCTTTCGATATTTTGTTAGTTCTGAAAGTCCCTCTAAAGTTTCTTTCAACCTGGGGTGATACCTTTCGATATTTTGTTAATCCTGAAAGTCCCCCTTTTGTTTTCTTAACCTGGGGTGCTTACCCTTTCGGAGCTGGATCCTGCCGACTACGCCAAATGTTGCAGTAATTCACTTGCAGGTCAGCATGGGAAAAGAAGAAGCAGAGCAAGCAAAGCAGCAGCAGAAACAAAGTCCTTTATTGTGTACAAGCAATCTTTTTATAGTATTGTGAACAAAGAAGGCAGCCTTCCAACATCAATGAATCAGGTCTTTCAGCTAATTAAACATAGCACACAGAAGTTTTACTTTCTAATCAGAAGTGACCCGCTTCTCGTGGCTAATCTACTCTAGGCCTGGAGCATGCCAAGCTCTGTTCTTGTTTTTTTTTTTTTTTTTTTTTTTAAAGAGAGAGTGAGAGGGGGGGGGGGAGAGAGAGAGAGAGAGAGAGAGAGAGAGAGAGAGAGAGAGAGAGAATTTTTAATATTTATTTTTTAGTTCTCGGCGGACACAACATCTTTGTTGGTATGTGGTGCTGAGGATCGAACCCGGGCCGCACGCATGCCAGGTGAGCGCGCTACCACTTGAGCCACATCCCCAGCCCTCTGTTCTTGTTAAGAACAGATAATAAAATTTTTCTCAGCGCCCTCCTAGCCCACTTGGCAGAACATCCCATTTGCAGGCAAGTCCTCCCAAGGACAGCAGACACCTCGTTTTCTTTTTCTTTTTTTTTTTTTTTATTGTTGGTCGTTCAAAACATTACATAGTTCTTAATATACCATATTTCACAGTTTGATTCACGTGGGTTATGAACTCCCATTTTTACCCCGTATACACATTGCTGTATCCCATCAGTTACATTTCCATTGATTTACATATTGCCTTTCTGTATTCTGCTGTCTATCCCATTCTCCACTATCTCCCCTCCCCTCCCCTCCCCTCCCCTCCCCTTCTCTCTCTCCACCCCCTCTACTGTAAATCATTTCTTCCACTTGTATAATTTTTCTCCTACCCCTCCTTTCCTCTTATATGTAATTGTGTATAACCCTGAGGCTCACCTTCCAATTCCATGCAATTTCCCTTCTCTCTCCCTTTCCCTCCCGCCTATCATCCCTGTTTAATGTTAATCTTCTTCTCAAGCTCTTAGTCCCTACCCTGTCCTTGGTTACTCCCCTTATATCAGAGAAAACATTTGGCATTTGTTTTTTAAGGATTGGCTAGCTTCACTTAGCATAATCTGCTCTAATGCCATCCATTTCCCTCCAAATTCTATGATTTTGTCATTTCTTAATGCAGAGTAATACTCCATTGTGTATAAATGCCACATTTTTTTTTATCCATTCATCTATTGAAGGGCATCTAGGTTGCTTCCACAATCTTGCTATCGTGAATTGTGCTGCTATGAACATCGATGTAGCAGTGTCCCCGTAGCATGCTCTTGTTAGGTCTTTAGGGAATAGACCGAGAAGGGGAATAGCTGGGTCAAATGGTGGTTCCATTCCCAGCTTTCCAAGAAATCTCCATACTGCTTTCCAAATTGGCTGCACCAATTTGCAGCCCCACCAACAATGAACAAGACACCTCGTTTTCAAGCATGTCCGCTGTTACCTATCTATACCTTGACAGAATATCCCTATCCTGTTTGCAGGCAGACTCCATCAAGGACAGTAATAGTAACACAGTCACATCTGATTCTCTACAGAGTGGTGGTGAAATGCTGTCCCCAGTGCCCCAATTTTGGTGAGGGATTGGTATTCCTGTAACAAAAGCTGGTTTATAATTTGATTAGAGACTTTTTTGGATCTAGTCTTGAACCAATCTAATGACGCAGGGGGCAAGCATTAACAAAAGGCCTGTGACAAGGAGAGGGGTCAAGGAAGGAAGTGCCCACTCCAGAAAGGGGTTACTTGGCTGCCATCCTTCCATAGAGGAGAGCGGTTGTTTCTGATGTTCAAGGTCCTGTCGGAGTTGTTTTATCTTGTCCTTCACTATTCCAGATTGATTGACATAAAAATAGCATTTCTCCTGTAGGTACAGAAAAAGGTCCGCTGCTTTCGGCAGTAAAAAGATCAAGGCCCCTTCAATTATGCAGAACCACAAGTCTTGGGAAACTATCTGTATTTTGACAGGAAAGGGAGTAAAATCACATTGTCAGGGTTATGGGTACAGATAAAACGAAAGAACTGCAGATGTTTTGTCACTCATTGTCATTTTTTCTTTTCTTATAGATGAAGTTTCTATAACTGTTCTGCTATGGTTCATATAAAGCTGTGATTGTGAAAGTCTTAGTGGGGTACTTAGCCTCAAAAGATATTGAATACTTGTGTTTTTGCTTTCAGAACCCTGCCATTTCCAAGAGAACAAGCCCATCTCAGCTTGCTGGAGAAGGAGCTCTCACTGGGAGGAGGATCAAGGTGCTCCAGTTGACAGTTAGCTTACCCTCTGAAGTTTAGAAATTTTATCAACTATCAGCTAACCACATGCAGCTGAAAGACCCCCAGCTGAGCCCAGCCTAAAATGATCAGTGCAATCATGAGCTGATGTTTTAGAGAGGCTTATAATCCAGTGATAGATAACTAAGACACCCTTTATAAACAAAATTGTGTCACATGTGATGCAGAAGTTATCTGGAAAATAGCACATGTGTTATAGGCATTGATTCTTCTTTTCTCCTAATTTAAAGTTAGGTCTTTTGATACGGTATTGAATACGGCAATACGTGTAGACATATATGCATATAAACAGACATCCCAGTCCTGCCATTAAGATAAAAAAAAATTGCAAAATAAAATTTCCTTTAATCTGTTTAAACGCTAGAGTCTAAACTGCTGAAAGATCTGAAGACATGGGCCCCCATCTCCTGGGACACCCATTCTTCCTTTCTTTGCTGTATGACATCTGAAATGGGAGAGGACCGTGCCCAGCGCCAGGTGGGAAACAGCGGTGTGCTCTGGGACACTTCCCGTTGGGAGGTCCCGGCTCGCTCCCAGGGCAGTGTCTCTGCTATTCCTTGGCACCGAGGAAAAATATTGGCAAGGGAGTGTATTTCGTCACCTCTGGCACACAAAGGAGGCGTCCAGGAACTCCACCGCCCGGAGTCGCGGGAGGCGCTGCCACCAGCCGAGGCGGTGGCTGCAGTGGAGGATGCTCTTCCACACCCGCCAACCTCATCGGGAATTTCATGCTGTCCACATAACGACGACGCCCTGAAGAGGACGTCCTGTTAAAGTGGCCTTGGCCTGTTATTTTTAATTTTTTTTCATGTAATAGAAAACCTAGAATCACGCGTGTGCCCACATTTTATTTGTGCGGGTAATCGCTGCTTTAGGGATTTGCTTCCCAGTTCAAGGTTCACGCTGCCTCCTCCCAAGACCAGAGAGCAGAAAAGTCACATAAAATTGCAAAGTGATTGTCGTTATATGATTTCCATCCCTGGATAATATACATGCACTTATTCCATGAATTGATGCGACTATATACGTCATAAAATACGAGTCTTCCGGCTTGGAGCCCCCTGCTGCAGAGAGCCCCCTGCTGTAGGAAGGCCCTGCCTTGGAAAGGCTGTCCCCGAGCCTTTGTTCCATTCCCAGCAACTCAGAACAGCGCCGTGGGCGACGGGCCTGTGAGTCCAGCAGCCGCGCCGTTAGTGAGCGCTTGTCTCGGAGTGAGGAAAGGAAAGGCGTGGGTGGCGGCCTACGATTAGGCGCACCCGCGGCCGACCCCAGCTCTGCCCTAACAGCGCGGGCGCGCGGAGCGGGACCGCCAGGCCGCCTTCCGCCCGGTCTTTCAGGGGTTGGACGCCCGCGCTGTCACTCAGCCCGCAGGCTCCCTAGGATCCGGGTCGGGGTCGGAGGCGCTGTCCAATCAGAGGCGAGCGGGCGAGACCTGCCCAATCCGGAGCCCGCCCCGTGCGGAGAGGGCGGGCCTCGCCTCGGGGGGGGCGCCTTTGTCTCGGGACCCCGCCATTAGTCGGATTAGCGGCCGGGCTGCCACACGTCCTCCGAAGGCCGGAGTTCCTCTGCTGCCAGGCGCCGGAGCTCCGCGGGGGAAGGCCGGGCACCCTGCGGCCGGGAAATGGTATGTGTGAGGGGCGTCCGCGGACAATGCGGCGGTTCGCCTGGGCGGGCGGCGGTGGGCGCTGGAAATGGCCGAGCGGACTCCACTGTGTCTCCGGCCTCCGCCCGCGCGCGGCTGGGCCCTTGGGCCGGCCCACGAGGGAGGGTCGGCCGCGGCGTCCCCGGAACCCACAGCCGGAGCCCTGTGCGGAGGCTCAGCCTCCGCCCACACCGCGAGGCGGCTGCGGGTGGGGACCGCGGCTTCCCCGCGAGGGCCGCTGGCCACGGTGTTTCGGTGCGGGATTGAACCCAGGGCGCGGTGCCACCGAGCCACGTCCCAGTCCATTTTACGTTTTATTCAGAGACTGGGTCTTGCTAAATTTCTTAAGGCCTCGCTCAGTTGCTGAGATGGCCTTCAACTCGCGGTCCTCCTGCCCCAGGCTCCCGAGCCGCCGGGTTTATGGGCGTGCACCACCGCGCATGGCCTATTTTTAATTTTTTGAAGTACGTTCATACGGTTTCCAAAAACTGCTGTACTAACTTTATGTTCTCACCAGCGGTTGTATAAGGGTTTCCTTTTATCTATGTCTGTATACGCTGGTGTGCTTGTTATCTTTCCAAAAAAATTTTTTTTTGTGTGATAGCCATTCTAGCATCTGTACTCAGGCTGCAGGAGGTCTGCTATGTGACTTGTGCATTGAGTTCCTGAAACAAATTTGTTAAAATGAGAGCTGCCAGGAAGTCACTGAAAGAGCAATCTAGAGGGATCTATGATTTCTAACACGTTTTCTGCGTCACTGCTGGGGATGATAGCTCATGGAAGCTCTTGCAAAACAATAAATCCATGTTTCCAATCTGGAGATTTGGACGTACTCTCAGCTGCTTTGGTTGGAGGTTGGAGGTTTGGGAGGTAAATGCTGAACTCTCAGGCTGTCAGTGGTTTATGCTGTATTTTTCCTATTAAATCTCTGAAGTAAGATAGAAATTCAGCTGTCAGCCACAGCATTTGGCAGAACTTGCTGACAGGTATCTTCCAAGGGGAAGCTTATGTGAAGTAATTAATTTCTCCTGCTGTCACTTCCTTTGTACCATTTAATAGTATCATTTGATGATGGAAATTTTATTTTAATGTTATCCAATTTGTACATTTTTTAACATGTCTTTTTGTGTAACTTTGAAAACAAGGAAATTTTTGTATGGTTCTTGGGATTGAAGCCAAGAACGTACTTCCGCTAAGCTACATCCCCAGCCCTTTTTTAAAATTTTGAATTGAGACAGGACCTCACTAATTTGCCCAGGCTGGCCTTGCATTGCAGTCCTCCTGTCTTGGCCTCACAAGTACTTGGAATTGCAGGCATATACCATCTCTTCTGCCCTATAGCTCTCTTTTTTATTAAAACAAGACAAAAACTGTTAATGTTTTATGTTTTGCTTGTGTTCCCACAAAAGACAATTTAAAGTCGGACACCAAAAGTCAGACGAGCACTTTAGTATAAGTGTGAGGTGAAAGTAAGTAGAAGCAGAGTGAGGCCCAGGCAGAGAGCACTGCTGAGAGCCAGGACAGTCAGGTGCGCAGCTCCTCCTTCATGTCCAGGGCCCAGGTTTTGACCCTAATTGGTCCTCTTCAGAACTGCCATGGTGGCCGTCCTGTTCAGGGCATGTCCTGTTCAGGGCATTTTATCTACAAATCATCCTCCTTTGGTTTTGGGGCCAGGCTAGTCAGAATTTACCTTAGTGCATGTTACTAAGGAAACCTGCCTCCCTTCCAAGACTGTGGAGGCTTCTGTGGCCATGACTCCTGGCTTGGCCCTGGCCTAGGTGGACCCTGTCAAGAGTTGTTAATCCTTCTTTTTTGATGCATTTCCCCAACCAGCTCCCTAATTAGCTCCTTTTATCTCTGCTTGCTACTCTCAGGTCTTTGTGCCAGGGTTTTTTGTTTTGTTTTGTTTTGTTTTTGTTTTTTTTTAAAGCAGCTTATCTGTTATTTACTCATCCAGGGCAGCAGTAACAACACTTTAAAAGTAATTTAAAGTAAACCTGTGACCTTACTATGGTCCCACTGCATGTACTGACTGCTTCCTGTTAGCGATAACTACTACTTTTCTGTTTTAACTAGTACTCTTGGAGTGTTCTTTAAAACAAGAAAACAGAAGTGTGACAACTTATTATGTAAATTTTACCAAAAGGGAAGTTAAAGGGGGCAACTGTGGGCTGGTCCCACCCTGGCCCACCCTGGCCCATGGCTATCTAAGGGAGGGGTCTGAGATCTGGGGATCAGGCAGGAAAGGGATGGGCTAGGGTATGAGGTGGAGGTGCAGAGTACAGGCAGGAGGGGCTACTCAAGAAGAAGAAAGGCCTGTGGTTTAGGTGGGGTCGGGAGGATGAGCCCAGGAGGAGAGGAGAGGCGGGGCCAGTTGGGGATGGCAGGTTTGAGGGTGGGGACAGTGTCCAGGGAGGCCGAGTGAGGCTGGGGAGAAGGAGAAAGTGGCGCTCTAGAGCCAGAGGAGAGAGCCAGGAGAGGTTCCCACTGTCAAGTGTCCCCACTCCCAGTCCCTGGGGGCTTCCTGCCCCCAGCCCTTCGCCTGGGGCTCACTCTGCCACCCCATTTCCTGTCTTCTGCAGGGACCCCCTCCTCCCCTTCTGGAGCAGCTCTCTTGGCACAGCCCCTGTCACCCTGATCTTCCTGCCCCCCTGTGTCCCCTGCTCCTGCTCCCACCCACCCTGGGGGATGTCCCCCTGCTCCTCACTCTGTCCTCCTCCCCTGCATCCTCCTCCCCTGCGTCCTCCTCTCCCCACCTTGCACCTTCCCACCTGGGCCTCTCCAGGTTCTGCATCCAGCCCACCAGTGGCTCCACACTCTTCTCTAATGCCCCGCACATCCAGCTGGCCAGGGGCCAAGTCTTGGAGGCTAGGCAGGGTGGAGGCAGCCCACCTGAGGTGACAAAGGCAGCAGGGACACTGACCTTTAGAGCCTTCTCCTGGAATCCTTTGTGCTGCTCTGTTCTGCCTGGGAGTGGAGTTGGCGGTCCCCAAGGTGTGCCTGGTAGGTGGCACCAGGCCCTCTTCCCAGGAGCTCCACCACTGGGCGTCCACAGCAGTGTCTGACAGGGCCACTGCGTCACTCCTTTGCAGTTGTTCATCTGTTAATTGATGATTTGTTTTGGCCTTTGCCGTCCTTGTTACCCCTGGTGAGTGCAGTGGTCCTGCATCTTGAATGCCCACTTCTCTCAGCCATGTTGACTTCTGTTTAGTTGTCTTTTGAGCGTTCTCTTTGTAAAGATGTTGTGAATCTCCTGGGTTGCTTTTCTGTTCTGAGACGACAGTGGTTTTCTCACGAGCACATAGCACCTCACGTGATCGACCACTGTGAACCTCTGCTGGAAGGGCATCACAGAGGGTCCCACTGGGTGTCTAACCTCCGAGCATTCTCAGCAGCAGTATTTGACATGGGGTCTACTGATTCAGTGGAAGTTCTATACCCGTTTATTAAACTTTTTTTTTTTTATTTCATGCTCTTAAAATATTCAATGTAAGAATTTTTTTAATAGCACAATAACAAATTTTTTCTTTGAAATTAATTTTTGCTTTTTAAATCTATGGACCTTTAGATGAGATGAGGACCAAATGTTATTATTTTTTAATAATAGTCATCTATTTGGCCCAGTGACATTGGTTAGAATATTGGTAATGATGTAAGAAAGCAAAAATGACGTACTCATCTCCTACCTAGAATATCAGAACTTTTATATACAAATACCATTTTCACAAGTTAGTAAAGAATGAGCACTTATTTTTGTTTCTGACTTCACTTTAGTTATGCATAATATTAGGGTTCATTTTGACCTAATTATACTGTTGTAGGGACAAACAAGGCAAGGCACCAAAGATAGCAGGAAACAGTTTTATTTGGCTGCAGCCAGGTTCAGAGGGTACAGCCTTTGCTGTAATCAATCAATCCCCCTGAACCCCGAGTTCAGGGAGTTTCAGAGTTTTATACCCAGCATGTGAGGGGGAAGGGGCTCAGAAGTTCACAGTCTGCAGAAGATCACATAAAAGCAGCTTTTTCTTTCACTGTTCTGGGCAAGTTAACTCTTCAAGGACAACACCTAAGAAGGGGAGAGCTTCTCTTCTTTCTATCCTCCCTCTGCCAGCTGTTACCATGGAGCCCATTTGTAACTTATCTTAAAAATGTAGATATCTCTGTGAAGCCCAGCTCAAGGCCAGAGGCCTTGTTTGCACATTTCTTCAAAGTACTATACTGGATACATTTGTGAAAAATTAGTAAGGGGGTGTCCAGCACCTGGAGTGCTGGTATCTTCTCGGCCAGTGGCCAAGTAAACAGGGTGACATGAAAATAGGAAGTTTATCTACAATGGACTCTTTTGCTGACAGTCCTAAAATCAGCCATGGTGAAGAGGGCTTTTCTGTGGAGAAAGGGGGTGCCACTTCAATACAAGCATGAGAGATTTTCTCTAGTTCATCCCCAGTACTTCCTCTATCTTTGCTCTCCTCTCCCACTGTTCCTTTTGCCCTAGTGTACTGATGTCTCTCTTTTTTTTTTTTTAAGAGAGAGAATTTTTTTTTTAATATTTATTTTTTAGTTTGTTTTCGGCAGACACAACATCTTTGTATGTGGTGCTGAGGATCAAACCTGGGCCGCATGCATGCCAGGCGAGCGCGCTACCGCTTGAGCCACATCCCCAGTCCCTGATGTCTCTTTATATTTATTTGCAGATATTTTAAATTAGTGTGTTGCAGATGTAGATGAAGGTGGGACTCCCTGGGACACATGCTCACATGTGCACTAGACCCGTCCACTGTTCTTCCTTTCTTGCATCCTTCCTCCCTCCCTTCTTCCCCATTCCTCTACTCCCCTGATTCTCTTCTATTGTGGTGGAATTCCACCCCCACCCTTTAACTTTTATTTCCAATTTTGTTTTAGCTTCTGCAGATCAGAGAAAACATCTGACCTTCAACTTTCTGGGTCTGGCTCATTTCACTGAGCATGATGTTCTCCATTTCCATCTATTTCCTGGCAAACACCAAAGTTTCATTCTTTTCTGTGGCTGAGTAATACTCCCTTGTGTCTGTATCCCGCATTTTCTACATCCATCCATCTGTTGACAGGCCCCTGTGCTTGGCTAGTGTGAGTCATGTTGCTAGAAACACTGGTTTGGCTACATCCCTATAATGTGCTGACTTTAGAGCTTTTGTGCAAGTACCAGAGTGGGATCGCTGGGTCCGATGGTTCTTCTATTCCTAGTTTTTTTGAGGAGTGTACATACTGTTTTCCAGAGTGGCTTTACTCACTTGCAGTTCCACCAGCAATGTATGAGTATACTTTTCCCCACATACTTGTCCACATTTATTAGTGTCTTTATTCTTTGATAATTGCTATTCAATTGGAATGAGATGAAATCTTAATGCAGTTTTCTTTTTTTCTTTTTGGTAGTTGTAGATGGTAAGAATATCTTTATTTTATTTGTTTATTTTTATGTGGTGCTGAGGATTGAACCCAGTGCCTCCCACATCCTAGACAAGTGCTCTGCCACTGAGCCCCAGTCCCTTAGTGTAGTTTTGATTTGCATTTCTCTGATTGCTAGAGATGTTGGCCTTTTTTCATATATTTACTGGCCATTGTATTTCTTGTTGGGGAATTGTCTGTTCAATTTGCCCATTAATTGTTGACTTTGCTGTGCAGAAGCTTTTTAAGTTGACACCATCCCACTTAGTGATTCTTGGTTTTATTTCTTAAGCTTTAGAGGTCTCGTTAAGGAAGCTGATGCTTGTGCCTCTCTGTTGGAGTGTTGAGTGTGTTTTCTTCTAGCAGTGTAGTTTCTGGTCTAATTCCTGGGTCTTTGATTCACTTGAGTTGACTTTTTTATAGGATGAGGGATGGGGTCATCCCGTTTCTCAACATCATTTGTGAAAAAGGCTTTCTTTTCTCCAACCTGTGTGATTGCCAAGCATCGGGTGACTACCTCTGTGGGTATGTCTCTGTGTCTTTGGTCCCTCTAGACTTAATGCTGTTTGGTACCATAGGCACCGATACCATGCTTTGTGGTCCATCCAGTTCTGGTACAATTGGATCTCCAGCATTACTCTTCTTGCTCAGAATTGCTTTGGCTATTCTGGCTCTCTTCTTCCAAGTGAATTTTAGAACTGTTTTTTCTAGTTCTGTGAAGTTGTCATTGGGATTTTGGTAGGGACTGCATTAATCTGTGTAATGCATTTTAGTAGTGTAGCATTTTGACAGTATTAATTCTGCCTGTCCAAAGACGTCTTCTAAGGTCTTCTTCAGTGCTCAGCACTTTTCACGTAGAGTTCTCTCATCTCCTTCCTTAGATTAATTCAAAATATTTATTGTTTTTAAGGTTATTGGAGTGGGATAGTTTTCTTAATTTCTGTTTCAGTAGATTCATTATTGGAGTATAGGAAAATGATTGAGGTATGTTTCTTTTATAACCTTTAATAAAATTGTGTATCAGCTCTGGAAGTCTTCTGGTGGAGGGTTTCTTATTGTTGTTGTTTTAATATATCATCAGCAAACAGAGATAGTTTGACTTCTTTTCTTATTTTTATACCTTTAATTTTCTCCTCTTGCCTGAGTGCTGTGGCTGGAGTTTCAGGGACTGTGCTGAATAGGAGTGGTGAGAATGGACATGCTTGGTGTTTTGCTGTTTGTTTTAGGGGACATGCTTCTGGTTTTCCTCCATGCAGTGCGGTCTTGGCCCTGGCTTTGTCACCTGTGGCCTTTACACTGCTGGAAAGGCCAGGCCAGACGCAAACTTCATGGGTCATCTCAGATTTTTATACAGGAAGGGAGTCTCCTGCAGGAAGGTGTGAGGCCTCTGATGGACCCACTTTCCTTGTGGAAAACGAGCCACTGGCCACAGGAGGAGTTGAGCTCATGTAGATTCTACTGAGAGGTGATTTAGTGAGTGTGTCTGTTTGGGCCTCAGGAATTTGGACTTTTGGGTTGGGGTTTTGTGGCCAGCACTGGGAATAGGCTTGTCTTGGAAGAGATTAGTGCCCTCAGCATGTGGCTTTCTGCTTTATCCCCTTTTCCCAGGCCACACTGTGTTGGAGTTTTTCATTTTCTGTATCTAACACTTCTGTCCCTAATTTTTCTAGTGTTTTATACATGAATGGGTGCTGGATTTTGTCAGATGTTTTTTCTGCATCTATTGGATATCATATGATTCTTGTCCTTATCACAATTTATGTGGCAAATTACATTTATTGGTTTGTGTATGGTGAACCAACCATGCATTCCTATAATGAAATCTACTTGATCAGTGTGCACTATCATCTTAATGTGTTTTTTAATGAAGTTTCCTAGGCATGGTGGCACATACCTGTTATCCTAGCAACTTGGGAGCCTGAGGAGGGAGGATCATGAGTTCAAAGCCAGCCTTAGTGAGGCCCTAAGCAACTAAATAAAAAGGGCTGGGGATGTGGCTTGGTAATTGAGCAGCCCTGAGTTCCATCCTCGGTACCAGGAAAAAGAATTTTTGTATCTATGCTCACCAACGATATTGGCCTGAAGTTTTATTTCCTTGACATGTCTGTCCGGTTTTAGAATCAGGATGATAATGGTTTCAAAGAATGAATTTGGCAGTGTTCCCTTCTTTTCTATTTTATTAAGTAATTTGAGAAGGATTGGTGTTAATTCTTCTTTAAATAAGTTTGGTAGAATTCAGCTGAGACTCTTATGTGGTTCAGGGCTCTTCACTTGAGTATTATTTAATCCCCAGGGATTAGAGTAGTTTCTGTTTTTTATCTCTATTGATTTCTAATGTCATTCCATCATGATCTGATAGGATACAAGGAATTATCTTTTTTTTTTTTAATTTGGTAAGATTTGCTTTGTACCATAAAATATGATCTATTTTAGGGAGTGTTCCATGTGCTACTAACAAAGGAGGCTAAATCAGCAGTCAGTTAAACCACATGAATTTCCTACAGACCGACCTATACACTGTTTTTAATTTTTTACTTCCTTGACACTATCAAGCTTCTGGTTGCCACCTTCTCCACTCCCCCCCACCTCTCTCTCTCTCTGCCCCCCCCTCTCTTGGTACCAGGGATTGAAACCAGGGGTGCTTAACCACTGAGCCACATAACCAGCCCTTTTTGTTTTTATTTTGAGATAGGGTCTTGCTAAGTTGCTAAGGCCTCGCTTAGTTGCTAAAGCTGGTTTTTAACTCATGATCCTCCTGCCTCCCCGGCTGCTGAGGCAGGAATGCGCCACCATGCCTGGCCCAGCAGTTGTTTTTAATGTATACAAGAAAAAGGCAATCCAAACATAAAATTAAGGAACCAGTTCTAGTGACAATAATATCAAAATTCTTAGGAATAATGTTTACAAAGATTTGAAATCTTGAGCATTGGAAACTGGAATACATGGCTTTTTGGGGGAAGACCTAGTGTCCCCAAGCCTCATTTCTTTGTCTTTGAGGTCTTTAATATCATAGAAGAAGACAGGGATTGCTCTGTGTGTGGGTGGGGAGGGGACATGAGTACTGGGAATGGAATTCAGAGGTGATTTACCACTGAGCACATCCCCAGCCCTTTTTTATTTTATTTTGAGACAGGTTCTAAGTTGCTGTGGCTGGCTTCAAATTTATGATACTTTTGCCTCAGGTCCCCTAGTGGCTACCATTGAGGAATAGCAGTTCATATCCTGGAAGGTAGAACACCAGGTACCATTTAACTCGCCCAAGCCTGCAGTTACTCAGTATTGAAAGGTCCCCAGAGAGTATGAAAATAATTGTATACAAGAGTGGAAAACAACTCTGAGGACGGGAGATTTGGGTTTTCAAATGTGAGGGGTGAGAACTCTGAGAAAGTCAAAAAAGAGTTACTTGGTTTTGAAGAAGAGACTTGTAGGGGTAATTTTTAGGATCAAAAAATATATTCTAATAGGAACAATCCAGAGCATACATAGTAAAAGAGATCCCCAGGGATAGGTCTTGTGATAGGGATAGGCCTTGCTCAATAGCAAATAACTGTAATATAATCTACTAACGACTCAAATCAGCAGGTGATGGATCCAAAGAGAATTGCCATTCTATTTTCTTGTGTA
The DNA here is from genome assembly GCF_964194105.1 of Spermophilus citellus. Classification (NCBI taxonomy): domain Eukaryota; kingdom Metazoa; phylum Chordata; class Mammalia; order Rodentia; family Sciuridae; genus Spermophilus; species Spermophilus citellus. The sequence continues at coordinate 14,253,432 of NC_138198.1, read as the reverse complement.
TTAATTAATGTAAAGAAAATAGAGATAGGAGCTTTGGAATACATCTTTAAAGTTGGGTAAAATTAGGCCAAGTAGCCTAGCTTTCTAATTTACTTCTTTCTTGTTTATTTCTTTCCTTCGCAGTGTAAATTAAAGTTGCATATTACACAGCTTTGCAATAATAAAAAGAGTAACTTTAGCGGTTTAGGTAAGCACTTTAATATTTGCATCAGAAAACATGGTTTATATACACATGGAGTATGATTTAGCCATAAATAAAAATAAATTCCTATTATTTGCAGCAAAATTGAAGGAAATGGAGGATATCATGCTAAGTAAAAAAAGCTGGACACAGAAAATAAAATCTTACATATTCTCTTACATGTAAAAGTAAAGTAAGTCGACCTGAAAGTAAAGTATTGATTAAAGGGATTGGGAAGAGTGTGTGTGTGCGTGTTGGGGGGAAGGGTGGAATAAGTGTGGTTGGATGTTATCAATGCAGTACATGCATATGTAGACATATCACACTGATATGGTCATTTGGCCTGTAAAATCCACTGTCTCCCATGTATATATATTATGTACATGTATACTGATTCCGTTTTTTCTGAAGAACTCCAAATTATATGTGCATTTGTCTAGAAGGATATCTGGATCTTAGGGTAGTTCTAATTTTAATTTTTTTTAAAATTTATTTTTTAGTTATAGGTGGACACAATATTGTTATTTTATTTTTATGTGGTGCTGAGGATCGAACCCAGGGCCTCATGCATGGTAGGTGAGCGCTCTATCTCTGAGCCACAACCCCAGCCCCCTAATTTTAATTTTTGATGACCTCAATGTTTTCCATGTCTCTATCAATTTATGTTCTTGCTAGTGGTGTAGAAAGGGTTTCCTTTCCTGCGTATTTTCTGCAACACTTATTATTACTATCATTTAAATGACATTTATGCTAACAAGCATGACATGGTATCTCAATATGATACATAACCTGACACCTCAGAATTTCTAAAAGTAAAAAGGGGGAATTCTTTGACATTGGTCTTAGCAACAGTGTTTGGATAAGACATACAAAGAACAATCAAGACAGACCATACCAAAATAAAAAAATGCTTATACCCAGCAAAAGAATTAATCAATGAATGAAAACGTAGTTATGTATTGGAAGAAGATATTTGCTAGCTACAAATCTGATGAAAGTTTAAAATCCATAATAAGTGAAATGAATACAACTCATCAAAAAGGAAAGATAAAAAAACTCATAACCTAATTCATATATGGGTAAAAGTCTAGGTAGATATTTCTCAATAAAGGATAAATGTCTGGGGCTGGGGATGTGGCTCAAGCGGTAGCTCGCTCGCCTGGCATGCGTGCGTCCCGGGTTCGATCCTCAGCACCACATACCAACAAAGATGTTGTGTCCGCCGAGAACTAAAAAATAAATATTAAAAATTCTCTCTCTCTCTCTCTCTCTCTCTCTCTCTCCCCCCTCCCTCCCTCTCTCTCTCCCTCTCCTCTCTCCTCTCTCCTCTCTCACTCTCTTTAAAAAAAAAAAAAAGATAAATGTCTGACAATATATGAAAAGTGCTCAGCTTCACTAAAGTACTCAAAATCAGAAAAAATGCTCCAAATCCCAATTTCCTTTAGCTTCTATACCTCATTTATGTCACAGATGAAAGTATAAACCTTGCATATTCTCCATCCCTCAATAGGCATCTTGAGACGTGGGGGGATTCACACATTGCCAAGTCCCCATTTCTCAACTTTATTATTCTTTATTATTTCATTTCAATTGTGAAATGTCTAGAAACATGGAATATTAAAACCTGCTGTCAAATTCTTAGCTATACTTGAGTTTTGAAAGTTAATTCGAGAATAGAATACACCAGTTGACTTATATGTGAAAAAATATAAAATAGATGTATAAAGTAAAAACTAACACAATTATAAATAATATCCTGAGAAACTCAGAAGCTGCACGTGGCTGTTCATACCTGTAATCCCAGCTGTTTGTGATGCTGAGGAAGGAGAAACCATGAGTCCAGGGGTCAGGGGCAGCCTGGGCAGCAGAGCAAGGGCATATCTCAAACAACAAACAAAACCAAAAAACACCACCAACAATAGCGTCCCCAAACACTGATGAGTTCTGCCAAATATTTAATAGGAATCAGTACCAGTCGTTCAAGATCACTTCCAATAGGAAGTGGAAACATTATCATCTGTTAGGCCAGATTTACCAGATAACAAAAGTAGACAGGAGGGAAGTTGCAGAGCACCTGTCACTCTGGTGGTGTGGACTCACCTTCTAAGTCACCTGCAGGCCAAGGTGAAGTGCATTAAGGGAGATCTGACAGCAGGGCTGAGGGATATGCTGGAAATACAGATTTTATTTAATATCCCAAACCAATCAAGTAATACACCATGTTTTTTTTTAATTTATAAAAATCACTTGAAAAAAGCTTTTGATAAATGTCTGTGATAAAATATGTGCTAAAGTAGGATTAAAAGGAAATTTTTTCACTTTGCTAAAGTGAGTCATGAATAACAGTTAACATTGTTTTTAATGGTGAAAATCTGAATGCTTTACACTTTACATTGGAAAAAAGAAAACATGTTTTTATGGCTTCTGTGACATCATTCTGGAAATTATGAACGGACAACAAAGAGCAAAATAGCCTACAGAGATGATATCATCCTGAATATAAAATGTTTCAAGAATTATCACACAAAACACTAAAACTAACAAATCATTTTATCAAGGTTATGGGTTACAGGGTAAATATAATTATTTTAAAAATTTTGTAGGTTTCTTATACTAGCAGTGATCAGTCTCAAAATTGACACAATTACATTCACTACTGTGTGAAAAACATAATTTGAAATAAAAGTATATGTGCAATGTCTGAAAAGTAAGAAAGAGATGTAAAACAAATGGAAAAGCAGCTGATATTTAGTGACCAAAATTTGTTTGAATTATTTTGTTGTTATTGTTGTAGTTGGATACAATACCTTTTTCCTTATTTATATGTGGTGCTGAGGATCAAACCCAGGATTTTGCACGTGCTAGAGTGCTCTACTGCTCAGCCCCAGCCCTAATGACCAAAATTTTAATGTTGTTAAAATCACAGTATCCCAAAATGCATTTGAAAATTCAGTGTAATTAGGTCAAAATACCAATCTCCTTTTTGTTGAAATTGGCCAACTGACACTAAAGTTCTTATGGGAATGAAAAGGAAATCAAATAACCAACATTGCAAATAAAGACAAAATTGTGTAAACACAATTGAAACTATTTGTTGAAGGCAGAGTGTTAAGTAGAATAATGGGTTCTGGAAGCATTTTAAAGCCTATTGATGAGCTGTGCTCCCTAGACTTGAGTGTGGGGCTTGTGTCAGTCCAGTGGAGGTGTAACTGGCATCAGCCTTTGTCAATGTGGTGATTACCCTCTGAGCATTAGATGATTATCTGTTTAATGATGGCTTTCAATGGTCTCAGGTTTATGGGTAGAGGACGAGGAGGTGTGCATGTCTGACCTGCTGATGGCCGGGTCCCTCACCCTGCTGTGGTGGTTTCTCACAGTGCCCCAAGGCCCAGGTTTGATATTATCTCACTGCACGTGAGGCGTTGTCCTCTAAAGTCATGTGTGAGAGGTGGCTCCTAAGTGCAGCAGTGGTTGGAGCTCTCCTCCTCAGCACCAGGGGGAAAGACCCCCAGGATCCTGCCCTGACTTCTCTGATGGGCATTTTAGATTCCTGAGGACAAACAAGCATGATGGACGGGACCCTTTGTCTGTACACCCGGAGGATTTCACTTTAACACCACTTGCACATGGACTCGGGAACTGGCTCAAAACACTCGGTTCATTTTACTAGTTTAACAGTTTTCTTGGAGAAGTCATTGTAGCCTTTGTTTTCTGCAGGCCTCCGTGTCCTCAAAATACCAGATTATTTGTGTTATGGTATTATTCCTCTTATGAGTTCAGAAAACATCATTTATTTTAACTTTTGAGCTCCTTTTTCTTCTGTGGGGTGAGGATGAAACCCAGGATGTTGAGTATGCAGGGAAGGCACTCTACCATTGAGCTGTGTCCCAACCCTTCTTTGTTGTTTTTCCATCATTTTTGTTGTTTCCTGTGTAGGAGAAATGCTTCATCAGTTCTACATATCTACAAACCTAATTCAGAAGCCAGTTATAATTTTAAGTCTCCTTTTTCTCTATTATATTTTGGGAGCTATTTTGGGGCATCGTTAGTATTGTTTTCCCTGTTCAGGTTTATATCAACTTGATCTCTGTTTTAAAACCAGGTTTAATTCCTTGTTAATCTAATTCACTATTTCTCACTTGAAACCACATATATCTTTCACATTTATTTTACTATTCACTTGTTATGAACCCAAGGTCATTATAATTAGGTTTCATGGAACTGGAAATTAAAATAAATTGAAACCATTTTTTCTGGCCTCAGGAAAATGTAATACCTTGATTATTTAAGCCATATTTAAGCTACGTGTGATTTTCAACGAGTTTTCACTTTGAAATTGGAACCATAATTGGGGCAAAAATAGTAGGTGTCAGTGAAATTTTAATGAAATTTTCACTGATATGTATTAATTTTATTGAATAGTAGTGTTTTAATGTGGGTTAAGTCCAGATTCACAGAAAATATGTTGATCACTGTCATTCCCAGTGTCTCCCTTTGCCCTTCCCCCCCTCTTCCAGAGTCCTTCCTCTACCCAATGGTCTCTCTCTTTTTTTTTTTTTCATGAGATCCCTTTTCTCTTTTTTCTCTCTAGCTTCCAAATATGACAGAAAATTTGCAATAATTGCTGAGTCTGGCTTATTTAAACACTGAAAATGATGTTCCCAGTTCCATCCATTTTCCTGCAAGTGACATAATTTTATTTTTTTATGGCTGAATGAAACTTCCTTGTATGTATATGCCACACTTTCTTTTTCCATTGATCTACTGATGGACACCTAGACTAGTCCCATAACAGCTGCTGTGAGTTGTGGTGCTGTAAGCATGGGAATCCATCTCCAAACTGTTAAGATAGATCCCGAGACTCATGTAGTAGTTCTTCGGGTTTTCTGAGGAAGCATCCACCCTGATTTCTGTAGTGGTTGTATTAATTTATATTCTCAGCAGTGTTGTATGTGTACTCCCTTTCTCCCATGTCCTTGTCAGCATTTATTATTTATTATTTGTAGTCCTGATGATTGGCATTCTAACTGGAGTGACGTGGAATCTTAGGAAACTTTTGACTTGCATTTCCGTGATTGTTAAAAATTTGGAACATTTTCTTTATAATTGTTTGCTATTTGTGCTTTTTTTTAAAGAGAGAGAGAGAATTTTTAATATTTATTTTTTAGTTTTCGGCGGACACAACATCTTTGTTTATATGTGGTGCTGAGGCTCGAACCTGGGCTGCACGCATGCCAGGCAAGCACTTGAGCCACATCCCCAGCCCTGTGCTATTTTTTTGAGAGATGAGAAATATTTTTTTTTTTATTGAATGTTTTTTTTGTTTGTTTGTTTTTGGTTTTTTTTGGTACTAGGGATTGAACTCAGGGTCACTTGGCCACTGAGCTACATCCCCAGCCCTATTTTGTATTTTATTTAGAGACAGAGTCTCTCTGAGTTGCTTAGCACCTTGCTGTTGCTGAGGCTGGCTTTGAACTCAGAAACCTCCTGCCTCAGCCTCCTCAGCCGTTGGGATTACAGGCATGCGTCACCATGCCCAGCTGAATGGGTTGTTTTGTTTTCTGGTTTTAAGTTCATTTTGTATTCTGGATATTAATCAGTAGTAAATGACAAAGATCTTCTCTCATTTAGTAGGCTATCTATTCTGGCTGATGTTTTTTTCCTTTGCTATGCAGAAGGTCTTTAGTTTTTTTTTTTTTTTTTAAGAGAGAGTGAGGGGGGGGGGAGAGAGAGAGAGAGAGAGAGAGAGAGAGAGAGAGAGAGAGAGAGAGAATTTTTAATATTTATTTTTTAGTTCTCGGCGGACACAACATCTTAGTTTGTATGTGGTGCTGAGGATCAAACCCGGGCCGCACGCATGCTAGGCGAGTGCGCTACCGCTTGAGCCACATCCCCAGCCCAGGTTTTTAGTTTAATGCCATCTCATTTATTGATTCTTTTTTTCTGTGGTGCTGGGGATTGAACTCAGGGTTTTGTACATGCTAGGCAAGCACTCTACCAACGGAGATATTTCCCCAACCATCATTTATTGATTCTTGATTATTTACTGAACTGTAAGATCCTAGTGGGGAGGCAAATCCTGTGCACTATGTTGGACTGTTCCTAGTTTTCTTTTAGCAGCTGTAAAGTTTCTGGTCTTAGGCCTTGACCCATTTGGGGTTGACCTTTGTGCAGGTTTAGAGATAGGAATGTAAGCTCAGTCTTTGACATGCAGACATCCCCATGTTCCCAGCACCAGTTGTTAGAGAGGACTTCTTTTCTCTAATGTTTGTTATTTTGTGGGTCATCAAATGATCACAGCTGTGAGGCTCTGTCTGTTCTCTCCTCTGTTCCATCACTTGTTCTTGTGTGTCTGCTTTTATTCCAGCACCACCATGTTTTGTTGCTCTTGTCTGTAATCAGAAGTCGAGTATTGTGATTTCTTCAGCTTTACTGTTTTTACTCAGGACTGCTTTATTTGCTGGACTTTTTAGGATTCTATGTGAATTTTAGGATTATTTGTCTACTGTGAAGAATCCCATTAGTATTTGGAGGGGGTTGCCTCGAGTCTCTAGAGTTTTTCCATGAACACTGGGAGTCTTCCCTTCTCCTTACATCCTGTTCTGCCTCACTCACTGGTCTGTAATTTTGCTTGTAAAAGTTTTTCACTTCTGTTGTCAGATTTATTCCTGAGCATTTTACTTTTTAAAGTTATTTTGAATGGAATAGGCTTCTTAATTTCTTTTTCAGCAGATTATTGTATAGAAAAGCTCTGGTTAGGATGGGTGCAGTGGCTGGGGAGGCAGAGGCAGAAGGATCGTGAATTCAAAGCCAACCTCAGCAACTCAGTGAGACCCTGTCTCTAAATGAAATATAAAAAAGGGCTGGGAATGTGGCTCAGTGGTTGAGTGACCTGGAGTTCAGTCCCCAGTACAAAAAAAAAAAAATGCTACTGATTTTGGCATTGATTTTCTTATTCTGTTACTTTGTTGGATTTGTTGATCAGATCTGGTGTTCTTTGTTGAAGGTTTCAGAATTTCCTAAGTGTAGGAAGGATCATATCCTTTGCAGATATGGGTATTTTGAGTTTTTCCTTTTTAATTTGTGTCCATTTATTTCTGTCCCTTGCCAAATGCTCCAGCTAAAAATACAAGTATGACATTGAGCAGAATTTATGAGTGTGGACATCCTCATGTTGTTCTTGGTTTTAGCGGAAGTGCTTTCATTTCTTTACACTCATCATGCTGTTGGCTTTGTGGTTGTCATATGTAGCCACTATGATTTGAAGTAAGTTGCTTCTATCCCTAGTTTATTAAGGATTTTTATCAAGAAGTGGGGTTGAATTTCACTGAAGCCTTTTTCTGCATCAGTTCAGGTGATCTTGTCTTTTTTAGTTTGGTTTTGTACGTGTGGTGTACTACATTTATTTATTTGCATATGCTGAGCTGTCCTGTGTCCTTGGTATTTTAGTGGGAGTTGCCTCGAGTCTCTGCAGTGCTTTTTCATAGATATTGTACAATAAGCCATGCTTTGTTGACATTCCATCTGGATGCTGCATCGCCTTTAAGAGAGTTGACAGAAGGCATATTGATGGGGATAATATGCATTGCCAAAGTACCCAAGTTCTGACAGAAGAGAAAATTACAAGAGATTCACTCTCCAGAGTGCTAGGAAAGTGCCACCCTGTGGGTACTTACAGAGCACGGGAGATGTGATCGTCTCATGTTTTACATAAAACTGGTGGGCACTTTTTATTTCACTTTGTTTGGGGCGCTGATAACCCTGCAGTGATGGTGTGTCCATTTTTGCATGCTCCTTTTAAACGAGTTTCTCCTATTACAGTAAATTCCACCTTATTTGCTTGGTCTAAACTTTCTGTGACAGATTCTTCCCCATGGTTAATTTCTTTCTTTTTATCATTAAGTGTTTTATCAGGATTTTTAAATAATTTGTATAAACCATCATATTTGATGCAGAAATTCATTTTTTTGTGACTTCAGGCTTGGGGCTTGTTTTGGAGAGGGAAAATTCCCACTGTTGTTTGCAGGAGACATTGGCCTTGCTACTGGAGATTCTGAATCAGACCCTAGTCACCTGTGCTTCCACTGGATTCCACCTTACTGTGCCTCCTGGTGTCACCTCCCCGAGGGATGGGGCTGGCTGTGCAGTAAAGCTATGAAAGGGATACATCAGAAAAGAAAGGCCAACAGGCCAGAGTATTAGCAGAGGGTTAGGGTTAACTGGAGGGCTCTGCCTCAGGAGAGGGCACATGTCAGGAGGAAGGGGTGGGAAGGAGGTCTCAGCAGGTGTCCTGCTCTCCCTGCGGCAGGGCCTTGCCTAGGGGTTGGTGGCCTCCGGCCTGCTTGTCCATCTGGAGGCTGCCAGGCCTCAAGGCTCTGAGCTGAGACGGGCCAGCAGTATCCGGTGGTCTCCACCTGGTGGGTCCCAGAGAAATCATGGCTCAAGGGACCGTGATTAGCATGCGGGTCCTGTAGTGCCCTTGCCTGCCCGCATTCTGGGTTACAGAGGCGGGAGTTACACACGCTGGAGTTACACACGCTCACCTTCCTAAGAGTCAAAGACACAGCAGAGGATGCAGGAAAGGAAAAGAAAATACACAACCTGAGCTCTTCATCCTTTATTCTTCCAGTGTGTGTATGTCAGTAATATAAAAAGCCAACCCCCAGTTGATTTATAATTTTCCCCAGTTGAATATATTTCTGTTCACGTGAACAATTCTGTCTTAATGTATAAAAAGTTGCCGTTTTGTATGTGTGCTAAAATGTAAATATCATTGATGAGTCTGATTTTGCTGCCTTCTTTAAATGTTTACACTACTCTTTGGTTATAATGACTGTCCTGTTTTTTATAATGACTGTCCTGTTTTTTAATATTTATTTTTTAGTTGTAGTTGAACACAATATCTTTATTTTATTTATTTATTTTATATGGTGCTGAGGATCTGACCCAGGGCTTCGCACATGCTAGGCAAGTGCTGTACCACTGAGCACTCCCCCAGCCCCTGAAAATTTTTTTAATATTCACACTTTATTTTGACCTTTTTATGAATTATGTCAGAAAAACTTGGATAAAACCTGGACTCTACCATTTACTGGGTGTTTGATAAAATGGCATAAAAGATGAAAACTATTAGGTCTCTCATAGGTTATTATGGGTTTTATACATAAGGTATGAAAACCACTTAGAGTGATATTTATATATTTGCAGTGAACCAAAATAATCCAAAAGGATTGTTGTTGCTCCTTGCTGTTATAACGAAATGCATACATCTCTTAAAATATTTGAATTCAAATTCATCAATTTTTCCTTTATTATTCTACTTCATTGCTATTCAAGGGCTTTTCTTTGGACCATTGGCATTGGAATCACTAGAGGGCTTGCTCTGTGTTCAGAAATCCATATTACATTCCAAAACGGCTGAATCATTGCCTGCTTTTTTCATAAAATTTCTTTTTTTTTTTTTAAAGAGAGAGTGAGAGAGGAGAGAGAGAGAGAGAATTTTTAATATTTATTTTTTAGTTCTCGGCAGACACAACATCTTAGTTTGTATGTGGTGCTGAGGATCGAACCCGGGCCGCATGCATGCTAGGCGAGCGCGCTACCGCTTGAGCCACATCCCCAGCCCTCTTAAAATTTCTAATTCATGTTTGTACATGTTAAAATTTGAGAAGCATCCTCTTACTCAATGTAACTCTCATTTGAGAAATATATACAATTGATCTTCTGCAAACATGGTTAAAATGTATATTCTTGTGTTGATGCCTTAATTTTACATTTTATTTTAGAAACGTTTAGTATATACTTAAAATTTTTTATTTGTTCTTTTTAGTAGTATATATGATTTTTACTTATATCATCTTCTCTCTTCAGAGTTAGATAATACATTAGAGCACATCACTGTGTTTAAAAGTATATTACTGAATAATGGAGGTCAGCTGCCTGGGTGAGAACTGGTTCTCGTAACATTTCAACTGGGGTCCAATTAAAGACTGTTGGTGATCACACGGTCATTATGCTGCTCATATACGTATTCTCTTTTTTTCAGGAACCGTTGACATTCAGGGATGTTACCATTGATTTCACTCAAGAGGAATGGGATTGCCTGGACCTTGCTCAGCAGAATCTATATAAAGATGTGATGTTAGAGAACTACCGAAACCTGTTCTTCCTGGGTGAGCAGGGCTTCCCTTCAGAACTCAGCATTAACTATCAGTGTAAAATCTCCTTCCTTTCAGATTATCTCTTGGAAACTGCTCCAAATGAATGTTTCTGATACGTGCTTTCAGAGAAGACTGGACATCTGTTAGTATAGATAGGAAAATATTAATGATATTTCCCTTTGTGATTGACCTCTCTATCTCAAGGTGATAAACATCCTTCACTTTAGATCAGTGGTAGTTATATTATGCTTAGCGAATAATTTCAATATTTATTAATGTTCATTTTGTGCTTTTAAGTTGGCTTATCCAGAACAATATTTTATGAACTATTAAGAAGATTTACTCTGTAAGTCTAATTGCTATATAACATTTTTTGAAGTCTTGTAGTTCCTGATTACCATTGTGTCTGGTTTTATTTTTCATTATAGTAAATGGGGATTGATTTCTCCTAGTATTACCATGTTCTTTCTGTTTCTTTAATTCTCTCAAATTTGCTTTCTATATTTGGGAAGTGTGAGGTGCATTGCCTACATATTCACTGTTTCTGTAGTGTCCTAGAGAGAGGTCCCTTTTATTGTTATATTCTACTTTGTCTCATATGAAAGTTCTTTTTTTTTTTTTTTACTTAAAATGTATTTTGTTTCATATAACTTGGTTTAAAATTGTGTTTTACTTAATATAATTCTTGCCATCTCTGTTTCCTTTAATTCATTTTTCGTTATTCCTTTCCATCCTTTCTCTTTTACTCTCCGTGACCTTAGATTAAATAGTCTAGAAGTCATGTAGGGTAAAATACGTGTAAGTGAAAAAACTTTGATAAAGAGACAAAGTAAAATAAGAGAGAAAAGGGTGTCGTGTCCCACGACTAAACACTCAGGGTCACTCCAGGTGAACTGGGCTGCAGGAAATCTCTCACAGAGACAGAGAAATACCTTTTTCTTTGGATGCTGTGACAGCCCCCCCCCCCCCCCTTAACTTTGGTGTTCATGGGAAGAGAAAGGAGCACATGCTGAACCCTTTTATTGGGAAGAAGCCATTCAAATGAGGCAAGGGGTAGGGTGACACCTACTCCTGGAGCCCTGTGTTGCTATCCGAGCTGGGACAATGCCTAAGTCACCATGCCCAAGTCACCATGAAATGTAGTGACTGGTCAGAGCCTTGTGCTTCAGGACTGGAAGGCATGGTCATCAGAGCGGCTCCTCACATATTCCCCCTTTCTTAATATAAAAAAAAGCAACTAAGGAATTATATCTTTCAGTCACTGGATTCTTGGTTCAAGGTCATCATGATCTACTATTGAAACACAAAAAGAATTAGTAGAAAACATATCATTTCGACAACATAATCAACTTGGAAGATCTAGATTATTATTATTATTATTCTGCCAAACACTCATCAGAAGATTCTTAATCTTTTCCCAATTTTATTGGGAAGCATTATGTTTGGTTATAGTAACACAGACATTTTTATTTGGCATGTGTTTAAGCCTTTCCACAAACCATAGTGCAGAGGGCTCATTTGCATTATTCATTACAGGGGCTTCTAGAGCATTTTAACTTAGAATTTAAGTCAAACTATTAAGAAAATCCATATGTTGTAAGTTCTAAAACTTAGCCATCATGGCTGTATTGTAGAAGCAAGGAATAATACTGAAGGTAGTCATTCAAGGATCATGAGACCAGGAGCTTGCCTAGGTCTGGCTAATTGGCATGCACCTGTTTCAAAGCCTGAGCATTAACTTCAGCATGTTATTGCTCTGAAATATTAGCTGGCAATAACTAGTGATACAATAAGATAAGTTGTATACTCACAGGATATTCATCATTCTTTCTCTTAATTCTCACATTTAAGGGGTCTATTGGGTCTGCCAGTAATGTAAGTATACCTAGCAGAAGTCAACATCAAAACATCCTTTTGGATGCCATCTCAGTGAGAGTTAAAGTTTTTAGGAGTTATGGCATCCTCGTGTAATCGTTCTTGTCCATTCTAGGAGACCAGCCTAAAATATCCACTACTTCTAGACATCTTGTGTTGTACTGACAAGACATGCACAATCCATCCACTTAGAAAAGGGGCCAACTTATATTGTAGAATGATTAGGACAGTAATACATTGGTGGATATTTTATGTAAATAACTGCTCTGTATAGGAAAAATCTATTTTAATAATCTATCTGACACTTGTCCAGATAAGTAAATATAGTCTTAACCTCTAAGGGCCAGCATGATTGGCTGGTTTAGGTTTCTTATATGCTGTCTTTTTCTCAAAAGATACTCCCGGACAGCTTGTTTACCATAGGATCAACATAAAGGTATAACTGACAATTACAGTCAGTACAGTTAATCTAGTTTCATTGGTAGACTTTCCAGTCCCCACTACGATGTACATTAAAAATGGACCTGAGAAATTAGTCCATAGAAGTCTCTTCATAATTTTTACTTAGATAAACTTGTGAAGCTGCATGGTTGTAAACTCTGCGGCTGGAAATTTACCTTCCTGTGCCAGGTTTCTCAGTCATTATCACAATGACAGGTTTAAACTCTATCTTTTTTTTTTTTTTTTTTTTAAAGAGAGAGTGAGAGAGGAGAGAGAGAGAGAATTTTTTTTTTTTAAAATATTTATTTTTTAGTTCTCGGCGGACACAACATCTTTGTTGGTATGTGGTGCTGAGGATCGAACCCGGGCCGCACGCATGCCAGGCGAGCGCGCTACCGCTTGAGCCACATCCCCAGCCCTAAACTCTATCTTTTGAAATCTGATTTAATTTACTGAATCATGTTCAGAAGCAGTAAGACTCTCAGTAACACAGTTAAGAGAATTTTTGAAATATTTTTAATATCCAGTATGTGTCTGTGGCTTCTGTTTTCCCCCTTTTCTTTATTTAATAAAATTGAGTTAAGGCCTCGCATCAACAGTAGTATCATCAATTTAAGTTATAGATAATAGTACAAGTATTTAAATAATAAGAAAGGATTTATTATCCTTAGCTAGTCATAAATTTTGACAAAGGTCATCTGCTAGCTATGTTAAGTCCAGCATTAATGTGTTGGAAAGGGACTATGGCAAATAGAAACAGCCTTTATTAAATGTATGACTTGATTTTTGACTTTAACAGAATTACCAGAAATGAAGAATATAATAAATTGTATATAAAGATTTATATTTTGAAATTAGCTTTAAATTAACTTAAATAATTTTCTTAATTTGGAATGAAGTGAGAAACAGAGTTTGAAACTTAAGAATGGTGACCTTTACTAAGGGCATGAGAAAAATATAGACAACTGTCCAAAATAGGAAGTACATATGCTAATTAAGCATAGAAAAGATGTTTTGTTTTATTATTAATAAAAATGAAATGGAAAAATGAATAGTCTTTTATCTATGAGTCCATGAAAAACTATCATTATTTTTATCAAACTTAGTGTTGACCTAAGAAGGGAGAGTTGGTATCCCAAATATTAATGGGTAAGAATAAGTCAACAGTGTGGTTTAAGACAATGATCTAATTTAGAATTTGTATGACACTGAACTAGCAATGACATCTTGAGGGATGTTGTGTCAAACTAATCTTTGTGTAAAATCTTTGTGTATAAAGAAATAGTTGTGTGAGCATCCTTAATAACTTTATTTAATGTAGTAAAATTAGCTCTAATAATTATGTATAATTTATGATTTTATTAATTTTAAAAACATCAATGTATGTAGGGCATTATCTCATATTAATAAAGTTGAGAAAACATCTATCATGTTAAAAATTTCTTATTGAAATTAGCTATCAGCTGTTGAGCTGATTTGTTTATGGATGTCTAATACTTTAGGGGTAATTATTTTTATGGTTATTTTTCTCAGAGACAGGGGTTGACAGGAGTTTGAAGTTAGGCCCTGTTTCAATGTTTTTCAAAATCTGTTTTTCAAAATCTGTTTTTAACTTAGGAGTAAAATTTTTAATTAGAAAGCTTATTTTTGGGGGGAAGGAAATATTAACATTTTAATTTCTTTCTGTCTGTATGCTTGCCCTTCTTTTTTGGGGGCTCCATTTAATTATGGTGTAACATCTAAACTTGGCTAGGACTATGTTAACCTTTGTGAATCCTTTGGAATGTCTAGAGCTAATTGGATGATAAACTCATCTTTTGAAAATGGGTGGCTCCCTATAAGTTTAGGTGCTGTATTGTCTCTTTAAATCTCTCTATAAAAATAGAAGGATTTTTGTAAAGTCTTATTAAAATTATTTTTAATGCATTTTGTTTATCTGTTGGATACCAATTTTCCTGGGGAACTGTCTGTTCTCCAGACAAAACTGTCAGGTTTGTCCCTATTCTGTGTTACTGGGACATGGTTAAGATAAATCTTTCTTAAAACTATTTTTAAAATGGCCTTCTATTTTAAAGTTTAGCTAAGTAATAGTATAATACTTTTCTAGATGAGGTTAGACATCTGGCATAAATTTTGAAATATATAATATATGAATTTGGATCTCTTGAAAAATCTCCCCGAATTTGTTTTGGTCTATATTAAGTTTGAGAGGTTTTCTTTGATCTTTGTTTTTAGTAGGCAATTTTTAAAGGCCTTCTTTGTTAATAGTAATTGAGGCTAGATATAAAATTGAGATATCTTTTATTAATCACTGTAATTTTTCAGTGTATAGATTAGTTCATCCATCCTAACAATTTGAAAAGAACCCTCAATCTCTTTTTGAGAGAAGGTCTCAAATATCTCTATATTTTAGAATATTATCCTTTAATTAGGTGTCTCTTAGTTGTCCTTTTAAAAAATATGATTAAGGTTACTTCCCAGTGTAGGGAGTAATATATTAGTCTTACCATATGTTTTTATGGATAATAGGTCCAGTCAGAGAACTTATATAGTACCAATGAATTTCCAACAAGGTTTGCAATTTTTATTCCTTAAAACTAACATGCGACTTTGGAAAACATCAGTCCTAATAAAATACTCTCCCAAATATCACAACTTTCCAACAAACAGAAGTAATATGCAAGAATCAAATTTAGTCTCCAAGGAGAAGTGTCAGAAATGGAATTTAAGTCAGCAGTTTAATATATTTAGTGTTTAGATATGAATTTATTCATCAAAATTAATCCTTGTCTTAAACATTAAGAATCACTAGGTAAATAAAGACCTTAAAGGAAATAAACTAAACATTTTAATTGGTCTTTATCATGTCAAAATATGGACAAAGTCTTAGATGATATCAGTATATTATTATTATTATTATTTTTTTTTAAAGAGAGTGAGAGAGGAGAGAGAGAATTTTTTAAAATATTTTTTTTAAAGATAGAGTGAGAGAGAGAGAGAGAGAGAGAGAGAGAATGAATTTTTTAATATTTATTTTTTAGTTCTCGGCGGACACAACATCTTTGTTGGTATGTGGTGCTGAGGATCAAACCCGGGCCGCACGCATGCCAGGCGAGCGAGCTACCGCTTGAGCCATATCCCCAGCCCGAGAGAGAATTTTTTAAAAATATTTATTTCTTAGTTCTCGGCGGACACAACATCTTTGGTATGTGGTGCTGAGGATCGAACCCGGGCCGCAGGCATGCCAGAGGAGTGCGCTACCGCCTGAGCCACATTCCCAGCCCCTATATCAGTATATTAAAATCAAGGAAACAGCCTGAAATATCCTTGAATTAATCAGTTTAAATTTTTATAGTCAGTCCAGTATACATAAATCTCTTTTTAGTTATTTTAATTTTCTGTATCATCTGTCTAGATAATGATTTAAAGATTTCCCTATTTAGGAAAATACTTTTATCAATAAAATATAGAATATAAAGATCTTGTTTTACCCAAAGATGATTTCTTTCTTCTTAGGACCTACAGTGTTTGTTTCCTTTGTTGAAGCATCTTCTTCTCTTTCTAGAATTTTTCCTGGACTATATTTGGAATAATTCCTGGAAATCTTAGAATCTAAACAAATTATTGTGCCTTTTATAAGGAGAAATATCTGAATTTAGATATTCCTGTAGATAGAATTATATTTGTTTATCATCTTATAAAGTTTGTACAATAATTTGAGAGTTAGAGATTACTTAATGGTTGTACTTGAAAGCAAATTTACAGTAAAATACATTTATCTTAAGGTATTTCTAATTACAAAAGGCAGAGCATCAGATAAATGTATATATAGATTATGTATATGTTTTCTGATAAAGGAAAACAATAAGATAAATATATATTAACTAAACAATTACACATATGCTAATTATTTTATACATTAACAATTATAGGCTATCCAAATACCTAGAAAAATATGTATTAAGAATAAGGACAAAACTTATGATTGTATAAGCTTTATGTTACCACATGGTTCTTAAGATATTTGGATCCATTTTAATTTTCTTTGGATGAGTAGTGCACATTTTTATATTTGTGACATCATGTAATAAGATCCTTGTGTAGATATTTGCTCATTTCTTGTAATTTTATATTCAGGAATGAGAATAAGGATTTCTTGATTATCACAGGAACATTGCCAGCTTTTGTTCCTGGGACAAGCAAATGCATCCTCATAGCCTTCAAAATTGAAAACAAAATACAAAGAAGCATATGTTTGATACCTCTCATCAATAGAACATTATTTAGTAATATTACCATAGAGAGGAAAAGGAAGGGTCTTAAAGGTGTTGAGGGATAAAAAATCAAGTTATTTTTAGCTTTGAGAGCAAGTCAGGCTTAGGGCTGCAACATAGAAACCTGAGGAATTAGATTTTGTCTGAAAAAGATACTTTTCATTAGCATTTACAGGTGGGCATTCTTAAAAATGCAGGCTCTGTGTAGTTTCAGTAGCAGGTCTGTGGGAAACAGGAAGTACAGGTTGCTGGGAGGCGGGACCAGAAGTCCTGTCTGAGTGACATTAGAAGGACCAATGGGAAGCCTGTGAAAACATGGGAGGTGGGACCAGGAAGCCTGCAGGGCTGGCTAGGCTTTGGGCAGTAGCCAGGTGTTGAAAACCGCATGGAGCCAGCTGCCCATTGTTGGAGCAAAGGCTTCTGGAGCCAGTTGCATTCCATCTGGTTTGTTTGCATTTCCCTTCTGAGTGAGTGGTTTGCCTTTTCTCTTCGACCTGTGCTTGCAGTGTGTGTCCTTCTGTCTTTTGTACTTTCCCTTGTAGCACGTGGGCACTTTAAAGGTGAGTTTCACGGCAGACACCAGCGTTACTATCAGATCCGTAGGGCAGTCTAACACCTTGCCTGTTTGGCACCCAGGCCAGGTGGTTTCAGGGTTAAAAGCACTGATGGGGGTGGGTCTAGTTACAGACTCCATAGGGAACAGCGGCTAAAGTCTTTTGTCCACAGTGGCTGAGTTGTAGCCATTCTAATCCAGTAAGACAAGAATTCGGCACAAAAGTGCAATATAAATTGTTTGAGTACCTTTAAAAAACAACAGAAAAACAAGTATACCTCTCTAGAAGTAGAATATCTCCTGTGTTAAGTCTCACCACAAAAAGTTCTTTGTTTTTCTCTCTCATACTCTCCAAGCACAGGTTTTTAGCATGTAACTCCTAATACCTAATATTTTAAAATATAAAGATTTACAAAAACAATCCAAAAAGGTACACAAAAGCACTTTTCCCATGGGAGAGAACTACAGTCTCTAGAATTGCAAAAATAAAATTTTTTATCTTTCTAAAGATGAAATATTCCCAGATGTTAAAAAAGTTTAACGTCACAGATGTTTCTTCTAATTCACTTACTTTCTACAATTCAGCCCACAATACTCTGAAATCCTAAGTATGCTTAACTTCTGGAGAGAAATTCCAAATCCACCAAATTTCTAAAATTCACCCTGGAGTCTCTGTATGGGCCACCAATTGTTGAGTTCCACGACTAAACACTCAGGTCACTCTAGGTGAACTGGGTTGCAGGAAATAATTTACAGAGACAGAGAAATACCTTTTTCTTTGGGTGCTGTGATGACTCCTCTCACCTTAGGGGTCCATGGGAAGAGAGAGGAGCACATGCTGAACCCTTTTATTGGGAAGAAGCCATCAAATGAGGCAAGGGATAGGGTTACAAAGGAATAGGTGAGTGGGACTCAACCCCACTGGGTGACACCTACTTCTGGAGCCATGCCTTGCTGTCCAAACTGGGACAACGCCCAAGTCACCACAAAATGTAGTGACTGATCAGAGCCTGGTGTTTCAGGACTGGAAGGTGTGGTCATTTAGAGCAGATCCCCACAAAAGGGACCACTCTTTATGATACTACAAAAATAGTAAAAATCTTGTATAACTAACATCAATCTTTGAAAATATAGACAGGAAAATTGAAAGTTGAAAGATGACATACTATGCAACATAGTCCTACATAGCATTCAGTTGGATATTTGGGGGCTTAACCCTGTTAATCTTGTCATGCATTATAAAAAGTGGCTAATAATAATTCATTTATACTTAATATATTACGGAAAAGGAAGCACTTACTATTGCCATTTTAAGTTATTTTTTTTCTTATAATTGCTTTTCCTACTTTTCTTAACTGCTTTAATTTGTGGTTCATTAATTTTTATAGTGACATGCTTTGGTTTCTCCCCTTGTTCTCCTTATATGTTCTGTGCTTATTTATTTATTTTTATTATATTTTGATTATACAAAACAGCACTTTAAGCTTACATGGTATTTTGAAGTGATAATAAATTAATGTTAATTCTGTATAAAAATCATTTTTTTAAATATTCTCTTAGTGTTAGGTTATTGATGTCACAGCTGTTTGGAAATGGCATATGCATTAATAGAGGTATGATAATTTTGTGCTTTTGTCTTTTAAATTCTGTAGCAAAATTGTTTTAAGTTACCATTATTACAGTTCTATAGAATTTTATATTTATTTATTTTTCATAAAAAGCTTTAGAATTTCAAATTATTTGTGTTGTTGTGTAGGTTTATTTTATTTCTAATGGGAAGGATTTCCTTTAGTATTTCTTGTAGGATCAGGTCTAGAGGTAAGGAACTTTTTGAGTATTTGCATATCTTAAGTCTTTATTTTCACCTTTGAAGCATGATATTTCTGGATATAGTATTCTTGGTTCCTAGCTCTGTTTCTTCACCCTTTTGACTGTAACCCCTATTCTTTTCTGGAAGACTTCTGACAAACCTCTTTTATCTTGGTTCTTTCAAAATTTTCTTTTGTGACTTTGACACTTTGAATATAATGTGCTTTATATTCAATCTTTTGCTTTTTTCTAGAGATGATTAAAATTCTTAAAGTTGGATATCTGTTATTTTTTTTTTGTATTTCTAATTTCTCAAACTCTTTAAAAATATTTTTAGTTGTAGATGGACATAATGCCTTTATTTTATTTTTATGTGGTGTTGAGGATCAAACTCAGTCCCTTGCACATGCTAGGCAAGTGCTCTACCACTGAGCTACAACTCCAGCCCTCAAACATTATTTCTTAAGGAATTCTATTACACAGTTTCTACTTGCTTATGTTGGAATTTTTTCGTCTGAATTTCGTTTATTTTTCCTATTGTTCTGGTTTAGTTGTTGAACATTTTCAAATGGCTACTTAGTGTTCTGTAGGTTATCTATAATAGTTTCCTAATGGTCAATTCCCACTCTTTTATTTTGTTACTTTGATGGAGTCATTTTTCACTTTTTCTTTGTGTTCTCTGTTATTTTTCACTGGACATTTTTCACTTGGAAACCAGCCAACAGTAGATTATTAACATCATTTGGGAAAGGAGTATTAAAGTTATTAAATACACAGGCTAGATGAAATGACACATTCCTGAAATCCTCACTAGTTGAGGCTGAAACTAGAGGAATGCACATAAGAGATGAGTCTCAGCAGCTAATGAGACCTGGTCTCAAAACACACACACACACACACACACACACACACACACATTTAAAAGGTGGGGGACTGCAAATATAGCTCAGTGGTAAAGAAACTTTGGGTTCGATCACAAGTACCCCCCTTCCTCATCTCTCCCCCAAGAAAAGGAGAAAAGAAATAAGGCAGAAGGTCAGTTTCTGCACTAGTAGACTCACATAGAAACTGACAAAGTAGAACTCAAATGTCACATAAAATGGTGGTTACCAGGGCATGGGACTTAGGGGATTGTAATGTTAGTCATAGATGCAAGATTTCATCTTAATGGGTGTAAATAAGTCAAGAGTTCTACTCTACAAAGGGTGAATGCTATTTTATTTTATTTTTGCTACTGAGAATTGTATCAGTGATAGCCTCTGAGCTACATCCCCAACCCATTCATTTATTTATTTAGAGACAGGGTCTCACTAGTTGCAGAGGCTGATCTTGAACTTGCTATCCTCCTGCCTCAGCCACTTGAGCCACTGGGATTACAGCTGTCACTGGGATTATAGCTGTGCACCACCATGGCCGGGTAGTGTAATGTATGCTTAGGAAGTGCTACTAGAATGGATGTAAAGTTTTCTAATAACAAAAATGCTAATTATACAAAATAATGCATGTGTTAGATTTAGTCATTTTACCATGTATTTGTATATATACTTTAAAATATGATGTACATGGTAAATATATAAATGTTGACTTGTCAGTGAAATTAATAAATAGAAAAAAATTGAAACAAATATAAAGCAAGTCATTTTGGTTGATCCCTATGGGTTAGCTTTGGCTAGGTGATATTTATATCTGCTCTATGAGACTGTTGTTGCCTCTCAATTTTCTTTTCAGAATATTTCTCCAGAAGTATATATGTATGTTTCCTATCATAAAAGTTTGCTCATATTTCTTCTTAAAAGTCCATGGGTTCTTCTGCTCTATTGAGTTTCTGGGGTACTGTCATCCAAAATCTACATTTTAGCTCCAAGTCTCTGTATAGACAGAAACTAGTGTTTAGAAAGTCCCTAATAAAGTCAGAAATATTTGCAGGCTTTTCTGTTCCTTTTTCTTACTGAGAGAGAAAGTATTGCTATTTTGTTCCTAGTTGCACAGTTGAGTCGGAATGTTGTAGGTGATATATTTTTTCCCTAATTGCACAGTTGAGTTGAAATGCTGTGGGTGATAAAAGTAACCCTTTCCTCCCTCTACTGCATGTCTCTGTAGCGATGTGCTCATCTGTGGCGCTGTGAAGTCTCAGGCAGTTTTGAAGATTCTTACAGATCAGTTCTTTCAGTATATGGTTTTGAAGTTCACATATCTCTGGAATAATGAAAGTCATGGGTTTACTATATAAAGGTGGGACATCCCTTATTGATGTCCCACCTTCATATAATTTCATATATTTGCAAATTATATTCACCAGTCTAGAAAGTGAAATAATTGATTATTTTTGTTTCTTTCAGCTGTATATTCTCATCAAGTCCAAGACTTTTTGCCAGAGCAGGGATTAAAACATTTATCTCAAAAAGTGATCAAGGGAAGACATGGAAGTCAAGGTATTGAAAATTTACATCTAAGGAAAGACTGGGAAAGTGTCAGAGAGAGTGAAGTTCCGAAATCTTGTCATAATGAGCATAACAAATGTTTGATGACTATCCATGATGAAAATGTCAATGTCAGCAGACATCAAGAACATATAGCATCTCAGAAAACAGCTCAATTTATTCCAGTCACTTTTGAGGAGCTCTCTGTGTTTCTAAATACATATCCACAGCAGTTTTTGAACCATATCTTCCCTCTGAAAGGAAATTTGGAAAGTCTGAAATGGAGTCTGTCCCAAGCTTCAGTTAACAACATGAATAATTTCAATTGCAGCATTGATTTAAACTTTGACTCAAACATTTGTATAGATAAGAGAGTTAAAAATAAAGAACACATTTCTGAATGTGATCATGTTGAGTGTTACTTCACAAAAAGTCTGCTATTTTGCAATCAGCAACAAATTGTTCCTCCTTGTGCCAAAATATACAGTTTTAATCAAAGTGGGGAGGTTCATGCTTCCCCATTATTGCATAATCAAAATTCAGATAAAGATATTTGGAAAGTTTTATATGGTTATAATAAAACCTCCAAGAACTTTAGCCAAGTCTCTACCCTATGTAATTACCAGTGTATGTATATTGGTGAAAAAAATTATGAATGCAGTGAAACTCATGAAAATATTAGCCTTGGTTCAAATCATGGAAAACATCAGTGTGTTCATTTTACAAAGAACCTTTGCAAAGTTAATAAACATATTGAAGACAAACCTTTCACATGTAAAGAATGTGAAAGGACTTCAAAGAAAATTTCAAGCCTTACTCAGCACAGAAGAATTCATACTGGAGAGGAGCCCTACACATTTAAGGAATGTGTCAAAGCTTTCAATCAAAGCTCTAATCATATTAATCACCAGAGAATTCAAACTGGAGTGATGCCATACAAATGTAAAGACTGTGGCAAAGCATTTAATATAAGCTCACACCTTATTAAACACCAGAGAATTCATACTGGAGAGAAGCCCTACAAATGTAAAGACTGTGGCAGAGCTTTTAATCAAACCTCAACCCTTACTCAACACCGGATGATTCATACTGGAGAGAAACCTTTCAAGTGCAAAGAATGTGGCAAAGCTTTTAATCGAAACTCAAACCTTACTCAGCACCGGAGGATCCATACTGGAGAGAGACCGTACAAATGTAGAAAATGTGGCAAAGCTTTTAAGGAGTGTTCACACCTTATTAAACACCATAGAATTCATACTGGAGAGAAGCCCTACAAATGTAAAGAATGCGGCAAACCCTTTAAAGACTGTTCAGCCCTTACTCAACACCAGAGGATTCATACTGGAGAGAAACCCTACATATGCAAAGAATGTGGTAAAGCTTTTAATCGAAACTCAAACCTTACTCAACATCAGAGGATCCATACTGGAGAGAGACCTTATAAATGTACGAAATGTGGCAAAGCTTTTAAGGATTGTTCACACCTTATTCAACACCACAGGATTCATACTGGGGAGAAGCCCTACAAGTGTAAAGAATGTGGTAAAGCTTTTAAACAAATTGCAACGCTTACTCAACACCATAAAATTCATAGTGGAGAGAGACCGTACAAATGTAATGAATGTGGCAAAGCCTTTAGGGATTCTCTAACACTTACTCAACACCACTGGATTCATACTGGACAGAAACCCTACAAATGCAAAGAATGTGGCAAGACTTTCATTAGAACTTCACACCTTAATAAGCACCAGAAAATTCATACTGGAGAGAAGCCCTATGAATGTCAGGAGTGTGGCAAAGCTTTTAAACGAAGCTCACACCTTACTCAACACCAGAGAGTTCATACTGGAGAGAAGCCCTATAAATGTAAAGACTGTGGCAAAGCTTTCACTCAAAACTCAAACCTTATTGGTCACCGTAGAATTCATACAGGAGAGAAGCCCTACAAATGTAAAGACTGTGGCAAAGCATTTAATATAAACTCACACCTTATTAGTCACCGTAGAATTCATACAGGAGAGAAGCCCTACAAATGTAAAGAATGTGGCAAAGCTTTTAACCAAACCTCAACCCTTACTCAGCATCAGAGGATCCATACAGGAGAGAAGCCCTACAAATGTAAAGAATGTGGCAAAGCCTTTAAGTCTTGTCCAACCCTAACTCGCCACCACAGGACTCATAGCGGAGAGAGGCACTCCAAATGAAAATGTTGTTTGAAAACGTTTAATCAAAACTAAATCCTTACTCAACATCAGGGATTCATCCTGGAGGGGACCATGCAAACGTAGGGAATGTGGCTAGTAGTTGTTCACATCTTACTCAACATCAGAGAATTCATAGTACGGAAACTATACAAAGATAATGTGTCAGGGGGCTGGGGTTGTAGCTCAGTGGTGGAGCGCTTGCCTATCGTGTTAGGCACTGCGTTAGATTGTCAGCATCATATATAAATGAATAAAGGTTCATTTACAATGAACAAAAAGAAATGTGTCAATGACTATCAAACTTCATACTTTGTTCTACATCAGAAAATTTATATTGTATCAAAACCTCATGAACGAAGTGTCTGTGGAAAGACCTTTGTCCAAAATATATGCCTTATGTAACAGCAAAATGTTTATAATGGAGATCAAATCTTGACAAATGAGAAAATTATAGCAAAGTCTTTATATCTAGATGTAAATGAGAATTATTAATGGAGAGAAATTCTGTAAAAGGAGAAGGTAGCATTGCCTTTAACTGTTGATTAAAATTTACTGGACTTCATTAGTTGATGCAAATCCTCAGATATCAGAATAGTGTGGTAGCACATTTCTAAAAGACATCAACTTATAAATTAAAGGTTACATAAATATACTCAGTCCTGAAAGTTGAAGAAATTATAATGAAATATTCAATCTGTATTTTTCTAAAGACTTCACGATGGAATTTGAAATAGTTAACATTCATGCATAATATGAGCAAAGTATTTCAAATAAAATAAAGTGAATGCTTTTCAATGTGTTAACACTGTCATATAGTGAGTCACATGTTATTCTGCCAGGCACAAAAGAATTTTGCTTTCCTAAAGGTTATAGGTAACAGATAATAGAAGATGTTATTGGATATATATGGTTATTACACTATTTAGAAAGTGTAATTAAGCTTCAAATTATGTGGCAAATATTATCAGAAATTGTATTTTAAATATTTCTCTTTTTGTATTTAGTTGTAAATTAAGATTGTTATGGGATAGAAATAGAAATGCCAATAAATCCAGACTTCTGTATCTTAAATTTTATCCTATAGTATTTTTTCCATGTGTCACTTCTGTGCATCAACAAAACGTCTACAAAACAAAGGTTTGATTCATATTGACTTAATTATACAAATATTATAATCTTATGGTAAATCTCATGGCACTGTTTGTGTGCATGTGTTTTCTTATGCCAGTTTTTAGAAGAAAAGGGAATCATTCAACTGAAAGAATTTCAAGATTGGTGATGATTTAGTAGTAAACTAGAAACCTCAGATACCTAAAGAAAATAAAAAAAGACAAAACCTATTTTAGGTATAGTGATCTAATTTCTCCAAATTTTCATTGTTCTCCTTTCTTTTTTCTCATGTAATACCTAATATAACTGACTTGAATGTTATAAAAACACTAGTTAATCACCTGTTCAGGGATTTTATGAATGATGGTTAGAACATTTGGTGTTATTCAGAAACTAGTTTTAAGATACAGTTCCACAACGGTCATGTTAATACATATTTTGTTTTTTTAGTATATTCCATTATTTCCTTCTCATCGGGAGAACACCAAGTCATTGTAATTTATGTTTTTTCAATTTGTTATGTTACATCATAAAATTTAGTGAATTCACAGAGTCGGTTTTTTTTTTTTTTTAGGTTAAAATTAAGCAGGATGTGTAACTTCAGTTTTCCACAGTGGCTGCACAAATGTACAACTACCAACAGTGTGCAACTTCTTTTCCTCCACATCTTCATGAGCATTAATTAGTTTTTTCCCCTCTTGGCAAATGGCCTCTAACTGCAGTGAGATTATATCTCACTGTGGATTTGATTCACATGTCCCTGAAGGCTTGTTATATTCAACATTTTATCAGCTATTTGTATTTTCTATGAAAAATTGGTCAGATAATTTGCCCACTTTTAGATTGGATTACATTTTTAAAAATATTTATTAATTTTTAAGTTGTAGATGGACTAAATACATATTTTATTTATTTATTCATATTTATGTGGTTCTGAGGATTGAACCCAGGGCCTCGCATGTGCAAGGTGAGTGCTCTACCACTGACCCACAACTCCCACCCCTGGATTACATGTTATTGTTCCGGTTTTAGATTTTTTTTTTTTTACATTACTGCATATTACTCATGCATTGCATGAATGGCTGTCAAAGATTTCCTCCCACTTGTTAGTCCTCTCTCCACTTCTTTAGTTGTTTGCTTTGTTGGGCCTAGCTCTTTTGGTTTGTAATCCCATTTGTTTAATTTTGTGTTTGTCTTTTGTGCTTTTATGGTTATATAAAAACCTTATCATGCTGTAAGTCTTAAGTGTTACCCTATGTTTTATCCTTGTAGTTTCTGTCTTTGAGGTAATATATTGGTGATGCATGCTTGTAATCCCAGTGACTGGAGGCTGAGGCTAGAGGAGTGGGAACTTCAAGCTAGTCTCAGCAACTTAGGCCCTAAGCAACTCAGCAAGACCAGTTTATTAAAAAGGGTAGGGATGTGGCTCAGTGGTCAAGTGCCCAGGGTTCAATCCCCCCTAGAAAGGTCTTTATTCATTTTGAGATGATTTTATAGAGTGAGAGATGAATATCCAGTTTGAGCAATACTGAAGATATATATATTAAGAATTGGAATTGTAAGTACAGTCTTTCAATTTTGTACTTTTTTGAGTATTTTGTGTACACAATTCCCTTTACATCAGTATTAATCAGTGGATCACATTTAAAATTCTGCAAAAATGGCAGGTGGAAATTTTGATGGGTTTTCCTCAATATGTGCATCTAATTGATATTTGCCATTTTAACCTTAAGTCTTCTGTAAATATGGGATGCCTTTCTATTAACTTAGTTCTTTTTTTTAAATTTATTTTTTAGTTATAGTTGGACACAATACCTTTATTTCACTATTTTTATGTGGTGCTGAACCCAGGGCCTCGTGCGTGCAAGGCAAGCGCTCTACCACTGACCCACAACCCCAGCCCAACTTAGTTCTTTTAACAATTTTTCAGTGGGATTTTTAATGTCCAGAGACTTGCAAGTTTTTCATTTCTTTTTTAAAGAGAGAGAGAATTTTAATATTTTTTAGTTTTCGGTGGACCCAACATCTTTGTTTGTATGTGGTGCTGAGGATCGAACCCGGGCCGCACGCATGCCAGGCGAGCGTGCTACCGCTTGAGCCACATCCCCAGCCCAAGTTTTTCATTTTTTAATAAAGTTATTACTATTTAATTATTTGATTCTATCATAATTTACTGAAATTGAATTTATTTTTTGTGTATTCATCTTGGATCCTGCACTTTTGTATGCTGTTAGTTCTTTTGTAGATTCCTGATGGTTTTCTATTCACAAAGTCATTTAATCTGCTAACATAGTTTAATTTCATTTCTTACCTAGATGTTATTTATTTTTCTTTGATTACTGATTCAGTCTCTTACTATGGGTATATTTAGATTTTCAGTTCTTTTTTTTAATATTATTTTTTGGTTGCAGATATACACAATACCTTTATTTATTTATATTTATGTGGTGCTGAGGATCAAACCCAGGGCCTCATAGATGCTAGGCGAGTGCTTTACCACTGAGTCACAACCCCAGCCCCCTATTCTTTTTTTGAGTCACTTTTTTAAAGAATATATTTCAGTTGTCAATGGATCTTTATTTATTCATGTGCAGTGCTTAGGATTGAACCCAGGGCCTCATGTGTGCCAGGCAAGCCCTCTACCACTGAGCCACAATTCCAACCCTTTGAGTCAGTTTTATTTTTAAAAATTTGTCCATGTCATCTAGGTTATCTATTGACATATGGTTGTTCATGGTATTCTTTTAAAATTGTCTTTTTTTTCTGTGAATTCAGTATTGATGTCTGTCCCCAGTTTGATTTTGATAATTTGAGTGTTTTCTCTTATGCTTTCAATTTTATCCATCTTTACAAGGAGCCATTTTTTTTTCATTCTACTTTCTTTTTTTAATATTTATTTTTATGTGGTGCTGAGGATCAAACTCAGGGTCTCTC
Organism: Spermophilus citellus; assembly: GCF_964194105.1. NCBI lineage: Eukaryota > Metazoa > Chordata > Mammalia > Rodentia > Sciuridae > Spermophilus > Spermophilus citellus. Next base: position 14,225,471 of record NC_138198.1, on the reverse strand, counting down.
ACATGCAAGGCGAGTGCTCTACCACTGAGCCACAACCTCTGCCCCTCTATTTTCTATTCTAGTTTTTCTTTTTTATTTCTGCTCAGGTTTTCATTATATTCACCTTCTGCTAGCTTTGGATTTAGCTTAATTTGCCTTTTCTTCTTAAAGTGTAAAATATAGGTTATTCATTTACATTTTATAACAGGGTTATAGCTATAAATTCCCTCTGATAATTGTTTTTTTTCTCACCTCATATGTTTTGGCAATGTTGTATTAACTTTTTCATTCAGCTTAAAGTATTTTCTAATTTTACTTTTTATTTCTTTATGCTATTTATTTTCTACATATTTGTTGATTTTTTAGTTTTCCTTTTATTATTTTTTGCTAGCTTCATTTATTATGATCATAAAAGACACGTAGTCTGATCCCAGTCTTTTTATGTTTATTGTCATTTAAAGCGTTCTGAGGCCCAATATGGTCTCTTCCTGGACAGTGTTCCAGGAGCACTTACAAGTTCTTGTGCACTCTGCCTTATTGGGCAGTCCTCTATACAGTCCCTCAGTTCTATTTGGTTTATATTCTTCTGTCCTTCTTTTAAAAATCGATCTTTTTTTCCCTGTACATTCTATGCCTTGTTGAAAGTGGGGTATTATGGTATTCAACCATTTTGGTAACTCTTTTTTCCTTTAATTCTGATAATTTTCATTTCATATATTTTGGGACTCTGTGGTTAGATGTAAAAATATTTACAACTTTTGCTAATGCATAATGGCCTTTCCCTTTCTTTTCTTCAACAGCTTTTTTTTTTCTCTCTCCACAGAGTCTATATTTTCTGGTATTCACAAAGCCATTCCAGCTGCCTTATGGTGGTTGTTTTTGTGTAGTGCTTTCATTCTCAACCAATTTTTGTTATTAAATCTAAAGTGAATCTCTTGTGCACAGCTGGATTTTTTTTTAAGTAGTGCCAGATTAAATCCAGGGATGCTCTACCACCGAGTGACATCCCCAATCCTTGTCTAGTTACTTGCAAGAAAGGGTACTGCTCAGTTGATGAGGCTGTTCTCAAGCTTGTACTCCTTCCTAAGCCTCCTGAGTTGCTGGGGTTACAAGTGTGTTCTACGACATCCTTTTCAATCAATTTTTGCAATATTTGCATTTAAAATAACACTGATTAAAAAGGACTTATGATATTTTGCTAGTTATTTTCTGTGGCTATGTTTTTGTGTTTTTCTATTCTTTTTTTTTTTTTTAACTGCTTTTTAAATGATGAGTTGATTTTTCCAGTGTATCATTTTAATTTTCTTTTGGACATTTTTTTTCCTTAATGAGTTTTAATTAACAGCTTTATAAAAATTGGTTTGAATTCATACCAGTTTAGTTTCATTAACATACAAAATTCTGCTTATTTTCAGCTTTTCCCCTAAATTCTTTCATACTTTTGCCACAGGCTACTTTTTTTATAGTGTGTGCCTGCTCTGATTCAGGTGTGATTTTGTCCCCCTATCATTTAAGCGTTGCCTGCTTAGTTCTTACTATGACAATGTTGAGATTTAACAGGTGAGTCTAGTTGGAGGGAAGTGTCATTGGGGGCACCACTCTCAAAAGGGATTAATGCTAGTGTCTTGGAGTGAAGTTTTTAGAAAATAAGTTGCTATGCAAAAAGCAAAACTGCCCCTCTTTGCTCTCTTTCTGTGCGTGTTAGTTTCTCCTCTTCCACATTCTGCCCCTTGGTGCCATCCCGTGTTATGCTGATCAATGGGTAGCCCCCAGAGACCAACTGATGGTGCTATCAGGATATTGTAGTTATAACCTCCAGACCTGGTGTTAAATAAGATTTTTTTTCATGATAACGTACCCCATATTTTTGTATAGCATTGGGGAATGGTCAAATGCAATGCCCTTTGGCAAATATATGAATATTGCTTTTACACTTTTACAAGCTCTGCTGTAGTAGTAGCTTATATATTTACCTATATAGCTGTCTTTAATATTGTTGCCTATTTTTCTGCATGGCTTCAAGATACTGTATCTTATCATTCAATTTAAGATTAATGACTTCTTTGGCGTTTCTTGTAGGATTTGTTTCCAACAACAGACTTCTTGATTTTTGATTATATAAATTTATCCTTTAATTTTTTTTTTTTTTTTTTTGGGTGGTGGGTGGTGGTGGTGGGGATACTAGAGATTGAACCCAGGGCTACTTTATCAGTGATATATTTCCCCAGCCTTTTTTATTTTTCATTGTGAGACATTATCACACTAAGTTGCTGAGGGTCTTTTTCGGATGCTGACCTCAAACTTGTAATCCTCGTACTTCAGCCTCTTTCAGTGCTAGGATCATTGGCATGTGCCACCACACCTGGCTTTTATCTTCATATATGAATGCTATTTTGCTAAGTAGAAAATTCTTTGTTGATAGGTTTTTGGTTTTTTTAAAACCAGGGATTGAACCCAGGGTGCTTAACCACCAAACCACATCCCCATTCCCTTTTTTTATATTTTTATTTGAGACTGTGTAGGGATTCTGACTGTGGAAGTATACAGGGATGCATTCCTCTGGTGAGCAAACTCCCAGGGTAACTGGAACTATTTCCCACACTTGGAATGCTTGGCAGTTTCTTGTAGAAGCTAGTAAGGTAACTAATACAGGTGCAGTATCTAGTTGCTATGTCCTTTGTGAAGAGGTTCTGTGCTATAGTCTTATCAGCCTGGACCTTGATTTCAGACATCAGCTCAATAAAGGAACACTAAACCAAATGTACTTATGGCACTAATGACCTAAAGTAACCTATTGATATAAATAAAGCTTTCTGCCACTCTGCATCTTTGCAGAAGCAATCACACCATACTCTTTCTTAAACTGACTAGGAGGAGGGCTGCACTGTGGCTAAGTCTCTGATTCAGTCTGTTCAGCAAGAATGGTGTGATGTACAGATGTGTGATGTACAGAAAAGATGCTTCTGCATCTTTTCTCTGTGTCTTTATTTTCCTTACAAGACTGGGTCTTACTGATTTGTTTAGGGCCTTGCTAAGTTGCTGAGGCTGGCTTTGAACTGGAGATCCTCCTGCCTCAGCCTCCTGAGCTACTGGGATTACAGGTGTGCGCCACTGTGCCAGCTGATATCAACTTCTTGATCTGACCACATATCAGAGAATTTGCACTCAGTGTGCCTTTTGCTGGGTGCTTGTTTCAGCCTTGCTTCTGAGATTTGGGGGTGGCTGTTGCTGTGGCACCACGTTTCTGGAGCAGTCCTCAATCATTTGAATTGGGTCTGGCTTTGGATCCATGTTGATGACTCACTGTTCTCTCAGGTTCCCAGATCAGCTTCTCCTTACCTTCTGGAAAGTCACAGGCATATCCTCTTCCCCACATCATTGCTGGATCTGGCTCATTCCATTTTCCTGACTGTACATCACAACATTCCTGCTGAACAGACTGAACCAGAGATTCAGCCACAGTACAGCCCTCCTCCTAGTCACAGTTTAAGAAATTTAAAGTAAGAAGAGCATGGTGTGATTGCTTCTGCAGAGATGGATAATACCTTTTTGGTTATGAAGTTGAATTTTTAACATTTTATTGCCACATTTTATGATGGCTTGTCCTTGAGCATTGTATGGGATTTCTGTCTTATGAATAATTTGATAAGAAGAACAAAAGCATTGAAGAAATGGTAAAAGCTGGACCATTATATTTTGCATTCCTGAGACTTGACTGTGACTGCAAAAACAGCCAGACAAGGACTAATGGTTTGGTTAGCATTTTCTCCCATTTGTGCTGTAGCAAAAGTAAAATAAGACTAGGTGTCAATGAACCCCATTGTTGTCTTCCAAATTCTCATGCATGGGTAACATCTATCAAGGAGGTTTTGGTTTTAGCCCCTGAGGGGTGGTGAGTAACACATTGAGGGCATTAACTGTGGTCTTTTCCTGTTCCCTAGCAAGGTGAATATTTTTTGGTCTGCAAACCAGAAACATTTTGATGATACAGGGTGTGTGATGCTTGAGCTAAGGAATAAGGTGACATATATTTCATTGATGTAACAAGATGATCTTTAACTTTGTTACCTTATACTAAAAGTCCTGAAAGAGCTAGAATATAACCAATAAAATATGGATAATGTTGTATAGTATTTTGCAAAGATTTAAAAAGCTGAAATAATTTCTCAGAGTTAGTATGTCCAGCAGTGACTGTTTCAATTACTTGAGTTGTCCCCACTGCATAAGTACTGTCACTGTAAATACTTCTGGATTCTGATGAAGTATTGCAGGACAAAAATTATAGCTCATGTTTCAGCACGTTGTGCAGAGGAAAAACTTGTCTGATGAACTAGACTCTTTTTGTTATAAAATCTGGTCTTCCCTGAGTTGGATGTATCAATAAAAACTGTCAATGCCCGAGAAATTGATTTAGCACAAACAATTTTAGGGAAAACAAAAGTAGTCATAAAAGCAAACTGTAAAACTTTATTAGCAGGGTAATGACTATTTGGCCAGAAAAATCTGCCAATTTTTGGAATTTTGCCAAAGCCAATCTTGTTGCCCAGAAGTAATAAAAGGAATTACAATAAGAGAAGGATCCAGTCTTAAGAGGCACTGCACTTGATATCAAGCTTTTGTAATTAACTGGGCAACTTAATGTTAACAAAAACATCGTTCTCTGCCTGCTGACCTTGATTCACCTCAGATTAATTCTTGAACATATTGTAAGGGCAATGATTTATCACCTGTAGTTGAGCTTATCAATACAATCTGTAGAACGGGAGAGAGTGCAAAGGGTGCAGAAGGCTTCAGAGTCTGACACCATGTAAAGTCTGTTTTAAATCTGTTGTCTTGGTAGAAGGTGGTAATCTGATTTCTCTTGGGTAGGATTTAAATTCTTTAATGACCATAAAGTTGAAGTTGACATGGAATTTTATCTGAACCCTCATTAATATAGCAACATTGTAGCTACTCTCCTACTTTTTCTTGGGTATCTCAATTGAAAGTACCCTCCTGGAAACCAAGGAAAATTTTTATCAACGAATTCTAAAAATATAACAAGCTGTTTACTTTTTTTTTTTTTTGGTGATTCTGGGACAAGCTGTTTACTTTCAAAACTGCATTCTCAATCTTTAAGCATCACTTTAAGTGTCTGCCCATAAAGGTTTCTCTTTTTTAAAAAAATTATTTGTTCTAATAAGTTCTACATGACAGCAGAATGCACTTCAATTTATAGTACACAAATGGAGCACAATTTTTCATTTCTCTGGTTGTACATGAAGTAGAGTCACACCATTCGTGCAAGAAAGGAGGGAACACTTTTAAACACATTCTAGGAAGCTAATATGACCCTGATACCCAAACCAGACAAAGACACCTCAAGGAAAGAAAACTTCATACCAACATCCCTGATGAACATACATGCAAAAATTCTCAATAAAATTCTGGCAAATTCCATACAAAACATATCAAAAAGATAGTGTACCACAATCCAGTGTCATCTCTTTGGGAGCAACTCCATCCAGAGATTTGGGCAGACAAATTGCTCATCACCTACTGTGTCCAGCAATCCTATGCCCCATCATTTTTTCTTGGATATCATCCGTCCCTCCTCACATCTGCTCTTCATACCTCCTTTCCTAGTTTTGCTCATTCCTGGCCAAAATTTTACTCAAATATACTCCTTAAATGGCTTTTAAACTTGTCATTCCTCTCTATCATTACCAGTGTCTCTCCTCATACCTAGTCATACCTGGAGCAGAGAAGAGTCCCTTCCCTGGTCTGATTGCCTTAGGTTCCTCTTATCCAAATTTATTCTACATAGTGTTCTCAGAGTCTAAAAGTGTCACCTCTGCATTCCTCTCTGTAGTAATTAAAAACAAACACAACAAAACAAACAAAAAGAGGCTATGCTCTTTTGTGGATTCCTCTGAACTTCAAGTTCTCCCCAGGCATCTAGGATGATTCAAGGAATGGACACATGACTTTCAATCGTATTTCCAGTTTCAAATGTGTATTAATATATTTTCATTGCTATAACAAAATGACTATGGCTGGATAAAGAAAGGAGATTTATTAGGCTCACAGTTCCAGAGGGTGTATGTCTAAAACTTGATGGCTCATTTTCTTGGCTCTGGAGGACTAGAGCCTACTGTCTATGGATTGAGACCTCTGAAACTGTGAGCCCTCAAATAAACAATTGTGCTTGTCAAGACTTCAGTCACAGCAGCAAAAAAGCTGACTTAAGACACCCAGAGAAGTGGCTCTCCTTAGTCTTCAAATTATTTATTAGCATTCCTGCCATGAAAAGCCTCAGACTGCCATGCCTATGATGTAGGCCCACTTTTCTTGGAGCAATGTTGTACTCAGCTTTCTCCACTTTCATTTAGCAGTTCCATTAGAGCAAGGGATTTCAGGAGTCCAGTATATTCCCAGCTGGTTCCAACTGCTGTCCTCTCTGTGGCTATGGAAGGCTTATTCCAATTCAGATATTCTGCCAGACGTTTCCCCCAGGAGTGTGGGCCTTCCAACCCTTGGTCACGCTGCCTACAAGAGAAGTGTCTCATTTTCCAAATCCACGTTACATTCTAAATACATGTAATCCAAGCTTTTTTCCCTCAGACATTCTCAAAGATTCCTTGAAGAACCAGCTTCAGCAACTTCATACCAGGCTGCATCTGCCCACCCACACCATTCCTGGGGTCCCACCTCCAACAAGTTCATTATGACAAGAATTGTTTCTGTGACTCATTGGAAAAATCACCGTACATGTTCAGGAAGACGGGGCCAATCTCCCAGACCATGTCAAGTCTGGTAAATGGGAAAGATATTCATCCTTTCGACACGTAGGGAGTGTATTCATTACATTTATCTCTGGCTTTTTCCTACCATGAAGGAATTTTCTGTCAATATCATAGAAGTTTGGTTGAGATTTTCAATATTTCTTATCCAGAATTTCTATGAATTTCCTCCAAACACACTGAGTTACCAGGTCAAATTTTTATGTTGTCCTAAAGCCTCACAGCAAGAACTTGTTACAGTAAATTCAGGGAAGCTAGGCTGGCATATAATAGGCATTTAGGGATAATTTTTCACATTGTAAACTGGCAAATATTCAAAGGACACACTTCAGGTTTCCTATGGAAACCTGAGATAAAAATGAATGTGTGTATGAAGATAAACATAAATACTTGCCCAATTCTATTCAAGTAGAGCAGCTTAGCCTTAAAAAAAGAATGTTTGAGGACTCAACATGCAGCATGTATTATGCCCAGTAGTCTGGTGGCATATGTGATACTGTGTATGTCCCCAGATGGGAAGTGTTGCTTCTGGCAGAACGTTTCACTTCTCTCACCTCCACCAAGGTCATACACTCCACATCTGAAAAGCAGTCCTCAATCATATAAATTCTTCCTCCCAAGACATGCCAGGCAGGAATGGTCTCAATCTGCCTTGGTAAACATTTTTAACCAGTTCCTGCACTCAAACTGTTGAGGAATTTCTTCAGAATTCCTCAGCTTTGCATAATAATTCCATTAGGACAAGGGACTTCCAGTGACCTTTGCCTTCCCAGCTGAGTTCAATTAAACATCTTCTACTCTGGTTAGAGAAGGCTTACACCAATTTATATAGGATTGGTTCGAAGACGCCCTTGGGTGTAGATAGCCTCTATCTTTGGGCCATTGTATTTGTGATTCAGGTATACTACATTGTTCCAAATCAATCTTCTTTCCAACTTGTTTCCACTTTTCAACGAGGCATTCACAGAAATCCTTGGAGGTAAAATGCAATTTCTGTATTTATCTATATAAATTCCATACCCATCGAGTCTGCTCACTACAACTGTCTTGGACTCCAATCTCCAAAATCACATTATGTTTTCAAGAATGGTTTCTATATTTCTAAAAAGAAAAAAAAAAAAACCACCAGCAATGGAACTACCACATTATCCAGCTATCCCACTCTTTGGTATTTTCCTAAATGATCTAAAATCAATATATTATAGTAAATGATAGAGCTGCCTTAATGTTTATAGCAACACCGTTCACAATAGTCAAATTACAGAATCAACCCAGGAGTCCATCAATAGATGAATAGATTAAAAAATTGTGATGTATATGCACACACATATACACCCAATGGATATTGAAATCTCAACCAAACTTCTATGATGTTGATACAGAAAATTCCTTCATTGTAGGAAAAAGCCAGAGGAGATGAATGTAATGAATACACTCCCTACCCAAGGTTTTATGATATAACAATCACCAGTCTCCAATAGATCTACTCAGCTATAAAAAAGAATGAAATTATATGGCTGTGGTTGGGGCTCTGACTAAGCTAAGTTTCCATTTCCAAGTGGAAGACTTACTCCCTCCAGCTCCACCACCCATTCCCCCCTAGTGACACAATGGAGTGGGTCACCCTGCCTGCTCTCCACCCACCAATAGCAGGGTCCCACTAGGAGCCGGCCTTCCAAATAGCAGGACACCACGAGAGAGCATTGCCCTTTTTTAATTTTCAGGCCCAACCAGATCATGCCTCCTCCTTTTAATGAACCTACTTAACCTGGTGCTGATGGGCACATGGCTGCTCTCCCCACTTGGGCGGGTGGGCAGCCATCCTCACTTCCAAAAATCTCTTGGTTGAACCTCTTTAGTGTGAAAAATCAAATACGTGAAGCTTACAGGACACTAAATGTACAAAATTACAACAGATCCACACCAAGGGACATTATAATGAAAATGCCTAGCATACAGAATAAGGATAGAATTTTAAAAGCCACAAGAGAAAAGTTTCAGATTACATATGGATGAAACAAATTCAGATCTCAGCAGATTTTTCAACCCAGATCATCAAAGCTAGGAAATCCTGGAACACATAATCCAAGCTCTGAAAGAAAATGGATGCCAACCAAGGATCTTATATTCATCTAAATTAGGCTTCAGATTTAATGACAAAATAAAAATCTTCCATGATAAACAAAAATTAAAAGAATTTATAATAGGAAACTTGTATTAGAGAGCATTCTCAGAAACATATTCCATGTAGAGGAAATGAAAGACAACAATGAAAATCAGCAAAGGGAGGAAGTACACACAAGGGAAAGTCAAAGGAGAAACAAAATCAAGTTCAAAAACAACTAAACCAAACTAGCTGGGAATACACATCATATTTCAATAATAACCCTGAATGTTAATGTGCAAAGTTAGGAGGTTTGTGTGGCTCTCAAAAAGTCCATTGTTTAAATTACTGTTATGTGGACAGGTTCAAGCACAGTGGAGCTTGGTTAAACATTGTGATTGTCTAGCAAGAGAATTTCTTTATTCCCAGGAGCTGTGTGCTTGAGATCAAAGTCAAGGCTGATAAAACTCTAGCACAGAGCCTGCTTATGGAGGGCAGTACTACAGCAGCTAGGTATCCTGTGACTTTTCACAGAAACTTTCACGGCAGCTAAGCTTCCTGTTTTTGTATAGAAACTTTCCCAGTCGCCATGCATGTCACAGTCATGAAGTCATCAGAGACCCCAATCTCAAACACAGAATACTTACAGAAAAGGAAATGTTTCTGGATGACTGTGTGGCCTCTCATTCAGTGAGGAGGTCCACAGAACAGGATAGAGGACAGTGTAGCGGAGGAGTCACTAATCAAGACCTCCAGAGAGCAAGCAGGAAGCAGGTCTGATTTTACAGTAGCTAATTAGATTACAGGAAGCCACCAATGCAATGTCTGCTAACTGTCCTTGCAGTGACCCATCGAGGAGTGGGCCATGGAGCAAGCACAGGGACTGCAACACATGGCCTCATGCCCAGTGCTGTGCCTATGAGGTAAGTGGCCTGCTGCTCACATGCCTGGCATGAGGGGAGTGGCTTGCTACTCAGACACCCTTAACCTATGCCATGTATGCAGTACTCCATGCACTTGTCCCCACAGATGGCAAATTATTTTGGATGGTAAGGTAATATCCTTGTGCTAAAGTCCAAAACGGAAAAAATGATAAAACCAAGGACATAAAGAAATTGTAGTATGTCTAAGTAAGTTGCAGAAGGTTTCTGCAACGTAAATCTCAGAGAGCTTGAGTATGTGATTAAGTTGACATAATTAGCCTGAAGTTATTTCATGTTTTTGTTAAAGTCAAATTTTAAGGTACCAATATAAATCATACTCTAATTCTCTCTGTTTGAAGTAACAAGAGTTTCTTCAAACATTGATCTGTTTGAATTTATCAAGATAATTTTTTTGTGTCTGTTAGGTTTTATCACTTAAACTAAGTCTTAAAGGAATTATGGTCCAAACCTGTTTTAAAGTCGTTTAAATGATTAGTTCATAAGTGATTAAATAAACAACCAATTTTAGATTGTTGCAATATGATTCACACCCTGAATATATGTGAGTAGAAATATATACCTCTGAGAGCTAAATATGTTTGTCTGGGATTTATCTGAGGGTTACATAAAAGTTTGAAAATGGAAGATGTGTAGGTTTAATACAGGTAAGGTAACCAATAAGTGTTCTCTTTTATACATCATATTTGACACAAAAGGGCTACATCAACATTTAAAAACCTGGGTTATACCCATTTTCTTTGACTAAGGCCTTTTCTGATCTTTAATGCTATTTCCTAAATTCTACTATAAGAGATTTAAGGCTATCCTTTGATTTTTCCTAGCAACCTATGCAGACCTATGATTATAGTTACTGTACACGGTGGATTCTAAATTTTATTTTCAAAGTTAATATAAGAACATCTGTGCAATTGTGGTGCACAAAAATTTAAAGGGCTCAAATACAACCATTATATCAGGTGACAAGGAAAGAATATAAGAATGGGGAGAAGAAGAAACAAAGCTTTTGAGGAGGCTAAGGCTTTTATCCAAAGAGCACCAACATGAGGGACAGGCCAGTGGAAATACTAGTCCCAGGATAATTATGCTCACTAGAGTTTTGACAAAAACAAGAAGGGCAGAGCGTGCCATTAGGATTTTAGTCTCCAATCTTACCTGTTCAGGTGTTCAGGATACTCTTTGAATAGCTACTACTGGCTGTTTGTTGGGCCTTGGTAGAAATTGAACAACTGATCATTAATCATGAGGTTCTTTGAGACCAAATCTTCCTCTTATAACATGGGTAATGAGCACTCCATGGACGCTGAGCTCACAAAAAATTCCTGGAAGAAGCAGGGTTTGCTACCAGTTCTGCCTTTGTCACTGCTCTCACCTCACTTGGCAGCCCTGCAGATCAGCATCTCAACCTGGGCCTGCCATACAGACCACAGCACAGCACAAGAGGCCTGGCACATAAAATTTTACCACTGTGAGCTCTGCATCCATGGATTCAGTGACCACTGGTTGGATACACTGGGGGAAGAGCTTGCCTGATCCAAATGAGCAGACTTCTTTCCTGTCACGATTTCCCATGTGATTCTGTGTAGCAACCATCCACATAGCATTTACGTTGCATTAGGTGATATCCTGCTGAGGGCCATTACCAAGTAGGAATGACGCATCGAAATTTCCTTGCCAGCGTACCCCATGTTAAATGACTTGCCTTGGAATTTCGCTGTTGACATTGCATGTAAGGTGACCTTGCTCAAGGAAGGCGGATCCGGGTTTAGAGCTGATCAGGTTTGAGGAAGTATCCCGGTCCTTGGGTTTAGGGCGTTCCCAGTTTAAGACCTTGGGTTTTAGGGAAGTTCGATGTTGAGGATTATTGCTGCTGGAAATAGGGCGTTCCTGCTACCTGAGCTCCCTTGGAGTTGTGAGATTCAGAGAGGATTTTGGGAAAAAAGCCTCGTGGAGTAGGTGAATTGGGCGGCAGCAGAACTGGGATTTCCCCAGAACGTGTGTGGAGGCCGGTGTGAGTTCGGGAATAAAGATTTGCTGTTTGAATCTACAAAGCTGTGGTGGCTCGTGATTCTGTGCCCAGCCAAGACTGTGGCAATATCCGTCATGGAGAGATCATTTAAAGGGTACAGAAAGAACATGTGTATGTTCTATTTGAGTATCAGAGGGAGGTCCTGTTGATAGGAGATAGACATCACTGGTGGGAACACGAGGTTAAGGGAATAATTCAATACACTGGTCCCACTGTGCTGACCCCCACATGAAGTCTTTTCTAGGAAGCAATTTACCTGAGTCCCTGCCTGGTCTAAGTGGAGGGACTATGTCACATTCCTCAGCAAGCTACCTGTTATTGGCAAGAAAAATGCAGGCCTGAAATAACATCAGTAAGAGGAACCCAAGTTACCCTGAAGAGGAGACTTGTGACCCTTTCAAAGGCCAGATCTCAAAATTCCAGGGGTTAAGGATGATTCCTCCTAACCATAAAATATGTAAGAATCTGTGGTTAAGAATCCAATGAGAACCAGTCAGAATGGGCCAAAGTGAGCTAGAGTTGTCATGTCAGTGGGGACTTGACAGTCTGGTGTCATGCAGCTGTTAGTTAAAAGTCAAGAGGTAGACCTGGGCAGGACTCTTTGGAAACTTCTCAGGGATCTCCAGTCATACTGGAGGGCAGGAGAGGCACACTGTCTCTCTCCATTCTGGGAGAACCCACCCTCTCCCTTAAGAGTGTCCCCTTTCCCTTCTCCTATCCCTTCAATAAAATTATGCCTATTACTCTGAATGAAATCTCTGAACTCTTTCTGACTTGAAAGCAAGAATCCAGGTTTGATGGGGGGTCTTCATGCTGCCAGAGTTTCCCAGAAGGCACAGCCCTGCAGCAGTGAAGATTGACAGGTTCTCATGATCGGCTGCAGCTCCACTGCCAAGCTCTCTGAGGCCTCGGTCTCAGCCCTTTCAGGAAAAGCCAAAGGGGAAAGTGTAAGACAGAGCCAAACCCCAGGACTGTCCTCCCCTCTCACACACTAGCCGGAAGGTCCCCCAGGAGATGAAGTTGGGCCCTGTTCCTGAGCAGCAAAGGCCCTTGGTCCCTGCTGCAGCAGCCCATGGTCAATGAGGCCAGGCTGCTCATCACCCACAGTCCCCAGGCCATGTGTTAGATGTCTCCACAAGACAGACATACGTTTCCAACACTTTTACACAAAGATTTGCACATGAGGCGTTTCATGCTAGAGATTCACCTACACAGATGGGACGCCTCTGTGCCGTACAACCCGCAGGATTCCATAAGAGGACCATTTCCAGGGGCTGGGGATGTGGTCAAGCGGTAGCGAGCTCGTCTGCCATGCATGTGGCCCGGGTTCGATCCTCAGCACCACATAAAACAAAGACATTGTGTCCGCTGAGAACTAAAAAATAAATATTAAAATTCTCTCTCTCTCTCTCAAAAAGAAAAAAAAAGTCTTAAAAAAAAAGAGGACCATTTCCAGCCTGTAGTGTCCAGCACGTGGGGGCTCTGGCAGCCGCTGGGTCCAATAAGACCACTGTGCAGTTGAGTCAATCAGAGTGAGCAGTGCTCTGAGCTACTCCCTCCCATCCTGCTCAGCCTAAAGAAACCACTAGTACATGTGGCCAATCAGAACTGACTGTGACTCTGACACCTGTGACAGGAATCCACAACAAAGTTCTGTTCACTCAAGAAATATGTGGTTCTTAATGTGCATTGTAGATGCAGTGAAAAATGATTTGCCCGAAACTAGACAGAAATTGTTGGTTACAAGTATTTGCCTACTGACAGAAATGGATGTATAATACAGGAAAAAAAGCAAGCACTTTCAGAGTTGATTTACCCATTGGACACAATAGGCAGAGTGCCTACATCGCATGGACATGTTTTATTTTGAAATTCAAAATAAATAAAGTCTGTCCTGGATTATATTCATCTTCATACCAGCCCAGTAGCAAAATGTAACTTTTAATTTTCTTTGCATAGCAAGGGCCTCAGGAAGGCAAAAGCAAGTCTCTGGAAAGCCGTGCTCCAACCCAGAATTAGGTACTTCTCAAAGCTTGTATGGATTTAAACTTTCCCCCCACATTTTTATTAGTGCATTATAGTTGCACATAATGCTGGGATTTGTTGTTGCATATTTGTACATGCACACAAGAAAGCAACATAATTTAGCCAACATCACTCCCTCCCACTTCCCCCTTCCTCCCTCCCCACTTAATCCCACTCCTTTGTCCCTTTCCTCTACTGATTGCCCTTTGATTTTTACCTCCCCCAGCTTTGTTTTCCTTTTTCCTCTCTAGCTTCCTTAGAGAGACACATAACCCTTAACCTTCTGAGTCTGACTTATTTCACTTAACATCATGGTCTCTAGTTCCATCTGTTTTCCTGCAAATGATAACAATTTCATTTTTCTTTGTGGCTGAATAAAACTCCATTGTGTATCTTTACCACATTTTCTTTATCCATTCATCCATTGATGATAAATACATAGTTTAGCAATTGTGAATTGTGCTGCTATAAACATGGGTACACATGAACACTTGTAGTATGATGACTTTCATTCTTCATGATAAATACTGAGGAGTGGTCTAGCTGGGTCGTATGGTGGTTCCACGCCTAGTCTTTTGAAGAGCCTCATGCTGATTTCCATAGTGGTTGTACTAATTTACAGTCCCACCAACAGTGTGAAAGTGTTTTTTTTTCTCCGCATCCTCTCCAACACCTATGGTTATTTGTATTCTTGATGGCTGCCATTCTGACTGATATGAGATGAAATCTCAGTGATGTTTTAATTTGCATTTTCCTAATTAGTAATGATGTTGAACATTTTTTGATATTATGTTGACCATTTATATTTATTGTTTTGAGAAGTGTCTGTTTAGTTCATTTGCCAATTATTAAATGGGTTATTGGAATTTTTTGGAGATTTAATCTTCTGCTGACCCTTGTGACCATTCTCTTGTCCCTCCATTACTACAAAAGAAAGGGAATTGAGAAAAACAATAGGTCAGGCAGTACTCTTGGTTTCAAGTGACAAAATCAACGCAAACTAACAGAGACAAAGGTGGAGGATGTTTTCTTTTATAAGTGAAAACTCTGGGGGTAGTTCTGAGGGTAGGCCCAGCTGGTTTCTGTGACCCATTGTCTTACCTCTCCATTTTCATGTTTAGCCTTCCCCTGGCCACAAGAAGGCACTAAGATTTCGATGCTCACTTCCTACAGTCATTTGTGTGGGCCTCTAGAACAGTCTGTCTGGACCAGCCCAAGCCAACTTGGCAGGCTAAGTGCCTCCTTGTTCAGGGAGTTTCCAAGCTGTGACTTCTTCTTCTTCTTCTTGTTTTTTAAATATTTATTTTTTAGTATTTGGTGGGCACAACATCTTTGTTTTTTTTGTATGTGGTGCTGAGGATTGAACCCGGGCTGCACGCATGCCAGGCAAGCGCGCTACTGCTTGAGCCACATCCCCAGCCCCCAAGCTGTGACTTCTTAGGCCCAGTCACCTGCCCACTCACCCAACATGGCGTGAAATGCAGAGGAGAGATCCCAGGAAGAATCAGGAGCTACTCCTGGAAGAAGAGAAAACAGACACTGGAGACAGATAACACCCTCTGGGCAGACTCCCCTCTGATCTGCAGGGGAACAGCTGGCTACACCACAGAGTTGGGAAGTCCCTGTCTATGTCAGCTCATGGCACTGTCCAAGCACCCAGGGACCAGGACATCCCCACTTCATAGATGAGGAAACCAGGGCTCAGAAGGAGCTCAATAAACTTCCTGCCCAAGGCCATTGGCCTTGAAAGTGGTAGAGCCAGAAAATGAAGCCAAATCCAGTCTCAAAGTGTGTTTTGAACCAATCTTGGCCTCCCAGCTCACTGCTAGTTTCCCTCAGATCCACAAAGATTATTAGACCTAGAGGGGAAAGAGGGGAAGCAGGAAGGATGACAACTACCTGATAGTCCCTTCAGAGGCCTTGTATTGGTCAGTTTGTTGGGAGGCTTCCTGCCTAATCACATCTTCTAGAAGTTTCCACACATATTTTTTTGCATATCATCTTTGAAATTTTGCTACTTGAATTACTTTTTGTTTGCTTATTTTTCTTAAGTCACCTTGCCTGTTATGCTTACAAAAATGTATTTAGAACCTCTACTGTTTTGGCAATTGTCAATCAAACTGTGTACCACTTGCCTCAACTAAAAATTAACTTCAAAATTTCATAAAACTACTAGAGCAGTTATTGGAAGTTAGAGCACACCATTCAAAATAATCTCACATCTGAGGCAGGGTGCTCAGACTCAGTATGGGGAATTAGAGCTACCAGGTCACACTAGAACCCAAATGACCCCTCTGCTCCTCTGCCACATGCGGTTTTCCAGGCATGCCTGCAATCTCCCTTGCACTCTGAGAGCAAGGTGAGGGAGGTCCCAGCTCCTCTAAACCAGGAGACCAGGATGTTCTACCCCAAATGTGGCCAAGTGCACACATCCCATCACCAGACTCGGTCCTGGCCACTGAATCCTTAGTTTCCCAACACATACCCTTGCAGACATATGACCTTATTCGGGGCTGTGGTCCCTTCCAACACCTTCTTGCCTGATCACTGAGTCATGTCATAACTCCCTCTTCGTGATTATTTCTGGGTAAGTGCTCTGGAAAGAAGAAAACAATTTTGCACAATGTCCCCAGAAAGCCAGGCTGTACTAGGCTGAGCACAGTCACTTCTTTGCCCACTGTCCTTCTGTCCAGTTGCTGTTCCAATTTCCATGGAAAGACATAGGAGCCACCAACTCCAAAGGCAATAGGGCCTTTGAGAGCATGTGGAAGAAGCCCCTCACTGTACAGAGAGGGAAACCAGCCATGGAGGGCCCTGTCTCCCACCTTGCACAACCAGCTGGGGCACAGCTGAAGTGGATCAGTGTCCCCTGACTCTTCTATTCAACTGAGACTGTTTCCATCCCAAACTACATTGAGCTTCTAGCTCCAAGGACAGAGAGTGCAAACCTCTCACTCTAGAATGATCTAGTCTCTGTGGTATGGCCATGCAGTCACAATGACATTCTCTCACCTGGTAAATGAACCACATTACCTGCTAAACTCTGATAATCCTATAGAAGTGGACATTAGAGGCTTGGGTCACCTCAAAAGACCACAAGAGCCCCATCCTGTGGGAGACCATCCTTGCACGAGACTGAGTTTCCTCCCCTGCTGGGTGTGAGGCACTCAGTCACTTTTATTGTGGTAGAGCTTTCCCCACCCTTCTTGGGTTCCAGAGCTCAAACATAGGGAGGCGTGTCTCACCACTGCCCCAAAGATCCAATCATCAAACTTGACCTTGCCACACTGCCTCCCTTGATCTTCATTGGATGGGATTTTCCCCATAATTCTTTGTTCTCCAATAAAAGCCCTCTCCCTAGTGTGCTCGCTCTCTCTCCCTAGCCTCTTCAGTAAAATCTCACTGCCCCCCTGGGGAGCTTGAGACTGGGGGTTTGAGGAGCCATCCTGAAGCTGGTTTAAAGGTAAAATGGTGTCTGTGTCTTTAATTTAAACTCCCTGAGAATTTCCCCGCATGACAGAACCTTTCACACCATCTGCACTGGCCTCGGACTAAACCATCCCACCCCACCCTCATCCTGAAGACTCTTAAGACTTTCCACCCTGTGGATGGGGAAGGCTTCATGTGACTGTTTAAGCCAGATGCTGCACACAGACTAAATTTCACCTCTCCCAGAAAGCAATGTGGAGTCACTGAGTCTTCCAGGAGCCAGGCTGTGGCCTGGGCTCTTTTCTCTCACAGTGGGCCACTCTGCTTCCTGCTGCTCAGCCCTATTCTACAATTGAGATTCAGTCATGGCCATTGCTGGTTCCTCTCCCAGTGCTAATGGGGGATGGACAGGAGGGGGCGCTGATTCCCACCTCCTTCACTCAGCACAACTACCCCAGGAAGAGAGCTGAGTAGGGGCAAAAGACACAAAGAGGCGAAAGGGACAAAGACCATTCAAGGGCAGAGCTTGTGCCAAGGAGACAGGATCCAAGGAAGTCTGGTCTTGTGGGAAATGGATGGGAGAGAACAGAAATCCTTCCCCATCCAAAAATACTTCCTCTACCCTCACTCTGGTTTTACTATTTTGGGTAAGATCTTTACATTTTACAGATTATTTTTATACCGGCTAAAAACTAGAAGGAACCTCAATATTCAAGAGGAGAAATATGGATGGATTCAACCATCTGCTCTTATGTTCAGACACAAGAACAATGGTTGAAAAATATGGGTGGTTCAGTAACTCAGAAAATGCTCAAATGTTAAAAAAAAATAAGTAAATTGTATGCATGATGAAATTACTACTGTACTCTCTGAGGCTGCACTTCTTGAGCTAAAGGTCTCGAAGCATATACAACTATAGTGGTACTAGTGAACTTCTGGGGTGGTGTGTAAAAATATAGAAATATATGACCTATATATGCCCCTGTCCCCACTCAGAGCCTCAGAGCTGCCTGGGACACCCAGCTCTGCCCTTCAGGCCCCGCACAGCCATCACTGGGAACTCAGGCTAGGAAGCTCATCCTGGTGTGTTGTTCAGCATGTCCTGCCTTTTGGGAGTTGCCACACCAAGACTGACACTCCATTGTCAGAGCCCAAGTCATCTTGAGTTTTTTCCCCTAAATATTCAGGCTTGGACATTCCTATGGGGCTGAATGTGTCAATGTTGCCTGGACGTTGAGCCCTGACCCTGGTCTCAGGAAGTTTACCACCCAGGGTGAATATTCACAAGTGAACCCTTGGCTTCTGGCTGCTCCTCTGGCAGGGGAATTCAAGGTCACCAGACCATGCCACAAGTGACTCCCACAGTTCTCTGAGTCGCTTTCTCCCTGCTGCCCAACCCCTCAGCAGGACCCCAGCAGGGAGTTCCTTCATCAGCACTGTTTAAGGCCAATGTGACAGGCTGCTTGTTAACATGAGGGTAAAACTAGAGCCTGGTCCCCTACTGCCTTTTCTTCTTCTTGAGGCTGCTACTTGTACTGGCCAGAAAATCCTAGGAGAGAGCAGGCCATGTCTGCCATGCCAAGAGTCTGTGCCAGCCTTCAGCACAGCACCTGGCCCAAGGTCCCTGGAAAGAATGGCTGCATTAATTGAACCTCAATAAGCCAAGAGTGCACTGACCTCAGGTTGTGACTCCCACAGTCACATGGCACGCCAGGGCTGGGAGGACATTGGGCACATTTGTTACCAGTCTGAGGCTGGCTTAGCTGGGGAAATGGCCTTAGCTACGGAAGTGCCCCCACCCCTCACCAAGACCAGTTCTGTTTGCATTAAGACAGGCAGGGGTGGTCAGTTCTGATGCTGTGTTTTCTCTTGTAAAGTGCAGAGTGTCCAGCTGCAATTAAGGATGCACGCTGGGCAGGGCCTCTGAGGTTTTTTAGAAAGGCAGGTGTGCACCCACTGCCTGGGATCCCTGTGACTGGCGGAAACCAGAGAGAGCACTCAGGTTGGCCTCGGTTTGTGCAAGGCTGCCATCATGTAGACGTTCCAGGCATTTCTCTCCAAAAGTGGCTCAGCACTGAGCCAGGAAGCCCAGGTCCAGCTGGGTTTTACATTGGTACAGAGCGGGTTTTACTCTTCTATAATGATGGTGGTTTTCTGCCTCCATTTAGAACACAGACTCAAGATATGGATTAAACTCGGAGTTTAATCAGGTTCTTGTTGCCAACCAGGTCTGAGTCTTCTCCAGGGCACCTGCCAGGCCTGCTGTTAGCCTCCACTGAGGTGGGCAGCATCACACTGGCAGCTTTCCAAGGGGCAGAAAGCCCATTTCTGTTTGTACCATTTTGCATAGAGAAGCAGATGACAAGTCAACATCCCAAAGGACACTTTAGAGAGGTCTTAGTACAGGAAGAGGTCCAGGTCATTGCACTTGGAGGAAGCGACCTCAATTTTTTAGTGTTATGACCCAATAGAACGTAGAACTCTGGTGACCAGGCACATGCATTCTGGAGACAGTCCCCTATTTACCTCACGTGAAGGGAGATGTGCAACAGAGCAAGATGTTTTATTGATGGGTTCAAACCTTCCAAGGTTCTAGGCCCAAAAAGTTTAGAGTGGGAGCATTTTCACATGTTGACTCAGCCCTGACCCATCACCCTTGTGGCCGCTTATCAGGAGGCACCCCCAGGTAAAAGAGCAGCCCAGAGAAGACCAATCCAAGCCAGTCCTGTGATCACCCCTGGGAAGTCCTTTAGCCTTCCCCCCCACGCTCTAGTGGAAGAGACTTCAGGGGACCTATAACGACGGGATATGTTGAAACCGGCAGAATGTTCATGTTTGCACCACTGGACATGCCTGGTAGGGTGAATATTAAGTATTAAATCCTAGTTTTGCTACTCAAATGTTTATCCAGAGACCTTATTCTGATCTAGCATCACCACTGGATGGAGGCCTATGTACATATTCACATTTACCTGATCTGGGTATAAAGATTTTCAATGAAAAGCATCCCCTGTGGAGTCAGCCAGGATGGTCAGTGTTAATTTTTGGCCTACATGTAAGACAATCTCTTTTCGAGTTCCATGCAGCTCCTGGTTAATTCTGTCTCCTTGGGGAAAGAGGAAGTTCACCACATCATGAACAATGATATCTCTGGTCTGAGGTTAGATGAGCCTACTGGGGAAGGGTCTCCATGGCAGGAACGGGAGATTTCTAGGATAGGCCAGGACAAATGGCCAAGTATGGGGACTCCCCTAGTCTCTGTCTGAGGA
Source organism: Spermophilus citellus (assembly GCF_964194105.1). NCBI lineage: Eukaryota > Metazoa > Chordata > Mammalia > Rodentia > Sciuridae > Spermophilus > Spermophilus citellus. The sequence continues at coordinate 14,204,913 of NC_138198.1, read as the reverse complement.
CTTGACCACTTGAGTGACCTGCATTCCCATTGCCCAAGAAATCTAGACTGCATTCCTCCCTCTGGCAACTGAATAGGTGTAAATCTCCAGATTGCACACTTGTAGAAATAACAGAGAAAACATTTTCAATGTTTACTGGACCCTGAATGTTCCTTTCCTGTGGCTACTGTTTTCGTTTTAGCTACCTGCCCCAGGTAGTCCGTGTGCCAGTCATCTCCACTTTACTTACACTCCTTTACAAGACTTAAAAACTCACACCTTTGTCAGGAAAGTGTTGGGACAAAGAGGAGTGAGGGTTGCACAAACAATTGAGGTAAAAGTACTCTCTGAGTTTTTCAGGACTGTGCCACACCACAAAACAAATCTCTAAAGCCCCATCAGGCCAGCAGCTGTGTCCTCACCTGCTTTCATAATGTTCTAGTGAGAAATGTCATTTCTTGCAGCAGTTCAGGCTTTCAGTGCTGGTGGAATGTGGCGTGATTCAATTGCATCTTCATTCAGACACGCTGCAGGGACAGAGTATGTGTGTCCTAGTGGGCTGCCTCAGTGCCATATGGCATCAAAAGACAATACCACAGATGGGGGTTTAGGACAGAAGTTTATTTGTCCTAATTCCCAAGGCTACATATCAGGGTGCTGGCTGGAAGGATTTCCTTTGAGGCCCACTGTTTGACATCGAGATTGCCATCTTCTATGTTTGCATGATATTTCCCTGAGCTCTCTTCATCCTTATTGCCATTTCCTATAAGGGGAAAATGTTAATTGGATTAGACCTCACCCCAACTAACTGAATTAACACTGATCATGTCTTCATGAGCCATATATTCAAATAGAGTCACAGTTTGAGGCACTGGTACTTAGAACATCCACATATGAGATTTGGGGAGAGGACACAATTCAGCTGATGACCTAAAACAGTCTCCTGCTGAAGACAGGCTCCCAGGAAAGGCAATACTGAGTGAAGAAATATGCACAGAGAACAATTTAATAGCCACAGTCAGATTACATCACAAAGAGCTGCAGAAGTTACATTGCCACCAGAAATCTCTGACTGTAGCTGCTTCTCTGCAGCCAGGATTCCCTGGGTGTTGGCATTTAATTTTTTTTTTTTTGGTTTGGCTAATCTCCTGTCCATGTGGCAAATAAAATCACACTGCTCCATTCTTTTCCAATTTCCCAACTGACAAACTTGAGTCACTTTCAGTTCATTCTCAGCCATTTGGACTTTTTCTCCCCAGAGTTGTCCTCAGGTTCTGGGCCCCGTAATATGCTTTCTTGCACCCTGTAGTCTCCACGCATTTGCCTCTAGGAGGAACCTGGGCTGACAAAGCTTTGTTTCTGAAGACTTTCCATAACATAAAAGAAGAACAAAGAATTATATCTCTTAAGTCGAAGAGACCTCCTGGGATGTCTTCTCTAGACTCTCTCTTTAAAATAAGGAAGAAATAATATTTCTCCATACTCCATACAGAAACAAACCAGACATTGAGGAGCTCAGGGGAAATTTTATACAGTTCTGTCTGTGGGGAATTCTCAGTTCTGAAGCATGCTGCTGAGAAGCCATATGATGTCTAGAACCCTGTGTTTTCTCTTCCCTAAACTGGGGATGGTTTTTGAGGACTATGTTGATAATGGCTCCATGGAGACTCTTGATATAAGCAGATGCAGTGAGTCCACAGCTGACTAAACACCTTGAAGTTGCTTTGTAGGCACTGCTTGACCATCACCTGACAGCATATCAATTTTATTTCAGAAGCTTACATCCTTTTCATCATGGACACTCATGCTGTTCACATGCTCCAATACAACATGTTCAAGCTTCCTTGTCTTGAGCTCCAGATTCCAATTCTGTGCTGATTCATGGTTCTGCCAATCATTATATGTCCCCCTTTGACCTCCCTTCATGCTACACTCCCAATAAAGTAGTTTTTAGCTGCTTGCCTCTATAGTGCCTGTCCATCTGTGTTTTAAAAACACAGGACTTGGTGGTCTTTTACAGCCCTCCAGATCAGCCTGTTTTATAGTTGATAAACCCTGATTAACTGCACCACATTTTCAATGTCAACCTATATTTTGTTGTGTAATGGTGGGTTGAGATTAATTCTAGTTGATGTTTTCTCTAGGTGTAAACAGAACCAGATTCCCTGGATCCTTGAAAGGGAGTCCCAAGATTACTCAGATATTTGAGAGTGTTCTGTTTGTGTTATAATATGTAATACACTATACTATATTATACCTATATCTCACTGATTCTGTGTTTTTTGAATACTTGTCACTTTCCAAGTCTGAAGAAAATACAAAATGTTGCATGAACCTTGTAGCCTGGTGCTGTTTTGGCTTTGGAATGAGACTTGGCTCATCAGGAGTCCCAGCCTAATTCCTTGTTAGTTGTGGAACTTTGACCACAGAGGAAACAGATATCACAGCCTGGCCATTAGGTCTAAGGCCAAATTGCCAAATGAGAAGTTACATTTAATGTATTTAAACAATGGAGTCAAGGCTGCGGACAGATTGCATTTGTCCCTCACCTCCTGGTACCCAATTTTCTTTTGTTTGCTGTCTGATTTCTGCAATGGTAAAGAACCCCTGACCAGCATCAAGTGGACACTTCCTGGTTGGAGCTCCCTGCTCTCACTCAGGGCATTGTCTCTCCTGCTCTTTAGATCTGAGAAGAAATACTGGTAAGCAACTGTTTTCCTCAATGCTAGCATATAGAGGGTTAGACCAATCCCCTTACCTCCCTAATGGAGGGCACCCATGGCTCTCAAATCAGGAACGTGGCTGCTGTGAACTGAGATATGCTGGAGAGAGATTTGAGGGTGTTGTTCCAAATAACAATACTTCACTATTAGTATTTCTTTAATCACATTAAGGTAATATTCTGAAATATCGGGTTATGTTATTAAAATCAATTTCAACTGTTTCGTTTCTTTTATGATATAAATACTAGAAAAAGTCCTATGCCTTGCATATGGTTTTCATGGGATATCGTGCTTTAGGGGGTTGCTTCCCAGTTCAAAGTTTAATCTGTCTCCTCATAAGACTAGCGAGCAGAAAAGTTAAATGACATTTTACAGTAACTGTCATTATATTCTTTTCATTCATGGCAACATATACAATCCATAAGTTGAGATGACCTCATATGCAAGCTTAAGTGCAAATGTTCTGATGGTGGGGCTTGACCCCCACTTCTGGGAGGAAAATTTCCCTTAAAATCACTGCAGCCTGGAGCTCTGGGGTGTCCTTAACAGATCTCAAAGGAAAAAGAAAAAGAAAAAAAAAAAAAGAAAAAGAAAGCTGCAGCCTGTCATTCTGGCCTCATGCATGCCTGGATTGGTTGTCCTCTCTGTCACTCAGAAGGCAGGCTCACTGGGCTCAGACTCAGGGGGCGCGGTCTGCAGCCGTGTCCAATGAGGAGCGCGTAGTGTAGTGAGCGCTGTCCAATCCTGCTCACGGCCGGCGAGGAGGGGGCGGGCTCTGCAATCCAGCCGAGGCGCTTTTCCCGGACTCCGCCATTCCTGCCCTCAGGCTCGGGGCTCCGGTGGGCACTCTGGAGGCTCGTGCCGCTCTGCCTGCAGGTGCTGACGGTCCCTGGGAGCCGGCCAGGCTCGCGAGTGCCGGGAAATGGTGAGTGTGCGGGGGCGTCTGGAGCCTGCGGAGGGGGCCTGGGGAGGGAGACCCTGGGCGCCGCGGGGCCGCTGCGCGGGGAACGGAGCTGACCGCCCGGACTCAGGCAGCCCCCGGGGTCTGTGGGCCTGCGCCCCGCTCTGGGGCAGTGTCCGTGAGTCCCACTGGCCAGCGGGGCGGGGACGCTGCGCAGCCGGCCCGGTCCCGCAGGGCGTTCTCTGCTGCGGCCGCTGGCCTCTTCCCTGAGGGCGCGGTGATTGACAAGTTGGGTTAGGGTTGCTCTGCGAGAGCTGCGGTCTAGGGACCTGGCTTTCCCCTGGGCTAGCAGCTTCCTCTCCTGGTTCTTTTTGGTACTGGAGGCTGATCGCAGGGGTGCTTTACCACCGAGCTAGGTCCTGGTACTTTACCTTTATTTATTTGAGACAGGGACTAGCTAAGTAGCTGAGGTTGGCCGTGTTATGGTTCCATTTATAGAGATTTTTCTATTGTAATAAAGAATGTAATTCTTACATACATTTGGGTTCCTGTATGGACTTGTTTATGTTGTGATTCCTTGCTTTTTTTTTTTAGTATAATGTTTAATATACATGTGTGAGGTAATGTTAGCTACTTTTTTACTCTTGTAATTCAAGTTTCTTGGCTTAACACATTTAACTGTAGATGAGTTTTAGGACTTTTTCCTTTGCTTTCTTTTATTAAAAGTAAAGCATGCTCAGTAGATGCAGAAAAAGTGTTTTTCAAAATATAGCACCCCTTTATGTTCAAAACACTAGAAAAACTAGGGATAACAGGAACATATCTCAACATTGTAAATGCTGTCTATGCTAAGCCCCAGGCCAACTTCATTCCAAGTGGAGAAAAATTGAAAGCATCACCTCTAAAAATTGGAATAAGACAGGGATGCCCTCTTTCATCACTTCTATTTAACATAGCTCTTGAAACACTGGCCAGAGCAATTAGATAGACAAAAGAAATTAAAGGGATACAAATGTGAAAAGAAGAACTCAAATTAGCACTGTTTGCTAGTTTGACCATATGATTCTATACCTAGAAGACCCAAAAAAATTCCACCAGAAAACGTCTAGAACTAGTAAATGAATTCAGCAAAGTAGCAGGATACAAAAATCCACCCATAAATCAAAATCATTTCTGTATATCAGTGACAAATCCTCTGAAAAGGAAAGGAGGAAAACCACCCCATTTGCAATATCCTCAAAAAACCAAACAAAACAAAAAACCTAGGGAATCAACCTAACAAAAGAGGTAAAAGACCTCTACAACAAAAACTACAGAACACTAAAGAAAGAACTTAAAGAAGATTTTAGAAGATGGAAAGCTCTTCCTTGTTCCTGGATAGGCAGAGTTAATATTTTCAAAATGACCATACTATCAATAGCATTATACAGATTTAATGCAATTCCAATCAAAATCCCAATGACATTCCTCATAGAAATAGAAAAAGCAGTTCTGAAATTCATCTGGAAAAATAAAGAGACCCAGAATAGCTAAAGCAATCCTTAGCAAGAAGAATGAAGCAGGAGGCATCATCAGACCTAACTATACTACAGAGCAATAGTAACAAAAACAGCATGGTATTGGCACCAAAATAGACTTGTGGGCCAATGATACAGAATATAGAACACAGAGACTAACCCACATAATTACAGTTATCTTATACTAGACAAAGGTGCCAAAAATATACATTGGAGAAAACATAGCCTCTTCAACAAATGGTGCTGAGAAAACTGGAAATCCACATACAACGAAATGAAATTAAACCTCTATCTCTTACCAGGCACAAAACTCAAAGTGGACCAAGGACTTAGGAATTAAACCAGAGATCCTGAGCCTAATAGAAGAAAAAGTAGGCCCAAATCTCCATTATATCAGATTAGTCCCTAACTTCCTTAATAAGACTCTTATAGTGCAACAGTTAAAATCAAAAATCAATAAATGGGTTGGATTCAAACTAAAAGGCTTCTTCTTAGAAAAAGAAACAATCAGGTGAACAGAGAGCCTATAGCTTGGGAGCAAACTTTTACCACTTGCACATCAGATAGAGCACTAATCTCTAGGCTTTATAAAGAACTCAAAAAACGAAACACCCCAAAACCAAATAACCCAATCAATATGTGGGCCAGGGAAATGAACAGACACTTCTCAGAAGAGGATTTACAATCAATCAACAAATATATGAAAAACTTTTCATATCTCTAGCAATTAGAGAAATGCAAATCAAAACTACTCTAAGATTTTATCTCACTCCAGTCAGAATGGCAACTATTAAGAATACAAACAACAATAAATGTTGGCAAGGATTTGTGGGGAAAGGCACACTCATACATTGCTGGTGGGACTGGAAAATGGTGCGGCCAATATGGAAAGCAGTTTGGAGATTCCTTGGAAAACTGGGAATGGAGCCACCTTTTGACCCAGCTGTCCGACTCTTTGGTGTGTACCTGAAGGACATAAAAATAACGTGCTACAGGGACACAGCCACATCAATGTTTATTGTACCACAATTCACAATAGCTAAACTGTGGAACCAACCTAGATGCCCTTCAGTAGATGAATGGATAAAGAAAATGTGGTACATATACATAGTGGAATATTATTCAGCAATAAAAGAGAATAAAATAATGGCATTTGCAGGTAAATGGATAGAGTTGGAGAATATAATGCTAAGTGAAGTTAGCCAATCCCCAAAACCAAATGCCAAATGTTTTCTTTGATATAAGGAGGCTGATTCATAGTGGGTTGGGAGGGAGAACATGGGAGGATTAGATGAGCTCTAGATAAGACAAAGTTGTGGGAGGGGAAGGGAGGGGGCATGGGGTAGGAAAGATGGTGGAATGAGATGGACATCATTACCCTAAGTACATGTATGAAGACACAAATGGTGTGAGTATACTTTGTATGTGACCAGAGATATGAAAAATTGCACTCTATATGTGTAATATGAATTCTAATGCATTCCACTGTCATATATAACAAATTAGAATAAAAGATTTTAAAAAGTAAAGCATGCTGAATTTTTTTGTTAATTTTTTAAAATTTGTTTGAATTAGTTATACATGACAGTAGAATGCATTTATGCACTTTGATATATTGTACATAGAGGAGGTTTAATTCTACAACATTGTTCATGTTCTAGAATCACATCGGTTATGCAGTCATATATGTACATAAGGTAATAATGTCCATTTCATTCTACTAACCTTCCTATTCCCATATCCCCTCCCCTTCCCTCCCTTCATTCCCCTCTAAATCTTAAGGTAATTCTATTCTTCCCTAGTATCCACATATCAGAGAAAAGATTTGGCCTTTGGTTTTGGGGACTGGCTTATTTTACTTAGCATAATATTCTCCAACTCCATCCATTTACCTGGAAACACCATAATTTTATTCTCTTTTAATCCTGAGTAATATTCCATTGTATATATATACCACAGTTTCTTTATCCATTTACCTATTGAAGAGCATCTGGCAGGGGGATGGTTCAACAGTATACCTATTGTGAATTGTGCTGCTATATACATTGATGTGGCTGCATCACGGTAGTTTGATGATTTTAAGTCCTTTGGGTGTAGACTGAATTTTTTTTATTAGTGCATTACATTTAAATGTACTATTGAGGTTTATTTTTGACATACATCAACAAGCATGGGATATAATATGCTGCATGTCAGGCCCCAGTACTTCCTTTGCCCTGTCTTCCTATCTTCCCCATTTGCCGTTTCCTGGTCTATTTATTTATAGATTTTAAAACTCCTGCTTCATAGATATATATAAAGTGAAATTCACTATGATATTTTAACATATGTACATAGGAATTTTGATGGGAAAATATTGGAGATTAATTTTGGGGAAAATGGTCATCTTTGTAATGATGGGTTTTGTCACATCTACACATGGGATGTGTGCTTGAGTCTTTCATGTGCTTTTGATTATTTTTATTTTGTCATCATTTCTACATATTTTATTTTTCAACATGTATACATGTGAAGGTACCACATGCAGGTGATACCTATATAAAACTTAAATATGGTGCTTTGTACTATTTTAAAATAGTACTGGATATGATATGAGCAAGAATGTGGCTGGCCCCTAGTAACCATTTTCCCCACAGTTCCTCATTTATCTCTTCCAAAATGTACATTCTCCTGAACCATCCTCCTGGGTTTCCCATGTTTGGATGAATACAGCTGTGTTCTTACATGTTGTCATGGTCACATGTGATTTCCCTAAGTCTCTGTGTGGTTTTGGCCATTTTGCAAGGCATACATTTATCAAAACATCATGTTTGACACCATAAATGTAGGCAATCTTTGTCAGTTAAAAGTAAAAAAATAAAAATTTTTAAAGTGAGTCAATTTCATGTTCATGTGAAATGAAAGTGGAAAGCCATTTGAAATTTGGAATGATGGGTTTTCTTACTTACAATTTCAGCACAGGCTGAGAGGGGCATTATAAAAAGCATCTACTTCCCAGAAGATGAATGTTAAAACAAACAAACAAATAAAATTCTAAGTTGTATCTAGCATCAAATTTTTGAGAAAGGTTTGTTTGATATAGATGGATGCTCCTTTGTTTGCGGCATAGATATTTATGATTGTTATGTCTTGTTGATGTATGATTCCCTTAAGCAGTATGAAATGACCTTCTTTATCCTTTCTGACTAACTTTGGTTTGAAGTCCACTTTAGCTCATATGAGGATGGAAATCCCTGCTTGTTTACATGGTCCATGTGAGTGATATGTTTTTCCCCATCTTCAGTCTGAATGTCTTTTCCTATGAGATAAGTCTCTTAAAGGCAGCATATTGTTGGGTCTTTTTTTTTTTTTTTTAAAATCCATTCTGCCAGTCTTTGTCTTTTAACTGATGAGTTTAGGCCATTAACATTCAAGGTTATTATTCATTTTAACTTGACTTGCTTTCTCCTTTGTTTGGCATTTTTTTAGTATAGCCAGCATTGCCATAGCAACTGGGAAATCTTAACCCTATACTTGTGCACAGGGAAATGTTAACCCTATATTTTCATATGGAGGAATACTAGCACAAGCGCACCACAACCACAAGTTAGTCAGACACCTTGACTCTCAGCACCACACCCCATACTCAGTTTGATCCTTGTTCTGTGGATACCCTTTTGAGGAGAGCATTTGACAAACACCTATCTCACAGCAGGTGGGTTTCTTGGCACATTTTAGCCACCGTCTTTTTTAAGGTATGGTTGATGGTTTCTGTTTTCCTATAGATTGGGATCTCCAGAATACATATTTCCATTATATATGCAATATTTTGCTCACTCATAGGTCAGTTCTGCAATGAAAAATAGTCCCTGTTAGTTTGTATTGAGGGGAGCCCATAACTTGGGATCAGCTCCTTTAAGAGGACTCTAGTTTTCTGAAGTCTTTTCTGTTCTAGTAGAATCAGCCTGACTCACAGAGAAGGTATCTATCGGTACAAGCAAATATTTATAAGTTCCTATGAATGGGCATTTGGGTAAAGTATGCTTGTCAGTCATCAGAAGGCTATGTTTTTATACCCTAAGTGTGTATTAGACTTTGAATTGTTTGAGCGCAGAAGATACAGTTCTGAATCACTTGCTGAACAGTCCACTGGAGGCGTGGCCCTCACAAGTGGGCTTGATGAAATTGACACCCTTCCCCTAGTAGCACTCTCCTCGGAGTGTTTGATCAAGAACAGAGGGTGCTTCAGGAAGAAGGGTGAGCCTATGCGATTTCTGTCTGCACCTGGCACTGTTGTGAGAGTCCCAACTCCATTATTTGCCCCTTTTCTCATTACCCTCAGTATAAACAGATTTGGAATTAGTTTGCTACAAGCTGAGGTGCTAGGGCCCTGATAAAGGAGTTTGTCCTTTCTGACACTTTTGACTGCCCTGTCAGCAGCCTGATTTCTCCTGGCCACACAGGTATCAGTTGTCTCAAGGCAGGATAGTGCAGGATCACCACCTGCTATGGGGTGGACAGCCTGTATTATTGACAGTATTTTCAAGGGCAGCCTTAGTGTCCTCTTCTCAGCTGTGAGGAGTGCTCTTTCTTTCCAGGTGTCTCCATGTGCATGTACCATCTTGGAGGCATGGTTTTTTAAAAATTTTTATTTATTTATATTTAGTTGGACACAATACCTTTATTTTATTTATTTTATTTTTATGTGGTACTGAGGATCGAACCCAGGGCCTCGCACGTGCTAGGCAAGCGCTCTACCACTGAGCCACAACCCCAGCCCCTTGCTTACCTTCTTTCCTTTGGTCAGTCAGAGCTCATGTGAGAGAACTTAGCTTGGTTTTCTGGGCTGATGTTGTTAGCAGCAGAGTCATGTGCCATGACTGCAGAATACCCAGGTATCCACTGGCCATTGCCTATGAACTTGCTTTCATTGGTGAAGACACTTTAGTCTGGCAAGTCATCTTGAGCAGTCACATTGTATTGGTCCATTGTCATCTGCTGGCAACAGGTTTCCTCGATTTAAGGTGGCATGGTTTCTCTTGAAGTTGACATTTAGATTGTCAAAAAGGATGGCCTGGAATCTCCCTACCCTCCCAGCAGTCAGCTGACACCCATCCTTCTGTTTTAGTAGGACAGGACTTGGTGAGCAACAAACCCAGTGATGGATTGTTCTAGAGTGGGTTTCTAAACCTCTTGTGGTAAATCACTGGTGTCAGTCACACCCCACAGGACCCTACTTTCATGGTGTGGTCAAGCTGTTCTCACACACAGGCTACTGGCTGCAGTATACCTCCAGTGTGTGTAAGAGAACTTTAGCATCTGTACCTTGTTTCTCATTCACATAGAGTCTTAACACCTTCTGTGAGTCAGGCACAGAAGGGGCTAGGGCGGGGGCTCTCATGAGACTTTGTTTTAACTTCTCAAAGGCACCTAGGCATTCTGGTGTGTAAGTGAAATGTTTTATTTATTTATTTTAAGGCCTCATACAAGAGTTTACCTGTTAGTCCACAATTAGGGACCCAATTATGGCAGCATGTTGACTGTTCTAGTCAGCTTTTTCAGTGCTGTGACCAAAATTCACAGCAAGAACAATTTTAGAGGAGGAAAAATTTATTTGCTTGTTCCCAGTTGTCAGAAGTCTCAGTCCATAGGTGGCCAACTCCATTCCTCGGGGTGAACATCATGATAGAAGCCTGTGCTGGAGAAAAGCAGTTGGAAACAAGGTGCCAGGAAGCAGAGAGAGAGCTCTGCTCAAGAAGAAAAAAATATAAACCCCAAAGGCATATTCTCATGGACCCACCTCCTCCAGCCACACCCTGCCTGCCTACAGTTACCATGCTGCAGCTGTCAGGGGTTAATACACTGACTAGGTAAGACTGTCATAACCCAGTCACTTCATGTCTGAACCTTGCAGTGTCTCATACATGAGCATCTTGGGGACAATTAAAATCTAAATCATAACATTGACATTTCCAGGAACCCATGTACCTGTCTCTGGTCCTGACTTATTTATCGCTCAAGCTAGTATGCTTTTTATCTGACATTGAGATTCAGGTCATTGGCTAATCTGGAATCCCAGGTGGGTGACATGTTTATGAAATAAGCCATTTTAATGTACACTTCATATCCATATGAGCTGTGGTGGTTCAGTGCAGCAATAATATTTGAAAATCAGAATTCATAGTTGGGCTGGACTGTAAGTAGATCATTCTCATATCTTGAAAGTGTGTCACCAAGCCTGGGTCAATAGTGTGTTTGACAAAAAGGACTCTATCCCAATTTCATGTACAAGTTTTTAAAAATTGAAGATATTTCTTTCATTCACATTATGTCATTGTTTTACTATATAAAAAGTTGAGGGGCTGGGGATGTGGCTCAAGCGGTAGCGCGCTCGCCTGGCATACGTACGGCCCGGGTTCGATCCTCAGCACCACATACCAACAAAGATGTTGTGTCCGCCAAGAACTAAAAAAAAAAAATAAATAAATATTAAAAAATTCTCTCTCTCTCTCTCTCTCTTCTCTCTCACTCTCTCTTTAAAAAAAAAGTTGACATTTTTATGTCTGTGTATGGAAAATATAAATATCATTTGATCAATTTGATTTTGTTGTCTTAACATATTTCTAAAACTGATCTCATTTATAATAACAGCCTTTCTGTGAAAATTCTTCACAGAAGAATTCATTCACACTTTCTTTTGACATTAGTGTTTCTTCTGAATTCCAGACCAAACAAACTTGGTAATAATCAAGCCCTGCCATTTACTGGATGCTTCATATATTTTCACAAAAAAATGAATACTCTTACTGCTATCCCATTATTTTGGGTTTTATGAATTAAGATATGAAAAACTCTTAGAGTGATATGTACACATTTCAAATTATCAAAAAGAATTGTTGGTTTTTGCTATTTAATGACACACATAAATCTTATTCAATATTTGAATATCAATGAATGATTCTTTTAGTGGTCTACCTCCTTGCAATCCAAATTTTTCTTGTATTGCTGTTATTGAAATCACCAAAGAGCTTGCCACATATTCATAAAACCAGGCTTCATCTTAGAACTACTGAATCAGGGTCTCCTTTTTATTAAATCTCTGATTCATGGTTGTACAATTAAAATTTGAGAATTACCCTTCCATAACTCTCTCATGTGAGGAATATACACAATTTATCCTTTGATATATAAAATTACAATTAAAATGTCTATTCTTGTGTGGATGCCTTAATTTTATATTTTACTTTATAAAAGTCAAGTATATGCACTCTTTTTGGACTTACGTCCCTTTTTCCTTGGAGTTAGATCATAGAGAGTATCAGTGTGTTCAAAAGTATCTCACTAAATATTGGAAGTCCCTCACTTACAAGACAGCCATTTCTACTAAATCTTATTTCAACTTCAGTTAAATTTAAAACTCTGTGAATGGTCATGTGGCCAATGTGCTATTTACATACAATTTCTATTCCAGAAACTATTGACATTCAAGGATGTGGCTATTGATTTCTCTGAAGAGGAATGGGAATGCCTGGAGCCTGCTCAGCAAAATTTATATGCAGAAGTGATGTTAGAGAACTACAGAAACCTGGTCTTCCTTGGTGAGGATGACTTCCTTTCAGAATTCCTAATTAATTACTATATATAATTCTCTTACAGAATATCTTTTGGCAACTTCTCTACAATAATAATTTTCAGATTTGTGCTTTCAAGAAAAAAGATAGGGGGCTGGGGTTGTGGCTCAAGCAGTAGCACGCTCGCCTGGCATGCGTGTGGCCCGGGTTCCATCCTCAGCACCACATACAAACAAAGATGCTGTGTCCGCTGATAACTAAAAAATAAAATATTAAAATTCATTCATTCTCTCTCTCTCTCTCTCTCTCTATCTCTCTCTCTAAGAAAAAAAGAAAAAAGATAGGGCATGCTTGGGTACAGATAGAATATTAATTATGTTTCTTTTAGTCTTTAATCTTTCCCTTTGTTGGTGTGACATCTGTCATGCTTTCAGATTGTCCTTTTCCTCCAGGGATACCCCAGTTCATCCCAGTTACCCACCACAGCACTTCCCTTTGCTTGTGAGGGTCAGCATGATCTGACAGCGCTTCCAGTATTTGTGGGTCTCTTGGATATTTCTGCCAATATTTGGAGAACTCTAAGTCAAACCATTGTAGTATATTAACATCATAAATTAGTTTCTCTTACATTATTTGTATATTTATTCATTAAAATTCCCTTATCAGAGCTCTTTTTGAATGCTAGTAATGGATTTCCTGTGAAGTTTTCTGCCATGTAATGAATGTCAAGATTCACAATGGCTGGTCTTTTTGGGTCTACAGTTACAGGTATAAATTGTATTTATACAAAAGGGTTTATAAAATAATGCATCTGTGGTTATTTACAATTTCGTTTTTTTTCTTTCATTTTTATAAAGTAAGTAGGCTTTCTCACATCAGTTATACTGTTTTATTTTGTGATTAGATGGCAATTTCCATCATTTCAAAAATTAGGACAATGGAAGTTGAAATTAAAATATGATTAAACCATGTTTCTGTTGCCAATAAAATTACATGTGCTTTTACTTGCTTTGATAAATATTACACCTGTTTTTTTTTAATGACTTGTATATTTTACCTGCATTGGTTTTTCATCCTGCCTATGTATATAGTAATGAAAATTTTCTATCTGTAAATTTAATGGAGATTGAATTCCAGGGTACTGTAATAATAAGCTACATCCCCTGCCCCTTTTTATTTATATTTGGAGAAATGTTCTAAGTTATCAAGGATGGGTTTGAATTTATAATCTTCCTGCCTCATAATTGCCAGAAGCAGAGGTTATATGCATAACCATCAATTACATATTGATGAATTTATTTTTATTTATAGGTTAAAACCATAGCATTTTAATGGTAGCTTTCAAAAATTTTGCAATTCCCTTTAACTTATGTATTGTTTGAAATTGTGATTTTGTTCAAAACCACAAAATAAAACTTGCTTTCTTCAATATATATATTTTTAAATTGGGCATAATATCAATAGATGTAGTTGTGTTTTAGTACATGGTGAGTTTAGTATATTGTACTTTTGATAAATGCTAATAGAATGAATGAAATGCTTTCTCAGCACACAACTGATAATTATGTGAAAAACTGCATGCATTAATTCACTACATTTATTCATTTTACCATATATATGTATTTTAAAATATGACATACTTAGTACATATATAAAATTTGTCAATGAAATAAGTCCACAAATAACAAAAAGTACAAGTTGTGTGTCTTGATTGCCATGTGTTGGCTTCATCCAGGTAATGTGGTCATAGGCCATGCTTGGTTTTATTGCTTCTTAAGCTTTTTTTCATGGTGAATCTTTTTGAAGCATGTGTGTTGTTTTTTCCAATTTAATATTTTTGTTCATATTTCTTCTTCAGAGTCTATAGTGTCTTTTTCCCTGTTGAACATCTCTGTGGTATTTTCATCCAAAATCTCTCTTACCTCTAGGTGTCTGTGTCATGGCAGTTAGAAACTAATTATCACACATTCTCCATGAAAGCCACACATATTTGTATAAGTTTTATATTTCCCTTATACTACTGAGAGTGAAGGGAGTTGATAGATTTTTTTTTTTTCTAATTGCACAATGCTAAATTGTGGAGAAGGGTAGAGTGTGGTTGATAAAAGGAACACAGTTTCCTTCCCTCTACTATATTCTTCTCCTTAGTAATGTACTCATCTTGGATCCTATGTTCTCTACAATGGTTTGGGCAGTCTCACAAATTTGTCTGTACATTTTTATTTAGTCTATGTATTCCTGAAGTAATGATTGTCTTGGATTTACTGCTGATGTCCTCACATGGGTACAATTTTGTTATCTTTGCTAAATATATTCACTCCAGTCTAATAAGTAAAATAATTGTTATTTTCGTTTATTTCAGCCACAACTTCTCATCATATCCATGAATCTCCACCAGAGCAGGAAATAAAATCTTTATTTCAAAAAATGATGAAGGGAAGGTAAGAAAATTGTGACTTTGACTATGTACAACTAAGAAAAATATGAGAAACTTAAAGTGAGCGTGAAGGTTAGAAATCATTACAAAGGACAAAGCCAATTAGCAGTGACTATTTGTAATGTAATGTAACTGCCAACAGACATCCAGAACATTTAATACAACAGAGAAGAATTCAATTTATGCCAGTTATTTTGAGGAGCTATGTATGTCTTTAAGAATACATCCACAGCAATTTTTGAAACTTCCATTTCCTCTGAAAGGAAATGTGGAAAATTTGAAAAGAGATCTATTCCGTGCTTTCGTTTTTAACTTGACCAATTTCAAATGCATTGAGTTAAAGTTCTAGTCAAACAATTGAGTAGAGAAGAGATTCAGAAGTAAAGGACACACAATATCGGGGGGTGGGGGTGCGACTAGGGAAGAATAGAGATACTTTGGATTATCAGAAAGAAGTGAAAGGAGGGGAGGGATCATAGGGCTAGGAAGGACAATAGAATGAATTAGACATTATTACTGTATGTGCATATCTTATTACACATTCATTGTAGCTCTACATCATGTACTACCAGAAGGATGAGAAGTTATATTCCATTTATGTATGATGTGTCAAAATGCATTCTACTGTCATGTATAATAATAAGAACAAATTTTAAAAAGTTAAGGACAAATTTCTAAAAGTGATCCTTTTGAGAGTTTCTTTACACAGTGTTATTCTGCAGTAAAACAATAATTTCTCCTTTTGCTCAAACATACAATTATAATAATTTTAGGGAGGTCCTTACTTACCCACTATTGTTTAATGAACATTCAGATATAGATTTATGGAAAGTATACTACATACATAGTGAAACAAGTAACACCTTTAGCCAAGTCTTTACCCTGGTTAATTACCAGTGTGTTTTTATTTGTGATAAAAATTTTGAATATAGAGACACTGATGAAAATTTAGTATTGGTTGCAATAAATCATTAATATGTTCACTTTTCCAAGACCCTTTACATAGATAAACAATGTGGGAAAGCCTTACTTCAGTGCTCAAAACTTACTACCCATCCAAATATTCATAGGCAAAACCAGCCTTGCAAGTGTAAGGTGTGTGAAGGAGCTCTTCATCAAACTGCAAAACTTACTCTATAGAAGAGAATTTATACTGGAAGGGGGTTCTATGGGTTTAAAGAATGTATTAAAGCATTTCATTGTTCAACCCTTTCTAAACCCCACAGATACCATGATAGTGATAAACCCCACAAATTTAAAGAATGTGGCAAAATTTTTAATCAAAGATCACCTCCTGTTAAACATCCGAGGATTTATGCTGGAAAGAAGCCCTGCAAATCTAAAGAATGTGGCAGAGTCATTAACAATTACTCAACCCTTTCTAAATGTCTCAGACATCATAGCACTGAGGGAAAAAAAAGCTCACTTGGCACTGAACACCTGATAATTTGTACTGGAGACAGATCTTACAAACGTAAAGAATGTGCCAAAGTCTTAAAAATTTTTTCAGTCCTTACTCAACACCAAAGTACTCATACTGCAGAGAAGCCTTACAAGTGTGAAGAATGTGGCAAAGGTTTTAATAGAAAATCATTGCTTACTGAACACCAGATAATTCATACTGGAGAGAAGCCCTACAAATGTAAAGAATGTGGCAAAGGTTTTAATCAAAGATCATATCTTAAAGAACACCATAGAATCCATACTGGAGAGAAGCCCTACAAATGTAAAGTATGTGACAAAGCGTTTACTAAAAGTTCCTTTCTTACTGAACACCATAGAATTCATACTGGAGAAAAGCCCTACAGATGTGAAGAATGTGGCAAAGATTTTAAACGAAGAATATTGCTTACTGAACACCAGAGAATTCATACTGGAGAGAAGCCCTACAAATGTGGAGAGTGTGGCAAAGCTTTTATTCGGAGATCATTGCTTACTCAACACCAGAGAATTCATACTGGAGAGAAGCCCTACAAATGTGGAGGATGTGACAAAGCTTTTAATCAAAGATCATATCTTATTTGCCACCAAAGAATTCATACTGGAGAGAAGCCCTATAAATGTCAAGAATGTGGTAAAAATTTTAATCAAACATCAAATCTTAAAAAACACCAGAGAATTCATACTGGAGAGAAGACCTACAAATGTGAAGAATGTGGCAAAGTTTCTAATCGAAGATCTTTTCTTACTGAACACCAGATAATTCATAGTGGAGAGAAGCCCTATAAATGTCAAGAATGTGGCAAAGGTTTTAATCACAGATCATATCTTAAAGAACATAAGAGAATTCATACTGGAGAGAAGCCCTACAAATGTAAAGTATGTGACAAAGCCTTTACTAAAAGCTCCTTTCTTACTGAACATCATAGAATTCATACTGGAGAGAAGCCCTACAAATGTGAAGAATGTGGCAAAGGTTTTAATCAAACGTCAAATCTTAAAGAACACCAGAGAATTCATAGTGGAGAAAAGCCCTACAGATGTGAACAATGTGGCAAAGGTTTTAATCAAATAACAAATCTTAAGGAACACCAGAGAATTCATACAGGAGAGAAGCCCTATAAATGTCCAGAATGTGGCAAATCTTTTATTCGAAGATCATTTCTTACGGAACACCAGATAATTCATACTGGAGAGAAGCCCTACAAATGTACAGAATGTGGCAAAGGTTTTAATCAAAGATCATGTCTTAAAGATCACCAGAAAATTCATACTGGAGAGAAGCCCTACAAATGTGGAGAATGTGCTAAAGCTTTTATTCGAAGATCATTGCTTACTCAACACCAGAGAATCCATACAGGAGAGAAGCCCTACAATGTTAAGAATAGGGCAGAGGTTTTAATGAAACACAAGTCTTAAAGAACAGAGAGAGTTCGTAAGCAGATGGATGACTCAGGAGGTTGGATGCAATCAAATAAGGAAGAAATCCCTAGCACCAGTTATGTGGCCCCTCCACAAGCAAATTAGAGGGATAAGGGATTTAAAGGAGCCCACATTTTTAGGAGGCCTGTAGCATGTCTGGGTACAGAAAGATCAGAGATCAGTCACTGTTATACTAACCTGAAAGGTATAATGTGCATAGTATCAGTATCCTAGGGCAGGAAAGAAGCCACTTCCCTCTAACTCCCTGCACAGGACAGAGGAGGGAGCCATTTTGCAGCTGTGCTGTGGGAATTGGCACCTGGGGGAGCCTATTCCAGGGAAACCCAACCTGGACCTAAACTACAAGCCAGGCAGACCCACATCACATGACAAAGAGAGTGCCTAAGAGATGAGGAGAACAAACGGGTTTAGAGGGGGTGATACAGGTCATGGAAACCCACCCTGTTGCCTTCTCTCCTTGAGTCCAGCAGTTCACAGGACAACCTGGGAGAGACTTGCCTACCCAGGAATTTGAAAGGACAGGAGTGGGGGTGATTGAGTTTGGAAATCAAACCCTAGAGAATAGAAAAATGGGGACAGTGGGTGATGCAGGGGACAAAAGATTGGTGCCTTAGACAAAAGGGGAACCGAGGGAAGATACTGGAGTTCAGTCCCTCACTGTGGACTGGCAACTGCTGGGACCTGTAGGTACACTGATTTAAAATCTTCAGGTCAATCACCATTCAAAAAAGAACATGGAGCCTACCTCAGCCTAAATTTCACTTCCAGGATCTCTGCTTTCAGGATCTCTCAGACACCAATGACCCCTCCCTGTGTGTGGCACAAACATCACACTCCAGCCCACCTCCCACCCAACACTGCTGAGAAGGGAAGCCAAGAATTTTTTGAACTCCAATGGAAACAGCTTTTTAAAGTTTTCAATAAAACCTTTAAATTTTTTTTTATATTTTGTTTACTGTGATCTGAGTGATTCATGGACAATTATACATATGCATATTTGTCTCTGCTCATTTCTAGCATTTTTTGGAGGTAGTTATTTTTTCATGGCTTGGCATTTTGAGGGCTGTTTGATTAGCATATTTTGGTTTTGTATTCTTTTAGTTCTAACTTATTTTTACTTTACATATTTTTTCTCACTTATCTATTTTCCTTGAGTCTCTTTCTTTAATTCTGCTAACAGCGAAAGTCTATTCTCTCTTTCACACTTCCTTTAATTTATTTCTTCTATCTTCTCTCCCCCCTCTTAACACCCCATACTACGATTGCTTCCATTTTCTCCCCATTCACCATGAAAATTGTAAACCCTTTTGAAAACTTACTGTTTTTAATGTGGACAAAACCACATCACATCATTTCTGTTTATTGTGATAAATAACATTGTAGACATCAAAACAGGAACTATTTGCTCTAATGCTGTATATTGTTTGTCTCCCCCTGTTATGGGCCAGGCTATATAGGAAATGACAAAACAGACTCCAATTTACCCTGAGACTCCACATCATGTAAGAAGTGCTTCTCCTGTGGGAACACCTGCCTCTGTATCCATCAGTTGTGGCGTAGCATAGTAAATTTGGCAAAAAAAAAAAAAAATTCTTATACAATGTAAAATTGTTCTCTTTTTGATTCCTGTATTTTTTGGGCAATGTACCCTGTCAGAGATTATCTAAACATTAGTAATCATTGTTTAACTTGTACTCAACTAGGGACATTTTGACCCACTCCCCTTTCTTCTTATGATTTTAGATCTCATGATATTAGTTTATGGTTTTGAATTGTAGTAACAGCCACTTATAATCAATATCGTTTTGGACTATAAAGGTATATTCAAACTCTAGGAGGGGGTCAAAGGTTGTAGACTTGCAGTCTGTCCTTGGCCCATCTGATGGTAAATCCAGACTACCACTTAATGAATCAAGTTTTCTTCTCCTGCTTTAATATCAACTTGGTGATTTATTGTAGTCTCATCACAACACCCCTAAGCTGTGAGGTACTGAAAACCTTCAAAGACACTATAAGTCTACAGGGTGGAAACTCAGCTGCATAAAATCCATACTGTTATATGGGTAGACACACAAACAATATGAATAAGCAAGGGAACAAAACATCACAAGCAAAGCATAATACTACAATAGCAGAATTCTTTGATGTTACAGTGGAAGAAATGCCAGAGCAGGGGTTTAGAAAGTTCATACTTAAACTGATCTGTGTGGCAAAGGACAATGTAAAGAGTGTAATCAGAAAATACAGGAAGTGAAAGATCACTACAATGAAGAGCGATTTGGGGAAAAAGTCAAGAAGAAATCCTCAAAATTTGGGGCTGGGGTTGTGGCTCAGCAGTAGAGCGCTCACCTTGCACGTGTGAGACCCTGGGTTCAATCCCCAGCACCACATACAAAAATAAACAAGTGAAATAAGGGTGTTGTTTAAACTAAAAAAAAAAATATTTAATAAATTAAAAAAGAGAAATCCTTAAAATTATGGAATCAATAAACGAAATTAAAAATTCAACCCAAAGCATCACTGGCTGAATAGACTATTTGGAAGATAGAGTTCCACACAAGAAAAACAAAATATGTAATTTTGAGCATAAGGTTGACTCTGAAGAAAAGATGTTAGGAGTCAATGAACAGAACTTCCAGGAAATTTGGGACAACATGAAAAGACCAAATATAAGATTTATGGGATAAATGAAGGCTCAGATACAAACTAAAGTAATGCATGATGTTCTCAAATATATCTGAAAATTTCCCATATTTTAAAAATTAAATGGAAAATCAAATACAGGCCTACAAAGCTTCAAATATGCAAAATTAAAACATGCTCCCATAGGCACATTATCATTAAATGGCCTGCCATGCAAAATAAGGATAGAATTTTAAAGGCTGCCAGAAAAGCTGACGGATCACATTTAAAGGGAAACCAATCCAAGTATTGGTTGATTTCTCAGTCCAGACTCTAAAGGCTAGCAGGTCCAGGAATAATATACACCACACTCTGAAAGAAAATGGATAGCAACCTAGACTATTATGCTCAGCAAAATAAAGCTTCAGAATTGATGATGAAATAAAAATCTTCCATGGTAAGTAAAAGTTAAGAGAATTCACAATTAGAAAGCCTGTACCACAAGACATATTCAAGAAAATGCTTCATGAAGAATATTTAGAATACCTATACAGTGTATTAAAATAAAATTGAAAACCAGCAAAGGGAGTAATTACACTAGAAGAATATCAAAGGAGAAAGTATTCAAATTAAAAACCATAAATAAAAATGGTGAGCAATAAAAAGTATTTCTCAGTATTAACATTGTAAAAATCAATCAAAAAGCTATAGACTAGCAGATTGGATTTAAAAACAAGACCCAACAATATGTTGTCTCCAGGAGACTCACCTCATAAGCAAAGACATCTGCAGACTCAATGTAAAAGAATGGGATAAACATTATTCACATGGATCTTGTAAATAAGAGGGGTTTCTATTCCCGTATCAGAAGAAGTGGACTTCAAGCCAGAGTTAATCAGAATGGCCAAATAGGTGTATTTCATACTGCTTAAGGGAATTGTATATCATCAAGATATAACAGTATTAAATATTTATGCCCCCAAATAATGAAGCATCTATGTACATAAAAGGAAATCCTTCTTGGGGCTGGGGATATAGCTTAGTTGGTAGAGTGCTTTCCTCACATGCACAAGGCCCTGGGTTTGATCCCCAGCACCACAAAAAAATTTCTCAATTTCAAGAATCAAATAGATCACACTGAGTGACTTTAACATTCGTCTCTCACCACTGGACAGATCCTCCAAATAAAAATTAAGAAGGGAGCTGTTGAACTTAAAAGAAATTTTGATAATTTAAACGTTACAGACTATATAGAATGTTTTATCCATCAAAGACTAAATACACGTTTTTAGCAGCACATGAATCCTTCTCTAAAATAGACTATATCTTAGGCCACAAACAACGCTTAGCAAATAAAAAAAAATAGAGATACTACCCTGCATTTTATCAGATCATAATGGAATGAAATCAATGATAAAATAAAATAAAACATAGAAGCTACTTTAACACCTGGTGACTAGGTAATATGATATTAAATCACCAATGGATAGCAGAAGAAATCAGAGGGGAAACAAAAAATACTTAGTGGTAAGTGAGAATAGTGACATGGTATATCAAAATCTCTGGAAACTGTGGAGGTTATTCTAAGAGGAAAGTTGGTTGCATGAAACTCATTCATTAAAAGAATACAAAGTCACGCGTGCACACACACACACAGACACACACACAAAGCCTAACATAGGTCTAGATAAGAATATCTAAAGCAGGAGAAGAGAGGAAATAATTAAAACCAGCCAAAGTCAATGAAATTGAAACAAAATTTAAATATCAATGAAACAAAAAGTTGACTCTTGGGGAAAAAAAAAAGCAAAATTGATAAACCCTTAGCCAAGTTAGCCAAGAGAATGAGGGAAATTTTTTAAATTACTAAAACCATGACGAAGAAGGAAGTATCATCATGGACATTATTGAAATACCAAAGAGAATGAAAACCTATGCTGAAAATTTGTATTTCAATAAAATAGGGAATCTTGAAGACTTCAACAAATTCCTAGAGATATAGACCCACACAAAATGAATTAGGAGGACACAGAAATTTTAAACAGATTAATGTCCAGCAAGGAAACTGAATATGCTATCAAAAGCCTACCAACAAAGAAAAGCTCAGGGCCAGATGGATTCCCTGAACTGTGCCAGACCTTCAAAGAAGAACACCAATCCTCATCAAATTATTTCATGGAAAAAAAATGATCCAGACACAGTAGCGTACACCTATAATCTCAGTAATTTAGTAAGGCTCTTTCTCTAAATAAAATATTCTTTAAAGGAGCTGGAGATGTGACTCAGTAGTTAAGTGCTCCTGGGTTTAGTCCCAGTATCCAAAACAAAAAAGAGAAGAGGGAATCCTTCCAAACTTGTTCCGTGCTAGTATCACATTGATACCAACAAAGACACATCAAGGAAAGAAAATTTCAGACCCATTCCCTGATGAACATAAATGCAAAAATCATTTATAAAATACTAGCAAATTGCATACAGAAATGTATTTAAAAGATAGTGCACCATGATCAAGTGGGTTCATCCCAGGGATGCAAGGTTGGAAACTATGGAAATCAAACATAATTAATCACATCAGTCTAAGAGACAGGAATCACATGATTATCTCAATACATGCAGAAAAAGCATCTGACAAAGCCCAGCACCCCTTCATGTATGAAAACACTAAGAGAACTAGGGATAGTAGGAACATACCTCAACATTGTAAAAGCTAAATATGCTAAACGCAAAGTCAACATCTCTGGAGAAAAATTGAAAGCATTCTCTCTACAAATTGGAATAATACAGAGATGCCCTCTTTCACCATTGCTTGGAACTCTAGCAAGAGCATTAGGAAAAAAATAAATAAATTAAAGGAATATAAATAGGAAGAGAAGAGATCAAACTATCCTTATTTGCCAATGACTTGATCCTGTATTTAGCATACCTAAAAACTCCACCAGAAAACATCTAGAACTCATAAATAAATTTAGCAAAGTAGCTGGATATAAAATTAACACCCATAAATCAATTGCATTCCTGCACATCAATGATGAATCAACTGAAAGAGAAAACTATCCCATTCACAATAACCTCAAAAAAGTACTTGAGAATCAATCTAACAAAAGAGGTGAAAGACCTCAACAATGGAAACTACAGAACACTAAAGCAAAAAAATCAAAGACCTTAGAAGTTGGAAAGATCTCCCATTTGCTTGGATAGGCAGAATTAGTCTTGCCCAAATGGCCATACTACCAAAAGTGTTAAACAGATTGAATGCAATTCCTATTAAAATGTTAATGATGTTCTTCATAGAAATAGAAAAAGCAGTTATAAAACTCATTTGGAAAAACAAAAGGCCCAGAATGGACAAAGCAGTTCTCAGCATGCAAAGTGAAGTGGAGGCATTGCAATGCCAGGCCTTAAATTAGACCACTAATCTAAGTAACAAAAACATCATGGTATTGGCACCCAAATAGGCATGAAAACCTGTGGAACAGAAGAGAAGACACAGACAAACCCACATAAATACCATTATATTATACTAGACAAATGTGCCATAAACATACACTGGAGAAAAGATATCTTCTTGAACAGATGGTGCTGGGGAAACTGGAAATCCATGTGTAGCAGAATAAAATTTAACCTGTATTTCACCCTGCACACAACTCAAATGGATCAAGGACAAAACCATTCAACCAGAGTTCTTGATTCTTCTAGAAGAAAATGTAGGCCCAAATTTCCATCATGTTGGCTTAGGAACTGTCTCAACAAGACTCCCAAAATGCAAGAAGTAAAATCAAGAATCAACAAATGGGATTGTATCAAACTAAAAACTAGGAAGCATGGCATTCAGGAAGTGGCATGGGTAGTTCAGGTGGCTTTTGGTCAAATTTATTGTAATATTCAGGAGCAGAAATATTTGAGAACCTTGGACATTAAAGGAAGGAGTAGAACTGGGGCTAAAGAAGTTGCAGTTGTTAAGGACCTTACTGCCACTAAAGGATGCAAAGACTTTGCCCATACTCTATAAAAAAAAGATGGCTTGAGGGCATCCCAGGAATTGGTAAGACCACAGCCATCTCCAACTCGGGGGAGTAAAAGTAAAAATTCCTTGAGAAGACACCAGGGAGGCACCCTTCTTGTCTGGGTGGGGGGGGCTAGGAAGTTTTTCCAACTTGCTCAACCACGTAGGCACTTGAAGGCCAATGCAGCCAGGGTCCCTGGATGCTTGGCTACTGCTCAAGAGGGTGGCAGACCTTGGTTTCAACAACATTGTGCTGGTTCTGAGGAATGAAGGGTGCTAGAGTTGGGGGACATGAAGGCTTACACCAAATCTCAAAGGAAGGCCTGGGAGGCCATGAAATGTTTAGCAGGGTCAGAGTCCCTTGGACACCCCCTCAGGGCTATGCATGGGGAAGGGAGGATGAAGCCCAAGCTGCAGTGGAGACCCCCAAGACTGAGAAATGTAAGTAATCATGGAATGTCCACTGAGGGAAGCTGCAGGAGTCAGGCAGACAAACTAACAGAAAAGCCACTTGGGCTATGACATACAAGGCTACAGGGGTAGAGCTACACAAGCCCTTTTAAGAGGACACCATACCATGTGCTCCAGATGCTGACACAGAACTGCAGGATTTGTTTGCCCAGATGGATTTTGGTCTTGCTTTGATCATAAGCCTTCTTTTTATGCCTCTATTTTTCTGAATGGAAATGTTTACCTGTACCTTTATATATTGGGTACTTATAAATAGCTGTTGAGTTTTATAGGTGCTTTTGGTGTAAGCTTGCCCTGAGTCTCAGAGCAGGCTTTGAACTTAAATTTTTGGGCAACCTTGGAAATGTTGAGACTATGGGGACCCTTGCGAATGGACTAAATGTATTTTGCATTGTGAGATGTTCATAAGCTTTGGGGGCAGGGGCAGAGGGTTATGGTTTGGATATCCCTCAAATTATGAGACAATGTGAGAAGGTTTAGAGGAGAAATGATTGAGTTATGAGAGGCTTAACCCAGTAAGTGGATTAATCCACTGATGGAATTCATTGAGTGGTAACTGAAGTTGGGTAGGATGTGGCTGGAGGAGGTGGGTCATTTGAAGCATGACTTTGAGGTATTTATTTTGCATCTGGCAAGTGAAGTCTCTCTCTCTCTCTCTGCTTTCTGATCATCATGTAGCCACTTCCCTCTGCCACATCTTTCTGCCATGATATTCTGCCCCACCTCAAGCCCCAAGGAATGGAGTCTGCCATCTGTGAATTGCGACCTCTGAAACTGAGCCCCAAATAAATTTTTCCTCCTCTAAAGTTGTTCTTGTCAGGTAGTTTAGTCATAGTAGCCAAAAGGGTGAGTAAAATAACCTAGTTTTTCTACTCCTTGCTATATACCTAAAGGGCTTAAAATCAGCATACTACAGATACACCGCCTCTGTTTATAGCAGTTCAATTCATGATAGCTAAGCTATGGAACAAACCTACGTGCCCTCAACAGATGAATGGATAAAGAAAATATGGTATATATACACAATGGAATTTTACTCAGCCATAAAAAAAATGACTTTATGAATTTGCCAATAAAGAGATGGATCTGGAGATTATCATGCTAAGTGAAATAAGCCAATCCTAGAAATCCATAGGTTAAATGGTCAGTTGAAATGTTGATGTGTGAATGATAACACACAGCAAGCAGTGGGGTGAAGGGAGAATAGAAGTTCAGTGGATTAGGCTGAAGAATGAAGAGAGGGAGATGGGATAGGAATAGGAAAGACAGTGGAATGAATCCAACATGACTTTCCTATACCTATATATAAATATGCGACAGTAAATCTCACCATCATATACAACCATGAGAATGGACCCTAATTAGAATAACTTACACTCCATGTATGTATAATATGTAAAAATACACTACTGTCATATATATCTGAAAAGAATTTTAAAATTAAAATAAAACCAAAAGAAAAATGTATTGGGGGGATTTTGTACTCAATTTTAATTTTTAAATTTCCATTTTTTGTTATTGAACTCAGGGATACATAACCACTGAGGAACATCCCCAGCCCTTTGTTATTTTTTATTTTGAGACAATATCTCACTGTGTTGCTCAGGGTCTTGCTAAATCATTGTGGCTGGCTTTGAACTTGTGAAAGTCCTTATTCAACCACCCAAGGATTACAAGATAAGGATTACAGGCATGGGCCACCATTCCCAGTTTACAGTGAATTTTTACTTGTATTCACATTATATATGCAATTTTTTACTAAATAAAAGTAAATGTCAACACTGTCATGTAACGAATCAAGTAATTATGTCAGATATCACACTATTCCACTTTACTAGAGGATCTATGCATCAGTAAAACATAATATTGGGTAAATAGTGCCTTAATATCCACATCTCCATTAATTCTTTCACACATTTTATTCAAACTGTATTTGGGAATTGCCATTTGCATAAATCAACTCTTTACACATTTTTTCTGTTTGTCATGATGAACAAATTAAGAGAGTTATAGGAATGATATAAGGATATGAAAATAAGCCCCAGATTTACATATCTTCAGTTTTAACGTTAACATCTTACTTTAAAGAGTGACAATACTTCTATAGGCCCTGCACCTCTGCAGAGTCATGAACTCATCTCAAGGCCATAGCACTTCCTCCCTTCAGGGATCTGGCCAGTATTTGTAGAGTAAGGAAGTGTCCTTGAGGGGATCACTAGGCCTCTAACTTGTATTTAAAGAGCCCCACTGGGAATAAGATCTCAGAGTCTCACCTGTGGAGAGGATGCTCTGCCTGGGACTTCCAGTCAGGACCCTGAAGTGTTGCCCCAGGACTGCCAGCTACAGGGCTTCAGGTGTTGGTGTTTACCCAATCTGGTGATGTGATTTCTTCTCTTTCTTTCTCAACTATCACGTTTGCTTTTGCTTCCATATTATTGCTAAAAGAAACATTACCCTATGTAAATTGAGTGTCTTCCTTGCCTTTGGGATCTAATGTACAAAATTCAGGAGGTGCACACGTGTGTAATGCTTTCACATCACAAATACATGTATGTGTTATATAATCTAATCAGTAATTAGCACATCTTTCACCTCAAATATTTTTCTCTGCTATGGGGAGAAATTTGAGGCTATTTTCTTACCTCTAAGTACATGGTGCATTATGAATAGCTGTAGTCACCCTGTTATGTAATTGCCTCTCTGCTTTCTGGCTTTATGTCTGTCCACATGATTTTTTCTTTCCCATCCTCCCAACACAATATCACACAGCATACTGTGACATAACAAAGTGTGTACTCCCCAGAGGCCAAACTGATGGAAATCCAGATCATCTTGATCCTCGACTTTCAGCCTCCTGAAGTTTTGAGTAAATGACTTTTTTTATTATAAAGTAACTAGCCTTGGGTATTTTCTTAGAGCAATAGAAAAGGGACTCTCACGGTGTCATTCAACTTAAATTTTATGTATTGTTTTTATACTTATATTTTTTTAAAAAATAAAAATAGGAAACTAGAATGTCTGTGGTAGTAGAGTGCATATTTACCTGTGTGGCTGAATTTACCATTTTTTCTTGTTATTTCACATGGGCTCAAGGTACTGTCTTTTTTATCCTTTCATTTATGCTTCATAGCTCTACTAGCATTTCTTGAGAGGTTGTTTACTCACAACAAACTGCTCAGGGTACAAATTCACCTGTGTCCTTTGAAGCCCAGTTTTTCCTTAAATAATCTTTCTTTTTTTTGAAAAGAAAGAAAAGAATGTTTATTGCTTTGCTCACAAAGGAGAAACACAGGGGACTCTTGTCCCAAAGACAGCGATTCTCCATCCACAGGATTAGGGGGCTTCTATAGAGGTGATTTAAGGGCTACATTCCACGTGTTCTCTGTTGGAGTTTTAATTCACTTGTTAAATTTGGGAGATAGTCAATTCTGAGTTCTTGTGATGCCATCCCCAGAGTCTGCATTATTTTTTCCTTTGATGGGTGTGCACTCAAGGACAGAAAAATCAGCCTAGAATGGGGAAGAAAGGTAACCATGTTTCCCCTGATATTAGGGAGGGGGAGAGATTAGGAGGAGAGGAAGAGAAAGACATTCATTTAAAAATAAGTTGTAGTGGGGCTGGGGTCTTGGCTCAGTGGTGGAGTGCTCATCTAGCATGCATGAGGCACTGGGTTCGATCCTCAGCTCCACATAAAAATAAATAAATAAAATAAAGATAAAAAAATAAGCTGTAGTGGCAGAACAGGAAGGGCTGTATTTAAAGCACAAAGTAGACCACTGTTGCATTTCCCCACTGTCAAGTTCTACATGCCATTTCTATGGAAAGATGGGCGACAACATCTCCAAACTGCTTCTTGCTGAAAGGGGGAAAAGTTGGAGGAAGTGACCCAGAGTCCTTGTTCTCTATCAGAGGGGCGTGGATGGTGAAGAACATTTATCATCATAGCCGTCCATATTTTGCTTCTATATTATTGCTAAAAGAAACATTACCCTGTGTAAATTGAGTATCTTCATTGCCTGTCTTCATTGCCAGACATCCACAGTGTGAGGTGGCAGGTGAGTGGACAAAGGCATACATAGGGCAGGGATCATGCTAAGACAACAATAAAGACAGCAAATCATTACTTTTTTGTAAACAATTAGCACAAAATCAATAAGTATTTCAGCCAGGCTCGGAAAACCACAAACATAGGAACTCATGATTATATCAGTGAAAAATAGATCAATTTTATCAGAGTAGGAAGTTAGGAAGATTTATTGTCTGAGATTAGACTCAAATCAATTCAGGACAAACTGTGACTATCTAGAGTCCTTTGAGATAATTATTATAAGGCATTCCCACACAAGAACCCTTACTTTATATTCTCCAGCCCTACTTACTTTTGGCAGGGCTGACACAAGTGTACATCATAAGTTACATTTTTCCTTTTAAATGTCCATGTAGGACTGCTGAGGCTATACTCTCCTGCCAGGTTTTTAAAAGCAAGTTGATCAAAACTGACCTTGTTTCTATCTACTCTGAAGAGTTGGCTGAGATTCCTCATATCACTCTTGGGGATATACACAAAACCTCCTTTAGCTTCCTCTACCAGTGGTCCCATCTACCTGGATATGGGTCAGGGTCCTGCTGTCCATATATGGCTTTTCTTGGAAGCATTAGGGACATTTCTGTCTCTGATGACCCTTCTGTTTGCAAAATGTGCACTGGTTGTCTTCTCTGGGCCCACGCAATCTCCCTGATCAGCAGATCAGATGACTCACCAGAGTTGCAGGGCCCAGATACGGGGTCCCATCATTCACTGGGTCCTGGCTGACCTTAGAAGGCAAGGGCCAAAATGTTGGCTGCTTTTCCCTTGGCCCTTTTACTTGACTTTGGTCTCCAAGTTTTCAGTTGTAAACACCCAGTAAGCCAAGTTCTCCAGTTTTAAAGAAGGAGTAACTTTAATATCTATAATTTTATAATTACCTCTTTCATTAATTGGGGATTCTATTAGTACTGGAAGTCAGAATTATATACTATCTTTTCTATAAATGATGGCTTGTTATATCAAATTAACCCAGGTTGGTTTTTTTTAGAAACACCATCTCTGCAAAATACTAACAGGCAACAGTTATAAACTTTACAAGGAAAATATAAAATGAAATTAACAGAGCAAAAACATTCAGTTTGTATAATAACTATGAATCAAGAAAAATTATTTTTATAATCTTCTACCTTACTTAGTTATATATTATATCCCCTTTTTCAGATCACAGTAATCTTTACAACAAAAATCAATCTTTTGAACACAACTTTAGATGAGCTGAAGCCTAAACTATTTTGCAGCCATTCTAACATGGAGTAAGGTGGTGGCACAGCCTTATCTCAGGTAAGGAAAGGAACTTCACAAATTATACAACATCACATCTGAAACATGAATCAAAGAAAGGCTAAGAGAGCTTTTAACTTTCTTTTTGGGTAAAAAGTGCCAAAATGCTTCCATGTTTTACAATGTTCCCTTTAAACAGATCAGGCTCTCCTTATTATCTTTCAAAAATACATGTAAATTCCAATTCCAGTGTGAAGAGTAAAACAAAATTGTATATGTAATTTATTGATAACAGGTTATTTTATCCAGCTATAAAACAGAAAATGACAGGAATAAATACCAACCCAATTTGTTATTTCTATACCCATCTGAGACTATTGCTTCAGATAATTTTAGTTTGGAGACACCAACTTGGCAAAGTGCTCTCCTAAGCTTTAGATTTAACTAAGTTTAACTTTTAAAGTACAATTTAGAATCCAGAGTATATGGTAAAAAATAATCACAGGTCTGCATGGATAAATAAAAGGATAGCCTTAAATCTCAGACATTTAGGAAACAGTATTAAGGATCAAATTACCTTAGTCAAAGCAAACAGATATAAGACAGGTCTTCAAATGACAGTGTGGCCCTTCTATGTCAGACACAATGTATAAAAGAGAGCACTTATTTGTTATCTTGCCAGTAAACTTACATAAACTTTTACTTTATAAACTTAGTACCTAATTCTGAGACAAGGCTTAGACAGATATAGTGAGAGGCATACATATACCTAGTCACATGTATTTTGGATGTCAACTATATTGTTATAACCTAAATAACGGTTGTTTGTTTAATCAGTTACAAAGTAATCATTTAAGACTTTAAAACAGGTACAAACCCTAATTCCTTTAAGACTTAGTTTCACCCAGTAATAAAACCTAACAGATACAAGAAATTTATCTTAATAAAAGGAGATTGATGTTTCAGACTTTGCTTTATATCAGTATACTAAAATTCAAATAACTTTAGCCAACTGTGCTAATTATAGCCAATTTAATCACAAACACAAAATTTTTGAGATTTTCCTTCTGCAAACTTTCTGTGACTTACTTAAACATTCACAACTTCTTTACATCTTTAGTTTTTCCCTCTTTCATCTTGGACTTTAGCACAAGAATATTACTTTACCAGACAAAATACTTTCTTATCCAGAAACACTTCTTTTACCTTGTAATTTTTCATACTAAAGTATTTCCATATGTATATTTTTTTAACTTTTCTAGTTTTGGATCCTTTCTTAAATTCATATTCTGGAACAATCTTTATGAATGTTGTGGGTGCATTTAATTTACACAACAAAACTTATCCTAGGAGAGGGTTGGATAATCCAGTGTGTACAAAAACTGTATCTTAATCTTTTTTCTCCAAGGTTGCATTCAAGGGGTTGGAGCACAGGATATTTTTGATACTGATCTGTCTCCATTATTATTTTCCTAGTGCTGACTACTTTAAGTGGGTTCCCTACCATCATTGAAGCTAGTCATATTGATATGCAGTGGGGGAGTCCTTTCCATCCTTTTGTTAGGCTTCCTTGATGATCCCTTTGCAGATGCAGCCTACAAACATGAGTTGGCCTTAGTTTCTTTTGTCTTTTCTGGGTGCAGTTTTTTATTCTGCCTGTCTCCCCAGGTATTTACTTTGATGGATACGGTTATAGCAGGGATTGCTTAAGCCCCAGTGATGGATATCCCCTGGCCACATGGGTTGTCCTGTCAAATTTTAAAAAGAGAGACTATGTCTGTCCCCAGGTCATATGCTGACGATGCTGAAACCTACTGCCACATTCTTTTTGGCCCCAAGAGAAAAAGGGGCTGGAAGCAAGGAAGGGGGCCAGGCTCTCTTTGGCCATTCTCCACAGCCCAGGCAGCTTTTCTGGGATTTTTTTTCCAGTTTAGGGTTAATGCTGTAGTACTGCCAAAATACTGGTGACCTTAATAGACCCAGGCTCTCCCCTCTGTAAAGATCCATTTTACCTTCCTGGTGAAGTGACCATAATCTGTCCAGGCATCCAGAGTACCCACTCATGCAGAGATCTTACACTTCACAGCTGAGGCTGCTGGATGGCTTCTAGGCCTGCACATGGAGCCCAGGACAATGGCTGGTCTCACTTGCAGTCCTCTGAAAACCTCAAGGGCAGAGACTCTGTCAACACCAAAGTCACTGGTGATATGTTCTCTGTGGCCTTGGCTGACATTATCTTTTTTTCATTGGAAGAAAAATTTGATGCAAGTTTTAGCCCCAAGGGAACAGAGGTGACTATTCTGAGACTAAACAGACTTTATGTCATAAATCATCACAGGAGACAAAGACATTGTGTGCTGGAAAGGATCAATTCACCGAGAAGATAGAATCAATATAAACATAAAAATTCCAAATAAAATGTCCCAATATATGAAGAAAACATTGTGGAAATGAAGAGGAAAGCACACCAATATACAATACTCCACTCTGGTACAGGCAGAGCAGACTGAAGATCAACAAGGAAACAGAAGGTGCCAACTTCATGTTGGACCAAGGGACGTGACAAACACCGAGCACTCCTACCTAGCAATGGTAGAACAGAGACACTTAAGTGCACACATAAAAATAAAGCATTTATTTTACATTCTGTTATCTATTCTGTGACGCCATTTATGCAGATATGAGCTTCTAAAAGCTATCATTTTTCTTTTGCTTGAAGAATTTTTAAAACGTTTCTTGCCAGGCAAGTCTACTAGCAAAAAATCTTCATTTTTTTTCTTTTAGAAAGCAAAATTTCTGGTTTGTAAGGTTCAGAATTCTAGATTGGTGGGCTTTTCTCTCAAAATTTTAAAAACTACATTGCATTATCTTTTTTTTTCATTTTTTACTTTCATTTGCATTTTCTTATGTGCCATGAGTTATTTAAGTGCCTGGGCCATATGTTTTTGTTTCTTCAGTTTCTTCTGGGACATCTTTTCCCTCTGTGCAGCCTGCTCTTCTGCTTTAGGAACAAGGTGCTCCTTTTTGGTGAGGGTCCTCTCAGTGCAGCACGGGAGCTAATGTATGAATAGTAATCTGGCCATGAGCTCTGTATGTGCTGAGGCACTTTGCTTGCTTTGTTCACCTGAACATGTTCAAAGACCAGAGAATCTCTACCCAAACCCTTAAGTTGAGCATTACTCTGCATTTTTAATCATGATCAGCAGAAATTCAACACTCTTCTAGGGCCACCAACCCTGTGTCCAGCCCCACTGTTTGGCCTGGGGACAACTCCCAGCTCCACAATTGTAATGCCAGAAGGCCACACATTGCTTCTTTAAAGTGACATATTTCAGTTCTCGGTAGCTTTTCAGATACCCTTAATGGCCTGCACAGTTTCATGGGTGTTCTTAAAGTGAACACAAAGACTTGAGCCTTTGATTTGCATGATGGTGTGGGGTTTTCCAGGTGAAGTGAGTAATGAACCATTTTCACAGATCATCTCAGGCAGCCGGCATTTTCTTCTGGCTTCCATGTTTCCTGTGGATAAATCAGATGTCAGTTTTATGTTAGCTCATACACAGGCAGCAGTTTTACTGGATTGTGGAGGGAGTTTTTATCGTTGGTTTTCAGCTATGTGAACATAGCATGTTGTCATGCAGAGGCTCTGACCCAGGAAACAAGGCTCAAGGATCTGGCAACTGAAAGAAGATGAGGCATAGTGGGAATCTTGGTCATTCTTTTTTGGGCAGTGGCCATAGCTATTAGCCAGCTGACTATACACTAAACACACAACATAGCCCACCAGAAGTCTCAGCAACAACCCACACATCTAGGCATCTACAATCCATAATGATCCCTTAGCAAGGAGGGCAGAGCCCTGCATCCACAGGCCACAACAATAATACACGCAAAATCACGCAACCCAAAGCCAAGCCCTATCACTTACGATAACTAAAAGTTACTGCTGCTTTCATCCCATATTGAGGTGGCAATAAAATCTTTTCCAGTCATATCCAATTGTCCAGGGACGGTCTGGATTCACCAGGGTTGTCCAGTAAAACTCACAGACATTTCAGTGTATACCCAGCAGGCACCTCTGCATGCCTATGTGTCCAGTTCACAATGGTGTTGGTCAGGACACCCCTACAGATGAAGGGGCAAGGCAGTTACAGGCATTAGGACAGGAAAATCACATCCATCTGGGAAAATGAATGTCAGCTTTGAATCCTGGGAAAGC
Source organism: Spermophilus citellus (assembly GCF_964194105.1). Taxonomy (NCBI): domain Eukaryota; kingdom Metazoa; phylum Chordata; class Mammalia; order Rodentia; family Sciuridae; genus Spermophilus; species Spermophilus citellus. The sequence goes on along the minus strand of NC_138198.1, from coordinate 14,170,300 downwards.
ACAGTGACCACCTCCAGTGGCTTCCCTGGGTGGTGATATCACACTTGTACAGTTTTGCCTGAACTTCAGTGGGCTTAGTGTGCACCCAGGAACTCATAATTGGCCAAAGGGAAATAACAAACAGGCCCTTTAAAATCTGTGTCCTACCCATGGGACCTGTCCAAGTCACGTGTACCCAGGGGGTCCACTCACTGGTTACAAGGAGAACACGCTTCCAACCCTTTATTCATGGGGATAACAGGCTACCCAATGAAGGTGGAGGGCTTTCATTGTCCAGGGCCATGTCCAATCACAGTTTGCCCCCTATTCAGTCCAGTGATAGGGCAGACAAAAGAACACTTACTTGTTTCCCAAACCCAGGGTTAAGTACAACACCCTCTGTTGTCACCTGGACCTGTACTGGGCTGCTATGCATGCAGCAAAACTTCCATAGGAGGTAGTCCCCTTACCAGGACGCCCATTCAGAGCCCTCAGAACGACCTACAGGTGCTGGGCCCACCCCTTCATGGGAGGTGGGTTGACTGCCGTTCTGGGTCCTTGCTGGACAGGCCATTATAGCTCTCTGTCATGCCTGCAGCCTGTGGTTGGTATGTGACACGTGGCTTCCCTTGAATCTGTTCCTGAGCTGCCCATCACTGCACACTCTGACCTGTAACTTGAGTCCCTTGGTCACTTCCTATTGTGATGGGCGGACCATACAAGGCTGTCAGCACAGTCAGGGTGCCAATTGTAGCACGCTGATTCACTTGGCCACTGGGCCAGGCAAAAAACAAGCGTGTACCATATCCACTGCCACCAAGGCAAATAGGGTCACTCTGCCTTTGGTAAAGGGCCAATGTAGGCAACCTGCCATTGTGGCAGAGGGATGCACCACTGCATTTCCTGGCCACCTGGGGCTCCCCGGTGTAGGGGGTGAGGCTCCGCTAGCAGGGCCTCCCACCTTAAAGGCAGACCCCCCTGCATGCTGTAAGTGGATGCAGCCTGCCTGCCAAGTTGGTAGGAGGCGCCGCTCTAACCGCGGCACCCTAGCCCAAGTGCCCAAGTGCCTGTTTCATCATTCCCTGGGCTACTCCAGGGGCATGGCCCGTGACTTGTGATGCAGTTATCCCTTTTTCATGACCTATGGCCCAAAGATCCTGCCACATGGCTTAACCCCACAAAGGCCAATGCCCTAACGTCCAGTTGTCCACTTTCCATGTAGTAGTAGTCCACAAGTTAACCCCTGAAAAAGAGCCCAGCTGTCTGTACAGACCATCAGGGGTCGCGGTCTATGCACTGCCAAGGCGCAGGACCCAGCCTGCTGGCTGTTGTCTATTCCCACATCGTGCCACAAGGTGCCAGTAGAGGGCTGTTAGTAACAGCAGTCCCATGGCTGAGGACCGTCTGCTAAATCCACAGGTGTACCAAGTGTGGTCACTTTCCGGGGCTGCTCATTCCTTAAAGGGCCATGGCTCTGCTGACTCTGGTGCATCAGCACAATCTGGGGCCTCCTTGGTTGCATATCGTACCAGCCCTAGAATCTGTTGAAGTTCGTGGGACAAGGGACTAGTAGACAAAGCACTTTTTGTTCCAAACTTGTGCCCCACTTGCTAGTATAGGAGTCTGGGTTACCCCTGCCCTCAGGATGACTGCCCAATTCTACACCCATCCTGCCACAGAATGCACAGTACACACAAAAACCTCAGCAGCATCAGATGGCCTCTGAGGCCACCAGGGCCTCAAGCTTCTTCTCTGTCTGGGTGTAAGGAGCCTCTGCACCCCTCCACAACCATGACCAGACCTGCTGGTTTCCAAGCATCATGCTGCTGCTACGGCTCACACAAACCATCCTGGATTACATGGACTTCCAGCTCAAAGTGGGCAAGCAGGGTCCACTGCCTGTAGGGCCTGCATTTGCTGGATGGCTCTTTATGGCCTGAAAGCCCTGTTCAGCTGCTGCGTCCAGTCCCCACTGAGCCCCTGTCTTCACTAGGACATACTGGAAATGACACAACTGGGCTAAATGGGGAATAAAGGTCACCAATGTCCCAATGAGCCCACATCGATCTGCAATTGCGCAACCGTTGTTGGTCCCAAATAGGCCTGGATTTCATCAATAATGACTTCTGGCACAACTTGTCTTCCCCGAACCAAACCACACCCAAGAACCTGACATGCCAAGTCCCTGCACCTGGGCAGTGTTTACTGCCCAGCCACATGTCTCCACGTGACTAAGGCTGGAGCTGCAAGCGCTAAATCTGCATCAGAGTCAGAAGTCAACAGCCCATCATCAACATAATGAAACGTACAGTGGGTGACTGCGTCCACTGGCCACCAAACTTGGGCTATGCGAATAACCTTGGGGCAACAGTTGAAATGTCCACTACTGGCCTTCCCACGTGAATACAAACTGATCCTGGCTCTCCAGAGCCAGAGCAATAGAGAAGAAAGTGTTAGCCAGGTCCAACACACAGTGGAAAGTGCCCAGCTGCAAGGTGGATTGGTCCATGAGGTCAAGCACTGAGAGAACTGCTGCATTCAAAGAAGGCACCACTGTATTCTGTTCTTGATAAGCCACATCATGCTCCAGGTGCCATCAGGCTTCTTTACTGGCCACTGGAAAGTTAAAAGGGGCTATGAGGTTTCAATTACACCCATCTTCTCCAATTCCAAGACAGTAGCTCCAATTGCTGCATATACCCAGGGAGGCAGTACTGCTTCCTGATTTAGTCCTCCGGGGTTGTGACAGGACCTGGAATGCATGGTTTGCACATCCTCTCACAACCACCTTTAGAACTCTCTCACAGAGCCGGAATTCCCCAACGTGGTCTACAGCCACAGTCCTTGGAGCACATCTATACTCAGATGTTCTCTGGGGTAGGAGACACATGTACTGGAAAAATTAAAAGTGAAAAACTATACTCCAAATAGACTCGGTTTTACACAGTGGTTATTTCCCAATCATCCCCATAAGAAATGGGAAATGAAAAAGCTTCCCAATTCCTTCTAGGAAAAACTCACAAAAAAAGCACAAGAGGAAAAAACTGTGAGCTGTCTTCTCTTGCCATTATTCCTTCTTTCTTAAGACAGATAACAGCTGGGCATAGTGTTGCACGCCTGTAATCCCAGTGGCTTGGGATGCTGAGGCAAGATGATTGCAAGTTCAAAGCCAGCCTCAGCAACTTGGCAAGTCCCTGAACAACTTAGTTAGAACTTGTCTCAAAATTAAAAAAAAAAAAATAATAAAGTAGCTGGGAACATGGCTCAGTGGTTAATTGCCCCTGGGTTCAATACTTGGTACAAAAAAACAAAAGTCTGGTTCAAGTCTTTCTGTGGCACATGCTTTCATTTAACTAGAAGTGGAATGGCTGAGTCAAATCCTAGGCTTCTGTTTGATATTTTTAAGAAGCGGTCTTTCAAGTGGTCTCAGCAATCCAGGAGAAGTCCAGTTCCTCCATATCCTCATGTTCTTGCCAAAACTCAGAGTTGTCAGTCTTTTTGGTTTTTAGACATTGTATAGATGAATAGTAGCATCTCACTGTGATTTTGGGGGGTGTGTGTGCTGGGAATTGAACTCTGGGATACTCAACCTCTGAGCCACATCCCAGCCCTACTTTGTATTTTATTTAGACACAGGGTCTCACTGAGTGTTTATCACCTTGCCTTTGCTGAGGCTGGATTCAAGGCTGTGCAAATGAAAGATGGTTTGTCTTACTCTGGGGGGATGAAGAGACTTTGTTCCAATATGACTAGGAATCCAGCCAAGGTGCCCACCCTGTGGGGACATGTGGGGACATGTGAGGACATGTGGAACTTGCCATCCACTGGTTCCCAAGCGCTGTACAGAAAGTATTGCCCCTAGCAGATACTGGAGCTGAGTGCAGCTTGGTGTTTGGAAATCCAGATTAGTAGACCCAAATTATTGAGTTTAATAAGCCAAATTATTTGAATTTATATTTAGCAGCTGATATTTTAGCACTTTAATTTTGCAAATCTATCAGATAATATTCTCTAATACATTTATAAATCCAATTTATGCCAAACCTCTTTTTTATTTTTATTTTTTTCCCATTTTTTTATTGGTTGTTCAAGACATTACAAAGCTATTGACATATATCATATTTCATACATTTGATTCAAGTGGGTTATGAACTCCCATTTTTACCCCATATACAGATTGCAGAATCACATCAATTACACATCCACATTTTTACATATTGCCATACTAGTGACTGTTGTATTCTGCTACCTTTCCTATCCTCTACTATCCCCCCCTCCCATCTTCTATCTCTACCCCATCTACTGTAATTCATTTCTCTCCCTTGATTTTTTTCCCTTTCCCCTCACATCCTCTTATATGTATTTTTGTATAACAATGAGGGTCACCTTCCAATTCCATGCAATTTCCCTTCTCTCTCCCTTTCCCTCCCACCTCTCATCCCTGTTTAATGTTAATCTTTTTCTCATGCTCTTCCTCCCTGCTCTGTTTTTAGTTGCTCTCCTTATATCAAAGAAGACACTTGGCATTTGTTTTTTAGGAATTGGCTAGCTTCACTTAGCATAATCTGCTCTAATGCCATCCATTTCTCTGCAAATTCCATGATTTTGTAGTTTTTTAATGCAGAGTAATACTCCATTGTGTATAAATGCCACATTTTTTAAATCCATTCATCTACTGAAGGGCATCTAAGTTGGTTCCACAGTCTAGCTATTGTGAATTGTGCTGCTATGAACATCGATGTAGCAGTATTCCTGTAGTACGCTCTTTTAAGGACTTTAGGGAATAGTCCGAGAAGGGCAATAGCTGGGTCAAATTGTGGTTCCATTCCCAGCTTTCCCAGGAATCTCCATACTGCTTTACAAATTGGCTGCACCAATTTGCAGTCCCACCAGCAATGTACAAGTGTACCCTTTCCCCACATCCTTGCCAGCATTTGTTGTTGTTTGACTTCATAATGGCTGCCAATCTTACTGGAGTGAGATGGTATCTTAGGGTGGTTTTGATTTGCATTTCTCTGACTGCTAGAGATGGTGAGCATTTTTTCATGTACTTGTTGACAGATTGTATATCCTCCTCTGAGAAGTGTCTGTTCAGGTCCTTGGCCCATTTGTTGATTGGGTTATTTGTTTTCTTATTGCTTAATTTTTTTAGTTCTTTGTATTCTCTGGATATTAGGGCTCTATCTTAAGTGTGAGGAGTAAAGATTTGTTCCCATGATGTAGGCTCCCTATTTACCTCTCTTATTGTTTCTCTTGCTGAGAAAAAACTTTTTAGTTTGAGTAAGTCCCATTTGTTGATTCTTGTTTTTAACTCTTGTGCTATGGGTGTCCTATTAAGGAATTTGGAGTCTGACCCCACAATATGTAGATCGGAGCCAACTTTTTCTTCTATCAGACGCAGAGTCTCTGATTTGATATCAAGCTCCTTGATCCATTTTGAGTTAACTTTTGTGCATGGTGAGAGAAAGGGATTCAGTTTCATTTTGTTGCATATGGATTTCCAGTTTTCCCAGCACCATTTGTTGAAGATGCTATCCTTCCTCCATTGCATGCTTTTAGCCTTTATCGAATATAAGATAGTTGTAATTTTGTGGATTGGTTTCTGTGTCCTCTATTCTATACCATTGGTCCACCTGCCTGTTTTGGTACCAGTACCATGCTGTTTTTGTTACTATTGCTATGTAGTACAGTTTGAAATCTGGTATCACTATACCTCCTGATTCACACTTCCTGCTTAGAATTGCTTTTGCTATTCTGGGTCTTTTATTTTTCCATATGAATTTCATGAATGCTTTATCTATTTCCACAAAAAATGCCGTTGGGATTTTGATTGGCATTGCATTGAACCTATAGAGAACTTTTGGTAATATCACCATTTTGATGATGTTAGTTCTGCCTATCCATGAACAGGGTATATTTTTCCATCTTCTAAGATCTTCTATTTCTCTCTTTAGGGTTCTGTAGTTTTCATTGTATAAATCTTTCACCTCTTTTGTTAGGTTGATTCCCAAGTATTTTATTTTTTTGAGGATATTGTGAATGGGGTGGTTTTCCTCATTTCCAGTTCAGAAGATTTGTCGCTGATATACATGAATGCCTTTGATTTATGCGTGTTGATTTTATATCCTGCCACTTTGCTGAATTCATTTATTAGCTCTAGTAGTTTCTTTGTAGACCCTTTTGTGTCTTCTAGGTATAGGATCATATCATCTGCAAATAGCGATAATTTAAGTTCTTCTTTTCCTATCTTAATGCCTTTAATTTCTTTTGTCTGTCTAATTGCTCTGGCCAGTATTTCGAGAACTATATTGAATAGCAGTGGTGAGAGAGGGCATCCCTGTCTTGTTCCAGATTTTAGAGGGAATGCCTTCAGTTTTTCTCCATTTAGAATGATGCTAGCCTGAGGCTTAGCATAGATAGCTTTTACAATGTTGAGGTAAGTTCCTGTTATCCCTAGTTTTTCTAGTGTTTTGAACATAAAGGGATGCTGTACTTTGTCGAATGTTTTTTCTGTGTCTATCAAGATGATCATATGATTCTTATCTTTAAGTCTATTGATGTGGTGAATAACGTTTATTGATTTCTGTATATTGAACCAGCCTTGCATCCCAGGGATGAATCCTACTTGATCATGGTGCACGATCTTTTTGATATGTTTTTGTATACGATTTGCCAGAATTTTATTGAGGATTTTTGCATCTAAATTCATTAGGGATATTGGTCTGTAGTTTTCTTTCTTTGAGGTGTCTTTATCTGGTTTGGGAATCAGGGTGATATTGGCCTCATAGAATGAATTTGGAAGTTCTCCCTCTTTTTATATCTCCTGAAATAGATTGTGGAGTATTGGTATTAGTTCTTCTTTAAATTTCTTGTAAAACTCTGCAGTATATCCATCCGGTCCTGGGCTTTTCTTGGTTGGTAGTCTTTTGATGGCTTCTTCTATTTCCTCACTTGATATTGGTCTGTTTAGGTTGTTTATATCTTCCTGACTCAATCTGGGTAGTTCATATGTCTTAAGGAATTTATCGATGCCTTCACTATCTTCTATTTTATTAGAGTATAGGGTTTAAAAATAATTTCTAATTATCTTCTGTATTTCTGAATTGTCTGTTGTGATGTTGCCTTTTTCATCCTGTAAGCTAGTAATTTGGGTTCTCTCTCTTCTTCTCTTCGTTAGTATGGCTAGTGGTCTATCAATCTTATTTATTTTTTCAAAGAACCAACTTTTAGTTTTGTCAATTTTTTTGATTGTTTCTTTTGTTTTGATTTCATTGATTTCAGCTCTAATTTTAATTATTATTTGCCTTTTACTGTATTTGCTGCCGATTTGTTCTTCTTTTTCTAAGGCTTCAAGGTGTAGTGTGAGGTCATTTATTTGTTGGCTTTTCCTTCTTTTAAGGAATGAACTCCATGAAATGAATTTTCCTCTTAGTACTGCTTTCATAGTGTCCCAGAGATTTCGATATGTTGTGTCTGAGTTTTCATTTACCTCTAAGAATTTTTTAATTTCCTCTTTGATGTCTTCTGTAACCCTTTGTTCATTCAGTAGCATATTGTTTAATCTTCATGTGATGTAGGATTTTTCCTTTCTCATTTTATTATTGATTTCCAATTTCATTCCAATATGATCAGATAAAATGCATGGTAGTATCTCAACTCCTTTGTAGTTGCTAAGATTTGCCCTGTGACATAATATGTGGTCTATTTTTGAGAAGGATCCATGTGCTGCTGAGAAGAAAGTGTATCCGCTTGATGTTGGGTTGTATATTCTGTATATATCAATTAAGTCTAAATTATTAATTGTATTATTGAGCTCTATGGTTTCTTTATTCAACTTTTGTTTGGAAGATCTGTCCAGTGGTGAGAGAGGTGTGTTAAAATCTCCCATGATTATTGTGTTGTGGTCTATTAGACTCTTGAACTTGAGAAGAGTTTGTTTGATGAACGTAGCTGCACCATGGTTTGGCGCATATATATTAATGATTGTTAAGTCTTGTTGGTGTATGGTTCCCTTGAGCAGTATGTAGTGTCCTTGTTTATCCCTTTTGATTAACTTTGGCTTGAAGTCTATTTTATTTGATACAAGTATGGACACCCCTGCTTGCTTCCGAGGTCTGTATGAGTGATATGATTTTTCCCAACCTTTCACCTTCAGTCTGTGTATGTCTTTTCCTATCAGATGAGTCTCCTGTAGGCAGCATATTGTTGTATCTTTTTTTTAATCCATTCTACTAGCCTGTCTCTTAATTGGTGAGTTTAAGCCATTAACATTTAGGGTTGTTATTGAGATATGGGTTGTTCTTCCAGCCATATTTGTTTATTTATGTTACTAAACATGGTTTGTTTTCCTCTTTGATTATTTTTCCCCCCTTTACTGTCCTACCTCCCACTGTTGGTTTTCATTGTTATTTTTCATTTCCTCTTCCTGTAATGTTTCGCCAAGGATGTTTTGAAGAACTGGTTTTCTAGCTGCAAATTCTTTATCTTTTGTTTATCGTGGAAGACTTTTATTTCATCTTCAATCCTGAAGCTTAATTTTGCTGGATACATGATTCTTGGTTGGAACCCTTTTTCTTTCAGCGTTTGAAATATGTTGTTCCAGGATCTTCTAGCTTTCAGAGTCTGTGTTGAAAGATCAGCAGTTATCCTGATTGGTTTACCCCTAAATGTAATCTGCTTCCTCTCTCTTGTGGCTTTTAAGATTCTCTCCTTATTCTGTACGTTGGGCATCTTCATTATTATGTGTCTTGGTGTGGATCTCTTATGATTTTGTACATTCGGTGTCCCTGTAGGCTTCTAGTATTTGGATTTCTTTTTCATTCTTTAAGTCTGGGAAGTTTTCTAGTATTATTTCATTGAATAGATTGCTCATTCCCTTGGTTTGGACCTCTATACCCTCTTGTATCCCAATAACTCTTAGGTTTGGTTTCTTGATGTTATCCCATAATTCTTGGATGTTCTGCTCATGATTTCTTAACATTCTTTCTGAGCTGTCTATGTTCTTTTCAAGTTGAAAAACTTTGTCTTCGTTGTCTGAAGTTCTATCTTCTAAGTGTTCTACTCTGCTGGTAATACTCTCATTTGAGTTTTTAATTTGGTTTATTGTTTCCTGCATTTCCAGGATTTCTGTTTGTTTGTTTTTTTTATATCCTCTATCTCCCTATAGAGTTGATCTTTTGCTTCTTGGATTTGTTTATGTAATTCATTGTCAAAGTGATTTTTCATTGTCTGAATTTGCTGTATAATGTCTTCCTTGAGACTACAGATCATCTGAAGCATGTATATCCTGAATTCTTTGTCTGACATTCCATCAGCTGCAGATATTACCTCATCTAATGTTGAATTGACCTGTATTGTTTGTGGTCCTTTCTTTCCTTGTCTTTTCATAGTGCTCATGATTCTTTCTAGCTTTGTGAAACTGTTGTGTTAATGCTTTTCCCCTTATATATTTGTATTGTTCTTGTATAGCTCCAAAATCCCTCTTTTGCGGAGAAAGACAATGTTAACAGTTCCCAATATCAACAGTACATTATCTAAGCACAAGTTTTCATTATTAATACATTTATAGTTAGATTCTAAGTCTATAGATATTGGTTTTAATTATTACTTAAGAATATATTTATTAGTTTCATAAAAGGCGTACCATATCTGGTGGCATATAGAAAACTTAATTTCAGATGAAGGATGTTATACTTAGAGGGAAAGGAGTGAGGGTATGAGGTTAAACTATCTTAGCACCTTTGGAGAACTCTAACCAATAGACTGGTAATTTATGGAAGAATGTATAGACTCAACCTCCTATCTGTATTTAGATAGTTACCCTATGTATAGATAGCAAAAGTTAGGAGATTGAAAGTGGGATAGAGAGAATACAAATAAAAAAATAGAAAAAAAATAACAAGGAAGAGAAGCGAAATAAGAGAAGGAAAAGGAAAGTAAGATAGAAATAAAGAAAAAAATGGGGGGAAGGTGGGGTGTATGCAATTCCTCTATATTATATTACGTGGTAATTCAGTTGTTCATGCACAGTTCTTGGTTTCACATATGTTGAAGTTGTGGAAGAGAGAGAAGAAAAGAGAGAAAGAAAAAAAAGTCTCTCAGAACACTGTTTTCCTTGCTTCCAGTAGGTGGCGTTGTCTATTCCTAGCTTGAGCCTCTGTATTCAGGGTGGTGGGTATATCCAGTGTGAAAGGCAATGAGCTTCCACCTGTATCTTCCCTACTCTAGTCTCTGAGGTAGAAACCAGGTGCCTGTACAGTTGTTGTTTTGCGTTGATAGCTACAACCCCCAAAAGCTTGTGGGCAATATTTTGAGTTATCGCAGCTAAGGGTGGGGGAGTTGGAAACCGGGTACCTGGATCAGCCGCAGAACCATGCTGGTAGCCACACCCCCTTTGATGGGTTTTAAGGGTTGATGGGCTTCCTCCGGACTAGCACACAGGGCGGGCGGACTTCCTCCTCTTGTCTGGCTTGGCACCGGGCGTCTTCCTCCTCCGGTCCCAAACCTCTTTTTTTTTTTTTTTTTAAGAGAGAGTGAGAGAGGGGGGAGAGAGAGAGAGAGAGAGAGAGAGAGAGAGAGAGAGAGAGAGAGAGAGAGAGTTTTTAATATTTATTTTTTAGTTCTCGGCAGACACAACATCTTTGTTGGTATGTGGTGCTGAGGATCGAACCCGGGCCGCACGCTTGCCAGGCGAGCGCGCTACCACTTGAGCCACATCCCCAGCCCCCAAACATCTTTTTAACAGTAAATTTTAGGTTACATATAAAAACTACAATATCATGACATTAACATTTTAAACCATCTTTCTCTGACAAGGAAACATACTAAAGGCAATGGACATTAAACATTATAGAAAACACATTCTTCACTGGCTGATCACCTAGAAAAATGTGTGGTTATTTTAAAGACAACTTACTCTTTTTTAAAATATGTTTATTTTATTTTTATGTGATGCTGAGAATCGAACCCAGTGCCTCATGCATGCTAGGCAAACAGCTACCACTTGAGCCATATCCCCAGCCCCAACTTTACTCTTATTATTATTTCTAAATCAATTTAAATTGACTTTTTGTTAAAGGTTTATTTAAGTCACATGAGCTAGAAAGTATTTGGATCTGTCTTTTTAATTTTAAGAGTGCTCATTATTTATAACCCAATTTGGTGCCATGTAGACAATATACAATACACGTTTGCACATAAATATACATTAAAATATAGCAAAAAACAAGGATTTTTATAGTTCTTATCTAGATTATCCACTTGCCAGAGTGTTTTTTTCCCCCCAGAATCATTTATGAACTAATATCCCCTTTAACCAAGAAGCAAAAGGAAGTGTCTCTTGAGACAGGCAGAAGGGATAAAGATGGGGTCTCTTTTTCTAGAGTTTTCATAGACCAGATATTGGGTACCCATAGGCAGGGGTTAGGAAAGTTAGCATTGGTCATTAAACAAAGGGAATTAGTTTGCATTAAGACACTGCCAAAATATTAATTCCTCCTTGTTCTGATTATGAGATTTCCCTCCAAGTATTTAATTTTTTGAGACATTTCATATTTATATAATAACTGGCACTGCAATAATGTGTGGCTAAACATTCTTAAATATAGTTTAGATTAAAAATTTTGGAATATCACCATGAAGGAAGAAATTATTTTAACTTAAACACTAAATTTCATTTTTATAGTGAATAGTAAATCCTTGAGATACCACTTTCTAAGATTCAATGATCTCAAATGCTGAAATACAAAAATGTTTTTATTCACTTCAAAGAAGTGAAATAAGTTAATGCATAAAGAGGGACTCCATCTTGTACCACAACTCATAGAAAATAAGCACATTAATCTGAAAAACATCAACGTCTGAGCTCTGAACGCAGGTCTGCTGTGCTTTCTTGACCTGGTGGTGACTTCCTTTCTGTGTCAGTGATACATGTCCATGACATCACTGCTAAGTGAACTCACTCATTCCTCCCATAGATCACTGGACCATGCTCCATTTTAGGGGGTTTAAAAATTTCAAATCAATCTGTGCTGAGAGTACCTTCAGATCTATACCATAATTCCTGGTCGTATTCCCTGAGATACACCCAGTAAAAGCTGGTTGATTGTTCTAATTTCTACACATCACAATTGTCCCAAGCGACTGATGTGAGTAAACATGAGGACAGATTGGTTCTCGTCAGTTTCACCCAATATGGGTCAGGCCAGGGTCTAGGCTGGGGGGACTCTGGTTCTCCCAGGAAAGGAGACATTTGCCCTACCTGCAGGCTACGATACCACGCAGCTTCCTGTGATCCACACCTCTCCTAGGTCTCCAAGCGATGCAGCTGTCAGTCAAAAGTCAAGAGGTGAACCTGGGCAGGACTCTTTGGAAACTTCTCAGGGATCTCCAATCATACTGGAGGGCAGGAGAGGCACACTGTCTCTCTCCATTCTGGGAGAACCCACCCTCTCCCTTAAGAGTGTCCCCTTTCCCTTCTCCTATCCCTTCAATAAAATTATGCCAATTACTCTGAGTGAAATCTCTGAACTCTTTCTGACTTGATGGCAAGAATCCAGGTTTGCTGGGGCTCTTTATGCTGCCCCAGTTTCCCAGAAGCCACCAGCCCTGCAGCAGTGAAGATTGACAGGTTCTCATGATCGGCTCCAGCTCTACTGCCAAGCTCTCTGGGGCCTCGGTCTCAGCCCTTTCAGGAAAAGCCAAAGGGGAAAGTGTAAGACAGAGCCAAACCCCAGGACTGTCCTCCCCTCTCACACACTAGCCGGAAGGTCCCCCAGGAGATACAGTTGGGCCCTGTTCCTGAGCAGCAAAGGCCCTTGGTCCCTGCTGCAGCAGCCCATGGTCAGTGAGGCCAGGCTGCTCATCACCCACAGTCCCCAGGCCATGTGTTAGATGTCTCCACAAGACAGACATACGTTTCCATCACTTTTACACAAAGATTTGCACATGAGGTGTTTCATGCTGGAGATTCACCTACACAGATGGGAAGCCTCTGCCTCGTACAACCGGCAGGATTTCATAAGAGGACCATTTCCAGCCTGCAGTGTCCAGCATGTGGGGGCTCTGGCAGCTGCTGGGTCCAATAAGACCACTGAGCATTCAGTCAATCAGAAGTGAGCAGTGCTCTGAAGTCCTCCCTCCCATCCTGCTCAGCCTAAGGAAATTCTAATACATGTGACCAATCAGAACTGACCGTGGCTCTGACACCTGTGACAGGAATCCACAACCTGGCTCCACCTGTTCTGTTCACTCAAGGAATATGTGGTTCTTAATGTGCATTGTAGATGTAGTGAAAAATGATTTGCCCGAAACTAGACAGAAATTGTCGGTTACAATTGTTTGCCCACTGACAGAAATGTATGTATAATACAGGAAAAAAAGCAAGCACTTTCAGAGTTGATTCACCCATTGGGACACAATAGGCAGAGTGCCTATGTTGCATGGAAACGTTTTATTTTGAAACCCAAAATAAATAAATACAATCTGTCCTGGATTATATTCATCTTCATACTAGCCCAGTAGGAAAGTGTAACTTTCAACCTTCTGCGCCCATTAAGGGGGCAAGTCTCTTAAAAGCCATGCTCTAACCTGTGGCCAGAATTAGGTCCTTTTCAAGGCTTATATGGACTTAATTTTTTCCCCCCATTTTTATTATTGCATTATAGTTATACATATTACTGGGATTTTTGTTATATATTTGTACATGCACCCATTAAAACAGTATAATTTAGCCAACATCACTGCCCAGAAAATCCCCCTCCTCTCTCCCCATTTGGTCCCATCCCTTTGTCCCTTTCCTCTCTGACTACCTTTGATTTTTAGGAGATCCACCCTCAGCTTTGTTTTTCTTTTTCTTCTTTAGCTTCCCTAGAGAGACACACAACCCTTAACATCTGAGTCTGACTTATTTCACTTAACACCATGGTCTTTCGTTCCATCCATTTTCCTGCAAATGACACAATTTCATTTTTCTTTATGGCTTAATAAAACTCCATTGTGTATCCCTACCACATTTTTTTTATCCATTCATCCATTGATGGACACCTAGGCTGGTTCCATAGTTCAACAATTGTGACTTGTCCTGGCATAAATATGGGTATATCCATGTATCCCTGTAGTATGATGAGTTTAATTCTTCATGATAAATAATGAAGAGTGGTCTAGCTGGGTCATATGGTGGTTCCATGCCTAGTCTTTTGAGGAGCCTCCATGCTGATTTCCACAGTGGTTGTATTAATTTACAGTCCCACCAACAGTGCAAAAGTGTTCCTGTTCTTCCACATCTTCTCCAGCACCTATTTTTATTTTTGTATTCTTGATGGCTACCATTCTGACTGGTATGAGATGAAATCTCAGTGTAGTTTTGATTTGAATTTCCCTAATTGGTAATGATGGTGAACATTTTTTTCATATATTTGTTGACCACTTGTATTTCTTCTGTTGAGAAGTGTCTGGTCAGATCATTTGCTAATTATTAATTGGGTTATTGGATTTTTTTGAGATTTAACCTTCTGTTGTTCCTTGTTTCTGTGATTATTTCTGGGTAAGTGCTCTGGGAAGAAGAAAACAATTTTGCACAGTGTCCTCAGAAAGCCAGGCTGTACTAGGTTGAGCACAGCCACATATTTGCCCACTGTCCTTCTGTCCAGCTGCTGCTCAAATGTCTGCCAGAGACTAACCTCCATGGAGAGACAGAGCAGCCACCAACTCCAAAGGCAACATGAGAGCCTGCAGGAGAAGCCCCTCACTGCACACAGAGGGAAGCCAGCCATGGGGGGCCCTGTCTCCCACCTTGCACAACCAGCTGGGGCAGAGCTATAGTGAATCGATGTCCCCTGACTCCTGGCACAAGTTCATCTTGTATTAAACTGAGACTGTTTCCACCCCAAATTACATTAAGCTTCTAGCTCCAAGGACAGAGTGTGCAAACCCCTCACTCTAGAATGATCTAGTCTCTATGATATGGCCATGCAGTCACAATGACATTCTCTCACATGGTAGATGAACCACTTTACCTGCTAGACTCTAATAATCCTATAGAAGTAGACATCAGAGGCTTGGGTCAACTCAAACGATTCCCAACAGCCCCATCCCACCCTCATCCTGAAGACTCCAAGACTTTCCACCCTGTGGATGGGGAAGTGTTCACTTGACTTCTTAAACCAGATGCTGCACATAGACTAAATTTCACCTCTCTCAGAAAGCAACATGGAGTGAAAGGTTAATAAGATAGGTACTTGTCACTCCGTTTTTCTATATGCTTAACAAAACACTGTTTGCTAATCTTTTTTTTTTTAAAGAGAGAGTGAGAGGAGAGAGAGTGTGAGAGAGAGAATTTTTAATATTTATTTTTTAGTTCTCGGCGGACACAACATCTTTGTTGGTATGTGGTGCTGAGGATTGAACCCGGGCCGCACGCATGCCAGATGAGCGCGCTACCGCTTGAGCCACATCCCCAGCCCCCTGTTTGCTAATCTTGTTCCAAGGATGTGCTGTCCCCAACTGTGAACTGTTTGCTAATCTTGTTCCCAGAATGAGCTGTCCCCAACTGCCAAACTACAAAATGTAACTTCTCTCCCTGCCCTCTCCAAGGAAAGTATATATGTTCTGCTTAAGCTGTTCTCAGGGCTCTATCTCTCTTTGCTATAGAGAGCTCTGGGCCCTAGCATGCTGGTCTCCAAATAAACCCTCCCTTCTGCTGTTGCATAAGACAGTCTCTTGTGGTCTCTTCCTCCGACATTTTGCCGGACCCTTACAGAGTCTTTGTGTCTTCCAGGAGCCAGGCTGTGGCCTGGGCCCTTTTATCTCATAATGGGGTACTCCCTGCTTCTCAGCTCTATTTCACAACTGAACTTTGGTCTGGCCATCGCTGGTTCCTCTCCCAGTTCTAATGGTGAATGACCAGGAGGAGGCGCTGCTTCCCACCTCCTTCATTCAGCACAACTACCCCAGGAAGAGAGCTGAATAGGGGCAAAAGACACAAAGAGGCTAAGGGGACACAGATCATTCAAGGGCAGAGCTTGTGTCAAGGAGACAGGATCCAAGGAAGTCTGGTCTTATGGGAAAGGGATGGGAGAAAACCCAAATCCTCCTCCATTCAAAAACACTTCCTCTACCCCCACTCTGTTTTTACTATTTGGGGTAAGATCTTTACATTTTACAGATTATTTTTATACTGGCTAAAAACTAGAAGGAACAATATGGCATGTTCAATTGGTACCTCTGTTCTACAAGCTCTTTTGCAGACTTAAGAATGATGGTTGAAACATATGGATGGTTCACTAACTCAGATAATGCTCAAATGTAAATGATGAAATTACTACTGTGCTCTCTGAGCTGCACTTCTTAAGCTAAAGGTCTCGAAGCATGTACAACTACAGTGGCACTAGGTAATTTCTGGGGTGGTGTGTAGAAATATAGAAAGATATGACCCAATTATGCCCCTTTTCCTACTCAGAGCCTCAGAACTGCCTGGGACATCCAGCTCTGCCCTGCATGACCTGCAAAGCTGTCACTGGGAACTCGGGTTAGGAAGCTCATCCTGGTGTGTTCAGCACTGCCTCTTGGGAGATGTCACACCAAGAATGGCACTGCATTGTAAGAGTCCAACTCATCTTGAGTTTTTTTCCCCTAAATACTCGGGCTTGGACATTCGTATGGGGCTGAATGTGTCAGTGTTGCCTGGACATTGAGCCTTGACTCTGATCTTGGGGAGTTTTCCACCCAGGGTAAATATTCACAAGTGAACCCTTTGCCTCTGGCTTCTCCTCTGGCCATGCTAGGGAACTCAAGGTCACCAGACCATGCCACAAGTGACTCCCACAGTTCTCTGAGTCTCTTTCTCCCTGCTGCCCAACCCCTCAGCAGGACCCCAGCAGGGAGTTCCTTCATCAGCACTGTTTAAGGCCAATGTGACAGGCTGCTTGTTAACACGAGGGTGAAACTAGAGCCTGGTCCCCTACTGCCTTTTCTTCTTCTTGAGGCTGCTACTTGTACTGGCCAGAAAATCCTAGGAGAGAGCAGGCCATGTCTGCCATGCCAAGAGTCTGTGCCAGCCTTCAGCACAGCACCTGGCCCAAGGTCCCTGGAAGAATGGCTGCATTAATTGAACCTCAATAAGCCAAGAGTGCACTGACCTCAGGTTGTGACTCCCACAGTCACATGGCACGCCAGGGCTGGGAGGACGTTGAGCACATTTGTTACCAGTCTGAGGCTGGCTTAGCTGGGGAAATGGCCTTAGCTAGGAAAGTACCCACTCCTCTCACCAAGACCTGAGGACCAGGTCTGGCTCCCGTTAGCCTGCACTTCATGGGGGCAGGCACATTTTCTGTCCTCCCCTCTGGCTCCCTTCCCTCTTCTCACCCCACATCCATTTTTCTCATCATCAAGGGTGAGACATCTGTGTACTGGGCATCCATGAATTCTGGACATGTGCCTTAAGCTTCCCAGTCAATGCTTCAAGAGAAACATTATTTCCATGTCATAAATGGAGCAAACTGATCCCCAAAAATAACTTGAATGTAGTTACTGAGAAACAAACTTCAAAATACTGAAAGGAACATGGAACCAAACTGAAGGCATCATAGCCTGAGGATGAAATGTCTCTAAGTGTGTTCCAGTATTTTCTGAATCTCTCCCACAGTAGAGGCTGTCAAAGGTGTCAGAGACTGAGAGGAAGGTAGAGGTTCAGGGTGCAGCACAGTGGAGCAGAAAGGACCCAACTCCCAGCTGTATCATCCAATGTGAAGGGATTTCGGGAACAGGAGTCTTAAGGCCTCCCACATTTAACTAGGGCAGAAAGAAGCAGGGTGCATTTCAGTGGATTAGTCAGAGTCTTTACATATTTATTTATTGGCAAGTCTATGGAGTTATTTACAAAGTTAGGAAATTCTGGAATCAGCTTTCCTGGACTCACTGAAAGCCACACGTTGTTCCTTAAACACAGAGACCCTTGAGCTCCTCTTTACAATGTGTCTTCTCTGTACTATGTGACTTTTTGCAGCACTGACATTTGGGGAGCAAGGCAGCACACAGCTCCCTTTGAAACAGACCAGTTCTGTTTGCATTAAGACAGGCAGGGGTGGTCAGTTCTGATGCTGTGTTTTCTCTTGTAAAGTACAGAGTGTCCAGCTGCAATTAAGGATGCACGCTGGGCAGGGCCTCTGAGGTTTTTTAGAAAGGCAGGTGTGCACCCACTGCCTGGGATCCCTGTGACTGGTGGGAACCAGGGAGAGCACTCAGGATGGCCTCGGTGTGCAAGGCTGCCATCATGTAGCCGTTCCAGGCATTTCTCTCCAAAAGTGGCTCAGCACTGAGCCAGGAAGCCCAGGCCCAGCTGGGTTTTACATTGGCACACGGCGGGTTTTACTCTTCTGTGATGATGGCAATTTTCTGCCTCCAGACAGAACATGGACTCAAGATATGGATTAAACTCGGTTTAGTTTAGTCGGGTTCTCATGTTGCCATCGAGGTCTGAGTCTTCCCCAGGGCACCTGCCAGGCCTGCCGTAAGCCTCCACTGAGGTGTGCAGCGACACACTGACAGCTTCCCAAGGGGCAGAAAGTCCATTTCTGTTTGTACCATTTTGCATAGACAAGCAGATGACAAGTCAGCATCCCAAAGGACACTTTAAGGAGGTCTTAGTACAGGAAGAGGTCCAGGTCATTGCACTTGGAGGAAGCGACCTCAATTTCTTAGCGATAGGACCCAACAGAACATAGAACTCTGGTACCAGGCACATGCATTCTGGAGACAGTCCCCTATTTACCTCACGTGAAGGGAGGTGTACAACAGAGCAAGATGTTTTCTTGATGTGTGCAAACTTTCCAAGGTTCTAGGCCCAAAAAGTTTAGAGTGGGAGCATTTTCACATGTGGACTCAGCCCTGATCCAACACCCTTGTGGCCACTTATCAGGAGGCACCCACGGGTAAAAGAGCAGCCCAGAGAGGACCAATCCAGGCCAATCCTGTGATCACCCCTGGGAAGTCCTTTGGCCTTCTCTCTCTCTCTCTCTGTGGTGGGGGAGACTGTAGGCGACCTGCAATGACAGGAGTAGGGTATCTCATGTTGAAACTGGCAGAATGTTCATGTTTGTACCACTGGACATGCTTGGTTATTAAGTATTAGATCCTAGTTTTGCTACACAAATGTTTATCCAGAGACCTTATTCTGACCCAGCGTCACCACTGTATGGAGGCCTATGTACTTATTCACATTTACCTAATCTGGGTATAAAGATTTTCAATGGAAGTGTCCTGTGGAGTAAGCCAGGATGGTCGGCGTTAATTTTTTTTTTTGAGAGAGAGAATTTCAATATTTATTTTCTAGTTATCAGTGGATACAACATCTTTGTTGGTATGTGGTGCTGGGGATCGAATCCGGGCCGCACGCATGCAAGGTGGGCGTGCTACCGCTTGAGCCACATCCCCAGCCCGGTCAGCGTTAATTTTTGGCCTACGTGTAAGACAATCTCTCTGCGAGTTCCATGCAGCTCCTTGTTAATTCTGTCTCCTTGGGGAAAGAGGAAGTTCACCACATCATGAACAATGATATCTCTGGTCTGAGGTTAGATGAGCCTACTGGGGAAGGGTCTCCATGGCAGGTACAGGAGATTTCTAGGATAGGCCAGGACAAATGGCCAAGTATGGGGACTTCCCTAGTTTCTGTCTGAGGACTTGACCACTTGAGTGACCTACATTCCCATTGCCCAAGAAATCTAGACTGCATTCCTCCCTCTGGCAACTGAATAGGTGTAAATCTCCAGATTGCACACTTGTAGAAATAACAGAGAAAACATTTTCAATGTTTACTGGACCCTGAATGTTCCTTTCCTGTGGCTACTGTTTTCGTTTTAGCTACCTGCCCCAGGTAGCCCATGTGCCAGTCATCTCCACTGTACTTACACTCCTTTACAAGACTTAAAAACTCACACCTTTGTCAGGAAAGTGTTGGGACAAAGAGGAGTGAGGGTTGCGCAAACAATTGAGGTAAAAGTACTCTCTGAGTTTTTTAGGACTGTGCCACACCACAAAACAAATCTCTAAAGCCCCATCAGGCCAGCAGCTGTGTCCTCACCTGCCTTCATAATGTTCCAGTGAGAAATGTCATTTCTTGAAGCAGTTCAGGCTTTCAGTGCTGGTGGAATGTGACGTGATTCAGTTGCATCTTCATTCAAACACGCTGCAGGGACAGAGTATGTGTGTCCTAGTGGGCTGCCTCAGTGCCATATGGCATCAAAAGACAATACCACAGATGGGGGTTTAGGACAGAAGTTTATTTGTCCTAATTCCCAAGGCTACATATCAGGGTGCTGGCTGGAAGGATTTCCTTTGAGGCCCACTCTTTGACATGGAGATTGCCATCTTCTGTCTATGTTTGCATGACATTTCCCTGTGCTTCTCTGTATCCTTATTGCTACTTCTTATAAGGACAAAGTGTTAATTGGATTAGCCCTCACCCCAACTAACTGAATTAACACTGATCATGTCTTCATGAGCCATATATTCAAATAGAGCCACAGTCTGAGGCACTGGTACTTAGAACATCCACTATGAGATTTGGGGAGAGGACACAATTCAGCTGATGACATAAAACATTATATGTCCCCCTTTGACCTCCCTTCATGCTATTCTCCCAATAAAGTAGTTTTTAGCTGCTTGCCTCTATAGTGCCTGTCCATCTGCATTTTAAAAACACAGGACTTGGTGGTATTTTACAGCCCTCTAGATCAGCCTGTTTTATAGTTGATAAATCCTGATTAACTGCACCACATTTTCAATATCAACCTATATTTTGTTGTGTAATGGTGGGTTGAGATTAATTCTAGCTGATGTTTTCTCTAGATGTAAACAGAACCAGATTCCCCGGATCCTGGAATGGGAGCCCCAAGATGACTCAGATACATGAGAGGGTTCTATTTGTGTTATAATATGTAATACACTATACTATATTATACCTATATCTCACAGATTCTGTGTTTTTTTGAATAATTGTCACTTTCCAAGTCTGAAGAGAACAAGAAATATTGCATAAACCTTGTGATCTGGTGGAGGTATTTTGGCTTTGGAATGAGATGTAGCTCATCAGGATTACCAGCCTAGCTGCTTATCATCGTGGGCCTCTGACCAGAGGAGGAAACAGATATCACAGCCTGGCCATTAGGTCTAAGGCCAAATTGCCAAACTAGAAGTTTGCATTTAAATTACTTAAACAATGGAGTCAAGGCTGTGGACAGATTGCAGGGTATGTGTCCCTCACCTCCTGGGATCTCATCTTCATTTGTTTGCTGTCTGATTTCTGCAATCGGAAAGAACCTGTGACCAGCATCCAGTGGACACTTCCTGGTTGGAGCTCCCTGCTCTCTCTCAGGGCATTGTGTCTTTAGACCTGAGAAGAAATACTAGTAAGCAACTGTATCCTTCAATGCTAGCATATAAAGGGTTAGAGCAGGCCCCTTACCTCCTTAATGGAGGGCACCCATGGCTCTCAAATCAGGAACGTGGCTGCTGTGAATTGAGATACGCTGGAGAGAGATTTGAGGGTGTTGTTCCAAATAACAGTACTTCACTAGTAGTATTTCTTTAATCACATAAAGGTGATATTCTGAAATATCGGGTTATGTTATTAAAATCAATTTCAACTGTTTCTTTTCTTTTATGATATAAATACTAGAAAAAAATCTGTGCCTTGCATATGGTTTTCATGGGATATCGTTGCTTTAAGGGGTTGCTTCTCAGTTCAAAGTTTAATCTGTCTCCTCACAAGACCAGCGAGCAGAAAAGTTAAATGACATTTTACAGTAACTGTCATTATATTATTTTCTTTCATGAATAATATGGCAACATATACAATCCATAAGTTGAGATGACCTCATATGCAAGCTTAAGTGCAAATGTTCTGATGGTGGGGCTTGACCCCACTTCTGGGAGGAAAATTTCCCTTAAAAATCACTGCAGCCTGGAGCTCTGGGGTGTCCTTTGCAGATCTCAAAGGAAAAAAAAAAAGAAAAAGAAAAAGAAAAAGAAAGCTGCAGCCTGTCATTCTGGCCTCATGCATGCCTGGATTGGTTGTCCTCTTCTGTCACTCAGAAGGCAGGCTCACTGGGCTCACACTCAGGGGGCGCGGTCTGCAGCCGTGTCCAATGAGGAGCGCGTAGTGTAGTGAGCACTGTCCAATCCTGCTTACGGCCGGCGAAGAGGGGGCGGGCTCCGCAATCCGGCCGAGGTGCTTTTCCCGGACTCCGCCATTCCTGCCCTCAGGCTAGGGTCTCCTGTGGGCACTCTGAGCCTGGCTTGCGAGTTCCAGGAAATGGTGAGTGTGCGGGGAGCATCTGGGGCCTGCGGAGGGGGCCTGGGGAGGGAGACCCTGGGTGCCGCTGCGGGGGGAGCGGAGCTGACCGCCTGGACTCCGGCAGCCCCCGGGCTCTGCGGGCCTGAGTCCCACTGGCCAGCCGGGCGGGGACGCCGCGCAGCCGGCTCCCGCCGCAGGTCGGTTCTGGCGTGAGCGCGGGCAGCCGGCCTCTTCCCTGAGGACGCGGTGATTGACAGGTTGGACGGCGTCCGGGTTGCTGTGCATTAGGGGTTTCCCTGCGGGAGAGCTGCGGTCTAGGGACCTGGCTTTCCTCTGGACTAGCAGCTTCCTCTCCTGATTCTTTTTGGTCCTGGAGGCTGATCGCAGGGGTGCTTTACCTTCGAGGTAGGTCCTGGTACTTTACCTTTATTTATTTGAGACAGGGACTAGCTAAGTAGCTGAGGTTGGCCTTGTTATGGTTCCATTTATAGAGATCTTTCTAGTGTCATGAAGAATGTAATTCTTACACACATTTGGATTACTGTATGGACTTGTTTATATTGTGATAACTTGCTTTTTTTTTTCTTCATATGTCTAATATACGTGTGTCAGGTAATATTAGCTACTTGTTTTGCTCTTGTAATTCAAAAGTTTTTTGGGGGCTGGAATTGTGGCTCAACGGTAGAGCGCTCGCCTATAGCGGGCGGGACCCGGGTTTGATCCTCAGCACCACATAAAAACAAAGGCATTGTGTTGTGTCCATCTACAACTAAAAAAAAATAAATATTAAAAAAAAAGCTTTTTGGCTTACTTAACACATATTTAACTGTGGATGAGTTTTAGGACTTTGTGCTTTGCGTTCTTTTATTAAAAGTAAAGCATGCTGAATTTTTTTTTTATCAGTGCATTACAGTTATAGTACTATTGGGGTTTATTTTGACATAATCCAACAGGCTTGGAATATAATTTGCTCCATTTCAGTCCCTAGTAATTACCTTTTCCCTCTCCTCCTGCCTTCCGCATTCGCCCTCTCCTGGTTATCCTTCTATTTATTCATAGATTTTTAGATTCCTGCTTCATAGATACACATAAAATGAAATTCACTATGACATAAGAACTTTGATGGGAAAATATTGTTGATTGATTTGGGGAAAAATGTTCATCTTTGTAATGATGAGTTTTGTTACATGTACACATGGGATGCTGTGATTCTTTCATGGGCTTTTGTTTATTTTTATTTTCTCATAGTTTCTACTTTTTTTTTCTATTCAAACATGTGTACATGTGAAATACGACATGCTTGTAATACCAATATAAAATTTAAACATGGTACTTTGTACCGTTTTAAAACCGAGTATAATATAAGCAAGAATGTGGCTGGTCCCTAGTGACCATTTTTCCCACAGTTCCTTATTTCTCTCTTCCAAAATGTACATTCTCCTAAACCACCTGCCTGGGTTTCCCGTGTTTGGATGAACATGGTTGTTCTTACATGTTGTCATGGTGATTTCCGTAAATCTCTAAGGTGGGAGAGTATCAGGTATCTTCAATAGTAAAACACTTTCCACAAATAAATAATAACAACTTAAACTCCTTCAGTTTATGAGAATTCATGTGCTTCATATCTTCATCTATACTATTTAATGTTGTCTACAATGGGTTTTATTTTACATTTTTCTAATGTCCAAAGATGTTGATTTTTGTATGATTATTGAACATAGATATCTCCTATATAATTGGCAGTTAAAGTCTGTACCCTGCATTTTGTTTTGTTTTGTTTTGTTTTCTCAAAGATAAGAAAATCCATCCAGGTCTGGGGTTGTGACTCAGTGACAAGAGCTTTTGCCTCTCACATGTGAGGCACTGGGTTGGATCCTCAGCACCACATAAAAATGAATAAGCAAAATAAAGACATTGTATCCATGTGTAACTAAAAAATATTTTAAAAATTAAAAAAAGAAAAGCCATCCAAAGAGGCAGGAGAGATTTCAGGGAGAAAATTATTTTGCTTTTTTAATAATTAAAAATGTTTATTTGCCTTTTTTCTTCTCCTGAGTGTGTACTATATAGGTTCCTTCTCTGTTCTGTTTTTGGAGGCTATTTCAAATTAAATTCTAGGGTTTATCTTTGGAAATTTTAACAGGAAAAATAAATTAGGAAAATCTCTCTTCCCTGTGGCTGCGGAAAAATGAATATATTTCCTCAAATCATCTGGTAAGTAAATTGGTGAATGACACATTCCCTAAAATATCTGCTTCTAGTTTGGAGTTTTTGTCATTGCCCATTTTTCCATAGAAATGGAATGTAGAATTTGACAGTGGGGAAATGCAACAGTGGTCTACTTTATGCTTGAGTATAACCCCTGTTGCTCTGCCACTGCAATTTATTTTTAAAATGGATATGCTTTCTTCTTTTCCTCTCTCCCTGTTCCTCCCTGATCTCTCCCCCTCCCTATTCTCAGGGAAAACAGGATTACCTTTCTTTCCTATTTTAGGTAGATTTACCAGTCCCTGAGTATTACCCATGACAGGAAGGAAATAATCCATACTTTTTGGTTGTACCACAAGATCTCAGAAATGACTGTCTCCCAAATTAACAAGTGAATTGCAACTCTAACCGAGAGCACATGGAACTTAGCCTTTGAATCACCTCTTTAAAAGCCTCCTGTTCCTGCTGATGAAGAGAATCACAGGCTCTGGGGCCAGGAGTTTTCTGTTTCTCCTTTGCTAGCAAAGCAGTAAACCACCTTTTTCCTTTTTTCTCAAAATAAATAACAACTGTTCCTCTTTCTTTCTTTCTTTCTTTCTTTCTTTCTTTCTTTCTTTCTTTCTTTCTCTTTCTTTCTTTCCTTCCTTTCCTTCCTTTCTTTTCCTTTCCTTTCCTTTCCTTTCCTTTCCTTTCCTTTCCTTTCCTTTCTTTCCTTTCTTTCCTTTCTTTCCTTTCTTTCTTTCTTCTTTTTTTCCTGGAATGTTTTTGACAATCAATCATGCATCCTGTCATCTGGATTTGGGAACTCTGGAAACTTTTAAATTACCCTTGTGCCTCACATATCATCATTCAACATTGCTGCTTTGGGTGGGTGCCTCCCAGTTCAAAGTTCAATCTGTCTCTTCACAAGAGCAGAGAGCAGACAAAGGAGGTGAAATTTTACAAGAAGTGTCATTATACTATTTCCATTCATGACTAATATACAGACATCTATAACCCTAAATTGAAAGGAGCTTATATGCAATATTCAAGGCAAATATCCTCCTGGCTGGGCTGGATTCCATTACTACAAGAAAACCTTCCCTTGGTTAGCGGAGGCCTGAGGCTATGGATTTCAATTCCCAGCACCTCAAAAGAAGAAAGAAAGCTGCAGCCAAGAACCTGTCATTCTGACCCCATTCATTCCTGCTTTTAATGTCATCTGTCACCCAGACAGAAGACTCACTGGGCTCAGCCTGAGAGGGTGAAGCCTTAAGCCCTGTCCCTCAGGAGCCCTTAGGTAAGCATTGTTCACTCCAGCACACAGCCAGTGAAGAGGGCAGGCTTGGCCACCCTGGGTGGCTCCAGGGCCTGCCAGTGTTGGTGGCCATCACTAGGCTCCTGCTGCTTTGCTCGGGAGGCTTGTTTGCTCTGCTGTGCAAAAGATCTACAAGGAGAAAACTGGGCCACTCAAAAGCCAGTGAATGGTGAGTGTGCAGTGGCCTCCTGAAACAGGGAGCGAGGCTCCTGGCCACTGGTCACACTGACTGCCATGAGTCGTGAGTGGGAATCCCTGTGGTAGTCTCTGTGATCTGCAGGGCTGGGTCTGCTCTGGGGAAAGTCAGCCCTGATTCCCAGCTGGACAGTGAAGTGGGGCATATGTCAGTGGTGGAGACCCTGCCCTATCTCTGCAGAGTGTCTTCAGCCCCTACCTGAAGCCCTATCTGGGCACTTAAGTGTCAGCATTCTAGCACATTCCCGGGTTGTGTGGGGACTGAGGAGTGGGATGATCATCAGAATCACAACTACATGTGTTGTTTTCCTGCATCAGGGGGCTGTAGTCTGCAGGATCCTCAGTTCCTCCTTCCTGCTGAGCTTGCTTTTCTTTCTCCCTTTCTATTTTTTTTTGGGGGGGGGCAGTGACTAGGGATTGAATGCAGAGGTACTTTACCACTGAGCTACTTTCCCAGTACTGTTTTTTTGAGACAGTGTCTCACCAAGTTTCTCAGGTTGGCCTTGAATAGATACTGAAGTCTCCTGAGTTGCTGGGATTATAAGTATGTGCCATCTGCCTGAATCCTGCTGAATATTCTAAATGCATGGGAAGCAAATTGCCAAGTCCAGAACCCTGTCTCCCATCTTAAACCTTTGTGCATCTGCCAATAAATTCCTAAAATTCCAGCTTCTTTTCCACATTCCCAATGACAACGTACCCTCTCCACAATATTATCAGCTATTGGTTTCCCATGCTATGATTCAAATGGCACAGTGCTTTTACTTTGTTTTACCATGAACTGTTTAAAGGATTTATTTTCTAACTGGGTACATTGGCATATGCCTATAATCCCAAAGACTCAGGAGGCAGAGTCAGGAAGATTACAATTTCAAGGTCAACCTCAGGGACTTAGGTAGGTCTGCAGCAACTCAGCAAGACCTGTCTCCAAATTTTAAAACAAGGGCTGGGGCTCTAGCTCAGGTTTAGTATGCATGGGGTTAAATCCCTGTCAAAACAAATAGAAGAGAAACATTTGTGACCCTAAGGTGAGCAGTGTCAGCAGTCACTAGAAGGTAGAATGATTTTTTTCCTACAGTCTGTGGAAGGAGTGTGTCTCTGCTAACACTGTGACATTAGTCCATTGTCAGGATACTTAAAACATTCATAACTGAAAATAAATTCCTACTATTTTTAGCAATAATATTTTTGAAGATTTCTTTCACAGTAGGAAAGTTTCTTTCTGCCATTTAAATTAACCGTGTTGCCAGATGCTCACATGCTAGATGATAAAGCTGACTAGTGGTCGTCAAAGCCATGCACATCTTTTGCAGAATATTTTTGGAGATTAGATCTTATTGTCAGAAACAGCAACACTTTTGTCATACAACTTCTTCAATCTGAAGTATTAATATGTTCTGTGTTGTAGTATGAGGAACATTTCCCTTTTTGCTTTACACTAAATCTCAGAATTTGTTCCTGAAGAAACATTCTATAGCTAACAGTGAATTTTTTTTTTTATTTGCAGTGAACAACCCTGATCTACATAAGGAAAGGTCTGATGCTTTCATAATTTCCTGATAATACTGTTTTTAGTTTTGGAGATTGATGGTTTTCTTTCCTGACTCTATCTTCTGGATGGGGAACAGAAAGTTCCCCTGGCTAGTGATTCTGTCACCTCTTGTGTCTGGAAACGTGTTTATGGCAGCTTGTTTTCTTGTTCTCTTGGTTTCTGACTTGTAGGGACTAGACTTTGGCTGAGATTCTTACCATATCTTTATTTTGAGACAGCATCTCACTAAGTTACTGAGGCTGGACTCAAAGTTGTGATCCTCCAGACTCAGCCTCCCAGGCAGCTGGGATTACATGTGTGTAATCCTGGCAGGGATTGCATTCTTGATTTTGATATTATTACAAGTTGGCTCAGGATGAGATGTAGACTTGCAAATGTGTGTTACTATCTCTATTCCTGAGGGTGGAAGATGGCGGCCACAAAGAGAGGGAATGGCTCTCCATAGCCTAAGAAATGGAAAGCCAAGTACTATTTCAAATACAGTTATTAAGTATTTAAAGGTTCCCCAGACATTATAAAAATAATTGTTTGGGACATGGAAAGAGGAAGGGGGACTAGGTGTTTCAAAGTGTGAGAAAGAGGACTCTGAGAAAACTCAATGCTGAGCTATCTGGGTATGAGTAGTCCCCGAGGTCCAACTGCAGGGTGGTAGGAGATACACAGGAATGGACACAAGGCTGTGGGTGTGTTTGGTGATCAGGAATAGGACTTAGTCTAAGCTCCTGACCATCACACCCACCCACAAACCCACAGACATCACTCACCCCCGTTCCACCACCCAAGTGCACATCAGCTCTGCTCCAGATGCACCTGCTTGATGGGAAATGTCAGCGTCAGTGGCCCTCCAGGCACCACCAAGGCAGAACTTCTTGCCTAGCTTGTGGCAGAAACCAGCAAAGAAATGATAGTCCATCTCTGTATCTGTCTTTCTCTGTCACACACAAATAAGAACAATAGTAAGATTTCAGTTATAGAAAAAATGATGGATAAATGAACTTGGGAGTAGTGTGCCAAATAATTGGAGCACTGAGAGTATAAAAGTGCAACAATATTTTGAATCACCATCTCCTATCACCCTAATATTTTATCTCTTTTGCATGAAAGCAGTGTGTGTGTGTGTGTGTGTGTGTGTGTGTGTGTGTCTGTGTCTGTGTCTGTCTGTGTTTGTGAGTGTGTGTAATATAATCTATTGGACACTCCCAAATTAATGTGTGTCAGGATTAAAGAGAATTAGCATATTTTTATCTTTTTGTTAACACATTTAGAGCAACAGAGACCTGGATCTTAGTCCATGCTTTGGATTGCTTCTTTTCAGTTTGTTAAAACCAGGCCAAGGAGCATAGTTTCCTTTATTCTTTTGTTGGTGTTTCTTTCCTTTGTGGTATAAATCTGAGTTGTATAACAGTGTGTTTAGCAATGCATATAAAGTAAAAAATCAGTGGGGTAGTTAAGCAGTTTAGTGTATCCATCAGAAATTATGTTATATATTCACAATGGTATATTATTCAAAAATGAATAAAAAATAAACCCTGAAATGTTAAGCAAAATAGTTGGAATTGGATGATATAATGCTAAGTGAAGAAAACCACACAAAGTATCACATCTCATACACGATAACTTAAATTAAGTTTATGTGAAGGTAGAATATTGATCACTGTGGCTGGGGAGGGTGCTGGGGCATCGAGGGTGGATAATATTGATAATAATTGAATATTATCAATACATGCATATGCATATATGAACGTATCACACTGAATCCCATTAATGTGTACAATTGACATGTGTGAATAAGACCCATAATCTCACATAATTACTTCATTCTGTAGTAAGAACACCTGAGACATTACTGTCCTTGGGAACTTGCAGTATACGACCCAGTATTATTAACTTGGTGCTCTACAACCACCACTCTCTCTCTCTCTCTCTCTCTGTCTGTGTTCATCTTCCCTCCACCCCAGATTCCACACCGAGTCTGCAATAGACTTCTTTCTGTGTCTGTATCTTTTCACTAGGAATGAACTCCTCCAGCTTTATCCGTATATTGCAAATGGTAGAATATTCTTTTATTGCTGGAGATTGAATCCAGGGTTGCTTTCCCAATGAGATAAAATTTTTATTTTTCACTTTTAAGACAGTATCTTGCTAAATTACTAAGGCTGGCCTTCAACTTTTGCCAGTACTCCCAACTACAGTTTCTGCATTTTTCTTTCAAAGCCTGAATGATAAGCCAGGTGTGGGGGTACATACCTTTTGTAATACCAGGGGCTTAGAAGGCTGAGGGGGGAGGGTCATGAGTTTGAAGCCAGCCTCGGCATTTTAGCAAGACCCTCTCCATCTTAAGAGACCCTGTCTCGGGACTGGGGCTGTGGCTCAGTGGTAGAGTGCTTTCCTGGCATGTGTGAGGCACTGGGTTCAACCCTCAGCACCATATAAAAATAAATAAATAAAATGAAGGTATTGTGTCTATCTACAACCCCAAAAAAATATTTTAAAAAATATTTAATTTTTATAAACTGAAAAAGATTATATATGTATGTTTATATAAAAGAGATACCCTAATTTTCTCATTCAGTTATTCTTTAATGGACATATAGGTTGTTTTCATGAAATAGCTATTGTGGATAATGTTGGAATGAACTTGAGAGTTGCTAAAGGTGGATTTCATTTCCTTAAATTATTGTGATGGCTAATTTGGGCTGTCAGCAAGGGTAGATTGAGGTTTGCCTAACAATTGCTCTAGAATACCGGTGGGGGCATGTGTGAGTCTGTTTCCTGATGATTGGGTCAGAGAGCAGTGGGAAGACCTGTCGTGAACGCGTGTGTATATCAAGAGGCTCCAAGCTTGAAGGGTGCTTTTTTCCTGATAGCTTTACCTGTGGACACCTGACTTCAGATTCTTCAGCCTTTGAATGTGGACTTGCACCATTGGCTCTGCGGGGGTCTTTCCACCTCAGTGGTCTGCCTCTTGGACTGAATCTTACCAGTTCCCCAGTTTTGCAGCCTGAAGGCAATGATTTTAGGACTGTTCATCCTATGATCATGTGAATCCATCTGATGAGTCCCCTTCTATATGCACATGTACACGTGTAGATTTTACTGATTCTGTTTTTCTGAAGGACCCTGAGTAACACAGGCATATGCTCAGGAAAACATCTGGATCATGTGGTATTTCTAGTTTTACTTTTTGAAAACCCCCCATGGTGTTTTCCATGATGTCCATACCAGTTTATATTCCTGGCAAGAGAGTCCAAGTTTCCTTTTCTGCACATCCTCTGCAGTATACGGTACCTACTGTCATTTTGATAAAAGCCATCCTAACAAGAATGTGGTGATATCTCACTGTGATATAAACTGAAACCACAAAACTTCCAGAAGAAAATGGGAGAAATTTTTTGACATTGGTGTTGGCAGTAGTTTTGGGTAGGATGAAGAATGAAGAGAAACAAAATAAACAAGTGAGTCCATATAAAGCTAAAAATGCATCTGTATAGCAAAGGAATCCATCATTAAAATGTAAAAGTAGACTGTGAATTGGAGAAAATGTTTGGTTGTCACATATTTGAGAAAAATTAAATATCCAAAATATATGAAAATCCTACAACTCATCAAAAAAGAAAAAAGGGGGAAAAGACTAATAACCTAATTTAAATATGGCAAAATGCCTAAATAGACATTTCCCTAAAACTTAAGCAAATGTATGAATGTATAGAAACACTTTTCAGCATCATTAATTATCTAAAAAACACGTTAGTTGTAAGTTGTTTTAACGTCATACAGAAGTATGAGTGCTAAATAGTGTGTATTCTCCATCCTACACTGGGCATCCTGAGACATTGTCAGTTCACAAAATGCCAGGCCCTCCTGTTCTTCCTCATTATTCCATCTTAATTGCAAGAAAATCTAGAAATTGGAAGATAACTTCTTATGTATAAATTCCTAGATAGCCATGGATTTTGAAATTCACAGTAAGATTAAATAGGATACATTCATAGACCTGGTTGTGACCAAATAGAAAATAGACCTACAAAATAAAATTTAACGTAATTACAAATATCCCTTTAAGAGGCTAACAGCTGGGGCAGGGAATGTGGCTCAAGTGGTAGCGTGCTCGCCTGGCATGCGTGCGGTCCGGGTTCAGTCCTCAGCACCACATACAAAGATGTTGGGTCCGCCGAAAACTAAAAATTAAATAAATAAATATTAAAAAAAAAGAGGCTAACACCTGGTCCTGAGGGTGCATACCAGTAGTCCCAGCCACTTGTGAGGCTTAAACGGAATGATGATTTGAACCTGGGCTTCAGAGTCAAAACCTAGTCCAAAGGCAACCAGCCAACAAAACCCTAAACAAGAACAACATAAAAGGAAAAAAAAAATGCCTTCACTGGTGATTTCTGCCAAACTTTCAATAACGAAGCACTAACAATAATTCATGATCACTTCTAAAAATGTAAGAAGAAAAACTTACCAATTCTTTCTGTAAGGCCAGGTTTACCAGATAACAAATCTCAAGGATGAAAATTGCATGTCATATTCCACCATGGATTTGAGGAAGTCACTTCCTACTCAGCAGGTGTCAAGAAAATAATAATAATTATCATGATAATAATTATAATAGAATGCTACTTAAGATATGAGAAAAGTTTATTTGAACAATAATAAATGTTATAAAACAATAAATATGAGAGTGACATTAGATGATCTTCCAAATGAAATAATCAAGATTAGAAACCTACTTTTGTGCTGGGGATGTGGCCCCGTGGTGGAGAGGTTGCCTGGCTTGTGCAAGAACCCAGGTTGAATTCCCAACGCACAAAGTAAAGGAAGAGCTTTATGTTATTAGAGCATCATAGTTAACACACAGTAGTTGGGTTATTTTGACAAAATCATATATGGTGGGATTCCATCTACTCCCTTTCAGTCTCATTACCCCTTTCCCTTTCTATGCTCCCTCCCAACATCCTCCTCGTCTGCTCTACTGATCTTCCTTTCACTCATTTACTTACTTTTTGCTGGGTGCTTTCTACATGTAAATAAAGGTGGAATTTATGGTATTACATATGCACACAATATGATTGTGTTAAATCCATTCCCCGTTTCTCTCCTTTTCTGTCCCTCTTCCCCCTCCCTCACGCTCCTTCCAGCCTTCCCTGTATCTTTATGATCTCCAGCCCCCTTTCCTCCTTGCTTTGCTCTGGCTGTCATGCATGAGAGAAAACCTCTGACCCTTTTTCTTCTGAGCCTGATTTATTTCACTTAGCATGATGTTCTCCTTTTCCATTCATGTCCTGGCAGGTGTCATTATTTAATTCTTCTTTATAGCTGAGTAAAACTCCAGGGTGTGTGTTTGTATCTATTAATGGGCACAGGAACTGCTTCCATGGTTTGGCTATTGTGAATTGTGCTTCTATAAACATAGATATGGCTGTATCGAAATACAGACCTGATCACATTTAGCTGGGTCTGTATGGGAAACACTTGACGGATATCCAGTATTCGTGGCTATTGGGACGTGTTTCTCTGATACAAATCAATCATCCATAGGAAGAAAAGAGCAGCAGTTCCCTGAGGATCAAGTCTGGAGCCATGGCGAATGCACATAGCGCCCCTCATTATGGAAGTGATCTTCGTCACCCATCCAGTCTCTGGCGTTCTGTTTCCCTTTTTATTGGCTGTGGCTCACTGCTCTGTATATATTTGTATATATTTGCTATTTAGAATACAAATACTACGTGCCTCCTGGGTCAGTGTCTGTCTTTTTCAGGTTACCATTGTGACCATGTTTAGGGGCATGATTCGATTTAGCAGCACTTAGAGCACTCGCTGTGTTGTGAGCGACCACAGCTCTCCAGCTCCACAGCTCTCTAGCTCCCTGTGTTACAGATTAAACACCCAGCGCCTTCCAGCACGATCCTGATTTCTCTTCCCCCCACACACTGGGGTGTGATGTTCATCAGATGGATTTTCTTTCCATGCCTTGGCTTTGTCTTAAAAGTTTAGATAATTTGACCTCTGCTCTGTGTGGCCAGTTCCTCTGATTTCTTTCCCTTACCATATTTTCAAGGCCATCTCTATGATATTTTAAACTAATTAAACTCTTAACTGAGTAAAATTCCAGTGTGTGGACATACCAAATTTTAGTCATCAGTTATGATTATGGTTGTGCCTTTGGCAGGACTGCAGCTGAATCCAGGTGTACTCTACCATTGAACAACATCTCCAGACCTTTTATTTTTCATTTTTGAGGCAGATAATCCTTAAACTGGCTCATACTTAATTCTCCTAAGCCTCCAGAGTTCCTGGGATTCTAGTCTGTACCTCCATCCCTAGCAGTTATTAGGTAATCTGCTGTTGGATATATGGGTTGCTTGCACTTTGATTATTTACATTTATGAATGCACATTATTGATATTGATAAATTGATACAACTGTATATTCCAGGTGAAATTCAAATGTCTTCTTTGAAAGGTCAGCTATCCCTCAAGGTAGGAAGCTCTCTCTGAAAAGGGTTGTAGCCAGGAGCCTGTCAATCTTGTGTTCTGTTACCAGGCTTTGAATTTCTTCACCTGCCACTCAGGGCTAGAGGAATCTGAGCCTGGAGCTTTGTCCACTCAGGGATGATGGGATGAGAATTAGCCAGTCAGAGGCACAGGTGGATAAGAGGGGTAAAGGGATAAAAGGCAGATAAGACTTCCTAATCTGAAAGATTTCTGTCTCTGGCTCAAGCAAAGCTCTGAATCCATCTTCAGGTTCCCTGAGGTCTGGGTGTCTGTGTCACAGGCCTTGTCACTCTGCTGTTTCAAGTGCTGGAGCATTTGTAGAGAGGTTGCCTGGACACAGCAGGAGTCAGGAAATGGTAAGTCTCCAGGGTTAGGTGTGGTGTAACAGGGGCTAAGGGTTGGTTTGAAGCAGCCAGACTGACTGGGGGGACCTGGGCCTGAGGTTAGATATTAAATCTGTGAATTCCATTCCAGCACAGGTACAGCTTGATATCTGTTCTTTCTGGCCCACATGATTGCTTCACCCTGTGCCTGATTGGATACCTTGGAGAGATCTGGAGCCCTCTTTATGCGGCTCCTTGCCTATACCTTACACTGACTCAGAATGGGTCATGAACACAGGGATGGTCATCATGGGAGAATCCTGACTTATGTAGAAGATTTCTGTTGGGAGCATCTGTGGTCTGTAGCAATCCTTGTCACTCATTCCTACTCAGAGGTCGCCTATTTTGTACTGTTTTCCAAGTCTGTGGAAAGCATGGTCTTTCTAAGTGCTGTATTCCTCCTTCCAGTTCACTACATAATTAAATGTGTACCCATGCTACATTTCAAATGGCAAAGTATTTTAATTCATTTTCACTAAGTTATTCGTGGCATTTAAATTTTTTTTGTTTTGTTTATGATTATCCACATAACAGGAATTCAGGGAATATTCCATCACCTGACACTCAGATGTAAAATATCTTTGTATCTCTTCTCCATTTATCTTTCTGAGGCACAGATGCCATATTGGAATGTCTTTTTGACTCTCCCCTTAGGAAACATGATAGGATGATATGTCCTCGGTCACTGCTGTATCTTTTCCTGGTTCTCCATTAAGACCTGCAGGAGACTGACACAGGTTCCCATAGCTGCTGTGTCTCTCAGTGTTCCTAGAGGATATCAGCCCCTGTTCAGTCACCTCCTCCTACAGAGCAGCTTGAGTTTCTGGAATGGAGCCTCTTGTACTAGCAACTGAGTAATCTGGGGAGCATAGGAATGTTTTGGCAGAGGCTTCATCAAAGTAGATCATGGATTGGACATTAGGATTATCTTCCCCCAACTCTAGTTTCTAATCCTTGCAGACACATTTTTGGTCTAGTATTGAAGAGAAAGTCAAAGGTGATCCTTTTCTCTAGGTCCTCAGAGTTGTGAAAGGAGATTAAACTATTCTAGAGAACGCAGAAGATTATCCAGTGAATTCTTAAGGATATTTCCAAGGCAAAACTCACTTCATGCAGATTCAAGGGCACAGGACAATGCCACATGGTGGGGAAGGTCATCCAGTCCTTAAATGAGCTGGATGTTTATGGGAGAATTTCCCATTTGGTCGGATAACCTGACTTGACTCTTGAGTCAGTCATGTTTGTGTTCCAGTCAGCAGTACCCTTCTCTGGGTTTGTCAATTTAAAAAATAGATGTTCACTAATTTCATCCTCATTTTTTATAAACTATGTATTGTATCAGTTTTTTAAAATCTTTTTATTTATATTTAAGTTTATTTAAAATTTTAAGCTTAATATTTTAAAAATGTTTTAAAATATAGTGCCAAGGATCAAATCCAATGCCTCACACATGTGAAGCAAGTGCTCTACCACTGAGCCACACCCCAACCCCTATCAGTAATATTTTAAAGATATAAAAATGTTTTCTAAGAGGCAAGATACCAGTGGATTTTACTTTTGAAAAATGCATAAACCAAGGTGAAAGTTCTGAGCCTATAAGTGATACTGTTGAAGGCCCAGTTCTTTCTGTGAGGCTCCCCTGCTGCTATCACATTCTGCTCCCACCCCTGTGGAAGGGTCTCATACACTATGGGCACAGAGCACCAGGAGACTGGGGATCCAGAACTAGGTATGTTTCTGACTTTGTGGAACAGGGAATTGGATGGCCTTTCTGAAGGTATGATTTTTGGTATTGTGGGGCTATTTCCATACTGTCAAATGTGCCAAAGTCAGATTTGGTTAACAAGTAACTTTATTTTAAAGATGCATTGAATTACTGGGAAAGTAAGATCTCAAATGTTAGGCAGAGAATGACTTGCTTTCTGTCCTTGTCCCCAGTGCTGATCCAATGACAAGAAAAAGGTTCTGAGAAAATGGAAAAAGTTTTGTTGCTTTGATAGCAAAGGAGAAATACAGGGGACTGCTTTGTTTCTAGAGGCTGTAATTATAACTGCCCTGGGGAACCAAGGCCTCACAATGAGGTTCTAAGACCACATGTGCCCTGTAAGGAGTTGTATCCTTGGGGGACTGCAATTTCTTAGATTTTCTAGTGCCAAACCTGAACTTTTTAAAAAAACTTGGTTATTTTTAGTTGTACATGACAGTAGAATTCATTGTTATATAATTGTACAAGCATGGAATATATCTTATTCTAGTTAGGACCCTGTTCTTATGGATATACCTGATAGTGAGATTCACTGATATAGTCATATCACTCTCTTTCCTTTTCCTACCCCACCTCCCTTCCCTTCATCCCTAAAATCTTGATTTCTTCATTCCCATGGTGCAGGAGCTGAAGGAAAGATAATTAGCCAAGGGCAGGAAGGTGAATCTTGCTCTTCTCATGGTTAGGAAGGGAGGGAGAAAGAAAAGAAGTCCATTTTAAAATAAACCACAGTGACAGAGCAGCAAGGATTATGTTCAAATCATGGAGTGGACAGCCCTGTTACATTTCGTCCACTGTCAATTTTTATGGACAAATGGCTGACTACATTTCTAAGCTGCTTCAGGCTTAAACTGGGTGATGAAGGAGTTCCTAGAATGGAAGGGTTTTCTCTGTTGTATCTTTTTCTTTTGGATTTTTTCAAGAAAGGATGAAGAGGAAATTCCAGCCTTGGTGGTAAGCTGGAAGAAGCAGACTCTTGTAGAGCAGTTACTGTTGGACTGATCATTGTTCATTGTTTTAACTGAGGTTTTGTTTTTAATTTTTATTTTACTATTGCCAAAATTTCCCTTCTCTGAACATGGTGCAAGGAAGGGTCTCTAATACACTATTTCTTTGTGGGTTCAATTGCTTTGACCTGTATAGCCATTAATTCAGAAACCCACAAGAGGTGATGGGGGATTAAGAAAAGCACAAACATGTAGATAGAAAGGTGGGATCAGGTTGGAAGCTGTCCTCTCATTGAGAACAATGATCCAGAGCTGGCTGCACACATTTATTAGACAGGTTTTATTATCAGAAGGTTATTTGTAAGAAAGTTTCTGGAAAGCAAGCAGGCTTGGAGGTTACAGAATGGGTGAGACATTAGGGTTACCTCTCTCTGTTCAGAATCCCAAGGGCCAGCATTGCCACAGCAACTGGGAAATCTTAACCCTGTACTTTCATAAGGGGAATCCCAGCCCATGTGCACCACAACCACAAAGTTCTGATTACAAAGTAATCAGACACCTTAATTCTTATCACTGCTCTCCATATCTCTTCCCCTTTTGTATTTTTGACATGCAAATGATGTGGTTTTGTTTGAAGCTGTCAGATTTCTCCTCAGAGCACGTGGCATCCGGTTGTAATAATACAAAAAAGAATTAGTAGCAAACACATAATTCCAAAAGTATACCATATTGTATGTTTTAATATATTCCAAGGATTAAAGCCATTTAAATCATTAAGTATTTGTTCAGCAAGCCATATGGGATCCACCAGATCAGTTTGAGAGTTGCCAGTGTAATTGATAAAATCTAACATGGCTATCAAATGCCACAGATGTCTTTGTATGCCACCATCACTGAAGGTCAGAACATGACTCACAAATCCTCAAAAAGTCATAATTTTTTGATGTGGGTGCCCCTTATCAAATCTCTGAGACCAGCTGGGCTGGGGATGTGGCTCAAGCGGTAGCGTGCTCGTCTGGCATGTGTGCGGCCGGGGTTCGATCCTCAGCACCACATACAAAGATGTTGTGTCCGCCGAAAACTAAAATATAAATATATATATAAAAATCTCTGAGACCAGTTCAGAATAAATCCACTACTGCCAGAGACATTATGTGTACTGACATAATCTTGGCACAATCCTTCCATTTAGGAAAGGCATTCAATTCTATTGTATGACTAGGACAGTAAGTTATTCCTGGATGTTCCATGGAAAGCTTAGGCATATCATCAAGAAGTCCCATTTTTTTAACTGTCTGGAAATACTATTTTTTATTTTGTATCTGAAGAGTAGATTCTTTCTCTGCTTTCTGGTTCTCATGTGAGCTGCTTCTTTCTGCCACACTCTTCTACAACAAGCAATGGAGTCAGCCTGCTATGAATTAAGACCTCTGAAACCTGGAGCCCTTAACTAACCTTTTCTTCCCTAAATTGTTCTGGTCAGATCCTTTAGCCACAGCAGTGAAAAAGCTGATTAAACAGTATATAAATCACACATGATAGAATCTTAAGACTTAACCTTGTTTTTAGTGAAGATACATAAACAAAGCAATCTCAAACCTTTTTCCATTTACCAATTTATGTAAACAAACATAATATTTAAATATACTAACTCATGGAGTTTAAGTGTACTAAATTTCATATTTAGTAGTTGATATTTAGCACTTTGAATTTGTAAATTAATCAGATGTCTACTTTAACAGACACATCTAGGAAAATTAATCTCATTTATGTTAATTCTGATTTACTTATTTTTAACTCTAAAACCACGATGTCAAACAAATGTAGTTAACAGTATTAGTCATCTCTTTTTTGTTGAAGAAAAATCCTAGATGTAATGGATATGACATCTGAGACAGTTTATAGAAACAAACACTTTAGTAATTGCTTGAACACCTAGAAAAATGCGAGCTAGTAATTTTAAAGACATCTTTATTTTTTATCTATTTACCCAATCCAAATTGAACTTTTTTTAAAAAATCATATAAACTAAAAAGTGTTTGGATCCATTTCTTATTCAAATTTTAATTTTTGAGGACTCATTTATCTCTGTCTATTTTGATCCTATGTACATGAGATATGGGCATAAGGACATATGTAGACACAACGACAATACACAGGTGTACACACATACACAAACAGGGAATATTTTGTAAGTGGAGCTCTACACATAGGAGGCAATGTTCTAGATATTTATTAAAATCTTTATTAGATTTAACCTGATAGAAATTTTTTTAAATTTTTTTTTTTAAGAGAGAGAGAGAGAGAGAGAGAGAATTTTAATATTTATTTATTTTTTCTTAGTTCTCGGCGGACACAACATCTTTGTTGGTATGTGGTGCTGAGGATTGAACCCGGGCCGCACGCACGCCAGGCCAGCGCGCTACCGCTTGAGCCACATCCCCAGCCCCTGATAGAAATTTAAATAGAGCCCATCTGACATTTGTATTTTGACTTAATTATAGGGCAGTCCTGTACAGCTGGAAATGCCAGATGTAAAATTTAACAGCTATGCAGACACTAAAAGCAAAGGTTCAGACAGACAGACAGCCATTTCTTCTTGATGGCTATTAGATCAGCATATTCATGTCCTTTTTAGGATTTAGTAAAAAGAATTTTTTAAATGTATTTCAGAGTTAACCCTAGGAAAATTGGCCTCTGAACAAGACATCCCTCTCTTTGGATCCTGTGTTCTCCTTATTTTACATCTGACTATATAATCACACTCCATACCTTTATTTAAATGAGTCCATCCCCCAGGATTGTCCCCTGAACTACTCACCAAAGTTCCCTGTGTCCAGGTCCCTGTTTGGGTACCAACTGCCACCCAGCGAGGGGTGATGGGGATTAAGAAAAGACAAACATTTAGAGAGAAAGGTGGCTTCAGGTGGGAAGCTGCCCTCTGGTTGAGAACAATGATCCAGAGCTGGCTGTACACATTTATTGTATGGTTTTATCATCAGAAGGTTGATTGTGAGAAAGTTTCTGGAAACAACAGGAAGGCTGGAAGGTTACAGCACGGCAAAACATTATGGTTACCATGCTGTGTTCAGAATCCTCTGT
Source organism: Spermophilus citellus (assembly GCF_964194105.1). Lineage (NCBI taxonomy): Eukaryota > Metazoa > Chordata > Mammalia > Rodentia > Sciuridae > Spermophilus > Spermophilus citellus. The sequence goes on along the minus strand of NC_138198.1, from coordinate 14,130,087 downwards.
TCTTAGAAGCCAGTGTCTGTGACTCAAGGTTAAAATTGGCATTTCTGGATATTTTCCCAGAGAGACCAAGGGCCAGCATTGCCATAGCAACTGGGAAATCTTAACCCTATACTTGTGCACAGGGAAATGTTAACCCTATATTTTCATATGGAGGAATACTAGCACAAGCGCACCACAACCACAAGTTAGTCAGACACCTTGACTCTCAGCACCACACCCCATACTCAGTTTGATCCTTGTTCTGTGGATACCCTTTTGAGGAGAGCATTTGACAAACACCTATCTCACAGCAGGTGGGTTTCTTGGCACATTTTAGCCACCGTCTTTTTTAAGGTATGGTTGATGGTTTCTGTTTTCCTATAGATTGGGATCTCCAGAATACATATTTCCATTATATATGCAATATTTTGCTCACTCATAGGTCAGTTCTGCAATGAAAAATAGTCCCTGTTAGTTTGTATTGAGGGGAGCCCATAACTTGGGATCAGCTCCTTTAAGAGGACTCTAGTTTTCTGAAGTCTTTTCTGTTCTAGTAGAATCAGCCTGACTCACAGAGAAGGTATCTATCGGTACAAGCAAATATTTATAAGTTCCTATGAATGGGCATTTGGGTAAAGTATGCTTGTCAGTCATCAGAAGGCTATGTTTTTATACCCTAAGTGTGTATTAGACTTTGAATTGTTTGAGCGCAGAAGATACAGTTCTGAATCACTTGCTGAACAGTCCACTGGAGGCGTGGCCCTCACAAGTGGGCTTGATGAAATTGACACCCTTCCCCTAGTAGCACTCTCCTCGGAGTGTTTGATCAAGAACAGAGGGTGCTTCAGGAAGAAGGGTGAGCCTATGCGATTTCTGTCTGCACCTGGCACTGTTGTGAGAGTCCCAACTCCATTATTTGCCCCTTTTCTCATTACCCTCAGTATAAACAGATTTGGAATTAGTTTGCTACAAGCTGAGGTGCTAGGGCCCTGATAAAGGAGTTTGTCCTTTCTGACACTTTTGACTGCCCTGTCAGCAGCCTGATTTCTCCTGGCCACACAGGTATCAGTTGTCTCAAGGCAGGATAGTGCAGGATCACCACCTGCTATGGGGTGGACAGCCTGTATTATTGACAGTATTTTCAAGGGCAGCCTTAGTGTCCTCTTCTCAGCTGTGAGGAGTGCTCTTTCTTTCCAGGTGTCTCCATGTGCATGTACCATCTTGGAGGCATGTTTTGAATCAGTGTAAATGCTTACCTTCTTTCCTTTGGTCAGTCAGAGCTCATGTGAGAGAACTTAGCTTGGTTTTCTGGGCTGATGTTGTTAGCAGCAGAGTCATGTGCCATGACTGCAGAATACCCAGGTATCCACTGGCCATTGCCTATGAACTTGCTTTCATTGGTGAAGACCCTTCAGTCTGGCTCAGCTAATCAATCAAAAGTCCCACTTGCCAAAGAGTCTCCAAGCTTTCTGAGCAGTCACATTGTATTGGTCCATTGTCATCTGCTGGCAACAGGTTTGTTTGATTTAAGGTGACACAGTTTCTCTTGAAGTTGACATTTAGATTGTCAAAAAGGATGTCCTGGAATCTCCCTACCCTCCCAGCAGTCAGCTGACACCCATCCTTCTGTTTTAGTAGGACAGGACTTGGTGAGCAACAAACCCAGTGATGGATTGTTCTAGAGTGGGTTTCTAAACCTCTTGTGGTAAATCACTGGTGTCAGTCACACCCCACAGGACCCTCCTTTCATGGTGTGGTCAAGCTGTTCCCACACACAGGCTACTGGTTGCAGTATACCTCCAGTGTGTGTAAGAGAACTTCAACATCTGTACCTTGTTTCTCATTCACATAGAGTCTTAACACCTTCTGTGAGTCAGGCAGGCCTAGGGCAGGGGCTCTCATGAGACTTTGTTTTAACTTCTCAAAGGCAGCTTGGCCTTCTGTGTACAGTGGAATGTTTTATTTGTTCCTTTTAAGGCCTCATGCAGGAGTTTACCTACGAGCCCCAAATTAGCAACCCAAATATGCAGCATGCTGACTGTTTTAGTCAGCTTTTTCAGTGCTGTGACCAAAATTCCCAACAAGAACAATTTTAGAGGAGGAGAAGTTTATTTCAGGGTTCCTGGGTTCAGAGGCCTCAGTCCATAGGTAGCTGACTCCATTCCTCAGGGCCTGGGCTGAGGCAGAACATTGTGTCAGAAGACTGGTGGAGGAATGCAACTGGGAACATGGTACCAGGGAGCAGAGAGCTCAACAAGGAAAAAATATAAACCCCAAAGGTGTGTCTCCAGGGACCCCCCCTCCTCCAGCCACACCCTGACTGCCTATAGTTACCATGCTGCAGCTGTCAGGGGTTAATACACTGACTAGGTAAGACTGTCATAACCCAGTCACTTCATGTCTGAACTTTGCATTGTCTCACATGAACTTTTGGGGGACACGAAATATCTAAATCATAACACTGACATTTCCAGGAACCCATGAACCTGTCTCTGGTTTCTGACTTCTATAAGGCTTAAGCTAGCCTGCTTCTGATCTGACATCAAGATTCAGGTTATTGGCTAATCTGGAATCCCGGGTAGGTGACTTGTTTACAAAATAAGCCACTTTAGTAGAGATCTCATATCCACATGAGGTGCAGTGGTTTAGCTCAGCAATAGTATTTGAAAATCAGAATTCATAGTTGGGGGTTGGCTAGAAGCAGGTCATCTTCATATTGTGAAAGGATTCCTTTATCCAGCTATGACTCTCACAGCTGACACTTTTAAGACTTTCATTAAACAGTACAAAAGATTTTTAAATCCCTGAGATAAGATACTCCAGCAATCCTGGATGATTATTTTTTATTGAAGTCCTGTCACTCAAAAGCAAACAGTGATTAGGGTTTTCTTTTCAGAGTGTTGCAAAAGAACCCCTCTTTTAAATCTAGCACTTTGAACCAGACACAGTTACCTGACATCACCATTAGTAAGGTGTATGGATTAGGTACTGTGTGGCTGAATATCAGAAACGATGTAATTTATAGCTCTCAATTCTTGCCCAAGTAAGTATTCATCAGTGTGTGTGTGTGTGTGTGTGTGTGTGTGTGTGTGTGTGTGTGTTTTATTAAACAGCCAGGATTGCGGTATTACAGGGTATTTGGCAAAACTAACCAAATCCATCTTTTAAGAACTTGTCTACAATAGGCTTCAGATCCTTATCAATGCTTCCCTCTTGAGAACGTATTGTTTCTTCTAAGGGCAGTTTACCACCTCCTTAAACAAAATCATCTTTGTAATGACATTAATCAGCTTTCCCAGAGTCTCTTTGACCCACAGAGAGTTATTTACTTTTTTTTGCTTTGGTACCAGGGATTGAGCCCATGGCCACTTAACCACTGACCACATCTTGTTGTTTTGTTGTTGTTTTTTTTTAATTTTGGAAAAAAAAATTGGGACAAAGTCTCACTATGTTGCTTAGGGCCTTGCTAAGTTGCTGGACCTAGATTTGAACTTGGAATCCTCCTGCCTCAGCCTCTCACCCTCCCAAACTGCTGGGATTATAGGCATGTTCCACCATGCCTGGGTCAATAGAGTGTTTAAAAAAAAGGGGGGGTCTATTACACATTGATTTATAAGTTTTTTAAAAATTGAGTATATTCTTTTCATCTATATGAAAATTTATTGTTTTAATGTATAAAAAGTTGACATTTTTGTCTTTGTACATAAAATATAAATATCATTTGATCAATTTTGTTAACAGGTTTCCATTACTGTGCTCATTTATAACAACAGCCTTGCTCTGAAAATTCTTTTAACATTCACACTTTCTTTTGACCTTACTATTCTTTTCTTCTGAATTTCAGATCAAATAAACTTGGGTAAAAATCAAACCCTGCCTTTTACTGAATGCTTCATAAAATGTTATAAAAGATAAATACTCTTTTAAATTTTTTTTAATATTTATTTTTTAGTTGTAGTTGGACACTATCTTTATTTCACTTATTTATTTTTATGTGTTGCTGAGGATTGAACCCAGGGTCCCACACATGCGAGGCAAGCACTCTACCACTGAGCCACAACCCCAGCCTGATGAATACTCTTAATATCTCATTATTTGGGGTATTACGGATTAAGATATGAAAAACCCTTAAGGTGATTTGTACAGATTTGAAATGATCAAAAGGATTGTTGTTGCTGCTTGCTATTTTATTAACACGCATAAATCCCATAAAATATTTGAAGTAAGACTCATCAGTGAATGTTTCCTTCAGTGGTCTGCCTCTTGGCAATTCAAAGTTTATCTTGTATGGCTATTACTGGAATCACTTGAGAGCTTACTGCATATTCAGAAAACCAGGCTCCATCTCAGAACTGCTGACTCAGAGTCTTGTTTTAATAAATTTGATTTATTATTGTACAATTACAATTTGAGAATTACCCTTCTAAATCACCATAACACTCTCACATGAAGAATATACACAATTTATTCTGATATATAACATAACAAAATGTATACACTTGTTTTGATGCTTACTTACTTCACTTTTTCCTCAGAGTTAGATCATATATAGGATCATTGTATTCAAAAGTATCTTATTATATAATGGAAGTCCCTCACCTACAAGAGAGCCATTTCTTCTAGATCTCATTTCAAATTCAGTTAAATTTTAAAAATTTTGTGAATGACTTTGTGGTCAATGTGCAATTTATATGCCAATTTTCATTCCAGGAACTGATGACATTCAGGGATGTGGCCATTGATTTCTCTGAAGAGGAGTGGGAATGCCTGGATCCTGCTCAGCAAAATTTATATAGAGATGTGATGTTAGAGAACTACAGAAACCTGGTCTTCCTGGGTGAGGATTCCTTCCCTTCAGAATTCCTAATTATTTTCAATATTTAATTCCCTTTCCTTGCAGAATATCTTTTGAGGTATTTTCTGTAAGAATGAGTTTCACATTTGTAGTTTCAAGAAAAAAGGGCATTTTGGGGTACAGATAGAATATTAGTTACATTTCTTTTAGTCTTTAATCTCTCCCTTTCTAGTACTCTAGATAAGTGGTACTTAGAGTAATTCAGTGATGTTAAATATTGTGACCTACACATAGCAGAGGACACAGTTAAGAGGCCCAAAGGTCAAGGAGGAAGCCAGACTTCAAACTGTTGATCGAGAAGTTATCCCAGCAGAGAAGATATTTCAGATGCTTAGGTTTCTTCCTGTTGTTATCGTAGAAGAACATTACTGCCCTGTCTGTCATGCTTTCATGTTCAGTAAAACCTCCTGATTGTCCTCCAGTGAGGTCACAGTTCGTCCCCGTTACCAACCACAACACTTCCCTTTGCTCGTGAGGGTCAGCAGGATCTGACAGCTCTTCCATGATGTTCAGGTCTCTAGGAAAGCTGGGCATGTTTCCAGAGACCTTCAGGTCAAACCATTGTAAAATAGTAACATCATCAGTCAGTTTCTCTGACATTACTTATATATTTCTTCATTAAAATTCCCTGATCAGAGCTCTTTCTGAATATCTATAACGGATTTCCTCGGAAATTTTCTGCCACGTAATGTCAAGATTCACAATGGCTGCTCTGTTTGGTCTATAGTCACAAGGTGTAAATTGCACTTATACACAAGGGTTTGTAAAATAATGCATCTGTGGTTATTTACAACTTTGTTGGTTAAATTTTTTTTCCTCTCATTTTGTAGAGTAGGTTTTGTGTTGTAGAGTAGGTTTCCTTACATCAGTTAATAGTGTTATATTTTGTGATTAGATGACAATTTTCATTACTTCACAAATTAGGACAATGTAAATTGAAATTAAGCTATGCATGAACCTTGTTTCTGTTACCAATAAAATTTACATGTGCTTTTACTTGCTTGTATAAATATTACACCTGTATTTTTAATGACTTTTATATTTTATCTGGATTGGTTTTTCACCTGTCAATGTATATAATGATGGAAATTTCCTATATGTGAATGTGATGGAGAATTAATTCAGGGGTGCTCTAATAATGAGCTACATCTCCAGCCTCTCTTTATTTATATTTGGAGAGAGGACCTCACTAAATTATCATGGATGGCTTTGAATTTAAAATCCTCCAGCCTCAGAATTGCTAGTAGCTGGGATTACGTACATTCCCATCATTTATATATTGTTGAGTTTGTTCTTATTTATAGGAAAAAGACCATAGTATTTTCATGGTAGCTTTCAAAAATTTTGTAGTTCTGTTTATCAGTTTATGTTGTTTGAAATTTTAATTTTGATCAAAAACAAAAAAACAAAACTTGTTTTCTCCAACATTTCAAGTTTACTGTTCAGCAGTGTTAATTCAATTGTTATGCAGTGTATCTCCTGAAAGTTTCCCTATCAGAAAGCTAAAAAATCAATTCCTATATAAACAAGGCCTCATTTCTGTGTCCCCCATCACAAACACCATTCTCATTTCTGTTCAGAAGGAATTATTTTGTTTTGTTTTTAGTTTATATATCTCATATTAATATAATTCTGCAAAAATTGTCTGTTAGTGACTTATTTCAATTAACATAATGTACTCAAGATTTATCCTCATTATAGATTTTAGAAAATTTCTTACCTTTTATGACTTAAAAATATTCTATGCATTTTATATTCCATATTGCCTCATCCACTCATTTCAAGGAATATTTGGGTTGCTTCCACATGATGGCTCTGTGGAATGATATTGTAACAAATGTTGCTGTGCAAATGTCTCCGTTTGCCATATATGTGAAAGCTTATTATCAGAATTCTTTATGCCTATTTTTCTTTTTTTTTAAATTTAATTTTATTTTTTTATTGGTTGTTCACAACATTACAAAGCTCTTGACATATCATATTTCAAACATTAGAATCAAGTGGGTTATGAACTCCCATTTTTACCCCAAATACAGATTGCAGAATCACATTGGTTACACATCCACATTTTTACATACTGCCATATTAGTGACTGTTGTATTCTGCTACCTTTCCTATCCTCTACTATCCCCCCTCCCCTCCCCTCCCATCTTCTCTCTCTCTACCCCATCTACTGTAATTCATTTCCCTCCATGTTTGTTATCCCATTCCCCTCACAACCTCTTATATGTAATTTTGTATAACAATGAGGGTCTCCCTCCATTTCCATGCAATTTCCCTTTTTTTCTCCCTTTCCCTCTCACCTCATGTCTCTGTTTAATGTTAATCTTTTCTTCCTGCTCTTCCTCCCTGCTCTGTTCTTAGTTGCTCTCATTATATCAAAGAAGACATTTGGTATTTGTTTTTTAGGGATTGGCTAGCTTCACTGAGCATAATCTGCTCTAGTGCCATCCATTTCCCTGCAAATTCCGTGATTTTGTCATTTTTTAGTGCTGCGTAATACTCCATGGTGTATAGATGCCACATTTTTTTTATCCATTCATCTATTGAAGGGCATCTGGGTTGATTCCACAGTCTAGCAATTGTGAATTGTGCTGCTATGAACATCGATGTGGCAGTATCCCTGTAGTGTGCTCTTTTAAGGTCTTCAGGGAATAGTCCGAGAGGGGCAATAGCTGGGTCAAATGGTGGTTCCATTCCCAGCTTTCCCAGGAATTTCCATACTGCTTTCCAAATTGGCCGCACCAATTTGCAGTCCCACCAGCAGTGTATAAGAGTACCCTTTTCCCCACATCCTCGCCAGCACTCATTGTTATTTGACTTCATCATGGCTGCCAATCTTACTGGGGTGAGATGGTATCTTAGGGTGATTTTGATTTGCATTTCCTTGACTGCTAGAGATGGTGAGCATTTTTTCATGTACTTGTTGATTGATTGTCCTCCTCTGTGAAGTGTTTGTTCATGTCCTTGGCCCATTTGTTAATTGGGTTATTTGTTTTCTTATTGCTTAATTTTTTTAGTTCTTTGTATACTCTGGATATTAGGACTCTATCTGAAGTGTGAGGAGTAAAAATTTGTTCCCAGGATGTAGGCTCCCTATTTACCTCTCTTATTGTTTCTCTTGCTGAGAAAAAACTTTTTAGTTTAAGAAAGTCCCATTTGTTGATTCGTGTTATTAACTCTTGTGCTATGGGTGTCCTATTAAGGAATTTGGAGCCCGACCCCACAGTATGTAGATTGGAGCCAACTTTTTCTTCTATCAGACAGAGAGTCTCTGATTTGATATCTAGCTCCTTGATCCACTTTGAGTTGACTTTTGTGCATGGCGAGAGGAGGGGATTCAGTTTCATTTTGTTGCATATGGATTTCCAGTTTTCCCAACACCATTTGTTGAAGATGCTATCCTTCCTCCATTGCATGCTTTTAGCCCCTTTATCAAATATAAGATAGTTGTAGCTTTGTGGATTAGTGTCTGTGTCCTCTATTCTGTACCATTGGTCCACCCGCCTGTTTTGGTACCAGTACCATGCTGTTTTTATTAGTATTGCTCTGTAATATAGTTTGAAATCTGGTATCGCTGTACCACCTGATTCACACTTCCTGCTTAGAATTGTTTTTGCTATTCTGGGTCTTTTATTTTTCCATATGAATTTCATGATTGCTTTATCTATTTCCACAAGAAATGCCATTGGGATTTTGATTGGCATTGCATTAAACCTATAGAGAACTTTTGGTAATATCACCATTTTGATAATGTTAGTTCTGCCTATCCATGAACAGGGTATATTTTTCCATCTTCTAAGATCCTCTTCTATTTCTCTCTTTAGGGTTCTGTAGTTTTCATTGTATAGGTCTTTCACCTCTTTTGTTAGGTTGATTCCCAAGTATTTTGTGTTTTTTTTTGCGGATATTGTGAATGGAGTGTTTTTCCTCATTTCCGTTTCAGAAGTTTTGTCGCTGATATACAGAAATGCCTTTGATTTGTGTGTGTTGATTTTATATCCTGCCACTTTGCTGAATTCATTTATTAGTTTTAGTAGTTTTTTTGTAGACCCTTTTGGGTCTTCTAGGTATAGAATCATGTCGTCCGCAAATAGTGATAATTTAAGTTCTTCTTTTCCTATTTTTATGCCTTTAATTTCTTTCGTCTAATTGCTCTGGCCAGTGTTTCGAGAACTATATTGAATAGAAGTGGTGATAGGGGGCATCCCTGTCTTGTTCCAGATTTTAGAGGGAATGCCTTCAATTTTTCTCCATTCAGAATGATGCTAGCCTGAGGCTTGGCATAGATAGCTTTTACAATGTTGAGGTAAGTTCCTGTTATCCCTAGTTTTTCTAATGTTTTGAACATAAAGGGATGCTGTAATTTGTCAAATGCTTTTTCTGCGTCTATCGAGATGATCATATGGTTCTTATCTTTAAGTCTATTGATGTGTGAATAACATTTATTGATTTCCGTATATTGAACCATCCTTGCATCCCAGGGATGAATCCTACTTGATCATGGTGCACAATTTTTTTGATGTGCCTTTGTATCCGATTTGCCAGAAATTTATTGAGGATTTTTGCATCTAGGTTCATCAGAGATATTGGTCTGTAGTTTTCTTTCTTTGAGGTGTCTTTGTCTGGTTTTGGAATCAGGGTGATGTTGGCCTCATAGAATGAATTTGGAAGAGCTCCCTCTTTTTCTATTTCCTGAAATAACTTGAAAAGTATTGGTATTAATTCTTCTTTAAAGGTTTTGTAAAACTCCGCTGTGTACCCATCCGGTCCTGGGCTTTTCTTGGTTGGTAGTCTTTTGATTGCTTCTTCAATTTAATCCATTGATATTGGTCTGTTCAAATTGTGTGTATCCTCCTGACTCAGTCTGGGCAAATCATATGACCTAAGAAATTTATCAATGTCTTCACTATCTTCTATTTTATTGGAATATAGGTTTTCAAAGTAATTTCTAATTGTCTTCTGTATTTCTGTAGCATCTGTTGTGATAATGCCTTTTTCATCTCGTATGTTAGTAATTTGAGTTCTCTCTCTTCTTCTCTTCGTTAGCATGGCTAAGGGTCTGTCGATCTTGTTTATTTTTTCAAAGAACCAACTTTTTGTTTTGTTAATTTTTTCAATAGTTTCTTTTGTTTCAATTTCGTTGATTTCTGCTCTGATTTTAATTAATTCTTGCCTTCTGGTACATTTGCTGTTGTTTTGCTCTTCCTTTTCTAGGGCTTTGAGATGAAGTGTGAGTTCATTTTTTTGTTGGGTTTTCCTTTTTTTGAGGAATGACCTCCAGGAGATGAATTTCCCTCTTAAAACTGCTTTCATTGTGTTCCATAGATTCTGATATGTTGTGTCTGTATTTTCATTTATCTCTAAGAATTTTTTGCTTTCCTCCTTTATGTCTTCTGTAACCCATTGATCGTTCAGTAACATATTGTTCATTTTCCATGTGATGTAGGATTTTTCCTTCCTTCTTTTATCATTGATTTCCAGTTTCATTCCATTATGATCTGATAAAATGCATGGTATTATCTCCACCCCTTTATATTTACTGAGGGTTGCCCTATGGCATAATATATGGTCTATTTTTGAGAAGGATCCATGTGCTGCTGAGAAAAAAGTATATCCACTTGATGATGGTTAATATATTCTATATATGTCAGTTAAGTCTAGGTTATTGATTGTGATATTGAGGTCAATAGTTTCTTTATTCAACTTTTGTTTGGAGGATCTGTCCAATGGTGAGAGAGGTATGTTGAAGTCACCCATGATTATTGTGTTGTGGTCTATTTGATTCTTGAACTTGAGGAGAGTTTGTTTTATGAACGTCGCAGCGCCATTATTTGGTGCATAAATATTGATAATTGTTATGTCTTGTTGGTGAATGGTTCCTTTTAACAGTATATAATGTCCTTCCTTATCCCTTTTGATTAACTTAGTCTTGAAGTCGATTTTATTCGATATGAGAATGGCCACCCCTGATTGCTTACGAGGACCGTGTGCGTGGTATATTTTTTCCCAACCTTTTACCTTGAGCCTGTGTATGTCTTTTCCAATCAGATGTGTCTCCTGGCGGCAGCATATTGTTGGATTTGTTTTTTTAATCCATGTTACCAGCCTATGTCGCTTTATTGGAGAGTTTAAGCCATTAACGTTTAGAGTTACTATTGATATATGGTTTGTACTTCCTGCCATGTTTGATTATTTATCTCTTTTTTTTTTCTAATTTAGTTTGTTTCTCCATGATTAGCTTTCCCCCCGTCCTCTGTCTTTACCGAGGCACTTCCCACTGATGGTTTTGGTTATTGTTTTTCGTTTCTTCCTCATGTAGTGTTTTGCTCAAGACGCTTTGCAATGCTGGTTTTCTGGCTACAAATTCTTTTAGCTTTTGTTTATCATGAAAGATTTTTATTTCGTTGTCATACCTGAAGCTTAATTTTGCTAGATACAGAATTCTTGGTTGGCATCCATTGTCTTTCAGTGTTTGAAATACGTTGTTCCAGGATCTTCTCGCTTTCAGCGTCTCTGATGAAAAATCCGTTGTTAACCTTATTGGTTTACCCCTAAATGTAATCTGCCTCTTTTCTCTTGTAGCTTTTAATATTTTCTCTTTGTTCTGTATATTGGATATCTTCATAACAATGTGTCTTGGCGTTGGTCTACTGTGATTTTGTGTGCTCGGTGTCCTGTATGCATCTACAATTTGTATATCTGTTTCCTTTTTTATTTCTGGAAAGTTTTCTGTAATTATTTCATTCAGCAGGTTACTCATTCCCTTGGTATGAATCTCTGTGCCTTCCTCTATCCCGATGACTCGTAAGTTTGGTTTTTTTAAGTTATCCCAAATCTCTTGGATGTTTTTCTCGTGATTTTTTACCAGCCTATCTGAGTTGGCTAGACTCTTTTCAAGATGATATATTTTGTCTTCATTATCTGACGTTCTGGCTTCTACTTGCTTCACTCTGTTAGTGATACTCTCGATTGAGTTTTTAATTTGGTTTATTGTATCCTTCATTTCTAGAATTATTGTTTGATTTTTTTTATAATCTCTATCTCCTGATAAAGATGCTTAATTTCTTCTTTTATCTGTTTATGTAATTCATTTTAAATGTGATCTTTAAGGTTCCTTTCCATCTGTCTGAGGTGTTCCTTGACTTCTTTATATGGCCATTTTTCTGATGACTCTAGGTCCTCCTGAATATTTAGGCTGTCCTTCATTGTTTGTACTCCTTTTCTTCCTTGCTTTTTTATGTTCATGTTACTTCTTGTTCTGTTTGACTGCTGAGTTACTGTTTACTCTTGTAAATTTATTTGATGCTTGGGAGGAGAGATATTAGAAGGGAAGGGAAGAAGTCACTAAAGAGAATGAGTGTATGCAGGTAGAATTCAAGAAAGGGGGAATAAGAAAATTGAAAAGAAATGAAAAGACAAAAGAAAAAAAGTGAAAAGAAAGAAAGAAAAAACGAAAAAATAAAAATTTAAAACCAAAAAAAAAAATTATAATGGTAATAAAAAAATGGAAATTAAAGTTTAAAAAATAATAGTAATAATAATAGAATAAAAAGAATTAAAAAAATTGAAACCATTAATAAGAAAGTTAAAGAACAACAACAACATCAACAACAAAAAGTGAAAATAAAATTTAAAAAAATACTAATAATAATCATTAAAAAAAAATAATAATAAATGCAGTCATAGAGCTCAATTAACTTCTCTTCCAGTAGGTGCAGCTATGCCTACTGGGCCAGGCTTCTCTTCTTGATGGGTGGGAACCAATCACTGTTCCTCAGCTCTTCTTCCCAGACTGTGCGGGTCTCTAATCCTGAGTGCCTTGGGCCTTCTCTTGTGGTTCCTCAATCCAGGCCCCGCTCACCTGTGAAGCTCGCCACAATACTGGCTACACGCCGGGTCTGCTGCTCCTGGGAGCCCTGTTTCCATGGGTGCCTGGGCACACCCTTTCTGTTTGCCTCCCTCAGACCCTAAGTTTGTAGGGCTTGTGGCTGAGGACCCCCAGCGAATTTGTTTGCCCTCAGGTAGCAACTCCCCTGGTAGCTGGTGCAAGGGACCTCTGTTGTCAGCAGAGGGATACCCTGGGTCTGACTATCGTGCTCAGTTGGCTTTTACCTCTGTGAGTTCAGGTGGGCCGACTAGTTATTTCAGCGGGATCATTATTGCTGAGTCACGAGAAGCAGGCGAACCAGAACTAGAATGCAGCCCAATCCGGGCTCAGTGTGTTCTGAGAGGGGCAGATTGTTCGCCCGGGATCCCCTTCAGCTCAACAGTGCCTAGTGGTCCTGAGCGAACAGTATTTTGACAGTTTACTTCTCCCTATGCTTGCGCAGCTGAAGGGGTTAGAGACTTGATCTCTCCGTGTCCGCTGCCATGTTAGATCACTTAGATTTTAAATTGTCACTCATCTTATCAGCTGTACCATTTAACTCGGCAGCTCACTCACGCGGTGAAGAGTCCGCTCTATGGTGCTCTGCGGGAAGTGGCGGCAGTGGCGGCGGCGGCGCGGTGGCGGCCCAGCTGTGGCCTTCGGGACCCCCGGGGAGGGGGTGCGGGCTGGGGGTGGGGAGGCAGCGCCTCAGGGCCGCGCAGGCCGGGTACCGGATATGCGGGAGAGCGGGCGGTGTGGGGGAAAGAAATTGAGATCTAGATTTAGGGACTGAGCGTGGGAGGAGAGACGGCGGGGGAGAAGCAAAGCGGAAAGGCGGAGAGGAGAAGGAGAAGGGGCCGAGGGAGCCGGGCAGCTCGGGCTGCAGCCTTACTGCTCGCGCTGAAGTCGTGATGGACTCACTCCACCTTGGCTGGAGTTGTGGCGGATTCACTCCACCTAGGCCCCTTTCTTGACACGGTGCTGAGTCTTTGTCGACAGATCTCCTTTAATGATCTTTACTTCATCTTTTAAGACGCAGCAACATACGTTGTGGGCGCAGCGGCGGGGAGCACGGAGCGGCTTACTCACTTCCCGCCGCCATCCATGAGGGACTCTTAAAATGAATAGTGAATGACATGCCTGACTAGAAGTCTAAGTTCAGCTCCTTGAGTATTTTCTTTAACACATTAGGTCATGATCACAAGTCCACAGCCCAAGAAGACCAACAGGAATTTAGTTAGGAGGACTGGAGATTCCTCACACTATGGCAAGAAATATCCAGCCCACATTTGGTGGTAAATGGATAAAGCTGGAAAGTATATGCAAAATAAGACAATCCCCCCAAATCAAAGGCCAAATGTTTTCTCTGATATGAAGATGCTAATTCTCAATCAGAGGGTAGGGCTAAGGGAGAATAGAGTTACTTTAGATTAGGTAGAGGAGAGTGAAGGGAGGGCAGGGGATAGGAAGGATAATAGAATGAATTGGACATTATTACCCTACACACATATATGACTACACAACCAGTATGATTCTACATCATGTACAACCCAGAAGAATGAGAAACTATACTCCATTTATGTATGATGTGTCAGAGTTCATTCTACTGTCATGTGTAACTAATTAGAACAACATAAAAAAAATAGCCAGCCCATCTCTGGGGGACACACTACTTAAGCCCCCATTGACTTGTCCCCTACCCTGGATTTAATGCTGTGTGCAAAACAGCAGAGCTTTTTGTGTCAACTCTGGCAGTATATCATCTGGATGTACAGCTTTGACATCCACAGTCTTTGGGGCAGGGGTCAGAGCTCCCATATGCTTATAAGGAGAAGGTATCCAAGACTTTTTGGGCATTTTTTCTTCTTTTCTTGTTCTTTTTAGATACACATGACAATATAGTGTATTGTGTCATATTATACACATACTTCTCCAAAAGACTCCAGGCCATAGCCAAGGTGGGTTTGCCTAATAGGCCAATATCCAACACTTGAATAAGACTTTCTCTCTCCATCAAACCTGCTTGCTGCCCTAGAGTTATATGGCAAGTGGAAATTACATGATGCTTCATGTCCTTGGGACCAATGCTGAATAGCATGGCTTGTGAAATGCATGTCCTGACAGTGTGGATACCCATATATTACATTAGCTTCTCAAGACCTTTGAAAGTGGTGGTTTGAATAGCTCTCTTGCTAGGGAAGACTACACAGGTTGAGGCATATTTGTGTCCTTTAATGTTTAGCTAGAGGCCGATATGATCAATATTCCATTCCCACACTAGTTTTTGTTCCCAATGTGGCTCAAAGGACAGGACTGGAGGCAGAAGAATCTGTCACTGAGATGTGACCAAGAGTAAGTCATTATGTTTTAGGGATAATTCTGTCTCTGACCCTCTTCCATCCTATTTTAGCACTTTCTAAATTACTTTTTCTGTACCCTCCTCATCAAGTGTACTGCCTGGGTCCTGGCCAGAGCCTGCATCATAGTCAAAGTATCCAGCTTTATATTTCCAGGTACAAAGTTGACTGTGTCATAAATAATCATTTTTTTTCCAGCTTCCTGTCACATTTCTTGCCACATGTTGGCTTCCAAGGCTTTTCCAGTAAAGATCATAGTCCACTTGCAACTATACCATCTATAATTTAAGGCCATTATAAAGTGTCCAGTTGTTAGTACAATATCCAGTGACCACCTGACAGGTACTACAATCCATATTGCATAAGTTTGTCTTCTGGATGCAAAGATTTTTCTCCTGTCTCATTCCAGATGGTATGAATAACAGATTGTACTGCAAAATCAGTATAAATCCTTGGCTTCCCCCATGCTGAACCCACCTGTATATGAACAATTTTCAGGCATGGGGTTACCCCTCTTATACCTGTGAGATCAGTGGCACTGGGGCAGCCACCTGGGATAATGAGGAACAGGTAAAGGCACCTATTCAACAAACTATTGATGAGAACTCTGTGTTGTTGTAATACACATGCCATTCTTTAGGGGTCTGTGCTACAGGAGATTGATGCAGGTTAAATAGGCCATCCACCAACCTATATGTCAATTCACATTATGTTCAGTAAAGATTTGGACAGTGGCTCCACTCTGGTAGGTCACTTTATACTCCTAAAAACTGCTGTTATAAATAGCTATACTAATAGTTTCAGCTCCTTTCTACACTTATGGACAAAATCCTATAATCACATTTTCCAGTAAGCTAAGTTCTTCCCATCTACTGTACAGGTGATATCTAACCACATTGGCATCCCTGGTAGAGAGGTATCCAGAGATTGTACCTGGGCTTTTCCAAATTTGCTTTTCCAAATTCTCTCTGCTGGGGGACATCTCAGTTCCATCTGGCTTCTTCATCAGCCCATGTAGTAGGCATGGATATTGTGTGAGAGCCTGCTAATAAGACAGGGTCCAAAAGACCCATCTACATTCTTTACTGCTTGGGTGATGGAAAACGTTTTCACTTTATCTCTCACCATGTCTAGAATCAAATGGGTCTTACCTGAACAGATCATTCCATGAACTTCATAGGGCCTTGGATTTTGTTGAGGTTGACAGCCATCTCCTGATATGTACTTGCATTCTATAACAGAGGATGATCTTTCCCAGTTAGCAGGATATTATCAATTTAACAGAACCAGATAATATCAGTAGAAAATGAGAACAGATCAAGGTTCCAAGTCACCATGCCATGACAGATGATAGGACTGTATAGATAGCCCAGAGACTGAACCTGGAAGGTCCACTGCCTTTCCCAACAATTGAGTGTGAACTGGTCTTGCAAGTCCAGTTTCAAAGGGTTGTTGAAAAGGGTGTTAGCCAAGTCCAGAACCCCATGCACAGAGCCAAGGGAGGGTGCATTTAATGAGTACAGGTTTTAATTTTTCAAGATAAAAAAGTTCTGGAGATCTATTACACAACATTCTGAATATACTTAATATGGTAGAACTACAAATTTGGAAGTGATTAAGAGGTAAAAAGAAAGATTTAATAACCTATGTTCAGTATGTGCAGTATATGGCAAATCAATTATACCTAATAAACCAGTTAAAAATAAAATTAGATAGACAAAGAAAGCAATCCACAGAATGAGAGAAAATATTTGCAATCTAAATTTGATGAAGAATCATTAGTGAGTTTTTATAGCTCAACAACAAGGAAGCAACCCAATTTGAAATTGGACAAAGAACAACAATATGCCTTTCCCCAAAGAAGATGTACAAATAGACAATCACACGAAAACATCACTGTCATGAGGGAAAAGAAAATCACCAATTGGTGGTATCACTTTACATGCATTACAATGGCTGTTTTAAGCTAAATGAAAATAAATGTTATAGGGAATAAGGAGAAAATGAAACTCTAAAAATTTTCTGGTGGGAATTTAAATTAAGCAACAATGTTGAAGGTGGAATTATTACATGATTAAGCAAATCCACTTGTAAGTATGTTCCAAAGAGAATTTGGAAGGAGAGCTTTCAGGACTCATTTTTCCAAACTGGACAGTGCAATTTAGACAATGGAAAATCCTATTTCCTCTGAATAGTGTTAGTGCCGTATGGCTGGACCCCAGCTTTATCACCTGGACGATGGATATGATCCTTGCCTTTGTGTGTGGACTGGGGCTCTTTCTCCTCTTATTTCCCTACCTCCAGGGTAATCCATCCTTCCTACCATGAAAGAGAAAGGGAGAACTCAGAAAGGGAAGAAACCCATAGGCCACACTCAACAAGAAAAAAATATTCTTTTTTGTCTCCTTTTTTTCCCCCTCAAATAAATAAATAAATGCACTTCAAAAAAGAGAAATCTCAGGACAGAACAGAATGTCATTCTGGGACAGAAATGAGAAATAATTTTTTTGCTACTATGAATTATATAGTGCAGGGCACAAAACACACAAATAGGAATAGCTCTGCAGCCATCCAGCTGCAACGACAACTAAGGCTAGTAGAATGAGTCAGACATTATTACCCTATGTACATATAGAACTATATGACCTGTGGGATTCTACATCATGTATAACCAAAGGAATGAGAAATTATACTCCATCTCTAAATGATGTTTCAAAGTGCATTCTACTGTCATGTATAACTAATTGGAACAAATTTTAAAAAAATAACATCAAATAAAGTCAACAAGAAAACACCTTGGATGAATAAGTAATTATACCCAAATTGCAAGATAGAAGATTAATATAGAAAAAACCTATCTCTTCCTCACCTATGTAGAATATGAATTTTTTTTAAAAATCATATTTTCATTAGCCCCCAAGTTAATTATTCAGAAAGAAAACTAACAAAATATTTATAGGATCTATATGAGGAAAACTTAAAACTGTGATGGAATAAATCAAAAAATATCTAAATGAATGAGAAGGTATTTGATGATAACATGTACAGGAAAACTAAATATTATTAAAATTTTGTCAGTTCCTCCCAACTTGCTCTATATATTGAATGTGATCCAAACTTCCGATGAGTCAATTTGTTGAGATTGAAAAACTGAGTTTAATGTATATAATAAAAGGCAAAATCCCAGAATAGTTAAAACAATACAGGTGATGAGCAGAGCTGGAGGGCTGAAAGTACCTGATTTGAAGATCTACTGTGGAGCAACAGCTACCAGTAGAGTAGGATACTGGAGAAAGAATAGACAATTAGATCAGTGGAAGATAAAGAAGAGCCCAGAAACAGACCTGCATCAGTACAGCCAACTGCTGTATAGTAAAGGAGCAGAGGCAACACAGCAACACAGAGCAGAGATCCTTCCAGCAAGTGGTGCTGCATTACCTGGATGTCCCCATCAGCAAGGCTACTGACACATATGGAAGGAGACTCAAAAAAGGGGGAAGAAAAAATACTTGTAGAAATAAGGGCTAGAGGTCTGGGGTTGTGGCTCAGTGTTAAAGCGCTTCCTACCACATGGGAGGCACTGGGTTTGAGCCTCAGCACCACATAAAAATAAATAAATAAATAAAATAAAGGTTTTAAAAAAAGAAATAAGGGCTAGAAACTTACAAAAATTGATATAAAACATAGACCACTAGATTCAATGCTTCCATTTTGTAAAATAAAAACAAACATATCCATTCCTAGACACATCATGGACAAACTGTGAAAAGGCAAAGAGAGAATCTTAGATGCAACAGATAAAAACTTCTCATGCACAAGGGGACCACAGGGAGATTATTAGTTTTCTTCCAACCAGAAACATTGGAAGGAAGCTGTGGGGTAGCGTATTCCAAGAGTGTAAGGGAAGATCACCTGAAGAGTCTATGTCCAGAAAAATCTGTCCTTTAATAATAAAGAAAAATAAAGATACTGCCAGATAAAGACAGCCTGAGAAAATTTGCTGCCAGCAAAGTAAACCGTCTAGATGAAGATAGTAAAATAAAATTGAGAAAAATTTAGTTAAAATTGACATAAATAAATAAGCAAGAAAGAAATTTGATTTTTATGATGAGTTAATGCAACACAGGAAGAATTGAAATTTCAGAAATCATAAAAGAAATAATTCCTGAGAAATGAAAATCCCATAGATAAGAATTTTCAAAAAAACTTATGAAATTGATGGAGCCCAAGCAGAGATCTACAAGGAAATAAATAATGTCTGGATTCCAGGGGGAAAGAATATTGAATAAACTAAGGCCTCCTCTGACAGGGTGAGCAAATGAGGTTGGAAGGAAGAATCTAGAAGGCCCAGGAGGGTGGAGGACATGCTTGCTGGAGGGTGGGGCAAGGATGTGGTGCAGCCTCCTCTTCTTGCCCCTCCTCTGCTGTCAGGATCCCTTTCTGATGGAAGGGCACAGCCCTGTGACACAGGCCTGGGCCCTACTCCCCATTTTTCAATAGAATTATCAGGACTCATTTGTCTGAACAAGACAGTGCATTTTAGATGATGGAGAATCCTCTCTTTCCTCTGAATAGCATTAGTGCCGACTGGCTGAACCCAGCTTCACCAGCTGGACAATGGATATAATCCGTGCCTGTGTGTGTGGACTGGGGCTCTTTCTTCTTTTATTGTCTTACCTTCAGGGTAATCCATCCTTCCCACCACCAAGGAAAACGGGAAAACTCAAGAAGATAAGAAACCTCAGGCCACACCCAACAAGAACAAAAACAGATATTCTCTTTTGTCTATTTTTGTAACAGTGATCTACTTTATGCTTTGAATATAGCCCCTGCTTCTCTACCACTGCAATTTATTTTTTAAAATGGACATGTTTCTCTTCCCATTTCCCTGCTCCTCCCTAATCTGTGGGGAAACAGAATTACCTTTCTTCCTGATTTTAGGCAGATTTATCTGTCCTGAGTACACCCTCCATAGGAACAAAGTAGTACAGATTTTGAGGATGGTAGTAGAAGATCTCAGAAATTACTATCTCCCAAATTAACAAGTGAATTACAACTCTAGTAGAGAACACATATGGAGTGTAAACTTTGAATCACCTCTTTAAAAGCCCCCTGTTCTTGTTGATGGGCAGATTCACAGCCTCTGGAAAAGGAGTTCCCTGTGTTTCTCCTTTGCTAGAAAAGCAATAAGCCTTCTTTTTCTCAAAAACTGTCCTCATTACTGGATTGGCATTGGGGACAAGGACCGAGCTTTCAGAAACACTATTCTTTCCACTTTTCCAAAATAAGTAGAAACACTTCAAAAAGAGAAATCTCAGGACAGAACAGAACATCATTCTGGGACAGATGGGCCAGGGCAGGGAGACAGTATAAACTAGGACTTCTATGATCTGAAGCTCTAAGATCATCCATGTGGTGAGCTGCAGGTTCCAGAGCAAAACACACAACTGTGACTCTATGGCTGAGTTATGGGCTCCTGAGGGAGTTGGGAACATCTGGAGAAGGACAGGCCTTTAACACTGAGCTATCAGTCACCTTCTCCTGGTGGGTGACTGGAACAAGCATTTTCTCTGTGGTGGACTGAGAATGTGAGGGCTGTGCTGAGCCCTTAAGGCCTCAGTTACAGGCTGGAGAAACCTCTGGCCTCAGGGAGCAGAACCCTGCCTGGCAACTGAGAAGAGCCTGTGGAAATGCATCTGTCCCTGAGCAGAGGACCAGTGACTGAGGACGTGCATGGTGTAGTTTATGTAGAAAACACCTTTTGGTGTTTTCTAAGGAAGAAAAATTAAGTATTTTGCCACTTTACAAATGTTCTCTGAATAAAAGTGTCTCCACTAGCTAACTGTAGAAAGGTAAGCTGTTCAGAAACATGGAATGTCTGTAGTTGGTCTAAAAGAGCAGAGGGAGAACTGGGCCCCAGTCTCTTTTTATTTTTGTGTCTGTCAGCATCTGAAGGTGAAGAAGGTGCTGAACAAGAGTAGGCAGAAGAGGGGCACTCTGAAAGGTAAGGCCTTGCCCTTCCACCCCAGTGGTGACTTACAGTCTGCTGTCCCCAAGAGACCACAGCCATGTTCCAGAGAAGGTCAACTGCAGAGACCTGAGAGGGAGATGCTAGGAAGGAAACCATCATACCAGAGACACTTCTCAGGTTCTGTGCTCAGAGTGAAGCTGTAGTGGGCCAGGGGTGGGCGATGTCCAGTAGGATGGTGTGGGCAATACTGGACCCATGGTATCTGTGATACCGTCTGTGATGAGAATCAATCAGTTCTAAGTTCCCGTTTCCCAGATTGAAGATTTCACACCTGAGAAATGCCAAGACAAGCATAGAAAGCAAGTTTATTTAAAGAATAGAATACAGACTTCACTGCAGAAAATGGGTCTCAGAGATGGGTATCCAAAGAAGTGGGGTGTCCTGTCCCTTTTATAAATTCTAGAACTCCTTTGTTCTCATTCTCTCCTTATCTTGGCCTTTTCCTCTCTATATCTTGTGTATATGACCAAATTGTGGGGGAAATGTGGAGTGCTCCAAGCAGGAAAGTTGCAGCACAGGAAGCAATAATTAACAACTCCTACAACTCCCTGCAGGGAGGAACAATTCCTGGGGCAGGTTACCTTTGCAACATGTTGGAAGAGGAGAGGGAAGGGCTTTGGAGATGTCAGCATTTGATTTTATTTCCTTTACAACCAGCCTATATCTTTCTGATCCTACATTGACTGCTTTTTGTCATAGTTGTGTGTTCTGCCTCCCCACACCTTCAACTGGATATGCAGGTGGAACTTCCTTGTCAGTGTGGACAAGCCCTCACTTCCTTAAGATACATTCCTCTTTGAGATGACCCAATCTTTCCCCCCGCAGGGTGGTTATGAGTATAATGGGGGCTAGTGCAGATGGAAGTAAATGACAAAATGCTGCTCCTCCATGTGGATTGCTATCCCTGTAAACTGTCATGTGGCTTTGAATACTGGTGCTTGCCTCCAGAGTCTACTGTCCCAGTCTCCCTCATGTGGACATTCCTCTCATGGTGAGGAGAGGCACTCACTTCCCTTTTCCACAATAACCCAGTCTTGATTTTCAGGTTATAGTGATTGCTGGAAGAAAGTGGAAGAGACTGAAGACCTGGTTTAACTTTTACAAAGGTGAGTAACTTTACACTTCTTCCCGTCCTTCTTACCCCTGTCTATGATATGACTGGAGAACACAAAGGTCTTATGGGGCAGGAGGGGAGCTCTGAATTTGTGTAGGATTGAACTAAAGCTGTGGGGTTGGGAGAGTAAGTGCTTTATAAACTGGGGGTATGGGGCACAAGGGGCAATGGACCACAGATACCTTACCTCCTGGCCCCATCTGCTCCTGGTTGCAGCCTGTGACTCCTATCTCTTGCAACCACCTAGGGAAGCTCCATGATGACAGCAGCTTTTACCAGTTCTTAAAAAGAGAAGTCCCAGATGAGATGTGGAAATCAGAGACAGCTAGAGTCCACCAATCACGTATATTACCTATGGAGGATGCTCCAGCCACTGTCTTCTTCCCTTTGGCTTCCTCGACTTCTTTTAGAAAGCACCCTCTTCTTTTGACCTCTACTTAACTCACCAGACCTAATGACTTCCTGAGTTTCTGTTGGGTCACCTCATCCCTGAGTGCTCTCAGTCACCAGAGTCTTTGATTCTTTCTGAATAATATTCAGAATTTCCTCTCTCTCATCTCATCCTCCTGATCCAGTGGCCTGCCCTCCATCTCTGCCAGGACCTGGCTTGACTCCTCCTCCATGTGACTTAATGACACTCACACTGTGAACCAACCCACAGAGCTCCTCTCCACCCAACAACTGTTGGTTGCCTTCTCCCATGCCAACCCCATCTCCTGTCTCACTGCTTTCTCCAGGCCCATCACCACCTCCTGGCCCACTGGAACCCAAATAAAGTTGTTATGGTCATTAATCAAAATAATATTAAATTTCCATAGCTTATTGAGTTTTGGTGTTGACTATGAGTGTGAGCAAAGGGAACATTCTGATGTCTTTCTCTTGTTAATCTTACTAAAATTCATGAATAAAATAATGGGAAATGCAATCATTCTAAAAATATCTTGTCCTACTTCATTCCATTTTACTAAATATTTCACCAAAATATTCCCTGAAATAATATTAGTAACTCATTATTAAACTTTTATATGCATATGAAGATGATTTTCTTAGAATTTTCTTCCAATAATGCATTGTGTGCTCATGTTCTCCAGCCAAAAATTCTCAGAATTATGCATATGTAAGGCATATTTTCTTGTTAAAAAGATAATCTGCCGGGCTGGGGATGTGGCTCAAGCGGTAGCGCGCTCGCCTGGCATGCGTGCGACCCGGGTTCGATCCTCAGCACCACATACCAACAAAGATGTTGTGTCCGCCGAAAACTAAAAAATAAATATTAAAAAATTCTCTCTCTCTCTCTCCCTCTATCACTCTCTCTTTAAAAAAAAAAAAAAAAAAAAAGATAATCTGCCCTGCATTCTTCCTCCTCTTTTAGTAGTGCCATAGATTTCAGGTTTATTGAAAAATGTTTCTTTTTCTTTTACAAGAAAGGATAGTTGAACCCCACAGCCTAGTGAAACAGCAGTTTCTCCCTTCATCCATCTGTCATCAGATGCACTGAAGGATAGCAGTAGTACTGGAACCTCATTGGGTATGTATGACACACCCCAACATTATCCAAGGGCAAGAGTGAGTCCTTGCACAGTTCCCCCTTGCATGAGGGCCTTTTATGTTAAGGTGTTAACAACAAGGTGATCAAAGTGATCTTGAAATGTCTACTTCTCTTTGTTCATTAATACTGTTCACAAGGACAACTAGAGATTTCTTATGCTTTGCTAAATAGAAAATCAGGCATCTCTCCACTTTAGAGTCTGTGTGCTCCCAATAACTAGAAGCCTTGTCCTTTCCACAGGGAACTCTGGATTACCCCATAGAAGGTGGAGAACAACTAACAACTACCTGTTCCAGGAGGTGCTCCCTGGGTGAGCAAAGGTGCTTAACAACTTTCTGCATGTCAAGTCAGTAGGGAATCACTAGTCCTTGACAAGAGCCTCATGAGTGTATTTGAAGGGACAGAAGTCCTGGCCACACTCCCAGAGGGTCCCATAAACCCATAGTGATTCTGGAGAAGAGGCCATGCTGGCAGGTTTGAGCACCCTCCATTCCCCTCCCCCTAAAACTCTTGTGTGATTCAGGGCAAGCCTCTTATTTCCGCACGTGAATGCCAAGGACGTGGCAATTTACTTAATTTATGCAAAATGATGGGAATTGTGTCTGATTGTTGATACTTGTGGGCTTTCATTTATCACCTCAGCCCCAGGCCTCACTATCAGTGAATCAGTTACAGATATGCCAGTCAGGCCTCCTCTCCCAGGTATATTCCAGTGCACTCTGTGAGAGGGCACCTCAAGAAGGTCAGAATTTAGTCTCAGTCACTGCCTCAAGCATCCAATTCAGGATGCTCCCCACCAAAGTGCCACAGTCACAGTACAGAATGAGTGTTCCCACTGCGTAGCTCTTCAGATGCTCTGGGAGGCCTCAGGCCCTGCCCCCTCAAGTCTCCCATGGGCTTGGGGCTCAGGTAAATAGTTGTTATACAGTACTGATTAGGGAATAATAACAAGGGGAAAAGTTATCATGTGTACAATACAAATTATTCTTTCTTAATATTTGATTTGAGGTTAGTTGAATCCATTGATGAGGATGGCAGATAAAGGTTAACAGTATATAATATATAAACCAAAGCACATTATACAAAAGTAACTGCTAAGTATTTAACCAAATAAAAGTTTCTGTTCCTAATGGCTCTGTTATGACCCTCAGAGCAAGTTTATTGCTACTGGCAGGATAATAAATGCATTTCCAAGGTCCTCTTGGCAATGCTTCATTTCTTGCAGTTGTGATTAGTTTAACATTGGTTTCACTAGACAATTGGCAGATGAAGTCCTCTTGAAAGAAGCACAACCCTATCAGGGTTCTGCTTGTTCCCATTACAGTCTGTAGTTTCTTGGCAGGAACCTTCTTAAGCTGCAAGGCCTTTCTAAGTAGAAATGTCACTGGCAAGTCCTGTAAAGAGGCATCCACGGTTGAGGCCAAAACTCTCTACTTAGAGGAATAATTGACAGAGAACCCCTTTAGATCTTCCGTATGCAGGATGCTCCTCTTCACTGTGAACCCTAGGATCCAACAGGGACCTGGACTGTCAAGAGCCAGGGAGGTACCCACCACCTGCTCACTAACAATGAGTTAGACAAGGATGCCTCTTCTCCTTGATGTGCACACACAGGTTCCAATACTTTCTTGCCCACCCCAGATGCCTATACTACAGGACTCCTGGAGCTGCCCAGGGGCCCAGAAGATGATGTTTTACAGGAAATATCTTAAACTTTATACATTTATGGATTCTCTAAATTTAAAAAAAACACTTGATATTCCCAAATCAAGGTATGATGTATTTTCTTTCTTTTGCCTTGGCCAAGGAAAGAAGTAAAAATATCTAAAATAAAAAAAAAAAATAAGTTAAAACCTTCAAACTGATTTTATGACTTTGCTTTCTTAAAAGTAAGTAAAATTTCATAGAAAATTTAAGAAGGATATAATCTCAGAATTGAGGACAGCACTTTTAATTGGACACATTTTACTTAAGACAAATCTATCACAACATTCTTTCTGCCCTCATTCCCCACACACCTGGACCCACATTGATCTTGGCTTCTTTCTAGGCCAACTGGTAGAAAAAATGCAAAATAACCCAATTTTATTCACAGTGTTGACAAGACACACTGAAGCTTTATCATATCCTTTTGGTATGACTGACGTTAGCTGGCATGGTTTAATGTAAAGAGATAGGAAGCAATGTGTATTTAAGCTTCTACTCATGTCTCCAAACTGTTTACATATTTAAAATATTGATTACCTTCAAAATGTCACTATAAACATGAGAATGGCCTCATGGAATAATTAAATCAGTATTTTACCTTCAAGGAGTGACATCACACTAGTTTTGTTTTCTAGGTTATGTCACTTGGATTTATAATATTCTACACATCCACTTTGAATGTTGGATTTGTAGTCTATGTATGACAGGTACACAACACCATTCATTTTTATCAAGCAATCAACCACTTGAAAAGTCTCAAAGAATCTGAGTGTGCTTGGGCTGTTTACTAACTGACTCATGCATGATGTCACTTATTGTCACTTGTTGGGGAAACAAAGGCAGAACTTCTCCAGCCATGTGATTCCACCATCATCCACAGGCCCCATTAGCACCCCTGCTAAAAACACTGTGGTGACCCTGAGGTCCATGAGGAGCTCACCAGTGACAACCGAATTCTCCATACCTGCCTATTATGGTTGAGTTATGTGCTCCCGAATTCATATATGGTCTCAATTGCCAATACTTTGGAATGTGACATTATTTGGCAAAAGGACATTAAAAAAAGAATGTCCTTATGATTGTCTATAATCCATTCTGAGTGGCGATCATTAAAAAGAAGAAAGTAGCCTGGGTAAAGGAGTGGAGTGCCAAACAAGACTACTATAACCAGCAGAATTAGTTTTCAAGAAAAGAAGAGATAAAGACCTCAGATAAGAATAAATTAAGGGAAGGCATGACCACTAGACCAGTATCACTGAAGATACTTGTTATGGTTTGGATCCAGAATGTCCCCAAAAGACTCATACTCTGATGGCTTGACCCCCAATGCAGTATTATTCAGAGGAGGGGCTTTTAGAAAGTGATTGAATCATGAGGACTTTGACCTCATTACTGGATTAATTCCCTGATAGCTTTATAATATGAATGGATTACAAGGATGTGTTAAAAACTGTATAGAGTGGGATCTAGTTAAAGGGGGCAGGCCCTTGGGGACTATAATCTTGTTACCAGTCCTTTACTGTCTCTCTCTCTGATTCTCAGATGCCAGGAGGTGAGCAACATTCCTCTGCCAAGAGAACATGATGCCCTGCCTCATCATAGGCACAAAGGAATGGAGCTGGCCATCACAGAAAAACAACTTCTGTAACCATGAGGCAAAATAAGAGTTTTTCTCAGGTATTTTATCACAGTAATGAAAATGTAAGATAATACAAAGGAAATACTATACCCAGAAAAGGAAAAGCAAATCATCAGCAAATGTGAAAAAGTAAATCCCACTAGAGGAGGAGACATGCAAATGAGAAAATAGTAAAGAATCATAATATTATCAATACAGCAACTATTAAAATTCTAAGATGAATAAGACAGGAAGTAAAAACATAGAATATTCAAAACCACCAGAAGAAAAAAAGCAAGATGACAGGAAGGAATAAGTACATATCTTTTAATAATCACACTGAATGCAAATGTTTTTAATTTTCCATATAAAAGATGCAGATTGGCTAAATGGATTAAAAATAAAACCTAATGATATGCTGCCTACAAGAAACTTAACTCATGTGCAGAGATATACACACAATGATACTGAAAGAATGGAAAATGCACCAAGCAAAGGGAATACAAAAGCTAAAAGAAGTAGTTATATTTAGAAGTGATAAAACAGAATTTAAAGACAAAATCAGAAGGAAAAGAAAGTCACTATGCATTGACAAGGGAATAATTCATCACAAAGATATATTATAAATACATAAGCAATAAATTTTGGTGCACCCAATTTTATAAAACAATCATGATTAGAGATAAATGGAAAGATAGGCCACAATAAATACATCTTCCAGACCAAAAAAGAAAAATAAACAGAGAAACACCAGATTTACATTATACTATTGATCGAAAGGATTTAACAAACATCTAAACAATATTCCATCCAGCAGTTGCAAAATACACCTTATTTTCTTCAGCACACACAAAAAAATGTTGTCCCAAATATTAGGCATTGGAGCAAACCCTTCCAATTTTTTAAAAAAATATTTATTTTTTAGTTGGACCTAATATCATCTTTATTTTATTTATTCATTTTCATGTGGTGCTGAGGATCAAACCCAGGGCCTCGCATGTTCTAGGCAAGCACTCTACTGCTAAGCCACAACTCGAGACCCCAATTTTTTTTTAAATAAAATAATTTCTTGTATTTTATCTGATCACCATGAAAAGAAACTAGAAATAACAGCAGAATTACAAATCACATGGAGACTAAGCATCATACTACAAAAAGAATAGTAGGGGGCTAGGGATATTGTGCAGTTGGTAGAGTATCTTTGTTCCATGCACAAGGCCCTAGGTTCAATCCCCAGCACCAGAAAAATAAAACAAACAAAACCAACAAAATGAAATATAGAGTGAAATTTTACAATTCCTTGAATCAAATGAAACAGAACCACAAAATACCAGAACAGGGAAAGCAGTTCTAAGAGGCAAGTTTACAGCAATGAATGTGTATACCAAAAAAAAAAAAAAAAAAGGAACTCAAATCAGTATCACAATTCATTATAGTATTACAAAATGTCACACACAAAAAAATCCAAATTCCATGGAAGGAAAAAAAACAGTAAAGATCAGAGAAGAAATAAATGAATTAGATATTAGATTAATATAAAATAAATGAATTTTATATTAGATATAAAATAATAATACAGAGCATAAATGAAACAAAGAGTTGGTTCTTTGAAGCAATAATACTGACAAATGCTTAAACTGAAAAAAAGAAAAAGAGGGAAGCCGTCCCCCCAAAAATATGAAATTAGACTTAAAAAGGAGTCTGAACAAATGATAAAGTGAAATTAGAAGAATCATTAGGAAAAAATTTGAAAAAGTTATGCTTAATAAATTAGAAAACTTAGAAGTAATGGAAAAATTTCTGGACACATATGACTCATCAAAATTGAACCAAGTGAATATAAAATACCTAAATAGATCAATTGCAAGTATTAAGATTAAAGCAATAATAAAAAGTTTTCTGATTAAAAAAAATCCTAAGACCAGATGGAATCATTCCTGAATTTTACCAAATTTTTAAAAACTAACACCAATACTGCACAAAATAATTCATAAAATAGGGAAAGAAAGCTTTCAAATTCATTCTATGAAATCAGTATTAACCTGTTAACAAAACCTGTAAGATAAGAGACAGCAATGGACCAAAATCTCTGATAAACATTGATATAAAAGTCTTCAGTAAAGTACTTTCCAATTTAATTTAATAGGACATTAAGAAGATAATATTCCATGATCAAGTATGTTTCATTCCAAGGATGCAATTCAACAAACACAAATCAATAAATGTAATAAAGCACATAAATAAATTCAAGGATAAAAAGCATACAATTATCTCAACTGATACAAAAAAATCCTTTGATAAAATTCAGCATCTCTTTGATGAAAACCCTGAAAAAATTACATATAGTAGGATCATGACTCAACACAGTGAAGGCTACACATTATATAAACTGAGAAAAGCTGAAAACACTTCCTATAAGATCAGGAACAAAACAAAGATGCCCACTCTCACCATCCTTATTCCTTATTCAACATAGTACCAGAATTTTTAGCCAGATAAATTAGGCAAGAGAAAGTGAATGGTTTATCAACATTAAAGTAGGAAGTCAAATTATTTTTATATGATTATATACCTAGAACACTGGGGAAAAATCCATCAAAATACTTTTAAAACTGATAAATTCAGCATAAAACTCAAATTTCTTTTATGCTCAATACGAGCATGCAAAAACAGTCACGTTTTTATACACCAATAATGAGTTCTCTGAGAAAGAACTTAGGAAAGTAATCTTATTCACAACAAAGAAAATAAGTAGAAGGAGGAGGGGAAAAGGAAGGAGAAGGAAAAGAAGGAGAAAGAAAAGGAGAAGAAATACCTCAGAATAAACCTATCAGTATGTGAAAGGTTGCTACAGTGCAAATTACAAAATACTGAAGAAAGATATTGAAGAACACACTAGAAGTTAGAAACACCTACTATGTTCATGAATCAGGAGAATGAGAATTCATAAAATGGTCATACTACCCAAAGCAATCTACAATCCACAGCAATCTCCAGCAAAATATCAATGACATCCTTTGTAGAACTAGAAAAACCAATTCTAAAATTCATACATAAGCAAAAAAGATCCAGAATAGCTAAAGCAATTTTGAGCAAAAAGAGTAATGCTAAAAGCACCACAATACCTGATTTCAAATTATACTTGATAGTTATATTTACAGAAACAGTATAGTATTGGCATAAAAAGAGGCAGGTAGAGCAATGTAACAGGAAAGAGAACCCAGATATAAATACACACTGCAACCAGTTATCAACAAAGGTGCCCAAATACTGGAGAAAGAACAGTTTCTTCAACAAATGGTGCTGGGAAAACTGGACATTCACATGTAGAAAATGGAAACTAGATCCCCATATCTCACTCTGTACAAAAATCTAGTCAGGATTAAAGTCCTTAATGTAAGACAGGATCCTTTGAAACTACTAGAGAGAATATAGGGGAAACAATTCACTGTGGCATAAGCCCCCAGTTTGTGGTACTTTATGATGGCCACCCAAGGAAACTAGTACACTGCTCTTATTGAAAATGAGACATAGCTAACATGCAAAGTAACACTCATTTGCCACTTTAGCTTGTTAGTTCTGAAATACCTTTTCTGTCATTTTATTCTAATTTAGGGAGGAAGGCTTCTCTCCAGGACAGAAGTGTTTAATTAATAGTTAAGTTATTTGTGAAAGCTTAGTCTTCAGCTGTCATTGGCACAATGAAGGACTATGTGTTAATAACAAGCCTAGGCAGAAGACTAGATTTAGATGCTAAAATCAATCTTTGGAGGAAGAGAGTGTACTCTGACCCATTGCATATTGTCTGCACCACCAGTTATCTCCAGCAGGTGTCATTGCACATACTGTGTAATCTCTGGCATAATAGAGTGGCCAGAGAAGACTCTCCGGGTGCTTGCAGCTGGATGCCAGGAATAGACTCAAGAAAGTTGGGAAAAAAATCATTTAACTTGCTTTGTCAGATTCAGCCGTCACAAATGAAGAAAAACATTTGTGATGAAGAATGGGCTCAGCACATTCTTACTGACTCATTAGTAGACAAGAGCTGGTGGCAGGGACTGGGAATTAGAAACCTGCATAAAGTTTGAAAAGATTCTCTTTTTTAGGAAAATGCCAAGGGCTACCTGGATTACCAAGTTTATATTCTTTTTATTATTATTATTACTATTTTTTTTCATTTATAAACATACAGATACTAGTTGATTAAGACTTTATATTCAAATTCTGTAAGGCTTCATATAAAATGGTTTGATACTAGGAAAACATGTAATCTGATATCATGCAGTCTGTTAACAAAGTGTAACATAAAAATGCAAATGTCATTAAAAAGCATAGCAGAGAGAAAATAGAACATTAATATAAGGCCATCACACTATAATGCCACCATGTTGATAGTGTGCAGAATATAGCTGAGACTGTTTGGAAAGAGCCATTCAGTGAGATGATCTTTGTTAGAAAGCTCTTATATGCGGAAATGTTCCATTGTAAAAAATGCCTTAGAGATCATTAGTCATGTAACTTTGGTCATAATTAAAACTACATTCACTTTAAATCTCTTTACCTGTGCACAGCATCCAGAATATGAACAAAAGTAAAATTCATCATGCGGGTAGAAAAACAAACAGCAATAATGAAATAATGAACACAACATACACTAGTATGGCAGTATGTAAAAATGTGGATGTGTAACCGGTGTGATTCTGCAATCTGTATACAGGGTAAAAATGGGAGTTAATAATCCACTTGAATCAAATGTATGAAATATGATATGTCAATGTTTTGAACAACTAATAATAATAAAGAAAGAAAGAACACAGAAAGATATTTAAGAAAATAAAAATCAGAAATTAGTCCACTTCCTGCCTCTTCAAATTTAAAAATTTAAGAGATTTCACTAGGACATGAGAAATGGATTGTCAGATTGGCAAAACCTATTTTACTATTATCAATACATTTGGAGATTTGATATCTAAGAGAGACAAACTGATACTTGAATTTTTCTTGCAGCCATTTATTTATTTGGATTTGTTTGGGGCTGCAGCAGATAATTGCCCAATCTTCTTTCTTAGTTAATGCTTATGTTCAATCCCAGAAAACTTCCTTCAAAGTGCAGTTCTATGGACAAACTTGATCCACACCAACTTGCCTGACTCTAGTGACCTCAGTTATATCTCCATTCACTTGTCACAGGGTTTCTACATGTATGGTATATTGTAAGATTAGTGGCTTTTTTAGTCAAATTCTATTTGATCATAATGATATTTGTCCTTTTTTTGGACAGTATGGAACATAGATTTTGTTTTCACAGGTTTGATGCATAAAGTGAGAATAAATCCATGTTAGTGTCATATTCTATCCTTTTGAGAAGTGGGCAATGGAACTATAAAGGGACCTATTCCCCTAATCTTATTTAATTTTTAGAACAATTATTAATATGAGCAAATATTTACTTCTCTAGGCCTCTGAGGGGCTCTTTCTAGCTCATTTAACAGAGATGTATTCATCAGTCACTATGTGTCACACCTAAGATGAGTGTTGTGTTGTCCCCTGTAGTAGGACACAACATTGGAAACAGAAATAACATTTAAACCCATCCAAGAAAGCTCATTTAGATTATTGCTTTCATGGGGGGAAGAAAACTACAATTACCTAAGCAATTCTGAGCTAAGGACATCTCCTCAATTGATTAGAGTAAGACCAAATCACTGAGGTTGCTCCCTAGCTTTGTTGACATTTGTGTCTTATTTCTACCAAAAGTATCAGACTTATTAAGTGTCTAACCAATTTTACTGGTGTCAGTTTTAAGATGAAAAACCCACATATATGTAAAAAACAGGCAAAGGACTCATTTTAGAGGCAAATAGGAAGTATAAGGGAAGGCTACAGGAGGCCTAGTTTCCCACTTATCTGCACCCTGCATATTTTTTAAGACCCTTTATCTAATGCTAATGGCTGTAGCAGGAAAAAGGATCAACTTCAGATTCTTAGGTTTTGTTAGAGAAGTTTGTCTCAAAATTCCAAATGTTTGGGAGTACTTGTGTCACTCTCTTTTGTTTTCTGTTTCTTAATGCTTCCTTGCTTCATTCTTTCTTTTCTGTGTTCACCATCTGGTTGGATTTGGTGGTACAAACATTAATATAGCAAGGTAGCATGATTCTTTAAGAGGCCATTTCTTGTCATACTTTCTAGGCATTAAATTAAAAATTCCATTTGTTGAAATAATGGAAGATATACAAACACATTTGTCTGACTTGAGAAAAATTATTTTTTGGATCAGATATTTAGAAATGTAATTTCTAGAGAGTAAGATATGCACATGTATACTTTTAATAAACATTCCTTGATTGCCCTTCAAAGGAACAATGTATAATAGTTTCTGTATCTCCATTAACCAGTGAAAGTGTTGATATTATTGAAGGTTAAAAATATCCATTTTTAATAAAAACTTCTCATGCAATTTAGCTTGAATTTTCTGATTATTAGGTAATCCAAAACATTACTTTGGGATGATTAAACATATTTTTCATATGCTGATTGAGTGCTTAAGTGAAATTTCACATACCTGATCAGTGTGGGAAGAGCCAGCAGGCAACCTTAACACGAAGGTTTAGAAACTAATGGCTATCATAAACCAGCCCAAGATGAGGACGATAGCCCTAAGGAAAGATAAAGCAAAAGATCTTGAGGATACAACCTACAGGGGTTTTCTTCTGGAATAAAAGCTAGTTTCATGCAGTGTTACTTTTTATGGAAAGGAAAAAAAGGAAGTTATCTATAAATTCACTCTGGTCTGTGTGATATATAATTAATTGTATATGATTAAATTATTATTTAGAATATGTTAGAAGGCCAAATCAGTTATTCAAATGCAATTTAACATTTAGGCTAAATGTTAAAGTATAATTTTAGCATAACTGTTAATATTCATATAATATTCCCATACAATTATAAATTCACTTAGACATCAAGATCTTCCCCAAAATCATCAGCTGGAAGTGGGTACAGTATTGACTCTAAAATCTAATAATCTATTTTCCCATGCCAGTGACTTCTGTTAACACCTATGAAGAAAATGATAGTTATAGTCCCAATCCTAGCTTTGAGTTTTTGATAACTTGTCAGCCTTATTATGAATCCTCAAATATACCATAAACATACCAGGTGTGAAATCAAACCCATGGTCCCACACCTGGTCCCTTGGGTGTAGGGTATTATTATCTCACCAGTTGTTCAAGGAAGACCCAGTAGAATCCCTGACATCTTTGTTTCCCAATAGCCAGTCATTCTGGTTCTCTTCTAAGGCTGCTTCTAATCCAGCCATGTAAATATTTTTCCTCCGGCATCATCCAAATCCAAGTGACCTGTTTTTGACCTCAATAGGAGACACCAGCATCCACCTTTGATGCCACCCACTGTCCTCAGGCAACCAGGGTAGCCCCCTCACAATGTGAATCAAATTTGTTGATCTATTGCTTAGTGCTGCTGCAGGAACCAGGGAGATCACAGCAAACACTTCCAGCCTGTCCTGGCCAACTCCTATCATGTGGCCAAGGGTGCACCTGACAAAAAGTCATTGAAAAAGAGACAAAGAAGATTGCATCCAAGGGCACTGAGATCAGAAATTTGGAATGAAGCGCAACTCACTTTCCCTTTGAGTCTGGTGGCTTTCACAATCAGCTGAGGAGGGTTGAATTCGAGGACGAGGCCTTGGAAGGCCATAGTTGATGGTGGAATACACAAGAACTGCTGCGCCTCCTCCACCCAGGGCAGTTGGTTTCCCTGCCCTACAAGTAGAATTCTCAGGAGTCACCTGATATCCAGATGCCCAGCAGAGATAAGCATCTGGGGTTGTGTTCACCTAATTTCTATCCAGTAGACTCCACTCAACAAAGTTACACAGAGTTAGACCTCAGCCATCAGAACTTTCCATTCAGAACTCAACCTGGGGATGCATCCATCTAGTTGTTCCAACCCAAACTTCAGGAGACAGTACTTCCTATTCCATCCTACCTTGTACCAGTATGTAGGGAGCAGAAAACCAGCTTTGAACCTAGGCCTCTGCAGCCAGCAGCTTGTTGAACAACACAAGAGTAAGGGCTGAATCACCCCAAACATTGCTCTCTCTAAGGGGTACACAGCTCAAGAAAAAAATGGAAAGAAGGACAGTGTGGCATAGGTAGTAAATATCTGTCCTTGTCCACAGTTTTGACCACCTCAGTAGAGAAAATTCTTTCATTTTTTATTAAGAATTTTTGTTTTGGGGCTGGAGTTATAACTCAGTGGTAGAGAACTTGCCTAGCATGTGAGAGGCGCTGGGTTCAATCCTTAGCACCACCTTGAAAATAATAATAAAGGTATTGTGTCCATCTGCAAATAAAAAAAGTTTAAGAAATGATTTTTTGTTTTTGTTGTATATGTTGATTCATTCATGTTACACATATATAAAGAGAATCTTTTTTATCATTTTTCTCTTTTTATTATCCTTTTACTATTTTGTTTTGTGGGTGATTCTTTTTTACTTTTGGTTGATTTTCTCAGCTTTTCCCTCTAATAGTTAAATTCTCTTGTTCTCTATCAACCTGTCAATCTACTTTCATTTTTTAAATTTTGTTATTTTCTTCCCTTCATTATGGCCTTCACTTTCTACCTCTCTTCTATGTTATCTTTTTCACCTTTGGAATATTCTAACCTTTCTTTTGACTTCCTTTCCCATTTTCTTCCTTCTTAATGAACTGTATTTTTGCCATCTTTTAAAACTAGTTTATATAATTCTTGCTCCCACCATTCATGTTTTTGCAGGTACTAGTACTGTGGATGATGTAGCTGACTTTCAATGTTTAGTTTAATTCTAAATCTAGTTCACTGCTGCTTATGTTGTTGTTTTAATTTCTGATTATTAGTATTGTAGATATCATAATTGACACCTGGTATTTACTTGAATATTGTAGATTGTTCCCTGTTATTGTTACTGTTCTGCATTTTCCCTTTTCCATAGTTGCTGGGCATCAAATGTGTCACTTCAAATTGTTGGGGCATATGCTCTGCTCCTGAGTTACATCCCCAATCCAGCTAAGAGATTGTGTACCTAATTCCACACATAACAACTATGCTCAAACTTCAGCAATAATTAAACACAAAGAATATTGGGGACCCCCAAACTGACAACCATGGCCTAAGTAGAAGTTAGAAGGCTCAACTTACCCATGGACATCTGCTCCTACAGAAACAGTAGACAGAAATAACACAAAAAAACCTCAACATAGGTTACTGTTATACACTCTTAGAATATACAAATCTATAATATCAACCATGGGGGATATGTATATACAGTGATATAGGCAACACAATTGTCGATCTACTAGAAAGATCCTGTGAAATCTACAGAGAAAGTGGAATACTCAAGGTCTGATATACTATACAACTTGGAATATTCGCTTTGA
The DNA here is from genome assembly GCF_964194105.1 of Spermophilus citellus. NCBI lineage: Eukaryota > Metazoa > Chordata > Mammalia > Rodentia > Sciuridae > Spermophilus > Spermophilus citellus. Next base: position 14,093,567 of record NC_138198.1, on the reverse strand, counting down.
TCACTAGTCACAACCAAAAACATTAGTAGAGTAAATATACTACAAAAACCACTGGGAAATATGTTTAACAATTCACAACAACCTGATATCCCAGAACACTTTGCTAAGATAAGGCTGTTCCCTAAGAATACCCTTACATAAAAGTGGAAAAGAGGTGGCTGGAGTTGTGGCTCAGCATTAGAGCACTTGCCTAGTATGAATGAGGCCCTGGATTCAATTCTCAACACCAATATAAAATAAAATGAAGGTACATCTACAGTATGTGTATATATATGTGTGTGTGTGTGTGTGTATATATATATATATATATATATATATATATATATAACCCATCTAAACAGATATGCAAATCTCAACATAAGAATATAAGTGATATGAAAAATTGTATTAAGACACCTCTTAATGTCTATAATTCATCAACAACAGACTTCAAAAATATCCAAATACTGGGTACAAAAATTAAAAAAAATGATCATTTAAAAATTATAGGATTATCAGATGATGCAAAAAAAATCTAAATAAAATAAGGAAGTCAGTACGGGATATAAATGCTAAATTCAATGAAGAGATAGAGATATTAAAGAAAACAAACAGAAATTTTGAAAATGCCAATCAAATCAAAAATTGAATTGGATATGTTTCTCTAATACATTAGATTAAGTAGAGGACAGAATTTTAGAGCTTGAAGATAAGGTGGATATCTTAAAAAAAAAGAAACTACAAATTTAATAAGAACTGAGAAAATATTAAGGGACCAAACTTAATCCTCACAGACATTAAAGAAGGATCAGAGATACAGGTTTATGGCAGTGATATAATGGCAGAAAAATTCCTGAAGACTTGGGAATGAGATGAATATCCTGATACTGGAAGCATTTAGAACCTCAAATAGACCAGGCCAGAAGAAAAAAATTAAAAAAAAAAAACTTCTTCACATCCTATCATAATTACAATGCTAAAATTTCAGTTCAAAGAAAGTATTTTAAAAGCCAGGTCACATTTAGAGAAAAATATATCAGATTAACATCTAATTTCTTAACAGAAACCTTAATGTCTAGGACAGCTTAGAACAAAGTATTTCAAGTCTGAAAGAAAATAACAGCCAACCAAGATCATTCTATCCAATAAACCATAAGAATTGTACTATCAAAATTGAAGAAAAAAATAAAAACCTATCAAGATTAGCATAAATGAAAGGAGTTCATTATTACTATTCCAGCATTGCAGCAAATACACATAGAAAAAGATTATAAACCACCAAGAGATCTTAAAAAGAATAAATGACATTACAACTGGGGGTGAACATATACCAATCAGGATAGAAGCAAGCATTAAATGTAAATAAAATAGATAAGAAGTAACACATTCCTCTCTAATGACACTAAATATAAATGGTCTCATTTTTCCAAATAATAAACATAGATCATAACACTGGACAAAAAAATAAGACTCAATTATTATTGCCTGAAAGAAATATATCTATGGTCAAAGATATTCACAGGCTAAAAGAATTTTAAAAATGACATTTCATGTAAATGAAACTTTAAAGCATACAGGAAAACCTATTTATACCCAACAAAGCAGAGTCAAGCAAAATTAGAGGAGAAAGTGCGGGTCACGATATCTTGGTAAGGAGAACAATCCAAAAAGAAAATATAAAGATGGTAAACATTTAGACCCCAAACATTGGTGCATCTGATGACATAAAACACAATGCAACATAAAGGTTCACATAGGACCCAATATAATAATAGCAGGTAATTGCAATATACCTCTCTAAGAGGTCATCCACATACAAAATTCACCAGGATACTACAGAGTTAAATCAAACTGGAAATCAAATGGATTTAACACATATTATAGAGTATTTTATCCAACACAGCTGAATACACTTTTGTCAGCTTTTTCCAAAATAGATCATCTTTTAGTTAACAAAGTAATCATTAGCAAATATGAAAAAAATGAAATGATTCCACATATCCTGTTTCAATGGTAATGGAGTAAAATTAAAAATCAGCAGCAAGAAGTAAACCACATATACAAAGATATGGAGATTAAACAATACACACTGTAATGATGAGTGGATCATCAAATAAATCTGACAAGAAACCAAAAAATTCTAAGACTCAACATGATTAGAAGTACAACATACCCGGGCCAAGAAGCTGCTGCTGCAGCCACTGTTTAAAATCTGGTGTCTCTGGGGGACGAGGGATCTGCTGGTGGGTGAAAACCAGAGAAAGTGTTGTGGCCTCAGCATATCCCAGCGCTCAACCCCTCTCCTCAGATACACCGAGTCCACTATGGGAGCACATTTAGCTGCTACTGTGGTTTCTAGGTGTGAAGGTCCTGGGTTCCAGGTAGCAATGAGGGGATAGCAGTGCCCTGCTGCTGAGTTCCTTCCTGCCCCCTGTCTGCCTAGGCACAAGGGAGGGTCAGAGGAAAGCCTTGCAGTGTGTCTGCCTCTATGCCTCACAGCCTCCCACCCCAGAGTCACTACCTAGGGGTGCCTGCTACCCAAACCTTTGCACTACAGCTGTGCAGGGTGCCTTCAGCTTCCACCTGCCACCCTGAGGCAACCACCCTCCACTCAAGCTGACACTGCTGGTGATCGTCCTGCTGATGATGATATGCAGAACTGGCCTTAACATAATTAAGGCCATAAACAACAAACCCAGTGCCAACATTGAATGGAATAGGGAAAACCTGAAAGGATTTCCTCTAAAATCAAGAACAAGACAAGGATGTCCACTCTCACCACTCTTATTCAATATATTTTTTTGAAACTCTAGCCACAGAAATTAGGTAAGAAAGGGAAATAAAAGGGATTCAAATAGAAAAGCCAAATTGTCTCTGTTTGCAGATGATATTATACTGAACTTAGAAGATCCAAAAAGCTCCACCAGTACACTTCTAATGATGATAAACAAAGTCAGCAATGTAGCAGGATCCAAAAACAACATATAGAAACAATCACTTTCCTATACACTACTGATGTATCTGTTAAGAAAGAAATTAGAGGAAAAAATCATGAACAATAGCTTATAAGAACTTAAAACAGCAACAAGTTTAACCAAAAAGGTGAAAGGCTTCTATAGGGAAAATTTACAAAACATGGAAAAAATAAATTGAAGAAGACACCAAAAGATGGAAAGACCACAAATGCTCATGATAGGAAGACTTAATATTGTTAAAATGACCATACTACCAAAATCAATCTGCAGATCCAATGTAATTTACATGAAAATACCAAAGATATTCTTTTCAAAACCAGAAAAACAAATCCAAAGATTTATACAGAAGAACAAAAGACCCTGGATTGTCAAAACAAATCTGAGTAAAAAGATTAAAGCTGGAGGTATCACAATGCCTGACTTTAAATTATACTACAGAGTCACAGTAATGAAATCAGCTTGGTACTAGCATACATTTAGATATGTAGATCAATGGAACAGAATGAAGACACAGAAACAAACCCACAAAGGTGCCAAAAAGTTACACTGGAAACAAGACAGCCTCCTTAACAAGTGATGCTGGGAAAAACAGGATACCATAAGATTAAAAATAGGTACTTATCTATCACTCTGTAACAAAAGTCAACTCAATTGGTCCAAAAACCTAGGAAAAGATCTTAAACTTCACAACTGATAGAGGAGAAAAAAGGAAAAGCTCCAACATATAAGTATAGCCAATGACTTTCTTAATAGGACTTCTCCAACTCAGTAAATATTGAGGACTTCTCCAACTCAGTAAATAAGAGCAATAAGTTAGAAGGCATCAGATTAAAAAGCTTCTTCACAGCAAAGGAGACAATTCATAGCACAAGGACACAATCTATAGAATGGGAGAAAAATCTTTGCCAGCTATTCTTCTGGCAGAGGATTAATATCTAGAATATTAAAAGAACTAAAAAAACCCCTCAATATAAAAAAAAACCATTCCATATATGGGCAAAAAAGTTAAAGAGACATTTCTTAAAAGAAGAAGTACAAACAGCCAAAAAATTTTTTAAAAATGTTTGACAACTAGAGTCATCAGGAGAATGGAAATCAAAACTACACTGAGATTTCATTTCACTCCACTTAAACTGACAGCCATTAAAAATACATATAACAATAAATGCTGGCAGAACGGGGTGGGGAAGGACCATCCACATCATTTCTAGGAATCTATATTAGTACAGCTAATATGGAAATCATTATGGAGATTCCCCCCAAGACTGTAAAGGAACACTTGTGTGGGGAGAACTGTGGAGGAGGTGCACAAAGGACAGACACAGACACACAGGGAAGGGTGGAAACAGACAGAAGGATGGCAGACAAAAGGAATGCTTACCCCTCTCTGCCATCATCTTTAATAACCCAAAAAGTTACATATTACCCACTAACAATGATTACACTTTGACCAGTATTCCTTTAACCCTGAGTGCTAGCTAACTAAGATAAGGTCCAGGTTAATGCAAACACATAGCCTCTCTCCTTCAAAGGATGTCACTATGTAAGCCAGGTAGTGCATCAGCATAGTTATCTTAATAGCCTCAGCAGGGAATGTCTGGGCATTCCAATCATGGAAATCAGGGCACCAGTTATGTCCCCCCATCCCAGGAGTTTGCTCACTGGGGGACCGCTTCCCTATTTCCACTGTCAGAAATACCTACAGGAACCACCATATCATCCAGTATAACATTTACTCCTCAGTATTTATCCAAAGAACTAACATCAGCATACAACTGTGACACATGCCTGTCCATGTTTATAGTAGTACTATTCACTCTTGTGAATTGTGAATTATTCTATGAATTACCAATTTATGGAACCAGTCTAGGTATCAGTCAATTGATGAATGGATAAAGAAAATATGATATATAGACACAATGAAATTTAATTCAGGCATAAAGAATCACAAAATTATGTCATTTGTAGGGAAATGGATGGAACTGGAGAACACTGTGTTAGACAAAATAAGGTAGACTCAGAAAATCAAGAACCATTTCTCTCAAACGTGGAATTTAAGAAGAAAAAGGGAAACTCCTGAAAATAGAAGGAAGAGCAATAAGGTAGAGAAAGGGAATGAGGGGAATGGAGAAAGGGAGAGCAAGGGGGTACTAAGGATTTAAATCTATCAAATTTTGCAAGGTACATGGGTTGATGTTGTAGCTCAGAGGTGGAGCACTTGCCTTGCATATATGAGGCAGGCACTGGGTTTGATCCTCAACACCACATAAAAATAAATAAAATAAAGGCGTTATGTTCATCTACAACTAAAAAAAAATTTGCGAGGTACATATACAAATATAACACAATAAAACCCACTATTCAGTGTATTTTTCTCTTTTAAAAATGTTTTAATTGATTTTTTAAAAATTTGGGTTGGGGATGTGGCTCAAGTGGTAGCGCGCTCACCTGGCATGTATGCGGCCTGGGTTCGATCCTCAGCACACATCCTCATACAAAGATGTTGTGTCCACTGAAAACTAGAAAATAAATATTAAAAATTCTCTTTCTCTCTCTCTCTCTTTAAAAAAATAAATGATAGTGAAATGCATTACAATTCTTATTACACATACACAGAATAATTATTCATATCTCTGGTTGTATATAAATTATATTCACACCAATTCGTGTCTCCATACATGTACTTTGGATAATGATGCCCATCACATTCCACCATCCTTGCTAAATTCCTGCCCCCTCCCTTTTCCTCCCACCCCTGTGCCCTATCTAGAGTTTGTCTATTCCTCCCATGCTTCCTCTCCCTACCCCACTTTGAATCAGCCTCCTTGTATCAGAGAAAACATTCAGCATTTGTTTTCTTTTGGGGAGACTGGCTAACTTCACTTAGCATTGTCTTCCCCAAGACCATCCATTTACCTGAAAATGCCATGATTTTATTCTCTTTAATTGCTGAGTATAATTTTTATGGACCAATAAAAAATCAACAGTTTACAAACTGTGGATCATCAAATGAAAAACAGAAAAACTCTTGGAGACACAAGATACTGGAAATATCTTCTGTAGTCTTGAAACAACTTTCCTTCAAAGCCTGTTGCTAGCATCCACCTGCTTGTGTGCTGTTCCTTGTTTCTGGGTGTGTGCAGTGCATGTAAGTCACTCTAAGTCACTCCAGTCATTGTCCAAGTGTTGCCTTGAGTCCTTGCTTCCAAGACACTGATCAGGAGAAGCTGAACCAAGTACAAATTGAAACATGAATCTTCAGAATTGAGTGTTATCCATTATTCAACCCTTTTTGTGATTTTCTACTTCCATTCCTAGTAGCTGGAAAGATATGGATTAATTGTCTTGACCCCAACTTTAAATATTGAAGACTTAATCTCTAATGTGATGGTGTTAGGATGTTGAGGACTTTGGAAAGGAGTGTCATGAGAGTGGAGCTCTCAAGAATGAGCTTAGCCCTCATGAACAAGCATCCCCTCTGTCTTCACTATGTGAAGACACAATGCAAAAACTCCCATCTCCAATTCAGGATGACAGTCCTCCCCAGAACCCATCCATGGTGGGCCTCTAATCTTGCACTTCCAGTCTCTAGAAGATGAAAAACAAGTGTCTGTAGCTTAAGCTATAGACAGCCAGAGACCTCACAAAGATCCACACATGGACCCACACACAGACCCTACAATGACAGATCCAAACAAAGACCCACACAGAGAACTTCACAGAGACCTCTGACCACTAAACACAGAAAACATATTATAAGGATTGCCCTCAAATATAAGGGAATAGATCCTTACAGATCTCACAGAGACCTCCACACAGTCCTCTGACAGAGATTTGCAATGAGACCTCTTACAGAGACCTAAGGCCGAGACCTGCCAGAGCAACTTCTCAGTGCCACAGGCTTCACACAGCTCCCTCACAGAGACATCACTCAGCCTCTCAGGCCCTATGGAAGCTTCAAAGATTCTCACAGAGATCTCACAGAGACCCCTGAAATTTGACTATACAAGAAACCACAGAAACAGTACAGGGACTCTTGTTGCAACAACAAAACTTCACAGAGATTTCCCAGAGACCTTACAAAGCTCACCCTCAGAGACTTCCCCCAATGAGACCTCTGACACAGAACAGCACAGAGAAACCTCAAAGAAACTTGTGTGGTGGCACCATAGGATGATCTCTCACATAGATACCACAGAGTGACTGTCTACAGAGAAACCATGCACAGTTACCAGGTGATGGTGCTGGAATCTCTCAGGGAGTCCTTACACAGTTATTTCCACAGGACCTCATGTTGCCTCATAGACCCAGAGGACCTCAAAAAGAGATTTTACAGGTTTCCCACAGAATTCTCCCATATACACACCACCCAGAGACAACACACAAAGACTGGCCCAGAGTGTCCTGACAGAGGTCTCTCCCAGACCTCCTACAGTGCCTCTCTGGCTTACAAAGCCCTCACAGTCTCCCACACAGACCTCCTCCTATATAGACAACCCACAGTTGAGAGTATGTAGATATCTCACCACAACAGAGACCTCAAAGAAGATAAATCTTACAGAAAATCCTCTACACCTAGCTCCACAGAGACCTCACACAGTTTTCAAGAGACCCCACTCAGGTACTTCATAGATATTGGATGTTAATCATGTCATTGGGTTGTTCCCCAGAATAAGATATTGAGACCTGAGCCTTTCCCTCTCCATATTTTCTTTCTTTTTCTCTTTTCTCCCTGGCCATAGTTTTCCTCCAGCATATTATATTGCCCAGCCTCAGGTCCAAAGGCAACAGGGCCAAGCAGTCATGGATTGTATCCTCCAAACAATGAGTCCAAATTAATCATTCCTTCATTCATGATGTTGATCTCAGATATGTTAACACTGTGACAGATGACTGACTAAAATGGTGCCAAGTGTGTGCTCATTTTTGTGACACTACCTCATCAGGTGATTCAGAAGACTTTGGAACTGGTTTTCAGGATATATGGAAAAGCTTGGAGAAACAGGCTAGAGAAAGCCTAGAGTGCTAGAAGAGAGCTTTGTAGGTGACGCTGATTTGAGGTTTAGAGGTGAAGTGATTGGGTTTTAAGAGCTTAATACTAATGAGTGCATTAACCACTGGTATGGATTCACTGGATGGTAACTGTAGGCAAGTAGGGTAGACCTAGAAGTAGTCAATCAAAGGGGCCATGCCTTTAGAGTTCATAGTTTGTCCCTGGTGAGCAGAGTTCTCTGCTTCCTCATTGCCATATCCTGAGCTGCTTTCCCACTCCCTACATTTTCACCACTATGTTCTGTCTCACCTTGGCCCCAGAGCTATGGAGTTAGTGGTCAGTGGAGTGAGACCTATGAAACCATGAGCTACATAAATGTGTCCTGCTCTAATTGTTGTTGTTAGATCTTTTGCTCACAGTGATGTAAAAGGCAACTAAAACACAAACTGATTAATCCAGCAGAGAATATTTCAAGGCAGTACAGCATATGAGATGGCCTGGGTGTTTCTAGTGGCTTTCAGCCTGATTTACAGTGGGGCTCAGGAGCAAAAGACAGAGTAGAAAGAATTAAATTACTTGCAGTCTTTCCAGAAAGGAAAACCTTATAATGTTGGGGTCAAGGATAGTGTGGTTGGTAAAGATAGTTCTGATACACAGAAGCCACCTTTAGGCGTCCCAGGAATGGGAAGGACCCCACCTTCAGAAGGCTCAATGACTTATGGAGAGAAGAGTGTCAGGGTGCCTTGCTTGCACAGGGAAGCCTTGGAATCCTTATGTCAAGATTCATTTTGCTGTGTAAATAACACCATATGGGCTGACCTAGGCCTTGGTCCAGGAGGGCCTGGCTAATGTCCTCATTCACAGCTTACCTTGGCATTGTCCATATGATTCTGGTTATCAGGCTTACAGAATGAAGAGTTGTGGCATTGTAAAGGTTTGCATCAGTACTTCAGAGGAAAGGCTGGTGGCCAGGAAGAGCATGTCACAGTCAGTGCAATCCAGTAGCCCCAGAAACAGTGATTTGTCAAACTGTGAGAGTGGAGCCAGTGTTGTGGTGGAGAGCTCAGTAAGTTAGCACTTGCAGTCCTATGAAATGCCTGCTCAGGGAAGTGAAAGTCAGTGAGCACACCCAGCTCTAGGGAGTGGTCCCACAGACCAGGCTGGGGGGGTGAGGATGCTCAAGCTCTCAGGGACCCATATCACACCATCAGGTGTCCTAGTTTCATACGTGGAGCACTAGACTTAATGTGTGCCCTGCTGTGATTTTTCAGTTTCCTCCTTGCTGGTTTCCTGTTCTTCCCTTTGGGGCTATTTGTGTTTCCCCTGTGCAGTTGTATCTTGGAAACATGTTAACTTTCTTTTTGATTATGAAAGAGGATTTCAGCTAATGTAACTAACTTCAAAAGATTTGATTGTGCTGCTTTGCTTTCACCCTTGACAGCCAGTAACTCAAGAGGCAGAGAGGTGGGAGAGCAAAAGGCTTCATTTGCAACAGTGCAGTGTTTCAGAGATGAACGGTTAGCTCCTGGCTTCATCTTGCTTAGTGCTGCTGAGTGAAAATGTATACAGTGTGTTATGTGGGATTGTTCTCTGTCTTGGGCAATAGGGCAAAATGACAGTTCACTAGTCTTGATAGAATGTCCTTCAGAGGGGGCTGGGGTCATGGCTCAGTTATAGAGAGCTTGCCTGTCATGTGTGAGGCATAGGGATCAATTCTCAGTATTGCATATAAATCAATAAAGATCCATTGACAACTAAAAATATATTAAAATATATATTAAAAATAATTTTCTTTAGAAGAGCTGGGGTTGTGTAGGTCCTATCTGGGTCCAGTGGACACTGATCCGTTTAGACCTGTGAGTCTAAGAAAATGTGATTGTTTAGATGCTTGCATTCTGAAGCCTGGCCACCATACAATTCTATGGAACATGTGGACACAAACACAGACATTCCTTTCTCACAGTTCTGGAGTCAGGATTCCAAGGTAAAAGGTACTTAACCTAAAGTCCCATGAATGCTCTCTCTTCTCCTTGCTTGAGAAGACAGCTGGCTTACCTGTGCCCTCACATGACTGATATCTCTGCAGTGTCTCCTTCTCCAAGAAGAACACTCATGTCCTCATGAAGCCTCACTCTCAGGATCTCATCTAACCCTCTAAGCACTAAAGCCAATCACCAGATACCATCCCTGTGGGGATAAAGCTTCAACAGGTAAATGTTGGAGGATAAAACTTTCAGCACATAGTTCACCATATCATTGAGGAATCTAAGCACAATCGTGCTGGTCAATGCAGCTCTCGGTGTTCATGTTTGGTATAAGTGTCCCGGAGTCCCAATGTCAATACTTTGATTTGAACATGATGGGGCAAATGTAACAACGGTAGGAAATTATGTTGTTGGTCTGCTGATAAAGGAGGGTGACCTTGTGGACACTGATTCTGGTGAATTCCAGCCCAGTTCTTCGGGCTCTGTCCTGACGGGAGCCCACCAGGACCATGGAGAGGGCCTGCGAAAGGATTTGCAGGAATGGCAGCACACCAGCCTACTGGTGGGCGACAATGGTTTGCACAGCAAGGTCTGGTACAGCCTGTCACCTACCTACCTATGTTTGGCTCCAAGGCATCTAGCTCTCCAAATAGCAGCTCCCTCTAGCTGGAGGCCTGGGCATTCTCTCTGCAACAATCCTAGAAATTCCAGGCTCCATACTCCTGATTGCAATTCTGCCTTGTGGTTCAGAATCAGGATGGGGAGAAGTAACCAGCCCAGCCAGAGGGTCTACTTCTGCTTTGCTGGCTCTATAGAGGGGGAAAAGTAGCACTGGATTCACTCAGACAACTGGCCTGGGAACTGGAACCTCTTTATGGAGTGGGGCTGATTATAACTCATGAAAGTGGACACTACTTCATCCTGATTTTCCATAAGAGGGTGGTGGTGGAGAGTGAATGGACAAGGCCAGCCAGCACCTCAGGTGCCCAGAGGATATGTCTCTGGTCTTTATTGCCTTTGCTCTATGCAATCCCTGCCATTCTAACAAGGGAAAGGAAGAACCTGCCCTCATTGGAAGCAACCCATGATCTCAGCTTAGCTTCCACTTCCACATGACCCTGCCTGTAACTTGGTCTCTCAGGCGATCCTTGCAAGGCCCATGGTCCCAGCCTCAATACCCTTGATTTGTGTCAGGACCTCTGGTGTTCCCTGAAATAAATCACATCCCGAACCAGTTTCTAGAAGTAATTTGATTGTGTGGTTCCTGTCAGAAACAGGAGACAGCTGGGTCCCTCATATCTGATTCCTTTCAGGTAATAGTTGATGTAGTGTTTCCTGAGAATGGCTGTTATTCCTGTGTAGCAGCTCCCTCCTGGGACTGGCCTGACCCACTCCAGGACACAGCTCCATAGCCTTGCCACCAGCTCCTGACTGGTAGCTTAGAATACTCCATAGCCTAGAATCACACACCAGCACCTGCCCTGTATGACTAACCTGATTCTCAGCTCAGCCTGTGCCTCCCTTACCCCAATCCCACCAAGGTTCATGGAGTTTGAGGCTGGAGAGGAGATAGAGAATCCAAGGATGCAGTTGTCAGGGGTCTTCCAGTGTCAACATCCTCCTGCAAATCCAAGGATGGAAATTCCAAGGCTCCCAGTCTCTGAGGCTGTCCAACAGCCAGGTAGGGTTCCCACATTCACACAGTAGCCCATGATAGTGTCCAAATGGTGACAAGGGCCACAGCAAGTTGTTGTCCCAAATAAGAACTTTTCCTTCAGTATTGAGTATTCAGTCTTCTAAACAGACCAGCCCCTAGCACCTGAGGTCCTGTCCACTCAGCTTTGAACTGCACATTGACTGGGACAAGTACAGATCTCCTTTCTCTCCTTGTCTGTCCAAAGAAACAACACATGATCTGCCTAGGACTTGGGTCCTGGTAGGATAGAGTGCATGCAATACCAGTCAATCCAAATGTCCTCCCACTTGACTCTCCTAGATGTTGCATCTGGTGCACTGTTACATCCCTTGGGTCCTGGGTCAGGTTGTCCTCATGCATGGCATACCAGGTTAGGTCCCCTGAACCTTGTCTACTACCAAGTATTTGAAATGACCATAGATCCCTCATACATGCGCCATTCTGGTCCTCCTTGTCATGGTGAGCACCTCCAGAAAGACCAACCCTAAGGCATGGCCTGCCTGCTCATTAGCAGCCAAACCCAAGGCACCACAGACCAAGGTGCCTGAGACAAAGGCAGGCAAAACCAAGGCATGCAAGAACAAGGTGGCCAAGACCAAAGGGCCTGAGACCAAGGCACCCAAGTGTGGGGAGCCATTCTGACACGTGATTGGGTGACTCCCGTTAAGGGCCTGAGGCGCTCTGGCTGTGTCGGAGCTTTCCCGACCCTTTCCTGATGAGAGAGCCCATCCGTGTGGGGGTGTGCATGACCACTGACCCCGGAGACCCAATCACTGACCCTGACCTTGGAGTGCAGCCCCCCCCTCAACCTTCATTGGATGGAATTCTCCCCTGAATCTCTTGTTCCCCAAATAAAAGGCTACTCCCAGGCGTGTTCGCTCTCTCTCTCTCCTGCTAGCCCAGAGTAATCCTCGCTGCCCTGCTGGGCGGCTGGAGGCGGGAACCAGGGAGGTGAGCCGTCTCGGACCTAGCAATATAAATAAGGTAACTGGTTTGTGTGTTTTATTTCGATCTCTTCTAACTAACTTTATGCCTAGAACCTCATTAATGAAACCACTGTGCAGGCCGCGTGGTAGACCCAAGGAGATCCCACATGAAGCCATCCAAGAGTACATGAACATCATGGATGAGTTATTGGGGCCTACGAACCTTGCCACGTGGGAGCCCTCCTACTTGTCTACAGAAGAGCTTGCGCAAACTTGGGAGAAGGAAGGACTAGAGCAACAGCCAATACAGGATGATTTATACCCAGATCCAAGTCTCCTGAGCTATGTTGATGAGAACTTAGTCAACAAGGTGAGCTGGGCCTATAATCTTGGTGTATACAAGGTTTTGGCACTCATGGAATTGAGCTTCCTGGCTTAGAATCTTAGATTTTTGTGTGTGTGTGTGTGAAAGAGAGAGAGAGAGAGAGAGAGAGAGAGAGAGAGAGAGAGAGAGAGAGAGAGAATGTGCATGCACACGTGTGCACTCATACATGGGTGTAGCTGGTAGTTGGAATATAAAAACCCCATGGTGCAAATGATCATGGGATTATTATTGCTTCCTCTTTCTCTTAGAAGTCCTCCTGACTTGGGGCAATTTCCTCCCAAGATCACTCACTCTCTTCCTTCTCATTCCAGGCAGAGAATATGATTCATCCTTGATTCCTGGAAGAATCACTTTCCTCCAAACCATATATAAATATCTTGGCCCTAACAAAAGAACTGGAGCAGCAGGAAAGACTCACCACTGACCAGGTAGAAAGCAGAAGGAAGGTCTCCCAGTAGACCAGGGGTAGGTGGTACAGAAGAGAGGCAGGGACACCTGATAAAGAAGTGCAGGAACACCAGGAACAACAGGGGTTGGGAAGAAACAAAAGGTAGACAAGGAGAAAGGGGCACCAGGTAGAACAAAGGAGGTAGAGACACGAGGTTTACCAGGGTTTCAGAAGAGACACCAAGGCACAGAGAAATACATAGCAGACTAGGAGACAAAGGGACACAAGTATACAGAAAGGGAGTTACCACAGGTGGAGAGGGGAGCAAGGGATAGCAGGTAGATGAAGAAGGCACAGGACCTTACTCATGTGGCCCACAGGATGTTATCACTATCCTGTGTGTGGTGGCTCCCTGAGTGAGTCTGTTCCAGGACACAGGATGTAGGATGGAAAAAAAAAGGAAGGAGACCGAGAGCCATGGAAGGGCTGAGGATATCAAGCAGAAAGGAAGCCCAGGAGTGTGGCCAGCAGACACTCAGTGTGTTTTTATGAGACCAAGATGAGTAACAGATCCACTTCCCACTGAAATATGATTGTCCTGATCCCTGTGGCCCATTTCATGCATGAAGAAGAGTTGGCCAGTGCCCATATCCTCCTTCAGCTTGTGAAGAAGCACCTTTGCAAGTTCCTCAAGGTCATGATATGTCCCAACAGGACACAAGAGCTTCGGAGGCAGCTGCCAATCAAGGTGCAGAGAAGCGGAAACATCACACTGATCAAGGGGCCAGCATGGAGGAGTGGTCCACAGAGGTGGCTTCCCAGGTTGTGAAGAGGAGCAAAACCACTGAGCCAGAGTTGCTGGGTTCAAAGGACACTGCTATCCTCCAAGGTTGTCACGGGTCTTCTTTATTTGGGGCCGTCCACTCCAGCCATCCTCCCCAGAACCACAGATCCTCCTCCTTAAACCTGGGAAACAAAGGCATAGTGGATTCCAGAAAAGCCACTTCTTTTGGGTGGCCACATAAGACAGCCAATGGCTGCAGTGTGGACGATGACCTCCAAAGCCTGGATTTCCTCCTTAGCTCCAAGCAGTGCCTGCTGCCCTGGGGACTGTCCCAGAGTCAGGCCCCTCCAATAGAAACCCTGTGCTCAGAAGATCAAACCCTCCAGGCCCCACCTCCCCAGAGAGGACTCCTCAGCTGCCACCCTCCTTCAGGTGCCATGTCCATGAAGAGCGCTCTCACTGGATGCTCATGCAATGTGGAAAAGATGCCCTGCTCTGGGTCTCCCCTCCAGGCCACCAGAGGGCAATATGTGGATCTGGAGCTGGTTTGAACCTCACAGCCTCAAAAGAGAAAGTGCATGTCATTGGGCAACCAAAAGAAGAATAGGCCTTGAGGACAGTCGTGGTGGCTGGTGGCCTCTGGGGTGGCTGCCCCTCAGGCAAGATCTCACCTTTGCCTCATCCTGTGCTGGAAGGGCCAAAGGTTCTTCCTCACACAGGACAGTTCCTGTGGGTTGTCAGAAAAAAAAGGGGCTGTGGGAGGTACTGAGAGGTGAGGGTCACAATGTTCAAGTCTGGGTGGGAAGCTGTACCTTGTTTGACTGTCACTGGGAATAAAGGCAGTTTGGTAGGAAAAAAATCTTCTCCAGCTGCTGCCTTCTGCCATGTTGTCTGTGCACCTCCATGCAGTGAGAACCAAGATGGGAGAATTGGGGTTGCCAGGACCCAGGGCACACAAGTGTCCATCTATTGGGTCTTGTTTCCAGATTTAGACTGCTCCTCCCCCTAATCCTAGGAGAAAACAGACAATATCCCAAAACCCAACTCATCACCCCAATGGAAAAGGCCTCTCTTCCTTTAGGGGATCTTCTCTGTACATCTCTCCATGATCTGTGCCCCTTAAACATCTCCCTTACCAATCATCTGAGGGCCTGCTGTGAAGAGAAGTCACAAAGAGGCAAAGCATATCTCCCAGCTCTGAGGTCTGAGGACTAACTGATGGATCTCAGATCTTAGTGTTAATAGCCCTAAGATTGAATGTCAAGAACCCTCAGGTCCTAGTGGTAACAACTCTCATGTTGCCTTCTTGGAATCAGTAGCCAGTTGCTTCCAACAGTTCCCTGGAGATCATCTGACAGCTGCACCTAGCAGTTCCTGCAGTTCTCAACTGCTTTGGGACACTCTCTGTGCTCGCTACTTTCAGCCTGACCTGCCTGGTTTGCCAGTTTTCAGTGCAACCAACTTGACCTTATTGTATCATCATGTCAAATAGTATGCCAATCACTTTGCATTTGTGATCACATTTAATTTTCACACAAAAGAACTAAGTTTACCCTTCTTCTTAAGGAGACTGAGACTTAAAAGATACTACAAATTATACTACTATTTACTCAGTAGATGGAAGCAAGATTGAACTCAGGCTGTCCTAACACAAAATACATGTGTTTAGCACCAAAAAGAAAGAGGAAGGGAAAGAAAGAAGAGGCTACAATGAAATCCTGATTGACACAAACAAATATTTTAAAGTATTGCACCATGTGGTACAATCTTTGAGAAGCCAATGTTTGTACAAACATGCTCATCACTGCACCCTAGAAATTTCCTTGAGTATCCAGTGGGAAGCATGAATTTACCATGGAGATTGGCAATAGAGACCCAGGGAGCATGTGCATATGCCAATAAAGGTTGATTAGAAACCAAAAGCTACCTTCCCCAGGGATGGGCGGCTGGCTGGGGTGTAATAGAAAATAAGAGGGTAAGACCATATTTGCCTTTGTAATGGTTAGCAGTTTTAATTCCTGTCATCCTACCACCTTCACTTTCCTTTTGCAAAACATGTAAATAAGGAAGGACATTTTGATTGATTAATGGTTTTATTGAGATATAACTGATATACAAAAATGCATATATTTAGTATATACTTTTTTATTTGTTCTAATTATTTATACATGACAGTAGAATGCACTTTGGCACATCATATATAAATGGTATATAACTTCTCATTCTTGTTGTACATGATGTAGAATCACACCAGTCATGTTGTCATATATGCACATAGGGTAATCATGTCTGATTCATTCTATCTTACTACCCCTGTTCTCCTCCCCTCCCTTCACTTGTCTCTGCCTAATACAAAGTGACTCTATTCTTCCCTACCCCCACCCCTTATTGTGAGTTAGCATCTGTATATCAGAGAAAACCTTTGACCTTTGTTTTTTGGGGGGATTGGTATGTTTCACTTAGCAAGATATTCTCCATCTCTATCCATTTAGAGGCAAAAGCCATCATTTCGTTCTTTTTTAAGGCTGAGTAATATTCCATTGTGTATATATACCCTGTTTTCTTTATCCATTCATATGTTGAAGGACACCTACATTGGTTCTGTAGTTTAGCTATTGTCAGTTAATATATACATTTTGGTGAGTTTGAATATATACACACCTATTTCTATCTCACTATCAAGGTAGCAGGTATATCCATCACCTCTAAAAGTTTCTTCATGCCCCTATTCTGTTGTTTTGGAACTTTTTTTTTCACTCTGGTAACTAGAACCAAAACATGAGATCTATCACCTTAACAAAATTTTTAAGTTCGACATGCTGTATTGTTAAGTATAGATACAATACTTTACAGATAATGTCTAGAATTTAGTCATCTTTACTGTCTGAAACTTTGGAGTCCTTGAACAAATCCCTTTCTTCCCTTCTTGACAGCCTCTGGAAAACACCATTCTACTCATTGTTTATATGAATTGGAATATTTTAAATATCACATGTAAAAATGTGATATATGCCTGCAATGGGCCATTATTCATCCTTAATAAAGCAGGAAAGTGTGCAGTAGGTGACAATGTGGATGAACTTGGAAGATATTGTTCTAAATGAACTAAGCAGGTAAAGTAGGATTACTCATTTTCTTGAACATCTCAAGAAAGTGTAAACATGGGGAGAATATAACTGAACCTCATATAGACCAAAATAACTCTTGAGAATTCAGTTATCTTTTTTTAAAGATCTATTTAGTTTTTTACAATATCTTTATTTTTATGTGGTGCTGCGGATTGAACCCAGTTCCTCCCACATACGAGGCAAGGACTCTACCACTGAGCTACAGCCCCAGTCCAAATTCAGTTACCTTTACTGGTCAAAAAATAGCTAGGTAAAGTAGGCCTGAGGTTGCTAGAATGCAAGTTTGACGAGAAAGGAGAATTTCTTAGTTCTTTTCTCAATTTTATTTATAATATGAAATTGAGGCACATATGTAAAGTATATATCTATAAATGAATTTGGGATAAAATATAAAATACTCCAGGACACAGTAAGAAAACAATAGACCAACGAATGCTTATTATTCTGTATCTAGCCTTAATTCTAATATTACTTGCAAAGAGGAGGTTTTCTTGGGTCTAGATAGTATGATCCCAGCTAAGGGAAATCCAGCTCAGTGAGTCAGAAGAGAGTACTCCAGGTTTGGCTTTTCCTCCTTAGCTGAGCAACTGATCTTTCTTGGCCTCAGTTCATTCTTTGGGGACAGATGTTTGCTTCATTGAGTCCAAAACCTATATACAAGTAATCAAATTGCAGCTGCTTATCATAGTTTAGTAGAGCCTAAATATGCACTAGTTAATTTAAAAATCTACTGAGTACCCCATCCTCTTTGTTTTGTGCCTGGCCCTGCCTGGACCTTAGTCATTGTGATTTACAGGTTCTACTCTTCTCCTACCCCAATCCCACTATATGTTTTCATACCATGTCTTTTGATTCTGGGGAGACAAGGCTGGGGGTTGCGCCTTAAAATTATACCTCTATATTCTACATATAGTATATCTTTTTCCTTTTCAATCTTTCAGTATCTTCAAGGATCACATTCCCCTTTTTCTTTCCCTCTTATTTCTCTATTTCTTCTCATTTATCTAGTCTCATTCTGACTACCATAATAGCATATTGCCACACCATATCTTTTTTCTGAAATTATGTCTTGCCGATTACACTCCTACAACATACTTATACCCTACATTTTCTTTTGCAAGTATCTATATTTGAACTGAGATTACATAAGATAGATTTTGTTTGACAATCAAAACCTCAGAGGCATATTTATTTATCTAGTGATTTATCAAAAATACACTATTTATTACTAATTAATTGTATTATTACACTCAATGGCAGTAACAATGTTCTCTGTATTCTTAATTCAAGGTTTAAACATTTTTCTCTTCTACTATATCCTCTTTTTGCCCTACAAACTAATAATAGTACACAGTTCTTCATTGATGCCCAAGTGCAGCCAGGCTAAGATGCAAGAACAAGAGACATTGTAGTTCCCCCTAAAGAAGCAAATACTATTAAAAATAATACGGATCATTGAAAGAAACAGACATTGAGAATTTTTTTTAAATGGATGTTCCAAAAGGCATTTAAATAAAAGTCTATGAAGTCTTTGATATATCATGTCTTCCTTTTACCTGTAGAAATAGTGATACAATTGCATAAGAAAGTGTGTCTATAAGCAAGGAAATTAAACAAATACCCATCTTTTGAAAAATAACTAGGATTTATCTAAATAGAGGATATTGAATAGTATGAAATAAATCTCCATGTATGATAATAAAGAAAGGCTATGAGACAAAGTGGAATTTTTTAAAAGTAAGTTACAAACATTAAGTGAAGACATAATCCCACTTTTTATATAATGCATGCTTCATATCCAGGAAAGTGGCTATGATTTTAAATTATTCAAGAAGGATGAAGATATTTTATGAATTTAAGGGATTCTTAAAATGCACTGTAGACTTAATGGTTTGAGCATTTATTCAACTGTCAAGGTACATGCACAGATTCTGAAAAGTTAATGGTAGTTATTCCAGAGAAGCAGGATATTGGGGAAGACAGAAAAAAATGTAGTTTTCACTTGATATCTAGAGTTTTTAAAGTGAAAAACCACATCTTATTTATAACAGAATATCATATGTCTCAAAATTAGAAGGGAGGAAAGGGGGGAAAGGAGAAGAATTAGGGAGTAAATTATATGCCTGCATTAAATTATGTGCCTGTATGCCACAAGTCATCCCATGCAGTCCTCTTGTGTATGAAAACATGATGTATCTATTAAAAATCGCTTCCCAGGCTCTGCCCTGGATAACCCAGGCCTTGGATCATTTTGTTTGGTCTGCTGAGCCAGTTTCATCCTTTTTCTTCCATGTCTGCCTCTCAAAATTGGCTCTGCAAAACTGCTGAGCTAACAGGAGCTTTCTGCTTTCTCCTCTTCCCCTAGCAGATTGCTATTAACTGTTCAACAAATACATCTAGTCAAGTACCAAGTGCTTTGGATTTTACCTCTTAAGGCACAGAATGATTGCTGGCTCCTAGTAGATACTCACTATTTGTTGACTGATTGATTTCATATTTTTGAAATTGTGTTCTCTTCTATAAAACTGACACTGATGATAGGTCCCCATCTTCTTACCTAAACACAAACCAGGTTCCCAGCAGGACATACGGCCTGAAGTCTTTCCTCCTCTACACTGTTGCCATAATGATCTCTCTAAAACAGAAATCTGGCTCACTCACTCAAAGGCTGAATTCCATAGGCTTCATGTGATTTATAAGGCCTCATAATCTTCTCTTTCTTCTCTAGCCAATTATCTGCAGCTTCCACTTATGTGCTTCTGGCCCCATCAATTTTGGGGAGTTGCCGCTTCACAAGTGCCCTAAAGGCCTACATCATTCAAAAGGTGCATTATTTAATGACATTTCTTCCATGTGAATAAATCTAAACAAATATGTCAAGACACTCTGGAACAGTGGATTCACCTTGGTAGAACACGTTTCATTCCATATGCTTCTGCCCAGATGCTCTGTTATTAGATCACATCAGACATTTCCTTAAATCTACAGAAGAACACGTGATAGGGGATTGGTGAACTTCTTCCTGTCATTTTATTGCATTCAAATCCTGTTCCAAAGATTCAGATTTGGAAACATTACCTCAGGCGTTAGCCTGAGCTCTAGGATCACTATTTAATGAGCATTTCAATTATGTTTTTATAGTGTACAGGGAAATAATTTGTACAGTCGTGGTTATGGTTCATATGCCCCACCAAAACTCATGTTGAAATTTAATCCCCATTGTGAGTTATTAAGAGGATGGAAATTTAATCTTAGTATGGGATGGAGGTAATTAAGGTTAAATGAGATAACAGGAGTAGAACTGTAACAAATGGGACTCTGCTTTTAAACAAAGGGGCAGAGAGACCTGACCTAGTACATTCTGTCTCACCCTGTGATGCCCTACACCACTTTGAGAATCTACAAAGAGGCTCAAAAAAAAAAAAAAAAAAGAACTTTCCCATTTGTAGCACCTCATCATTGTATTCCCAGAAAAATGAGCTGAAAAAAAAACTACTCTTTATAATTCACCTTGTCTGATGTATTTAGTAATAGCAACAGAAAATGAACTAAGACAATTGTGCACACTAAAATTACAGGATGGAAGTCACCAAATGCACTCACAGAAGTTTGAAGATAAACTTCAGACAAAGGAAGGGAGGAATTTCTCTGTCTCAGCTAAAGTGTCCACATGAAATTGCAGAAACTGTTAACTCATCAAGGTTAAAGTTAATAATCCCTTACATTTAGGAAATTTTTCACTTTTCAAATTTTGTACATCAAACAATAATTTATTTATACCTCTTAAACTTAGTTACTTTAAATTTGCATATCTGGATTTACATAAAATGAAATTGCATCATATCTATATTTTCCCAGTACTTCTTGCCATTATGTAGTTCCCTATTGCCTGGAGTTTATCTCATACATTCCACTCTGCCACATCTCATCCACATTTCATTTGATTCCTTCTATCACTCCAGAAAGTTTTCTCCTCCATGCTGGGTTCATTATTTATTCTTGTATCATGTCTCCCCATGCAAACGTGGCCATTAGCATCACACCTATCCTACAATGAAGATTATTCATTCATTCTTGCTATCTCCATAGTGAGTACAGTGTGTGGTACATATGTATTCAAATAGCATTTTTTCATAATGGAAATCGTATGATACAGGTGTGTTAGTCAGATTTTCATAACTGTGAAAAAACCTGATATAAATAAACTTAGAGGAGAAAAGGTTCAATGTGGCACATAGTTTGAAAGACCATGGTCTCTTGGCACTGTGGCTTTTGGATCTATAATTACGTGCAGAACACCATGGTATGGAAGACATGAGGAAGCAAAGCTGTTCACTTCATGATGGCTGGGGAAGCAGAGAGAGGAAGAGGAGAAGTCAGACTCCTGATATTTCCTTTAAGGGTATGCTCCAAATAACCTGACTTTCTCCCACTAGGCCCCACCTTCTAAAGGTTCCACCATATCTCAATAGCACCACTGGCTGGAGACCTGTGGACATTCAAGATCCAAAATATAGCAAGGGGTATTTTGTGCTCAAATATCTTCTCACACTAGAGTTGGAGTTTATGGAGAAAAGTAATTGATATCCTAGGTCTATAACACAAAGCTTTGTAAATAACTATGCCCAATGTTATGTCTGGAATTAAGTTAATACCATCGCTCATAAGAATTACTGAGATTTACCTGTTAATATAGTCATATTTCACATTACAACATTTCAGTAACACATAATACAACTGTGGTCCCATGACATTTTTCAGTTTTCAAATTTTGTACATAAAGTAATGATTTATTAATGCTGAAAAATTCCTGTGGCTTAGTGATGTCATAGCTATTGTAACTTTGTAGCACCATGCACTATCCAGATGTTTTTGGTGGTGCTCGTGTAAATAACACACTGCTGCCAACTCTATATAAAATGATAGCACATATACATTATGTGTGGTACCTAGTACTTGATAATTTAAAATGACAATAAATGATTTATACATTTACTATATTTTGTATGTTATTTTAGAGTGTACTCCTATATTTAGAAAAATGTTCACTATACAACAGAATATCATGTTACACTAGCAGAAACTTTATACATCTTGTGTTAACCACATCTTTTGATTTCATGAAGAGTCCACATTGAACAATTGACTCATATCATTTAGGTTTGTATTATGCTCACTCTGTGATGTTCAAACACTGACTGAATTGTGTCCTAAGATGCAACCATACAGTATCATTAGATATCACTGTATAGTCTACATATAATGTATCTGCTAATAAAACATAAAAGTAAATGATATATCAGACAAACAGAAAATACAATGTGATTTGGTAACTGATTATAATAATTTGGAAGATTATAAAAACCTTGTCTTTAAAAGTTATGGTTCAAGTATCTCGGAAATATTGTTTTGAAGAAGGGAAATTCTTAGAAAAATATGCCTATGTGTACAAATATTTAGGATAATATTGTACTTACTCCATATTACAAAAGTATGTAATGATCTCTTATTTCTGTGGAGTTTTTACTGGACAGTATGTGTGTGGAGGTATGTATGCATATGTGTTTGTAAAAAGCTTAAAGATAAATTAGCTTGGGCTTCTAAACACAGATCAGAGAACCTTACCATGACTACTGAAACTCTGAAACAATTCCCAGTGAATGGTTAAAAAGGATATCCATCTATTGATATATCTATGTATTATTTTTTCCTTTTACTCAGGAGAAGAAAATGTTAATGCACAAATCCCCTATCCATTGTACAGTAAGAAAAATGTACTGAGTCTCATTTTTGTTTCCTTACAAGTTTATCAATCTTTGATCATGCTTTCATTGTTTCAAGTAGCAGAGTTTCAAGCCAAAGCCTTTATAATCTATTTCAACACAGCAAAGCTATCATCATGCTTTTTTGAAAATAATGCCTTCCATGAAATGGTTAAAATAGATCATCTTAAATTAGAAATCCTTTATGTAGTCTCTTTCAGAACAAGCAAGTGATCTGAGATGCAGTGCATACCTACCTTTTTGTTCCATTCACTGAGTCACACATTTTCAATTCAACAAAGTTCCCCAAGTACTTACCCTGTGCTAGGCACTGTTCTAAGTGTGAATCATTAAAAAAACTGTTGTCATGTATCTTGTATCTATCTTATGTTCCTTTTAAGAAGATGGACATTAATAATTACAATATTATAGAATGGCACATGCAGTAACATCACTGTATATAAGATTTAGCAACAGCCCAGAGATTGGAAGGATCCCCATGGAGGGAACAGACAAGAAATGAGATGTAAAATGATATCTGTGATGGGTTGTGAAGGATGACTAAGAGTTTTCTTAAATTCAAGGACTTTATTTTTACTATAACTATGATTTAATTACCATCTGCAGATAGTAGCACAGAGAAAATGTTTCTATGGAGTTTATGAGAAAAGGAACTGATACCCTAGGTCTATAACACAAAGCTTTGTACATAACTATGCTCAATGTTATGTCTGGAATTAAGTTAATAGCATCGCTTATAAGATGGGAGCAATATTAAAGTTTAATATTTATAATATTCTTAGGTAAAGATTTTAAGCAATGATGTGAAAATTTTAACCTCATTACAAAGATTTTGTATTTTTAATGTAACAACTGGTTAAGTTTTTCAGGGTAAATTTCTATGTAAAACAATAGAGTTTATTCAAATAACTTAGAAAATCTGAAAAAGAAATAATTAGGGATGTAAAGTATGAGGAAAAAGCCTCAAGGATCCATATCACCCAACTTATGTAAAGTAACTGGATCTTCACTTAATCAAACATCTACTGAGTTTCTGTTGTATGTAAGAGACCATTCAGACTTCTAAAATATAAAAATGAAAGCAATTTCTTTCTTTCTTTTTTATTTTTTTATTATTAGTTGTTCAAAACATTACAAAGCTCTTGACATATCATATTTCATACATTTGATTCAAGCAGATTATGAACTCCCATTTTTACCCGTATACATATTGCAGATTCACATCAAATTTCTTTCATTTTAGAGTCTGCAGTACAGTTAGGAAGAGAACTTGCCTAATCATGGTTATGTGGTTAAGGACTATGGCAGAGATAATCCAAAAAATCAGAGGTAGGGGCACTAACAAAGAAATGGAGAGCCAAGCAAGACTTCATAGAAGGGCACTTGGATGTAGGATGAAAGTAATTTGGAGGTGCAGCTTAAGTAAAGAAAACAGAAGTACTGATGCTTTGATACAGGAGATCAGACTGACCATTAGCAATTTTGAAGAATATAAGATATGGAGACGTATTTCTTGGGGGAATCTTCCAGAAGAAAAGCCACATGGCATTTAGAGTATTTAAATCTTAGATCATTAGTTCATATTTCATTTTTGTGAGAGTGTATATGTGTGTGTGAATTGTATCATTTAAAACACACGGAAGGGGCTGGGGATGTGGCTCAAGTGGTAGCCCACTTGCCTAGCATACATGAGGCACTGGGTTCAATTCTCAGAACCACATAAAAATAAAATAAAGATATTGTGTCCACCTAAAACTAAAATAAATAAATATTTTTTAAAAATAAAATAAAACACACAGAAAAGGACTTTCACAATGTCAACAAATATACTGCACTGGCATTATTCTAGAGAGAATGATATATATTTTTTTATTCTTAGTTCATGAAGTTATTCACTTAAAGTACACAAAAACCAAGCCGAAAACTGTTACCTCCACTAGCAAAATAAGTTTATTACTACATACCAAACACAACTTCTTCTTAGGTATTCGTTGATGCATTTAGATGTGTGGATCCCAAGGCCTACTCTAGGACATTTAAGGAGGAATTGCCATGTTTAATTAGTGGTGTCTGCTAATCCATAGGGATAGAGTGTTGAATCTGAACCAAATCCCTTAAGAAGCTGTTTATTTTGCATAAAGCCAAGATCCATGGAAACAACATCCATAATATCAATGATGGATAACTTTTATTAAGCACTTAAAACATGCTAGCTATCAATGACAGATTTCACATGTATTAATTCATTCAATTCTCACAACTACCTAGTGAGGTGGAAACTAAACAAAATAAATCAAGGGGGCTGAGGCTGTAGCTCAGTGGTAGAGCACTTTCCCAGCATGTGTGAGGCACTGGGTTCAATCTTCAGCACCACATAAAATAATAAATAAATAAAATAAAGGCATTGTGTCCATCTACAACTAATTTTTTTCTTAAATAAATAAATAAAGGAGTATGTTCAAGGTAGTCAGTTAGTGAGGATTCCCAACCTGGCATTTGACTTTAGGGGAAGTGCTCTTGTTAGTTGTACAATAGAGCCTCTCTGTCAACTATCCATGCTAAATGATACATAGGACAATGTCATCTATATCAGTAATGCCCTAAAGAGTAGTTGAGCCCACGAGGCTGGGGAGATCCTAGAGGCCAGTGCCTCCCACAGTCCTTCTGCTCAGTTGGAGGCTGAGTTTCCAGAAGCTGGACGCCCCCCCCCGGCCACCTTCCACTGTGTGGCTCCTCCTCTAACCCTGTTGGTGGCACTGGTCATACTATTGACAACAGTACCTGGCCATGGGGGGACTCAGCCACGAACTGACCTGTCCACACTTCTGCAAGCTCCTTAACCCCTCTGGCTTGGGGTTTTAGGCAAATCACATGGGAATGTCACCATCCGTGATTCCTAAAGTCCTAACACCTGTATCTTAAGTGTTGGAGGGTCCTGGTGAGTGTGTCCTCTCCATCGGTGACACTAAACCCCGAGCTCTGCGGCTGGGAGGCTGAGGCAGGAGGATCGCAAGTTGGAGGCCAGCCTCAGCCATTTAGCAAGACCCTGTCTCAAAACACAAAATGAAAGACCTAAGGACGTGGGCTGGTGGCAAAGTGCCCCTTGGTTCGGTTCACGTCACCATAAGAAGAAAAGGCCAGAATTGTCCCGGACATGGAACAGAGTCCCACTGTTGTGATGCACTGATAAAAAGAAGACAAATATACACCCCAAAGGTGCTGCCTCCAGGGACCCACTTCCTCCAGCCACAGCCTGCCTCCAGCTGCTGAGGCTGGCCTCCAACCTGCGATCCTCCTGCCTCAGCCTCCGGATGGCTGGGACCAGAGACGTGCCCTGTGCTGGCGAGGCAGGATGCAGAGCGGGCTCCCGGCCTCCAGGATGGCCACCCTCTCACAGATGACCTTCGGCACCAGCTGAAATATTAATGAACTGACTCCTCCATTCAACTCAGGAATTTAAACAGGCATCTGGGGGCCGGAGTCCATGGATGGTCACTTTAAATGTCCTTTTAGGTTAATGTCAAATCGCTGAAAATTGTCCCCTGAGTGTAAGTCTCAGGCCAGTTATTCAAGCAAGCGATAATGCAAAACCACTCAAAAGTCAAAGGAGATTTGTGAGACACGGAGGAGCACAGGAAGATCTTTTCAGTACGATTAAAACTACTTTTTAATGGCCAACCTCAGTCGGCATCCAAGAAATGCATATTAAGGGTGGAGGACTAACTGGGTGATAGAGCGCCTGCCTGGCATGCGAGAGGCCCTGGGTTCCATGCCCAGCACTGCCCAAAAGAGAAAAGAAAAAAAGAAATATAAATGAAAAAACAGAGGGCAAGTCAGGAGTGGTGGCCCACGCCTGTGACCCCAGCAGCTTAGGAGGCTGAGGCAGGAGGATTGCCAGGTGGAGGCCAGCCTCAGCAGCTCTGCGAGGCCCTGAGCAACTCAGGGAGACCCTGTCTCTCAATGAAATGTAAAAATGGCTGGGGACGGGGGGCTCAGGGGTTGAGGACCCCTGGGTTCAATCCTGGTACCAAAAAAGAAAAAAAAATCAGACATTCAGAAAATAGAGTTTCCCTTCTGCCCCAAGGCAACGATTAAAGAAGCAGCAGATCAGCCCAGCCTCCGCGCTGCAAGAAGGGACAAGACGACAAGTCCCTGTTACCCTGGATATTTCTGTGACAATTCTGGGGCTGGAGAGGTGTGTTTGCCGGCTTGGGAGGAGGAGGTAGGAGAAGCACCAAGACGTGCACACGGCAGCCCCTGTATCTAAGGGTCTATTTTATAGACACGTTTCCCACAAGGGACAGAAACCCTCAGAGAACCCCACATGCAGCATTCATGACTCTGGGTGATGGGATGATGGGTAAATTTATTTTCTTCTTTTATTTTTTTTGGCACCAGGGATTGAACCCAGGGGTGCTGAACCCCTGAGCCCTGTCCCCAGCCCCTTTTTCTATTTTATTTAGAGACAGGGTCTCGCTGAGTGGCTCAAGGCCTCACTAAGGGGCTGAGGCTGGCCTCCACCTTGCGATCCTCCTGCCTCAGCCTCCTGAGCTGCTGGGATCACAGGGGTGCACCACCCCATGCCTGGCTGCATTTAATTTTTTTATCTGCTGTGTATTACCAGCATAAAATAAAAATTGCAGGGCTTGCTTTTCCCCCAGTGTGTAGGTAAACGGGATTCCTTGGATGCTCCTGTCACTGGGCTCTACAGGTGTCTGCCCATGGCTCTTGGTGACCATCCCCAGTAAGGGTGCGATGGCCCAGAGCTGGGGACCATCCCTCACAGACACAGTCCAAAGAGGGTCTGCTGTGCCCAGAGCATCTCCAGGTCTGGCAGACGGCCGTCCTGATGATCTGGTCTCTCCAGACTTCACACAGAGGAGGAGGACTGAAGCCCTCTAAAGCCAGCGACTTCACACAGAGGAAAGGGCAGCCGACCCTGAAGCGGAAACCTCAGGCTTGGGACTTCGCTCTGCCTCTGTGTGATCCGGTGTC
Organism: Spermophilus citellus; assembly: GCF_964194105.1. Lineage (NCBI taxonomy): Eukaryota > Metazoa > Chordata > Mammalia > Rodentia > Sciuridae > Spermophilus > Spermophilus citellus. The sequence goes on along the minus strand of NC_138198.1, from coordinate 14,065,550 downwards.
ACTTTAAAATCTCTGTAACCCAGTGTCCTTAGCTACAACGGAGATATTAATCACGCCTGCTTTTACGGGTTTTGTAGATCTGCTCTGACATTTAAAAAAAGAAAAATTCACTTCCAAATGATGTGCCAAGCAGGGCACAGGGGCATACGCCTGTCATCCCGGCAGCTCAGGAGGCTGAGGCAGGAGGATCACGAGGTGGAGGCCAGCCTCAGCCACTCAGTGAGGCTTTAAGCAACTCAGCGAGACCCGGTCTCTAAATAAAATAGAAAAAGGGCTGGGGACGGGGCTCAGGGGTTCAGCACCCCTGGGTTCCATCCTTAGGACCAAAAAAAATGATTTAAAAAAGGGGGGGCTCTGTCAGTTTTTCTGCAGGGTCGCATCGGGCTGGCGTGGAGGAGTGTGCAGACCTGAGATGAGGAACAGACCAGCCACGGGGAGGCCTTCAGATGGCGACATGGCTCAGGTTCACGGAGTGACAGTGGTTCCCCTCAGGAGACCTGGGGCAGCCCACGGAGATCAGCAGACCCAGGAGGCAGCCGGGCTTCCGAGCGCCCCCCTGTGGCCTCAGGAGGAAGGACGAGGCGCAGCGGCCTCTCCGACCTGGCCTCCCAGACCCGGGAGGGAAACTGCTTCATGACCCTTCCACACGGAGACCTGGGGCAGCCCACGGAGATCAGCAGACCCAGGAGGCAGCCGGGCTTCCGAGCGCCCCCCTGTGGCCTCAGGAGGAAGGACGAGGCGCAGCGGCCTCTCCGACCCGGCCTCCCAGACCCGGGAGGGAAACTGCTTCATGACCCTTCCACACGGAGACCTGGGGCAGCCCACGGAGATCAGCAGACCCAGGAGGCAGCCGGGCTTCCGAGCGCCCCCCTGTGGCCTCAGGAGGAAGGACGAGGGGCAGCGGCCTCTCCGACCCGGCCTCCCAGACCCGGGAGGGAAACTGCTTCATGACCCTTCCACACGGAGACCTGGGGCAGCCCACGGAGATCAGCAGACCCAGGAGGCAGCCGGGCTTCCGAGCGCCCCCCTGTGGCCTCAGGAGGAAGGACGAGGCGCAGCGGCCTCTCCGACCCGGCCTCCCAGACCCGGGAGGGAAACTGCTTCATGACCCTTCCACACGGAGACCTGGGGCAGCCCACGGAGATCAGCAGACCCAGGAGGCAGCCGGGCTTCCGAGCGCCCCCCTGTGGCCTCAGGAGGAAGGACGAGGGGCAGCGGCCTCTCCGACCCGGCCTCCCAGACCCGGGAGGGAAACTGCTTCATGACCCTTCCACACGGAGACCTGGGGCAGCCCACGGAGATCAGCAGACCCAGGAGGCAGCCGGGCTTCCGAGCGCCCCCCTGTGGCCTCAGGAGGAAGGACGAGGCGCAGCGGCCTCTCCGACCCGGCCTCCCAGACCCGGGAGGGAAACTGCTTCATGACCCTTCCACACGGAGACCTGGGGCAGCCCACGGAGATCAGCAGACCCAGGAGGCAGCCGGGCTTCCGAGCGCCCCCCTGTGGCCTCAGGAGGAAGGACGAGGCGCAGCGGCCTCTCCGACCCGGCCTCCCAGACCCGGGAGGGAAACTGCTTCATGACCCTTCCACACGGAGACCTGGGGCAGCCCACGGAGATCAGCAGACCCAGGAGGCAGCCGGGCTTCCGAGCGCCCCCCTGTGGCCTCAGGAGGAAGGACGAGGCGCAGCGGCCTCTCCGACCCGGCCTCCCAGACCCGGGAGGGAAACTGCTTCATGACCCTTCCACACGGAGACCTGGGGCAGCCCACGGAGATCAGCAGACCCAGGAGGCAGCCGGGCTTCCGAGCGCCCCCCTGTGGCCTCAGGAGGAAGGACGAGGCGCAGCGGCCTCTCCGACCCGGCCTCCCAGACCCGGGAGGGAAACTGCTTCATGACCCTTCCACACGGGGTCCACGTGGCGACAGGTCTCAGTGGGAGAGGGCAGTGAGACCCCACCTTTCACCATGCGCCATAATAAATTACGGTAGATTAGAGAAAGAAGGAGCAGGGCCAGTGGAGCAGGGCGACGGGAGGAGCAGGACAAGGTGGAGCAGGACCAAGGGGTAGGAGGATCAAGGGGAGCAGGGCCCAGATGAGCAGACTCCCTAGGTCGTCTTCTTTTTTTTTTTTTTTTTAAACCAACTTTTCTTTATTTTATTTTTTTTAGAGAGAGTGAGGGGGGGGAGAGAGAGAGAGAGAGAGAGAGAGAGAGAGAGAGAATTTTTAATATTTTTATTTCTTAGTTCTCGGCAGACACAACATCTTCGTTGGTATGTGGTGCTGAGGATCGAACCCGGGCCGCACGCATGCAAGGTAAGCGCGCTACCGCTTGAGCCACATCCCCAGCCCCTAGGTCTTCTTCTTGCAGGCAGCTCCGGGCTTCCAGTCCGCCCTGCACCCTTCGCGCATGCGCACGCCCTTGGCTGGAGGCGCTTTGGCGCTCGTGGGCCGCCACCCAAGGGCTCCAGTGTCAGTTGGGGCTCTGGCGTCCGTTGGGGCCCCAGCAGGGCAAGGAGCAGGCGCAGGCGCGAGCGGACGGCAGGTTCCCAACGGCCGGCGGCATCCAGACTCAGTCCCATAGGCCCGGAGGTACTGGCCCCGCGAACCTCTCCTGTCCCCAGTGTGTCCCTGCCTGGTTAGGTTTGGAGGGTGTGGGAAATAATACATATAAACTCAGGGAGTTTGGTGTAGGTGTTTGTATTTTGGCTTTGGAGTATTTCACCTGTGGTTCTCTGCAGTCCCCCCTCCCACCAATGCTGCAATTTTTGTTTGTATCATGGGTTATTTGGAAAAGATATGTGTATGTGCATGTGCATATGGGCAATGTTAAGTAACATCATTGGGTGTATTTTTGGTGGGTAATAGTATATTTTGGGAAATGCAGTGGGAATGTTTGCCTATTCAGGATATCATGTATAGTTGTGGGTTTGCTTGTTGTTGTTTTATGGATTTTTGTATTTCCTTGTGTGAGGTCAGGGTCAGGTCTATGACTAATCTTGAGTGGCAGAATGAATATGTGTGATTGTGAAGTGTATGTTATTCTCCATTTTGGGAGATGGATAATTTATATCTTTGTGAATATCTGGAAAGGTGTGACTTTGTATATGCAGGTTGCGTGAGATAATAGGATATTTGCATATTTATATGTAGCTATTTGATGCTTGTGGAGATTTACATGTGTATTGAATTTGTAGTTACTAGCATTCCTTGGGTGTCTGTAGGGTGTTTTAGGAACAGAGTTGTGTGAAGTAAGATTGTTCAGGGGACATGGGTACAAGTATTCCAGGGGTCTGGCAGTTTTGATGAATATCTTCTGGGGGAATGCATTTTAAGTGAGGACTTACTAGTATGTAACTGGGAAGTAAGGCTGTCTGTATCTGATGGAATGCTGGGCTTGTGCATTTATGCCAAAAAGTGGGAATTATGTTTGTACGTATTACAGGAATGTAATATGCTACAAGTATTTCTTAGTATTTGGGGGATGTAGGAGCCGGTTTCCATTTTTAAAAATTAAAATTTTTTAAAATTTATAAGTGGTTTGATGTATATTTTTAAGTGGCATGCTAGAGAATGTTTTGGGTCTTTGGCATGTGTACTATTTTATGTATATTGATCTATGGGGTGGATGAATCACGTAAGTTTATTTTCAGAAATGTGGTAGAGGTTGGCTGGTTCAAATGGTGGTTCCGTTCCCAGATTTCCAAGGAATCTCCATACTGCTTTCCATATTGGCTGAACCAATTTGCAGATCTACCAGCACTCTATGAGTGTGCCTTTTCCCCCACATTTTCAGCAACACTTATTGTTGTTTATCTTCATAATAGCTGCCATTCTGACTGGAGTGATATGATATCTTAGAGTAGTATAAGTTTTCAAAATAATTTCCAATTATCCTTTGTATTTCTGCAGTGTCTCTTGTGATACTACCTTTTGCATTTCTCTAAGTGCTAGAGATGATGAACATTTTTTCATATATTTGTTGGTCGATTGTATATCCTCTTCTGGGAAACGTCTGTTTAGGTCCTTATTGATTGGGTTATTTTTATTTTTTATTATTATTATTATTATTATTATTATTATTATTTTTGTGTGTGTGTTTGTGTGTGCTTAGCATTTTGAGTTCTTTATATACCCTAGAGATTAGTGCTCTCTCTGCTGTGAGGGGTAAAAATTTGCTCCCAGGATGAAGGCTCTCTGTTCATCTCACAAATTGTTTTTTTCTTTCTGAGAAGAAACTTTTTTAGTTTGATTCCATCCCATTTATTGATTGGTTTTAATTCTTGTGCCATAGTAGTCTTACTAAGGAAATTGAGGCCTAATCCAACATGATAAATATTAGGGCCTACATTTTCTTCTGTTAGACACAGAATCTCTTGTTTAATTCCTAGGTTCTCGATCCACTTTGAGTTGAGTTTTGTGCATGGTGAGTGATAGGGGTTTAATTTCATTTTGTTACATATGGATTTCCAGTTTTCCTAGCACCATTTGCTGAAGATGGTATCTTTTCTCCAATGCTTGATTTTGGCACCTTTATCTATCTAATATAATTTTAATTTTGTGGGATAGTCTCTGTGTCCTCTATTCTGTCCCATTGTTCTACCAGTCTATTTTGGTTCCATTACCATGCTGTTTTTGTTAGTATTACTCTTTAGTATACTTTAAGATCTGGTATTGCAATGCCACCTGCTTCACTCTTCCTGCTAAGGATTGCTTTACCTATTTTGGGTCTCTTATTTTTTTCAGAAAAAAAATTAATGATTGCTTTTTCTATTTCTATGAGGAGTGTCATTTGGATTTTGATCAGAATTGCATTAAATCTCTATAGTGCTTTTGGTAGTATAGTCATTTTGATAATATTAATTCTGCCTATACAAGAGCAAAATAGGCCTTTCCATATTCTTAGGTCTTCTTTGATTTCTTTGTTTAGGGTTCTGTAGTTTTCATTGTATAGATCTTTCACCTCTTCATTAAGTTGATACACAAGTATTTCATTTATTTATTTATTTTTTGAGGCTATTGTAAATGGGGCAGTTTCCCTCACTTCCCTTTCTGAGGATTTGTCACTGATAGAAAGAAATGCCTTTGATTTATGGGTGTTGATTTTATATTCTGTTACTTCGCTGAATCCATTTACTCGTTCTAGAAGTTTTGTAGTGGAGCTTTATGGGTCTTCTAGGTATAGAATAATGTCTTCAGCAAATACTGCTAATTTAAGTTTTTCCTTTCCTGTACATAACCCTTTAATTTCTTTCATCTCTCTAATCGCTTTAGCCTATGTTTCAAGAACTATGTTGAATAGAAGTGGTGAAAGAGGGCATACCTGTCTTGTTCCTGTTTCTGGAGGGAATGCCTTTAATTTTTTTTTTCCCATTTAGAATGTTGTTAGCCTGAGGCTTATCGTAGATAGCCTTTACAATATTGAGATATGTTCCTGTTATCCCTAGTTTTTCTAGTGTTTTGAACATGAAAGGGTGCTGTATTTTGTCAAATGCTTTTTCTGCATCTATTGAGATGATCATATGATTCTTATCTTAGAGTCTATTGATCTGTTGAATTACATTTATTAATTTCAGTCTGTTGAACCAACCTTGCATCCCTGGGATGAATCCCACTTATTTGTGATGCATGATCTTTTTGATATGTTTTGTGTTCGATTTGCAAGAATTTTATTGAGAATTTTTGCATCTATGTTCAATAGAGATATTGATCTGAAGTTTTCTTTCCTTGGTGTATCATTGCCTGATTTTAGAATCAGAGTGATATTGGCCTCAGAATGAGTTTGCAAGTGCTGCCTCTTTTTCTGTTTTCTGAAACAAATTGAAGAGTATTGGTGTTTGTTCTTCTTTAAAGGTCTTGTAGAACTCGGCTGTGTATCCATCCTGTCCTGGTCATTTCTTGGTTGGTAGTCTTCTGATGGTGTCTTCTATTTCATCTTGGGAGATACAAATTGTGAGAAGAGATCACTCCTCCTGAATGCAGTTGGAACTGAAAATTCAACTTATGGGTGAGCTTCCTAGATGAACAACACTATACATACATCCATGTTCATTAAAATATATATTTATGGATCTGTGGATAATATATATTTCATGATGAATTTCTTTTTTTTTTGTTTCTCTTGTCCTATTTTTTAGCCAAAGGATGTAATTTTTATTTTATTTTATTTATTTTTATTGTTGGTTGTTCAAAACATTACATAGTTCTTGATATATCATATTTCACACTTTGATTCAAGTGGGTTATGAACTCCCATTTTTACCCCGTATACAGATTGCAGAATCACATCAGTTACACTTCCATTGATTTACATATTGACATACTCATGTCTGTTGTATTCTGCTGCCTTTCCTATCCTCTACTATCACCCCTCCCCTCCCCTCCCCTCCCCTCCCCTCTTCTCTCTCTACCCCCTCTACTGTAATTCATTCCTCCCCCTTGTATTATTTTTCCCTTTCCCCTCACTTCCTCTTGTATGTAATTTTGTATAACCCTGAGGGTCTCCTTGCATTTTCATGCAATTTCCATTCTCTCTCCCTTACCCTCCCACCTCTCATCCTTGTTTATTGTTGGTCTTCTTCTCGTGCTGGATAAAATGGTGATTCCATTCCAGATTTTCAGAGGAATCTCCTTACTGCTTTCCAAAGTGGATACAACAATTTGCAGTCCCACCAGCAATGTATGAGTGTACCTTTTTACCCACATCCTCGCCAACACTCATTACTGCTTGTATTCTTGATAACTGTCATTTTGATTGGGGTAAGATGAAATCTTAGAGTAGTTTTGATTTGCATTTTTCTAATTACTAAAGATGTTGAACAGTTTTTTTTATGTATTTGTTGATCGATTGTATATCTTCTTCTGAGAAGTATCTGTTCAGTTCCTTATCCCGTTAATTGACTGGGTTGTTTAGGTTTTCTTTCTTTTTTTTTTTTTTTGGTATTGAGGTTTTTGAATTATTTCTATATCTTGGAAATTAGTATTCTATCTGACGTGTGTGTGGTAAAATTCTGCTCCCATACCTCACTGATTGTTTCTTTTGCTGAGAACAAGTTTTTGAGTTTGAATCCATTCCATTTATTGATTCTTGATTTTATTTCTCATGCTTTAAGAGTCTTGTTAAGGAAGTCGGGGCCTAATCTGACATGATGATTTGGGCCTACTTTTTTGTCTGTTAGGTACAGTGTCTCTGGTATAATAATTCCTAGGTTCTTGATACACTTTGAGTTGAGTTTTATGCATGGTAAGAAATAGAAGTTTAATTTCATTTTGCTACAGAGGATTTCCAGCTTTCCCAGCACCATTTGTTGAAGAGGCTATCTCTTTGGTACCTTTGTCTAGTATGAGAAACCTGTATTTATATGGGTTGGTCTCTGTATCTTCTATTCTGTACCATTGGTCTACATGTCTATTTTGGTGCCAATACTAACCTGTTTTTGTTATTATTTTTCTGCAGTATGGTTTAAGGTCTGGTATTGTGATTCCCCCTGCTTCACTTTTCTTGCTAAGGATTGCTTTGGCTATTCTGGATCTCTTATTTTTTCAAGTAAATTTCATGATTGCTTTTTCTACTTCTATGAAGAATGTCACTGGGATTTTAATAGGAATTGCATTAAAACTATGTAACAGTTTGAGTAGTATGCCCTTTTGACAATATTAACTCTGCCTATCCAAGAGCATGGGAGATCTATCCATCTTCTAAGGTCTTCTCCAATTTCCTTCTTTAGTGTTCTGTAGTTTTCAGGTCTTTCACCTCTTTTGTTAGGTTGATTCCCAAGTATTTTGTATTTTGTATTTTTTATTTTTTTTATTGGTTGTTCACAACATTACAAAGCTCTTGACATATCATATTTCATACATTAGATTGAAGTGGGTTATGAACCCCCAATTTTACCCCAAATGCAGATTGCAGAATCACGTCGGTTGCACATCCACAATTTTACATAATGCCCTATTAGTAATTGTTGTATTCTGCTACCTTTCCTATCCCCTACTATCCCCCCTCCCCTCCCCTCCCATCTTCTCTCTCTACCCCATCTACTGTAATTCATTTCTCTCCTTGTTTATTTTCCCATTCCCCTCACAACCTCTTATATGTAATTTTGTATAGCAATGAGGGTCTCCCTTCATTTCCATGCAATTTCCCTTTTCTCTCCCTTTCCCTCCCATCTCATGTCTCTGTTTAATGTTAATCTTTTCTTCCTGCTCTTCCTCCCTGCTCTGTTCATAGTTGCTCTCATTATATCAAAGAAGACATTTGGTATTTGTTTTTTATGGATTGGCTAGCTTCACTAAGCATAATCTGCTCTAGTGCCATCCATTTCCCTGCAAATTCCTTGATTTTGTCATTTTTTATTGCTGCATAGTACTCCATTGTGTATAAATGCCACATTTTTTTAATACATTCGTCTATTGAAGGGCATCTAGGTTGGTTCCACAGTCTTGCTATTGTGAATTGTGCTGCTATGAACATCGATGTAGCAGTGTCCCTGTAGCATGCTCTTTTTAGGTCTTTAGGGAATAGACCAAGAAGGGGAATAGCTGGGTCAAATGGTGGTTCCATTCCCAGCTTTCCCAGGAATCTCCATACTGCTTTCCAAATTGGCTGCACCAATTTGCAATCCCACCAACAATGTACATGTGTACCCTTTTCCCCACATCCTCGCCAGCACTTGTTGTTGTTTGACTTCATAATGGCTGCCAATCTTACTGGAGTGAGATGGTATCTTAGGGTGGTTTTGATTTGCATTTCTCTGACTGCTAGAGATGGTGAGCATTTTTCCATGTACTTGTTGATTGATTGTATGTCCTCCTCTGAGAAGTGTCTGTTCAGGTCCTTGGCCCATTTGTTGATTGGGTTATTTGTTATCTTATTGTCTAATTTTTTGAGTTCTTTATGTACTCTGGATATTAGGGCTCTATCTGAAGTGTGAGGAGTAAAGATTTGTTCCCATGATGTAGGCTCCCTATTTACCTCTCTTATTGTTTCTTTTGCTGAGAAAAAACTTTTTAGTTTGAGTAAGTCCCATTTGTTGATTCTAGATGGTAACTCTTGTGCTATGGGTGTCCTATTGAGGAATTTGGAGCCCGACCCCACAGTATGTAGGTCGTAGCCAACTTTTTCTTCTATCAGATGCCGTGTCTCTGATTTGATATCAAGTTCCTTGATCCATTTTGAGTTAACTTTTGTGCATGGCGAGAGAAAGGGATTCAGTTTCATTTTGTGGCATATGGATTTCCAGTTTTCCCAGCACCATTTGTTGAAGATGCTATCCTTCCTCCATTGCATGCTTTTAGCCCCTTTATCAAATATAAGAAAGTTGTAGTTTTGTGGGTTGGTTTCTGTGTCCTCTATTCTGTACCATTGGTCCACCCGCCTGTTTTGGTACCAGTACCATGCTGTTTTTGTCACTATTGCTCTGTAGTATAGTTTGAAGTCTGGTATCGCTATACCACCTGATTCACACTTCCTGCTTAGCATTGTTTTTGCTATTCTGGGTCTTTTATTTTTCCATATGAATTTCATGATTGCTTTCTCTATTTCTACAAGAAATGCCATTGGGATTTTGATTGGCATTGCATTAAACCTATAAATAACTTTTGGTAATATCGCCATTTTGATGATGTTAGTTCTGCCTATCCATGAACAGGGTATATTTTTCCATCTTCTAAGATCTTCTTCAGTTTCTCTCTTTAGGGTTCTGTAGTTTTCATTGTATAAGTCTTTCACCTCTTTTGTTAGGTTGATTCCCAAGTATTTTATTGTTTTTGAGGATATTATGAATGGAGTGGTTGTCCTCATTTCCATTTCAGAGGATTTGTTGCTGATATAGAGGAATGCCTTTGATTTATGCGTGTTGATTTTATATCCTGCCACTTTGCTGAATTCATTTATTAGCTCTAATAGTTTCTTTGTTGACCCTTTTGGGTCTGCTAGGTATAGAACCATGTCATCTGCAAATAGTGATAATTTAAGTTCTTCTTTTCCTATTTTTATGCCTTTAATTTCTTTCGTCTGTCTAATTGCTCTGGCCAGTGTTTCGAGAACTATGTTGAACAGAAGTGGTGTCTGGGCTCCAACTAGAAAGGAAGCCCTCCTGCCCCATTCTCTTGAGTGGCTGTATGTGCACCATGATACATGGCTGTACACGTAATTTTTAAAAAAAATATTTTTTTTTAGTTGGACACAATATCATCTTTATTTTATTTATTTATTTTTATGCGATACTGAGGATCGAACCCAGGGCCTTGCATGTGCTAGGCAAGCACTCTACTGCTGAGCCACAACCCCAGCCCCTGTACATGTAATTTTTAATAACAATAGTGTACTCTGAGGACTTCAGCTTTGAGGCGAAACTGGACTTCATCAGATAATTTCACAAGGAAAGATGGAGCTTCTTCTCTGACAATTCCCACAAAGAGAGGGGCTAGAGTGGGCTTAAGGAGAAGCTCGAGAGGAGGCCATGCCCAAATCATCATATGAACCCTGGCCAACTGTCACCTGGCAGGGTAGGAAAGGACAGGGTAGAGCTGGGGTGGCAGGGCCTACCAATGCAACAGTAGTGTGCAGTAGCTTAGGGCCTCCTAATCTGATCTCCATCTTGTAGTCTTCCTGCTTCAACCCTGGAGTTACTAGGATTACAGGCATGTACTATCATGCCCAGCTCTCTGCCCTCTTATAGGTTTTCTCTCTTTTTTTCATTTTCTTTCTTTTTTTGACAGTGTTGGAGATGGAACCTAGGGCCTTGTTCATGGTAGACAAGTGTTCTACCTCTGGTCTACCTCTAAGCCAGATCCCTAGCTCTTTTATTCATTTTTAAATTTTGAGTCACGTTTTCCTAAGTTACCCAGGCTGCCCACAAATTTTGGATCCCCCTGGTTCAGCCTCCTAAATTGCCTGGAGTTCAGCTGTGCAACCACGGTGCTTGGCTAACCACTTTTGTTTTCTAATTATTTTACAGTTAATGTCACTGGGTTTTCTTGGTCTATAATTGTGTCGCTTGCAGTTGGTCCTCAGAATAGCCATAAATTCAGCCCTTGCCCTGTACTGGGCACCTGCTAGTGGCTTGTGGCTGTTGGGTGATCTGCGCTGTTCTCTTTGGGGTGGGTGTTGCTGTTCCACTATGCACCCTGTTCATTTACCAGAACAGTACTCAGTTGCTAGTGAGGGATGAAGTTTTGGTATAAAAAATGTTTAACCTGCATGTGGTCATGTTTAAAGCTTTTACCAGGCTTGCTGAACTGCATGGCTAAGCAGAGACTTGGTTTCAAGTTCACCACATTGGATTGTCTAGAATTTCTCTCTGCAGGGGCATGACCTGCCCATGGTAGCTGATGGAGTGAGTTCTGATCACTTCAGTTTACCAGACTTGTTTTCCTTCCTTCCTTTAATCCTCTGACTGTACTCCCCTGTTTCTGTTTATTTTTCAGAAGGGTTCTCTAAGTTGCTAAGGCTGACCTTCAGCCTGTGATTCTCCTGCCTCAGCCTCACTGGCATTATAGACATTTGCCACTGTGCCTGGCTGCTCCCCTGTGTTTCTGTCTTCTGGGGTGGTACCTTAGGTTGGTGGGTTTTGAGATTTTAAGTGTGACATTTTTCTTGCTGTCACCCATAGACTGGCATCAATATGATGACATAATTTGCATGAGGCCTCCTGGGACACTGGAGAAATTCCAGAACCTCTTCACTAATAAGATAAAGAAGGAGCTGTTGAAGGGGAAGAAGATGGCAGCCGAGATCAGGCTGGGCCGCATCTTCAGCATCCTCCAGACCTGGAACCCCATCAACCTGAGGAACTTCTTTACCCAGTTCCGGCAGTTTTACTCTGTTGTCCGAGTGCCTATGATTTATGAAGGGAAAGCACAGCCCTGGCATAGCCTGGGCCTCAGAGAGGAAGAGGTATCAGTCTTCCCCCAATCACCAGTAGCTCTGGTGTGGGTGGTCAGGGTCCCCTGACCTACTGGAGGCATATAGAGACCCTGTGACTAAGTAGGGCAGGTGTAGAGGGGTCAGGAGGACCTTTCCATCCCTTTGTTTCTGCACCACCTCTTGGGAATTCTCTCCTTATCTCTCCTCCTGATTGCACCCACGAGCCTCATTCCCAGCACCAATCTTGCATTCTTTCCGGGCTTAGGCAGAGTTGAAAGAAAAGGTGGAGCCCATCCTTTCCCCTTCAGCCACACTGTGGCTTGGAGACAGAGCTGGCACTCAAAAAAGTTTGACATTGAGCTCTCATGAGCATCCAGGGGCTTCCCAGACCCCCTCACTACACTGTTTGGGACTGAGCATCGATGTGCTCCTGCTGCTCCAGAAGCCAAAGTGCTGGGAAGGTGGGAAGTGGGGCAGATGGGACCCTCCCCAGAGCTCTCTGTCCTCAGGGCCTTGATACCCTGCCCAAGGGGCCCTCCAGCCTCCAGGGCATGCACTCCATAGTCATGCCTCTTCTTTTCCCCCTGCATCAGGTGAAGAAACACCTGTGGAAGTATTTGAAAAAGTAGATGAGGCCATTTCTGGAAGGAAAGAGTGGGGATGCCCTGCCTGAAGGGTGCCCTGTGAAGAGCAGACTGAGGATGGGTCTGATCATTCTCTTCCTGGTGGAAGATACCAAACTCTGCTTATCGGAGCGTGACCTGACCTCACTGTGCTCCATTCTCTGCCCCAGTCCATGCTCACCAGATGCCCCGCATAGCGACCTCCACCACATCCTGTTCACATCTGAGAGGTATCCCATGTTTTTTTGTTTTGTTTTGTTTTGTCGGAGGTTTCGTAGGCATTTATCATGATTTTTATCTGACTATAGAGATAAGTGCTAGTCAGAGAAAGGCTGAGCGCACACTGGGGAAAAATAAAACCACAGTCATGTTACCACTTGCTCCTGTCACTTTCCTGGCATGTATGTCATTGCTAGTGTTGTTAAATTCAGTGTTCTCCTGAATACCCTGACTTCAAAAAGCTTCACAGGGCCAGGTACCACGGCAACACTGTCATCCCAGCTACTTGGGAGGTTGAGCCCAAGAGCTTAAGACTAGCCTGGGTAACTTAGTGGAACCCCATCTGGAAAAATAAATGAATAATATAAAGTACATGACAGAAGTGCTCCTTAGAGGACTTTCCTCTTCACGCTCAACATTCCTTAGCACTGGGGCCCAGGCCTGCCTGCAGGTATCACCTACCTCAGCTACAGAATCCACAGGGGGCTGGGCTGTGCTCAGTGGAAGAGGACTGCCTGGCATTGAGCAAGGCCCTGGGTTGCCTCCCCAACACCACAAAAAAAAGTTTTTGAAATCAAATTTAAGTTCAAAACTTAAAGTAAATCTGAATTAAACATGAAATCATCACTGTACTCATTTCCACATACAGATAATTGCCATGTGTGGAATAACCTATCCCCTTGCCCACCCCGTCCACTGGGAGCCAGCTGCCATCATTAGGGATAAAGGCAGTGAGCTCAATTGTTCCCATCTCTTATCTAGAAACCTTTTGAAATGAAAGCCAAATGGAAATGATTTTTTAAAATTTATTTTTTTTGGTGCCAGGGATTGAAACCAGGGGTACTCAACTATGGAGCCATATCTCTAGTCCCTTTTTAATTTTTTTTGAGACAGGACCTCACTAAATTGCTGAGGGTGGCCTTGAACTTTTGATCCCCCTGTCTCAGCCTCCTAAGTTGCTGGGACCACAAGTGTGCCATACACTTGGCTATTTTATTCAGTTTTCATTTGATTCACTCTGTATGTCTGGTTCCAAGATGAATTGATATCTACTTTAAAATCTGAGCATTCTGGGCCTTCCCAGCCTTGCTTTTCCTTGTCTTGAGTCTGTTCAGTGCTCTCACTGCTGCCCTCGTCTCTGTCCTGGTTTCTTCATTCAGGAGCCAGTTTCTTGACTTCATGGAGAGCAGGAAGCAGTTGCTGTATATGGATGATTATCTCTTTCGATCCTGGTTCAGTTTGCTGCCTCTGAGAAGCCTGGTTTCCTATATGGAAAACTCCACTGAATATTTGAGTCTCATGCCTGCTAGGGTCCTGGACTGTTTTCTAGGGACTCACTACAGGCTGCAACGGCTTCAGAAGATCTCTAAGATCTCAGAAGATCTCTTGGAGGTTTGTGGTTGGAAGTAGATTGTCAGGTCCTTGCTTAGTAAAAGCAGGTCACACACTGAACATTGAATGCTTGTGGGTCTTCTGTCCTGAAGGGCAGGTTGGGGGAAGTGCTCAGAATTGCTGAAATAAGAAGTCATTATTTCTTAGGGTTAAAGTTTGACTTCCCAGAGTTGATTCTGGTTTAGTATATAGAGGACAAGGGAACAGTAGCCGTTTGTTAATTATGACTGTTAGAAGGCTCTGTGAACATCATATGTGTCATAGTTGCTGTCTTTCCTTGTATGCTTTTTGGGGTAAAGAAAATGGTATAAGGGCTGGGATGCAGCTCAGTGGCAAAGCCCTGGGATTGATCCCCAGTTCCAAAAAAGAAAAAACAAGAAAAAGAACCCCAACCAAAAAAAAAAAAAAAAAAAGAAGAAGAAGAAAATGGTACAAATTTATAGCCTGCATTTTACCAGTGGAAAATGAAGATTGGCCCTTGAGCCCTTGAAGTCTCATGTGCAGGGAGAACAAGACAAGTCCCCGTGCCCTTCTCTCTTCTCCGCATAACAGCTGTTTTCTGGTTGAAACTTTCATATTTCCTTTTCTCTTCCCTGCCTTAGCATGTCGGGAATGTTTTCAAAATGCTCATGTACCTCGTGAACATCTATCAGGACATGTAAGTAGAACAGCCAATTACTATGGGGCTTCTATGTTGTGTGGGCTGCCTCGTGTCAAAGTGGGAGGGTGCTAAAACCGGCAAGTGCCCCAGTGTCCTCTGAAGTTGCCAATCCAGCCATCCAGGTTTTTCTTTTTTCTTTTTCTTAAAGAAAATGAATAGGGCTGTGGATGTACCTCAGGGATGGAGCACTTGCCTAGCATGTGCAAGGCCTGGGTTCAGTCTACAGAACTAAAAACAAACAAACAAAAAAGCAAATCACGCTCTTGGGTGCTGAGATTTTGCTTCATTCCCACCCAATCTTTTGGCCTTTGTGTTTTCATTTATTTTAAATGATCACTTTCATAGGGCAAATGTATGCGTCCTGCATTTTTTAAATGTTTGCTTCTATGGTTTTTGTAAGTTGGGCCAGTTTGAAACAAAAATCAAAGGTTGCCTTGCAGAATCATTTACTCCAACCCCTGTGCGTGACCTTTGCCACCTGGAGGAATAGCACATGAAACACAGAACAGGAATGTGCACCAGGGGCCCAGGTGTTCCTGGAGCCTCTCAGCACTGTTGGTCTCCCTCCTCTGAGCCCCTGGGATGTCTGGATGTGGGGCACAGCACAGGGTCTCCCTGCACGACAAGTCTCTGTGACTTTGCAGGGTTCTTTCTCGTGTCACCAGGCTGTCAATTAGTAAATGTGAAACCCGTTCACACCAAGTGGAAGAAATTCCGTACACAGTGCACACTCTTCTTCTAGTACCCTCCCTCTCTCCCTTCTGTATCTCTCTGATTTTTTTCTTAAGTTATATTTAAATTATTAGAAAGATTCATCCTTTGCTATTTTTTTGAATAAGGGAATGTATTTGAAAAATATTTTAACTTGGTTTTGATAGAGTTCCAACTGCTGAGCTAAGTCAAAATGACTGTGTTGCTTTCTTATCTCAGTCACAGCTTTAAGGCTTATTGTAATGATAGCCTAGAGGAGATCAAGTAAATGCCTTACTTGTGGTCATTTATTTTATTTTAAGTAATTAATTTATTTGCAGTACTGGGGATTGAACCCAGAGGCTTTTTACCACTGAGCCACACTCCAGCCCTTTTTGTTTCTTATTTTGAGATAAGGTCTTGCTATTTTGCTGAGGCTAACTTTGAATTGGGCCATTCTCCTGCCTCAGCCTCCTGAGGAGCTGTGAGTACAGGCATACTTGTACATCTAAAAAAGGAGAAGGGACTGGTAATTGATTGATAATTGGTATTGTTTTCTCATTTCCCAATGACTTCAATGGTCTCTCTGGATCCTGGTGGGGGTAGGATTCTTGAGAAGACCTCATTAGAGTCCTACTTGACTGTGTGCCTGAAGCTCCATGAAGCTGTCTGCAGGATCACCAAATGCCTGAGGTTTTACGAGATCCCTGCCTTGTCTGCTGAGATCATTTGCAGAATCATTGGACTTAGACCTCCAGTGGTGAGTGGGATTTATGTACCAAATGTCATGCCCAGGAGAGGTCTGAGATTCCATGCAGTCTGATTTGGAAGGGAACTTGGGGTATTTTGGGAATCCTGGATGAGACAGAGTGGTCAAGTCAGCTGTCAGGTATTTATTTGGCACCTCCTAGATGCTGGGTTCTGTTTTGTGCAGACTACACACTTAGCTCTTAGCCTCACAAAAAAGATGACCCATTCTTTGTTCTTGATTCTATTGTTCACAGAAAACTAGGGCGTGTTTCCCCCTAAAAAAGCATATATCTATGCCTCATCTTCCCTGCCAGAACCCTTCTCTTCATGTTGCAACACAACATGGCAGCAGAGCCCATGTCCTGCTGCCCTGCTCAGGCCCCTGTGCCCCTCAGCCTGAAGTCATCCACCCCCTCATGCCCCAGAGGGAACCTGACTTTGATTTCTGCCACTGGAGATGCTCTGCCCTTGGCCTTCACACTCAGTTCTCTCACCTGTGTCTCAGGGCAGCTTTCCGGCTGCTGTATTGGGAGCTCTGCGTTGCTATGCAGCATCTCCACTATGGGTCCCGAGCTTCTGCTGTGGGTGATGCAGAGTGGCATCTCAGGCGACTCTCTTTTTAAACTTTTTCCACTTCAGAACTGTGACATCAGGAATGGAGATGGTTAAGTCTATATTTTCACTTTATTCCTTTCAGCCTTTATTCTTTAAAATACCACAGACACACTCTATATTTTTTTTTTATGCCAGGGTTGAACCCTGGGGTGCTTAACCACTGGCCACATTCCCAGCCATTTTTTTTTTTGTATTTTATTTAGAGACAAGTTCTTACTGAGTTGCTTAGAGCCTTACTAAGTTTCTGAGGCTGGCTTTGAACTTGGGATCCTCCTGCCTTGGCCTTCTGAACCACTGGGATTACAGGCACTAAGCATGATTACTGATAAGGTGTCTGCTTTCTCCCAGGTGCTACTATTTTATCCATCCCAGGTTAGTGCCAGTTCCCAGTAGATGATGCTTTGAAAGTTTATCAGTTATTTAGGATTTACTTTTCTGCAGAAGGAAATGTCCTCATTTGTTGTTTGGGGTCCCAGATCTGTGGTCACAAATGCTCTACCTGTGCTGCAAAAAAAAAAAAAATGCAGTATTAAAATTGACCAAAACAGAAACATACCGGGGCAAGTGGGAGCCTCTTGTTGGATGGTCATCTGGGCGGCTGCCATGAGGACCAGAGCACAGTTCAGGGCCCTGCTGCTTGTTCAGCCTCAGGGTTGTTCCTGCAGTTCATTTATTGACCACCTCTGTACAGCCCTGGATGACACTAGGATGGGTCAGTATGGGACTGGGGCCACTTTTGGAGTTGGTGGAATGCTCGAGGCCTAGTACCAGGGAAATGCATGCCCCGCTGAGGCATCCAGATTGTCCTGGAAGGTGCTGTGCTGTTCAAGGACATTGTGCAAGGGCCCCTGTTTCAGTTTCCCTTGAGACCCCTCACGCTCTCCTGCCCTGCTCTCACCTGTGCCCTGTGCTCTGGTTACCCTGCCTGGAGCCCTGTTGTTGGTATGCCTCCCCAGCTCCTTGTGTTTCTCCACCTTGGTGCTTCCTGTGGCTGAGGACCATGCTCTTCCCGCTGTCTGAATGGGTCATCTCTTCTACCCTGGTTGGTTCCTTCCTGCAGGAATGGCATCTGCTTGGTCACCTCATCAGTTTGCCCAGATGGAGGCACCAGGGTGGTTCTGTGAGCCTCGAGGGGGGCAGGAGGTGGCAGACCCAGGTTTTGTGGGCTCTGTAAGAGCACAAGCTGTGCAGCCCTCAGGGGCTCAGGAGAGGCCTCTCTAGAGAGGGGCCTGATGCTGGAGTTGCATGTGCTCTCTGGCAGATACCTCTGGAGTGCAAAGAGGGGCTCAGGGAGTGACAGGTCACCAGAGGCCTTGAGCCCCCAAAGGGGGTGGTTCTGTTGGTGTGGTGGTAGAGGAGAGGAGGAGAGAAAGTGGCTGTCCCCACAGAGTTGCCAAGGGAAAGGACTGGCTGGCCTCAGGCCAGAGAGGGTCTACTTCACATCCCTGAGGAGTGGGTGCCAGGAGTTTGCATGGTCCACTGGCCCTGGGTTCTCTGGAAGCTCTCTGCTCATGGGTCCATTCTTCTCACCTGATCTGGAGAAAGCACAGGGCTCTTGTGTGTGCTCCCGCTGCTGGAGGCTCTTGTTGAGGTGGAGTCTGCTCAGGGACCTATAACACCCATGCCTTCTCCTCTCCTCTCCCATGTGGCCACTTTTAGGGGAGCCCAGGGTTTTGGAGAAATGACAGTGCTTGTGTCAGTTGGGCTTCCAACAAGGACAGAGCTAGGAGGTGGCTTGGGTGTGGGGAGGAGCAGAGCAGAGCTGGTAAACCTTCTTTTATGTGCCCACAGGACATGGTAGAGGACCTGGGAGCCACAGCCAGGAAAGGCTTGCTGACAGTTGTCCTCCAGGGTGTCCTGTCCATCACAAGATCCTGGCTGCACACAGTGTTAGCAAAGAACATGTTCTGGAAGGGTTCAGCTGTCCTGTTCACATACCCTGAGGGAATCCAGGTAAGCTTTACCTGAGGCTGCAGAGTCTCCACAGGCACCAGGGTGGGGAATCACAGAGCTGTGGCCCATCACCAATTATTGGACCAAAAGTACCAAGGCCTGAAGGCTTGGGCTCATCATGTACCTTGCCTCTGGCCCTGGCCCCTACTCTGAGGACAGGACATTGCCCTTTGCCTGGCAGGAAGTCGGTAGGATGGGGTGCAGTCACGCTGAGGCAGGGGTTGCCAGGAGGACCATCTGCTTAAGGTCTGAGGCTGCAAGCCAGCCGTGTGGCACTGGAAAAAGAAGGCCAATATGATAGGAAGTGCCTTTAGCTGGCAACTGAGTGAAGCCATTTGACAGGATGAACTCTACCCCCAAAGCCTGGGACATGGGAAGGACTCCATAATAGGCACCCCAGTGATGGTAAGGATGACTAAGACCCTGTGGGATCTGGGAGCCTGAGTTCTTAGAGGGCTGCAGTGGAAGGAGCTGGAGGTAGGAGGTCCTGCCCGCCCCAGGCCTGCTCTTCAGCCTGGCTGCCTTATTCCCTGTCCTGGAAGTGGAAGGTTGTTCCCCTTCAGACACAGTCTTCCAGGGAGACTGTGGAACCTGCTCATGGTCTTCACACAGAGTTGGGAGCAGGACTTATTGTGATGTGAGGCAAGGGTACCCCAACTGTATAGATTAGGATGGGCACAGGGCCAGAGAGTTGTTCATTTCAGTCAAGCACAAAAAAAAAAAATCCTCCCCCAACTACTTTATGAATTTTGATACCAATAGACTGAAATTCCAGGAAAACACAATTGGATTATTAAATATTATTCCAGGATTCTAAGTGGTATAATCCCCAGGCATTAAACATGAGTGAAGGATAGCTGTGGAGCCACTGACAAGAAAGAATGTTTCTAAGTGCAGTAGTAATGATAAAAATAAATGAAATTAATAAAACATCTACTCTGAGGTGGTTGCTGCTGTTATTGCTGTTTTATAAGTAAATTTACCAAGGTCTGGGGAGATGAACATGCTGTTGGTATTGTTGGAAGTCAAGGCTCTTTCTCACCAGGAGAGGGAAAATACAGAGTAAGGGGGAAAAGAGCTCTGTGGTATGGAAGGAGCTAGAGATAGCAGCAGGAACTCATGATTTAGATAGTTGCCAGCTCTGTCCATCAAGAGTCCTGTGGCAAAGGCACCCTGGGACCATGAGCACCTACAGAAATAATGATGCCCTAGGACCTGAGCACAACATATCACATCATGGGTTTTCTTTTTTTTAAATTTGTACTGGGGACTGACCCACAAGAACTTTACCACAGAACTATATCCCCTGCCCTTTTTATTTTTTATTTTGAGGCAGGGTCTCACTAAGTTGCCCAGGATGGCCTGGAACTTGTGACCCTTCTACCTCAGCTTCCTGAGTAGCTGAGATTTCAGGAATGTTCCACCTCACATGGCCCAATCATATCTTCTAACCGCCATTTCCCACCACACAATGCTATTCCTGGAAGAAGAGCCACCTCCATGAATCAGCAGGAGATGCACAGGTGGGCCAAGAGCTCCTTGTGCTAGAATGTCAGGAAGTGCTGAGGCTGCAGGCCCATCACAGGGATAGAGTTAAACACATGTGGTGATCCAGACATCTCGGTTAGCAAGAGGACTTCATGTGAAGTCTGTGGTTGCCATGGTGGTCTGCTGTTGCTAGGTTTTTACTTTTGATGACTGAATGGTGGTCATGTTCATGATTGCAGAAATGGGGCCAAAAAAGCATAGAAATTATCTGGGCTATCTTTGCAGTGTTTTGGAAGTCTGAAGTTACTCTGTACTTTTTAAGAAAACCGTTGAAGATGCTTACGTTAGCCAAATCTGGTACAATTTGATTATTAAAAGGCAAAATGATAGGAACAGATTAAAATTCATTGATAAACATACAGAAAAAAAGAACTAAGAAATGTAGAATAAATAATTACAATAGGAGACTATCACTTTGTAACCAAGGTACAGTAGCTGATGCAGGCAGGTATCACCTAGGAATCCTGAGATCAGTGGGGGCTCCAAGAGGAAACAGGATTTCCAGTGCCCCACTGCAGATGCCTTTATGGAGGAGGAAAGACGACTTTCACAGTGAAGAATTCTGGAAGACAAACCTTAATCAAGGGCCAACCTCTCTGTCAGCCCCGATAGCACCAACAGGTCTCATGGGCTGCTTGTTAAGGCTAGAGGTGTTTGATTGGGCAGCTGTGGCAAGTGCAGACATTTGGCCACATCTGACCTATACCAAGTGCATTTTTATGTGGCTTGACTTAGTAGTGTTCCAACCAAGCCTATTGTAATCATGGGAAAACTGTTAGTCAATTGAGTCAAGAAACAGTCTACAGAAAGGCCTGGCCTTCTCAAAATTGTCAACATCAGGAAAAGATAATGTCAGAGAACTTCTCTAGAAAAGAGACATGATCAGTAAATGCATTATGTGTCCCAAGGTGGACCCTGGATCCAGATGTCAGGTAGACATATAGAGGCACATGGGTAGGGCAGCTGCCCCAAGGCTCCTGTCCTCCTAATGCTGCCTGTCCTGAGGGCCTCTCTAAGTTGCTGAGGCTGGCTTTGAACTCAAAATCCTCCTGAGCAGCTGGGACCACAGGTGCCCCCCACACCTGGCTATTGCTATCTTTTCTGTAAGATATCCCTGTGATGTTTACTTGTCCCTGTGGCTGTCACTTAATACATGGGTTTTGCAGGTCTGGCGGCGGCTGGTGGGAATAAACTTTCCTGCAGAGCATGGCTGGAAGGAGTCGCTGCTGGGGAACATGGAAGGGAGGCTCAAGCAGGTACCAGACAGGAGGGACACCCTCAGAGTGGTGATGAGCCCAGACCATTGGCAGGACCTCGGGCTACGAGCAGTGCAGTGTGTGCAAGCCCTGGGATCCACCCCAGCTTTGCATTTTTCTTTCGGATCAGGCCTCTGCAGTTTGACTACAGAAACATTTCAGAGTTCTAGTGTGACGTTCTTGAGAAGAGCCAGGGAATGGGATTGTGCTGTCACTGGGCCCCTAGATATGTGTCATAAAGCACTTTATGTGCAGATGCTCCAAGGGACCTGCAGGTGGCAGCAGCCTTATTAAACACAATGACATGGAGAAAACACACACAATCAAAAATGCCCTTCATTTTGAATGAAACCCAGGAAAATTGGTTTCTACATGACTGTTTTATAAGGATCTGATCAAATGGATCTTTTTAGCAAGACAAAAGCGAGGAAAAATGGCTCATTTTTCAAAATTTGCATGTTTTTGCAAGCTGCTGTTCTGGCTGCTTTTTTGTAGCATGGGAAGAGACTAACTTGGTTTCATCTTTGCTCCTCTGGTGACGGGCAGGGAGGACATGCTTAGTGTAGGGCAGGGAGGAGGGGAGTCAGAATAACCACTCACACCCCACCCACCTCTGTGTTTGCAGGAGAGGCCTCTCTCCCAGATCTCTGCCTTCTGCAGCCCTCACTGGGATGCCGCTGGCCTCAAGGACAGTGTGGCCAGGAGCTTTGAGAAGTGTGTCATAGAAGCTGTGAGCTCTGCCTGCCAGGTGACCAGTCTATTCTTGAGAAACATGCTTGGGTTCATAGCTGCTTGTTGACATGGCCAGCTCCAGGACCTAAGTGCTTGCCAGTTCCAGGGCCTCTGCTGATCAGGATTGGGTCCTAGGTGTCCCCTCCCTGGCTTGGGCCTCATGTGATCCAGTGCTCTCTACCCACTCCTTGAGATGAAACTTGGCTTCCTGCTTCAGAGGCAGCCATGCTTGCTATGCAAAACCACAACCATGCTCACATGCCTTGGTGCAGGTTATCTGGTGGGCTATGCCTCCAACTGCCCATTGTGATTGTTGCTGCTGGTTTATTATGGTTTGTTAACTCCTGCCCAACAGGTATACAGGAAAGGACCCCAAAGGTTGATAAAGCATCTATGGAAGGAAGCTTATGAAGATAAATAGACTCCATCCTTGTTGGTGTAGAGCGCTTGCCCAGCATGTGCAAGGCCCTGGATTCTATTCCCAAAACTTCAGAAAAAGGGTGAAAAGATTCTATCAGTTCACTTAGCTTTTTTTCTGCAAAGTGGTATAGGTTCTGTCTTACCTCGTGACAGGAGTAGTCCCCACACAATACAACTGTGGCTCCCCGATGGCCCCAGCACCCTGCTCTGTTTCCTACAGGACACCTCATGCCCTGCATAGGCCTCACCTTCATTGTTGGCCAGTGGATTCCCAAGAATTAGAAGTCCCTTCTTCCAAGGAAACAGATTCTCATCTTTTTACATGAATAATACTTTCTAAGGCTTTCATTTGCTCTTTGCTCAGTGATTTAGTAACATGATAGTCACATGTCCTGTCACTCACCCTTGGAAGCCACACTTAGGTAGTGGGATGTGTTTGCAGGTGTGGGTACCACCAGCACAGTCTACCTGGCAACATTCTCATCAGCTCAGAAAGAAAGCACAGCTCTTCAGCTGCCATGTCCACCCTCCACCATGCTGACCCAGACCCCTCCCCAGCAGCACCTAATCCCCTTCGTCCTCCACAGACTGCTCAGGAATGAAATCACATAGGCTGTGGCCTTAAGCACATGGCTTCATTGAGTGTGTATTTAAGGTCCTCCATGCTGGAGCACCTATCAGTACTTTGTCCTGTTTCATGGCTACATGTTGCTCATCATATGGACGCAGTGTGCTTTTATGTTCCGTTTGTCTCCTGATGGATATCCAAGCTCTCCCTGACTGATGCCTGTTATAAATCTGCTGCCTGTTATAAATCTGATTCTGACAGGGATGGCTTTGAATCTGTAGGTCAGTTTGGGGAGTGTTGACCTCTTAAAGATGTCACATCTCATGGTCTCTGAACCACCATGCACAGGTTCTTGTGGACATGCTATTCATGCTGTCTATGGTTATGGTGAAGTGGCTGGATCACTTAGTACCTGTGTGACTTGAAGGACTGTCTGGCCCATTCCCACACTGGCAGGACCATTTCCATGTCAGTTGCCAGCTTCGGAGGGTCCTGACTTCTCCACACCCCACAGCTTTTGCTCTCAGACGTGGGAAGTACAGTCTGGTGGTCTGGAGTGGTTTCTCTAATGACTCTGATATCTATGACCTCGGGTACCTTCTCATATGTTTATTGGCTATTTCTTTTTGCGATGTCTTTGGAAAAATGTCTGTTCAGATCTTTAGCCCATTTTGTTCATTGGGCTGTAGTCTTTTCTTTATTGTGGCTTAAAGAGTTCTTTGGATAATCAGGTGCAAATCTCCTGTCAGATATGTGATCTGCCAGTATTTTCTCCCATTCTCTGGATTGTTTTCACTCTTGGTGGTTTTTTTAGAAGCACACGGACTTTTAAATTTTTTTTCTCTCTTTCTCTTTGTGATAGTAGAGATTGAAACCAGGGGTGATCTATCACTCAGCTACATCTCTAGCCCTTTTTGTTTCTTATTTTGAGACACAGTCTTACAAAGTTGCCCAGGTTGACCTCAAACTTGTAACCTTCCTGCCTCAGCTTCCTGAGTAGCTGGGATTACAGGTGTGCTCCACCACTCCTGGGAAGGTTTTAACTTTTGGTGAAATTCAATGTGTCTATATTCTTTTTTCTTTTGTTGCTAGTACTTTTGACATCAAAGAATCTAATGCTAAATTCTAGGTCATCAAGATTTACCTGTGTCTTCCTCTAAAAGGTTTTTGTTTTGTTTTGCTTTTGGCACCAGTGTTAAACCTAGGACCATATACTAAGCATGTGCTCTGTCATGGAGCAACCCCCTCTGAAAGCTCTAGAGTGTTAGTTCTTAACATTAATTCCTTTTTCTACGTGGTATGAGGTAAGGGTCCAGGTACATTCTCTTATATGTGGAGATCCAGCTGTTTCAGACCATTTGAGGAAGGCACTGTACTTCACTCCTTGAGTGATCTTGGCACTCTTATCAAAAAGTCTGTTGACCGCAGCTGTGAGGGTTCACCTCACATCTGTCCATGTCTCCACTGCCATTTCGTTCAAGTAGGTCGTAAAATTAAGAAGCATGCATTTTCCTGATTCATTATCCTCTTTGACATTGTTTGCTCTTCTGGATCCCTTGGGATTCCCTATGAATTTTGGAATCAGTTTGTCAATTTCTGCAAGGAAAGCAGCTGGGATTCTGACAGGGATGGCTTTGAATCTGTAGGTCAGTTTGGGGAGTGTTGACCTCTTAAAAATGTCACATCTCATGGTCTCTGAACCTAGAATGTCTCCCCATTTATATTGGTCTTTAATTTCTTTCAACAATGGTTTGCGGTTTGCAAATAGTGAGGTCTGCATTTCTTTTGTGAAATTTATTCCTAAGTTCTTTATTCCTTTGCTATTGTGACCAATTATATTCTCAGGGCTGAGGTTGTGGTGCATGGTAGAGCGCTTGCCTAGCACATACGAGACACTGGGTTTGATCCTCAGCACCACATAAAAAAATAAAAAAGTAAAGATATTGTGTTCATCTACAACTAAAAAAATTTTTTTAAATTATTTTCTCAATTTTGTTTTCAGATTGTTCATCACTAGCACTTGGAAACAGGGCTGCACCTCATCTCTGTGACCTGCAGCTTGGCAGGCTTGTTTCTTGGCTCTAGCAGAGCATACATGGGAGAATAGTTTCTTTGAGGTTTCAGTGTAGATGAACATGTTATCTGCCTTTGAGGATAGTACTTCCTTTCCAATCCCAATACATTTTTTTCCCTTTTTCATGCCTAATTGCCCTGGATAGCAACTCTGGGGCTGACAAAGGAGTGAAATTGGCCATCCTGGTCTTGTTCTTGGAGTTTTGTTTGATACGTGTTCTGCATCTATTAAAATGATTGTGTCACTTTTTTTCTATTGGTGTGATGTATTCATGTTTTTAAGTCTGTATATGTGACACTAGAGATTGGACCCAGGGGTTCTTTATCTCTGAGCCACATTGCCAGCACTTTTTGTTTTTCATTTTGAGCCAGAGCCTCACTAAGTTGCTGAATCTAGCCTCCAACTTTTGATCCTCCTGCCTCAGCCTAGCCAGCTGCTGGGATTACAGGCATGTGTCAGCACACCAGGCTTATTAACTGATTTTTGATGCTAAAACATGGTTTTATTCCTGGGATAAATCTCACTTCCCCATGGTCTATAACTTTTTATTTATTGCTAGTTAATGTTTTCTTTTATCCTTTTAAATGTCAAAAAGTATCTGTTGTTGGTTCACCCAGTGTTTTGTTCTGATTACTGAAACTTTTTTTTTTTTTGTAAAAATGTGAACCCAAAGAAGAAGAGTGTTTTGTTTCTTGGTGAAGCATCAGAAGGAGAATTGTAGTGTCTGTGGTGTTTGAGGGCAGCTCAGGATATAAAACGTACAACATAGTAAAGTTTTCCTCATGTTGCTTTTGGTATTTTTCTTTGCAGGCAAGTCTAAGAGAAATACAGAAGCTGGCAGTGAGCTGGGAGGGCATGTGACTTGGGGTTGTTGGGGTATGTTCATTCGTTCACGTGCATCTTCAAATCTCTGGCACCTCATATGTGGAACCAGGCCACAGGGGAATGGATATGCTCTAGGAAACATTAAGTATTTTACATTTTCTCTTCTTTTTCTTTTTGCAGTATGAGGATGAAACCTAGGGCCTCTGAAAAGCTAAACTCCCCCTTTATCAGGGGGATATCCCAAGCCTCTCTTCTGCGTGTGTGTGTTTTTTTTTTGGAGGGACTATAAAGCTAGCTTCAGTAGATTTATGAAATGCTCTTGGGTGCTAACTTGTGTCATTAAAAAACAAATCAGTAAAATCTTCTAAATTCTCTCTTTTAATTCATTTTCTTTTAGTCTCAGATCAGTGTCCTAGAGGGAGTCTCTTGTCATGATTTGCAGAAATTTGGCAGCCTCGTGTCTGCTGTGATCACCAAGTCCTGGCCCAGGAACAACAGAGAAGGCCTGGATGAGATTCTTGAATACCTGCTTACGGGGCCAGATGTGAAGCAGCTCTTCAAGTTGTACGGTGCGTGTAGGGCTGGTTGGAGTTGCTGTCCTTCCTTGGGCAATAGAACAGGGCAAGGTACTTGACCTGATCCTCAGCCTGCATGTGCTGAGGTTTGGTAAAGGCAGGATGGGCAGAGGTGCCCAGGCAGGTGATAGGCATAAAGAGCATCTAGCACCAGAGCCATTTTCTGCTGAGTGCCTGCTGAATACCTGCTCCTGGGGGGACACACTGTCCTTGAAGCAGCCCCTTGAAAGTCCCCAAGGCTGGGGCTGGGGATGTGGCTCAAGCGGTAGTGCGCTCACCTGGCATGTGTGCGTCCCGGGTTCGATCCTCAGCACCACATACAAACAAAGATGTTGTGTCCACCGATAACTAAAAAAAAAAAATAAATATTAAAATTCTCTCTCTCTCTCCCCAAGGCCCTTGATTTCCAGTTGAGGGAATGGAAGTGCCCAGGGCAGGTTGCTTACCCAGGGTGTTGGAGACTTACTATTTCAAAGATAACAAGTGTTTGGAACTCAAATCCAAGCCCAGCTTGCCTCCCTGTGAAGCCCATCTGTCACAGGTTGAGACCAATATTGATAACTAACAAAACATGAAGTGACTCTTCAGCCATTGCCTTCCCAAGTGTTGTGCATTGATTGCCCTGGAAATGATGGTGCAGGTTTATGCATAAAATTGCTAGATTCAGATCTTGTAGTGGAAAAACTCTGGGTGTGGCAATAAAAACCCAGGGCAGATGATTGTCTGAGCCAAACCAGTTGTGTCCTTCCATGCCAGGAGACAAATAGGAGTAGCATGTGGTCCTGAAGGTGGCTGCTGTGTGCACGGGCCACAGTAATCTTCTGGGAAAGACTATATCGTGTTACACTCCACATACTCAGCAGTATGCATCTAAGGCTCCTCCTTGTCTTTTCCTGGCTTCATGGTTCTGTTACTTTTATAACTGAGCAAAGCTCCCTTGTCTGGATGTGCCTGGGTTGGTCCATTCTCCCACTGAAGTTCATCTCAGCTCTGTCCATGTTTTTGTAATTATGAATGAAAGTCTGTATGTGTGAAGCTGGGGACTGAACCAGGGCCTCATGCCTGCGAGCCTAGCACCCCACCATCAAGCTGCATCCCAACCCTCTGCTATCTTTGCTTTTAATGGTAAAGATAAACTTGCTCTTCTCATACTACTCTATGGGCCTCATATTACTGTGAGATAAATAGTCTGGCAGTTAAACTAAGCACATTTTAAATTGTTGCCCTCTAAGTTGCTCCAAAAGCTCATGTTCCAGGCTTTGATTCTCAGACAGGCATAGGCAGAGCATGAAGCTTCAGCATGGATCTGTCTCCTTCCTGGGTGTTATGCAGATGCTTCACTGCACCCATGGAGTGGCCTCTTATGTGTGAGCTTGTCCTGTTGCAGTTTATTTTTGTACTACTGCAGGGATTCCCAAGACAGGTGAATTGCAAAGGACATCATGTGTAGTCCAAGAAATATGTTCACTGTAGCATGGACTCAGGCCTTCAACCTTGAGCACTGTGGTTCTCCTGGCTGACTTTGGCCATTGGGAGGGTCTCCTCCTCCCAGTCAGGAGATGCACTAGGGTAAGACCTGAACCTTACAGGTACATGCACAGATGAATGAGGAGACATCAGCACATCTGGAAACAAAACTCACTGCTGCCAGAGCCACGTGGGCATGGGGCTGGTGTGAGGTTCTAAAAACAAGGAGAGGGGGATGCCCCCTCTCCTTGTTTTTAGAACCTCACACCAGCCGTGGACCATGACTATTCCATGGTTTTGGCACAGGTTTCTGTAGCTGGTGGAATTGCATTTCTTGTCTTGTCATTAACTTTTTCCCCTTTTTCATTGTGTTTAGTTTGAATTCAACCAGCTCACTGTACTCCTTATCTTCTCAGGGACAGACGAGAAGCTCTTAGCCAACATCACAGAGGACGCCAAGAGGTTGATGGCTGCTGCCAGCTCTGTCTTCACAGAGGTTGCTGGTGATGTCCTGAATGGGTCCATATTGGTAAGACGGTTGGAGCTGATCCTGAAGCACAAAAGTCAGTTTCTGGACCTGTGGCAGTTAGGTGAGCTGAGGCCAGGCTTGTAAGAAGCCCGTGTTCACATGTGTGCTGGTTGTCCTTATCCATTCCACTGAGTGGAGGCCTCTCTGTCCTTCTGGTGGTGACTGTGGGGGCACTCCTAGGAAGAAAAAGGGGTGCCATGAAGTTTGTTTCCTTTGGCTGACTTTGTCATTATTTTCCAGAGAGAGAAAATTTTTCATTGCAAGAGAAAAAATGTGATATGGAAGAGACACTGGACTGGAGGATGGATGAAGTCATGTTTCTGAAGAGAGAGAAGAGACAGGTGGACAGCCTCCTGAGGCTGTGTGGGAAGGTGAAGCACCTCGTCCAAGGTACTGCTCCCGCAGTCACGCTGGGCCACCCTCAAGAGCTATAATGGGGACAGAAGCAGGCCACAAATAGTGGGCCTTATTTGGCAGGGAGAAGCTTTTAAAACATGTTCTTAGCCCAGTTTTCAATACATTTGCCCAGGGAAGCAGCTTCAGCTTGTACATTCTTGTTGTGTACCTCCACGCCCATAGACATCTGCAATTTCCTAGTGTCACTGTCCTGGCTGGCTTCCCATGGAGGAGAGGCGTAGATCTTTCTCCAGTCTGTGCCCTGCACATGAGGCTTCTTGCTGCTCTGTCACTCCCAGTGGTGTCCTGAGTTACTGGCGCATTCTTCAGGGTTAGGTCTTCACCATGGTGTGAACACAGGATTCACAAGCGGACCGTGCCATGGACCATGACTATTCCACGGTTTTGGCACAAGATTTCTGTAGCTGGTGGAATTGCATTTCTTGTCTTGTCATTAACTTTTCCCCCTTTTTCATTGTGTTTAGTTTGAATTCAACCCCGAACTATATCAGCTGTATGAGTGGATGTCTCTGAAAAGTCTCCCAGACTAAGGGCTTATTTTCCCTGGTGGGGAGGTGGCCCTCAATCTCCCCTTGCCTCGCAGGGTTGCCTTGTGCCTCCGGGCTGGTAGGACAAGTCCTGCATCCATGGCCTGCACTTGAATCCTGTTTGACAGAGGGTGGCATCTGCTGCTTGCTGGGATGGGGGCACAGGAGGCCAGATACAGAACTGTGCCCCTGCTGTAGTTTGATCATTTGGCTGGGGACAGAGTTTCCTTCAGAGTGCTGCTTGAGTGCTGCATTGGGCCATCAGATGCAGCCTCACTACTGATCCTCTGTGTGAGGCTTATTGTCCTTCCCGGGATGCTCTGGAGAGCTCTCTGGCCCTGGTGTCCTGAAGATGTCATAAAACTGTGCTTGACTGTTGATCTCTTTTCCATCTCCAGGACTGGGCACTGGCAGATCTTTGTCAGCTGGAGATCTAGTCTTAGAACTCTAGGGAGTTCTCATGAATTGGTTTATTGTGGTTTCCTTCTTGCTGGTTTCACATCAGCAGCTGCTGGGCCTGCTGGAACAGTTGCCTGATTCTCATAACATCTCTCCTGTTTGGGCTTCACTTCCTGAGCCTTCTCCTCAACCTTCTTGTGCAGCCTTGGCATTGAACTCTTCATTTCAGCTCTCACATATATTTAATTTGAAGACACTCCCTTTTTTCTTTTTCTTTCTTTCTTTTTTTTTGGTACCAGGTATTGGTACCAAAAACCCTCTGAACTCTGAACTCAAGTGCACTTAAACACTGAGCCACATCCCCAGCCCTATTTTGTATTTTATTTATTTAGAAATAAAGAAATAAAAAAATAAAATAAATCAAATATTTCTTTTTATTGGTTCTTTTTAGTTATACATAGAAATAGAATATACTGGCATAAGTTTAAAAGCATGGAATATAATTTGTTCTAATTCATCCCCAGTATTTTTCTTTACCTTAATTTCCTCCCATTCCTTGTTCCCTTCCCTCTACTCTACTGATCATTTTGTTATTTACTTAAGAGTTTTTTAAAATTAGTTTCTTGTGGATATACATGATGGTGAGATTCACTGTGGTATATTCATGGTATATACACACAGGTATATAGGAAATTTAGGTTTCATTTATTCCACTGACTTTTCCTATCCCTTCTCTCCTCCCTTATATTCATTCATCTTTGTCTGCTCTTCTGATCTTACTTTGATTATTTTTAATGCCCCCCCCCGATTTTGGATTAGTTTCCACATATCAGACATAATATTCAACCTTTAACTTTTGGACTGTGGCTTATTTAACTTATGATAGTCTTGACTTCCACTCATTAACCAAAAAAATACCATAAAACCATTTTTCTTTATAACTGAGTAATTGTAACACTCCATTGTGTACATTTACCACATTTTTGAGAGAGAGAGAGAGAGAGAGAGAGAGAGAGAGAGAGAGAGAGAGAGAGATATTATTTTTTTTGTAGATGGACACAACACAATGCCTTTATTTTATTTTTTTATATGGTGTTGAGAATCAAACCCGGTCTCACCCGTGCTAGGGGAGTGCTCTACCGCTGAGCCACAATCCCAGCCCCCTACATTTTCTTTATTCATTTGTCCAAGGGCACTGAGGTTGGCTCCATTGCTTATCTATTGTGAATTGAGCTACTATAAACATCGATGTGGTTGAATCCCTGTAGTATGCTGATTTTTTTTTGAGATTGCATTTTGTTGGTTCTTTTTAGTTACACATGAGAGTAGTATTTTGACGTTCATTTTTATTCAACACTGGTACATTACTATTTCTTCAGTTGATGCACATCATAGGATATGTATTTCATCCTCAAGTTCACAAATTTCTAGGCATTTGGTTCACTTTCAATCACTTCCTGCTTCAGAACACATGTATTCCTCCACGTTTCTTGACTGGTCTTTTCATGAGACTTCTTTCCAAACACATTCTTTTCCTTTTCCATAATCCCTTTTGAAGCAAAACTCACACCCCCTTCATGGTAAACCATAACCCTAATATCACCATTAGATGTATAACTCGTTGGAATGAATGGTTGTGTATCAATATTAGATTTCCTACATATTTTCAGATATCAATTCAATCCATTATTTAAATTGGAACCAGTTATAATATTTATTCACAGTAGGGTCTATTCATGCATTATCTCTATAATCATAGACCCAGGGTACCCCCAAAGGCTAATTTATATGTCTTCAACATATTACTCCCAGAAATGGTGGAAGAAATACTCATGTCACCTGATCTCCATATACATTTTATCACAGTGATATTCTGGACACAAAATGCAAAGGTCACACTTATGATTGTACCAAAGCCTCATTGGAAAGTGAGCATGGATTACTAAAAACATCCTTGTCCAGGTTGCCTAATGCTCTCAAATGTCAATCCTATTGGTGACTACACATTTGTTTCTTCCTAAGATGATATATTCCACCTCCACCCTGTTGAAAATGTCTAATCCTCTCACTCACTTTATGCTTTGCCTGATTTCCTAATGTCTCTATTGATATCTGCTTTCCTACATATGTCCCCCAGTTCATCATTGTGACTGGCTGACTCTTCACATGTGCTGGCATTTACATTCACTCTCTAACCGACACCCTATTGCTAAAGAACTTTTGGTCCAAATTTTATACTCACTCTTCTTCCTAAACCTACCAACTATCTTCCTAATCCTACCTACTATCCCTTTTTGACTGGATGTTCTCTTCTGCATTCAATCATCCAAGGTACAAGGTCCTATGCCATTGTATATCGATTTATCTGAGACACCTGTGCAGAAAGTCATTCAAAGCTAAGTATCCCAATCAAGGGCCCAATGCCCTTCTGGCCTTCAAATCTGACTTGGATTTCTGTTTTCATACATACATTTCACCTCTATATTATTATAAATATCTCAGGTTCCCAATACCATTCATCATCCAGCAGAGTGTTTCCTAACCCAAATCGAACAGGTTCTTAACCCTAACCATACACTGTTCCCTCAATCTAACTTTACAGAAGAGCAGGGACAGAGTTGGTCTTACAATACAGGAATGTAGGGGATCTTCCACCTGCTGAGAACCTCAAAGGTCCATGCAGAAATGATCCCTGGAGAAGATGTAGGCCGCTATGAAGGACCTGAGAGAGCAGAAGTCATCTTCCATGGCAAACAACCTGGTCAGGATGAAGGGATGTGTCTGAATGAGCCTCTCTGTTCTTAATGTAGACACGATGGACCAAAGCAGGCCTGTGTGGAGAGCTGTTCCTTGGTGCCTATGGTTGATATTCCATTGTAAGTTGTGAAAGTGTCACAGGAAGGAGGGGCAGCCTCCATCTCATGGGAGCCCTGGAAGCAACTGTTAGGACACAGTGGTTGCCAAGGCAGTGACCTCATTCAGTGAAGGAAGTGACCTGAAGGAAGTGACCTCACCTCACTTCCTTGGTGATGGAACTCTCTGAACTTGGGATCCAGGAAGCCAGGCACCCAGAGCCAGTCCCAGTCCCAGTCCCAGTCCCAGTGGGCTCACTTGTTTGGATTTACCAAGGACAGAGTCAGTCTTTCTTGGTACCTGCTGATGTGAGGATTGCCAAATGCCAGGAAAGCTCTGCAGAGGGGCCTTTCCTGAGAAAGCAGGTAGTGGCTCACCGCTGGCTCCTGACAGCTTCACAGAGTTGGCCAAGGAGGCCAGATGTGAGACAGGACAGGCCATTTCGGGGGAACATAGTACGGCCCACCAGTCAGACGACACTCCGGGTAGTCACAGGCCAACATGGAAGAAGGAGGTGCCTTTGTGGGTGTGGGTGGGAGTTTGTGGTTTGGTCTCATGTTCTGAGAATAGGTAGGAAAGGCGGTTTGTTTGGTTTGGAGTGGACTGTTTCTAGTAAGTCTTTTGACGAGGCGAGTGTTTCTATGTTTGTGTATCCCACTGTGTCCCTGGTTGTGGACATTAGAAAAGAGAATGCATCAATGGATGTGTCCTGTCTAGTAGAAAGCTTCCCAGCATTCATCCTGCCCCATTTATGAATGGACTGCAGCTTGCCTTATGGATGGGCAACACCTACTATCTTCCTAAGTTCCTGTTTTCTTCCTGAATCCTGGCCACTCTCCAGAATAGGCTCATGGTTTTGTGTCCAAGATAGGTACCACCTCCAAGCTCGGTGACATGGCCATGTACTGGATAGCTCAAAGGAATGGTGAGCATCTCAGAAAACTGAGCTATCAGTGTGACCAGTAAATTCTCCTTGGAGAAACCCTGCTTTGGGCCTTTTGCTTACCTATTGTTCTGTTGCCCTGAATGTCAGGAAGGCCTTTGCCTCAGGGCACCCCTTTGTGAAGCCTGAAGAAAACAGTTTTCAAATGGAAATGAATGGGCATCACCTGTGGCTCTTTGCTTACTGGCTTTGCAAAGGGATGTGTCTGAATCAGCCTCTTGGCCCTGTGTGAGGCTGTGGCTTAGATTGTCAGCACCTGACGGATCCAAAGAGAGATCCCATGCGTGCATCCAAAGCCAAATTGGCACAAAAGCAGTCATTGTGGATGAAGTCTCTCGCCTTCCTCTGTAAGGTTCCTGACCTCCATCAAGTGAGAATAGGGATCCTTCGGGTCAAACGAGTTCTTCAAAGCCCTGCAGAGGCTAGCCCATAGGTGCTTGGGTTTTCTCATGACCCCAATTGACACACAGAATCTATACCCGGCAGTCAGTAGGCCTCCAATTGGAGAAGCGGAGCAGTATTAACGGCAGGCCTATTGGATCACTCCAGGGTCACAGGAAGGGTGTCCAGGCCACCCTGACATGAGGCAAATGAGGGGCAAGGGAGCTTATTGTGGACACTGTCTTGGGCTGTGCCCCTCATGGAAACCTCCAGCCAGAGGTTATGATGAGTGTCTATATGGAAGAAGATGAGGGCCATGTGGCAGTGTTTTGGTTTGAATTGTGGTCATTGGTGTGGCGGTGGGAAGAGATGACTGGGTCCACCTGGGCTTGAACTCTGGTGTGATTCCCCTTGGAGACTGAGTTCTGGAACTGAGCTCAGAGAAGTATTGCCGTGAATTGTGTTGGGATTTGAGGAGGCCATGCATGAGAGTCGCCCTTGGAAACTGAGATCTAGGCCCAGGCTGGCTTTCCACAGAGCACTGGGAATCTCAGCCCGGATATCACATGATTTTATTCTTAAAGACCTGGCAGCCACAGTTGAGAGTCAAAACACACATGGACCTCACATTTGTAGACCTCAATGGGCCTGGCTTCATGTGACCTTTTGGCCACTCTTTGGGAAGCCTTGTTTGTGAGAGTTCTCCAGAGCTTTCGTTGAAATGAGCTTGCTCACCATTGAATGGTTCCTGAAGGCATGGAAACCCACAGTGCCTCCAACTTCGTCCTTTAAAAATGGCTAGCTGGATAAATACCATGAGATTTTTTAAATTCCCATGAGCAGGTGGCACTGGAGGACCTTTGGATGTCCTGTTGCTGATCATGAGTGTACCAGACAGTGCCTTGATTGACTGGGTTTCATGAAAATGGTGTAAAACAGAGATGCCAGTAAGTTGGGGCCTGCTGAGTAGCGGGCCTAGAGCAGTGGTGTGCAGGTGTGTGATAGAACATCTGTGGTGGGGCCATGTGGATCTGCCATTGGCTTCCAAATGGCTTGTGACTGACATGGTGCAGCGAGCAGACCCTTCTATGTAAAGGCATCTTGTTATATGGAGAGGTTTCAGGGCAGTGTTCAGAATCAGGTTGCTATGGTCAAGGGGGCAAGCTCTGTGGGATAGAAGCCTGGCTGGTGCATTCTCCTAGGACCTTGACCCACGGCACGTGACAGAACTCCCTCCAGCACTGTGTCCCAGTTGAACTCCTTGCATTTCCTGAGGCAAATTCCAAACTCCCAGTGCAGCAGCAAGAAACACCACGAAAAGTGGAGGATGACCAAATGGCTTCAGAGTCCACACAGGGAGACACTTAGACCCCAGTGGCCACAGTTTACCTGCAAAGAGAGAATTCAGCACTTCTGCCTCATGTTCATTGGAAAATCAGAAACCGTGTCCTCCAGGTCACATAGATGCAGACCCAGCTTTGATGGTCTCACTACAGAGGAAGCTAAAGCTCCTGACAACAACATGTATTTCAAGTGCCCAACCTCAGAGGCAGTTTCTCACAAAGTCTTTAGGCCAGCAGAGCTCCATGCTTGTGGAGTGTTTACCCTGTCCCTTACTTATGGAACCTCCTCTACCACCTCCAAGGTTGTGAACTGCGGAGCATTTTCCATTCCACATACGTATTCACAGCTTTTCTAACTCTTCTCCTCGAATTGCGTCTTACTTGTTGCGAAGGTAATGTCAAGGCATTGTTCTGGAAGAGAGTGGGAAGATTTTTGTGTAGCACATATTTGCCTACACATTGGATTCATTTTCCTATTTTCCGTTCGAAATACTGAATCCCTGACACTAACCCATACCCTACTGGATTCTGACTACGAATACTAATATGATGGAGAAAAATAACCCAAACAGAATAGAAATACAGGCAGTTCAGAGCAGGCATGGTGTATAGTTGGACTTGCCTTTAGCATTACAAAAGGTAGGTGTTATAAATCTTGTCCAATTTAATAGAAGTAGTTCTCCATGTGTTTTGAAAGTGAACAAATATGTGAATTCCTGTCTCCCTTTCTCTGCAGCCTATTCAGCAACATGTATTTTTACATGCGCATATAGAATCCTCCCTGCTATCCCACGTCCATTCTTGTGAGGTGGCTGACTTGGCAGATACAAATTGTGAGAAGAGATCACTCCTCCTAAACGCTGTTGGAACTGAAAATTCAACCTACGGGTGAGCTTCCTACTTGAACAACATGATACGTAAATCCATGTTCAGTAAAATAAATATTTTTGGATCTGTGGATGATATATATTTCAGGATGAATTTCGATTGGCATATATATTTCTACTTTTTAATGTCTGTGTGTTCTGTGTGTATGTGTGTGTGTGTGTGTATATATATATATATATATACACACACACACACACACACACACAATATGCACAAACTCTCCAGATTTTTCAAAATATGAAATATATGTGTCTTATTATACACTCCCTAAATTCATCCATGTTCATATATGTGGATTTATAATCAACTTTTCAGAAGATTATGCTCAGAAATATTCATCCACCTGAAATACGTATTTGTTTCCTAGTGCTGAAAACTAACTTCAGAGAATGGTGCATAGAGATCCTAATATTTCTACAGGAACTGACCCAGTTTAACATCAATGCATGTAGATTCCTATGGGACATGATGTGTATTTTGACGTTCATTTTTATTCAACACTGGTACATTACTATTTCTTCAGTTGATGCACATCACAGGATATGTATTTCATCCTCAAGTTCACAAATTTCTAGGCATTTGGTTCACTTTCAATCACTTCCTGCTTCAGAACACATGTATTCCTCCACGTTTCTTGACTGGTCTTTTCATGAGACTTCTTTCCAAACACATTCTTTTCCATTTCCATAATCCCCTTTGAAGCAAAACTCAAACCCCCTTCATGGTAAACCATAACCCTAATATCACCATTAGATGTATAACTGGTTGGAATGAATGGATGTGTATCAATATTAGATTACCTATATATTTTCAGATATCAATTCAATCCATTATTTAAATTGGAACCAGTTATAATATTTATTCCCAGAAGGGTCTATTCATGCGTTATCTCTATATTCATAGACCCAGGGTACACCTATTTGTACCCCCAAAGGCTAATTTATATGTCTTCAACATATTACTCCCAGAAATGGTGGAAGAAATACTCATGTCACCTGATCTCCATATACATTTTATCACAGTGATATTCTGGACACAAAATGCAAAGGTCACACTTATGATTGTACCAAAGCCTCATTGGAAAGTGAGCATGGATTACTAAAAACATCCTTGTCCAGGTTGCCTAATGCTCTCAAATGTCAATCCTATTGGTGACTACACATTTGTTTCTTCCTAAGATGATATATTCAACCTCCACCCTGTTGAAAATGTCTAATCCTCTCACTCACTTTATGCTTTGCCTGATTTCCTAATGTCTCTATTGATATCTGCTTTCCTACATATGTCCCCCAGTTCATCATTGTGACTGGCTGACTCTTCACATGTGCTGGCATTTACATTCACTCTCTAACCGACACCCTATTGCTAAAGAACTTTTGGTCCAAATTTTATACTCACTCTTCTTCCTAAACCTACCAACTATCTTCCTAATCCTACCTACTATCCCTTTTTGACTGGATGTTCTCTTCTGCATTCAATCATCCAAGGTACAAGGTCCTATGCCATTGTATATCGATTTATCTGAGACACCTGTGCAGAAAGTCATTCAAAGCTAAGTATCCCAATCAAGGGCCCAATGCCCTTCTGGCCTTCAAATCTGACTTGGATTTCTGTTTTCATACATACATTTCACCTCTATATTATTATAAATATCTCAGGTTCCCAATACCATTCATCATCCAGCAGAGTGTTTCCTAACCCAAATCGAACAGGTTCTTAACCCTAACCATACACTGTTCCCTCAATCTAACTTTACAGAAGAGCAGGGACAGAGTTAGTCTTACAATACAGGAATGTAGGGGAACTTCCACCTGCTGAGAACCTCAAAGGTCCATGCAGAAATGATCCCTGGAGAAGATGTAGGCCGCTATGAAGGACCTGAGAGAGCAGAAGTCATCTTCCATGGCAAACAACCTGGTCAGGATGAAGGGATGTGTCTGAATGAGCCTCTCTGTTCTTAATGTAGACACGATGGACCAAAGCAGGCCTGTATGGAGAGGTGTTCCTTGGTGCCTATGGTTGATATTCCATTGTAAGTTGTGAAAGTGTCACAGGAAGGAGGGGCAGCCTCCATCTCATGGGAGCCCTGGAAGCAACTGTTAGGACACAGTGGTTGCCAAGGCAGTGACCTCATTCAGTGAAGGAAGTGACCTGAAGGAAGTGACCTCACCTCACTTCCTTGGTGATGGAACTCTCTGAACTTGGGATCCAGGAAGCCAGGCACCCAGAGCCAGTCCCAGTCCCAGTCCCAGTCCCAGTGGGCTCACTTGTTTGGATTTACTAAGGACAGAGTCAGTCTTTCTTGGTACCTACTGATGTGAGGATTGCCAAATGCCAGGAAAGCTCTGCAGAGGGGCCTTTCCTGAGAAAGCAGGTAGTGGCTCACCGCTGGCTCCTGACAGCTTCACAGAGTTGGCCAAGGAGGCCAGATGTGAGACAGGACAGGCCATTTCGGGGGAACATAGTATGGCCCACCAGTCAGACGACACTCCGGGTAGTCACAGGCCAACTTGGAAGAAGGAGGTGCCTTTGTGGGTGTGGGTGTGAGTTTGTGGTTTGGTCTCATGTTCTGAGAATAGGTAGGAAAGGCGGTTTGTTTGGTTTGGAGTGGACTGTTTCAGGTAAGTCTTTTGACGAGGCGAGTGTTTCTATGTTTGTGTATTCCACTGTGTCCCTGGTTGTAGACAATAGAAAAGAGAATGCATCAATGGATGTGTCCTGTCTAGTAGAAAGCTTCCCAGCATTCATCCTGCCCCATTTATGAATGGACTGCGGCTTGCCTTATGGATGGGCAACACCTACTATCTTCCTAAGTTCCTGTTTTCTTCCTGAATCCTGGCCACTCTCCAGAATAGGCTCATGGTTTTGTGTCCAAGATAGGTACCACCTCCAAGCTCGGTGACATGGCCATGTACTGGATAGCTGAAAGGAATGGTGAGCATCTCAGAAAACTCAGCTATCAGTGTGACCAGTAAAGTCTCCCTGGAGAAACCCTGCTTTGGGCCTTTTGCTTACCAATTGTTCTGTGGCCCTGAATGTCAGGAAGGCCTTTGCCTCAGGGCACCCCTTTGTGAAGCCTGAAGAAAACAGTTTTCAAATGGAAATGAATGGGCATCACCTGTGGCTCTTTGCTTACTGGCTTTGCAAAGGGATGTGTCTGAATCAGCCTCTTGGCCCTGTGTGAGGCTGTGGCTTAGATTGTCAGCACCTGACGGATCCAAAGAGAGATCCCATGCGTGCATCCAAAGCCAAATTGGCACAAAAGCAGTCATTGTGGATGAAGTCTCTCGCCTTCCTCTGTAAGGTTCCTGACCTCCATCAAGTGAGAATAGGGATCCTTCGGGTCAAACGAGTTCTTCAAAGCCCTGCAGAGGCTAGCCCATAGGTGCTTGGGTTTTCTCATGACCCCAATTGACACACAGAATCTATACCCGGCAGTCAGTAGGCCTCCAATTGGAGAAGCGGAGCAGTATTAACGGCAGGCCTATTGGATCACTCCAGGGTCACAGGAAGGGTGTCCAGGCCACCCTGACATGAGGCAAATGAGGGGCAAGGGAGCTTATTGTGGACACTGTCTTGGGCTGTGCCCCTCATGGAAACCTCCAGCCAGAGGTTATGATGAGTGTCTATATGGAAGAAGATGAGGGCCATGTGGCAGTGTTTTGGTTTGAATTGTGGTCATTGGTGTGGCGGTGGGAAGAGATGACTGGGTCCACCTGGGCTTGAACTCTGGTGTGATTCCCCTTGGAGACTGAGTTCTGGAACTGAGCTCAGAGAAGTATTGCCGTGAATTGTGTTGGGATTTGAGGAGGCCATGCATGAGAGTCGCCCTTGGAAACTGAGATCTAGGCCCAGGCTGGCTTTCCACAGAGCACTGGGAATCTCAGCCCGGATATCACATGATTTTATTCTTAAAGACCTGGCAGCCATAGTTGAGAGTCAAAACACACATGGACCTCACATTTGTAGACCTCAATGGGCCTGGCTTCATGTGACCTTTTGGCCACTCTTTGGGAAGCCTTGTTTGTGAGAGTTCTCCAGAGCTTTCGTTGAAATGAGCTTGCTCACCATTGAATGGTTCCTGAAGGCATGGAAACCCACAGTGCCTCCAACTTCATCCTTTAAAAATGGCTAGCTGGATAAATACCATGAGATTTTTTAAATTCCCATGAGCAGGTGGCACTGGAGAACCTTTGGATGTCCTGTTGCTGATCATGAGTGTACCAGACAGTGCCTTGATTGACTGGGTTTCATGAAAATGGTGTAAAACAGAGATGCCAGTAAGTTGGGGCCTGCTGAGTAGCGGGCCTAGAGCAGTGGTGTGCAGGTGTGTGATAGAACATCTGTGGTGGGGCCATGTGGATCTGCCATTGGCTTCCAAATGGCTTGTGACTGACATGGTGCAGCGAGCAGACCCTTCTATGTAAAGGCATCTTGTTATATGGAGAGGTTTCAGGGCAGTGTTCAGAATCAGGTTGCTATGGTCAAGGGGGCAAGCTCTGTGGGATAGAAGCCTGGCTGGTGCATTCTCCTAGGACCTTGACCCACCGCACGTGACAGAACTCCCTCCAGCACTGTGTCCCAGTTGAACTCCTTGCATTTCCTGAGGCAAATTCCAAACTCCCAGTGCAGCAGCAAGAAACACCACGAAAAGTGGAGGATGACCAAATGGCTTCAGAGTCCACACAGGGAGACACTTAGACCCCAGTGGCCACAGTTTACCTGCAAAGAGAGAATTCAGCACTTCTGCCTCATGTTCATTGGAAAATCAGAAACCGTGTCCTCCAGGTCACATAGATGCAGACCCAGCTTTGATGGTCTCACTACAGAGGAAGCTAAAGCTCCTGACAACAACATGTATTTCAAAGTGCGAAACCTCAGAGGCAGTTTCTCACAAAGTCTTTAGGCCAGCAGAGCTCCATGTTTGTGGAGTGTTTACCCTGTCCCTTACTTATGGAACCTCCTCTACCACCTCCAAGGTTGTGAACTGCTGAGCATTTTCCATTCCACATACGTATTCACAGCTTTTCTAACTCTTCTCCTCGAATTGCGTCTTAATTGTTGCGAAGGTAATGTCAAGGCATTGTTCTGGATGAGAGTGGGAAGATTTTTGTGTAGCACATATTTGCCTACACATTGGATTCATTTTCCTATTTTCCGTTCGAAATACTGAATCCCTGACACTAACCCATACCCTACTGGATTCTGACTACGAATACTAATATGATGGAGAAAAATAACCCAAACAGAATAGAAATACAGGCAGTTCAGAGCAGGCATGGTGTATAGTTGGACTTGCCTTTAGCATTACAAAGGGTAGGTGTTATAAATCTTGTCCAATTTAATAGAAGTAGTTCTCCATGTGTTTTGAAAGTGAACAAATATGTGAATTCCTGTCTCCCTTTCTCTGCAGCCTATTCAGCAACATGTATTTTTACATGCGCATATAGAATCCTCCCTGCTATCCCACGTCCATTCTTGTGAGGTGGCTGACTTGGCAGATACAAATTGTGAGAAGAGATCACTCCTCCTAAACGCTGTTGGAACTGAAAATTCAACCTACGGGTGAGCTTCCTACTTGAACAACATGATACGTAAATCCATGTTCAGTAAAATAAATATTTTTGGATCTGTGGATGATATATATTTCAGGATGAATTTCGATTGGCATATATATTTCTACTTTTTAATGTCTGTGTGTTCTGTGTGTATGTGTGTGTGTGTGTGTATATATATATATATATACACACAAACACACACACACAATATGCACAAACTCTCCAGATTTTTCAAAATATGAAATATATGTGTCTTATTATACACTCCCTAAATTCATCCATGTTCATATATGTGGATTTATAATCAACTTTTCAGAAGATTATGCTCAGAAATATTCATCCACCTGAAATACGTATTTGTTTCCTAGTGCTGAAACTAACTTCAGAGAATGGTGCATAGAGATCCTAATATTTCTACAGGACCTGACCCTGTTTAACATCAATGCAAGTAGATTCCTATGGGACATGATGTGTATTTTGACGTTCATTTTTATTCAACACTGGTACATTACTATTTCTTCAGTTGATGCACATCACAGGATATGTATTTCATCCTCAAGTTCACAAATTTCTAGGCATTTGGTTCACTTTCAATCACTTCCTGCTTCAGAACACATGTATTCCTCCACGTTTCTTGACTGGTCTTTTCATGAGACTTCTTTCCAAACACATTCTTTTCCATTTCCATAATCCCTTTTGAAGCAAAACTCACACCCCCTTCATGGTAAACCATAACCCTAATATCACCATTAGATGTATAACTGGTTGGAATGAATGGTTGTGTATCAATATTAGATTTCCTATATATTTTCAGATATCAATTCAATCCATTATTTAAATTGGAACCAGTTATAATATTTATTCACAGAAGGGTCTATTCATGCATTATCTCTATATTCATAGACCCAGGGTACACCTATTTGTACCGCCAAAGGCTAATTTATATGTCTTCAACATATTACTCCCAGAAATGGTGGAAGAAATACTCATGTCACCTGATCTCCATATACATTTTATCACAGTGATATTCTGGACACAAAATGCAAAGGTCACACTTATGATTGTACCAAAGCCTCATTGGAAAGTGAGCATGGATTACTAAAAACATCCTTGTCCAGGTTGCCTAATGCTCTCAAATGTCAATCCTATTGGT
The DNA here is from genome assembly GCF_964194105.1 of Spermophilus citellus. Taxonomy (NCBI): domain Eukaryota; kingdom Metazoa; phylum Chordata; class Mammalia; order Rodentia; family Sciuridae; genus Spermophilus; species Spermophilus citellus. The sequence continues at coordinate 14,022,327 of NC_138198.1, read as the reverse complement.
GACTACACATTTGTTTCTTCCTAAGATGATATATTCAACCTCCACCCTGTTGAAAATGTCTAATCCTCTCACTCACTTTATGCTTTGCCTGATTTCCTAATGTCTCTATTGATATCTGCTTTCCTACATATATCCCCCAGTTCATCATTGTGACTGGCTGACTCTTCACATGTGCTGACATTTACATTCACTCTCTAACCGACACCCTATTGCTAAAGAACTTTTGGTCCAAATTTTATACTCACTCTTCTTCCTAAACCTACCAACTATCTTCCTAATCCTACCTACTATCCCTTTTTGACTGGATGTTCTCTTCTGCATTCAATCATCCAAGGTACAAGGTCCTATGCCATTGTATATCGATTTATCTGAGACACCTGTGCAGAAAGTCATTCAAAGCTAAGTATCCCAATCAAGGGCCCAATGCCCTTCTGGCCTTCAAATCTGACTTGGATTTCTGTTTTCATACATACATTTCACCTCTATATTATTATAAATATCTCAGGTTCCCAATACCATTCATCATCCAGCAGAGTGTTTCCTAACCCAAATCGAACAGGTTCTTAACCCTAACCATACACTGTTCCCTCAATCTAACTTTACAGAAGAGCAGGGACAGAGTTAGTCTTACAATACAGGAATGTAGGGGAACTTCCACCTGCTGAGAACCTCAAAGGTCCATGCAGAAATGATCCCTGGAGAAGATGTAGGCCGCTATGAAGGACCTGAGAGAGCAGAAGTCATCTTCCATGGCAAACAACCTGGTCAGGATGAAGGGATGTGTCTGAATGAGCCTCTCTGTTCTTAATGTAGACACGATGGACCAAAGCAGGCCTGTGTGGAGAGCTGTTCCTTGGTGCCTATGGTTGATATTCCGTTGTAAGTTGTGAAAGTGTCACAGGAAGGAGGGGCAGCCTCCATCTCATGGGAGCCCTGGAAGCAACTGTTAGGACACAGTGGTTGCCAAGGCAGTGACCTCATTCAGTGAAGGAAGTGACCTGAAGGAAGTGACCTCACCTCACTTCCTTGGTGATGGAACTCTCTGAACTTGGGATCCAGGAAGCCAGGCACCCAGAGCCAGTCCCAGTCCCAGTCCCAGTCCCAGTGGGCTCACTTGTTTGGATTTACCAAGGACAGAGTCAGTCTTTCTTGGTACCTACTGATGTGAGGATTGCCAAATGCCAGGAAAGCTCTGCAGAGGGGCCTTTCCTGAGAAAGCAGGTAGTGGCTCACCGCTGGCTCCTGACAGCTTCACAGAGTTGGCCAAGGAGGCCAGATGTGAGACAGGACAGGCCATTTCGGGGGAACATAGTATGGCCCACCAGTCAGACGACACTCCGGGTAGTCACAGGCCAACTTGGAAGAAGGAGGTGCCTTTGTGGGTGTGGGTGTGAGTTTGTGGTTTGGTCTCATGTTCTGAGAATAGGTAGGAAAGGCGGTTTGTTTGGTTTGGAGTGGACTGTTTCAGGTAAGTCTTTTGACGAGGCGAGTGTTTCTATGTTTGTGTATTCCACTGTGTCCCTGGTTGTAGACAATAGAAAAGAGAATGCATCAATGGATGTGTCCTGTCTAGTAGAAAGCTTCCCAGCATTCATCCTGCCCCATTTATGAATGGACTGCGGCTTGCCTTATGGATGGGCAACACCTACTATCTTCCTAAGTTCCTGTTTTCTTCCTGAATCCTGGCCACTCTCCAGAATAGGCTCATGGTTTTGTGTCCAAGATAGGTACCACCTCCAAGCTCGGTGACATGGCCATGTACTGGATAGCTGAAAGGAATGGTGAGCATCTCAGAAAACTCAGCTATCAGTGTGACCAGTAAAGTCTCCCTGGAGAAACCCTGCTTTGGGCCTTTTGCTTACCAATTGTTCTGTGGCCCTGAATGTCAGGAAGGCCTTTGCCTCAGGGCACCCCTTTGTGAAGCCTGAAGAAAACAGTTTTCAAATGGAAATGAATGGGCATCACCTGTGGCTCTTTGCTTACTGGCTTTGCAAAGGGATGTGTCTGAATCAGCCTCTTGGCCCTGTGTGAGGCTGTGGCTTAGATTGTCAGCACCTGACGGATCCAAAGAGAGATCCCATGCGTGCATCCAAAGCCAAATTGGCACAAAAGCAGTCATTGTGGATGAAGTCTCTCGCCTTCCTCTGTAAGGTTCCTGACCTCCATCAAGTGAGAATAGGGATCCTTCGGGTCAAACGAGTTCTTCAAAGCCCTGCAGAGGCTAGCCCATAGGTGCTTGGGTTTTCTCATGACCCCAATTGACACACAGAATCTATACCCGGCAGTCAGTAGGCCTCCAATTGGAGAAGCGGAGCAGTATTAACGGCAGGCCTATTGGATCACTCCAGGGTCACAGGAAGGGTGTCCAGGCCACCCTGACATGAGGCAAATGAGGGGCAAGGGAGCTTATTGTGGACACTGTCTTGGGCTGTGCCCCTCATGGAAACCTCCAGCCAGAGGTTATGATGAGTGTCTATATGGAAGAAGATGAGGGCCATGTGGCAGTGTTTTGGTTTGAATTGTGGTCATTGGTGTGGCGGTGGGAAGAGATGACTGGGTCCACCTGGGCTTGAACTCTGGTGTGATTCCCCTTGGAGACTGAGTTCTGGAACTGAGCTCAGAGAAGTATTGCCGTGAATTGTGTTGGGATTTGAGGAGGCCATGCATGAGAGTCGCCCTTGGAAACTGAGATCTAGGCCCAGGCTGGCTTTCCACAGAGCACTGGGAATCTCAGCCCGGATATCACATGATTTTATTCTTAAAGACCTGGCAGCCATAGTTGAGAGTCAAAACACACATGGACCTCACATTTGTAGACCTCAATGGGCCTGGCTTCATGTGACCTTTTGGCCACTCTTTGGGAAGCCTTGTTTGTGAGAGTTCTCCAGAGCTTTCGTTGAAATGAGCTTGCTCACCATTGAATGGTTCCTGAAGGCATGGAAACCCACAGTGCCTCCAACTTCATCCTTTAAAAATGGCTAGCTGGATAAATACCATGAGATTTTTTAAATTCCCATGAGCAGGTGGCACTGGAGAACCTTTGGATGTCCTGTTGCTGATCATGAGTGTACCAGACAGTGCCTTGATTGACTGGGTTTCATGAAAATGGTGTAAAACAGAGATGCCAGTAAGTTGGGGCCTGCTGAGTAGCGGGCCTAGAGCAGTGGTGTGCAGGTGTGTGATAGAACATCTGTGGTGGGGCCATGTGGATCTGCCATTGGCTTCCAAATGGCTTGTGACTGACATGGTGCAGCGAGCAGACCCTTCTATGTAAAGGCATCTTGTTATATGGAGAGGTTTCAGGGCAGTGTTCAGAATCAGGTTGCTATGGTCAAGGGGGCAAGCTCTGTGGGATAGAAGCCTGGCTGGTGCATTCTCCTAGGACCTTGACCCACCGCACGTGACAGAACTCCCTCCAGCACTGTGTCCCAGTTGAACTCCTTGCATTTCCTGAGGCAAATTCCAAACTCCCAGTGCAGCAGCAAGAAACACCACGAAAAGTGGAGGATGACCAAATGGCTTCAGAGTCCACACAGGGAGACACTTAGACCCCAGTGGCCACAGTTTACCTGCAAAGAGAGAATTCAGCACTTCTGCCTCATGTTCATTGGAAAATCAGAAACCGTGTCCTCCAGGTCACATAGATGCAGACCCAGCTTTGATGGTCTCACTACAGAGGAAGCTAAAGCTCCTGACAACAACATGTATTTCAAAGTGCGAAACCTCAGAGGCAGTTTCTCACAAAGTCTTTAGGCCAGCAGAGCTCCATGTTTGTGGAGTGTTTACCCTGTCCCTTACTTATGGAACCTCCTCTACCACCTCCAAGGTTGTGAACTGCTGAGCATTTTCCATTCCACATACGTATTCACAGCTTTTCTAACTCTTCTCCTCGAATTGCGTCTTAATTGTTGCGAAGGTAATGTCAAGGCATTGTTCTGGATGAGAGTGGGAAGATTTTTGTGTAGCACATATTTGCCTACACATTGGATTCATTTTCCTATTTTCCGTTCGAAATACTGAATCCCTGACACTAACCCATACCCTACTGGATTCTGACTACGAATACTAATATGATGGAGAAAAATAACCCAAACAGAATAGAAATACAGGCAGTTCAGAGCAGGCATGGTGTATAGTTGGACTTGCCTTTAGCATTACAAAGGGTAGGTGTTATAAATCTTGTCCAATTTAATAGAAGTAGTTCTCCATGTGTTTTGAAAGTGAACAAATATGTGAATTCCTGTCTCCCTTTCTCTGCAGCCTATTCAGCAACATGTATTTTTACATGCGCATATAGAATCCTCCCTGCTATCCCACGTCCATTCTTGTGAGGTGGCTGACTTGGCAGATACAAATTGTGAGAAGAGATCACTCCTCCTAAACGCTGTTGGAACTGAAAATTCAACCTACGGGTGAGCTTCCTACTTGAACAACATGATACGTAAATCCATGTTCAGTAAAATAAATATTTTTGGATCTGTGGATGATATATATTTCAGGATGAATTTCGATTGGCATATATATTTCTACTTTTTAATGTCTGTGTGTTCTGTGTGTATGTGTGTGTGTGTGTGTATATATATATATATATACACACAAACACACACACACAATATGCACAAACTCTCCAGATTTTTCAAAATATGAAATATATGTGTCTTATTATACACTCCCTAAATTCATCCATGTTCATATATGTGGATTTATAATCAACTTTTCAGAAGATTATGCTCAGAAATATTCATCCACCTGAAATACGTATTTGTTTCCTAGTGCTGAAACTAACTTCAGAGAATGGTGCATAGAGATCCTAATATTTCTACAGGACCTGACCCTGTTTAACATCAATGCAAGTAGATTCCTATGGGACATGATGTGTATTTTGACGTTCATTTTTATTCAACACTGGTACATTACTATTTCTTCAGTTGATGCACATCACAGGATATGTATTTCATCCTCAAGTTCACAAATTTCTAGGCATTTGGTTCACTTTCAATCACTTCCTGCTTCAGAACACATGTATTCCTCCACGTTTCTTGACTGGTCTTTTCATGAGACTTCTTTCCAAACACATTCTTTTCCATTTCCATAATCCCTTTTGAAGCAAAACTCACACCCCCTTCATGGTAAACCATAACCCTAATATCACCATTAGATGTATAACTGGTTGGAATGAATGGTTGTGTATCAATATTAGATTTCCTATATATTTTCAGATATCAATTCAATCCATTATTTAAATTGGAACCAGTTATAATATTTATTCACAGAAGGGTCTATTCATGCATTATCTCTATATACATAGACCCAGGGTACACCTATTTGTACCGCCAAAGGCTAATTTATATGTCTTCAACATATTACTCCCAGAAATGGTGGAAGAAATACTCATGTCACCTGATCTCCATATACATTTTATCACAGTGATATTCTGGACACAAAATGCAAAGGTCACACTTATGATTGTACCAAAGCCTCATTGGAAAGTGAGCATGGATTACTAAAAACATCCTTGTCCAGGTTGCCTAATGCTCTCAAATGTCAATCCTATTGGTGACTACACATTTGTTTCTTCCTAAGATGATATATTCAACCTCCACCCTGTTGAAAATGTCTAATCCTCTCACTCACTTTATGCTTTGCCTGATTTCCTAATGTCTCTATTGATATCTGCTTTCCTACATATATCCCCCAGTTCATCATTGTGACTGGCTGACTCTTCACATGTGCTGACATTTACATTCACTCTCTAACCGACACCCTATTGCTAAAGAACTTTTGGTCCAAATTTTATACTCACTCTTCTTCCTAAACCTACCAACTATCTTCCTAATCCTACCTACTATCCCTTTTTGACTGGATGTTCTCTTCTGCATTCAATCATCCAAGGTACAAGGTCCTATGCCATTGTATATCGATTTATCTGAGACACCTGTGCAGAAAGTCATTCAAAGCTAAGTATCCCAATCAAGGGCCCAATGCCCTTCTGGCCTTCAAATCTGACTTGGATTTCTGTTTTCATACATACATTTCACCTCTATATTATTATAAATATCTCAGGTTCCCAATACCATTCATCATCCAGCAGAGTGTTTCCTAACCCAAATCGAACAGGTTCTTAACCCTAACCATACACTGTTCCCTCAATCTAACTTTACAGAAGAGCAGGGACAGAGTTAGTCTTACAATACAGGAATGTAGGGGAACTTCCACCTGCTGAGAACCTCAAAGGTCCATGCAGAAATGATCCCTGGAGAAGATGTAGGCCGCTATGAAGGACCTGAGAGAGCAGAAGTCATCTTCCATGGCAAACAACCTGGTCAGGATGAAGGGATGTGTCTGAATGAGCCTCTCTGTTCTTAATGTAGACACGATGGACCAAAGCAGGCCTGTGTGGAGAGCTGTTCCTTGGTGCCTATGGTTGATATTCCGTTGTAAGTTGTGAAAGTGTCACAGGAAGGAGGGGCAGCCTCCATCTCATGGGAGCCCTGGAAGCAACTGTTAGGACACAGTGGTTGCCAAGGCAGTGACCTCATTCAGTGAAGGAAGTGACCTGAAGGAAGTGACCTCACCTCACTTCCTTGGTGATGGAACTCTCTGAACTTGGGATCCAGGAAGCCAGGCACCCAGAGCCAGTCCCAGTCCCAGTCCCAGTCCCAGTGGGCTCACTTGTTTGGATTTACCAAGGACAGAGTCAGTCTTTCTTGGTACCTACTGATGTGAGGATTGCCAAATGCCAGGAAAGCTCTGCAGAGGGGCCTTTCCTGAGAAAGCAGGTAGTGGCTCACCGCTGGCTCCTGACAGCTTCACAGAGTTGGCCAAGGAGGCCAGATGTGAGACAGGACAGGCCATTTCGGGGGAACATAATATGGCCCACCAGTCAGACGACACTCCGGGTAGTCACAGGCCAACTTGGAAGAAGGAGGTGCCTTTGTGGGTGTGGGTGTGAGTTTGTGGTTTGGTCTCATGTTCTGAGAATAGGTAGGAAAGGCGGTTTGTTTGGTTTGGAGTGGACTGTTTCAGGTAAGTCTTTTGACGAGGCGAGTGTTTCTATGTTTGTGTATTCCACTGTGTCCCTGGTTGTAGACAATAGAAAAGAGAATGCATCAATGGATGTGTCCTGTCTAGTAGAAAGCTTCCCAGCATTCATCCTGCCCCATTTATGAATGGACTGCGGCTTGCCTTATGGATGGGCAACACCTACTATCTTCCTAAGTTCCTGTTTTCTTCCTGAATCCTGGCCACTCTCCAGAATAGGCTCATGGTTTTGTGTCCAAGATAGGTACCACCTCCAAGCTCGGTGACATGGCCATGTACTGGATAGCTGAAAGGAATGGTGAGCATCTCAGAAAACTCAGCTATCAGTGTGACCAGTAAAGTCTCCCTGGAGAAACCCTGCTTTGGGCCTTTTGCTTACCAATTGTTCTGTGGCCCTGAATGTCAGGAAGGCCTTTGCCTCAGGGCACCCCTTTGTGAAGCCTGAAGAAAACAGTTTTCAAATGGAAATGAATGGGCATCACCTGTGGCTCTTTGCTTACTGGCTTTGCAAAGGGATGTGTCTGAATCAGCCTCTTGGCCCTGTGTGAGGCTGTGGCTTAGATTGTCAGCACCTGACGGATCCAAAGAGAGATCCCATGCGTGCATCCAAAGCCAAATTGGCACAAAAGCAGTCATTGTGGATGAAGTCTCTCGCCTTCCTCTGTAAGGTTCCTGACCTCCATCAAGTGAGAATAGGGATCCTTCGGGTCAAACGAGTTCTTCAAAGCCCTGCAGAGGCTAGCCCATAGGTGCTTGGGTTTTCTCATGACCCCAATTGACACACAGAATCTATACCCGGCAGTCAGTAGGCCTCCAATTGGAGAAGCGGAGCAGTATTAACGGCAGGCCTATTGGATCACTCCAGGGTCACAGGAAGGGTGTCCAGGCCACCCTGACATGAGGCAAATGAGGGGCAAGGGAGCTTATTGTGGACACTGTCTTGGGCTGTGCCCCTCATGGAAACCTCCAGCCAGAGGTTATGATGAGTGTCTATATGGAAGAAGATGAGGGCCATGTGTCAGTGTTTTGGTTTGAATTGTGGTCATTGGTGTGGCGGTGGGAAGAGATGACTGGGTCCACCTGGGCTTGAACTCTGGTGTGATTCCCCTTGGAGACTGAGTTCTGGAACTGAGCTCAGAGAAGTATTGCCGTGAATTGTGTTGGGATTTGAGGAGGCCATGCATGAGAGTCGCCCTTGGAAACTGAGATCTAGGCCCAGGCTGGCTTTCCACAGAGCACTGGGAATCTCAGCCCGGATATCACATGATTTTATTCTTAAAGACCTGGCAGCCACAGTTGAGAGTCAAAACACACATGGACCTCACATTTGTAGACCTCAATGGGCCTGGCTTCATGTGACCTTTTGGCCACTCTTTGGGAAGCCTTGTTTGTGAGAGTTCTCCAGAGCTTTCGTTGAAATGAGCTTGCTCACCATTGAATGGTTCCTGAAGGCATGGAAACCCACAGTGCCTCCAACTTCGTCCTTTAAAAATGGCTAGCTGGATAAATACCATGAGATTTTTTAAATTCCCATGAGCAGGTGGCACTGGAGGACCTTTGGATGTCCTGTTGCTGATCATGAGTGTACCAGACAGTGCCTTGATTGACTGGGTTTCATGAAAATGGTGTAAAACAGAGATGCCAGTAAGTTGGGGCCTGCTGAGTAGCGGGCCTAGAGCAGTGGTGTGCAGGTGTGTGATAGAACATCTGTGGTGGGGCCATGTGGATCTGCCATTGGCTTCCAAATGGCTTGTGACTGACATGGTGCAGCGAGCAGACCCTTCTATGTAAAGGCATCTTGTTATATGGAGAGGTTTCAGGGCAGTGTTCAGAATCAGGTTGCTATGGTCAAGGGGGCAAGCTCTGTGGGATAGAAGCCTGGCTGGTGCATTCTCCTAGGACCTTGACCCACCGCACGTGACAGAACTCCCTCCAGCACTGTGTCCCAGTTGAACTCCTTGCATTTCCTGAGGCAAATTCCAAACTCCCAGTGCAGCAGCAAGAAACACCACGAAAAGTGGAGGATGACCAAATGGCTTCAGAGTCCACACAGGGAGACACTTAGACCCCAGTGGCCACAGTTTACCTGCAAAGAGAGAATTCAGCACTTCTGCCTCATGTTCATTGGAAAATCAGAAACCGTGTCCTCCAGGTCACATAGATGCAGACCCAGCTTTGATGGTCTCACTACAGAGGAAGCTAAAGCTCCTGACAACAACATGTATTTCAAGTGCCCAACCTCAGAGGCAGTTTCTCACAAAGTCTTTAGGCCAGCAGAGCTCCATGCTTGTGGAGTGTTTACCCTGTCCCTTACTTATGGAACCTCCTCTACCACCTCCAAGGTTGTGAACTGCGGAGCATTTTCCATTCCACATACGTATTCACAGCTTTTCTAACTCTTCTCCTCGAATTGCGTCTTACTTGTTGCGAAGGTAATGTCAAGGCATTGTTCTGGAAGAGAGTGGGAAGATTTTTGTGTAGCACATATTTGCCTACACATTGGATTCATTTTCCTATTTTCCGTTCGAAATACTGAATCCCTGACACTAACCCATACCCTACTGGATTCTGACTACGAATACTAATATGATGGAGAAAAATAACCCAAACAGAATAGAAATACAGGCAGTTCAGAGCAGGCATGGTGTATAGTTGGACTTGCCTTTAGCATTACAAAAGGTAGGTGTTATAAATCTTGTCCAATTTAATAGAAGTAGTTCTCCATGTGTTTTGAAAGTGAACAAATATGTGAATTCCTGTCTCCCTTTCTCTGCAGCCTATTCAGCAACATGTATTTTTACATGCGCATATAGAATCCTCCCTGCTATCCCACGTCCATTCTTGTGAGGTGGCTGACTTGGCAGATACAAATTGTGAGAAGAGATCACTCCTCCTAAACGCTGTTGGAACTGAAAATTCAACCTACGGGTGAGCTTCCTACTTGAACAACATGATACGTAAATCCATGTTCAGTAAAATAAATATTTTTGGATCTGTGGATGATATATATTTCAGGATGAATTTCGATTGGCATATATATTTCTACTTTTTAATGTCTGTGTGTTCTGTGTGTATGTGTGTGTGTGTGTATATATATATATATATATATATATATACACACAAACACACACACACAATATGCACAAACTCTCCAGATTTTTCAAAATATGAAATATATGTGTCTTATTATACACTCCCTAAATTCATCCATGTTCATATATGTGGATTTATAATCAACTTTTCAGAAGATTATGCTCAGAAATATTCATCCACCTGAAATACGTATTTGTTTCCTAGTGCTGAAACTAACTTCAGAGAATGGTGCATAGAGATCCTAATATTTCTACAGGACCTGACCCTGTTTAACATCAATGCAAGTAGATTCCTATGGGACATGATGTGTATTTTGACGTTCATTTTTATTCAACACTGGTACATTACTATTTCTTCAGTTGATGCACATCACAGGATATGTATTTCATCCTCAAGTTCACAAATTTCTAGGCATTTGGTTCACTTTCAATCACTTCCTGCTTCAGAACACATGTATTCCTCCACGTTTCTTGACTGGTCTTTTCATGAGACTTCTTTCCAAACACATTCTTTTCCATTTCCATAATCCCTTTTGAAGCAAAACTCACACCCCCTTCATGGTAAACCATAACCCTAATATCACCATTAGATGTATAACTGGTTGGAATGAATGGTTGTGTATCAATATTAGATTTCCTATATATTTTCAGATATCAATTCAATCCATTATTTAAATTGGAACCAGTTATAATATTTATTCACAGAAGGGTCTATTCATGTATTATCTCTATATTCATAGTCCCAGGGTACACCTATTTGTACCGCCAAAGGCTAATTTATATGTCTTCAACATATTACTCCCAGAAATGGTGGAAGAAATACTCATGTCACCTGATCTCCATATACATTTTATCACAGTGATATTCTGGACACAAAATGCAAAGGTCACACTTATGATTGTACCAAAGCCTCATTGGAAAGTGAGCATGGATTACTAAAAACATCCTTGTCCAGGTTGCCTAATGCTCTCAAATGTCAATCCTATTGGTGACTACACATTTGTTTCTTCCTAAGATGATATATTCAACCTCCACCCTGTTGAAAATGTCTAATCCTCTCACTCACTTTATGCTTTGCCTGATTTCCTAATGTCTCTATTGATATCTGCTTTCCTACATATGTCCCCCAGTTCATCATTGTGACTGGCTGACTCTTCACATGTGCTGGCATTTACATTCACTCTCTAACCGACACCCTATTGCTAAAGAACTTTTGGTCCAAATTTTATACTCACTCTTCTTCCTAAACCTACCAACTATCTTCCTAATCCTACCTACTATCCCTTTTTGACTTCTGCATTCAATCATCCAAGGTACAAAGTCCTATGCCATTGTATATCGATTTATCTGAGACACCTGTGCAGAAAGTCATTCAAAGCTAAGTATCCCAATCAAGGGCCCAATGCCCTTCTGGCCTTCAAATCTGACTTGGATTTCTGTTTTCATACATACATTTCACCTCTATATTATTATAAATATCTCAGGTTCCCAATACCATTCATCATCCAGCAGAGTGTTTCCTAACCCAAATCGAACAGGTTCTTAACCCTAACCATACACTGTTCCCTCAATCTAACTTTACAGAAGAGCAGGGACAGAGTTGGTCTTACAATACAGGAATGTAGGGGATCTTCCACCTGCTGAGAACCTCAAAGGTCCATGCAGAAATGATCCCTGGAGAAGATGTAGGCCGCTATGAAGGACCTGAGAGAGCAGAAGTCATCTTCCATGGCAAACAACCTGGTCAGGATGAAGGGATGTGTCTGAATGAGCCTCTCTGTTCTTAATGTAGACACGATGGACCAAAGCAGGCCTGTGTGGAGAGCTGTTCCTTGGTGCCTATGGTTGATATTCCGTTGTAAGTTGTGAAAGTGTCACAGGAAGGAGGGGCAGCCTCCATCTCATGGGAGCCCTGGAAGCAACTGTTAGGACACAGTGGTTGCCAAGGCAGTGACCTCATTCAGTTCCTGAAGGAAGTGACCTCACCTCACTTCCTTGGTGATGGAACTCTCTGAACTTGGGATCCAGGAAGCCAGGCACCCAGAGCCAGTCCCAGTCCCAGTCCCAGTCCCAGTGGGCTCACTTGTTTGGATTTACCAAGGACAGAGTCAGTCTTTCTTGGTACCTACTGATGTGAGGATTGCCAAATGCCAGGAAAGCTCTGCAGAGGGGCCTTTCCTGAGAAAGCAGGTAGTGGCTCACCGCTGGCTCCTGACAGCTTCACAGAGTTGGCCAAGGAGGCCAGATGTGAGACAGGACAGGCCATTTCGGGGGAACATAGTACGGCCCACCAGTCAGACGACACTCCGGGTAGTCACAGGCCAACTTGGAAGAAGGAGGTGCCTTTGTGGGTGTGGGTGTGAGTTTGTGGTTTGGTCTCATGTTCTGAGAATAGGTAGGAAAGGCGGTTTGTTTGGTTTGGAGTGGACTGTTTCAGGTAAGTCTTTTGACGAGGCGAGTGTTTCTATGTTTGTGTATTCCACTGTGTCCCTGGTTGTAGACAATAGAAAAGAGAATGCATCAATGGATGTGTCCTGTCTAGTAGAAAGCTTCCCAGCATTCATCCTGCCCCATTTATGAATGGACTGCGGCTTGCCTTATGGATGGGCAACACCTACTATCTTCCTAAGTTCCTGTTTTCTTCCTGAATCCTGGCCACTCTCCAGAATAGGCTCATGGTTTTGTGTCCAAGATAGGTACCACCTCCAAGCTCGGTGACATGGCCATGTACTGGATAGCTGAAAGGAATGGTGAGCATCTCAGAAAACTCAGCTATCAGTGTGACCAGTAAAGTCTCCCTGGAGAAACCCTGCTTTGGGCCTTTTGCTTACCAATTGTTCTGTGGCCCTGAATGTCAGGAAGGCCTTTGCCTCAGGGCACCCCTTTGTGAAGCCTGAAGAAAACAGTTTTCAAATGGAAATGAATGGGCATCACCTGTGGCTCTTTGCTTACTGGCTTTGCAAAGGGATGTGTCTGAATCAGCCTCTTGGCCCTGTGTGAGGCTGTGGCTTAGATTGTCAGCACCTGACGGATCCAAAGAGAGATCCCATGCGTGCATCCAAAGCCAAATTGGCACAAAAGCAGTCATTGTGGATGAAGTCTCTCGCCTTCCTCTGTAAGGTTCCTGACCTCCATCAAGTGAGAATAGGGATCCTTTGGGTCAAACGAGTTCTTCAAAGCCCTGCAGAGGCTAGCCCATAGGTGCTTGGGTTTTCTCATGACCCCAATTGACACACAGAATCTATACCCGGCAGTCAGGAGGCCTCCAATTGGAGAAGCGGAGCAGTATTAACGGCAGGCCTATTGGATCACTCCAGGGTCACAGGAAGGGTGTCCAGGCCACCCTGACATGAGGCAAATGAGGGGCAAGGGAGCTTATTGTGGACACTGTCTTGGGCTGTGCCCCTCATGGAAACCTCCAGCCAGAGGTTATGATGAGTGTCTATATGGAAGGAGATGAGGGCCATGTGTCAGTGTTTTGGTTTGAATTGTGGTCATTGGTGTGGCGGTGGGAAGAGATGACTGGGTCCACCTGGGCTTGAACTCTGGTGTGATTCCCCTTGGAGACTGTGTTCTGGAACTGAGCTCAGAGAAGTATTGCCGTGAATTGTGTTGGGATTTGAGGAGGCCATGCATGAGAGTCGCCCTTGGAAACTGAGATCTAGGCCCAGGCTGGCTTTCCACAGAGCACTGGGAATCTCAGCCCGGATATCACATGATTTTATTCTTAAAGACCTGGCAGCCACAGTTGAGAGTCAAAACACACATGGACCTCACATTTGTAGACCTCAATGGGCCTGGCTTCATGTGACCTTTTGGCCACTCTTTGGGAAGCCTTGTTTGTGAGAGTTCTCCAGAGCTTTCGTTGAAATGAGCTTGCTCACCATTGAATGGTTCCTGAAGGCATGGAAACCCACAGTGCCTCCAACTTCATCCTTTAAAAATGGCTAGCTGGATAAATACCATGAGATTTTTGAAATTCCCATGAGCAGGGGGCACTGGAGAACCTTTGGATGTCCTGTTGCTGATCATGAGTGTACCAGACAGTGCCTTGATTGACTGGGTTTCATGAAAATGGTGTAAAACAGAGATGCCAGTAAGTTGGGGCCTGCTGAGTAGCGGGCCTAGAGCAGTGGTGTGCAGGTGTGTGATAGAACATCTGTGGTGGGGCCATGTGGATCTGCCATTGGCTTCCAAATGGCTTGTGACTGACATGGTGCAGCGAGCAGACCCTTCTATGTAAAGGCATCTTGTTATATGGAGAGGTTTCAGGGCAGTGTTCAGAATCAGGTTGCTATGGTCAAGGGGGCAAGCTCTGTGGGATAGAAGCCTGGCTGGTGCATTCTCCTAGGACCTTGACCCACCGCACGTGACAGAACTCCCTCCAGCACTGTGTCCCAGTTGAACTCCTTGCATTTCCTGAGGCAAATTCCAAACTCCCAGTGCAGCAGCAAGAAACACCACGAAAAGTGGAGGATGACCAAATGGCTTCAGAGTCCACACAGGGAGACACTTAGACCCCAGTGGCCACAGTTTACCTGCAAAGAGAGAATTCAGCACTTCTGCCTCATGTTCATTGGAAAATCAGAAACCGTGTCCTCCAGGTCACATAGATGCAGACCCAGCTTTGATGGTCTCACTACAGAGGAAGCTAAAGCTCCTGACAACAACATGTATTTCAAAGTGCGAAACCTCAGAGGCAGTTTCTCACAAAGTCTTTAGGCCAGCAGAGCTCCATGTTTGTGGAGTGTTTACCCTGTCCCTTACTTATGGAACCTCCTCTACCACCTCCAAGGTTGTGAACTGCTGAGCATTTTCCATTCCACATACGTATTCACAGCTTTTCTAACTCTTCTCCTCGAATTGCGTCTTACTTGTTGCGAAGGTAATGTCAAGGCATTGTTCTGGATGAGAGTGGGAAGATTTTTGTGTAGCACATATTTGCCTACACATTGGATTCATTTTCCTATTTTCCGTTCGAAATACTGAATCCCTGACACTAACCCATACCCTACTGGATTCTGACTACGAATACTAATATGATGGAGAAAAATAACCCAAACAGAATAGAAATACAGGCAGTTCAGAGCAGGCATGGTGTATAGTTGGACTTGCCTTTAGCATTACAAAGGGTAGGTGTTATAAATCTTGTCCAATTTAATAGAAGTAGTTCTCCATGTGTTTTGAAAGTGAACAAATATGTGAATTCCTGTCTCCCTTTCTCTGCAGCCTATTCAGCAACATGTATTTTTACATGCGCATATAGAATCCTCCCTGCTATCCCACGTCCATTCTTGTGAGGTGGCTGACTTGGCAGATACAAATTGTGAGAAGAGATCACTCCTCCTAAACGCTGTTGGAACTGAAAATTCAACCTACGGGTGAGCTTCCTACTTGAACAACATGATACGTAAATCCATGTTCAGTAAAATAAATATTTTTGGATCTGTGGATGATATATATTTCAGGATGAATTTCGATTGGCATATATATTTCTACTTTTTAATGTCTGTGTGTTCTGTGTGTATGTGTGTGTGTGTGTGTATATATATATATATATATATATATACACACAAACACACACACACAATATGCACAAACTCTCCAGATTTTTCAAAATATGAAATATATGTGTCTTATTATACACTCCCTAAATTCATCCATGTTCATATATGTGGATTTATAATCAACTTTTCAGAAGATTATGCTCAGAAATATTCATCCACCTGAAATACGTATTTGTTTCCTAGTGCTGAAACTAACTTCAGAGAATGGTGCATAGAGATCCTAATATTTCTACAGGACCTGACCCTGTTTAACATCAATGCAAGTAGATTCCTATGGGACATGATGTGTATTTTGACGTTCATTTTTATTCAACACTGGTACATTACTATTTCTTCAGTTGATGCACATCACAGGATATGTATTTCATCCTCAAGTTCACAAATTTCTAGGCATTTGGTTCACTTTCAATCACTTCCTGCTTCAGAACACATGTATTCCTCCACGTTTCTTGACTGGTCTTTTCATGAGACTTCTTTCCAAACACATTCTTTTCCATTTCCATAATCCCTTTTGAAGCAAAACTCACACCCCCTTCATGGTAAACCATAACCCTAATATCACCATTAGATGTATAACTGGTTGGAATGAATGGTTGTGTATCAATATTAGATTTCCTATATATTTTCAGATATCAATTCAATCCATTATTTAAATTGGAACCAGTTATAATATTTATTCACAGAAGGGTCTATTCATGCATTATCTCTATAATCATAGACCCAGGGTACCCCCAAAGGCTAATTTATATGTCTTCAACATATTACTCCCAGAAATGGTGGAAGAAATACTCATGTCACCTGATCTCCATATACATTTTATCACAGTGATATTCTGGACACAAAATGCAAAGGTCACACTTATGATTGTACCAAAGCCTCATTGGAAAGTGAGCATGGATTACTAAAAACATCCTTGTCCAGGTTGCCTAATGCTCTCAAATGTCAATCCTATTGGTGACTACACATTTGTTTCTTCCTAAGATGATATATTCAACCTCCACCCTGTTGAAAATGTCTAATCCTCTCACTCACTTTATGCTTTGCCTGATTTCCTAATGTCTCTATTGATATCTGCTTTCCTACATATGTCCCCCAGTTCATCATTGTGACTGGCTGACTCTTCACATGTGCTGGCATTTACATTCACTCTCTAACCGACACCCTATTGCTAAAGAACTTTTGGTCCAAATTTTATACTCACTCTTCTTCCTAAACCTACCAACTATCTTCCTAATCCTACCTACTATCCCTTTTTGACTGGATGTTCTCTTCTGCATTCAATCATCCAAGGTACAAGGTCCTATGCCATTGTATATCGATTTATCTGAGACACCTGTGCAGAAAGTCATTCAAAGCTAAGTATCCCAATCAAGGGCCCAATGCCCTTCTGGCCTTCAAATCTGACTTGGATTTCTGTTTTCATACATACATTTCACCTCTATATTATTATAAATATCTCAGGTTCCCAATACCATTCATCATCCAGCAGAGTGTTTCCTAACCCAAATCGAACAGGTTCTTAACCCTAACCATACACTGTTCCCTCAATCTAACTTTACAGAAGAGCAGGGACAGAGTTGGTCTTACAATACAGGAATGTAGGGGATCTTCCACCTGCTGAGAACCTCAAAGGTCCATGCAGAAATGATCCCTGGAGAAGATGTAGGCCGCTATGAAGGACCTGAGAGAGCAGAAGTCATCTTCCATGGCAAACAACCTGGTCAGGATGAAGGGATGTGTCTGAATGAGCCTCTCTGTTCTTAATGTAGACACGATGGACCAAAGCAGGCCTGTGTGGAGAGCTGTTCCTTGGTGCCTATGGTTGATATTCCGTTGTAAGTTGTGAAAGTGTCACAGGAAGGAGGGGCAGCCTCCATCTCATGGGAGCCCTGGAAGCAACTGTTAGGACACAGTGGTTGCCAAGGCAGTGACCTCATTCAGTTCCTGAAGGAAGTGACCTCACCTCACTTCCTTGGTGATGGAACTCTCTGAACTTGGGATCCAGGAAGCCAGGCACCCAGAGCCAGTCCCAGTCCCAGTCCCAGTCCCAGTGGGCTCACTTGTTTGGATTTACCAAGGACAGAGTCAGTCTTTCTTGGTACCTACTGATGTGAGGATTGCCAAATGCCAGGAAAGCTCTGCAGAGGGGCCTTTCCTGAGAAAGCAGGTAGTGGCTCACCGCTGGCTCCTGACAGCTTCACAGAGTTGGCCAAGGAGGCCAGATGTGAGACAGGACAGGCCATTTCGGGGGAACATAGTACGGCCCACCAGTCAGACGACACTCTGGGTAGTCACAGGCCAACATGGAAGAAGGAGGTGCCTTTGTGGGTGTGGGTGTGAGTTTGTGGTTTGGTCTCATGTTCTGAGAATAGGTAGGAAAGGCGGTTTGTTTGGTTTGGAGTGGACTGTTTCTAGTAAGTCTTTTGACGAGGCGAGTGTTTCTATGTTTGTGTATCCCACTGTGTCCCTGGTTGTGGACATTAGAAAAGAGAATGCATCAATGGATGTGTCCTGTCTAGTAGAAAGCTTCCCAGCATTCATCCTGCCCCATTTATGAATGGACTGCGGCTTGCCTTATGGATGGGCAACACCTACTATCTTCCTAAGTTCCTGTTTTCTTCCTGAATCCTGGCCACTCTCCAGAATAGGCTCATGGTTTTGTGTCCAAGATAGGTACCACCTCCAAGCTCGGTGACATGGCCATGTACTGGATAGCTGAAAGGAATGGTGAGCATCTCAGAAAACTGAGCTATCAGTGTGACCAGTGAAGTCTCCCTGGAGAAACCCTGCTTTGGGCCTTTTGCTTACCTATTGTTCTGTTGCCCTGAATGTCAGGAAGGCCTTTGCCTCATGGCACCCCTTTGTGAAGCCTGAAGAAAACAGTTTTCAAGTGGAAATGAATGGGCATCACCTGTGGCTCTTTGCTTACTGGCTTTGCAAAGGGATGTGTCTGAATCAGCCTCTTGGCCCTGTGTGAGGCTGTGGCTTAGATTGTCAGCACCTGACGGATCCAAAGAGAGATCCCATGCGTGCATCCAAAGCCAAATTGGCACAAAAGCAGTCATTGTGGATGAAGTCTCTCGCCTTCCTCTGTAAGGTTCCTGACCTCCATCAAGTGAGAATAGGGATCCTTCGGGTCAAACGAGTTCTTCAAAGCCCTGCAGAGGCTAGCCCATAGGTGCTTGGGTTTTCTCATGACCCCAATTGACACACAGAATCTATACCCGGCAGTCAGTAGGCCTCCAATTGGAGAAGCGGAGCAGTATTAACGGCAGGCCTATTGGATCACTCCAGGTTCACAGGAAGGGTGTCCAGGCCACCCTGACATTAGGCAAATGAGGTGCAAGGGAGCTTATTGTGGACACTGTCTTGGGCTGTGCCCCTCATGGAAACCTCCAGCCAGAGGTTATGATGAGTGTCTATATGGAAGAAGATGAGGGCCATGTGGCAGTGTTTTGGTTTGAATTGTGGTCATTGGTGTGGCGGTGGGAAGAGATGACTGGGTCCACCTGGGCTTGAACTCTGGTGTGATTCCCCTTGGAGACTGAGTTCTGGAACTGAGCTCAGAGAAGTATTGCCGTGAATTGTGTTGGGATTTGAGGAGGCCATGCATGAGAGTCGCCCTTGGAAACTGAGATCTAGGCCCAGGCTGGCTTTCCACAGAGCACTGGGAATCTCAGCCCGGATATCACATGATTTTATTCTTAAAGACCTGGCAGCCACAGTTGAGAGTCAAAACACACATGGACCTCACATTTGTAGACCTCAATGGGCCTGGCTTCATGTGACCTTTTGGCCACTCTTTGGGAAGCCTTGTTTGTGAGAGTTCTCCAGAGCTTTCGTTGAAATGAGCTTGCTCACCATTGAATGGTCCCTGAAGGCATGGAAACCCACAGTGCCTCCAACTTCATCCTTTAAAAATGGCTACCTGGATAAATACCATGAGATTTTTGAAATTCCCATGAGCAGGTGGCACTGGAGAACCTTTGGATGTCCTGTTGCTGATCATGAGTGTACCAGACAGTGCCTTGATTGACTGGGTTTCATGAAAATGGTGTAAAACAGAGATGCCAGTAAGTTGGGGCCTGCTGAGTAGCGGGCCTAGAGCAGTGGTGTGCAGGTGTGTGATAGAACATCTGTGGTGGGGCCATGTGGATCTGCCATTGGCTTCCAAATGGCTTGTGACTGACATGGTGCAGCGAGCAGACCCTTCTATGTAAAGGCATCTTGTTATATGGAGAGGTTTCAGGGCAGTGTTCAGAATCAGGTTGCTATGGTCAAGGGGGCAAGCTCTGTGGGATAGAAGCCTGGCTGGTGCATTCTCCTAGGACCTTGACCCACCGCACGTGACAGAACTCCCTCCAGCACTGTGTCCCAGTTGAACTCCTTGCATTTCCTGAGGCAAATTCCAAACTCCCAGTGCAGCAGCAAGAAACACCACGAAAAGTGGAGGATGACCAAATGGCTTCAGAGTCCACACAGGGAGACACTTAGACCCCAGTGGCCACAGTTTACCTGCAAAGAGAGAATTCAGCACTTCTGCCTCATGTTCATTGGAAAATCAGAAACCGTGTCCTCCAGGTCACATAGATGCAGACCCAGCATTGATGGTCTCACTACAGAGGAAGCTAAAGCTCCTGACAACAACATGTATTTCAAGTGCCCAACCTCAGAGGCAGTTTCTCACAAAGTCTTTAGGCCAGCAGAGCTCCATGTTTGTGGAGTGTTTACCCTGTCCCTTACTTATGGAACCTCCTCTACCACCTCCAAGGTTGTGAACTGCTGAGCATTTTCCATTCCACATACGTATTCACAGCTTTTCTAACTCTTCTCCTCGAATTGCGTCTTACTTGTTGCGAAGGTAATGTCAAGGCATTGTTCTGGATGAGAGTGGGAAGATTTTTGTGTAGCACATATTTGCCTACACATTGGATTCATTTTCCTATTTTCCGTTCGAAATACTGAATCCCTGACACTAACCCATACCCTACTGGATTCTGACTACGAATACTAATATGATGGAGAAAAATAACCCAAACAGAATAGAAATACAGGCAGTTCAGAGCAGGCATGGTGTATAGTTGGACTTGCCTTTAGCATTACAAAGGGTAGGTGTTATAAATCTTGTCCAATTTAATAGAAGTAGTTCTCCATGTGTTTTGAAAGTGAACAAATATGTGAATTCCTGTCTCCCTTTCTCTGCAGCCTATTCAGCAGCATGTATTTTTACATGCGCATATAGAATCCTCCCTGCTATCCCACGTCCATTCTTGTGAGGTGGCTGACTTGGCAGATACAAATTGTGAGAAGAGATCACTCCTCCTAAACGCTGTTGGAACTGAAAATTCAACCTACGGGTGAGCTTCCTACTTGAACAACATGATACGTAAATCCATGTTCAGTAAAATAAATATTTTTGGATCTGTGGATGATATATATTTCATGATGAATTTCGATTGGCATATATATTTCTACTTTTTAATGTCTGTGTGTGTGTTCTGTGTGTATGTGTGTGTGTATATATATATATACAAACACACACACACACACACAATATGCACAAACTCTCCAGATTTTTCAAAATATGAAATATATGTGTCTTATTATACACTCCCTAAATTCATCCATGTTCATATATGTGGATTTATAATCAACTTTTCACAAGATTATGCTCAGAAATATTCATCCACCTGAAATGCATATTTGTTTCTTAGTGCTGAAACTAACTTCAGAGAATGGTGCATAGAGATCCTAATATTTCTACAGGAACTGACCCAGTTTAACATCAATGCAAGTAGATTCCTATGGGACATGATGTGTATTTTGACGTTCATTTTTATTCAACACTGGTACATTACTATTTCTTCAGTTGATGCACATCATAGGATATGTATTTCATCCTCAAGTTCACAAATTTCTAGGCATTTGGTTCACTTTCAATCACTTCCTGCTTCAGAACACATGTATTCCTCCACGTTTCTTGACTGGTCTTTTCATGAGACTTCTTTCCAAACACATTCTTTTCCATTTCCATAATCCCCTTTGAAGCAAAACTCACACCCCCTTCATGGTAAACCATAACCCTAATATCACCATTAGATGTATAACTCGTTGGAATGAATGGTTGTGTATCAATATTAGATTTCCTATATATTTTCAGATATCAATTCAATCCATTATTTAAATTGGAACCAGTTATAATATTTATTCACAGAAGGGTCTATTCATGCATTATCTCTATATTCATAGACCCAGGGTACACCTATTTGTACCGCCAAAGGCTAATTTATATGTCTTCAACATATTACTCCCAGAAATGGTGGAAGAAATACTCATGTCACCTGATCTCCATATACATTTTATCATAGTGATATTCTGGACACAAAATGCAAAGGTCACACTTATGATCGTACCAAAGCCTCATTGGAAAGTGAGCATGGATTACTAAAAACATCCTTGTCCAGGTTGCCTAATGCTCTCAAATGTCAATCCTATTGGTGACTACACATTTGTTTCTTCCTAAGATGATATATTCAACCTCAACCCTGTTGAAAATGTCTAATCCTCTCACTCACTTTATGCTTTGCCTGATTTCCTAATGTCTCTATTGATATCTGCTTTCCTACATATGTCCCCCAGTTCATCATTGTGACTGGCTGACTCTTCACATGTGCTGACATTTACATTCACTCTCTAACTGACACCCTATTGCTAATGAATTTTTGGTCCAAATTTTATACTCACTCTTCTTCCTAAACCTACCAACTATCTTCCTAATCCTACCTACTATCCCTTTTTGACTGGATGTTCTCTTCTGCATTCAATCATCCAAGGTACAAGGTCCTATGCCATTGTATATCGATTTATCTGAGACACCTGTGCAGAAAGTCATTCAAAGCTAAGTATCCCAATCAAGGGCCCAATGCCCTTCTGGCCTTCAAATCTGACTTGGATTTCTGTTTTCATACATACATTTCACCTCTATATTATTATAAATATCTCAGGTTCCCAATACCATTCATCATCCAGCAGAGTGTTTCCTAACCCAAATCGAACAGGTTCTTAACCCTAACCATACACTGTTCCCTCAATCTAACTTTACAGAAGAGCAGGGACAGAGTTGGTCTTACAATACAGGAATGTAGGGGATCTTCCACCTGCTGAGAACCTCAAAGGTCCATGCAGAAATGATCCCTGGAGAAGATGTAGGCCGCTATGAAGGACCTGAGAGAGCAGAAGTCATCTTCCATGGCAAACAACCTGGTCAGGATGAAGGGATGTGTCTGAATGAGCCTCTCTGTTCTTAATGTAGACACGATGGACCAAAGCAGGCCTGTGTGGAGAGCTGTTCCTTGGTGCCTATGGTTGATATTTCGTTGTAAGTTGTGAAAGTGTCACAGGAAGGAGGGGCAGCCTCCATCTCATGGGAGCCCTGGAAGCAACTGTTAGGACACAGTGGTTGCCAAGGCAGTGACCTCATTCAGTTCCTGAAGGAAGTGACCTCACCTCACTTCCTTGGTGATGGAACTCTCTGAACTTGGGATCCAGGAAGCCAGGCACCCAGAGCCAGTCCCAGTCCCAGTCCCAGTCCCAGTGGGCTCACTTGTTTGGATTTACCAAGGACAGAGTCAGTCTTTCTTGGTACCTACTGATGTGAGGATTGCCAAATGCCAGGAAAGCTCTGCAGAGGGGCCTTTCCTGAGAAAGCAGGTAGTGGCTCACCGCTGGCTCCTGACAGCTTCACAGAGTTGGCCAAGGAGGCCAGATGTGAGACAGGACAGGCCATTTCGGGGGAACATAGTACGGCCCACCAGTCAGACGACACTCCGGGTAGTCACAGGCCAACATGGAAGAAGGAGGTGCCTTTGTGGGTGTGGGTGTGAGTTTGTGGTTTGGTCTCATGTTCTGAGAATAGGTAGGAAAGGCGGTTTGTTTGGTTTGAAGTGGACTGTTTCTAGTAAGTCTTTTGACGAGGCGAGTGTTTCTATGTTTGTGTATCCCACTGTGTCCCTGGTTGTGGACATTAGAAAAGAGAATGCATCAATGGATGTGTCCTGTCTAGTAGAAAGCTTCCCAGCATTCATCCTGCCCCATTTATGAATGGACTGCGGCTTGCCTTATGGATGGGCAACACCTACTATCTTCCTAAGTTCCTGTTTTCTTCCTGAATCCTGGCCACTCTCCAGAATAGGCTCATGGTTTTGTGTCCAAGATAGGTATCACCTCCAAGCTCGGTGACATGGCCATGTACTGGATAGCTGAAAGGAATGGTGAGCATCTCAGAAAACTGAGCTATCAGTGTGACCAGTAAAGTCTCCCTGGAGAAACCCTGCTTTGGGCCTTTTGCTTACCTATTGTTCTGTTGCCCTGAATGTCAGGAAGGCCTTTGCCTCAGGGCACCCCTTTGTGAAGCCTGAAGAAAACAGTTTTCAAGTGGAAATGAATGGGCATCACCTGTGGCTCTTTGCTTACTGGCTTTGCAAAGGGATGTGTCTGAATCAGCCTCTTGGCCCTGTGTGAGGCTGTGGCTTAGATTGTCAGCACCTGACGGATCCTAAGAGAGATCCCATGTGTGCATCCGAAGCCAAATTGGCACAAAAGCAGTCATTGTGGATGAAGTCTCTCGCCTTCCTCTGTAAGGTTCCTGACCTCCATCAAGTGAGAATAGGGATCCTTCGGGTCAAACGAGTTCCTCAAAGCCCTGCAGAGGCTAGCCCATAGGTGCTTGGGTTTTCTCATGACCCCAATTGACACACAGAATCTATACCTGGCAGTCAGTAGGCCTCCAATTGGAGAAGCGGAGCAGTATTAACGGCAGGCCTATTGGATCACTCCAGGTTCACAGGAAGGGTGTCCAGGCCACCCTGACATTAGGCAAATGAGGTGCAAGGGAGCTTATTGTGGACACTGTCTTGGGCTGTGCCCCTCATGGAAACCTCCAGCCAGAGGTTATGATGAGTGTCTATATGGAAGAAGATGAGGGCCATGTGGCAGTGTTTTGGTTTGAATTGTGGTCATTGGTGTGGCGGTGGGAAGAGATGACTGGGTCCACCTGGGCTTGAACTCTGGTGTGATTCCCCTTGGAGACTGAGTTCTGGAACTGAGCTCAGAGAAGTATTGCCGTGAATTGTGTTGGGATTTGAGGAGGCCATGCATGAGAGTCGCCCTTGGAAACTGAGATCTAGGCCCAGGCTGGCTTTCCACAGAGCACTGGGAATCTCAGCCCGGATATCACATGATTTTATTCTTAAAGACCTGGCAGCCACAGTTGAGAGTCAAAACACACATGGACCTCACATTTGTAGACCTCAATGGGCCTGGCTTCATGTGACCTTTTGGCCACTCTTTGGGAAGCCTTGTTTGTGAGAGTTCTCCAGAGCTTTCGTTGAAATGAGCTTGCTCACCATTGAATGGTTCCTGAAGGCATGGAAACCCACAGTGCCTCCAACTTCATCCTTTAAAAATGGCTAGCTGGATAAATACCATGAGATTTTTTAAATTCCCATGAGCAGGTGGCACTGGAGAACCTTTGGATGTCCTGTTGCTGATCATGAGTGTACCAGACAGTGCCTTGATTGACTGGGTTTCATGAAAATGGTGTAAAACAGAGATGCCAGTAAGTTGGGGCCTGCTGAGTAGCGGGCCTAGAGCAGTGGTGTGCAGGTGTGTGATAGAACATCTGTGGTGGGGCCATGTGGATCTGCCATTGGCTTCCAAATGGCTTGTGACTGACATGGTGCAGCGAGCAGACCCTTCTATGTAAAGGCATCTTGTTATATGGAGAGGTTTCAGGGCAGTGTTCAGAATCAGGTTGCTATGGTCAAGGGGGCAAGCTCTGTGGGATAGAAGCCTGGCTGGTGCATTCTCCTAGGACCTTGACCCACCGCACGTGACAGAACTCCCTCCAGCACTGTGTCCCAGTTGAACTCCTTGCATTTCCTGAGGCAAATTCCAAACTCCCAGTGCAGCAGCAAGAAACACCACGAAAAGTGGAGGATGACCAAATGGCTTCAGAGTCCACACAGGGAGACACTTAGACCCCAGTGGCCACAGTTTACCTGCAAAGAGAGAATTCAGCACTTCTGCCTCATGTTCATTGGAAAATCAGAAACCGTGTCCTCCAGGTCACATAGATGCAGACCCAGCTTTGATGGTCTCACTACAGAGGAAGCTAAAGCTCCTGACAACAACATGTATTTCAAGTGCCCAACCTCAGAGGCAGTTTCTCACAAAGTCTTTAGGCCAGCAGAGCTCCATGTTTGTGGAGTGTTTACCCTGTCCCTTACTTATGGAACCTCCTCTACCACCTCCAAGGTTGTGAACTGCTGAGCATTTTCCATTCCACATACGTATTCACAGCTTTTCTAACTCTTCTCCTCGAATTGCGTCTTACTTGTTGCGAAGGTAATGTCAAGGCATTGTTCTGGATGAGAGTGGGAAGATTTTTGTGTAGCACATATTTGCCTACACATTGGATTCATTTTCCTATTTTCCGTTCGAAATACTGAATCCCTGACACTAACCCATACCCTACTGGATTCTGACTACGAATACTAATATGATGGAGAAAAATAACCCAAACAGAATAGAAATACAGGCAGTTCAGAGCAGGCATGGTGTATAGTTGGACTTGCCTTTAGCATTACAAAGGGTAGGTGTTATAAATCTTGTCCAATTTAATAGAAGTAGTTCTCCATGTGTTTTGAAAGTGAACAAATATGTGAATTCCTGTCTCCCTTTCTCTGCAGCCTATTCAGCAACATGTATTTTTACATGCGCATATAGAATCCTCCCTGCTATCCCACGTCCATTCTTGTGAGGTGGCTGACTTGGCAGATACAAATTGTGAGAAGAGATCACTCCTCCTAAACGCTGTTGGAACTGAAAATTCAACCTACGGGTGAGCTTCCTACTTGAACAACATGATACGTAAATCCATGTTCAGTAAAATAAATATTTTTGGACCTGTGGATGATATATATTTCATGATGAATTTCGATTGGCATATATATTTCTACTTTTTAATGTCTGTGTGTGTGTTCTGTGTGTATGTGTGTGTGTATATATATATATATATACACACACACACACACACACACAATATGCACAAACTCTCCAGATTTTTCAAAATATGAAATATATGTGTCTTATTATACACTCCCTAAATTCATCCATGTTCATATATGTGGATTTATAATCAACTTTTCACAAGATTATGCTCAGAAATATTCATCCACCTGAAATGCATATTTGTTTCCTAGTGCTGAAACTAACTTCAGAGAATGGTGCATAGAGATCCTAATATTTCTACAGGAACTGACCCAGTTTAACATCAATGCAAGTAGATTCCTATGGGACATGATGTGTATTTTGACGTTCATTTTTATTCAACACTGGTACATTACTATTTCTTCAGTTGATGCACATCATAGGATATGTATTTCATCCTCAAGTTCACAAATTTCTAGGCATTTGGTTCACTTTCAATCACTTCCTGCTTCAGAACACATGTATTCCTCCACGTTTCTTGACTGGTCTTTTCATGAGACTTCTTTCCAAACACATTCTTTTCCATTTCCATAATCCCCTTTGAAGCAAAACTCACACCCCCTTCATGGTAAAGCATAACTCTAATATCACCATTAGATGTATAACTGGTTGGAATGAATGGTTGTGTATCAATATTAGATTTCCTATATATTTTCAGATATCAATTCAATCCATTATTTAAATTGGAACCAGTTATAATATTTATTCACAGAAGGGTCTATTCATGCATTATCTCTATATTCATAGACCCAGGGTACACCTGTTTGTACCGCCAAAGGCTAATTTATATGTCTTCAACATATTACTCCCAGAAATGGTGGAAGAAATACTCATGTCACCTGATCTCCATATACATTTTATCACAGTGATATTCTGGACACAAAATGCAAAGGTCACACTTATGATTGCACCAAAGCCTCATTGGAAAGTGAGCATGGATTACTAAAAACATCCTTGTCCAGGTTGCCTAATGCTCTCAAATGTCAATCCTATTGGTGACTACACATTTGTTTCTTCCTAAGATGATATATTCAACCTCCACCCTGTTGAAAATGTCTAATCCTCTCACTCACTTTATGCTTTGCCTGATTTCCTAATGTCTCTATTGATATCTGCTTTCCTACATATGTCCCCCAGTTCATCATTGTGACTGGCTGACTCTTCACATGTGCTGACATTTACATTCACTCTCTAACCGACACCCTATTGCTAAAGAACTTGTGGTCCAAATTTTATACTCACTCTTCTTCCTAAACCTACCAACTATCTTCCTAATCCTACCTACTATCCCTTTTTGACTGGATGTTCTCTTCTGCATTCAATCATCCAAGGTACAAGGTCCTATGCCATTGTATATCGATTTATCTGAGACACCTGTGCAGAAAGTCATTCAAAGCTAAGTATCCCAATCAAGGGCCCAATGCCCTTCTGGCCTTCAAATCTGACTTGGATTTCTGTTTTCATACATACATTTCACCTCTATATTATTATAAATATCTCAGGTTCCCAATACCATTCATCATCCAGCAGAGTGTTTCCTAACCCAAATCGAACAGGTTCTTAACCCTAACCATACACTGTTCCCTCAATCTAACTTTACAGAAGAGCAGGGACAGAGTTGGTCTTACAATACAGGAATGTAGGGGATCTTCCACCTGCTGAGAACCTCAAAGGTCCATGCAGAAATGATCCCTGGAGAAGATGTAGGCCGCTATGAAGGACCTGAGAGAGCAGAAGTCATCTTCCATGGCAAACAACCTGGTCAGGATGAAGGGATGTGTCTGAATGAGCCTCTCTGTTCTTAATGTAGACACGATGGACCAAAGCAGGCCTGTGTGGAGAGCTGTTCCTTGGTGCCTATGGTTGATATTCCGTTGTAAGTTGTGAAAGTGTCACAGGAAGGAGGGGCAGCCTCCATCTCATGGGAGCCCTGGAAGCAACTGTTAGGACACAGTGGTTGCCAAGGCAGTGACCTCATTCAGTTCCTGAAGGAAGTGACCTCACCTCACTTCCTTGGTGATGGAACTCTCTGAACTTGGGATCCAGGAAGCCAGGCACCCAGAGCCAGTCCCAGTCCCAGTCCCAGTCCCAGTGGGCTCACTTGTTTGGATTTACCAAGGACAGAGTCAGTCTTTCTTGGTACCTACTGATGTGAGGATTGCCAAATGCCAGGAAAGCTCTGCAGAGGGGCCTTTCCTGAGAAAGCAGGTAGTGGCTCACCGCTGGCTCCTGACAGCTTCACAGAGTTGGCCAAGGAGGCCAGATGTGAGACAGGACAGGTCATTTCGTGGGAACATAGTATGGCCCACCAGTCAGACGACACTCCGGGTAGTCACAGGCCAACTTGGAAGAAGGAGGTGCCTTTGTGGGTGTGGGTGTGAGTTTGTGGTTTGGTCTCATGTTCTGAGAATAGGTAGGAAAGGCGGTTTGTTTGGTTTGGAGTGGACTGTTTCTAGTAAGTCTTTTGACGAGGCGAGTGTTTCTATGTTTGTGTATCCCACTGTGTCCCTGGTTGTGGATATTAGAAAAGAGAATGCATCAATGGATGTGTCCTGTCTAGTAGAAAGCTTCCCAGCATTCATCCTGCCTCATTTATGAATGGACTGCGGCTTGCCTTATGGATGGGCAACACCTACTATCTTCCTAAGTTCCTGTTTTCTTCCTGAATCCTGGCCACTCTCCAGAATAGGCTCATGGTTTTGTGTCCAAGATAGGTACCACCTCCAAGCTCGGTGACATGGCCATGTACTGGATAGCTGAAAGGAATGGTGAGCATCTCAGAAAACTGAGCTATCAGTGTGACCAGTAAAGTCTCCCTGGAGAAACCCTGCTTTGGGCCTTTTGCTTACCTATTGTTCTGTTGCCCTGAATGTCAGGAAGGCCTTTGCCTCAGGGCACCCCTTTGTGAAGCCTGAAGAAAACAGTTTTCAAGTGGAAATGAATGGGCATCACCTGTGGCTCTTTGCTTACTGGCTTTGCAAAGGGATGTGTCTGAATCAGCCTCTTGGCCCTGTGTGAGGCTGTGGCTTAGATTGTCAGCACCTGACGGATCCTAAGAGAGATCCCATGTGTGTATCCAAAGCCAAATTGGCACAAAAGCAGTCATTGTGGATGAAGTCTCTCGCCTTCCTCTGTAAGGTTCCTGACCTCCATCAAGTGAGAATAGGGATCCTTCGGGTCAAACGAGTTCCTCAAAGCCCTGCAGAGGCTAGCCCATAGTTGCTTGGGTTTTCTCATGACCCCAATTGACACACAGAATCTATACCCGGCAGTCAGTAGGCCTCCAATTGGAGAAGCGGAGCAGTATTAACGGCAGGCCTATTGGATCACTCCAGGTTCACAGGAAGGGTGTCCAGGCCACCCTGACATTAGGCAAATGAGGTGCAAGGGAGCTTATTGTGGACACTGTCTTGGGCTGTGCCCCTCATGGAAACCTCCAGCCAGAGGTTATGATGAGTGTCTATATGGAAGAAGATGAGGGCCATGTGTCAGTGTTTTGGTTTGAATTGTGGTCATTGGTGTGGCGGTGGGAAGAGATGACTGGGTCCACCTGGGCTTGAACTCTGGTGTGATTCCCCTTGGAGACTGAGTTCTGGAACTGAGCTCAGAGAAGTATTGCCGTGAATTGTGTTGGGATTTGAGGAGGCCATGCATGAGAGTCGCCCTTGGAAACTGAGATCTAGGCCCAGGCTGGCTTTCCACAGAGCACTGGGAATCTCAGCCCGGATATCACATGATTTTATTCTTAAAGACCTGGCAGCCACAGTTGAGAGTCAAAACACACATGGACCTCACATTTGTAGACCTCAATGGGCCTGGCTTCATGTGACCTTTTGGCCACTCTTTGGGAAGCCTTGTTTGTGAGAGTTCTCCAGAGCTTTCGTTGAAATGAGCTTGCTCACCATTGAATGGTTCCTGAAGGCATGGAAACCCACAGTGCCTCCAACTTCATCCTTTAAAAATGGCTACCTGGATAAATACCATGAGATTTTTGAAATTCCCATGAGCAGGTGGCACTGGAGAACCTTTGGATGTCCTGTTGCTGATCATGAGTGTACCAGACAGTGCCTTGATTGACTGGGTTTCATGAAAATGGTGTAAAACAGAGATGCCAGTAAGTTGGGGCCTGCTGAGTAGCGGGCCTAGAGCAGTGGTGTGCAGGTGTGTGATAGAACATCTGTGGTGGGGCCATGTGGATCTGCCATTGGCTTCCAAATGGCTTGTGACTGACATGGTGCAGCGAGCAGACCCTTCTATGTAAAGGCATCTTGTTATATGGAGAGGTTTCAGGGCAGTGTTCAGAATCAGGTTGCTATGGTCAAGGGGGCAAGCTCTGTGGGATAGAAGCCTGGCTGGTGCATTCTCCTAGGACCTTGACCCACCGCACGTGGCAGAACTCCCTCCAGCACTGTGTCCCAGTTGAACTCCTTGCATTTCCTGAGGCAAATTCCAAACTCCCAGTGCAGCAGCAAGAAACACCACGAAAAGTGGAGGATGACCAAATGGCTTCAGAGTCCACACAGGGAGACACTTAGACCCCAGTGGCCACAGTTTACCTGCAAAGAGAGAATTCAGCACTTCTGCCTCATGTTCATTGGAAAATCAGAAACCGTGTCCTCCAGGTCACATAGATGCAGACCCAGCTTTGATGGTCTCACTACAGAGGAAGCTAAAGCTCCTGACAACAACATGTATTTCAAGTGCCCAACCTCAGAGGCAGTTTCTCACAAAGTCTTTAGGCCAGCAGAGCTCCATGTTTGTGGAGTGTTTACCCTGTCCCTTACTTATGGAACCTCCTCTACCACCTCCAAGGTTGTGAACTGCTGAGCATTTTCCATTCCACATACGTATTCACAGCTTTTCTAACTCTTCTCCTCGAATTGCGTCTTACTTGTTGCGAAGGTAATGTCAAGGCATTGTTCTGGATGAGAGTGGGAAGATTTTTGTGTAGCACATATTTGCCTACACATTGGATTCATTTTCCTATTTTCTGTTCGAAATACTGAATCCCTGACACTAACCCATACCCTACTGGATTCTGACTACGAATACTAATATGATGGAGAAAAATAACCCAAACAGAATAGAAATACAGGCAGTTCAGAGCAGGCATGGTGTATAGTTGGACTTGCCTTTAGCATTACAAAGGGTAGGTGTTATAAATCTTGTCCAATTTAATAGAAGTAGTTCTCCATGTGTTTTGAAAGTGAACAAATATGTGAATTCCTGTCTCCCTTTCTCTGCAGCCTATTCAGCAACATGTATTTTTACATGCGCATATAGAATCCTCCCTGCTATCCCACGTCCATTCTTGTGAGGTGGCTGACTTGGCAGATACAAATTGTGAGAAGAGATCACTCCTCCTAAACGCTGTTGGAACTGAAAATTCAACCTACGGGTGAGCTTCCTACTTGAACAACATGATACGTAAATCCATGTTCAGTAAAATAAATATTTTTGGACCTGTGGATGATATATATTTCATGATGAATTTCGATTGGCATATATATTTCTACTTTTTAATGTCTGTGTGTGTGTTCTGTGTGTATGTGTGTGTGTATATATATATATACACACACACACACACACAATATGCACAAACTCTCCAGATTTTTCAAAATATGAAATATATATGTCTTATTATACACTCCCTAAATTCATCCATGTTCATATATGTGGATTTATAATCAACTTTTCAGAAGATTATGCTCAGAAATATTCATCCACCTGAAATGCATATTTGTTTCCTAGTGCTGAAACTAACTTCAGAGAATGGTGCATAGAGATCCTAATATTTCTACAGGAACTGACCCAGTTTAACATCAATGCAAGTAGATTCCTATGGGACATGATGTGTATTTTGACGTTCATTTTTATTCAACACTGGTACATTACTATTTCTTCAGTTGATGCACATCATAGGATATGTATTTCATCCTCAAGTTCACAAATTTCTAGGCATTTGGTTCACTTTCAATCACTTCCTGCTTCAGAACACATGTATTCCTCCACGTTTCTTGACTGGTCTTTTCATGAGACTTCTTTCCAAACACATTCTTTTCCATTTCCATAATCCCCTTTGAAGCAAAACTCACACCCCCTTCATGGTAAACCATAACCCTAATATCACCATTAGATGTATAACTGGTTGGAATGAATGGTTGTGTATCAATATTAGATTTCCTATATATTTTCAGATATCAATTCAATCCATTATTTAAATTGGAACCAGTTATAATATTTATTCACAGAAGGGTCTATTCATGCATTATCTCTATATTCATAGACCCAGGGTACACCTATTTGTACCGCCAAAGGCTAATTTATATGTCTTCAACATATTACTCCCAGAAATGGTGGAAGAAATACTCATGTCACCTGATCTCCATATACATTTTATCACAGTGATATTCTGGACACAAAATGCAAAGGTCACACTTATGATCGTACCAAAGCCTCATTGGAAAGTGAGCATGGATTACTAAAAACATCCTTGTCCAGGTTGCCTAATGCTCTCAAATGTCAATCCTATTGGTGACTACACATTTGTTTCTTCCTAAGATGATATATTCAACCGCAACCCTGTTGAAAATGTCTAATCCTCTCACTCACTTTATGCTTTGCCTGATTTCCTAATGTCTCTATTGATATCTGCTTTCCTACATATGTCCCCCAGTTCATCATTGTGACTGGCTGACTCTTCACATGTGCTGACATTTACATTCACTCTCTAACCAACACCCTATTGCTAAAGAACTTTTGGTCCAAATTTTATACTCACTCTTCTTCCTAAACCTACCAACTATCTTCCTAATCCTACCTACTATCCCTTTTTGACTGGATGTTCTCTTCTGCATTCAATCATCCAAGGTACAAGGTCCTATGCCATTGTATATCGAATTATCTGAGACACCTGTGCAGAAAGTCATTCAAAGCTAAGTATCCCAATCAAGGGCCCAATGCCCTTCTGGCCTTCAAATCTGACTTGGATTTCTGTTTTCATACATACATTTCACCTCTATATTATTATAAATATCTCAGGTTCCCAATACCATTCATCATCCAGCAGAGTGTTTCCTAACCCAAATCGAACAGGTTCTTAACCCTAACCATACACTGTTCCCTCAATCTAACTTTACAGAAGAGCAGGGACAGAGTTGGTCTTACAATACAGGAATGTAGGGGATCTTCCACCTGCTGAGAACCTCAAAGGTCCATGCAGAAATGATCCCTGGAGAAGATGTAGGCCGCTATGAAGGACCTGAGAGAGCAGAAGTCATCTTCCATGGCAAACAACCTGGTCAGGATGAAGGGATGTGTCTGAATGAGCCTCTCTGTTCTTAATGTAGACACGATGGACCAAAGCAGGCCTGTGTGGAGAGCTGTTCCTTGGTGCCTATGGTTGATATTCCATTGTAAGTTGTGAAAGTGTCACAGGAAGGAGGGGCAGCCTCCATCTCATGGGAGCCCTGGAAGCAACTGTTAGGACACAGTGGTTGCCAAGGCAGTGACCTCATTCAGTTCCTGAAGGAAGTGACCTCACCTCACTTCCTTGGTGATGGAACTCTCTGAACTTGGGATCCAGGAAGCCAGGCACCCAGAGCCAGTCCCAGTCCCAGTCCCAGTGGGCTCACTTGTTTGGATTTACCAAGGACAGAGTCAGTCTTTCTTGGTACCTACAGATGTGAGGATTGCCAAATGCCAGGAAAGCTCTGCAGAGGGGCCTTTCCTGAGAAAGCAGGTAGTGGCTCACCGCTGTCTCCTGACAGCTTCACAGAGTTGGCCAAGGAGGCCAGATGTGAGACAGGACAGGCCATTTCGGGGGAACATAGTATGGCCCACCAGTCAGACGATACTCCGGGTAGTCACAGGCCAACTTGGAAGAAGGAGGTGCCGTTGTGGGTGTGGGTGTGAGTTTCTGGTTTTGTCTCATGTTCTGAGAATAGGTAGGAAAGGCGGTTTGTTTGGTTTGGAGTGGACTGTTTCTAGTAAGTCTTTTGACGAGGCGAGTGTTCCTATGTTTGTGTATCCCACTGTGTCCCTGGTTGTAGACATTAGAAAAGAGAATGCATCAGTGGTCTAGTAGAAAGCTTCCCAGCATTCATCCTGCCCCATTTATGAATGGACTGCGGCTTGCCTTATGGATGGGCAACACCTACTATCTTCCTAAGTTCCTGTTTTTTTTTCCTGAATCCTGGCCACTCTCCAGAATAGACTCATGGTTTTGTGTCCAAGATATGTACCACCTCCAAGCTCGGCGACATGGCCATGTACTGGATAGCTGAAAGGAATGGTGAGCATCTCAGAAAACTGAGCTATCAGTGTGACCAGTAAAGTCTCCCTGGAGAAACCCTGCTTTGGGCCTTTTGCTTACCTATTGTTCTGTTGCCCTGAATGTCAGGAAGGCCTTTACCTCAGGGCACCCCTTTGTGAAGCCTGAAGAAAACAGTTTTCAAGTGGAAATGAATGGGCATCACCTGTGGCTCTGTGCTTACTGGCTTTGCAAAGGGATGTGTCTGAATCAGCCTCTTGGCCCTGTGTGAGGCTGTGGCTTAGATTGTCAGCACCTGACGGATCTTAAGAGAGATGCCATGCGTGCATCCAAAGCCAAATTGGCACAAAAGCAGTCATTGTGGATGAAGTCTCTCACCTTCCTCTGTAAGGTTCCTGACCTCCATCAAGTGAGAATAGGGATCCTTCGGGTCAAACGAGTTCTTCAAAGCCCTGCAGAGGCTAGCCCATAGGTGCTTGGGTTTTCTCATGACCCCAATTGACACACAGAATCTATACCCGGCAGTCAGTAGGCCTCCAATTGGAGAAGCGGAGCAGTATTAACGGCAGGCCTATTGGATCACTCCAGGGTCACAGGAAGGGTGTCCAGGCCACCCTGACATGAGGCAAATGAGGGGCAAGGGAGCTTATTGTGGACACTGTCTTGGGCTGTGCCCCTCATGGAAACCTCCAGCCAGAGGTTATGATGAGTGTCTATATGGAAGAAGATGAGGGCCATGTGGCAGTGTTTTGGTTTGAATTGTGGTCATTGGTGTGGCGGTGGGAAGAGATGACTGGGTCCACCTGGGCTTGAACTCTGGTGTGATTCCCCTTGGAGACTGAGTTCTGGAACTGAGCTCAGAGAAGTATTGCCGTGAATTGTGTTGGGATTTGAGGAGGCCATGCATGAGAGTCGCCCTTGGAAACTGAGATCTAGGCCCAGGCTGGCTTTCCACAGAGCACTGGGAATCTCAGCCCGGATATCACATGATTTTATTCTTAAAGACCTGGCAGCCATAGTTGAGAGTCAAAACACACATGGACCTCACATTTGTAGACCTCAATGGGCCTGGCTTCATGTGACCTTTTGGCCACTCTTTGGGAAGCCTTGTTTGTGAGAGTTCTCCAGAGCTTTCGTTGAAATGAGCTTGCTCACCATTGAATGGTTCCTGAAGGCATGGAAACCCACGGTGCCTCCAACTTCATCCTTTAAAAATGGCTAGCTGGATAAATACCATGAGATTTTTTAAATTCCGATGAGCAGGTGGCACTGGAGAACCTTTGGATGTCCTGTTGCTGATCATGAGTGTACCAGACAGTGCCTTGATTGACTGGGTTTCATGAAAATGGTGTAAAACAGAGATGCCAGTAAGTTGGGGCCTGCTGAGTAGCGGGCCTAGAGCAGTGGTGTGCAGGTGTGTGATAGAACATCTGTGGTGGGGCCATGTGGATCTGCCATTGGCTTCCAAATGGCTTGTGACTGACATGGTGCAGCGAGCAGACCCTTCTATGTAAAGGCATCTTGTTATATGGAGAGGTTTCAGGGCAGTGTTCAGAATCAGGTTGCTATGGTCAAGGGGGCAAGCTCTGTGGGATAGAAGCCTGGCTGGTGCATTCTCCTAGGACCTTGACCCACCGCACGTGACAGAACTCCCTCCAGCACTGTGTCCCAGTTGAACTCCTTGCATTTCCTGAGGCAAATTCCAAACTCCCAGTGCAGCAGCAAGAAACACCACGAAAAGTGGAGGATGACCAAATGGCTTCAGAGTCCACACAGGGAGACACTTAGACCCCAGTGGCCACAGTTTACCTGCAAAGAGAGAATTCAGCACTTCTGCCTCATGTTCATTGGAAAATCAGAAACCGTGTCCTCCAGGTCACATAGATGCAGACCCAGCTTTGATGGTCTCACTACAGAGGAAGCTAAAGCTCCTGACAACAACATGTATTTCAAGTGCCCAACCTCAGAGGCAGTTTCTCACAAAGTCTTTAGGCCAGCAGAGCTCCATGTTTGTGGAGTGTTTACCCTGTCCCTTACTTATGGAACCTCCTCTACCACCTCCAAGGTTGTGAACTGCTGAGCATTTTCCATTCCACATACATATTCACAGCTTTTCTAACTCTTCTCCTCGAATTGCGTCTTACTTGTTGCGAAGGTAATGTCAAGGCATTGTTCTGGATGAGAGTGGGAAGATTTTTGTGTAGCACATATTTGCCTACACATTGGATTCATTTTCCTATTTTCCGTTCGAAATACTGAATCCCTGACACTAACCCATACCCTACTGGATTCTGACTACGAATACTAATATGATGGAGAAAAATAACCCAAACAGAATAGAAATACAGGCAGTTCAGAGCAGGCATGGTGTATAGTTGGACTTGCCTTTAGCATTACAAAGGGTAGGTGTTATAAATCTTGTCCAATTTAATAGAAGTAGTTCTCCATGTGTTTTGAAAGTGAACAAATATGGGAATTCCTGTCTCCCTTTCTCTGCAGCCTATTCAGCAACATGTATTTTTACATGCGCATATAGAATCCTCCCTGCTATCCCACGTCCATTCTTGTGAGGTGGCTGACTTGGCAGATACAAATTGTGAGAAGAGATCACTCCTCCTAAACGCTGTTGGAACTGAAAATTCAACCTACGGGTGAGCTTCCTACTTGAACAACATGATACGTAAATCCATGTTCAGTAAAATAAATATTTTTGGACCTGTGGATGATATATATTTCATGATGAATTTCGATTGGCATATATATTTCTACTTTTTAATGTCTGTGTGTGTGTTCTGTGTGTATGTGTGTGTGTATATATATATATATACACACACACACACACACACAATATGCACAAACTCTCCAGATTTTTCAAAATATGAAATATATGTGTCTTATTATACACTCCCTAAATTCATCCATGTTCATATATGTGGATTTATAATCAACTTTTCACAAGATTATGCTCAGAAATATTCATCCACCTGAAATGCATATTTGTTTCCTAGTGCTGAAACTAACTTCAGAGAATGGTGCATAGAGATCCTAATATTTCTACAGGAACTGACCCAGTTTAACATCAATGCAAGTAGATTCCTATGGGACATGATGTGTATTTTGACGTTCATTTTTATTCAACACTGGTACATTACTATTTCTTCAGTTGATGCACATCATAGGATATGTATTTCATCCTCAAGTTCACAAATTTCTAGGCATTTGGTTCACTTTCAATCACTTCCTGCTTCAGAACACATGTATTCCTCCACGTTTCTTGACTGGTCTTTTCATGAGACTTCTTTCCAAACACATTCTTTTCCATTTCCATAATCCCCTTTGAAGCAAAACTCACACCCCCTTCATGGTAAACCATAACCCTAATATCACCATTAGATGTATAACTGGTTGGAATGAATGGTTGTGTATCAATATTAGATTTCCTATATATTTTCAGATATCAATTCAATCCATTATTTAAATTGGAACCAGTTATAATATTTATTCACAGAAGGGTCTATTCATGCATTATCTCTATATTCATAGACCCAGGGTACACCTATTTGTACCGCCAAAGGCTAATTTATATGTCTTCAACATATTACTCCCAGAAATGGTGGAAGAAATACTCATGTCACCTGATCTCCATATACATTTTATCACAGTGATATTCTGGACACAAAATGCAAAGGTCACACTTATGATCGTACCAAAGCCTCATTGGAAAGTGAGCATGGATTACTAAAAACATCCTTGTCCAGGTTGCCTAATGCTCTCAAATGTCAATCCTATTGGTGACTACACATTTGTTTCTTCCTAAGATGATATATTCAACCTCCACCCTGTTGAAAATGTCTAATCCTCTCACTCACTTTATGCTTTGCCTGATTTCCTAATGTCTCTATTGATATCTGCTTTCCTACATATGTCCCCCAGTTCATCATTG
Source organism: Spermophilus citellus (assembly GCF_964194105.1). NCBI lineage: Eukaryota > Metazoa > Chordata > Mammalia > Rodentia > Sciuridae > Spermophilus > Spermophilus citellus. Next base: position 13,983,363 of record NC_138198.1, on the reverse strand, counting down.
TGACTGGCTGACTCTTCACATGTGCTGACATTTACATTCACTCTCTAACCAACACCCTATTGCTAAAGAACTTTTGGTCCAAATTTTATACTCACTCTTCTTCCTAAACCTACCAACTATCTTCCTAATCCTACCTACTATCCCTTTTTGACTGGATGTTCTCTTCTGCATTCAATCATCCAAGGTACAAGGTCCTATGCCATTGTATATCGATTTATCTGAGACACCTGTGCAGAAAGTCATTCAAAGCTAAGTATCCCAATCAAGGGCCCAATGCCCTTCTGGCCTTCAAATCTGACTTGGATTTCTGTTTTCATACATACATTTCACCTCTATATTATTATAAATATCTCAGGTTCCCAATACCATTCATCATCCAGCAGAGTGTTTCCTAACCCAAATCGAACAGGTTCTTAACCCTAACCATACACTGTTCCCTCAATCTAACTTTACAGAAGAGCAGGGACAGAGTTGGTCTTACAATACAGGAATGTAGGGGATCTTCCACCTGCTGAGAACCTCAAAGGTCCATGCAGAAATGATCCCTGGAGAAGATGTAGGCCGCTATGAAGGACCTGAGAGAGCAGAAGTCATCTTCCATGGCAAACAACCTGGTCAGGATGAAGGGATGTGTCTGAATGAGCCTCTCTGTTCTTAATGTAGACACGATGGACCAAAGCAGGCCTGTGTGGAGAGCTGTTCCTTGGTGCCTATGGTTGATATTCCATTGTAAGTTGTGAAAGTGTCACAGGAAGGAGGGGCAGCCTCCATCTCATGGGAGCCCTGGAAGCAACTGTTAGGACACAGTGGTTGCCAAGGCAGTGACCTCATTCAGTTCCTGAAGGAAGTGACCTCACCTCACTTCCTTGGTGATGGAACTCTCTGAACTTGGGATCCAGGAAGCCAGGCACCCAGAGCCAGTCCCAGTCCCAGTCCCAGTGGGCTCACTTGTTTGGATTTACCAAGGACAGAGTCAGTCTTTCTTGGTACCTACAGATGTGAGGATTGCCAAATGCCAGGAAAGCTCTGCAGAGGGGCCTTTCCTGAGAAAGCAGGTAGTGGCTCACCGCTGTCTCCTGACAGCTTCACAGAGTTGGCCAAGGAGGCCAGATGTGAGACAGGACAGGCCATTTCGGGGGAACATAGTATGGCCCACCAGTCAGACGATACTCCGGGTAGTCACAGGCCAACTTGGAAGAAGGAGGTGCCGTTGTGGGTGTGGTGTGAGTTTGTGGTTTTGTCTCATGTTCTGAGAATAGGTAGGAAAGGCGGTTTGTTTGGTTTGGAGTGGACTGTTTCTAGTAAGTCTTTTGACGAGGCGAGTGTTCCTATGTTTGTGTATCCCACTGTGTCCCTGGTTGTAGACATTAGAAAAGAGAATGCATCAGTGGTCTAGTAGAAAGCTTCCCAGCATTCATCCTGCCCCATTTATGAATGGACTGCGGCTTGCCTTATGGATGGGCAACACCTACTATCTTCCTAAGTTCCTGTTTTCTTCCTGAATCCTGGCCACTCTCCAGAATAGGCTCATGGTTTTGTGTCCAAGATAGGTACCACCTCCAAGCTCGGCGACATGGCCATGTACTGGATAGCTGAAAGGAATGGTGAGCATCTCAGAAAACTGAGCTATCAGTGTGACCAGTAAAGTCTCCCTGGAGAAACCCTGCTTTGGGCCTTTTGCTTACCTATTGTTCTGTTGCCCTGAATGTCAGGAAGGCCTTTACCTCAGGGCACCCCTTTGTGAAGCCTGAAGAAAACAGTTTTCAAGTGGAAATGAATGGGCATCACCTGTGGCTCTTTGCTTACTGGCTTTGCAAAGGGATGTGTCTGAATCAGCCTCTTGGCCCTGTGTGAGGCTGTGGCTTAGATTGTCAGCACCTGACGGATCCAAAGAGAGATCCCATGCGTGCATCCAAAGCCAAATTGGCACAAAAGCAGTCATTGTGGATGAAGTCTCTCGCCTTCCTCTGTAAGGTTCCTGACCTCCATCAAGTGAGAATAGGGATCCTTCGGGTCAAACGAGTTCTTCAAGCCCTGCAGAGGCTAGCCCATAGGTGCTTGGGTTTTCTCATGACCCCAATTGACACACAGAATGTATACCCGCAGTCAGTAGGCCTCCAATTGGAGAAGCGGAGCAGTATTAACGGCAGGCCTATTGGATCACTCCAGGTTCACAAGAAGGGTGTCCAGGCCACCCTGACATTAGGCAAATGAGGCGCAAGGGAGCTTATTGTGGACACTGTCTTGGGCTGTGCCCCTCATGGAAACCTCCAGCCAGAGGTTATGATGAGTGTCTATATGGAAGAAGATGAGGGCCATGTGGCAGTGTTTTGGTTTGAATTGTGGTCATTGGTGTGGCGGTGGGAAGAGATGACTGGGTCCACCTGGGCTTGAACTGTGGTGTGATTCCCCTTGGAGACTGAGTTCTGGAACTGAGCTCAGAGAAGTATTGCCGTGAATTGTGTTGGGATTTGAGGAGGCCATGCATGAGAGTCGCCCTTGGAAACTGAGATCTAGTCCCAGGCTGGCTTTCCACAGAGCACTGGGAATCTCAGCCCGGATATCACATGATTTTATTCTTAAAGACCTGGCAGCCACAGTTGAGAGTCAAAACACACATGGACCTCACATTTGTAGACCTCAATGGGCCTGGCTTCATGTGACCTTTTGGCCACTCTTTGGGAAGCCTTGTTTGTGAGAGTTCTCCAGAGCTTTCGTTGAAATGAGCTTGCTCACCATTGAATGGTTCCTGAAGGCATGGAAACCCACAGTGCCTCCAACTTCGTCCTTTAAAAATGGCTAGCTGGATAAATACCATGAGATTTTTGAAATTCCCATGAGCAGGTGGCACTGGAGAACCTTTGGATGTCCTGTTGCTGATCATGAGTGTACCAGACAGTGCCTTGATTGACTGGGTTTCATGAAAATGGTGTAAAACAGAGATGCCAGTAAGTTGGGGCCTGCTGAGTAGCGGGCCTAGAGCAGTGGTGTGCAGGTGTGTGATAGAACATCTGTGGTGGGGCCATGTGGATCTGCCATTGGCTTCCAAATGGCTTGTGACTGACATGGTGCAGCGAGCAGACCCTTCTATGTAAAGGCATCTTGTTATATGGAGAGGTTTCAGGGCAGTGTTCAGAATCAGGTTGCTATGGTCAAGGGGGCAAGCTCTGTGGGATAGAAGCCTGGCTGGTGCATTCTCCTAGGACCTTGACCCACCGCACGTGACAGAACTCCCTCCAGCACTGTGTCCCAGTTGAACTCCTTGCATTTCCTGAGGCAAATTCCAAACTCCCAGTGCAGCAGCAAGAAACACCACGAAAAGTGGAGGATGACCAAATGGCTTCAGAGTCCACACAGGGAGACACTTAGACCCCAGTGGCCACAGTTTACCTGCAAAGAGAGAATTCAGCACTTCTGCCTCATGTTCATTGGAAAATCAGAAACCGTGTCCTCCAGGTCACATAGATGCAGACCCAGCTTTGATGGTCTCACTACAGAGGAAGCTAAAGCTCCTGACAACAACATGTATTTCAAGTGCCCAACCTCAGAGGCAGTTTCTCACAAAGTCTTTAGGCCAGCAGAGCTCCATGTTTGTGGAGTGTTTACCCTGTCCCTTACTTATGGAACCTCCTCTACCACCTCCAAGGTTGTGAACTGCGGAGCATTTTCCATTCCACATACGTATTCACAGCTTTTCTAACTCTTCTCCTCGAATTGCGTCTTACTTGTTGCGAAGGTAATGTCAAGGCATTGTTCTGGATGAGAGTGGGAAGATTTTTGTGTAGCACATATTTGCCTACACATTGGATTCATTTTCCTATTTTCCGTTCGAAATACTGAATCCCTGACACTAACCCATACCCTACTAGATTCTGACTACGAATACTAATATGATGGAGAAAAATAACCCAAACAGAATAGAAATACAGGCAGTTCAGAGCAGGCATGGTGTATAGTTGGACTTGCCTTTAGCATTACAAAGGGTAGGTGTTATAAATCTTGTCCAATTTAATAGAAGTAGTTCTCCATGTGTTTTGAAAGTGAACAAATATGTGAATTCCTGTCTCCCTTTCTCTGCAGCCTATTCAGCAACATGTATTTTTACATGCGCATATAGAATCCTCCCTGCTATCCCACATCCATTCTTGTGAGGTGGCTGACTTGGCAGATACAAATTGTGAGAAGAGATCACTCCTCCTAAACGCTGTTGGAACTGAAAATTCAACCTACGGGTGAGCTTCCTACTTGAACAACATGATACGTAAATCTATGTTCAGTAAAATAAATATTTTTGGATCTGTGGATGATATATATTTCATGATGAATTTCGATTGGCATATATATTTCTACTTTTTAATGTCTGTGTGTTCTGTGTGTATGTGTGTGTGTGTATATATATATATATATACACACACACACACACACACACACAATATGCACAAACTCTCCAGATTTTTCAAAATATGAAATATATGTGTCTTTTTTTTTTTAATTATTTTATTGTTGGTTGTTCATAACATTACATAGTTCTTAACATACCATATTTCACAGATTGATTCAAGTGGGTTATGAACTCCCATTTTTACCCCGTATTCAGATTGCTGTGTCACATCAGTTACATTTCCATTGATTTACAAATTGCCTTTCTAGTGACTGATGTATTCTGCTGTCTATCCCATTCTCCACTGTCCCCTCACCCCTCCCCTCCCCTCCCCTCCCCTACTCTCTCTCCATCCCCTCTACTATAAATCGTTTCTTCCACTTATATAATTTTCCTCCTACTCCTCCTTTCCTCTTATATGTAATTGTGTATAACCCTGAGGCTCACCTTCCAGTTCCATGCAATTTCCCTTAACTCTCACTTTCCCTCCCGCCTATCATCCCTGTTTAATGTTAATCTTCCTCAAGCTCTTCGTCTCTACCCTGTCCTTGGTTACTCCCCTTATATCAAAGAAGACATTTGACATTTGTTTTTTAAGGATTGGCTAGCTTCACTTAGCATAATCTGCTCTAATGCCATCCATTTCCCTCCAAATTCTATGATTTTGTCATTTCTTATTGCAGAGTAATACTCCATTGTGTATAAATGCCACATTTTTTTAATCCATTCATCTATTGAAGGGCTTCTAGGTTGGTTCCACAGTCTTGCTATCGTGAATTGTGCTGCTATGAACATCGATATAGCAGTGTCCCTGTAGCATGCTCTTGTTAGGTCTTTAGGGAATAGACCGAGGAGGGGAATAGCTGGGTCAAATGGTGGTTCCATTCCCAACTTTCCAAGAAATCTCCATACTGCTTTCCAAATTGGCTGCACCATTTTGCAGTCCCACCAACAATGAACAAGTGTACCCATTTCCCCACATCCTCGCCAGCACTTGTTGTTGTTGGATTTTTTAATGGCTGCCAATCTTACTGGAGTGAGATGGTATCTTAGGGTGGTTTTGATTTGCATTTCTCTGACTGCTAGCGATGTTGAGCATTTTTTCATGTACTTGTTGATTGATTGTATGTCCTCCTCTGAGAAGTGTCTGTTCAGGTCCTTGGCCCATTTGTTGATTGGGTTATTTGTTATCTTATTATCTAATTTTTTGAGTTCTTTGTATACTCTGGATATTAGGGCTCTATCTGAAGTGTGTGGGGTAAAGATTTGTTCCCAGGATGTAGGCTCCCTGTTTATCTCTCTTATTGTTTCTTTTGTTGAGAGAAAACTTCTTAGTTTGAGTAAGTCCCATTTGTTGATTCTGGTTGTTGACTCTTGCGCTATGGGTGTCCTATTGAGGAATTTGGGGCCTGACCCCACAGTATGTAGATCATAGCCGACTTTTTCTTCTATCAGACGCCGTGTCTCTGATTTAATATCGAGCTCCTTGATCCATTTTGAGTTAACTTTTGTGCATGGCGAGAGAAAGGGATTCAGTTTCATTTTGATGCAAATGGATTTCCAGTTTTCCCAGCACCATTTGTTGAAGATGCTATCCTTCCTCCATTGCATGCTTTTAGCCCCTTTATCAAATATAAGATAGTTGTAGTTTTGCGGATTGGTTACTGTGTCTTCTATTCTGTACCATTGGTCCGCTCGCCTGTTTTGGTACCAGTACCATGCTGTTTTTGTTACTATTGCTCTGTAGTATAGTTTGAAGTCTGGTATCGCTATACCGCCTGATTCACACTTCCTGCTTAGCATTGTTTTTGCTATTCTGGGTCTTTTATTATTCCATATGAATTTCCTGATTGTTTTATCTATTTCTACAAGAAATGCTGTTGGGATTTTGATTGGGATAGCATTGAACTTATAGAGAACTTTTGGTAATATCGCCATTTTGATGATGTTAGTTCTGCCTATCCATGAGCAGGGTATATTTTTCCATCTTCTGAGGTCTTCTTCTATGTCTCTTTTTAGGGTTCTGTAGTTTTCATTGTATAGGTCTTTCACCTCTTTTGTTAGATTGATTCCCAGGTATTTTATTTTTTGGGGGGATATTGTGAATGGAGTAGTTGTCCTCATTTCTGTTTCAGAGGATTTGTCGCTGATATACAGGAATGCATTTGATTTATGCGTGTTGATTTTATATCCCGCCACTTTGCTGAATTCATTTATTAACTCTAATAGTTTCTTTGTAGACCCTTTTGGGTCTTTTAGGTATAGAATCATATCGTCTGCAAATAGTGATAATTTAAGTTCTTCTTTTCCTATTTTTATGCCTTTAATTTCTTTCGTCTGTCTAATTGCTCTGGCCAGTGTTTCGAGGACTATGTTGAACAGAAGTGGTGAGAGAGGGCATCCCTGTCTTGTACCAGATCTTAGAGGGAATGCCTTCAATTTTTCTCCATTTAGGATGATGCTGGCCTGTGGCTTATCATAGATTGCTTTAACAATGTTGAGGAATGATCCTGTTATCCCTAATTTTTCTAGAGTTTTGAACATAAAGGGATGCTGTACTTTGTCGAATGCCTTTTCTGCATCTATCGAGATGATCATATGGTTCTTATTTTTAAGTCTATTGATGTGGTGAATAACATTTATTGATTTCCGTATATTGAACCAGCCTTGCATCCCAGGGATGAATCCTACTTGATCATGGTGTATAATTTTTTTGATATGTTTTTGAATCCGATTCGCCAGAATTTTATTGAGGATTTTTGCATCTAGGTTCATTAGAGATATTGGTCTGTAGTTTTCTTTCTTTGAAGTGTCTTTGTCTGGTTTAGGAATCAGGGTGATGTTGGCCTCGTAGAATGTATTTGGAAGTTCTCCCTCTTTTTCTATTTCCTGAAATAGCTTGAAAAGTATTGGTGTTAGTTCCTCTTTAAAGGTTTTGTAAAATTCTGCTGTATACCCATCCGGTCCTGGGCTTTTCTTAGTTGGTAGTCTTTTGATGGTTTCTTCTATTTCCTCTATTGTTATTGGTCTGTTTAGGTTGTCTATATCTTCCTGACTCAATCTGGGCAGATCATATGACTTAAGAAATTTATCGATGCCTTCACTATCTTCTATTTTATTGGAGTATAAGGATTCAAAGTAATTTCTGATTATCTTCTGTATTTCTGAAGTGTCTGTTGTGATATTGCCTTTTTCATCCCATATGCTAGTAATTTGGGTTCTCTCTCTTCTTCTCTTCGTTAGCATGACTAAGGGTCTGTCAATTTTATTTATTTTTTCAAAGAACCAACTTTTGGTTTTGTCAATTTTTTCAATTGTTTCTTTTGTTTCAATTTCATTAATTTCAGCTCTGATTTTAATTATTTCTTGCCTTCTACTTCTTTTGCTGTTATTTTGCTCTTCTTTTTCTAGGATTTTGAGATGAAGTATGAGATCATTTATTTGTTGGTTTTTTCTTTTTTTAAGGAATGAACTCCAAGCAATGAATTTTCCTCTTAAAACTGCTTTCAATGTGTCCCATAGATTCCGATATGTTGTGTCAGTGTTTTCATTTATCTCTCAGAATTTTTTAATTTCCTCCTTGATGTCTTCTATGACCCATTGGTCATTCAGTAACCTATTGTTCATTCTCCACGTGGTGCATGATTTTTCCTTCCTTCTTTTATCGTTGATTTTCAGTTTCATTCCATTATGATCAGATAGGATGCATGGTATTATTTCTACTCCTTTATATTGTCTAAGAGTTGCCCTGTGACATAATATATGATCTATTTTTGTGAAGGATCCATGTGCTGCTGAGAAAAATGTGTAACTACTTGATGTTGGGTGGTATATTCTATATATGTCAATTAAGTCTAGGTTGTTAATTGTGTTGTTGAGTTCTATAGTTTCCTTATTTAACTTTTGTTTGGAAGATCTGTCCAGTGGTGAGAGAGGTGTGTTGAAGTCTCCCATGATTATTGTATGGTGGTCTATTAGACTCTTGTACTTGAGAAGAGTTTGCTTGATGAACGTAGGTGCACCATTGTTTGGGGCATATATATTTATGATTGTTATGTCTTGTTGGTGTATGGTTCCCTTGAGCAGTATGCAGTGTCCCTCTTTATCCTTTTTGATTAATTTTGGCTTGAAATCTATTTTGTTTGATATGAGTATGGACACTCCTGCTTGTTTCCGCAGTCCATATGAGTGGAATGATTTTTCCCAGCCTTTCACCTTCAGTCTATGTATATCTTTTCCTATCAAATGCGTCTCCTGTAGGCAACATATTGTTGGATCTTGTTTTGTGATCCATTCGACTAGCCTGTGTCTCTTAATTGGTGAGTTTAAGCCATTAACATTTAGGGTTATTATTGAGATTAGGTTTGTTCCTCCAGTCATATTTGTTTATTTATGTTACTAAACCTGATTAGTTTTCCTCTTTGGTTACTTTCCCCCCTTTACTGTCCTATCTCCCACTGATGGTTTTCAATGTTATTTTCAGTTTCCTCTTCCTGTAATGTTTTGCCAAGGATTTTTTGAAGAGATGGTTTTCTAGCTGCGAATTCTTTTAACTTTTGTTTATCGTGAAAGGTTTTAATTTCATCTTCCATCCTGAAGCTTAATTTCGCCGGATACACGATTCTTGGTTGGAGCCCATTTTCTTTCAGTGTTTGAAATATGTTATTCCAGGATCTTCTAGCTTTCAGAGTCTGTGTTGAGAGATCAGCTGTTATTCTGATTGGTTTGCCCCTAAATGTAATCTGCTTTCTTTCTCTTGTAGCTTTTAAAATTCTCTCCTTATTCTGTATGTTGGGCATCTTCATTATAATGTGTCTAGGTGTGGATCTCTTATGATTTTGCACTTTTGGCGTCCTGTAGGCTTCTAGGATATGGGATTCTGTTTCATTCTTCAAGTCTGGGAAGTTTTCTCGTATTATTTCATTGAATAGATTGTTCATTCCTCTGGTTTGGAGCTCTGTGCCCTCCTGTATCCCAATGACTCTTAAGTTTGGCCTTTTAATGTTATCCCATATCTCTTGGATGTTCTGCTCATGGTTTCTTAGCAGTCTTGCTGAACTGTCTATGTTCTTCTCAAGTTGAAATACTTTGTCTTCATTGTCTGATGTTCTATCTTCTAAGTGATCTATTCTGCTGGTAGTATTGTCAATTGAGGTTTTAAGTTGGTTTATTGCTTCCTGCATTTCTAGGATTTCTATTTGTTTGTTCTTTATTACTTCTAGCTCCCTGTGAAATTGATCTTTTACTTCCTGGATTTGTTTCTGTAGTTCCTTGTCAATGTGATCTTTCATTGTCTGGTTTTGCTGTCTCATGTCTTCCTTGAGAGTCCAGATCATCTGAAGCATGTATATCCTGAACTCTTTATCTGACATTCCGTCTGTTGCAGCTATTACCTCTTCTAGGGTTGAGTTGACCTGCATTGCTTGTGGTCCTTTCTTTCCTTGTCTTTTCATGTTGCTTACGTTTCTTTCTGCTTCGTGAAACTGTTGTGTTTTTGAAATTTTTCCCCCTGTTTATTTTTGTTGCTCTTGTATATTTAGGATATCTCTCTTGTAGGGCGGGTAGTGGCTGTGATCCTCCTCTAATCAGGGTGATCTATATACTACGCTGGTTGGTCGTAGGTCTGCCCGCCCCGCGGGCACGGGTGGCTGCTCTACTCTGCCCCCACTCCAATTGCGGTGACGTTCCTGCCACGTCCTCGGATCGTTGGTCCTGATCCGGACGTGGGCAGCAGCTCTTCTCCACCCCTACTCCAATTGATGTGACGTGTCTACCACGCTGGTCGGCCTCCAAGCCTGTTCCGCCGGTGGGTCTCAGATCTGCCCACCCTGCGGGCCTGGGCTGCAGTTCTGCTCAACCCCCACTCCCAGTGGGGGTACCTAACTGCCTCTCCAACGGGTCTCTGGGCTCCTTCCGGATGCTGGCGGCGGCTCTGTTCAACCCCCACTCCAACCAGTGTGACGTGACTGCCTCGATGCTACTCGTCCACTACACTGGCCGGCTGCCGAGCCTGTCCTGCCAGTGGGACGCAGGACTGCCTACCTTGCAGGGTCAGACGGCAGCTCTTCACGGCCTCTACTCCAAGTGGGTTGACTTGGCTACCCTGCCGTCGGGTCGCTGGTCCTGTTCCAGGCGTGGGCGGCTACTCTCCTCGGCCCCAGCTGCAGTTGGGGTGTCGCGATACCACACCGGCGGGACCCTTAGCCTGCTCTGGGCACAGGAGGCAGCTCCACTCTGCCCTCCAGGCCCCCGCAGTACCCAGCACGACCCAGACCAAGAAGCAGTCCCTGTAGGATCCCCAACCCTGAGCCAGAGCCGCTTCGGGAGCCAGGAGCCGGTCTCTCCGATCCCCGCCACTTTCTGCTAGGAGCAGGCTCCTCAGGGCAACCGCCGCGGGTTCCCCAAACCCAGGCCAGAGCCGCCCCGGGAGCCCAAGCCTGGCCGCACCAGACTCTCCCTGCTAGGTGCCCAAGCCTGGCCGCACCAAACTCTCCCTGCTCGGTGTAAGCTCCCCTTGGAGCAGAGTCTAAGATGCACTTCCCGTGGGCTCTCCAGCTCCGGGTCAAAACTGTTCCAGGAGACAGAGTCCCGCTGCCCCTCGTCGCAAGTTTCACTTGTGGGTGGCCTCAGCTCGCGGTCCCCACAGGCTCCGCGGCCCTGGGCTCAAGCAGCCACGAGGGTCAGAACCCAGCCTCTCCGATCCCTGCCACACTCTGCTCGGAGCAGGGTCCACAGAGGTACCCCAACCTCAGGCCCAGGCGGCCCCCGCCCGGACCTGGCAGCTCCAACCTCTCCCAGCTCAGTGTACGCTCAGACAGGGGCAGGGTCAAAGACACAGTCGCCGCGGGTTCCGTAGCCCCGGGCCAAGAAGGATCTCCCGCCCTGGGCCAAAGCAACCCGGGGAACTAGAATCTGGCTGCTCAAAGCCCGGCGCCCGCCTTGCCAGGGGTGAGGCCTGAAGAGTATTCTCCTCAGAGTTTCCAATCCCGAGCCTGAGCAATCTGTCTGCGCGACGCAGGCAAATACCAGCCTGGAATCACCTGTTCTGTAGTTGAATGAGCTGAGATCAGTAGAAAGCAGGGATGATTGCGTCAGCTCCCCATGATGGCGGCTGCAGTTCTCCTGCGTGTTCCGACCGGTGTCAGGAAACGAACTGGACCGATTCTCTCCTGTATTTCAAAGCTGGAATTCAGCACTCAGCGCGGCTAGTGTGCCACTGGCAGGAGCCTGCAGAATCCGCTTCGCTGTAATCCCTCTCTGGTAACTCGCGGCTAATTAACTCGGGCGCGTCCCCGACTCCATCCACGGGGCGGTCCGCCGACCAAGTACTGCTTCGCTCCATGTGGAGAAATCGCCCGCTACCAAGCCCCTGCAGCCAAATCCCGCGGGCTGGAATTTTGACCTCTAGATTCTGGAGAACTTCAGTTTCACTGGGGATTCCCACCAAGGTAGCCTTCAGCCATTTCACCTCGTGTTTCTCCCACACAGTGGCGCAGCGTACTGGTGTGCTGGACTCCCTTGGCCGCCATCTCGAGCCAGTTATAAATATATGTGTCTTATTATACACTCCCTAAATTCATCCATGTTCATATATGTGGATTTATAATCAACTTTTCACAAGATTATGCTCAGAAATATTCATCCACCTGAAATACGTATTTGTTTCCTAGTGCTGAAACTAACTTCAGAGAATGGTGCATAGAGATCCTAATATTTCTACAGGAACTGACCCAGTTTAACATCAATGCAAGTAGATTCCTATGGGACATGATGTGTATTTTGACGTTCATTTTTATTCAACACTGGTACATTACTATTTCTTCAGTTGATGCACATCATAGGATATGTATTTCATCCTCAAGATCACAAATTTCTAGGCATTTGGTTCACTTTCAATCACTTCCTGCTTCAGAACACATGTATTCCTCCACGTTTCTTGACTGGTCTTTTCATGAGACTTCTTTCCAAACACATTCTTTTCCATTTCCATAATCCCCTTTGAAGCAAAACTCAAACCCCCTTCATGGTAAACCATAACCCTAATATCACCATTAGATGTATAACTGGTTGGAATGAATGGTTGTGTATCAATATTAGATTTCCTATACATTTTCAGATATCAATTCAATCCATTATTTAAATTGGAACCAGTTATAATATTTATTCACAGAAGGGTCTATTCATGCATTATCTCTATATTCATAGACCCAGGGTACACCTATTTGTACCCCCAAAGGCTAATTTATATGTCTTCAACATATTACTCCCAGAAATGGTGGAAGAAATACTCATGTCACCTGATCTCCATATACATTTTATCACAGTGATATTCTGGACACAAAATGCAAAGGTCACACTTATGATTGTACCAAAGCCTCATTGGAAAGTGAGCATGGATTACTAAAAACATCCTTGTCCAGGTTGCCTAATGCTCTCAAATGTCAATCCTATTGGTGACTACACATTTGTTTCTTCCTAAGATGATATATTCAACCTCCACCCTGTTGAAAATGTCTAATCCTCTCACTCACTTTATGCTTTGCCTGATTTCCTAATGTCTCTATTGATATCTGCTTTCCTACATATGTCCCCCAGTTCATCATTGTGACTGGCTGACTCTTCACATGTGCTGACATTTACATTCACTCTCTAACCGACACCCTATTGCTAAAGAACTTTTGGTCCAAATTTTATACTCACTCTTCTTCCTAAACCTACCAACTATCTTCCTAATCCTACCTACTATCCCTTTTTGACTGGATGTTCTCTTCTGCATTCAATCATCCAAGGTACAAGGTCCTATGCCATTGTATATCGATTTATCTGAGACACCTGTGCAGAAAGTCATTCAAAGCTAAGTATCCCAATCAAGGGCCCAATGCCCTTCTGGCCTTCAAATCTGACTTGGATTTCTGTTTTCATACATACATTTCACCTCTATATTATTATAAATATCTCAGGTTCCCAATACCATTCATCATCCAGCAGAGTGTTTCCTAACCCAAATCGAACAGGTTCTTAACCCTAACCATACACTGTTCCCTCAATCTAACTTTACAGAAGAGCAGGGACAGAGTTGGTCTTACAATACAGGAATGTAGGGGATCTTCCACCTGCTGAGAACCTTAAAGGTCCATGCAGAAATGATCCCTGGAGAAGATGTAGGCCGCTATGAAGGACCTGAGAGAGCAGAAGTCATCTTCCATGGCAAACAACCTGGACAGGATGAAGGGATGTGTCTGAATGAGCCTCTCTGTTCTTAATGTAGACACGATGGACCAAAGCAGGCCTGTGTGGAGAGCTGTTCCTTGGTGCCTATGGTTGATATTCCATTGTAAGTTGTGAAAGTGTCACAGGAAGGAGGGGCAGCCTCCATCTCATGGGAGCCCTGGAAGCAACTGTTAGGACACAGTGGTTGCCAAGGCAGTGACCTCATTCAGTTCCTGAAGGAAGTGACCTCACCTCACTTCCTTGGTGATGGAACTCTCTGAACTTGGGATCCAGGAAGCCAGGCACCCAGAGCCAGTTCCAGTCCCAGTCCCAGTCCCAGTGGGCTCACTTGTTTGGATTTACCAAGGACAGAGTCAGTCTTTCTTGGTACCTGCTGATGTGAGGATTGCCAAATGCCAGGAAAGCTCTGCAGAGGGGCCTTTCCTGAGAAAGCAGGTAGTGGCTCACCGCTGGCTCCTGACAGCTTCACAGAGTTGGCCAAGGAGGCCAGATGTGAGACAGGACAGGCCATTTCGGGGGAACATAGTATGACCCACCAGTCAGACGACACTCCAGGTAGTCACAGGCCAACTTGGAAGAAGGAGGTGCCTTTGTGGGTGTGGGTGTGAGTTTGTGGTTTTGTCTCATGTTCTGAGAATAGGTAGGAAAGGCGGTTTGTTTGGTTTGAAGTGGACTGTTTCTAGTAAGTCTTTTGACGAGGCGAGTGTTTCTATGTTTGTGTATCCCACTGTGTCCCTGGTTGTGGACATTAGAAAAGAGAATGCATCAATGGATGTGTCCTGTCTAGTAGAAAGCTTCCCAGCATTCATCCTGCCCCATTTATGAATGGACTGCGGCTTGCCTTATGGATGGGCAACACCTACTATCTTCCTAAGTTCCTGTTTTCTTCCTGAATCCTGGCCACTCTCCAGAATAGGCTCATGGTTTTGTGTCCAAGATAGGTACCACCTCCAAGCTCGGTGACATGGCCATGTACTGGATAGCTGAAAGGAATGGTGAGCATCTCAGAAAACTCAGCTATCAGTGTGACCAGTAAAGTCTCCCTGGAGAAACCCTGCTTTGGGCCTTTTGCTTACCTATTGTTCTGTGGCCCTGAATGTCAGGAAGGCCTTTGCCTCAGGGCACCCCTTTGTGAAGCCTGAAGAAAACAGTTTTCAAGTGGAAATGAATGGGCATCACCTGTGGCTCTTTGCTTACTGGCTTTGCAAAGGGATGTGTCTGAATCAGCCTCTTGGCCCTGTGTGAGGCTGTGGCTTAGATTGTCAGCACCTGACGGATCAAAAGAGAGATCTCATGCGTGCATCCAAAGCCAAATTGGCACAAAAGCAGTCATTGTGGATGAAGTCTCTCGCCTTCCTCTGTAAGGTTCCTGACCTCCATCAAGTGAGAATAGGGATCCTTCGGGTCAAACGAGTTCTTCAAAGCCCTGCAGAGGCTAGCCCATAGGTGCTTGGGTTTTCTCATGACCCCAATTGACACACAGAATCTATACCCGGCAGTCAGTAGGCCTCCAATTGGAGAAGCGGAGCAGTATTAACGGCAGGCCTATTGGATCACTCCAGGGTCACAGGAAGGGTGTCCAGGCCACCCTGACATGAGGCAAATGAGGGGCAAGGGAGCTTATTGTGGACACTGTCTTGGGCTGTGCCCCTCATGGAAACCTCCAGCCAGAGGTTATGATGAGTGTCTATATGGAAGAAGATGAGGGCCATGTGTCAGTGTTTTGGTTTGAATTGTGGTCATTGGTGTGGCGGTGGGAAGAGATGACTGGGTCCACCTGGGCTTGAACTCTGGTGTGATTCCCCTTGGAGACTGAGTTCTGGAACTGAGCTCAGAGAAGTATTGCCGTGAATTGTGTTGGGATTTGAGGAGGCCATGCATGAGAGTCGCCCTTGGAAACTGAGATCTAGTCCCAGGCTGGCTTTCCACAGAGCACTGGGAATCTCAGCCCGGATATCACATGATTTTATTCTTAAAGACCTGGCAGCCACAGTTGAGAGTCAAAACACACATGGACCTCACATTTGTAGACCTCAATGGGCCTGGCTTCATGTGACCTTTTGGCCACTCTTTGGGAAGCCTTGTTTGTGAGAGTTCTCCAGAGCTTTCTTTGAAATGAGCTTGCTCACCATTGAATGGTTCCTGAAGGCATGGAAACCCACAGTGCCTCCAACTTCGTCCTTTAAAAATGGCTAGCTGGATAAATACCATGAGATTTTTGAAATTCCCATGAGCAGGTGGCACTGGAGAACCTTTGGATGTCCTGTTGCTGATCATGAGTGTACCAGACAGTGCCTTGATTGACTGGGTTTCATGAAAATGGTGTAAAACAGAGATGCCAGTAAGTTGGGGCCTGCTGAGTAGCGGGCCTAGAGCAGTGGTGTGCAGGTGTGTGATAGAACATCTGTGGTGGGGCCATGTGGATCTGCCATTGGCTTCCAAATGGCTTGTGACTGACATGGTGCAGCGAGCAGACCCTTCTATGTAAAGGCATCTTGTTATATGGAGAGGTTTCAGGGCAGTGTTCAGAATCAGGTTGCTATGGTCAAGGGGGCAAGCTCTGTGGGATAGAAGCCTGGCTGGTGCATTCTCCTAGGACCTTGACCCACCGCACGTGACAGAACTCCCTCCAGCACTGTGTCCCAGTTGAACTCCTTGCATTTCCTGAGGCAAATTCCAAACTCCCAGTGCAGCAGCAAGAAACACCACGAAAAGTGGAGGATGACCAAATGGCTTCAGAGTCCACACAGGGAGACACTTAGACCCCAGTGGCCACAGTTTACCTGCAAAGAGAGAATTCAGCACTTCTGCCTCATGTTCATTGGAAAATCAGAAACCGTGTCCTCCAGGTCACATAGATGCAGACCCAGCTTTGATGGTCTCACTACAGAGGAAGCTAAAGCTCCTGACAACAACATGTATTTCAAGTGCCCAACCTCAGAGGCAGTTTCTCACAAAGTCTTTAGGCCAGCAGAGCTCCATGTTTGTGGAGTGTTTACCCTGTCCCTTACTTATGGAACCTCCTCTACCACCTCCAAGGTTGTGAACTGCGGAGCATTTTCCATTCCACATACGTATTCACAGCTTTTCTAACTCTTCTCCTCGAATTGCGTCTTACTTGTTGCGAAGGTAATGTCAAGGCATTGTTCTGGATGAGAGTGGGAAGATTTTTGTGTAGCACATATTTGCCTACACATTGGATTCATTTTCCTATTTTCCGTTCGAAATACTGAATCCCTGACACTAACCCATACCCTACTAGATTCTGACTACGAATACTAATATGATGGAGAAAAATAACCCAAACAGAATAGAAATACAGGCAGTTCAGAGCAGGCATGGTGTATAGTTGGACTTGCCTTTAGCATTACAAAGGGTAGGTGTTATAAATCTTGTCCAATTTAATAGAAGTAGTTCTCCATGTGTTTTGAAAGTGAACAAATATGTGAATTCCTGTCTCCCTTTCTCTGCAGCCTATTCAGCAACATGTATTTTTACATGCGCATATAGAATCCTCCCTGCTATCCCACATCCATTCTTGTGAGGTGGCTGACTTGGCAGATACAAATTGTGAGAAGAGATCACTCCTCCTAAACGCTGTTGGAACTGAAAATTCAACCTACGGGTGAGCTTCCTACTTGAACAACATGATACGTAAATCTATGTTCAGTAAAATAAATATTTTTGGATCTGTGGATGATATATATTTCATGATGAATTTCGATTGGCATATATATTTCTACTTTTTAATGTCTGTGTGTTCTGTGTGTATGTGTGTGTGTGTATATATATATATATATATACACACACACACACACACACACAATATGCACAAACTCTCCAGATTTTTCAAAATATGAAATATATGTGTCTTTTTTTTTTTAATTATTTTATTGTTGGTTGTTCATAACATTACATAGTTCTTAACATACCATATTTCACAGATTGATTCAAGTGGGTTATGAACTCCCATTTTTACCCCGTATTCAGATTGCTGTGTCACATCAGTTACATTTCCATTGATTTACAAATTGCCTTTCTAGTGACTGATGTATTCTGCTGTCTATCCCATTCTCCACTGTCCCCTCACCCCTCCCCTCCCCTCCCCTCCCCTACTCTCTCTCCATCCCCTCTACTATAAATCGTTTCTTCCACTTATATAATTTTCCTCCTACTCCTCCTTTCCTCTTATATGTAATTGTGTATAACCCTGAGGCTCACCTTCCAGTTCCATGCAATTTCCCTTAACTCTCACTTTCCCTCCCGCCTATCATCCCTGTTTAATGTTAATCTTCCTCAAGCTCTTCGTCTCTACCCTGTCCTTGGTTACTCCCCTTATATCAAAGAAGACATTTGACATTTGTTTTTTAAGGATTGGCTAGCTTCACTTAGCATAATCTGCTCTAATGCCATCCATTTCCCTCCAAATTCTATGATTTTGTCATTTCTTATTGCAGAGTAATACTCCATTGTGTATAAATGCCACATTTTTTTAATCCATTCATCTATTGAAGGGCTTCTAGGTTGGTTCCACAGTCTTGCTATCGTGAATTGTGCTGCTATGAACATCGATATAGCAGTGTCCCTGTAGCATGCTCTTGTTAGGTCTTTAGGGAATAGACCGAGGAGGGGAATAGCTGGGTCAAATGGTGGTTCCATTCCCAACTTTCCAAGAAATCTCCATACTGCTTTCCAAATTGGCTGCACCATTTTGCAGTCCCACCAACAATGAACAAGTGTACCCATTTCCCCACATCCTCGCCAGCACTTGTTGTTGTTGGATTTTTTAATGGCTGCCAATCTTACTGGAGTGAGATGGTATCTTAGGGTGGTTTTGATTTGCATTTCTCTGACTGCTAGCGATGTTGAGCATTTTTTCATGTACTTGTTGATTGATTGTATGTCCTCCTCTGAGAAGTGTCTGTTCAGGTCCTTGGCCCATTTGTTGATTGGGTTATTTGTTATCTTATTATCTAATTTTTTGAGTTCTTTGTATACTCTGGATATTAGGGCTCTATCTGAAGTGTGTGGGGTAAAGATTTGTTCCCAGGATGTAGGCTCCCTGTTTATCTCTCTTATTGTTTCTTTTGTTGAGAGAAAACTTCTTAGTTTGAGTAAGTCCCATTTGTTGATTCTGGTTGTTGACTCTTGCGCTATGGGTGTCCTATTGAGGAATTTGGGGCCTGACCCCACAGTATGTAGATCATAGCCGACTTTTTCTTCTATCAGACGCCGTGTCTCTGATTTAATATCGAGCTCCTTGATCCATTTTGAGTTAACTTTTGTGCATGGCGAGAGAAAGGGATTCAGTTTCATTTTGATGCAAATGGATTTCCAGTTTTCCCAGCACCATTTGTTGAAGATGCTATCCTTCCTCCATTGCATGCTTTTAGCCCCTTTATCAAATATAAGATAGTTGTAGTTTTGCGGATTGGTTACTGTGTCTTCTATTCTGTACCATTGGTCCGCTCGCCTGTTTTGGTACCAGTACCATGCTGTTTTTGTTACTATTGCTCTGTAGTATAGTTTGAAGTCTGGTATCGCTATACCGCCTGATTCACACTTCCTGCTTAGCATTGTTTTTGCTATTCTGGGTCTTTTATTATTCCATATGAATTTCCTGATTGTTTTATCTATTTCTACAAGAAATGCTGTTGGGATTTTGATTGGGATAGCATTGAACTTATAGAGAACTTTTGGTAATATCGCCATTTTGATGATGTTAGTTCTGCCTATCCATGAGCAGGGTATATTTTTCCATCTTCTGAGGTCTTCTTCTATGTCTCTTTTTAGGGTTCTGTAGTTTTCATTGTATAGGTCTTTCACCTCTTTTGTTAGATTGATTCCCAGGTATTTTATTTTTTGGGGGGATATTGTGAATGGAGTAGTTGTCCTCATTTCTGTTTCAGAGGATTTGTCGCTGATATACAGGAATGCATTTGATTTATGCGTGTTGATTTTATATCCCGCCACTTTGCTGAATTCATTTATTAACTCTAATAGTTTCTTTGTAGACCCTTTTGGGTCTTTTAGGTATAGAATCATATCGTCTGCAAATAGTGATAATTTAAGTTCTTCTTTTCCTATTTTTATGCCTTTAATTTCTTTCGTCTGTCTAATTGCTCTGGCCAGTGTTTCGAGGACTATGTTGAACAGAAGTGGTGAGAGAGGGCATCCCTGTCTTGTACCAGATCTTAGAGGGAATGCCTTCAATTTTTCTCCATTTAGGATGATGCTGGCCTGTGGCTTATCATAGATTGCTTTAACAATGTTGAGGAATGATCCTGTTATCCCTAATTTTTCTAGAGTTTTGAACATAAAGGGATGCTGTACTTTGTCGAATGCCTTTTCTGCATCTATCGAGATGATCATATGGTTCTTATTTTTAAGTCTATTGATGTGGTGAATAACATTTATTGATTTCCGTATATTGAACCAGCCTTGCATCCCAGGGATGAATCCTACTTGATCATGGTGTATAATTTTTTTGATATGTTTTTGAATCCGATTCGCCAGAATTTTATTGAGGATTTTTGCATCTAGGTTCATTAGAGATATTGGTCTGTAGTTTTCTTTCTTTGAAGTGTCTTTGTCTGGTTTAGGAATCAGGGTGATGTTGGCCTCGTAGAATGTATTTGGAAGTTCTCCCTCTTTTTCTATTTCCTGAAATAGCTTGAAAAGTATTGGTGTTAGTTCCTCTTTAAAGGTTTTGTAAAATTCTGCTGTATACCCATCCGGTCCTGGGCTTTTCTTAGTTGGTAGTCTTTTGATGGTTTCTTCTATTTCCTCTATTGTTATTGGTCTGTTTAGGTTGTCTATATCTTCCTGACTCAATCTGGGCAGATCATATGACTTAAGAAATTTATCGATGCCTTCACTATCTTCTATTTTATTGGAGTATAAGGATTCAAAGTAATTTCTGATTATCTTCTGTATTTCTGAAGTGTCTGTTGTGATATTGCCTTTTTCATCCCATATGCTAGTAATTTGGGTTCTCTCTCTTCTTCTCTTCGTTAGCATGGCTAAGGGTCTGTCAATTTTATTTATTTTTTCAAAGAACCAACTTTTGGTTTTGTCAATTTTTTCAATTGTTTCTTTTGTTTCAATTTCATTAATTTCAGCTCTGATTTTAATTATTTCTTGCCTTCTACTTCTTTTGCTGTTATTTTGCTCTTCTTTTTCTAGGATTTTGAGATGAAGTATGAGATCATTTATTTGTTGGTTTTTTCTTTTTTTAAGGAATGAACTCCAAGCAATGAATTTTCCTCTTAAAACTGCTTTCAATGTGTCCCATAGATTCCGATATGTTGTGTCAGTGTTTTCATTTATCTCTCAGAATTTTTTAATTTCCTCCTTGATGTCTTCTATGACCCATTGGTCATTCAGTAACCTATTGTTCATTCTCCACGTGGTGCATGATTTTTCCTTCCTTCTTTTATCGTTGATTTTCAGTTTCATTCCATTATGATCAGATAGGATGCATGGTATTATTTCTACTCCTTTATATTGTCTAAGAGTTGCCCTGTGACATAATATATGATCTATTTTTGTGAAGGATCCATGTGCTGCTGAGAAAAATGTGTAACTACTTGATGTTGGGTGGTATATTCTATATATGTCAATTAAGTCTAGGTTGTTAATTGTGTTGTTGAGTTCTATAGTTTCCTTATTTAACTTTTGTTTGGAAGATTTGTCCAGTGGTGAGAGAGGTGTGTTGAAGTCTCCCATGATTATTGTATGGTGGTCTATTAGACTCTTGTACTTGAGAAGAGTTTGCTTGATGAACGTAGGTGCACCATTGTTTGGGGCATATATATTTATGATTGTTATGTCTTGTTGGTGTATGGTTCCCTTGAGCAGTATGCAGTGTCCCTCTTTATCCTTTTTGATTAATTTTGGCTTGAAATCTATTTTGTTTGATATGAGTATGGACACTCCTGCTTGTTTCCGCAGTCCATATGAGTGGAATGATTTTTCCCAGCCTTTCACCTTCAGTCTATGTATATCTTTTCCTATCAAATGCGTCTCCTGTAGGCAACATATTGTTGGATCTTGTTTTGTGATCCATTCGACTAGCCTGTGTCTCTTAATTGGTGAGTTTAAGCCATTAACATTTAGGGTTATTATTGAGATTAGGTTTGTTCCTCCAGTCATATTTGTTTATTTATGTTACTAAACCTGATTAGTTTTCCTCTTTGGTTACTTTCCCCCCTTTACTGTCCTATCTCCCACTGATGGTTTTCAATGTTATTTTCAGTTTCCTCTTCCTGTAATGTTTTGCCAAGGATTTTTTGAAGAGATGGTTTTCTAGCTGCGAATTCTTTTAACTTTTGTTTATCGTGAAAGGTTTTAATTTCATCTTCCATCCTGAAGCTTAATTTCGCCGGATACACGATTCTTGGTTGGAGCCCATTTTCTTTCAGTGTTTGAAATATGTTATTCCAGGATCTTCTAGCTTTCAGAGTCTGTGTTGAGAGATCAGCTGTTATTCTGATTGGTTTGCCCCTAAATGTAATCTGCTTTCTTTCTCTTGTAGCTTTTAAAATTCTCTCCTTATTCTGTATGTTGGGCATCTTCATTATAATGTGTCTAGGTGTGGATCTCTTATGATTTTGCACTTTTGGTGTCCTGTAGGCTTCTAGGATATGGGATTCTGTTTCATTCTTCAAGTCTGGGAAGTTTTCTCGTATTATTTCATTGAATAGATTGTTCATTCCTCTGGTTTGGAGCTCTGTGCCCTCCTGTATCCCAATGACTCTTAAGTTTGGCCTTTTAATGTTATCCCATATCTCTTGGATGTTCTGCTCATGGTTTCTTAGCAGTCTTGCTGAACTGTCTATGTTCTTCTCAAGTTGAAATACTTTGTCTTCATTGTCTGATGTTCTATCTTCTAAGTGATCTATTCTGCTGGTAGTATTGTCAATTGAGGTTTTAAGTTGGTTTATTGCTTCCTGCATTTCTAGGATTTCTATTTGTTTGTTCTTTATTACTTCTAGCTCCCTGTGAAATTGATCTTTTACTTCCTGGATTTGTTTCTGTAGTTCCTTGTCAATGTGATCTTTCATTGTCTGGTTTTGCTGTCTCATGTCTTCCTTGAGAGTCCAGATCATCTGAAGCATGTATATCCTGAACTCTTTATCTGACATTCCGTCTGTTGCAGCTATTACCTCTTCTAGGGTTGAGTTGACCTGCATTGCTTGTGGTCCTTTCTTTCCTTGTCTTTTCATGTTGCTTACGTTTCTTTCTGCTTCGTGAAACTGTTGTGTTTTTGAAATTTTTCCCCCTGTTTATTTTTGTTGCTCTTGTATATTTAGGATATCTCTCTTGTAGGGCGGGTAGTGGCTGTGATCCTCCTCTAATCAGGGTGATCTATATACTACGCTGGTTGGTCGTAGGTCTGCCCGCCCCGCGGGCACGGGTGGCTGCTCTACTCTGCCCCCACTCCAATTGCGGTGACGTTCCTGCCACGTCCTCGGATCGTTGGTCCTGATCCGGACGTGGGCAGCAGCTCTTCTCCACCCCTACTCCAATTGATGTGACGTGTCTACCACGCTGGTCGGCCTCCAAGCCTGTTCCGCCGGTGGGTCTCAGATCTGCCCACCCTGCGGGCCTGGGCTGCAGTTCTGCTCAACCCCCACTCCCAGTGGGGGTACCTAACTGCCTCTCCAACGGGTCTCTGGGCTCCTTCCGGATGCTGGCGGCGGCTCTGTTCAACCCCCACTCCAACCAGTGTGACGTGACTGCCTCGATGCTACTCGTCCACTACACTGGCCGGCTGCCGAGCCTGTCCTGCCAGTGGGACGCAGGACTGCCTACCTTGCAGGGTCAGACGGCAGCTCTTCACGGCCTCTACTCCAAGTGGGTTGACTTGGCTACCCTGCCGTCGGGTCGCTGGTCCTGTTCCAGGCGTGGGCGGCTACTCTCCTCGGCCCCAGCTGCAGTTGGGGTGTCGCGATACCACACCGGCGGGACCCTTAGCCTGCTCTGGGCACAGGAGGCAGCTCCACTCTGCCCTCCAGGCCCCCGCAGTACCCAGCACGACCCAGACCAAGAAGCAGTCCCTGTAGGATCCCCAACCCTGAGCCAGAGCCGCTTCGGGAGCCAGGAGCCGGTCTCTCCGATCCCCGCCACTTTCTGCTAGGAGCAGGCTCCTCAGGGCAACCGCCGCGGGTTCCCCAAACCCAGGCCAGAGCCGCCCCGGGAGCCCAAGCCTGGCCGCACCAGACTCTCCCTGCTAGGTGCCCAAGCCTGGCCGCACCAAACTCTCCCTGCTCGGTGTAAGCTCCCCTTGGAGCAGAGTCTAAGATGCACTTCCCGTGGGCTCTCCAGCTCCGGGTCAAAACTGTTCCAGGAGACAGAGTCCCGCTGCCCCTCGTCGCAAGTTTCACTTGTGGGTGGCCTCAGCTCGCGGTCCCCACAGGCTCCGCGGCCCTGGGCTCAAGCAGCCACGAGGGTCAGAACCCAGCCTCTCCGATCCCTGCCACACTCTGCTCGGAGCAGGGTCCACAGAGGTACCCCAACCTCAGGCCCAGGCGGCCCCCGCCCGGACCTGGCAGCTCCAACCTCTCCCAGCTCAGTGTACGCTCAGACAGGGGCAGGGTCAAAGACACAGTCGCCGCGGGTTCCGTAGCCCCGGGCCAAGAAGGATCTCCCGCCCTGGGCCAAAGCAACCCGGGGAACTAGAATCTGGCTGCTCAAAGCCCGGCGCCCGCCTTGCCAGGGGTGAGGCCTGAAGAGTATTCTCCTCAGAGTTTCCAATCCCGAGCCTGAGCAATCTGTCTGCGCGACGCAGGCAAATACCAGCCTGGAATCACCTGTTCTGTAGTTGAATGAGCTGAGATCAGTAGAAAGCAGGGATGATTGCGTCAGCTCCCCATGATGGCGGCTGCAGTTCTCCTGCGTGTTCCGACCGGTGTCAGGAAACGAACTGGACCGATTCTCTCCTGTATTTCAAAGCTGGAATTCAGCACTCAGCGCGGCTAGTGTGCCACTGGCAGGAGCCTGCAGAATCCGCTTCGCTGTAATCCCTCTCTGGTAACTCGCGGCTAATTAACTTGGGCGCGTCCCCGACTCCATCCACGGGGCGGTCCGCCGACCAAGTACTGCTTCGCTCCATGTGGAGAAATCGCCCGCTACCAAGCCCCTGCAGCCAAATCCCGCGGGCTGGAATTTTGACCTCTAGATTCTGGAGAACTTCAGTTTCACTGGGGATTCCCACCAAGGTAGCCTTCAGCCATTTCACCTCGTGTTTCTCCCACACAGTGGCGCAGCGTACTGGTGTGCTGGACTCCCTTGGCCGCCATCTCGAGCCAGTTATAAATATATGTGTCTTATTATACACTCCCTAAATTCATCCATGTTCATATATGTGGATTTATAATCAACTTTTCACAAGATTATGCTCAGAAATATTCATCCACCTGAAATACGTATTTGTTTCCTAGTGCTGAAACTAACTTCAGAGAATGGTGCATAGAGATCCTAATATTTCTACAGGAACTGACCCAGTTTAACATCAATGCAAGTAGATTCCTATGGGACATGATGTGTATTTTGACGTTCATTTTTATTCAACACTGGTACATTACTATTTCTTCAGTTGATGCACATCATAGGATATGTATTTCATCCTCAAGATCACAAATTTCTAGGCATTTGGTTCACTTTCAATCACTTCCTGCTTCAGAACACATGTATTCCTCCACGTTTCTTGACTGGTCTTTTCATGAGACTTCTTTCCAAACACATTCTTTTCCATTTCCTTAATCCCCTTTGAAGCAAAACTCAAACCCCCTTCATGGTAAACCATAACCCTAATATCACCATTAGATGTATAACTGGTTGGAATGAATGGTTGTGTATCAATATTAGATTTCCTATACATTTTCAGATATCAATTCAATCCATTATTTAAATTGGAACCAGTTATAATATTTATTCACAGAAGGGTCTATTCATGCATTATCTCTATATTCATAGACCCAGGGTACACCTATTTGTACCCCCAAAGGCTAATTTATATGTCTTCAACATATTACTCCCAGAAATGGTGGAAGAAATACTCATGTCACCTGATCTCCATATACATTTTATCACAGTGATATTCTGGACACAAAATGCAAAGGTCACACTTATGATTGTACCAAAGCCTCATTGGAAAGTGAGCATGGATTACTAAAAACATCCTTGTCCAGGTTGCCTAATGCTCTCAAATGTCAATCCTATTGGTGACTACACATTTGTTTCTTCCTAAGATGATATATTCAACCTCCACCCTGTTGAAAATGTCTAATCCTCTCACTCACTTTATGCTTTGCCTGATTTCCTAATGTCTCTATTGATATCTGCTTTCCTACATATGTCCCCCAGTTCATCATTGTGACTGGCTGACTCTTCACATGTGCTGACATTTACATTCACTCTCTAACCGACACCCTATTGCTAAAGAACTTTTGGTCCAAATTTTATACTCACTCTTCTTCCTAAACCTACCAACTATCTTCCTAATCCTACCTACTATCCCTTTTTGACTGGATGTTCTCTTCTGCATTCAATCATCCAAGGTACAAGGTCCTATGCCATTGTATATCGATTTATCTGAGACACCTGTGCAGAAAGTCATTCAAAGCTAAGTATCCCAATCAAGGGCCCAATGCCCTTCTGGCCTTCAAATCTGACTTGGATTTCTGTTTTCATACATACATTTCACCTCTATATTATTATAAATATCTCAGGTTCCCAATACCATTCATCATCCAGCAGAGTGTTTCCTAACCCAAATCGAACAGGTTCTTAACCCTAACCATACACTGTTCCCTCAATCTAACTTTACAGAAGAGCAGGGACAGAGTTGGTCTTACAATACAGGAATGTAGGGGATCTTCCACCTGCTGAGAACCTCAAAGGTCCATGCAGAAATGATCCCTGGAGAAGATGTAGGCCGCTATGAAGGACCTGAGAGAGCAGAAGTCATCTTCCATGGCAAACAACCTGGTCAGGATGAAGGGATGTGTCTGAATGAGCCTCTCTGTTCTTAATGTAGACACGATGGACCAAAGCAGGCCTGTGTGGAGAGCTGTTCCTTGGTGCCTATGGTTGATATTCCATTGTAAGTTGTGAAAGTGTCACAGGAAGGAGGGGCAGCATCCATCTCATGGGAGCCCTGGAAGCAACTGTTAGGACACAGTGGTTGCCAAGGCAGTGACCTCATTCAGTTCCTGAAGGAAGTGACCTCACCTCACTTCCTTGGTGATGGAACCCTCTGAACTTGGGATCCAGGAAGCCAGGCACCCAGAGCCAGTTCCAGTCCCAGTCCCAGTCCCAGTGGGCTCACTTGTTTGGATTTACCAAGGACAGAGTCAGTCTTTCTTGGTACCTGCTGATGTGAGGATTGCCAAATGCCAGGAAAGCTCTGCAGAGGGGCCTTTCCTGAGAAAGCAGGTAGTGGCTCACCGCTGGCTCCTGACAGCTTCACAGAGTTGGCCAAGGAGGCCAGATGTGAGACAGGACAGGCCATTTCGGGGGAACATAGTATGACCCACCAGTCAGACGACACTCCAGGTAGTCACAGGCCAACTTGGAAGAAGGAGGTGCCTTTGTGGGTGTGGGTGTGAGTTTGTGGTTTTGTCTCATGTTCTGAGAATAGGTAGGAAAGGCGGTTTGTTTGGTTTGAAGTGGACTGTTTCTAGTAAGTCTTTTGACGAGGCGAGTGTTTCTATGTTTGTGTATCCCACTGTGTCCCTGGTTGTGGACATTAGAAAAGAGAATGCATCAATGGATGTGTCCTGTCTAGTAGAAAGCTTCCCAGCATTCATCCTGCCCCATTTATGAATGGACTGCGGCTTGCCTTATGGATGGGCAACACCTACTATCTTCCTAAGTTCCTGTTTTCTTCCTGAATCCTGGCCACTCTCCAGAATAGGCTCATGGTTTTGTGTCCAAGATAGGTACCACCTCCAAGCTCGGTGACATGGCCATGTACTGGATAGCTGAAAGGAATGGTGAGCATCTCAGAAAACTGAGCTATCAGTGTGACCAGTAAAGTCTCCCTGGAGAAACCCTGCTTTGGGCCTTTTGCTTACCTATTGTTCTGTGGCCCTGAATGTCAGGAAGGCCTTTGCCTCAGGGCACCCCTTTGTGAAGCCTGAAGAAAACAGTTTTCAAGTGGAAATGAATGGGCATCACCTGTGGCTCTTTGCTTACTGGCTTTGCAAAGGGATGTGTCTGAATCAGCCTCTTGGCCCTGTGTGAGGCTGTGGCTTAGATTGTCAGCACCTGACGGATCCAAAGAGAGATCTCATGCGTGCATCCAAAGCCAAATTGGCACAAAAGCAGTCATTGTGGATGAAGTCTCTCGCCTTCCTCTGTAAGGTTCCTGACCTCCATCAAGTGAGAATAGGGATCCTTCGGGTCAAACGAGTTCTTCAAAGCCCTGCAGAGGCTAGCCCATAGGTGCTTGGGTTTTCTCATGACCCCAATTGACACACAGAATCTATACCCGGCAGTCAGTAGGCCTCCAATTGGAGAAGCGGAGCAGTATTAACGGCAGGCCTATTGGATCACTCCAGGGTCACAGGAAGGGTGTCCAGGCCACCCTGACATGAGGCAAATGAGGGGCAAGGGAGCTTATTGTGGACACTGTCTTGGGCTGTGCCCCTCATGGAAACCTCCAGCCAGAGGTTATGATGAGTGTCTATATGGAAGAAGATGAGGGCCATGTGTCAGTGTTTTGGTTTGAATTGTGGTCATTGGTGTGGCGGTGGGAAGAGATGACTGGGTCCACCTGGGCTTGAACTGTGGTGTGATTCCCCTTGGAGACTGAGTTCTGGAACTGAGCTCAGAGAAGTATTGCCGTGAATTGTGTTGGGATTTGAGGAGGCCATGCATGAGAGTCGCCCTTGGAAACTGAGATCTAGGCCCAGGCTGGCTTTCCACAGAGCACTGGGAATCTCAGCCCGGATATCACATGATTTTATTCTTAAAGACCTGGCAGCCACAGTTGAGAGTCAAAACACACATGGACCTCACATTTGTAGACCTCAATGGGCCTGGCTTCATGTGACCTTTTGGCCACTCTTTGGGAAGCCTTGTTTGTGAGAGTTCTCCAGAGCTTTCGTTGAAATGAGCTTGCTCACCATTGAATGGTTCCTGAAGGCATGGAAACCCACAGTGCCTCCAACTTCATCCTTTAAAAATGGCTAGCTGGATAAATACCATGAGATTTTTGAAATTCCCATGAGCAGGTGGCACTGGAGAACCTTTGGATGTCCTGTTGCTGATCATGAGTGTACCAGACAGTGCCTTGATTGACTGGGTTTCATGAAAATGGTGTAAAACAGAGATGCCAGTAAGTTGGGGCCTGCTGAGTAGCGGGCCTAGAGCAGTGGTGTGCAGGTGTGTGATAGAACACCTGTGGTGGGGCCATGTGGATCTGCCATTGGCTTCCAAATGGCTTGTGACTGACATGGTGCAGCGAGCAGACCCTTCTATGTAAAGGCATCTTGTTATATGGAGAGGTTTCAGGGCAGTGTTCAGAATCAGGTTGCTATGGTCAAGGGGGCAAGCTCTGTGGGATAGAAGCCTGGCTGGTGCATTCTCCTAGGACCTTGACCCACCGCACGTGACAGAACTCCCTCCAGCACTGTGTCCCAGTTGAACTCCTTGCATTTCCTGAGGCAAATTCCAAACTCCCAGTGCAGCAGCAAGAAACACCACGAAAAGTGGAGGATGACCAAATGGCTTCAGAGTCCACACAGGGAGACACTTAGACCCCAGTGGCCACAGTTTACCTGCAAAGAGAGAATTCAGCACTTCTGCCTCATGTTCATTGGAAAATCAGAAACCGTGTCCTCCAGGTCACATAGATGCAGACCCAGCTTTGATGGTCTCACTACAGAGGAAGCTAAAGCTCCTGACAACAACATGTATTTCAAAGTGCGAAACCTCAGAGGCAGTTTCTCACAAAGTCTTTAGGCCAGCAGAGCTCCATGTTTGTGGAGTGTTTACCCTGTCCCTTACTTATGGAACCTCCTCTACCACCTCCAAGGTTGTGAACTGCTGAGCATTTTCCATTCCACATACGTATTCACAGCTTTTCTAACTCTTCTCCTCGAATTGCGTCTTAATTGTTGCGAAGGTAATGTCAAGGCATTGTTCTGGATGAGAGTGGGAAGATTTTTGTGTAGCACATATTTGCCTACACATTGGATTCATTTTCCTATTTTCCGTTCGAAATACTGAATCCCTGACACTAACCCATACCCTACTGGATTCTGACTACGAATACTAATATGATGGAGAAAAATAACCCAAACAGAATAGAAATACAGGCAGTTCAGAGCAGGCATGGTGTATAGTTGGACTTGCCTTTAGCATTACAAAGGGTAGGTGTTATAAATCTTGTCCAATTTAATAGAAATAGTTCTCCATGTGTTTTGAAAGTGAACAAATATGTGAATTCCTGTCTCCCTTTCTCTGCAGCCTATTCAGCAACATGTATTTTTACATGCGCATATAGAATCCTCCCTGCTATCCCACGTCCATTCTTGTGAGGTGGCTGACTTGGCAGATACAAATTGTGAGAAGAGATCACTCCTCCTAAACGCTGTTGGAACTGAAAATTCAACCTACGGGTGAGCTTCCTACTTGAACAACATGATACGTAAATCCATGTTCAGTAAAATAAATATTTTTGGATCTGTGGATGATATATATTTCATGATGAATTTCGATTGGCATATATATTTCTACTTTTTAATGTCTGTGTGTGTGTTCTGTGTGTATGTGTGTGTGTATATATATATATACACACACACACACACACACAATATGCACAAACTCTCCAGATTTTTCAAAATATGAAATATATGTGTCTTATTATACACTCCCTAAATTCATCCATGTTCATATATGTGGATTTATAATCAACTTTTCACAAGATTATGCTCAGAAATATTCATCCACCTGAAATGCATATTTGTTTCCTAGTGCTGAAACTAACTTCAGAGAATGGTGCATAGAGATCCTAATATTTCTACAGGAACTGACCCAGTTTAACATCAATGCATGTAGATTCCTATGGGACATGATGTGTATTTTGACGTTCATTTTTATTCAACACTGGTACATTACTATTTCTTCAGTTGATGCACATCATAGGATATGTATTTCATCCTCAAGTTCACAAATTTCTAGGCATTTGGTTCACTTTCAATCACTTCCTGCTTCAGAACACATGTATTCCTCCACGTTTCTTGACTGGTCTTTTCATGAGACTTCTTTCCAAACACATTCTTTTCCATTTCCATAATCCCCTTTGAAGCAAAACTCACACCCCCTTCATGGTAAACCATAACCCTAATATCACCATTAGATGTATAACTGGTTGGAATGAATGGTTGTGTATCAATATTAGATTTCCTATATATTTTCAGATATCAATTCAATCCATTATTTAAATTGGAACCAGTTATAATATTTATTCACAGAAGGGTCTATTCATGCGTTATCTCTATATTCATAGACCCAGGGTACACCTATTTGTACCCCCAAAGGCTAATTTATATGTCTTCAACATATTACTCCCAGAAATGGTGGAAGAAATACTCATGTCACCTGATCTCCATATACATTTTATCACAGTGATATTCTGGACACAAAATGCAAAGGTCACACTTATGATTGTACCAAAGCCTCATTGGAAAGTGAGCATGGATTACTAAAAACATCCTTGTCCAGGTTGCCTAATGCTCTCAAATGTCAATCCTATTGGTGACTACACATTTGTTTCTTCCTAAGATGATATATTCAACCTCCACCCTGTTGAAAATGTCTAATCCTCTCACTCACTTTATGCTTTGCCTGATTTCCTAATGTCTCTATTGATATCTGCTTTCCTACATATGTCCCCCAGTTCATCATTGTGACTGGCTGACTCTTCACATGTGCTGACATTTACATTCACTCTCTAACCGACACCCTATTGCTAAAGAACTTTTGGTCCAAATTTTATACTCACTCTTCTTCCTAAACCTACCAACTATCTTCCTAATCCTACCTACTATCCCTTTTTGACTGGATGTTCTCTTCTGCATTCAATCATCCAAGGTACAAGGTCCTATGCCATTGTATATCGATTTATCTGAGACACCTGTGCAGAAAGTCATTCAAAGCTAAGTATCCCAATCAAGGGCCCAATGCCCTTCTGGCCTTCAAATCTGACTTGGATTTCTGTTTTCATACATACATTTCACCTCTATATTATTATAAATATCTCAGGTTCCCAATACCATTCATCATCCAGCAGAGTGTTTCCTAACCCAAATCGAACAGGTTCTTAACCCTAACCATACACTGTTCCCTCAATCTAACTTTACAGAAGAGCAGGGACAGAGTTGGTCTTACAATACAGGAATGTAGGGGATCTTCCACCTGCTGAGAACCTCAAAGGTCCATGCAGAAATGATCCCTGGAGAAGATGTAGGCCGCTATGAAGGACCTGAGAGAGCAGAAGTCATCTTCCATGGCAAACAACCTGGTCAGGATGAAGGGATGTGTCTGAATGAGCCTCTCTGTTCTTAATGTAGACACGATGGACCAAAGCAGGCCTGTGTGGAGAGCTGTTCCTTGGTGCCTATGGTTGATATTCCATTGTAAGTTGTGAAAGTGTCACAGGAAGGAGGGGCAGCCTCCATCTCATGGGAGCCCTGGAAGCAACTGTTAGGACACAGTGGTTGCCAAGGCAGTGGCCTCATTCAGTTCCTGAAGGAAGTGACCTCACCTCACTTCCTTGGTGATGGAACTCTCTGAACTTGGGATCCAGGAAGCCAGGCACCCAGAGCCAGTTCCAGTCCCAGTCCCAGTCCCAGTGGGCTCACTTGTTTGGATTTACCAAGGGCAGAGTCAGTCTTTCTTGGTACCTGCTGATGTGAGGATTGCCAAATGCCAGGAAAGCTCTGCAGAGGGGCCTTTCCTGAGAAAGCAGGTAGTGGCTCACCGCTGGCTCCTGACAGCTTCACAGAGTTGGCCAAGGAGGCCAGATGTGAGACAGGACAGGCCATTTCGGGGGAACATAGTATGACCCACCAGTCAGACGACACTCCAGGTAGTCACAGGCCAACTTGGAAGAAGGAGGTGCCTTTGTGGGTGTGGGTGTGAGTTTGTGGTTTTGTCTCATGTTCTGAGAATAGGTAGGAAAGGCGGTTTGTTTGGTTTGAAGTGGACTGTTTCTAGTAAGTCTTTTGACGAGGCGAGTGTTTCTATGTTTGTGTATCCCACTGTGTCCCTGGTTGTGGACATTAGAAAAGAGAATGCATCAATGGATGTGTCCTGTCTAGTAGAAAGCTTCCCAGCATTCATCCTGCCCCATTTATGAATGGACTGCGGCTTGCCTTATGGATGGGCAACACCTACTATCTTCCTAAGTTCCTGTTTTCTTCCTGAATCCTGGCCACTCTCCAGAATAGGCTCATGGTTTTGTGTCCAAGATAGGTACCACCTCCAAGCTCGGTGACATGGCCATGTACTGGATAGCTGAAAGGAATGGTGAGCATCTCAGAAAACTCAGCTATCAGTGTGACCAGTAAAGTCTCCCTGGAGAAACCCTGCTTTGGGCCTTTTGCTTACCTATTGTTCTGTGGCCCTGAATGTCAGGAAGGCCTTTGCCTCAGGGCACCCCTTTGTGAAGCCTGAAGAAAACAGTTTTCAAGTGGAAATGAATGGGCATCACCTGTGGCTCTTTGCTTACTGGCTTTGCAAAGGGATGTGTCTGAATCAGCCTCTTGGCCCTGTGTGAGGCTGTGGCTTAGATTGTCAGCACCTGACGGATCCAAAGAGAGATCTCATGTGTGCATCCAAAGCCAAATTGGCACAAAAGCAGTCATTGTGGATGAAGTCTCTCGCCTTCCTCTGTAAGGTTCCTGACCTCCATCAAGTGAGAATAGGGATCCTTCGGGTCAAACGAGTTCCTCAAAGCCCTGCAGAGGCTAGCCCATAGGTGCTTGGGTTTTCTCATGACCCCAATTGACACACAGAATCTATACCCGGCAGTCAGTAGGCCTCCAATTGGAGAAGCGGAGCAGTATTAACGGCAGGCCTATTGGATCACTCCAGGGTCACAGGAAGGGTGTCCAGGCCACCCTGACATGAGGCAAATGAGGGGAAAGGGAGCTTATTGTGGACACTGTCTTGGGCTGTGCCCCTCATGGAAACCTCCAGCCAGAGGTTATGATGAGTGTCTATATGGAAGAAGATGAGGGCCATGTGTCAGTGTTTTGGTTTGAATTGTGGTCATTGGTGTGGCGGTGGGAAGAGATGACTGGGTCCACCTGGGCTTGAACTCTGGTGTGATTCCCCTTGGAGACTGAGTTCTGGAACTGAGCTCAGAGAAGTATTGCCGTGAATTGTGTTGGGATTTGAGGAGGCCATGCATGAGAGTCGCCCTTGGAAACTGAGATCTAGGCCCAGGCTGGCTTTCCACAGAGCACTGGGAATCTCACCCCGGATATCACATGATTTTATTCTTAAAGACCTGGCAGCCATAGTTGAGAGTCAAAACACACATGGACCTCACATTTGTAGACCTCAATGGGCCTGGCTTCATGTGACCTTTTGGCCACTCTTTGGGAAGCCTTGTTTGTGAGAGTTCTCCAGAGCTTTCGTTGAAATGAGCTTGCTCACCATTGAATGGTTCCTGAAGGCATGGAAACCCACAGTGCCTCCAACTTCGTCCTTTAAAAATGGCTAGCTGGATAAATACCATGAGATTTTTGAAATTCCCTTGAGCAGGCGGCACTGGAGAACCTTTGGATGTCCTGTTGCTGATCATGAGTGTACCAGACAGTGCCTTGATTGACTGGGTTTCATGAAAATGGTGTAAAACAGAGATGCCAGTAAGTTGGGGCCTGCTGAGTAGCGGGCCTAGAGCAGTGGTGTGCAGGTGTGTGATAGAACATCTGTGGTGGGGCCATGTGGATCTGCCATTGGCTTCCAAATGGCTTGTGACTGACATGGTGCAGCGAGCAGACCCTTCTATGTAAAGGCATCTTGTTATATGGAGAGGTTTCAGGGCAGTGTTCAGAATCAGGTTGCTATGGTCAAGGGGGCAAGCTCTGTGGGATAGAAGCCTGGCTGGTGCATTCTCCTAGGACCTTGACCCACCGCACGTGACAGAACTCCCTCCAGCACTGTGTCCCAGTTGAACTCCTTGCATTTCCTGAGGCAAATTCCAAACTCCCAGTGCAGCAGCAAGAAACACCACGAAAAGTGGAGGATGACCAAATGGCTTCAGAGTCCACACAGGGAGACACTTAGACCCCAGTGGCCACAGTTTACCTGCAAAGAGAGAATTCAGCACTTCTGCCTCATGTTCATTGGAAAATCAGAAACCGTGTCCTCCAGGTCACATAGATGCAGACCCAGCTTTGATGGTCTCACTACAGAGGAAGCTAAAGCTCCTGACAACAACATGTATTTCAAAGTGCGAAACCTCAGAGGCAGTTTCTCACAAAGTCTTTAGGCCAGCAGAGCTCCATGTTTGTGGAGTGTTTACCCTGTCCCTTACTTATGGAACCTCCTCTACCACCTCCAAGGTTGTGAACTGCTGAGCATTTTCCATTCCACATACGTATTCACAGCTTTTCTAACTCTTCTCCTCGAATTGCGTCTTAATTGTTGCGAAGGTAATGTCAAGGCATTGTTCTGGATGAGAGTGGGAAGATTTTTGTGTAGCACATATTTGCCTACACATTGGATTCATTTTCCTATTTTCCGTTCGAAATACTGAATCCCTGACACTAACCCATACCCTACTGGATTCTGACTACGAATACTAATATGATGGAGAAAAATAACCCAAACAGAATAGAAATACAGGCAGTTCAGAGCAGGCATGGT
Source organism: Spermophilus citellus (assembly GCF_964194105.1). Taxonomy (NCBI): domain Eukaryota; kingdom Metazoa; phylum Chordata; class Mammalia; order Rodentia; family Sciuridae; genus Spermophilus; species Spermophilus citellus. The sequence goes on along the minus strand of NC_138198.1, from coordinate 13,947,860 downwards.
GTATAGTTGGACTTGCCTTTAGCATTACAAAGGGTAGGTGTTATAAATCTTGTCCAATTTAATAGAAGTAGTTCTCCATGTGTTTTGAAAGTGAACAAATATGTGAATTCCTGTCTCCCTTTCTCTGCAGCCTATTCAGCAACATGTATTTTTACATGCGCATATAGAATCCTCCCTGCTATCCCACGTCCATTCTTGTGAGGTGGCTGACTTGGCAGATACAAATTGTGAGAAGAGATCACTCCTCCTAAACGCTGTTGGAACTGAAAATTCATCCTACGGGTGAGCTTCCTACTTGAACAACATGATACGTAAATCCATGTTCAGTAAAATAAATATTTTTGGATCTGTGGATGATATATATTTCATGATGAATTTCGATTGGCATATATATTTCTACTTTTTAATGTCTGTGTGTGTGTTCTGTGTGTATGTGTGTGTGTATATATATATATATACACACACACACACACAATATGCACAAACTCTCCAGATTTTTCAAAATATGAAATATATGTGTCTTATTATACACTCCCTAAATTCATCCATGTTCATATATGTGGATTTATAATCAACTTTTCACAAGATTATGCTCAGAAATATTCATCCACCTGAAATGCATATTTGTTTCCTAGTGCTGAAACTAACTTCAGAGAATGGTGCATAGAGATCCTAATATTTCTACAGGAACTGACCCAGTTTAACATCAATGCAAGTAGATTCCTATGGGACATGATGTGTATTTTGACGTTCATTTTTATTCAACACTGGTACATTACTATTTCTTCAGTTGATGCACATCACAGGATATGTATTTCATCCTCAAGTTCACAAATTTCTAGGCATTTGGTTCACTTTCAATCACTTCCTGCTTCAGAACACATGTATTCCTCCACGTTTCTTGACTGGTCTTTTCATGAGACTTCTTTCCAAACACATTCTTTTCCATTTCCATAATCCCCTTTGAAGCAAAACTCACACCCCCTTCATGGTAAACCATAACCCTAATATCACCATTAGATGTATAACTGGTTGGAATGAATGGTTGTGTATCAATATTAGATTTCCTATATATTTTCAGATATCAATTCAATCCATTATTTAAATTGGAACCAGTTATAATATTTATTCACAGAAGGGTCTATTCATGCATTATCTCTATATTCATAGACCCAGGGTACACCTATTTGTATCCCCAAAGGCTAATTTATATGTCTTCAACATATTACTCCCAGAAATGGTGGAAGAAATACTCATGTCACCTGATCTCCATATACATTTTATCACAGTGATATTCTGGACACAAAATGCAAAGGTCACACTTATGATTGTACCAAAGCCTCATTGGAAAGTGAGCATGGATTACTAAAAACATCCTTGTCCAGGTTGCCTAATGCTCTCAAATGTCAATCCTATTGGTGACTACACATTTGTTTCTTCCTAAGATGATATATTCAACCTCCACCCTGTTGAAAATGTCTAATCCTCTCACTCACTTTATGCTTTGCCTGATTTCCTAATGTCTCTATTGATATCTGCTTTCCTACATATGTCCCCCAGTTCATCATTGTGACTGGCTGACTCTTCACATGTGCTGACATTTACATTCACTCTCTAACCGACACCCTATTGCTAAAGAACTTTTGGTCCAAATTTTATACTCACTCTTCTTCCTAAACCTACCAACTATCTTCCTAATCCTACCTACTATCCCTTTTTGACTGGATGTTCTCTTCTGCATTCAATCATCCAAGGTACAAGGTCCTATGCCATTGTATATCGATTTATCTGAGACACCTGTGCAGAAAGTCATTCAAAGCTAAGTATCCCAATCAAGGGCCCAATGCCCTTCTGGCCTTCAAATCTGACTTGGATTTCTGTTTTCATACATACATTTCACCTCTATATTATTATAAATATCTCAGGTTCCCAATACCATTCATCATCCAGCAGAGTGATTCCTAACCCAAATCGAACAGGTTCTTAACCCTAACCATACACTGTTCCCTCAATCTAACTTTACAGAAGAGCAGGGACAGAGTTGGTCTTACAATACAGGAATGTAGGGGATCTTCCACCTGCTGAGAACCTCAAAGGTCCATGCAGAAATGATCCCTGGAGAAGATGTAGGCCGCTATGAAGGACCTGAGAGAGCAGAAGTCATCTTCCATGGCAAACAACCTGGTCAGGATGAAGGGATGTGTCTGAATGAGCCTCTCTGTTCTTAATGTAGACACGATGGACCAAAGCAGGCCTGTGTGGAGAGCTGTTCCTTGGTGCCAATGGTTGATATTCCATTGTAAGTTGTGAAAGTGTCACAGGAAGGAGGGGCAGCCTCCATCTCATGGGAGCCCTGGAAGCAACTGTTAGGACACAGTGGTTGCCAAGGCAGTGACCTCATTCAGTTCCTGAAGGAAGTGACCTCACCTCACTTCCTTGGTGATGGAACTCTCTGAACTTGGGATCCAGGAAGCCAGGCACCCAGAGCCAGTCCCAGTCCCAGTCCCAGTCCCAGTGGGCTCACTTGTTTGGATTTACCAAGGACAGAGTCAGTCTTTCTTGGTACCTGCTGATGTGAGGATTGCCAAATGCCAGGAAAGCTCTGCAGAGGGGCCTTTCCTGAGAAAGCAGGTAGTGGCTCACCGCTGGCTCCTGACAGCTTCACAGAGTTGGCAAAGGAGGCCAGATGTGAGACAGGACAGGCCATTTCGGGGGAACATAGTATGACCCACCATTCAGACGACACTCCAGGTAGTCACAGGCCACCTTGGAAGAAGGAGGTGCCTTTATGGGTGTGGGTGTGAGTTTGTGGTTTTGTCTCATGTTCTGAGAATAGGTAGGAAAGGCGGTTTGTTTGGTTTGGAGTGGACTGTTTCTAGTAAGTCTTTTGACGAGGCGAGTGTTTCTATGTTTGTGTATCCCACTGTGTCCCTGGTTGTAGACATTAGAAAAGAGAATGCATCAATGGATGTGTCCTGTCTAGTAGAAAGCTTCCCAGCATTCATCCTGCCCCATTTAAGAATGGACTGCGGCTTGCCTTATGGATGGGCAACACCTACTATCTTCCTAAGTTCCTGTTTTCTTCCTGAATCCTGGCCACTCTCCAGAATAGGCTCATGGTTTTGTGTCCAAGATAGGTACCACCTCCAAGCTCGGTGACATGGCCATGTACTGGATAGCTGAAAGGAATGGTGAGCATCTCAGAAAACTGAGCTATCAGTGTGACCAGTAAAGTCTCCCTGGAGAAACCCTGCTTTGTGCCTTTTGCTTACCTATTGTTCTGTTGCCCTGAATGTCAGGAAGGTCTTTGCCTCAGGGCACCCCTTTGTGAAGCCTGAAGAAAACAGTTTTCAAATGGAAATGAATGGGCATCACCTGTGGCTCTTTGCTTACTGGCTTTGCAAAGGGATGTGTCTGAATCAGCCTCTTGGCCCTGTGTGAGGCTGTGGCTTAGATAGTCAGCACCTGACGGATCCAAAGAGAGATCCCATGCCTGCATCCAAAGCCAAATTGGCACAAAAGCAGTCATTGTGGATGAAGTCTCTCGCCTTCCTCTGTAAGGTTCCTGACCTCCATCAAGTGAGAATAGGGATCCTTCGGGTCTATCGAGTTCTTCAAAGCCCTGCAGAGGCTAGCCCATAGGTGCTTGGGTTTTCTCATGACCCCAATTGACACACAGAATCTATACCCGGCAGTCAGTAGGCCTCCAATTGGAGAAGCGGAGCAGTATTAATGGCAGGCCTATTGGATCACTCCAGGTTCACAGGAAGGGTGTCCAGGCCACCCTGACATTAGGCAAATGAGGGGCAAGGGAGCTTATTGTGGACACTGTCTTGGGCTGTGCCCCTCATGGAAACTTCCAGCCAGAGGTTATGATGAGTGTCTATATGGAAGAAGATGAGGGCCATGTGTCAGTGTTTTGGTTTGAATTGTGGTCATTGGTGTGGCGGTGGGAAGAGATGACTGGGTCCACCTGGGCTTGAACTGTGGTGTGATTCCCCTTGGAGACTGAGTTCTGGAACTGAGCTCAGAGAAGTATTGCCGTGAATTGTGTTGGGATTTGAGGAGGCCATGCATGAGAGTCGCCCTTGGAAACTGAGATCTAGGCCCAGGCTGGCTTTCCACAGAGCACTGGGAATCTCAGCCCGGATATCACATGATTTTATTCTTAAAGACCTGGCAGCCATAGTTGAGAGTCAAAACACACATGGACCTCACATTTGTAGACCTCAATGGGCCTGGCTTCATGTGACCTTTTGGCCACTCTTTGGGAAGCCTTGTTTGTGAGAGTTCTCCAGAGCTTTCGTTGAAATGAGCTTGCTCACCATTGAATGGTTCCTGAAGGCATGGAAACCCACAGTGCCTCCAACTTCGTCCTTTAAAAATGACTAGCTGGATAAATACCATGAGATTTTTGAAATTCCCTTGAGCAGGCGGCACTGGAGCACCTTTGGATGTCCTGTTGCTGATCATGAGTGTACCAGACAGTGCCTTGATTGACTGGGTTTCATGAAAATGGTGTAAAACAGAGATGCCAGTAAGTTGGGGCCTGCTGAGTAGCGGGCCTAGAGCAGTGGTGTGCAGGTGTGTGATAGAACATCTGTGGTGGGGCCATGTGGATCTGCCATTGGCTTCCAAATGGCTTGTGACTGACATGGTGCAGCGAGCAGACCCTTCTATGTAAAGGCATCTTGTTATATGGAGAGGTTTCAGGGCAGTGTTCAGAATCAGGTTGCTATGGTCAAGGGGGCAAGCTCTGTGGGATAGAAGCCTGGCTGGTGCATTCTCCTAGGACCTTGACCCACCGCACGTGACAGAACTCCCTCCAGCACTGTGTCCCAGTTGAACTCCTTGCATTTCCTGAGGCAAATTCCAAACTCCCAGTGCAGCAGCAAGAAACACCACGAAAAGTGGAGGATGACCAAATGGCTTCAGAGTCCACACAGGGAGACACTTAGACCCCAGTGGCCACAGTTTACCTGCAAAGAGAGAATTCAGCACTTCTGCCTCATGTTCATTGGAAAATCAGAAACCGTGTCCTCCAGGTCACATAGATGCAGACCCAGCTTTGATGGTCTCACTACAGAGGAAGCTAAAGCTCCTGACAACAACATGTATTTCAAAGTGCGAAACCTCAGAGGCAGTTTCTCACAAAGTCTTTAGGCCAGCAGAGCTCCATGTTTGTGGAGTGTTTACCCTGTCCCTTACTTATGGAACCTCCTCTACCACCTCCAAGGTTGTGAACTGCTGAGCATTTTCCATTCCACATACGTATTCACAGCTTTTCTAACTCTTCTCCTCGAATTGCGTCTTAATTGTTGCGAAGGTAATGTCAAGGCATTGTTCTGGATGAGAGTGGGAAGATTTTTGTGTAGCACATATTTGCCTACACATTGGATTCATTTTCCTATTTTCCGTTCGAAATACTGAATCCCTGACACTAACCCATACCCTACTGGATTCTGACTACGAATACTAATATGATGGAGAAAAATAACCCAAACAGAATAGAAATACAGGCAGTTCAGAGCAGGCATGGTGTATAGTTGGACTTGCCTTTAGCATTACAAAGGGTAGGTGTTATAAATCTTGTCCAATTTAATAGAAGTAGTTCTCCATGTGTTTTGAAAGTGAACAAATATGTGAATTCCTGTCTCCCTTTCTCTGCAGCCTATTCAGCAACATGTATTTTTACATGCGCATATAGAATCCTCCCTGCTATCCCACGTCCATTCTTGTGAGGTGGCTGACTTGGCAGATACAAATTGTGAGAAGAGATCACTCCTCCTAAACGCTGTTGGAACTGAAAATTCAACCTACGGGTGAGCTTCCTACTTGAACAACATGATACGTAAATCCATGTTCAGTAAAATAAATATTTTTGGATCTGTGGATGATATATATTTCATGATGAATTTCGATTGGCATATATATTTCTACTTTTTAATGTCTGTGTGTGTGTTCTGTGTGTATGTGTGTGTGTATATATATATATATACACACACACAAAATATACACAAACTCTCCAGATTTTTCAAAATATGAAATATATGTGTCTTATTATACACTCCCTAAATTCATCCATGTTCATATATGTGGATTTATAATCAACTTTTCACAAGATTATGCTCAGAAATATTCATCCACCTGAAATACGTATTTGTTTCCTAGTGCTGAAAACTAACTTCAGAGAATGGTGCATAGAGATCCTAATATTTCTACAGGAACTGACCCAGTTTAACATCAATGCAAGTAGATTCCTATGGGACATGATGTGTATTTTGACGTTCATTTTTATTCAACACTGGTACATTACTATTTCTTCAGTTGATGCACATCACAGGATATGTATTTCATCCTCAAGTTCACAAATTTCTAGGCATTTGGTTCACTTTCAATCACTTCCTGCTTCAGAACACATGTATTCCTCCACGTTTCTTGACTGGTCTTTTCATGAGACTTCTTTCCAAACACATTCTTTTCCATTTCCATAATCCCCTTTGAAGCAAAACTCACACCCCCTTCATGGTAAACCATAACCCTAATATCACCATTAGATGTATAACTGGTTGGAATGAATGGTTGTGTATCAATATTAGATTTCCTATATATTTTCAGATATCAATTCAATCCATTATTTAAATTGGAACCAGTTATAATATTTATTCACAGAAGGGTCTATTCATGCATTATCTCTATATTCATAGACCCAGGGTACACCTATTTGTATCCCCAAAGGCTAATTTATATGTCTTCAACATATTACTCCCAGAAATGGTGGAAGAAATACTCATGTCACCTGATCTCCATATACATTTTATCACAGTGATATTCTGGACACAAAATGCAAAGGTCACACTTATGATTGTACCAAAGCCTCATTGGAAAGTGAGCATGGATTACTAAAAACATCCTTGTCCAGGTTGCCTAATGCTCTCAAATGTCAATCCTATTGGTGACTACACATTTGTTTCTTCCTAAGATGATATATTCAACCTCCACCCTGTTGAAAATGTCTAATCCTCTCACTCACTTTATGCTTTGCCTGATTTCCTAATGTCTCTATTGATATCTGCTTTCCTACATATGTCCCCCAGTTCATCATTGTGACTGGCTGACTCTTCACATGTGCTGGCATTTACATTCACTCTCTAACCGACACCCTATTGCTAAAGAACTTTTGGTCCAAATTTTATACTCACTCTTCTTCCTAAACCTACCAACTATCTTCCTAATCCTACCTACTATCCCTTTTTGACTGGATGTTCTCTTCTGCATTCAATCATCCAAGGTACAAGGTCCTATGCCATTGTATATCGATTTATCTGAGACACCTGTGCAGAAAGTCATTCAAAGCTAAGTATCCCAATCAAGGGCCCAATGCCCTTCTGGCCTTCAAATCTGACTTGGATTTCTGTTTTCATACATACATTTCACCTCTATATTATTATAAATATCTCAGGTTCCCAATACCATTCATCATCCAGCAGAGTGATTCCTAACCCAAATCGAACAGGTTCTTAACCCTAACCATACACTGTTCCCTCAATCTAACTTTACAGAAGAGCAGGGACAGAGTTGGTCTTACAATACAGGAATGTAGGGGATCTTCCACCTGCTGAGAACCTCAAAGGTCCATGCAGAAATGATCCCTGGAGAAGATGTAGGCCGCTATGAAGGACCTGAGAGAGCAGAAGTCATCTTCCATGGCAAACAACCTGGTCAGGATGAAGGGATGTGTCTGAATGAGCCTCTCTGTTCTTAATGTAGACACGATGGACCAAAGCAGGCCTGTGTGGAGAGCTGTTCCTTGGTGCCAATGGTTGATATTCCATTGTAAGTTGTGAAAGTGTCACAGGAAGGAGGGGCAGCCTCCATCTCATGGGAGCCCTGGAAGCAACTGTTAGGACACAGTGGTTGCCAAGGCAGTGACCTCATTCAGTTCCTGAAGGAAGTGACCTCACCTCACTTCCTTGGTGATGGAACTCTCTGAACTTGGGATCCAGGAAGCCAGGCACCCAGAGCCAGTCCCAGTCCCAGTCCCAGTCCCAGTGGGCTCACTTGTTTGGATTTACCAAGGACAGAGTCAGTCTTTCTTGGTACCTGCTGATGTGAGGATTGCCAAATGCCAGGAAAGCTCTGCAGAGGGGCCTTTCCTGAGAAAGCAGGTAGTGGCTCACCGCTGGCTCCTGACAGCTTCACAGAGTTGGCCAAGGAGGCCAGATGTGAGACAGGACAGGCCATTTCGGGGGAACATAGTATGGCCCACCAGTCAGACGACACTCCAGGTAGTCACAGGCCACCTTGGAAGAAGGAGGTGCCTTTATGGGTGTGGGTGTGAGTTTGTGGTTTTGTCTCATGTTCTGAGAATAGGTAGGAAAGGCGGTTTGTTTGGTTTGGAGTGGACTGTTTCTAGTAAGTCTTTTGACGAGGCGAGTGTTTCTATGTTTGTGTATCCCACTGTGTCCCTGGTTGTAGACATTAGAAAAGAGAATGCATCAATGGATGTGTCCTGTCTAGTAGAAAGCTTCCCAGCATTCATCCTGCCCCATTTAAGAATGGACTGCGGCTTGCCTTATGGATGGGCAACACCTACTATCTTCCTAAGTTCCTGTTTTCTTCCTGAATCCTGGCCACTCTCCAGAATAGGCTCATGGTTTTGTGTCCAAGATAGGTACCACCTCCAAGCTCGGTGACATGGCCATGTACTGGATAGCTGAAAGGAATGGTGAGCATCTCAGAAAACTGAGCTATCAGTGTGACCAGTAAAGTCTCCCTGGAGAAACCCTGCTTTGTGCCTTTTGCTTACCTATTGTTCTGTTGCCCTGAATGTCAGGAAGGTCTTTGCCTCAGGGCACCCCTTTGTGAAGCCTGAAGAAAACAGTTTTCAAATGGAAATGAATGGGCATCACCTGTGGCTCTTTGCTTACTGGCTTTGCAAAGGGATGTGTCTGAATCAGCCTCTTGGCCCTGTGTGAGGCTGTGGCTTAGATTGTCAGCACCTGACGGATCCAAAGAGAGATCCCATGCCTGCATCCAAAGCCAAATTGGCACAAAAGCAGTCATTGTGGATGAAGTCTCTCGCCTTCCTCTGTAAGGTTCCTGACCTCCATCAAGTGAGAATAGGGATCCTTCGGGTCTATCGAGTTCTTCAAAGCCCTGCAGAGGCTAGCCCATAGGTGCTTGGGTTTTCTCATGACCCCAATTGACACACAGAATCTATACCCGGCAGTCAGTAGGCCTCCAATTGGAGAAGCGGAGCAGTATTAATGGCAGGCCTATTGGATCACTCCAGGTTCACAGGAAGGGTGTCCAGGCCACCCTGACATTAGGCAAATGAGGGGCAAGGGAGCTTATTGTGGACACTGTCTTGGGCTGTGCCCCTCATGGAAACCTCCAGCCAGAGGTTATGATGAGTGTCTATATGGAAGAAGATGAGGGCCATGTGTCAGTGTTTTGGTTTGAATTGTGGTCATTGGTATGGCGGTGGGAAGAGATGACTGGGTCCACCTGGGCTTGAACTGTGGTGTGATTCCCCTTGGAGACTGAGTTCTGGAACTGAGCTCAGAGAAGTATTGCCGTGAATTGTGTTGGGATTTGAGGAGGCCATGCATGAGAGTCGCCCTTGGAAACTGAGATCTAGGCCCAGGCTGGCTTTCCACAGAGCACTGGGAATCTCAGCCCGGATATCACATGATTTTATTCTTAAAGACCTGGCAGCCACAGTTGAGAGTCAAAACACACATGGACCTCACATTTGTAGACCTCAATGGGCCTGGCTTCATGTGACCTTTTGGCCACTCTTTGGGAAGCCTTGTTTGTGAGAGTTCTCCAGAGCTTTCGTTGAAATGAGCTTGCTCACCATTGAATGGTTCCTGAAGGCATGGAAACCCACAGTGCCTCCAACTTCATCCTTTAAAAATGGCTAGCTGGATAAATACCATGAGATTTTTGAAATTCCCATGAGCAGGTGGCACTGGAGAACCTTTGGATGTCCTGTTGCTGATCATGAGTGTACCAGACAGTGCCTTGATTGACTGGGTTTCATGAAAATGGTGTAAAACAGAGATGCCAGTAAGTTGGGGCCTGCTGAGTAGCGGGCCTAGAGCAGTGGTGTGCAGGTGTGTGATAGAACATCTGTGGTGGGGCCATGTGGATCTGCCATTGGCTTCCAAATGGCTTGTGACTGACATGGTGCAGCGAGCAGACCCTTCTATGTAAAGGCATCTTGTTATATGGAGAGGTTTCAGGGCAGTGTTCAGAATCAGGTTGCTATGGTCAAGGGGGCAAGCTCTGTGGGATAGAAGCCTGGCTGGTGCATTCTCCTAGGACCTTGACCCACCGCACGTGACAGAACTCCCTCCAGCACTGTGTCCCAGTTGAACTCCTTGCATTTCCTGAGGCAAATTCCAAACTCCCAGTGCAGCAGCAAGAAACACCACGAAAAGTGGAGGATGACCAAATGGCTTCAGAGTCCACACAGGGAGACACTTAGACCCCAGTGGCCACAGTTTACCTGCAAAGAGAGAATTCAGCACTTCTGCCTCATGTTCATTGGAAAATCAGAAACCGTGTCCTCCAGGTCACATAGATGCAGACCCAGCTTTGATGGTCTCACTACAGAGGAAGCTAAAGCTCCTGACAACAACATGTATTTCAAAGTGCGAAACCTCAGAGGCAGTTTCTCACAAAGTCTTTAGGCCAGCAGAGCTCCATGTTTGTGGAGTGTTTACCCTGTCCCTTACTTATGGAACCTCCTCTACCACCTCCAAGGTTGTGAACTGCTGAGCATTTTCCATTCCACATACGTATTCACAGCTTTTCTAACTCTTCTCCTCGAATTGCGTCTTAATTGTTGCGAAGGTAATGTCAAGGCATTGTTCTGGATGAGAGTGGGAAGATTTTTGTGTAGCACATATTTGCCTACACATTGGATTCATTTTCCTATTTTCCGTTCGAAATACTGAATCCCTGACACTAACCCATACCCTACTGGATTCTGACTACGAATACTAATATGATGGAGAAAAATAACCCAAACAGAATAGAAATACAGGCAGTTCAGAGCAGGCATGGTGTATAGTTGGACTTGCCTTTAGCATTACAAAGGGTAGGTGTTATAAATCTTGTCCAATTTAATAGAAGTAGTTCTCCATGTGTTTTGAAAGTGAACAAATATGGGAATTCCTGTCTCCCTTTCTCTGCAGCCTATTCAGCAACATGTATTTTTACATGCGCATATAGAATCCTCCCTGCTATCCCACGTCCATTCTTGTGAGGTGGCTGACTTGGCAGATACAAATTGTGAGAAGAGATCACTCCTCCTAAACGCTGTTGGAACTGAAAATTCAACCTACGGGTGAGCTTCCTACTTGAACAACATGATACGTAAATCCATGTTCAGTAAAATAAATATTTTTGGATCTGTGGATGATATATATTTCATGATGAATTTCGATTGGCATATATATTTCTACTTTTTAATGTCTGTGTGTGTGTTCTGTGTGTATGTGTGTGTGTATATATATATATATACACACACACACACACACAATATGCACAAACTCTCCAGATTTTTCAAAATATGAAATATATGTGTCTTATTATACACTCCCTAAATTCATCCATGTTCATATATGTGGATTTATAATCAACTTTTCACAAGATTATGCTCAGAAATATTCATCCACCTGAAATGCATATTTGTTTCCTAGTGCTGAAACTAACTTCAGAGAATGGTGCATAGAGATCCTAATATTTCTACAGGAACTGACCCAGTTTAACATCAATGCAAGTAGATTCCTATGGGACATGATGTGTATTTTGACGTTCATTTTTATTCAACACTGGTACATTACTATTTCTTCAGTTGATGCACATCATAGGATATGTATTTCATCCTCAAGTTCACAAATTTCTAGGCATTTGGTTCACTTTCAATCACTTCCTGCTTCAGAACACATGTATTCCTCCACGTTTCTTGACTGGTCTTTTCATGAGACTTCTTTCCAAACACATTCTTTTCCATTTCCTTAATTTCCTTTGAAGCAAAACTCAAACCCCCTTCATGGTAAACCATAACCCTAATATCACCATTAGATGTATAACTGGTTGGAATGAATGGTTGTGTATCAATATTAGATTTCCTATATATTTTCAGATATCAATTCAATCCATTATTTAAATTGGAACCAGTTATAATATTTATTCACAGAAGGGTCTATTCATGCATTATCTCTATATTCATAGACCCAGGGTACACCTATTTGTACCGCCAAAGGCTAATTTATATGTCTTCAACATATTACTCCCAGAAATGGTGGAAGAAATACTCATGTCACCTGATCTCCATATACATTTTATCACAGTGATATTCTGGACACAAAATGCAAAGGTCACACTTATGATTGTACCAAAGCCTCATTGGAAAGTGAGCATGGATTACTAAAAACATCCTTGTCCAGGTTGCCTAATGCTCTCAAATGTCAATCCTATTGGTGACTACACATTTGTTTCTTCCTAAGATGATATATTCAACCTCCACCCTGTTGAAAATGTCTAATCCTCTCACTCACTTTATGCTTTGCCTGATTTCCTAATGTCTCTATTGATATCTGCTTTCCTACATATGTCCCCCAGTTCATCATTGTGACTGGCTGACTCTTCACATGTGCTGACATTTACATTCACTCTCTAACCGACACCCTATTGCTAAAGAACTTTTGGTCCAAATTTTATACTCACTCTTCTTCCTAAACCTACCAACTATCTTCCTAATCCTACCTACTATCCCTTTTTGACTGGATGTTCTCTTCTGCATTCAGTCATCCAAGGTACAAGGTCCTATGCCATTGTATATCGATTTATCTGAGACACCTGTGCAGAAAGTCATTCAAAGCTAAGTATCCCAATCAAGGGCCCAATGCCCTTCTGGCCTTCAAATCTGACTTGGATTTCTGTTTTCATACATACATTTCACCTCTATATTATTATAAATATCTCAGGTTCCCAATACCATTCATCATCCAGCAGAGTGTTTCCTAACCCAAATAGAACAGGTTCTTAACCCTAACCATACACTGTTCCCTCAATCTAACTTTACAGAAGAGCAGGGACAGAGTTGGTCTTACAATACAGGAATGTAGGGGATCTTCCACCTGCTGAGAACCTCAAAGGTCCATGCAGAAATGATCCCTGGAGAAGATGTAGGCCGCTATGAAGGACCTGAGAGAGCAGAAGTCATCTTCCCTGGCAAACAACCTGGTCAGGATGAAGGGATGTGTCTGAATGAGCCTCTCTGTTCTTAATGTAGACACGATGGACCAAAGCAGGCCTGTGTGGAGAGCTGTTCCTTGGTGCCTATGGTTGATATTCCATTGTAACTTGTGAAAGTGTCACAGGAAGGAGGGGCAGCCTCCATCTCATGGGAGCCCTGGAAGCAACTGTTAGGACACAGTGGTTGCCAAGGCAGTGACCTCATTCAGTTCCTGAAGGAAGTGACCTCACCTCACTTCCTTGGTGATGGAACTCTCTGAACTTGGGATCCAGGAAGCCAGGCACCCAGAGCCAGTCCCAGTCCCAGTCCCAGTCCCAGTGGGCTCACTTGTTTGGATTTACCAAGGACAGAGTCAGTCTTTCTTGGTACCTGCTGATGTGAGGATTGCCAAATGCCAGGAAAGCTCTGCAGAGGGGCCTTTCCTGAGAAAGCAGGTAGTGGCTCACCGCTGGCTCCTGACAGCTTCACAGAGTTGGCCAAGGAGGCCAGATGTGAGACAGGGCAGGCCATTTCGGGGGAACATAGTATGGCCCACCAGTCAGACGACACTCCGGGTAGTCACAGGCCACCTTGGAAGAAGGAGGTGCCTTTATGGGTGTGGGTGTGAGTTTCTGGTTTTGTCTCATGTTCTGAGAATAGGTAGGAAAGGCGGTTTGTTTGGTTTGGAGTGGACTGTTTCTAGTAAGTCTTTTGACGAGGCGAGTGTTTCTATGTTTGTGTATCCCACTGTGTCCCTGGTTGTGGACATTAGAAAAGAGAATGCATCAATGGATGTGTCCTGTCTAGTAGAAAGCTTCCCAGCATTCATCCTGCCCCATTTATGAATGGACTGCGGCTTGCCTTATGGATGGGCAACACCTACTATCTTCCTAAGTTCCTGTTTTCTTCCTGAATCCTGGCCACTCTCCAGAATAGGCTCATGGTTTTGTGTCCAAGATAGGTACCACCTCCAAGCTCGGTGACATGGCCATGTACTGGATAGCTGAAAGGAATGGTGAGCATCTCAGAAAACTCAGCTATCAGTGTGACCAGTAAAGTCTCCCTGGAGAAACCCTGCTTTGGGCCTTTTGCTTACCTATTGTTCTGTGGCCCTGAATGTCAGGAAGGCCTTTGCCTCAGGGCACCCCTTTGTGAAGCCTGAAGAAAACAGTTTTCAAGTGGAAATGAATGGGCATCACCTGTGGCTCTTTGCTTACTGGCTTTGCAAAGGGATGTGTCTGAATCAGCCTCTTGGCCCTGTGTGAGGCTGTGGCTTAGATTGTCAGCACCTGACGGATCCTAAGAGAGATCCCATGTGTGCATCCAAAGCCAAATTGGCACAAAAGCAGTCATTGTGGATGAAGTCTCTCGCCTTCCTCTGTAAGGTTCCTGACCTCCATCAAGTGAGAATAGGGATCCTTCGGGTCAAACGAGTTCCTCAAAGCCCTGCAGAGGCTAGCCCATAGTTGCTTGGGTTTTCTCATGACCCCAATTGACACACAGAATCTATACCCGGCAGTCAGTAGGCATCCAATTGGAGAAGCGGAGCAGTATTAACGGCAGGCCTATTGGATCACTCCAGTTTCACAGGAAGGGTGTCCAGGCCACCCTGACATGAGGCAAATGAGGTGCAAGGGAGCTTATTGTGGACACTGTCTTGGGCTGTGCCCCTTATGGAAACCTCCAGCCAGAGATTATGATGAGTGTCTATATGGAAGAAGATGAGGGCCATGTGGCAGTGTTTTGGTTTGAATTGTGGTCATTGGTGTGGCGGTGGGAAGAGATGACTGGGTCCACATGGGCTTGAACTCTGGTGTGATTCCCCTTGGAGACTGAGTTCTGGAACTGAGCTCAGAGAAGTATTGCCGTGAATTGTGTTGGGATTTGAGGAGGCCATGCATGAGAGTCGCCCTTGGAAACTGAGATCTAGGCCCAGGCTGGCTTTCCACAGAGCACTGGGAATCTCAGCCCGGATATCACATGATTTTATTCTTAAAGACCTGGCAGCCACAGTTGAGAGTCAAAACACACATGGACCTCACATTTGTAGACCTCAATGGGCCTGGCTTCATGTGACCTTTTGGCCACTCTTTGGGAAGCCTTGTTTGTGAGAGTTCTCCAGAGCTTTCGTTGAAATGAGCTTGCTCACCATTGAATGGTTCCTGAAGGCATGGAAACCCACAGTGCCTCCAACTTCATCCTTTAAAAATGGCTAGCTGGATAAATACCATGAGATTTTTGAAATTCCCATGAGCAGGTGGCACTGGAGAACCTTTGGATGTCCTGTTGCTGATCATGAGTGTACCAGACAGTGCCTTGATTGACTGGGTTTCATGAAAATGGTGTAAAACAGAGATGCCAGTAAGTTGGGGCCTGCTGAGTAGCGGGCCTAGAGCAGTGGTGTGCAGGTGTGTGATAGAACATCTGTGGTGGGGCCATGTGGATCTGCCATTGGCTTCCAAATGGCTTGTGACTGACATGGTGCAGCGAGCAGACCCTTCTATGTAAAGGCATCTTGTTATATGGAGAGGTTTCAGGGCAGTGTTCAGAATCAGGTTGCTATGGTCAAGGGGGCAAGCTCTGTGGGATAGAAGCCTGGCTGGTGCATTCTCCTAGGACCTTGACCCACCGCACGTGACAGAACTCCCTCCAGCACTGTGTCCCAGTTGAACTCCTTGCATTTCCTGAGGCAAATTCCAAACTCCCAGTGCAGCAGCAAGAAACACCACGAAAAGTGGAGGATGACCAAATGGCTTCAGAGTCCACACAGGGAGACACTTAGACCCCAGTGGCCACAGTTTACCTGCAAAGAGAGAATTCAGCACTTCTGCCTCATGTTCATTGGAAAATCAGAAACCGTGTCCTCCAGGTCACATAGATGCAGACCCAGCTTTGATGGTCTCACTACAGAGGAAGCTAAAGCTCCTGACAACAACATGTATTTCAAGTGCCCAAACTCAGAGGCAGTTTCTCACAAAGTCTTTAGGCCAGCAGAGCTCCATGCTTGTGGAGTGTTTACCCTGTCCCTTACTTATGGAACCTCCTCTACCACCTCCAAGGTTGTGAACTGTGGAGCATTTTCCATTCCACATACGTATTCACAGCTTTTCTAACTCTTCTCCTTGAATTGCGTCTTACTTGTTGCGAAGGTAATGTCAAGGCATTGTTCTGGATGAGAGTGGGAAGATTTTTGTGTAGCACATATTTGCCTACACATTGGATTCATTTTCCTATTTTCCGTTCGAAATACTGAATCCCTGACACTAACCCATACCCTACTGGATTCTGACTACGAATACTAATATGATGGAGAAAAATAACCCAAACAGAATAGAAATACAGGCAGTTCAGAGCAGGCATGGTGTATAGTTGGACTTGCCTTTAGCATTACAAAGGGTAGGTGTTATAAATCTTGTCCAATTTAATAGAAGTAGTTCTCCATGTGTTTTGAAAGTGAACAAATATGTGAATTCCTGTCTCCCTTTCTCTGCAGCCTATTCAGCAACATGTATTTTTACATGCGCATATAGAATCCTCCCTGCTATCCCACGTCCATTCTTGTGAGGTGGCTGACTTGGCAGATACAAATTGTGAGAAGAGATCACTCCTCCTAAACGCTGTTGGAACTGAAAATTCAACCTACGGGTGAGCTTCCTACTTGAACAACATGATACGTAAATCCATGTTCAGTAAAATAAATATTTTTGGATCTGTGGATGATATATATTTCATGATGAATTTCGATTGGCATATATATTTCTACTTTTTAATGTCTGTGTGTGTGTTCTGTGTGTATGTGTGTGTGTATATATATATATACACACACACACACACACAATATGCACAAACTCTCCAGATTTTTCAAAATATGAAATATATGTGTCTTATTATACACTCCCTAAATTCATCCATGTTCATATATGTGGATTTATAATCAACTTTTCACAAGATTATGCTCAGAAATATTCATCCACCTGAAATGCATATTTGTTTCCTAGTGCTGAAACTAACTTCAGAGAATGGTGCATAGAGATCCTAATATTTCTACAGGAACTGACCCAGTTTAACATCAATGCATGTAGATTCCTATGGGACATGATGTGTATTTTGACGTTCATTTTTATTCAACACTGGTACATTACTATTTCTTCAGTTGATGCACATCATAGGATATGTATTTCATCCTCAAGTTCACAAATTTCTAGGCATTTGGTTCACTTTCAATCACTTCCTGCTTCAGAACACATGTATTCCTCCACGTTTCTTGACTGGTCTTTTCATGAGACTTCTTTCCAAACACATTCTTTTCCATTTCCATAATCCCCTTTGAAGCAAAACTCACACCCCCTTCATGGTAAACCATAACCCTAATATCACCATTAGATGTATAACTGGTTGGAATGAATGGTTGTGTATCAATATTAGATTTCCTATATATTTTCAGATATCAATTCAATCCATTATTTAAATTGGAACCAGTTATAATATTTATTCACAGAAGGGTCTATTCATGCATTATCTCTATATTCATAGACCCAGGGTACACCTATTTGTACCGCCAAAGGCTAATTTATATGTCTTCAACATATTACTCCCAGAAATGGTGGAAGAAATACTCATGTCACCTGATCTCCATATACATTTTATCACAGTGATATTCTGGACACAAAATGCAAAGGTCACACTTATGATTGTACCAAAGCCTCATTGGAAAGTGAGCATGGATTACTAAAAACATCCTTGTCCAGGTTGCCTAATGCTCTCAAATGTCAATCCTATTGGTGACTACACATTTGTTTCTTCCTAAGATGATATATTCAACCTCAACCCTGTTGAAAATGTCTAATCCTCTCACTCACTTTATGCTTTGCCTGATTTCCTAATGTCTCTATTGATATCTGCTTTCCTACATATGTCCCCCAGTTCATCATTGTGACTGGCTGACTCTTCACATGTGCTGACATTTACATTCACTCTCTAACCGACACCCTATTGCTAAAGAACTTTTGGTCCAAATTTTATACTCACTCTTCTTCCTAAACCTACCAACTATCTTCCTAATCCTACCTACTATCCCTTTTTGACTGGATGTTCTCTTCTGCATTCAATCATCCAAGGTACAAGGTCCTATGCCATTGTATATCGATTTATCTGAGACACCTGTGCAGAAAGTCATTCAAAGCTAAGTATCCCAATCAAGGGCCCAATGCCCTTCTGGCCTTCAAATCTTTCTTGGATTTCTGTTTTCATACAAATATTTCACCTCTATATTATTATAAATATCGCAGGTTCCCAATACTATTCATCATCCAGCAGAGTGATTCCTAACCCGAATCGAACAGGTTCTTAACCCTAACCATACACTGTTCCCTCAATCTAACTTTACAGAAGAGCAGGGACAGAGTTGGTCTTACAATACAGGAATGTAGGGGATCTTCCACCTGCTGAGAACCTCAAAGGTCCATGCAGAAATGATCCCTGGAGAAGATGTAGGCCGCTATGAAGGACCTGAGAGAGCAGAAGTCATCTTCCATGGCAAACAACCTGGTCAGGATGAAGGGATGTGTCTGAATGAGCCTCTCTGTTCTTAATGTAGACACGATGGACCAAAGCAGGCCTGTGTGGAGAGCTGTTCCTTGGTGCCTATGGTTGATATTCCATTGTAAGTTGTGAAAGTGTCACAGGAAGGAGGGGCAGCCTCCATCTCATGGGAGCCCTGGAAGCAACTGTTAGGACACAGTGGTTGCCAAGGCAGTGACCTCATTCAGTTCCTGAAGGAAGTGACCTCACCTCACTTCCTTGGTGATGGAACTCTCTGAACTTGGGATCCGGGAAGCCAGGCACCCAGAGCCAGTCCCAGTCCCAGTCCCAGTCCCAGTGGGCTCACTTGTTTGGATTTACCAAGGACAGAGTCAGTCTTTCTTGGTACCTACTGATGTGAGGATTGCCAAATGCCAGGAAGCTCTGCAGAGGGGCCTTTCCTGAGAAAGCAGGTAGTGGCTCACCGCTGGCTCCTGACAGCTTCACAGAGTTGGCCAAGGAGGCCAGATGTGAGACAGGACAGGCCATTTCGGGGGAACATAGTATGGCCCACCAGTCAGACGACACTCCGGGTAGTCACAGGCCAACTTGGAAGAAGGAGGTGCCTTTGTGGGTGTGGGTGTGAGTTTGTGGTTTGGTCTCATGTTCTGAGAATAGGTAGGAAAGGCGGTTTGTTTGGTTTGGAGTGGACTGTTTCTAGTAAGTCTTTTGACGAGGCGAGTGTTTCTATGTTTGTGTATCCCACTGTGTCCCTGGTTGTAGACATTAGAAAAGAGAATGCATCAGTGGTCTAGTAGAAAGCTTCCCAGCATTCATCCTGCCCCATTTATGAATGGACTGCGGCTTGCCTTATGGATGGGCAACACCTACTATCATCCTAAGTTCCTGTTTTCTTCCTGAATCCTGGCCACTCTCCAGAATAGACTCATGGTTTTGTGTCCAAGATATGTACCACCTCCAAGCTCAGCGACATGGCCATGTACTGCATAGCTGAAAGGAATGGTGAGCATCTCAGAAAACTCAGCTATCAGTGTGACCAGTAAAGTCTCCCTGGAGAAACCCTGCTTTGGGCCTTTTGCTTACCTATTGTTCTGTTGCCCTGAATGTCAGGAAGGCCTTTGCCTCAGGGCACCCCTTTGTGAAGCCTGAAGAAAACAGTTTTCAAGTGGAAATGAATGGGCATCACCTGTGGCTCTTTGCTTACTGGCTTTGCAAAGGGATGTGTCTGAATCAGCCTCTTGGCCCTGTGTGAGGCTGTGGCTTAGATAGTCAGCACCTGACGGATCCAAAGAGAGATCCCATGCGTGCATCCAAAGCCAAATTGGCACAAAAGCAGTCATTGTGGATGAAGTCTCTCGCCTTCCTCTGTAAGGTTCCTGACCTCCATCAAGTGAGAATAGGGATCCTTCGGGTCAAACGAGTTCTTCAAAGCCCTGCAGAGGCTAGCCCATAGGTGCTTGGGTTTTCTCATGACCCCAATTGACACACCGAATCTATACCCGGCAGTCAGTAGGCCTCCAATTGGAGAAGTGGAGCAGTATTAACGGCAGGCCTATTGGATCACTCCAGGGTCACAGGAAGGGTGTCCAAGCCACCCTGACATGAGGCAAATGAGGGGCAAGGGAGCTTATTGTGGACACTGTCTTGGGCTGTGCCCCTCATGGAAACCTCCAGCCAGAGGTTATGATGAGTGTCTATATGGAAGAAGATGAGGGCCATGTGTCAGTGTTTTGGTTTGAATTGTGGTCATTGGTGTGGCGGTGGGAAGAGATGACTGGGTCCACCTGGGCTTGAACTGTGGTGTGATTCCCCTTGGAGACTGAGTTCTGGAACTGAGCTCAGAGAAGTATTGCCGTGAATTGTGTTGGGATTTGAGGAGGCCATGCATGAGAGTCGCCCTTGGAAACTGAGATCTAGGCCCAGGCTGGCTTTCCACAGAGCACTGGGAATCTCAGCCCGGATATCACATGATTTTATTCTTAAAGACCTGGCAGCCACAGTTGAGAGTCAAAACACACATGGACCTCACATTTGTAGACCTCAATGGGCCTGGCTTCATGTGACGTTTTGGCCACTCTTTGGGAAGCCTTGTTTGTGCGAGTTCTCCAGAGCTTTCGTTGAAATGAGCTTGCTCACCATTGAATGGTTCCTGAAGGCATGGAAACCCACAGTGCCTCCAACTTCATCCTTTAAAAATGGCTAGCTGGATAAATACCATGAGATTTTTGAAATTCCCATGAGCAGGTGGCACTGGAGAACCTTTGGATGTCCTGTTGCTGATCATGAGTGTACCAGACAGTGCCTTGATTGACTGGGTTTCATGAAAATGGTGTAAAACAGAGATGCCAGTAAGTTGGGGCCTGCTGAGTAGCGGGCCTAGAGCAGTGGTGTGCAGGTGTGTGATAGAACACCTGTGGTGGGGCCATGTGGATCTGCCATTGGCTTCCAAATGGCTTGTGACTGACATGGTGCAGCGAGCAGACCCTTCTATGTAAAGGCATCTTGTTATATGGAGAGGTTTCAGGGCAGTGTTCAGAATCAGGTTGCTATGGTCAAGGGGGCAAGCTCTGTGGGATAGAAGCCTGGCTGGTGCATTCTCCTAGGACCTTGACCCACCGCACGTGACAGAACTCCCTCCAGCACTGTGTCCCAGTTGAACTCCTTGCATTTCCTGAGGCAAATTCCAAACTCCCAGTGCAGCAGCAAGAAACACCACGAAAAGTGGAGGATGACCAAATGGCTTCAGAGTCCACACAGGGAGACACTTAGACCCCAGTGGCCACAGTTTACCTGCAAAGAGAGAATTCAGCACTTCTGCCTCATGTTCATTGGAAAATCAGAAACCGTGTCCTCCAGGTCACATAGATGCAGACCCAGCTTTGATGGTCTCACTACAGAGGAAGCTAAAGCTCCTGACAACAACATGTATTTCAAAGTGCGAAACCTCAGAGGCAGTTTCTCACAAAGTCTTTAGGCCAGCAGAGCTCCATGTTTGTGGAGTGTTTACCCTGTCCCTTACTTATGGAACCTCCTCTACCACCTCCAAGGTTGTGAACTGCTGAGCATTTTCCATTCCACATACGTATTCACAGCTTTTCTAACTCTTCTCCTCGAATTGCGTCTTAATTGTTGCGAAGGTAATGTCAAGGCATTGTTCTGGATGAGAGTGGGAAGATTTTTGTGTAGCACATATTTGCCTACACATTGGATTCATTTTCCTATTTTCCGTTCGAAATACTGAATCCCTGACACTAACCCATACCCTACTGGATTCTGACTACGAATACTAATATGATGGAGAAAAATAACCCAAACAGAATAGAAATACAGGCAGTTCAGAGCAGGCATGGTGTATAGTTGGACTTGCCTTTAGCATTACAAAGGGTAGGTGTTATAAATCTTGTCCAATTTAATAGAAGTAGTTCTCCATGTGTTTTGAAAGTGAACAAATATGGGAATTCCTGTCTCCCTTTCTCTGCAGCCTATTCAGCAACATGTATTTTTACATGCGCATATAGAATCCTCCCTGCTATCCCACGTCCATTCTTGTGAGGTGGCTGACTTGGCAGATACAAATTGTGAGAAGAGATCACTCCTCCTAAACGCTGTTGGAACTGAAAATTCAACCTACGGGTGAGCTTCCTACTTGAACAACATGATACGTAAATCCATGTTCAGTAAAATAAATATTTTTGGATCTGTGGATGATATATATTTCATGATGAATTTCGATTGGCATATATATTTCTACTTTTTAATGTCTGTGTGTGTGTTCTGTGTGTATGTGTGTGTGTATATATATATATATACACACACACACACACACAATATGCACAAACTCTCCAGATTTTTCAAAATATGAAATATATGTGTCTTATTATACACTCCCTAAATTCATCCATGTTCATATATGTGGATTTATAATCAACTTTTCACAAGATTATGCTCAGAAATATTCATCCACCTGAAATGCATATTTGTTTCCTAGTGCTGAAACTAACTTCAGAGAATGGTGCATAGAGATCCTAATATTTCTACAGGAACTGACCCAGTTTAACATCAATGCAAGTAGATTCCTATGGGACATGATGTGTATTTTGACGTTCATTTTTATTCAACACTGGTACATTACTATTTCTTCAGTTGATGCACATCATAGGATATGTATTTCATCCTCAAGTTCACAAATTTCTAGGCATTTGGTTCACTTTCAATCACTTCCTGCTTCAGAACACATGTATTCCTCCACGTTTCTTGACTGGTCTTTTCATGAGACTTCTTTCCAAACACATTCTTTTCCATTTCCTTAATTTCCTTTGAAGCAAAACTCAAACCCCCTTCATGGTAAACCATAACCCTAATATCACCATTAGATGTATAACTGGTTGGAATGAATGGTTGTGTATCAATATTAGATTTCCTATATATTTTCAGATATCAATTCAATCCATTATTTAAATTGGAACCAGTTATAATATTTATTCACAGAAGGGTCTATTCATGCATTATCTCTATATTCATAGACCCAGGGTACACCTATTTGTACCGCCAAAGGCTAATTTATATGTCTTCAACATATTACTCCCAGAAATGGTGGAAGAAATACTCATGTCACCTGATCTCCATATACATTTTATCACAGTGATATTCTGGACACAAAATGCAAAGGTCACACTTATGATTGTACCAAAGCCTCATTGGAAAGTGAGCATGGATTACTAAAAACATCCTTGTCCAGGTTGCCTAATGCTCTCAAATGTCAATCCTATTGGTGACTACACATTTGTTTCTTCCTAAGATGATATATTCAACCTCCACCCTGTTGAAAATGTCTAATCCTCTCACTCACTTTATGCTTTGCCTGATTTCCTAATGTCTCTATTGATATCTGCTTTCCTACATATGTCCCCCAGTTCATCATTGTGACTGGCTGACTCTTCACATGTGCTGACATTTACATTCACTCTCTAACCGACACCCTATTGCTAAAGAACTTTTGGTCCAAATTTTATACTCACTCTTCTTCCTAAACCTACCAACTATCTTCCTAATCCTACCTACTATCCCTTTTTGACTGGATGTTCTCTTCTGCATTCAATCATCCAAGGTACAAGGTCCTATGCCATTGTATATCGATTTATCTGAGACACCTGTGCAGAAAGTCATTCAAAGCTAAGTATCCCAATCAAGGGCCCAATGCCCTTCTGGCCTTCAAATCTGACTTGGATTTCTGTTTTCATACATACATTTCACCTCTATATTATTATAAATATCTCAGGTTCCCAATACCATTCATCATCCAGCAGAGTGTTTCCTAACCCAAATAGAACAGGTTCTTAACCCTAACCATACACTGTTCCCTCAATCTAACTTTACAGAAGAGCAGGGACAGAGTTGGTCTTACAATACAGGAATGTAGGGGATCTTCCACCTGCTGAGAACCTCAAAGGTCCATGCAGAAATGATCCCTGGAGAAGATGTAGGCCGCTATGAAGGACCTGAGAGAGCAGAAGTCATCTTCCCTGGCAAACAACCTGGTCAGGATGAAGGGATGTGTCTGAATGAGCCTCTCTGTTCTTAATGTAGACACGATGGACCAAAGCAGGCCTGTGTGGAGAGCTGTTCCTTGGTGCCTATGGTTGATATTCCATTGTAACTTGTGAAAGTGTCACAGGAAGGAGGGGCAGCCTCCATCTCATGGGAGCCCTGGAAGCAACTGTTAGGACACAGTGGTTGCCAAGGCAGTGACCTCATTCAGTTCCTGAAGGAAGTGACCTCACCTCACTTCCTTGGTGATGGAACTCTCTGAACTTGGGATCCAGGAAGCCAGGCACCCAGAGCCAGTCCCAGTCCCAGTCCCAGTCCCAGTGGGCTCACTTGTTTGGATTTACCAAGGACAGAGTCAGTCTTTCTTGGTACCTGCTGATGTGAGGATTGCCAAATGCCAGGAAAGCTCTGCAGAGGGGCCTTTCCTGAGAAAGCAGGTAGTGGCTCACCGCTGGCTCCTGACAGCTTCACAGAGTTGGCCAAGGAGGCCAGATGTGAGACAGGGCAGGCCATTTCGGGGGAACATAGTATGGCCCACCAGTCAGACGACACTCCGGGTAGTCACAGGCCACCTTGGAAGAAGGAGGTGCCTTTATGGGTGTGGGTGTGAGTTTCTGGTTTTGTCTCATGTTCTGAGAATAGGTAGGAAAGGCGGTTTGTTTGGTTTGGAGTGGACTGTTTCTAGTAAGTCTTTTGACGAGGCGAGTGTTTCTATGTTTGTGTATCCCACTGTGTCCCTGGTTGTGGACATTAGAAAAGAGAATGCATCAATGGATGTGTCCTGTCTAGTAAAAAGCTTCCCAGCATTCATCCTGCCCCATTTATGAATAGACTGCGGCTTGCCTTATGGATGGGCAACACCTACTATCTTCCTAAGTTCCTGTTTTCTTCCTGAATCCTGGCCACTCTCCAGAATAGGCTCATGGTTTTGTGTCCAAGATAGGTACCACCTCCAAGCTCGGCGACATGGCCATGTACTGGATAGCTGAAAGGAATGGTGAGCATCTCAGAAAACTCAGCTATCAGTGTGACCAGTAAAGTCTCCCTGGAGAAACCCTGCTTTGGGCCTTTTGCTTACCTATTGTTCTGTGGCCCTGAATGTCAGGAAGGCCTTTGCCTCAGGGCACCCCTTTGTGAAGCCTGAAGAAAACAGTTTTCAAGTGGAAATGAATGGGCATCACCTGTGGCTCTTTGCTTACTGGCTTTGCAAAGGGATGTGTCTGAATCAGCCTCTTGGCCCTGTGTGAGGCTGTGGCTTAGATTGTCAGCACCTGACGGATCCTAAGAGAGATCCCATGTGTGCATCCAAAGCCAAATTGGCACAAAAGCAGTCATTGTGGATGAAGTCTCTCGCCTTCCTCTGTAAGGTTCCTGACCTCCATCAAGTGAGAATAGGGATCCTTCGGGTCAAACGAGTTCCTCAAAGCCCTGCAGAGGCTAGCCCATAGTTGCTTGGGTTTTCTCATGACCCCAATTGACACACAGAATCTATACCCGGCAGTCAGTAGGCATCCAATTGGAGAAGCGGAGCAGTATTAACGGCAGGCCTATTGGATCACTCCAGTTTCACAGGAAGGGTGTCCAGGCCACCCTGACATGAGGCAAATGAGGTGCAAGGGAGCTTATTGTGGACACTGTCTTGGGCTGTGCCCCTTATGGAAACCTCCAGCCAGAGATTATGATGAGTGTCTATATGGAAGAAGATGAGGGCCATGTGGCAGTGTTTTGGTTTGAATTGTGGTCATTGGTGTGGCGGTGGGAAGAGATGACTGGGTCCACATGGGCTTGAACTCTGGTGTGATTCCCCTTGGAGACTGAGTTCTGGAACTGAGCTCAGAGAAGTATTGCCGTGAATTGTGTTGGGATTTGAGGAGGCCATGCATGAGAGTCGCCCTTGGAAACTGAGATCTAGGCCCAGGCTGGCTTTCCACAGAGCACTGGGAATCTCAGCCCGGATATCACATGATTTTATTCTTAAAGACCTGGCAGCCACAGTTGAGAGTCAAAACACACATGGACCTCACATTTGTAGACCTCAATGGGCCTGGCTTCATGTGACCTTTTGGCCACTCTTTGGGAAGCCTTGTTTGTGAGAGTTCTCCAGAGCTTTCGTTGAAATGAGCTTGCTCACCATTGAATGGTTCCTGAAGGCATGGAAACCCACAGTGCCTCCAACTTCATCCTTTAAAAATGGCTAGCTGGATAAATACCATGAGATTTTTGAAATTCCCATGAGCAGGTGGCACTGGAGAACCTTTGGATGTCCTGTTGCTGATCATGAGTGTACCAGACAGTGCCTTGATTGACTGGGTTTCATGAAAATGGTGTAAAACAGAGATGCCAGTAAGTTGGGGCCTGCTGAGTAGCGGGCCTAGAGCAGTGGTGTGCAGGTGTGTGATAGAACATCTGTGGTGGGGCCATGTGGATCTGCCATTGGCTTCCAAATGGCTTGTGACTGACATGGTGCAGCGAGCAGACCCTTCTATGTAAAGGCATCTTGTTATATGGAGAGGTTTCAGGGCAGTGTTCAGAATCAGGTTGCTATGGTCAAGGGGGCAAGCTCTGTGGGATAGAAGCCTGGCTGGTGCATTCTCCTAGGACCTTGACCCACCGCACGTGACAGAACTCCCTCCAGCACTGTGTCCCAGTTGAACTCCTTGCATTTCCTGAGGCAAATTCCAAACTCCCAGTGCAGCAGCAAGAAACACCACGAAAAGTGGAGGATGACCAAATGGCTTCAGAGTCCACACAGGGAGACACTTAGACCCCAGTGGCCACAGTTTACCTGCAAAGAGAGAATTCAGCACTTCTGCCTCATGTTCATTGGAAAATCAGAAACCGTGTCCTCCAGGTCACATAGATGCAGACCCAGCTTTGATGGTCTCACTACAGAGGAAGCTAAAGCTCCTGACAACAACATGTATTTCAAGTGCCCAACCTCAGAGGCAGTTTCTCACAAAGTCTTTAGGCCAGCAGAGCTCCATGCTTGTGGAGTGTTTACCCTGTCCCTTACTTATGGAACCTCCTCTACCACCTCCAAGGTTGTGAACTGTGGAGCATTTTCCATTCCACATACGTATTCACAGCTTTTCTAACTCTTCTCCTTGAATTGCGTCTTACTTGTTGCGAAGGTAATGTCAAGGCATTGTTCTGGATGAGAGTGGGAAGATTTTTGTGTAGCACATATTTGCCTACACATTGGATTCATTTTCCTATTTTCCGTTCGAAATACTGAATCCCTGACACTAACCCATACCCTACTGGATTCTGACTACGAATACTAATATGATGGAGAAAAATAACCCAAACAGAATAGAAATACAGGCAGTTCAGAGCAGGCATGGTGTATAGTTGGACTTGCCTTTAGCATTACAAAGGGTAGGTGTTATAAATCTTGTCCAATTTAATAGAAGTAGTTCTCCATGTGTTTTGAAAGTGAACAAATATGTGAATTCCTGTCTCCCTTTCTCTGCAGCCTATTCAGCAACATGTATTTTTACATGCGCATACAGAATCCTCCCTGCTATCCCACGTCCATTCTTGTGAGGTGGCTGACTTGGCAGATACAAATTGTGAGAAGAGATCACTCCTCCTAAACGCTGTTGGAACTGAAAATTCAACCTACGGGTGAGCTTCCTACTTGAACAACATGATACGTAAATCCATGTTCAGTAAAATAAATATTTTTGGATCTGTGGATGATATATATTTCATGATGAATTTCGATTGGCATATATATTTCTACTTTTTAATGTCTGTGTGTGTGTTCTGTGTGTATGTGTGTGTGTATATATATATATATACACACACACACACACAATATGCACAAACTCTCCAGATTTTTCAAAATATGAAATATATGTGTCTTATTATACACTCCCTAAATTCATCCATGTTCATATATGTGGATTTATAATCAACTTTTCACAAGATTATGCTCAGAAATATTCATCCACCTGAAATGCATATTTGTTTCCTAGTGCTGAAACTAACTTCAGAGAATGGTGCATAGAGATCCTAATATTTCTACAGGAACTGACCCAGTTTAACATCAATGCATGTAGATTCCTATGGGACATGATGTGTATTTTGACGTTCATTTTTATTCAACACTGGTACATTACTATTTCTTCAGTTGATGCACATCATAGGATATGTATTTCATCCTCAAGTTCACAAATTTCTAGGCATTTGGTTCACTTTCAATCACTTCCTGCTTCAGAACACATGTATTCCTCCACGTTTCTTGACTGGTCTTTTCATGAGACTTCTTTCCAAACACATTCTTTTCCATTTCCATAATCCCCTTTGAAGCAAAACTCACACCCCCTTCATGGTAAACCATAACCCTAATATCACCATTAGATGTATAACTGGTTGGAATGAATGGTTGTGTATCAATATTAGATTTCCTATATATTTTCAGATATCAATTCAATCCATTATTTAAATTGGAACCAGTTATAATATTTATTCACAGAAGGGTCTATTCATGCATTATCTCTATATTCATAGACCCAGGGTACACCTATTTGTACCGCCAAAGGCTAATTTATATGTCTTCAACATATTACTCCCAGAAATGGTGGAAGAAATACTCATGTCACCTGATCTCCATATACATTTTATCACAGTGATATTCTGGACACAAAATGCAAAGGTCACACTTATGATTGTACCAAAGCCTCATTGGAAAGTGAGCATGGATTACTAAAAACATCCTTGTCCAGGTTGCCTAATGCTCTCAAATGTCAATCCTATTGGTGACTACACATTTGTTTCTTCCTAAGATGATATATTCAACCTCAACCCTGTTGAAAATGTCTAATCCTCTCACTCACTTTATGCTTTGCCTGATTTCCTAATGTCTCTATTGATATCTGCTTTCCTACATATGTCCCCCAGTTCATCATTGTGACTGGCTGACTCTTCACATGTGCTGACATTTACATTCACTCTCTAACCGACACCCTATTGCTAAAGAACTTTTGGTCCAAATTTTATACTCACTCTTCTTCCTAAACCTACCAACTATCTTCCTAATCCTACCTACTATCCCTTTTTGACTGGATGTTCTCTTCTGCATTCAATCATCCAAGGTACAAGGTCCTATGCCATTGTATATCGATTTATCTGAGACACCTGTGCAGAAAGTCATTCAAAGCTAAGTATCCCAATCAAGGGCCCAATGCCCTTCTGGCCTTCAAATCTTTCTTGGATTTCTGTTTTCATACAAATATTTCACCTCTATATTATTATAAATATCGCAGGTTCCCAATACTATTCATCATCCAGCAGAGTGATTCCTAACCCGAATCGAACAGGTTCTTAACCCTAACCATACACTGTTCCCTCAATCTAACTTTACAGAAGAGCAGGGACAGAGTTGGTCTTACAATACAGGAATGTAGGGGATCTTCCACCTGCTGAGAACCTCAAAGGTCCATGCAGAAATGATCCCTGGAGAAGATGTAGGCCGCTATGAAGGACCTGAGAGAGCAGAAGTCATCTTCCATGGCAAACAACCTGGTCAGGATGAAGGGATGTGTCTGAATGAGCCTCTCTGTTCTTAATGTAGACACGATGGACCAAAGCAGGCCTGTGTGGAGAGCTGTTCCTTGGTGCCTATGGTTGATATTCCATTGTAAGTTGTGAAAGTGTCACAGGAAGGAGGGGCAGCCTCCATCTCATGGGAGCCCTGGAAGCAACTGTTAGGACACAGTGGTTGCCAAGGCAGTGACCTCATTCAGTTCCTGAAGGAAGTGACCTCACCTCACTTCCTTGGTGATGGAACTCTCTGAACTTGGGATCCGGGAAGCCAGGCACCCAGAGCCAGTCCCAGTCCCAGTCCCAGTCCCAGTGGGCTCACTTGTTTGGATTTACCAAGGACAGAGTCAGTCTTTCTTGGTACCTACTGATGTGAGGATTGCCAAATGCCAGGAAAGCTCTGCAGAGGGGCCTTTCCTGAGAAAGCAGGTAGTGGCTCACCGCTGGCTCCTGACAGCTTCACAGAGTTGGCCAAGGAGGCCAGATGTGAGACAGGACAGGCCATTTCGGGGGAACATAGTATGGCCCACCAGTCAGACGACACTCCGGGTAGTCACAGGCCAACTTGGAAGAAGGAGGTGCCTTTGTGGGTGTGGGTGTGAGTTTGTGGTTTGGTCTCATGTTCTGAGAATAGGTAGGAAAGGCGGTTTGTTTGGTTTGGAGTGGACTGTTTCTAGTAAGTCTTTTGACGAGGCGAGTGTTTCTATGTTTGTGTATCCCACTGTGTCCCTGGTTGTAGACATTAGAAAAGAGAATGCATCAGTGGTCTAGTAGAAAGCTTCCCAGCATTCATCCTGCCCCATTTATGAATGGACTGCGGCTTGCCTTATGGATGGGCAACACCTACTATCATCCTAAGTTCCTGTTTTCTTCCTGAATCCTGGCCACTCTCCAGAATAGACTCATGGTTTTGTGTCCAAGATATGTACCACCTCCAAGCTCAGCGACATGGCCATGTACTGCATAGCTGAAAGGAATGGTGAGCATCTCAGAAAACTCAGCTATCAGTGTGACCAGTAAAGTCTCCCTGGAGAAACCCTGCTTTGGGCCTTTTGCTTACCTATTGTTCTGTTGCCCTGAATGTCAGGAAGGCCTTTGCCTCAGGGCACCCCTTTGTGAAGCCTGAAGAAAACAGTTTTCAAGTGGAAATGAATGGGCATCACCTGTGGCTCTTTGCTTACTGGCTTTTCAAAGGGATGTGTCTGAATCAGCCTCTTGGCCCTGTGTGAGGCTGTGGCTTAGATAGTCAGCACCTGACGGATCCAAAGAGAGATCCCATGCGTGCATCCAAAGCCAAATTGGCACAAAAGCAGTCATTGTGGATGAAGTCTCTCGCCTTCCTCTGTAAGGTTCCTGACCTCCATCAAGTGAGAATAGGGATCCTTCGGGTCAAACGAGTTCTTCAAAGCCCTGCAGAGGCTAGCCCATAGGTGCTTGGGTTTTCTCATGACCCCAATTGACACACCGAATCTATACCCGGCAGTCAGTAGGCCTCCAATTGGAGAAGTGGAGCAGTATTAACGGCAGGCCTATTGGATCACTCCAGGGTCACAGGAAGGGTGTCCAAGCCACCCTGACATGAGGCAAATGAGGGGCAAGGGAGCTTATTGTGGACACTGTCTTGGGCTGTGCCCCTCATGGAAACCTCCAGCCAGAGGTTATGATGAGTGTCTATATGGAAGAAGATGAGGGCCATGTGTCAGTGTTTTGGTTTGAATTGTGGTCATTGGTGTGGCGGTGGGAAGAGATGACTGGGTCCACCTGGGCTTGAACTGTGGTGTGATTCCCCTTGGAGACTGAGTTCTGGAACTGAGCTCAGAGAAGTATTGCCGTGAATTGTGTTGGGATTTGAGGAGGCCATGCATGAGAGTCGCCCTTGGAAACTGAGATCTAGGCCCAGGCTGGCTTTCCACAGAGCACTGGGAATCTCAGCCCGGATATCACATGATTTTATTCTTAAAGACCTGGCAGCCACAGTTGAGAGTCAAAACACACATGGACCTCACATTTGTAGACCTCAATGGGCCTGGCTTCATGTGACGTTTTGGCCACTCTTTGGGAAGCCTTGTTTGTGCGAGTTCTCCAGAGCTTTCGTTGAAATGAGCTTGCTCACCATTGAATGGTTCCTGAAGGCATGGAAACCCACAGTGCCTCCAACTTCATCCTTTAAAAATGGCTAGCTGGATAAATACCATGAGATTTTTGAAATTCCCATGAGCAGGTGGCACTGGAGAACCTTTGGATGTCCTGTTGCTGATCATGAGTGTACCAGACAGTGCCTTGATTGACTGGGTTTCATGAAAATGGTGTAAAACAGAGATGCCAGTAAGTTGGGGCCTGCTGAGTAGCGGGCCTAGAGCAGTGGTGTGCAGGTGTGTGATAGAACACCTGTGGTGGGGCCATGTGGATCTGCCATTGGCTTCCAAATGGCTTGTGACTGACATGGTGCAGCGAGCAGACCCTTCTATGTAAAGGCATCTTGTTATATGGAGAGGTTTCAGGGCAGTGTTCAGAATCAGGTTGCTATGGTCAAGGGGGCAAGCTCTGTGGGATAGAAGCCTGGCTGGTGCATTCTCCTAGGACCTTGACCCACCGCACGTGACAGAACTCCCTCCAGCACTGTGTCCCAGTTGAACTCCTTGCATTTCCTGAGGCAAATTCCAAACTCCCAGTGCAGCAGCAAGAAACACCACGAAAAGTGGAGGATGACCAAATGGCTTCAGAGTCCACACAGGGAGACACTTAGACCCCAGTGGCCACAGTTTACCTGCAAAGAGAGAATTCAGCACTTCTGCCTCATGTTCATTGGAAAATCAGAAACCGTGTCCTCCAGGTCACATAGATGCAGACCCAGCTTTGATGGTCTCACTACAGAGGAAGCTAAAGCTCCTGACAACAACATGTATTTCAAGTGCCCAACCTCAGAGGCAGTTTCTCACAAAGTCTTTAGGCCAGCAGAGCTCCATGCTTGTGGAGTGTTTACCCTGTCCCTTACTTATGGAACCTCCTCTACCACCTCCAAGGTTGTGAACTGCGGAGCATTTTCCATTCCACATATGTATTCACAGCTTTTCTAACTCTTCTCCTCGAATTGCATCTTACTTGTTGCGAAGGTAATGTCAAGGCATTGTTCTGGATGAGAGTGGGAAGATTTTTGTGTAGCACATATTTGCCTACACATTGGATTCATTTTCCTATTTTCCGTTCGAAATACTGAATCCCTGACACTAACCCATACCCTACTGGATTCTGACTACGAATACTAATATGATGGAGAAAAATAACCCAAACAGAATAGAAATACAGGCAGTTCAGAGCAGGCATGGTGTATAGTTGGACTTGCCTTTAGCATTACAAAGGGTAGGTGTTATAAATCTTGTCCAATTTAATAGAAGTAGTTCTCCATGTGTTTTGAAAGTGAACAAATATGTGAATTCCTGTCTCCCTTTCTCTGCAGCCTATTCAGCAACATGTATTTTTACATGCGCATATAGAATCCTCCCTGCTATCCCACGTCCATTCTTGTGAGGTGGCTGACTTGGCAGATACAAATTGTGAGAAGAGATCACTCCTCCTAAACGCTGTTGGAACTGAAAATTCAACCTACGGGTGAGCTTCCTACTTGAACAACATGATACGTAAATCTATGTTCAGTAAAATAAATATTTTTGGATCTGTGGATGATATATATTTCAGGATGAATTTCGATTGGCATATATATTTTTACTTTTTAATGTCTGTGTGTTCTGTGTGTATGTGTGTGTGTGTGTATATATATACACACACACACACAATATGCACAAACTCTCCAGATTTTTCAAAATATGAAATATATGTGTCTTATTATACACTCCCTAAATTCATCCATGTTCATATATGTGCATTTATAATCAACTTTTCACAAGATTATGCTCAGAAATATTCATCCACCTGAAATACATATTTGTTTCCTAATGCTGAAACTAACTTCAGAGAATGGTGCATAGAGATCCTAATATTTCTACAGGAACTGACCCAGTTTAACATCAATGCAAGTAGATTCCTATGGGACATGATGTGTATTTTGACGTTCATTTTTATTCAACACTGGTACATTACTATTTCTTCAGTTGATGCACATCATAGGATATGTATTTCATCCTCAAGTTCACAAATTTCTAGGCATTTGGTTCACTTTCAATCACTTCCTGCTTCAGAACACATGTATTCCTCCACGTTTCTTGACTGGTCTTTTCATGAGACTTCTTTCCAAACACATTCTTTTCCATTTCCTTAATCCCCTTTGAAGCAAAACTCAAACCCCCTTCATGGTAAACCATAACCCTAATATCACCATTAGATGTATAACTGGTTGGAATGAATGGTTGTGTATCAATATTAGATTTCCTATATATTTTCAGATATCAATTCAATCCATTATTTAAATTGGAACCAGTTATATTATTTATTCACAGAAGGGTCTATTCATGCATTATCTCTATATTCATAGACCCAGGGTACACCTATTTGTACCGCCAAAGGCTAATTTATATGTCTTCAACATATTACTCCCAGAAATGGTGGAAGAAATACTCATGTCACCTGATCTCCATATACATTTTATCACAGTGATATTCTGGACACAAAATGCAAAGGTCACACTTATGATTGTACCAAAGCCTCATTGGAAAGTGAGCATGGATTACTAAAAACATCCTTGTCCAGGTTGCCTAATGCTCTCAAATGTCAATCCTATTGGTGACTACACATTTGTTTCTTCCTAAGATGATATATTCAACCTCCACCCTGTTGAAAATGTCTAATCCTCTCACTCACTTTATGCTTTGCCTGATTTCCTAATGTCTCTATTGATATCTGCTTTCCTACATATGTCCCCCAGTTCATCATTGTGACTGGCTGACTCTTCACATGTGCTGACATTTACATTCACTCTCTAACCGACACCCTATTGCTAAAGAACTTTTGGTCCAAATTTTATACTCACTCTTCTTCCTAAACCTACCAACTATCTTCCTAACCCTACCTACTATCCCTTTTTGACTGGATGTTCTCTTCTGCATTCAATCATCCAAGGTACAAGGTCCTATGCCATTGTATATCGATTTATCTTAGACACCTGTGCAGAAAGTCATTCAAAGCTAAGTATCCCAATCAAGGGCCCAATGCCCTTCTGGCCTTCAAATCTGACTTGGATTTCTGTTTTCATACATACATTTCACCTCTATATTATTATAAATATCTCAGGTTCCCAATACCATTCATCATCCAGCAGAGTGTTTCCTAACCCAAATCGAACAGGTTCTTAACCCTAACCATACACTGTTCCCTCAATCTAACTTTACAGAAGAGCAGGGACAGAGTTGGTCTTACAATACAGGAATGTAGGGGATCTTCCACCTGCTGAGAACCTCAAAGGTCCATGCAGAAATGATCCCTGGAGAAGATGTAGGCCGCTATGAAGGACCTGAGAGAGCAGAAGTCATCTTCCATGGCAAACAACCTGGTCAGGATGAAGGGATGTGTCTGAATGAGCCTCTCTGTTCTTAATGTAGACACGATGGACCAAAGCAGGCCTGTGTGGAGAGCTGTTCCTTGGTGCCAATGGTTGATATTCCATTGTAAGTTGTGAAAGTGTCACAGGAAGGAGGGGCAGCCTCCATCTCATGGGAGCCCTGGAAGCAACTGTTAGGACACAGTGGTTGCCAAGGCAGTGACCTCATTCAGTTCCTGAAGGAAGTGACCTCACCTCACTTCCTTGGTGATGGAACTCTCTGAACTTGGGATCCAGGAAGCCAGGCACCCAGAGCCAGTCCCAGTCCCAGTCCCAGTCCCAGTGGGCTCACTTGTTTGGATTTACCAAGGACAGAGTCAGTCTTTCTTGGTACCTACTGATGTGAGGATTGCCAAATGCCAGGAAAGCTCTGCAGAGGGGCCTTTCCTGAGAAAGCAGGTAGTGGCTCACCGCTGGCTCCTGACAGCTTCACAGAGTTGGCCAAGGAGGCCAGATGTGAGACAGGACAGGCCATTTCGGGGGAACATAGTATGGCCCACCAGTCAGACGACACTCCGGGTAGTCACAGGCCAACATGGAAGAAGGAGGTGCCTTTGTGGGTGTGGGTGTGAGTTTGTGGTTTGGTCTCATGTTCTGAGAATAGGTAGGAAAGGCGGTTTGTTTGGTTTGGAGTGGACTGTTTCTAGTAAGTCTTTTGACGAGGCGAGTGTTTCTATGTTTGTGTATCCCACTGTGTCCCTGGTTGTAGACATTAGAAAAGAGAATGCATCAATGGATGTGTCCTGTCTAGTAGAAAGCTTCCCAGCATTCATCCTGCCCCATTTATGAATGGACTGCGGCTTGCCTTATGGATGGGCAACACCTACTATCTTCCTAAGTTCCTGTTTTCTTCCTGAATCCTGGCCACTCTCCAGAATAGGCTCATGGTTTTGTGTCCAAGATAGGTACCACCTCCAAGCTCGGTGACATGGCCATGTACTGGATAGCTGAAAGGAATGGTGAGCATCTCAGAAAACTCAGCTATCAGTGTGACCAGTAAAGTCTCCCTGGAGAAACCCTGCTCTGGGCCTTTTGCTTACCTATTGTTCTGTTGCCCTGAATGTCAGGAAGGCCTTTGCCTCAGGGCACCCCTTTGTGAAGCCTGAAGAAAACAGTTTTCAAGTGGAAATGAATGGGCATCACCTGTGGCTTTTTGCTTACTGGCTTTGCAAAGGGATGTGTCTGAATCAGCCTCTTGGCCCTGTGTGAGGCTGTGGCTTAGATTGTCAGCACCTGACGGATCCAAAGAGAGATCCCATGCGTGCATCCAAAGCCAAATTGGCACAAAAGCAGTCATTGTGGATGAAGTCTCTCGCCTTCCTCTGTAAGGTTCCTGACCTCCATCAAGTGAGAATAGGGATCCTTCGGGTCAAACGAGTTCTTCAAAGCCCTGCAGAGGCTAGCCCATAGGTGCTTGGGTTTTCTCATGACCCCAATTGACACACCGAATCTATACCCGGCAGTGAGTAGGCCTCCAATTGGAGAAGCGGAGCAGTATTAACGGCAGGCCTATTGGATCACTCCAGGTTCACAGGAAGGGTGTCCAAGCCACCCTGACATGAGGCAAATGAGGGGCAAGGGAGCTTATTGTGGACACTGTCTTGGGCTGTGCCCCTCATGGAAACCTCCAGCCAGAGGTTATGATGAGTGTCTATATGGAAGAAGACGAGGGCCATGTGGCAGTGTTTTGGTTTGAATTGTGGTCATTGGTGTGGCGGTGGGAAGAGATGACTGGGTCCACCTGGGCTTGAACTCTGGTGTGATTCCCCTTGGAGACTGAGTTCTGGAACTGAGCTCAGAGAAGTATTGCCGTGAATTGTGTTGGGATTTGAGGAGGCCATGCATGAGAGTCGCCCTTGGAAACTGAGATCTAGGCCCAGGCTGGCTTTCCACAGAGCACTGGGAATCTCAGCCCGGATATCACATGATTTTATTCTTAAAGACCTGGCAGCCACAGTTGAGAGTCAAAACACACATGGACCTCACATTTGTAGACCTCAATGGGCCTGGCTTCATGTGACCTTTTGGCCACTCTTTGGGAAGCCTTGTTTGTGAGAGTTCTCCAGAGCTTTCGTTGAAATGAGCTTGCTCACCATTGAATGGTTCCTGAAGGCATGGAAACCCACAGTGCCTCCAACTTCATCCTTTAAAAATGGCTAGCTGGATAAATACCATGAGATTTTTGAAATTCCCACGAGCAGGTGGCACTGGAGAACCTTTGGATGTCCTGTTGCTGATCATGAGTGTACCAGACAGTGCCTTGATTGACTGGGTTTCATGACAATGGTGTAAAACAGAGATGCCAGTAAGTTGGGGCCTGCTGAGTAGCGGGCCTAGAGCAGTGGTGTGCAGGTGTGTGATAGAACATCTGTGGTGGGGCCATGTGGATCTGCCATTGGCTTCCAAATGGCTTGTGACTGACATGGTGCAGCGAGCAGACCCTTCTATGTAAAGGCATCTTGTTTTATGGAGAGGTTTCAGGGTAGTGTTCAGAATCAGGTTGCTATGGTCAAGGGGGCAAGCTCTGTGGGATAGAAGCCTGGCTGGTGCATTCTCCTAGGACCTTGACCCAACGCACGTGACAGAACTCCCTCCAGCACTGTGTCCCAGTTGAACTCCTTGCATTTCCTGAAGCAAATTCTAAACTCCCAGTGCAGCAGCAAGAAACACCACGAAAAGTGGAGGATGACCAAATGGCTTCAGAGTCCACACAGGGAGACACTTAGACCCCAGTGGCCACAGTTTACCTGCAAAGAGAGAATTCAGCACTTCTGCCTCATGTTCATTGGAAAATCAGAAACCGTGTCCTCCAGGTCACATAGATGCAGACCCAGCTTTGATGGTCTCACTACAGAGGAAGCTAAAGCTCCTGACAACAACATGTATTTCAAAGTGCGAAACCTCAGAGGCAGTTTCTCACAAAGTCTTTAGGCCAGCAGAGCTCCATGTTTGTGGAGTGTTTACCCTGTCCCTTACTTATGGAACCTCCTCTACCACCTCCAAGGTTGTGAACTGCGGAGCATTTTCCATTCCACATACGTATTCACAGCTTTTCTAACTCTTCTCCTCGAATTGCGTCTTACTTGTTGCGAAGGTAATGTCAAGGCATTGTTCTGGATGAGAGTGGGAAGATTTTTGTGTAGCACATATTTGCCTACACATTGGATTCATTTTCCTATTTTCCGTTCGAAATACTGAATCCCTGACACTAACCCATACCCTACTAGATTCTGACTACGAATACTAATATGATGGAGAAAAATAACCCAAACAGAATAGAAATACAGGCAGTTCAGAGCAGGCATGGTGTATAGTTGGACTTGCCTTTAGCATTACAAAGGGTAGGTGTTATAAATCTTGTCCAATTTAATAGAAGTAGTTCTCCATGTGTTTTGAAAGTGAACAAATATGTGAATTCCTGTCTCCCTTTCTCTGCAGCCTATTCAGCAACATGTATTTTTACATGCGCATATAGAATCCTCCCTGCTATCCCACGTCCATTCTTGTGAGGTGGCTGACTTGGCAGATACAAATTGTGAGAAGAGATCACTCCTCCTAAACGCTGTTGGAACTGAAAATTCGACCTACGGGTGAGCTTCCTACTTGAACAACATGATACGTAAATCCATGTTCAGTAAAATAAATATTTTTGGATCTGTGGATGATATATATTTCAGGATGAATTTCGATTGGCATATATATTTCTCCTTTTTAATGTCTGTGTGTTCTGTGTGTATGTGTGTGTGTGTGTATATATATATATATATATATATACACACAAACACACACAGACACAATATGCACAAACTCTCCAGATTTTTCAAAATATGAAATATATGTGTCTTATTATACACTCCCTAAATTCATCCATGTTCATATATGTGGATTTATAATCAACTTTTCACAAGATTATGCTCAGAAATATTCATCCACCTGAAATACATATTTGTTTCCTAGTGCTGAAACTATCTTTAGAGAATGGTGCATAGAGATCCTAATATTTCTACAGGAACTGACCCAGTTTAACATCAATGCAAGTAGATTCCTATGGGACATGATGTGTATTTTGACGTTCATTTTTATTCAACACTGGTACATTACTATTTCTTCAGTTGATGCACATCATAGGATATGTATTTCATCCTCAAGTTCACAAATTTCTAGGCATTTGGTTCACTTTCAATCACTTCCTGCTTCAGAACACATGTATTCCTCCACGTTTCTTGACTGGTCTTTTCATGAGACTTCTTTCCAAACACATTCTTTTCCATTTCCATAATCCCCTTTGAAGCAAAACTCACACCCCCTTCATGGTAAACCATAACCCTAATATCACCATTAGATGTATAACTGGTTGGAATGAATGGTTGTGTATCAATATTAGATTTCCTATATATTTTCAGATATCAATTCAATCCATTATTTAAATTGGAGCCAGTTATAATATTTATTCACAGAAGGGTCTATTCATGCATTATCTCTATATTCATAGACCCAGGGTACACCTATTTGTACCGCCAAAGGCTAATTTATATGTCTTCAACATATTACTCCCAGAAATGGTGGAAGAAATACTCATGTCACCTGATCTCCATATACATTTTATCACAGTGATATTCTGGACACAAAATGCAAAGGTCACACTTATGATTGTACCAAAGCCTCATTGGAAAGTGAGCATGGATTACTAAAAACATCCTTGTACAGGTTGCCTAATGCTCTCAATTGTCAATCCTATTGGTGACTACACATTTGTTTCTTCCTAAGATGATATATTCAACCTCCACCCTGTTGAAAATGTCTAATCCTCTCACTCACTTTATGCTTTGCCTGATTTCCTAATGTCTCTATTGATATCTGCTTTCCTACATATGTCCCCCAGTTCATCATTGTGACTGGCTGACTCTTCACATGTGCTGGCATTTACATTCACTCTCTAACCGACACCCTATTGCTAAAGAACTTTTGGTCCAAATTTTATACTCACTCTTCTTCCTAAACCTACCAACTATCTTCCTAATCCTACCTACTATTCCTTTTTGACTGGATGTTCTCTTCTGCATTCAATCATCCAAGGTACAAGGTCCTATGCCATTGTATATCGATTTATCTGAGACACCTGTGCAGAAAGTCATTCAAAGCTAAGTATCCCAATCAAGGGCCCAATGCCCTTCTGGCCTTCAAATCTGACTTGGATTTCTGTTTTCATACATACATTTCACCTCTATATTATTATAAATATCGCAGGTTCCCAATACCATTCATCATCCACCAGAGTGATTCCTAACTAAAATCGAACAGGTTCTTAACCCTAACCATACACTGTTCCCTCAATCTAACTTTACAGAAGAGCAGGGACAGAGTTGGTCTTACAATACAGGAATGTAGGGGATCTTCCACCTGCTGAGAACCTCAAAGGTCCATGCAGAAATGATCCCTGGAGAAGATGTAGGCCGCTATGAAGGACCTGAGAGAGCAGAAGTCATCTTCCATGGCAAACAACCTGGTCAGGATGAAGGGATGTGTCTGAATGAGCCTCTCTGTTCTTAATGTAGACACGATGGACCAAAGCAGGCCTGTGTGGAGAGCTGTTCCTTGGTGCCAATGGTTGATATTCCATTGTAAGTTGTGAAAGTGTCACAGGAAGGAGGGGCAGCCTCCATCTCATGGGAGCCCTGGAAGCAACTGTTAGGACACAGTGGTTGCCAAGGCAGTGACCTCATTCAGTTCCTGAAGGAAGTGACCTCACCTCACTTCCTTGGTGATGGAACTCTCTGAACTTGGGATCCAGGAAGCCAGGCACCCAGAGCCAGTCCCAGTCCCAGTCCCAGTCCCAGTGGGCTCACTTGTTTGGATTTACCAAGGACAGAGTCAGTCTTTCTTGGTACCTACTGATGTGAGGATTGCCAAATGCCAGGAAAGCTCTGCAGAGGGGCCTTTCCTGAGAAAGCAGGTAGTGGCTCACCGCTGGCTCCTGACAGCTTCACAGAGTTGGCCAAGGAGGCCAGATGTGAGACAGGACAGGCCATTTCGGGGGAACATAGTATGGCCCACCAGTCAGACGACACTCCGGGTAGTCACAGGCCAACATGGAAGAAGGAGGTGCCTTTGTGGGTGTGGGTGTGAGTTTGTGGTTTGGTCTCATGTTCTGAGAATAGGTAGGAAAGGCGGTTTGTTTGGTTTGGAGTGGACTGTTTCTAGTAAGTCTTTTGACGAGGCGAGTGTTTCTATGTTTGTGTATCCCACTGTGTCCCTGGTTGTAGACATTAGAAAAGAGAATGCATCAATGGATGTGTCCTGTCTAGTAGAAAGCTTCCCAGCATTCATCCTGCCCCATTTATGAATGGACTGCGGCTTGCCTTATGGATGGGCAACACCTACTATCTTCCTAAGTTCCTGTTTTCTTCCTGAATCCTGGCCACTCTCCAGAATAGGCTCATGGTTTTGTGTCCAAGATAGGTACCACCTCCAAGCTCGGCGACATGGCCATGTACTGGATAGCTGAAAGGAATGGTGAGCATCTCAGAAAACTCAGCTATCAGTGTGACCAGTAAAGTCTCCCTGGAGAAACCCTGCTTTGGGCCTTTTGCTTACCTATTGTTCTGTGGCCCTGAATGTCAGGAAGGCCTTTGCCTCAGGGCACCACTTTGTGAAGCCTGAAGAAAACAGTTTTCAAGTGGAAATGAATGGGCATCACCTGTGGCTCTTTGCTTACTGGCTTTGCAAAGGGATGTGTCTGAATCAGCCTCTTGGCCCTGTGTGAGGCTGTGGCTTAGATTGTCAGCACCTGACGGATCCTAAGAGAGATCCCATGTGTGCATCCAAAGCCAAATTGGCACAAAAGCAGTCATTGTGGATGAAGTCTCTCGCCTTCCTCTGTAAGGTTCCTGACCTCCATCAAGTGAGAATAGGGATCCTTCGGGTCAAACGAGTTCCTCAAAGCCCTGCAGAGGCTAGCCCATAGTTGCTTGGGTTTTCTCATGACCCCAATTGACACACAGAATCTATACCCGGCAGTCAGTAGGCATCCAATTGGAGAAGCGGAGCAGTATTAACGGCAGGCCTATTGGATCACTCCAGGTTCACAGGAAGGGTGTCCAAGCCACCCTGACATGAGGCAAATGAGGGGCAAGGGAGCTTATTGTGGACACTGTCTTGGGCTGTGCCCCTCATGGAAACCTCCAGCCAGAGGTTATGATGAGTGTCTATATGGAAGAAGACGAGGGCCATGTGGCAGTGTTTTGGTTTGAATTGTGGTCATTGGTGTGGCGGTGGGAAGAGATGACTGGGTCCACCTGGGCTTGAACTCTGGTGTGATTCCCCTTGGAGACTGAGTTCTGGAACTGAGCTCAGAGAAGTATTGCCGTGAATTGTGTTGGGATTTGAGGAGGCCATGCATGAGAGTCGCCCTTGGAAACTGAGATCTAGGCCCAGGCTGGCTTTCCACAGAGCACTGGGAATCTCAGCCCGGATATCACATGATTTTATTCTTAAAGACCTGGCAGCCACAGTTGAGAGTCAAAACACACATGGACCTCACATTTGTAGACCTCAATGGGCCTGGCTTCATGTGACCTTTTGGCCACTCTTTGGGAAGCCTTGTTTGTGAGAGTTCTCCAGAGCTTTCGTTGAAATGAGCTTGCTCACCATTGAATGGTTCCTGAAGGCATGGAAACCCACAGTGCCTCCAACTTCATCCTTTAAAAATGGCTAGCTGGATAAATACCATGAGATTTTTGAAATTCCCATGAGCAGGTGGCACTGGAGAACCTTTGGATGTCCTGT
This sequence comes from Spermophilus citellus, assembly GCF_964194105.1. NCBI lineage: Eukaryota > Metazoa > Chordata > Mammalia > Rodentia > Sciuridae > Spermophilus > Spermophilus citellus. The sequence continues at coordinate 13,904,634 of NC_138198.1, read as the reverse complement.
TGCTGATCATGAGTGTACCAGACAGTGCCTTGATTGACTGGGTTTCATGAAAATGGTGTAAAACAGAGATGCCAGTAAGTTGGGGCCTGCTGAGTAGCGGGCCTAGAGCAGTGGTGTGCAGGTGTGTGATAGAACATCTGTGGTGGGGCCATGTGGATCTGCCATTGGCTTCCAAATGGCTTGTGACTGACATGGTGCAGCGAGCAGACCCTTCTATGTAAAGGCATCTTGTTATATGGAGAGGTTTCAGGGCAGTGTTCAGAATCAGGTTGCTATGGTCAAGGGGGCAAGCTCTGTGGGATAGAAGCCTGGCTGGTGCATTCTCCTAGGACCTTGACCCACCGCACGTGACAGAACTCCCTCCAGCACTGTGTCCCAGTTGAACTCCTTGCATTTCCTGAGGCAAATTCCAAACTCCCAGTGCAGCAGCAAGAAACACCACGAAAAGTGGAGGATGACCAAATGGCTTCAGAGTCCACACAGGGAGACACTTAGACCCCAGTGGCCACAGTTTACCTGCAAAGAGAGAATTCAGCACTTCTGCCTCATGTTCATTGGAAAATCAGAAACCGTGTCCTCCAGGTCACATAGATGCAGACCCAGCTTTGATGGTCTCACTACAGAGGAAGCTAAAGCTCCTGACAACAACATGTATTTCAAGTGCCCAACCTCAGAGGCAGTTTCTCACAAAGTCTTTAGGCCAGCAGAGCTCCATGCTTGTGGAGTGTTTACCCTGTCCCTTACTTATGGAACCTCCTCTACCACCTCCAAGGTTGTGAACTGTGGAGCATTTTCCATTCCACATACGTATTCACAGCTTTTCTAACTCTTCTCCTCGAATTGCGTCTTACTTGTTGCGAAGGTAATGTCAAGGCATTGTTCTGGATGAGAGTGGGAAGATTTTTGTGTAGCACATATTTGCCTACACATTGGATTCATTTTCCTATTTTCCGTTCGAAATACTGAATCCCTGACACTAACCCATACCCTACTGGATTCTGACTACGAATACTAATATGATGGAGAAAAATAACCCAAACAGAATAAAAATACAGGCAGTTCAGAGCAGGCATGGTGTATAGTTGGACTTGCCTTTAGCATTACAAAGGGTAGGTGTTATAAATCTTGTCCAATTTAATAGAAGTAGTTCTCCATGTGTTTTGAAAGTGAACAAATATGTGAATTCCTGTCTCCCTTTCTCTGCAGCCTATTCAGCAACATGTATTTTTACATGCGCATATAGAATCCTCCCTGCTATCCCACGTCCATTCTTGTGAGGTGGCTGACTTGGCAGATACAAATTGTGAGAAGAGATCACTCCTCCTAAACGCTGTTGGAACTGAAAATTCAACCTACGGGTGAGCTTCCTACTTGAACAACATGATACGTAAATCCATGTTCAGTAAAATAAATATTTTTGGATCTGTGGATGATATATATTTCATGATGAATTTCGATTGGCATATATATTTCTACTTTTTAATGTCTGTGTGTGTGTTCTGTGTGTATGTGTGTGTGTATATATATATATACACACACACACACACACAATATGCACAAACTCTCCAGATTTTTCAAAATATGAAATATATGTGTCTTACTATACACTCCCTAAATTCATCCATGTTCATATATGTGGATTTATAATCAACTTTTCACAAGATTATGCTCAGAAATATTCATCCACCTGAAATGCATATTTGTTTCCTAGTGCTGAAACTAACTTCAGAGAATGGTGCATAGAGATCCTAATATTTCTACAGGAACTGACCCAGTTTAACATCAATGCATGTAGATTCCTATGGGACATGATGTGTATTTTGACGTTCATTTTTATTCAACACTGGTACATTACTATTTCTTCAGTTGATGCACATCATAGGATATGTATTTCATCCTCAAGTTCACAAATTTCTAGGCATTTGGTTCACTTTCAATCACTTCCTGCTTCAGAACACATGTATTCCTCCACGTTTCTTGACTGGTCTTTTCATGAGACTTCTTTCCAAACACATTCTTTTCCATTTCCATAATCCCCTTTGAAGCAAAACTCACACCCCCTTCATGGTAAACCATAACCCTAATATCACCATTAGATGTATAACTGGTTGGAATGAATGGTTGTGTATCAATATTAGATTTCCTATATATTTTCAGATATCAATTCAATCCATTATTTAAATTGGAACCAGTTATAATATTTATTCACAGAAGGGTCTATTCATGCATTATCTCTATATTCATAGACCCAGGGTACACCTATTTGTACCGCCAAAGGCTAATTTATATGTCTTCAACATATTACTCCCAGAAATGGTGGAAGAAATACTCATGTCACCTGATCTCCATATACATTTTATCACAGTGATATTCTGGACACAAAATGCAAAGGTCACACTTATGATTGTACCAAAGCCTCATTGGAAAGTGAGCATGGATTACTAAAAACATCCTTGTCCAGGTTGCCTAATGCTCTCAAATGTCAATCCTATTGGTGACTACACATTTGTTTCTTCCTAAGATGATATATTCAACCTCAACCCTGTTGAAAATGTCTAATCCTCTCACTCACTTTATGCTTTGCCTGATTTCCTAATGTCTCTATTGATATCTGCTTTCCTACATATGTCCCCCAGTTCATCATTGTGACTGGCTGACTCTTCACATGTGCTGACATTTACATTCACTCTCTAACCGACACCCTATTGCTAAAGAACTTTTGGTCCAAATTTTATACTCACTCTTCTTCCTAAACCTACCAACTATCTTCCTAATCCTACCTACTATCCCTTTTTGACTGGATGTTCTCTTCTGCATTCAATCATCCAAGGTACAAGGTCCTATGCCATTGTATATCGATTTATCTTAGACACCTGTGCAGAAAGTCATTCAAAGCTAAGTATCCCAATCAAGGGCCCAATGCCCTTCTGGCCTTCAAATCTTTCTTGGATTTTTGTTTTCATACAAATATTTCACCTCTATATTATTATAAATATCGCAGGTTCCCAATACTATTCATCATCCAGCAGAGTGATTCCTAACCCGAATCGAACAGGTTCTTAACCCTAACCATACACTGTTCCCTCAATCTAACTTTACAGAAGAGCAGGGACAGAGTTGGTCTTACAATACAGGAATGTAGGGGATCTTCCACCTGCTGAGAACCTCAAAGGTCCATGCAGAAATGATCCCTGGAGAAGATGTAGGCCGCTATGAAGGACCTGAGAGAGCAGAAGTCATCTTCCATGGCAAACAACCTGGTCAGGATGAAGGGATGTGTCTGAATGAGCCTCTCTGTTCTTAATGTAGACACGATGGACCAAAGCAGGCCTGTGTGGAGAGCTGTTCCTTGGTGCCTATGGTTGATATTCCATTGTAAGTTGTGAAAGTGTCACAGGAAGGAGGGGCAGCCTCCATCTCATGGGAGCCCTGGAAGCAACTGTTAGGACACAGTGGTTGCCAAGGCAGTGACCTCATTCAGTTCCTGAAGGAAGTGACCTCACCTCACTTCCTTGGTGATGGAACTCTCTGAACTTGGGATCCGGGAAGCCAGGCACCCAGAGCCAGTCCCAGTCCCAGTCCCAGTCCCAGTGGGCTCACTTGTTTGGATTTACCAAGGACAGAGTCAGTCTTTCTTGGTACCTACTGATGTGAGGATTGCCAAATGCCAGGAAAGCTCTGCAGAGGGGCCTTTCCTGAGAAAGCAGGTAGTGGCTCACCGCTGGCTCCTGACAGCTTCACAGAGTTGGCCAAGGAGGCCAGATGTGAGACAGGACAGGCCATTTCGGGGGAACATAGTATGGCCCACCAGTCAGACGACACTCCGGGTAGTCACAGGCCAACTTGGAAGAAGGAGGTGCCTTTGTGGGTGTGGGTGTGAGTTTGTGGTTTGGTCTCATGTTCTGAGAATAGGTAGGAAAGGCGGTTTGTTTGGTTTGGAGTGGACTGTTTCTAGTAAGTCTTTTGACGAGGCGAGTGTTTCTATGTTTGTGTATCCCACTGTGTCCCTGGTTGTAGACATTAGAAAAGAGAATGCATCAGTGGTCTAGTAGAAAGCTTCCCAGCATTCATCCTGCCCCATTTATGAATGGACTGCGGCTTGCCTTATGGATGGGCAACACCTACTATCATCCTAAGTTCCTGTTTTCTTCCTGAATCCTGGCCACTCTCCAGAATAGACTCATGGTTTTGTGTCCAAGATATGTACCACCTCCAAGCTCAGCGACATGGCCATGTACTGCATAGCTGAAAGGAATGGTGAGCATCTCAAAAAACTCAGCTATCAGTGTGACCAGTAAAGTCTCCCTGGAGAAACCCTGCTTTGGGCCTTTTGCTTACCTATTGTTCTGTTGCCCTGAATGTCAGGAAGGCCTTTGCCTCAGGGCACCCCTTTGTGAAGCCTGAAGAAAACAGTTTTCAAGTGGAAATGAATGGGCATCACCTGTGGCTCTTTGCTTACTGGCTTTTCAAAGGGATGTGTCTGAATCAGCCTCTTGGCCCTGTGTGAGGCTGTGGCTTAGATAGTCAGCACCTGACGGATCCAAAGAGAGATCCCATGCGTGCATCCAAAGCCAAATTGGCACAAAAGCAGTCATTGTGGATGAAGTCTCTCGCCTTCCTCTGTAAGGTTCCTGACCTCCATCAAGTGAGAATAGGGATCCTTCGGGTCAAACGAGTTCTTCAAAGCCCTGCAGAGGCTAGCCCATAGGTGCTTGGGTTTTCTCATGACCCCAATTGACACACCGAATCTATACCCGGCAGTCAGTAGGCCTCCAATTGGAGAAGTGGAGCAGTATTAACGGCAGGCCTATTGGATCACTCCAGGGTCACAGGAAGGGTGTCCAAGCCACCCTGACATGAGGCAAATGAGGGGCAAGGGAGCTTATTGTGGACACTGTCTTGGGCTGTGCCCCTCATGGAAACCTCCAGCCAGAGGTTATGATGAGTGTCTATATGGAAGAAGATGAGGGCCATGTGTCAGTGTTTTGGTTTGAATTGTGGTCATTGGTGTGGCGGTGGGAAGAGATGACTGGGTCCACCTGGGCTTGAACTGTGGTGTGATTCCCCTTGGAGACTGAGTTCTGGAACTGAGCTCAGAGAAGTATTGCCGTGAATTGTGTTGGGATTTGAGGAGGCCATGCATGAGAGTCGCCCTTGGAAACTGAGATCTAGGCCCAGGCTGGCTTTCCACAGAGCACTGGGAATCTCAGCCCGGATATCACATGATTTTATTCTTAAAGACCTGGCAGCCACAGTTGAGAGTCAAAACACACATGGACCTCACATTTGTAGACCTCAATGGGCCTGGCTTCATGTGACGTTTTGGCCACTCTTTGGGAAGCCTTGTTTGTGCGAGTTCTCCAGAGCTTTCGTTGAAATGAGCTTGCTCACCATTGAATGGTTCCTGAAGGCATGGAAACCCACAGTGCCTCCAACTTCATCCTTTAAAAATGGCTAGCTGGATAAATACCATGAGATTTTTGAAATTCCCATGAGCAGGTGGCACTGGAGAACCTTTGGATGTCCTGTTGCTGATCATGAGTGTACCAGACAGTGCCTTGATTGACTGGGTTTCATGAAAATGGTGTAAAACAGAGATGCCAGTAAGTTGGGGCCTGCTGAGTAGCGGGCCTAGAGCAGTGGTGTGCAGGTGTGTGATAGAACACCTGTGGTGGGGCCATGTGGATCTGCCATTGGCTTCCAAATGGCTTGTGACTGACATGGTGCAGCGAGCAGACCCTTCTATGTAAAGGCATCTTGTTATATGGAGAGGTTTCAGGGCAGTGTTCAGAATCAGGTTGCTATGGTCAAGGGGGCAAGCTCTGTGGGATAGAAGCCTGGCTGGTGCATTCTCCTAGGACCTTGACCCACCGCACGTGACAGAACTCCCTCCAGCACTGTGTCCCAGTTGAACTCCTTGCATTTCCTGAGGCAAATTCCAAACTCCCAGTGCAGCAGCAAGAAACACCACGAAAAGTGGAGGATGACCAAATGGCTTCAGAGTCCACACAGGGAGACACTTAGACCCCAGTGGCCACAGTTTACCTGCAAAGAGAGAATTCAGCACTTCTGCCTCATGTTCATTGGAAAATCAGAAACCGTGTCCTCCAGGTCACATAGATGCAGACCCAGCTTTGATGGTCTCACTACAGAGGAAGCTAAAGCTCCTGACAACAACATGTATTTCAAGTGCCCAACCTCAGAGGCAGTTTCTCACAAAGTCTTTAGGCCAGCAGAGCTCCATGCTTGTGGAGTGTTTACCCTGTCCCTTACTTATGGAACCTCCTCTACCACCTCCAAGGTTGTGAACTGCGGAGCATTTTCCATTCCACATATGTATTCACAGCTTTTCTAACTCTTCTCCTCGAATTGCATCTTACTTGTTGCGAAGGTAATGTCAAGGCATTGTTCTGGATGAGAGTGGGAAGATTTTTGTGTAGCACATATTTGCCTACACATTGGATTCATTTTCCTATTTTCCGTTCGAAATACTGAATCCCTGACACTAACCCATACCCTACTGGATACTGACTACGAATACTAACTAATATGATGGAGAAAAATAACCCAAACAGAATAGAAATACAGGCAGTTCAGAGCAGGCATGGTGTATAGTTGGACTTGCCTTTAGCATTACAAAGGGTAGGTGTTATAAATCTTGTCCAATTTAATAGAAGTAGTTCTCCATGTGTTTTGAAAGTGAACAAATATGTGAATTCCTGTCTCCCTTTCTCTGCAGCCTATTCAGCAACATGTATTTTTACATGCGCATATAGAATCCTCCCTGCTATCCCACGTCCATTCTTGTGAGGTGGCTGACTTGGCAGATACAAATTGTGAGAAGAGATCACTCCTCCTAAACGCTGTTGGAACTGAAAATTCAACCTACGGGTGAGCTTCCTACTTGAACAACATGATACGTAAATCTATGTTCAGTAAAATAAATATTTTTGGATCTGTGGATGATATATATTTCAGGATGAATTTCGATTGGCATATATATTTTTACTTTTTAATGTCTGTGTGTTCTGTGTGTATGTGTGTGTGTGTGTATATATATACACACACACACACAATATGCACAAACTCTCCAGATTTTTCAAAATATGAAATATATGTGTCTTATTATACACTCCCTAAATTCATCCATGTTCATATATGTGCATTTATAATCAACTTTTCACAAGATTATGCTCAGAAATATTCATCCACCTGAAATACATATTTGTTTCCTAATGCTGAAACTAACTTCAGAGAATGGTGCATAGAGATCCTAATATTTCTACAGGAACTGACCCAGTTTAACATCAATGCAAGTAGATTCCTATGGGACATGATGTGTATTTTGACGTTCATTTTTATTCAACACTGGTACATTACTATTTCTTCAGTTGATGCACATCATAGGATATGTATTTCATCCTCAAGTTCACAAATTTCTAGGCATTTGGTTCACTTTCAATCACTTCCTGCTTCAGAACACATGTATTCCTCCACGTTTCTTGACTGGTCTTTTCATGAGACTTCTTTCCAAACACATTCTTTTCCATTTCCTTAATCCCCTTTGAAGCAAAACTCAAACCCCCTTCATGGTAAACCATAACCCTAATATCACCATTAGATGTATAACTGGTTGGAATGAATGGTTGTGTATCAATATTAGATTTCCTATATATTTTCAGATATCAATTCAATCCATTATTTAAATTGGAACCAGTTATATTATTTATTCACAGAAGGGTCTATTCATGCATTATCTCTATATTCATAGACCCAGGGTACACCTATTTGTACCGCCAAAGGCTAATTTATATGTCTTCAACATATTACTCCCAGAAATGGTGGAAGAAATACTCATGTCACCTGATCTCCATATACATTTTATCACAGTGATATTCTGGACACAAAATGCAAAGGTCACACTTATGATTGTACCAAAGCCTCATTGGAAAGTGAGCATGGATTACTAAAAACATCCTTGTCCAGGTTGCCTAATGCTCTCAAATGTCAATCCTATTGGTGACTACACATTTGTTTCTTCCTAAGATGATATATTCAACCTCCACCCTGTTGAAAATGTCTAATCCTCTCACTCACTTTATGCTTTGCCTGATTTCCTAATGTCTCTATTGATATCTGCTTTCCTACATATGTCCCCCAGTTCATCATTGTGACTGGCTGACTCTTCACATGTGCTGACATTTACATTCACTCTCTAACCGACACCCTATTGCTAAAGAACTTTTGGTCCAAATTTTATACTCACTCTTCTTCCTAAACCTACCAACTATCTTCCTAACCCTACCTACTATCCCTTTTTGACTGGATGTTCTCTTCTGCATTCAATCATCCAAGGTACAAGGTCCTATGCCATTGTATATCGATTTATCTTAGACACCTGTGCAGAAAGTCATTCAAAGCTAAGTATCCCAATCAAGGGCCCAATGCCCTTCTGGCCTTCAAATCTGACTTGGATTTCTGTTTTCATACATACATTTCACCTCTATATTATTATAAATATCTCAGGTTCCCAATACCATTCATCATCCAGCAGAGTGTTTCCTAACCCAAATCGAACAGGTTCTTAACCCTAACCATACACTGTTCCCTCAATCTAACTTTACAGAAGAGCAGGGACAGAGTTGGTCTTACAATACAGGAATGTAGGGGATCTTCCACCTGCTGAGAACCTCAAAGGTCCATGCAGAAATGATCCCTGGAGAAGATGTAGGCCGCTATGAAGGACCTGAGAGAGCAGAAGTCATCTTCCATGGCAAACAACCTGGTCAGGATGAAGGGATGTGTCTGAATGAGCCTCTCTGTTCTTAATGTAGACACGATGGACCAAAGCAGGCCTGTGTGGAGAGCTGATCCTTGGTGCCAATGGTTGATATTCCATTGTAAGTTGTGAAAGTGTCACAGGAAGGAGGGGCAGCCTCCATCTCATGGGAGCCCTGGAAGCAACTGTTAGGACACAGTGGTTGCCAAGGCAGTGACCTCATTCAGTTCCTGAAGGAAGTGACCTCACCTCACTTCCTTGGTGATGGAACTCTCTGAACTTGGGATCCAGGAAGCCAGGCACCCAGAGCCAGTCCCAGTCCCAGTCCCAGTCCCAGTGGGCTCACTTGTTTGGATTTACCAAGGACAGAGTCAGTCTTTCTTGGTACCTACTGATGTGAGGATTGCCAAATGCCAGGAAAGCTCTGCAGAGGGGCCTTTCCTGAGAAAGCAGGTAGTGGCTCACCGCTGGCTCCTGACAGCTTCACAGAGTTGGCCAAGGAGGCCAGATGTGAGACAGGACAGGCCATTTCGGGGGAACATAGTATGGCCCACCAGTCAGACGACACTCCGGGTAGTCACAGGCCAACATGGAAGAAGGAGGTGCCTTTGTGGGTGTGGGTGTGAGTTTGTGGTTTGGTCTCATGTTCTGAGAATAGGTAGGAAAGGCGGTTTGTTTGGTTTGGAGTGGACTGTTTCTAGTAAGTCTTTTGACGAGGCGAGTGTTTCTATGTTTGTGTATCCCACTGTGTCCCTGGTTGTAGACATTAGAAAAGAGAATGCATCAATGGATGTGTCCTGTCTAGTAGAAAGCTTCCCAGCATTCATCCTGCCCCATTTATGAATGGACTGCGGCTTGCCTTATGGATGGGCAACACCTACTATCTTCCTAAGTTCCTGTTTTCTTCCTGAATCCTGGCCACTCTCCAGAATAGGCTCATGGTTTTGTGTCCAAGATAGGTACCACCTCCAAGCTCGGTGACATGGCCATGTACTGGATAGCTGAAAGGAATGGTGAGCATCTCAGAAAACTCAGCTATCAGTGTGACCAGTAAAGTCTCCCTGGAGAAACCCTGCTCTGGGCCTTTTGCTTACCTATTGTTCTGTTGCCCTGAATGTCAGGAAGGCCTTTGCCTCAGGGCACCCCTTTGTGAAGCCTGAAGAAAACAGTTTTCAAGTGGAAATGAATGGGCATCACCTGTGGCTTTTTGCTTACTGGCTTTGCAAAGGGATGTGTCTGAATCAGCCTCTTGGCCCTGTGTGAGGCTGTGGCTTAGATTGTCAGCACCTGACGGATCCAAAGAGAGATCCCATGCGTGCATCCAAAGCCAAATTGGCACAAAAGCAGTCATTGTGGATGAAGTCTCTCGCCTTCCTCTGTAAGGTTCCTGACCTCCATCAAGTGAGAATAGGGATCCTTCGGGTCAAACGAGTTCTTCAAAGCCCTGCAGAGGCTAGCCCATAGGTGCTTGGGTTTTCTCATGACCCCAATTGACACACCGAATCTATACCCGGCAGTCAGTAGGCCTCCAATTGGAGAAGCGGAGCAGTATTAACGGCAGGCCTATTGGATCACTCCAGGTTCACAGGAAGGGTGTCCAAGCCACCCTGACATGAGGCAAATGAGGGGCAAGGGAGCTTATTGTGGACACTGTCTTGGGCTGTGCCCCTCATGGAAACCTCCAGCCAGAGGTTATGATGAGTGTCTATATGGAAGAAGACGAGGGCCATGTGGCAGTGTTTTGGTTTGAATTGTGGTCATTGGTGTGGCGGTGGGAAGAGATGACTGGGTCCACCTGGGCTTGAACTCTGGTGTGATTCCCCTTGGAGACTGAGTTCTGGAACTGAGCTCAGAGAAGTATTGCCGTGAATTGTGTTGGGATTTGAGGAGGCCATGCATGAGAGTTGCCCTTGGAAACTGAGATCTAGGCCCAGGCTGGCTTTCCACAGAGCACTGGGAATCTCAGCCCGGATATCACATGATTTTATTCTTAAAGACCTGGCAGCCACAGTTGAGAGTCAAAACACACATGGACCTCACATTTGTAGACCTCAATGGGCCTGGCTTCATGTGACCTTTTGGCCACTCTTTGGGAAGCCTTGTTTGTGAGAGTTCTCCAGAGCTTTCGTTGAAATGAGCTTGCTCACCATTGAATGGTTCCTGAAGGCATGGAAACCCACAGTGCCTCCAACTTCATCCTTTAAAAATGGCTAGCTGGATAAATACCATGAGATTTTTTAAATTCCCATGAGCAGGTGGCACTGGAGAACCTTTGGATGTCCTGTTGCTGATCATGAGTGTACCAGACAGTGCCTTGATTGACTGGGTTTCATGACAATGGTGTAAAACAGAGATGCCAGTAAGTTGGGGCCTGCTGAGTAGCGGGCCTAGAGCAGTGGTGTGCAGGTGTGTGATAGAACATCTGTGGTGGGGCCATGTGGATCTGCCATTGGCTTCCAAATGGCTTGTGACTGACATGGTGCAGCGAGCAGACCCTTCTATGTAAAGGCATCTTGTTTTATGGAGAGGTTTCAGGGCAGTGTTCAGAATCAGGTTGCTATGGTCAAGGGGGCAAGCTCTGTGGGATAGAAGCCTGGCTGGTGCATTCTCCTAGGACCTTGACCCAACGCACGTGACAGAACTCCCTCCAGCACTGTGTCCCAGTTGAACTCCTTGCATTTCCTGAAGCAAATTCCAAACTCCCAGTGCAGCAGCAAGAAACACCACGAAAAGTGGAGGATGACCAAATGGCTTCAGAGTCCACACAGGGAGACACTTAGACCCCAGTGGCCACAGTTTACCTGCAAAGAGAGAATTCAGCACTTCTGCCTCATGTTCATTGGAAAATCAGAAACCGTGTCCTCCAGGTCACATAGATGCAGACCCAGCTTTGATGGTCTCACTACAGAGGAAGCTAAAGCTCCTGACAACAACATGTATTTCAAAGTGCGAAACCTCAGAGGCAGTTTCTCACAAAGTCTTTAGGCCAGCAGAGCTCCATGTTTGTGGAGTGTTTACCCTGTCCCTTACTTATGGAACCTCCTCTACCACCTCCAAGGTTGTGAACTGCGGAGCATTTTCCATTCCACATACGTATTCACAGCTTTTCTAACTCTTCTCCTCGAATTGCGTCTTACTTGTTGCGAAGGTAATGTCAAGGCATTGTTCTGGATGAGAGTGGGAAGATTTTTGTGTAGCACATATTTGCCTACACATTGGATTCATTTTCCTATTTTCCGTTCGAAATACTGAATCCCTGACACTAACACATACCCTACTAGATTCTGACTACGAATACTAATATGATGGAGAAAAATAACCCAAACAGAATAGAAATACAGGCAGTTCAGAGCAGGCATGGTGTATAGTTGGACTTGCCTTTAGCATTACAAAGGGTAGGTGTTATAAATCTTGTCCAATTTAATAGAAGTAGTTCTCCATGTGTTTTGAAAGTGAACAAATATGTGAATTCCTGTCTCCCTTTCTCTGCAGCCTATTCAGCAACATGTATTTTTACATGCGCATATAGAATCCTCCCTGCTATCCCACGTCCATTCTTGTGAGGTGGCTGACTTGGCAGATACAAATTGTGAGAAGAGATCACTCCTCCTAAACGCTGTTGGAACTGAAAATTCGACCTACGGGTGAGCTTCCTACTTGAACAACATGATACGTAAATCCATGTTCAGTAAAATAAATATTTTTGGATCTGTGGATGATATATATTTCATGATGAATTTCGATTGGCATATATATTTCTACTTTTTAATGTCTGTGTGTGTGTTCTGTGTGTATGTGTGTGTGTATATATATATATATATATATATATATATATACACACACACACACAAACACACACACAAAATATACACAAACTCTCTAGATTTTTCAAAATATGAAATATATATGTCTTATTATACACTCCCTAAATTCATCCATGTTCATATATGTGGATTTATAATCAACTTTTCACAAGATTATGCTCAGAAATATTCATCCACCTGAAATACGTATTTGTTTCCTACTGCTGAAAACTAACTTCAGAGAATGGTGCATCGAGATCCTAATATTTCTACAGGAACTGACCCAGTTTAACATCAATGCAAGTAGATTCCTATGGGACATGATGTGTATTTTGACGTTCATTTTTATTCAACACTGGTACATTACTATTTCTTCAGTTGATGCACATCACAGGATATGTATTTCATCCTCAAGTTCACAAATTTCTAGGCATTTGGTTCACTTTCAATCACTTCCTGCTTCAGAACACATGTATTCCTCCACGTTTCTTGACTGGTCTTTTCATGAGACTTCTTTCCAAACACATTCTTTTCCATTTCCATAATCCCCTTTGAAGCAAAACTCACACCCCCTTCATGGTAAACCATAACCCTAATATCACCATTAGATGTATAACTGGTTGGAATGAATGGTTGTGTATCAATATTAGATTTCCTATATATTTTCAGATATCAATTCAATCCATTATTTAAATTGGAACCAGTTATAATATTTATTCACAGAAGGGTCTATTCATGCATTATCTCTATATTCATAGACCCAGGGTACACCTATTTGTATCCCTAAAGGCTAATTTATATGTCTTCAACATATTACTCCGAGAAATGGTGGAAGAAATACTCATGTCACCTGATCTCCATATACATTTTATCACAGTGATATTCTGGACACAAAATGCAAAGGTCACACTTATGATTGTACCAAAGCCTCATTGGAAAGTGAGCATGGATTACTAAAAACATCCTTGTCCAGGTTGCCTAATGCTCTCAAATGTCAATCCTATTGGTGACTACACATTTGTTTCTTCCTAAGATGATATATTCAACCTCCACCCTGTTGAAAATGTCTAATCCTCTCACTCACTTTATGCTTTGCCTGATTTCCTAATGTCTCTATTGATATCTGCTTTCCTACATATGTCCCCCAGTTCATCATTGTGACTGGCTGACTCTTCACATGTGCTGGCATTTACATTCACTCTCTAACCGACACCCTATTGCTAAAGAACTTTTGGTCCAAATTTTATACTCACTCTTCTTCCTAAACCTACCAACTATCTTCCTAATCCTACCTACTATTCCTTTTTGACTGGATGTTCTCTTCTGCATTCAATCATCCAAGGTACAAGGTCCTATGCCATTGTATATTGATTTATCTGAGACACCTGTGCAGAAAGTCATTCAAAGCTAAGTATCCCAATCAAGGGCCCAATGCCCTTTTGGCCTTCAAATCTGACTTGGATTTTTGTTTTCATACATACATTTCACCTCTATATTATTATAAATATCGCAGGTTCCCAATACCATTCATCATCCAGCAGAGTGATTCCTAACCGAAATCGAACAGGTTCTTAACCCTAACCATACACTGTTCCCTCAATCTAACTTTACAGAAGAGCAGGGACAGAGTTGGTCTTACAATACAGGAATGTAGGGGATCTTCCACCTGCTGAGAACCTCAAAGGTCCATGCAGAAATGATCCCTGGAGAAGATGTAGGCCGCTATGAAGGACCTGAGAGAGCAGAAGTCATCTTCCATGGCAAACAACCTGGTCAGGATGAAGGGATGTGTCTGAATGAGCCTCTCTGTTCTTAATGTAGACACGATGGACCAAAGCAGGCCTGTGTGGAGAGCTGTTCCTTGGTGCCAATGGTTGATATTCCATTGTAAGTTGTGAAAGTGTCACAGGAAGGAGGGGCAGCCTCCATCTCATGGGAGCCCTGGAAGCAACTGTTAGGACACAGTGGTTGCCAAGGCAGTGACCTCATTCAGTTCCTGAAGGAAGTGACCTCACCTCACTTCCTTGGTGATGGAACTCTCTGAACTTGGGATCCAGGAAGCCAGGCACCCAGAGCCAGTCCCAGTCCCAGTCCCAGTCCCAGTGGGCTCACTTGTTTGGATTTACCAAGGACAGAGTCAGTCTTTCTTGGTACCTGCTGATGTGAGGATTGCCAAATGCCAGGAAAGCTCTGCAGAGGGGCCTTTCCTGAGAAAGCAGGTAGTGGCTCACCGCTGGCTCCTGACAGCTTCACAGAGTTGGCCAAGGAGGCCAGATGTGAGACAGGACAGGCCATTTCGGCGGAACATAGTATGGCCCACCAGTCAGACGACACTCCGGGTAGTCACAGGCCACCTTGGAAGAAGGAGGTGCCTTTATGGGTGTGGGTGTGAGTTTGTGGTTTTGTCTCATGTTCTGAGAATAGGTAGGAAAGGCGGTTTGTTTGGTTTGGAGTGGACTGTTTCTAGTAAGTCTTTTGACGAGGCGAGTGTTTCTATGTTTGTGTATCCCACTGTGTCCCTGGTTGTAGACATTAGAAAAGAGAATGCATCAATGGATGTGTCCTGTCTAGTAGAAAGCTTCCCAGGATTCATCCTGCCCCATTTATGAATGGACTGCGGCTTGCCTTATGGATGGGCAACACCTACTATCTTCCTAAGTTCCTGTTTTCTTCCTGAATCCTGGCCACTCTCCAGAATAGGCTCATGGTTTTGTGTCCAAAATATGTACCACCTCCAAGCTCGGTGACATGGCCATGTACTGGATAGCTGAAAGGAATGGTGAGCATCTCAGAAAACTGAGCTATCAGTGTGACCAGTAAAGTCTCCCTGGAGAAACCCTGCTTTGGGCCTTTTGCTTACCTATTGTTCTGTTGCCCTGAATGTCAGGAAGGTCTTTGCCTCAGGGCACCCCTTTGTGAAGCCTGAAGAAAACAGTTTTCAAATGGAAATGAATGGGCATCACCTGTGGCTCTTTGCTTACTGGCTTTGCAAAGGGATGTGTCTGAATCAGCCTCTTGGCCCTGTGTGAGGCTGTGGCTTAGATAGTCAGCACCTGACGGATCCAAAGAGAGATCCCATGCGTGCATCCAAAGCCAAATTGGCACAAAAGCAGTCATTGTGGATGAAGTCTCTCGCCTTCCTCTGTAAGGTTCCTGACCTCCATCAAGTGAGAATAGGGATCCTTCGGGTCTATCCAGTTCTTCAAAGCCCTGCAGAGGCTAGCCCATAGGTGCTTGGGTTTTCTCATGACCCCAATTGACACACAGAATCTATACCCGGCAGTCAGTAGGCCTCCAATTTGGAGAAGCGGAGCAGTATTAATGGCAGGCCTATTGGATCACTCCAGGTTCACAGGAAGGGTGTCCAGGCCACCCTGACATTAGGCAAATGAGGGGCAAGGGAGCTTATTGTGGACACTGTCTTGGGCTGTGCCCCTCATGGAAACCTCCAGCCAGAGGTTATGATGAGTGTCTATATGGAAGAAGATGAGGGCCATGTGTCAGTGTTTTGGTTTGAATTGTGGTCATTGGTGTGGCGGTGGGAAGAGATGACTGGGTCCACCTGGGCTTGAACTCTGGTGTGATTCCCCTTGGAGACTGAGTTCTGGAACTGAGCTCAGAGAAGTATTGCCGTGAATTGTGTTGGGATTTGAGGAGGCCATGCATGAGAGTCACCCTTGGAAACTGAGATCTAGGCCCAGGCTGGCTTTCCACAGAGCACTGGGAATCTCAGCCCGGATATCACATGATTTTATTCTTAAAGACCTGGCAGCCACAGTTGAGAGTCAAAACACACATGGACCTCACATTTGTAGACCTCAATGGGCCTGGCTTCATGTGACCTTTTGGCCACTCTTTGGGAAGCCTTGTTTGTGAGAGTTCTCCAGAGCTTTCGTTGAAATGAGCTTGCTCACCATTGAATGGTTCCTGAAGGCATGGAAACCCACAGTGCCTCCAACTTCATCCTTTAAAAATGGCTAGCTGGATAAATACCATGAGATTTTTGAAATTCCCATGAGCAGGTGGCACTGGAGAACCTTTGGATGTCCTGTTGCTGATCATGAGTGTACCAGACAGTGCCTTGATTGACTGGGTTTCATGAAAATGGTGTAAAACAGAGATGCCAGTAAGTTGGGGCCTGCTGAGTAGCGGGCCTAGAGCAGTGGTGTGCAGGTGTGTGATAGAACACCTGTGGTGGGGCCATGTGGATCTGCCATTGGCTTCCAAATGGCTTGTGACTGATATGGTGCAGCGAGCAGACCCTTCTATGTAAAGGCATCTTGGTATATGGAGAGGTTTCAGGGCAGTGTTCAGAATCAGGTTGCTATGGTCAAGGGGGCAAGCTCTGTGGGATAGAAGCCTGGCTTGTGCATTCTCCTAGGACCTGGACCCACCGCACGTGACAGAACTCCCTCCAGCACTGTGTCCCAGTTGAACTCCTTGCATTTCCTGAAGCAAATTCCAAACTCCCAGTGCAGCAGCAAGAAACACCACGAAAAGTGGAGGATGACCAAATGGCTTCAGAGTCCACACAGGGAGACACTTAGACCCCAGTGGCCACAGTTTACCTGCAAAGAGAGAATTCAGCACTTCTGCCTCATGTTCATTGGAAAATCAGAAACCGTGTCCTCCAGGTCACATAGATGCAGACCCAGCTTTGATGGTCTCACTACAGAGGAAGCTAAAGCTCCTGACAACAACATGTATTTCAAGTGCTCAACCTCAGAGGCAGTTTCTCACAAAGTCTTTAGGCCAGCAGAGCTCCATGTTTGTGGAGTGTTTACCCTGTCCCTTACTTATGGAACCTCCTCTACCACCTCCAAGGTTGTGAACTGCTGAGCATTTTCCATTCCACATACGTATTCACAGCTTTTCTAACTCTTCTCCTCGAATTGCGTCTTACTTGTTGCGAAGGTAATGTCAAGGCATTGTTCTGGATGAGAGTGGGATATTTTTGTGTAGCACATATTTGCCTACACATTGGATTCATTTTCCTATTTTCCGTTCGAAATACTGAATCCCTGACACTAACCCATACCCTACTGGATACTGACTACGAATACTAATATGATGGAGAAAAATAACCCAAACAGAATAGAAATACAGGCAGTTCAGAGCAGGCATGGTGTATAGTTGGACTTGCCTTTAGCATTACAAAGGGTAGGTGTTATAAATCTTGTCCAATTTAATAGAAGTAGTTCTCCATGTGTTTTGAAAGTGAACAAATATGTGAATTCCTGTCTCCCTTTCTCTGCAGCCTATTCAGCAACATGTATTTTTACATGCGCATATAGAATCCTCCCTGCTATCCCACGTCCATTCTTGTGAGGTGGCTGACTTGGCAGATACAAATTGTGAGAAGAGATCACTCCTCCTAAACGCTGTTGGAACTGAAAATTCAACCTACGGGTGAGCTTCCTACTTGAACAACATGATACGTAAATCTATGTTCAGTAAAATAAATATTTTTGGATCTGTGGATGATATATATTTCATGATGAATTTCGATTGGCATATATATTTCTACTTTTTAATGTCTGTGTGTTCTGTGTGTATGTGTGTGTGTGTGTATATATATATATATATACACACACACACACAATATGCACAAACTCTCCAGATTTTTCAAAATATGAAATATGTGTGTCTTATTATACACTCCCTAAATTCATCCATGTTCATATATGTGGATTTATAATCAACTTTTCACAAGATTATGCTCAGAAATATTCATCCACCTGAAATACATATTTGTTTCCTAGTGCTGAAACTAACTTCAGAGAATGGTGCATAGAGATCCTAATATTTCTACAGGAACTGACCCAGTTTAACATCAATGCAAGTAGATTCCTATGGGACATGATGTGTATTTTGACGTTCATTTTTATTCAACACTGGTACATTACTATTTCTTCAGTTGATGCACATCATAGGATATGTATTTCATCCTCAAGTTCACAAATTTCTAGGCATTTGGTTCACTTTCAATCACTTCCTGCTTCAGAACACATGTATTCCTCCACGTTTCTTGACTGGTCTTTTCATGAGACTTCTTTCCAAACACATTCTTTTCCATTTCCTTAATCCCCTTTGAAGCAAAACTCAAACCCCCTTCATGGTAAACCATAACCCTAATATCACCATTAGATGTATAACTGGTTGGAATGAATGGTTGTGTATCAATATTAGATTTCCTATATATTTTCAGATATCAATTCAATCCATTATTTAAATTGGAACCAGTTATAATATTTATTCACAGAAGGGTCTATTCATGCATTATCTCTATATTCATAGACCCAGGGTACACCTATTTGTACCCCCAAAGGCTAATTTATATGTCTTCAACATATTACTCCCAGAAATGGTGGAAGAAACACTCATGTCACCTGATCTCCATATACATTTTATCACAGTGATACTCTGGACACAAAATGCAAAGGTCACACTTATGATTGTACCAAAGCCTCATTGGAAAGTGAGCATGGATTACTAAAAACATCCTTGTCCAGGTTGCCTAATGCTCTCAAATGTCAATCCTATTGGTGACTACACATTTGTTTCTTCCTAAGATGATATATTCAACCTCCACCCTGTTGAAAATGTCTAATCCTCTCACTCACTTTATGCTTTGCCTGATTTCCTAATGTCTCTATTGATATCTGCTTTCCTACATATGTCCCCCAGTTCATCATTGTGACTGGCTGACTCTTCACATGTGCTGACATTTACATTCACTATCTAACCGACACCCTATTGCTAAAGAACTTTTGGTCCAAATTTTATACTCACTCTTCTTCCTAAACCTACCAACTATCTTCCTAATCCTACCTACTATCCCTTTTTGACTGGATGTTCTCTTCTGCATTCAATCATCCAAGGTACAAGGTCCTATGCCATTGTATATCGATTTATCTGAGACACCTGTGCAGAAAGTCATTCAAAGCTAAGTATCCCAATCAAGGGCCCAATGCCCTTCTGGCCTTCAAATCTGACTTGGATTTCTGTTTACATACATACATTTCACCTCTATATTATTATAAATATCTCAGGTTCCCAATACCATTCATCATCCAGCAGAGTGTTTCCTAACCCAAATCGAACAGGTTCTTAACCCTAACCATACACTGTTCCCTCAATCTAACTTTACAGAAGAGCAGGGACAGAGTTGGTCTTACAATACAGGAATGTAGGGGATCTTCCACCTGCTGAGAACCTCAAAGGTCCATGCAGAAATGATCCCTGGAGAAGATGTAGGCCGCTATGAAGGACCTGAGAGAGCAGAAGTCATCTTCCATGGCAAACAACCTGGTCAGGATGAAGGGATGTGTCTGAATGAGCCTCTCTGTTCTTAATGTAGACACGATGGACCAAAGCAGGCCTGTGTGGAGAGCTGTTCCTTGGTGCCTATGGTTGATATTCCATTGTAAGTTGTGAAAGTGTCACAGGAAGGAGGGGCAGCCTCCATCTCATGGGAGCCCTGGAAGCAACTGTTAGGACACAGTGGTTGCCAAGGCAGTGACCTCATTCAGTTCCTGAAGGAAGTGACCTCACCTCACTTCCTTGGTGATGGAACTCTCTGAACTTGGGATCCAGGAAGCCAGGCACCCAGAGCCAGTCCCAGTCCCAGTCCCAGTCCCAGTGGGCTCACTTGTTTGGATTTACCAAGGACAGAGTCAGTCTTTCTTGGTACCTGCTGATGTGAGGATTGCCAAATGCCAGGAAAGCTCTGCAGAGGGGCCTTTCCTGAGAAAGCAGGTAGTGGCTCACCGCTGGCTCCTGACAGCTTCACAGAGTTGGCAAAGGAGGCCAGATGTGAGACAGGACAGGCCATTTTGGGGGAACATAGTACGGCCCACCAGTCAGACGACACTCCGGGTAGTCACAGGCCAACATGGAAGAAGGAGGTGCCTTTGTGGGTGTGGGTGTGAGTTTGTGGTTTGGTCTCATGTTCTGAGAATAGGTAGGAAAGGCGGTTTGTTTGGTTTGGAGTGGACTGTTTCTAGTAAGTCTTTTGACGAGGCGAGTGTTTCTATGTTTGTGTATCCCACTGTGTCCCTGGTTGTGGACATTAGAAAAGAGAATGCATCAATGGATGTGTCCTGTCTAGTAGAAAGCTTCCCAGCATTCATCCTGCCCCATTTATGAATGGACTGCGGCTTGCCTTATGGATGGGCAACACCTACTATCTTCCTAAGTTCCTGTTTTCTTCCTGAATCCTGGCCACTCTCCAGAATAGGCTCATGGTTTTGTGTCCAAGATAGGTACCACCTCCAAGCTCGGTGACATGGCCATGTACTGGATAGCTAAAAGGAATGGTGAGCATCTCAGAAAACTGAGCTATTAGTGTGACCAGTAAAGTCTCCCTGGAGAAACCCTGCTTTGGGCCTTTTGCTTACCTATTGTTCTGTTGCCCTGAATGTCAGGAAGGCCTTTGCCTCAGGGCACCCCTTTGTGAAGCCTGAAGAAAACAGTTTTCAAATGGAAATGAATGGGCATCACCTGTGGCTCTTTGCTTACTGGCTTTGCAAAGGGATGTGTCTGAATCAGCCTCTTGGCCCTGTGTGAGGCTGTGGCTTAGATTGTCAGCACCTGACGGATCCAAAGAGAGATCCCATGCGTGCATCCAAAGCCAAATTGGCACAAAAGCAGTCATTGTGGATGAAGTCTCTCGCCTTCCTCTGTAAGGTTCCTGACCTCCATCAAGTGAGAATAGGGATCCTTCGGGTCAAACGAGTTCTTCAAAGCCGTGCAGAGGCTAGCCCATAGGTGCTTGGGTTTTCTCATGACCCCAATTGACACACAGAATCTATACCCGGCAGTCAGTAGGCCTCCAATTGGAGAAGCGGAGCAGTATTAACGGCAGGCCTATTGGATCACTCTAGGGTCACAGGAAGGGTGTCCAGGCCACCCTGACATGAGGCAAATGAGGGGCAAGGGAGCTTATTGTGGACAATGTCTTGGGCTGTGCCCCTCATGGAAACCTCCAGCCAGAGGTTGTGATGAGTGTCTATATGGAAGAAGATGAGCGCCATGTGGCAGTGTTTTGGTTTGAATTGTGGTCATTGGTGTGGCGGTGGGAAGAGATGACTGGGTCCACCTGGGCTTGAACTCTGGTGTGATTCCCCTTGGAGACTGAGTTCTGGAACTGAGCTCAGAGAAGTATTGCCGTGAATTGTGTTGGGATTTGAGGAGGCCATGCATGAGAGTCGCCCTTGGAAACTGAGATCTAGGCCCAGGCTGGCTTTCCACAGAGCACTGGGAATCTCAGCCCGGATATCACATGATTTTATTCTTAAAGACCTGGCAGCCACAGTTGAGAGTCAAAACACACATGGACCTCACATTTGTAGACCTCAATGGGCCTGGCTTCATGTGACCTTTTGGCCACTCTTTGGGAAGCCTTGTTTGTGAGAGTTCTCCAGAGCTTTCGTTGAAATGAGCTTGCTCACCATTGAATGGTTCCTGAAGGCATGGAAACCCACAGTGCCTCCAACTTCATCCTTTAAAAATGGCTAGCTGGATAAATACCATGAGATTTTTGAAATTCCCATGAGCAGGTGGCACTGGAGAACCTTTGGATGTCCTGTTGCTGATCATGAGTGTACCAGACAGTGCCTTGATTGACTGGGTTTCATGAAAATGGTGTAAAACAGAGATGCCAGTAAGTTGGGGCCTGCTGAGTAGCGGGCCTAGAGCAGTGGTGTGCAGGTGTGTGATAGAACATCTGTGGTGGGGCCATGTGGATCTGCCATTGGCTTCCAAATGGCTTGTGACTGACATGGTGCAGCGAGCAGACCCTTCTATGTAAAGGCATCTTGTTATATGGAGAGGTTTCAGGGCAGTGTTCAGAATCAGGTTGCTATGGTCAAGGGGGCAAGCTCTGTGGGATAGAAGCCTGGCTGGTGCATTCTCCTAGGACCTTGACCCACCGCACGTGACAGAACTCCCTCCAGCACTGTGTCCCAGTTGAACTCCTTGCATTTCCTGAGGCAAATTCCAAACTCCCAGTGCAGCAGCAAGAAACACCACGAAAAGTGGAGGATGACCAAATGGCTTCAGAGTCCACACAGGGAGACACTTAGACCCCAGTGGCCACAGTTTACCTGCAAAGAGAGAATTCAGCACTTCTGCCTCATGTTCATTGGAAAATCAGAAACCGTGTCCTCCAGGTCACATAGATGCAGACCCAGCTTTGATGGTCTCACTACAGAGGAAGCTAAAGCTCCTGACAACAACATGTATTTCAAGTGCCCAACCTCAGAGGCAGTTTCTCACAAAGTCTTTAGGCCAGCAGAGCTCCATGCTTGTGGAGTGTTTACCCTGTCCCTTACTTATGGAACCTCCTCTACCACCTCCAAGGTTGTGAACTGCGGAGCATTTTCCATTCCACATACGTATTCACAGCTTTTCTAACTCTTCTCCTCGAATTGCGTCTTACTTGTTGCGAAGGTAATGTCAAGGCATTGTTCTGGATGAGAGTGGGAAGATTTTTGTGTAGCACATATTTGCCTACACATTGGATTCATTTTCCTATTTTCCGTTCGAAATACTGAATCCCTGACACTAACCCATACCCTACTGGATTCTGACTACGAATACTAATATGATGGAGGAAAATAACCCAAACAGAATAGAAATACAGGCAGTTCAGAGCAGGCATGGTGTATAGTTGGACTTGCCTTTAGCATTACAAAGGGTAGGTGTTATAAATCTTGTCCAATTTAATAGAAGTAGTTCTCCATGTGTTTTGAAAGTGAACAAATATGTGAATTCCTGTCTCCCTTTCTCTGCAGCCTATTCAGCAACATGTATTTTTACATGCGCATATAGAATCCTCCCTGCTATCCCACGTCCATTCTTGTGAGGTGGCTGACTTGGCAGATACAAATTGTGAGAAGAGATCACTCCTGCTAAACGCTGTTGGAACTGAAAATTCAACCTACGGGTGAGCTTCCTACCTGAACAATATGATACGTAAATCTATGTTCAGTAAAATAAATATTTTTGGATCTGTGGATGATATATATTTCATGATGAATTTCGATTGGCATATATATTTCTACTTTTTAATGTCTGTGTGTTCTGTGTGTATGTGTGTGTGTGTATATATATATATATACACACACACACACACACACAATATGCACAAACTCTCCAGATTTTTCAAAATATGAAATATGTGTGTCTTATTATACACTCCCTAAATTCATCCATGTTCATATATGTGGATTTATAATCAACTTTTCACAAGATTATGCTCAGAAATATTTATCCACCTGAAATACATATTTGTTTCCTAGTGCTGAAACTAACTTCAGAGAATGGTGCATAGAGATCCTAATATTTCTACAGGAACTGACCCAGTTTAACATCAATGCAAGTAGATTCCTATGGGACATGATGTGTATTTTGACGTTCATTTTTATTCAACACTGGTACATTACTATTTCTTCAGTTGATGCACATCATAGGATATGTATTTCATCCTCAAGTTCACAAATTTCTAGGCATTTGGTTCGCTTTCAATCACTTCCTGCTTCAGAATACATGTATTCCTCCACGTTTCTTGACTGGTCTTTTCATGAGACTTCTTTCCAAACACATTCTTTTCCATTTCCATAATCCCCTTTGAAGCAAAACTCACACCCCCTTCATGGTAAACCATAACCCTAATATCACCATTAGATGTATAACTGGTTGGAATGAATGGTTGTGTATCAATATTAGATTTCCTATA
Source organism: Spermophilus citellus (assembly GCF_964194105.1). Taxonomy (NCBI): domain Eukaryota; kingdom Metazoa; phylum Chordata; class Mammalia; order Rodentia; family Sciuridae; genus Spermophilus; species Spermophilus citellus. Next base: position 13,880,312 of record NC_138198.1, on the reverse strand, counting down.
CATTTTCAGATATCAATTCAATCCATTATTTAAATTGGAGCCAGTTATAATATTTATTCACAGAAGGGTCTATTCATGCATTATCTCTATATTCATAGACCCAGGGTACACCTATTTGTACCCCCAAAGGCTAATTTATATGTCTTCAACATATTACTCCCAGAAATGGTGGAAGAAACACTCATGTCACCTGATCTCCATATACATTTTATCACAGTGATATTCTGGACACAAAATGCAAAGGTCACACTTATGATTGTACCAAAGCCTCATTGGAAAGTGAGCATGGATTACTAAAAACATCCTTGTCCAGGTTGCCTAATGCTCTCAAATGTCAATCCTATTGGTGACTACACATTTGTTTCTTCCTAAGATGATATATTCAACCTCCACCCTGTTGAAAATGTCTAATCCTCTCACTCACTTTATGCTTTGCCTGATTTCCTAATGTCTCTATTGATATCTGCTTTCCTACATATGTCCCCCAGTTCATCATTGTGACTGGCTGACTCTTCACATGTGCTGACATTTACATTCACTCTCTAACCGACACCCTATTGCTAAAGAACTTTTGGTCCAAATTTTATACTCACTCTTCTTCCTAAACCTACCAACTATCTTCCTAATCCTACCTACTATCCCTTTTTGACTGGATGTTCTCTTCTGCATTCAATCATCCAAGGTACAAGGTCCTATGCCATTGTATATCGATTTATCTGAGACACCTGTGCAGAAAGTCATTCAAAGCTAAGTATCCCAATCAAGGGCCCAATGCCCTTCTGGCCTTCAAATCTGACTTGGATTTCTGTTTTCATACATACATTTCACCTCTATATTATTATAAATATCTCAGGTTCCCAATACCATTCATCATCCAGCAGAGTGTTTCCTAACCCAAATCGAACAGGTTCTTAACCCTAACCATACACTGTTCCCTTAATCTAACTTTACAGAAGAGCAGGGACAGAGTTGGTCTTACAATACAGGAATGTAGGGGATCTTCCACCTGCTGAGAACCTCAAAGGTCCATGCAGAAATGATCCCTGGAGAAGATGTAGGCCGCTATGAAGGACCTGAGAGAGCAGAAGTCATCTTCCATGGCAAACAACCTGGTCAGGATGAAGGGATGTGTCTGAATGAGCCTCTCTGTTCTTAATGTAGACACGATGGACCAAAGCAGGCCTGTGTGGAGAGCTGTTCCTTGGTGCCTATGGTTGATATTCCATTGTAAGTTGTGAAAGTGTCACAGGAAGGAAGGGCAGCCTCCATCTCATGGGAGCCCTGGAAGCAACTGTTAGGACACAGTGGTTGCCAAGGCAGTGACCTCATTCAGTTCCTGAAGGAAGTGACCTCACCTAACTTCCTTGGTGATGGAACTCTCTGAACTTGGGATCCAGGAAGCCAGGCACCCAGAGCTAGTCCCAGTCCCAGTCCCAGTCCCAGTGGGCTCACTTGTTTGGATTTACCAAGGACAGAGTCAGTCTTTCTTGGTACCTGCTGATGTGAGGATTGCCAAATGCCAGGAAAGCTCTGCAGAGGGGCCTTTCCTGAGAAAGCAGGTAGTGGCTCACCGCTGGCTCCTGACAGCTTCAGAGAGTTGGCCAAGGAGGCCAGATGTGAGACAGGACAGGCCATTTCGGGGGAACATAGTATGGCCCACCAGTCAGACGACACTCCGGGTAGTCACAGGCCAACTTGGAAGAAGGAGGTGCCTTTGTGGGTGTGGGTGTGAGTTTGTGGTTTTGTCTCATGTTCTGAGAATAGGTAGGAAAGGCGGTTTGTTTGGTTTGAAGTGGACTGTTTCTAGTAAGTCTTTTGACGAGGCGAGTGTTTCTATGTTTGTGTATCCCACTGTGTCCCTGGTTGTGGACATTAGAAAAGAGAATGCATCAATGGATGTGTCCTGTCTAGTAGAAAGCTTCCCAGCATTCATCCTGCCCCATTTATGAATGGACTGCGGCTTGCCTTATGGATGGGCAACACCTACTATCTTCCTAAGTTCCTGTTTTCTTCCTGAATCCTGGCCACTCTCCAGAATAGGCTCATGGTTTTGTGTCCAAGATAGGTACCACCTCCAAGCTCGGTGACATGGCCATGTACTGGATAGCTGAAAGGAATGGTGAGCATCTCAGAAAACTGAGCTATCAGTGTGACCAGTAAAGTCTCCCTGGAGAAACCCTGCTTTGGGCCTTTTGCTTACCTATTGTTCTGTGGCCCTGAATGTCAGGAAGGCCTTTGCCTCAGGGCACCCCTTTGTGAAGCCTGAAGAAAACAGTTTTCAAGTGGAAATGAATGGGCATCACCTGTGGCTCTTTGCTTACTGGCTTTGCAAAGGGATGTGTCTGAATCAGCCTCTTGGCCCTGTGTGAGGCTGTGGCTTAGATTGTCAGCACCTGACGGATCCAAAGAGAGATCTCATGCGTGCATCCAAAGCCAAATTGGCACAAAAGCAGTCATTGTGGATGAAGTCTCTCACCTTCCTCTGTAAGGTTCCTGACCTCCATCAAGTGAGAATAGGGATCCTTCGGGTCAAACGAGTTCTTCAAAGCCCTGCAGAGGCTAGCCCATAGGTGCTTGGGTTTTCTCATGACCCCAATTGACACACAGAATCTATACCCGGCAGTCAGTAGGCCTCCAATTGGAGAAGCGGAGCAGTATTAACGGCAGGCCTATTGGATCACTCCAGGGTCACAGGAAGGGTGTCCAGGCCACCCTGACATGAGGCAAATGAGGGGCAAGGGAGCTTATTGTGGACACTGTCTTGGGCTGTGCCCCTCATGGAAACCTCCAGCCAGAGGTTATGATGAGTGTCTATATGGAAGAAGATGAGGGCCATGTGTCAGTGTTTTGGTTTGAATTGTGGTCATTGGTGTGGCGGTGGGAAGAGATGACTGGGTCCACCTGGGCTTGAACTCTGGTGTGATTCCCCTTGGAGACTGAGTTCTGGAACTGAGCTCAGAGAAGTATTGCCGTGAATTGTGTTGGGATTTGAGGAGGCCATGCATGAGAGTCGCCCTTGGAAACTGAGATCTAGGCCCAGGCTGGCTTTCCACAGAGCACTGGGAATCTCAGCCCGGATATCACATGATTTTATTCTTAAAGACCTGGCAGCCACAGTTGAGAGTCAAAACACACATGGACCTCACATTTGTAGACCTCAATGGGCCTGGCTTCATGTGACCTTTTGGCCACTCTTTGGGAAGCCTTGTTTGTGAGAGTTCTCCAGAGCTTTCGTTGAAATGAGCTTGCTCACCATTGAATGGTTCCTGAAGGCATGGAAACCCACAGTGCCTCCAACTTCATCCTTTAAAAATGGCTAGCTGGATAAATACCATGAGATTTTTGAAATTCCCATGAGCAGGTGGCACTGGAGAACCTTTGGATGTCCTGTTGCTGATCATGAGTGTACCAGACAGTGCCTTGATTGACTGGGTTTCATGAAAATGGTGTAAAACAGAGATGCCAGTAAGTTGGGGCCTGCTGAGTAGCGGGCCTAGAGCAGTGGTGTGCAGGTGTGTGATAGAACATCTGTGGTGGGGCCATGTGGATCTGCCATTGGCTTCCAAATGGCTTGTGACTGACATGGTGCAGCGAGCAGACCCTTCTATGTAAAGGCATCTTGTTATATGGAGAGGTTTCAGGGCAGTGTTCAGAATCAGGTTGCTATGGTCAAGGGGGCAAGCTCTGTGGGATAGAAGCCTGGCTGGTGCATTCTCCTAGGACCTTGACCCACCGCACGTGACAGAACTCCCTCCAGCACTGTGTCCCAGTTGAACTCCTTGCATTTCCTGAGGCAAATTCCAAACTCCCAGTGCAGCAGCAAGAAACACCACGAAAAGTGGAGGATGACCAAATGGCTTCAGAGTCCACACAGGGAGACACTTAGACCCCAGTGGCCACAGTTTACCTGCAAAGAGAGAATTCAGCACTTCTGCCTCATGTTCATTGGAAAATCAGAAACCGTGTCCTCCAGGTCACATAGATGCAGACCCAGCTTTGATGGTCTCACTACAGAGGAAGCTAAAGCTCCTGACAACAACATGTATTTCAAAGTGCGAAACCTCAGAGGCAGTTTCTCACAAAGTCTTTAGGCCAGCAGAGCTCCATGTTTGTGGAGTGTTTACCCTGTCCCTTACTTATGGAACCTCCTCTACCACCTCCAAGGTTGTGAACTGCTGAGCATTTTCCATTCCACATACGTATTCACAGCTTTTCTAACTCTTCTCCTCGAATTGCGTCTTAATTGTTGCGAAGGTAATGTCAAGGCATTGTTCTGGATGAGAGTGGGAAGATTTTTGTGTAGCACATATTTGCCTACACATTGGATTCATTTTCCTATTTTCCGTTCGAAATACTGAATCCCTGACACTAACCCATACCCTACTGGATTCTGACTACGAATACTAATATGATGGAGAAAAATAACCCAAACAGAATAGAAATACAGGCAGTTCAGAGCAGGCATGGTGTATAGTTGGACTTGCCTTTAGCATTACAAAGGGTAGGTGTTATAAATCTTGTCCAATTTAATAGAAGTAGTTCTCCATGTGTTTTGAAAGTGAACAAATATGTGAATTCCTGTCTCCCTTTCTCTGCAGCCTATTCAGCAACATGTATTTTTACATGCGCATATAGAATCCTCCCTGCTATCCCACGTCCATTCTTGTGAGGTGGCTGACTTGGCAGATACAAATTGTGAGAAGAGATCACTCCTCCTAAACGCTGTTGGAACTGAAAATTCAACCTACGGGTGAGCTTCCTACTTGAACAACATGATACGTAAATCCATGTTCAGTAAAATAAATATTTTTGGATCTGTGGATGATATATATTTCAGGATGAATTTCGATTGGCATATATATTTCTACTTTTTAATGTCTGTGTGTGTGTTCTGTGTGTATGTGTGTGTGTATATATATATACACACACACACACACACAATATGCACAAACTCTCCAGATTTTTCAAAATATGAAATATATGTGTCTTATTATACACTCCCTAAATTCATCCATGTTCATATATGTGGATTTATAATCAACTTTTCACAAGATTATGCTCAGAAATATTCATCCACCTGAAATGCATATTTGTTTCCTAGTGCTGAAACTAACTTCAGAGAATGGTGCATAGAGATCCTAATATTTCTACAGGAACTGACCCAGTTTAACATCAATGCATGTAGATTCCTATGGGACATGATGTGTATTTTGACGTTCATTTTTATTCAACACTGGTACATTACTATTTCTTCAGTTGATGCACATCATAGGATATGTATTTCATCCTCAAGTTCACAAATTTCTAGGCATTTGGTTCGCTTTCAATCACTTCCTGCTTCAGAATACATGTATTCCTCCACGTTTCTTGACTGGTCTTTTCATGAGACTTCTTTCCAAACACATTCTTTTCCATTTCCATAATCCCCTTTGAAGCAAAACTCAAACCCCCTTCATGGTAAACCATAACCCTAATATCACCATTAGATGTATAACTGGTTGGAATGAATGGTTGTGTATCAATATTAGATTTCCTATACATTTTCAGATATCAATTCAATCCATTATTTAAATTGGAACCAGTTATAATATTTATTCACAGAAGGGTCTATTCATGCATTATCTCTATATTCATAGACCCAGGGTACACCTATTTGTACCCCCAAAGGCTAATTTATATGTCTTCAACATATTACTCCCAGAAATGGTGGAAGAAATACTCATGTCACCTGATCTCCATATACATTTTATCACAGTGATATTCTGGACACAAAATGCAAAGGTCACACTTATGATTGTACCAAAGCCTCATTGGAAAGTGAGCATGGATTACTAAAAACATCCTTGTCCAGGTTGCCTAATGCTCTCAAATGTCAATCCTATTGGTGACTACACATTTGTTTCTTCCTAAGATGATATATTCAAACTCCACCCTGTTGAAAATGTCTAATCCTCTCACTCACTTTATGCTTTGCCTGATTTCCTAATGTCTCTATTGATATCTGCTTTCCTACATATGTCCCCCAGTTCATCATTGTGACTGGCTGACTCTTCACATGTGCTGACATTTACATTCACTATCTAACCGACACCCTATTGCTAAAGAACTTTTGGTCCAAATTTTATACTCACTCTTCTTCCTAAACCTACCAACTATCTTCCTAATCCTACCTACTATCCCCTTTTGACTGGATGTTCTCTTCTGCCTTCAATCATAAAAGGTACAAGGTCCTATGCCATTGTATATCGATTTATCTGAGACACCTGTGCAGAAAGTCATTCAAAGCTAAGTATCCCAATCAAGGGCCCAATGCCCTTCTGGCCTTCAAATCTGACTTGGATTTCTGTTTTCATACATACATTTCACCTCTATATTATTATAAATATCTCAGGTTCCCAATACCATTCATCATCCAGCAGAGTGTTTCCTAACCCAAATCGAACAGGTTCTTAACCCTAACCATACACTGTTCCCTCAATCTAACTTTACAGAAGAGCAGGGACAGAGTTGGTATTACAATACAGGAATGTAGGGGATCTTCCACCTGCTGAGAACCTCAAAGGTCCATGCAGAAATGATCCCTGGAGAAGATGTAGGCCGCTATGAAGGACCTGAGAGAGCAGAAGTCATCTTCCATGGCAAACAACCTGGTCAGGATGAAGGGATGTGTCTGAATGAGCCTCTCTGTTCTTAATGTAGACACGATGGACCAAAGCAGGCCTGTGTGGAGAGCTGTTCCTTGGTGCCTATGGTTGATATTCCATTGTAAGTTGTGAAAGTGTCACAGGAAGGAGGGGCAGCCTCCATCTCATGGGAGCCCTGGAAGCAACTGTTAGGACACAGTGGTTGCCAAGGCAGTGACCTCATTCAGTTCCTGAAGGAAGTGACCTCACCTCACTTCCTTGGTGATGGAACTCTCTGAACTTGGGATCCAGGAAGCCAGGCACCCAGAGCCAGTCCCAGTCCCAGTCCCAGTCCCAGTGGGCTCACTTGTTTGGATTTACCAAGGACAGAGTCAGTCTTTCTTGGTACCTGCTGATGTGAGGATTGCCAAATGCCAGGAAAGCTCTGCAGAGGGGCCTTTCCTGAGAAAGCAGGTAGTGGCTCACCACTGGCTCCTGACAGCTTCAGAGAGTTGGCCAAGGAGGCCAGATGTGAGACAGGACAGGCCATTTCGGGGGAACATAGTATGGCCTACCAGTCAGACGACACTCCGGGTAGTCACAGGCCAACTTGGAAGAAGGAGGTGCCTTTGTGGGTGTGGGTGTGAGTTTGTGGTTTTGTCTCATGTTCTGAGAATAGGTAGGAAAGGCGGTTTGTTTGGTTTGAAGTGGACTGTTTCTAGTAAGTCTTTTGACGAGGCGAGTGTTTCTATGTTTGTGTATCCCACTGTGTCCCTGGTTGTGGACATTAGAAAAGAGAATGCATCAATGGATGTGTCCTGTCTAGTAGAAAGCTTCCCAGCATTCATCCTGCCCCATTTATGAATGGACTGCGGCTTGCCTTATGGATGGGCAACACCTACTATCTTCCTAAGTTCCTGTTTTCTTCCTGAATCCTGGCCATTCTCCAGAATAGGCTCATGGTTTTGTGTCCAAGATAGGTACCACCTCCAAGCTCGGTGACATGGCCATGTACTGGATAGCTGAAAGGAATGGTGAGCATCTCAGAAAACTCAGCTATCAGTGTGACCATTAAAGTCTCCCTGGAGAAACCCTGCTTTGGGCCTTTTGCTTACCTATTGTTCTGTGGCCCTGAATGTCAGGAAGGCCTTTGCCTCAGGGCACCCCTTTGTGAAGCCTGAAGAAAACAGTTTTCAAGTGGAAATGAATGGGCATCACCTGTGGCTCTTTGCTTACTGGCTTTGCAAAGGGATGTGTCTGAATCAGCCTCTTGGCCCTGTGTGAGGCTGTGGCTTAGATTGTCAGCACCTGACGGATCCAAAGAGAGATCTCATGCGTGCATCCAAAGCCAAATTGGCACAAAAGCAGTCATTGTGGATGAAGTCTCTCACCTTCCTCTGTAAGGTTCCTGACCTCCATCAAGTGAGAATAGGGATCCTTCGGGTCAAACGAGTTCTTCAAAGCCCTGCAGAGGCTAGCCCATAGGTGCTTGGGTTTTCTCATGACCCCAATTGACACACAGAATCTATACCCGGCAGTCAGTAGGCCTCCAATTGGAGAAGCGGAGCAGTATTAACGGCAGGCCTATTGGATCACTCCAGGGTCACAGGAAGGGTGTCCAGGCCACCCTGACATGAGGCAAATGAGGGGCAAGGGAGCTTATTGTGGACACTGTCTTGGGCTGTGCCCCTCATGGAAACCTCCAGCCAGAGGTTATGATGAGTGTCTATATGGAAGAAGATGAGGGCCATGTGTCAGTGTTTTGGTTTGAATTGTGGTCATTGGTGTGGCGGTGGGAAGAGATGACTGGGTCCACCTGGGCTTGAACTCTGGTGTGATTCCCCTTGGAGACTGAGTTCTGGAACTGAGCTCAGAGAAGTATTGCCGTGAATTGTGTTGGGATTTGAGGAGGCCATGCATGAGAGTCGCCCTTGGAAACTGAGATCTAGGCCCAGGCTGGCTTTCCACAGAGCACTGGGAATCTCACCCCGGATATCACATGATTTTATTCTTAAAGACCTGGCAGCCATAGTTGAGAGTCAAAACACACATGGACCTCACATTTGTAGACCTCAATGGGCCTGGCTTCATGTGACCTTTTGGCCACTCTTTGGGAAGCCTTGTTTGTGAGAGTTCTCCAGAGCTTTCGTTGAAATGAGCTTGCTCACCATTGAATGGTTCCTGAAGGCATGGAAACCCACAGTGCCTCCAACTTCGTCCTTTAAAAATGGCTAGCTGGATAAATACCATGAGATTTTTGAAATTCCCTTGAGCAGGTGGCACTGGAGAACCTTTGGATGTCCTGTTGCTGATCATGAGTGTACCGGACAGTGCCTTGATTGACTGGGTTTCATGAAAATGGTGTAAAACAGAGATGCCAGTAAGTTGGGGCCTGCTGAGTAGCGGGCCTAGAGCAGTGGTGTGCAGGTGTGTGATAGAACATCTGTGGTGGGGCCATGTGGATCTGCCATTGGCTTCCAAATGGCTTGTGACTGACATGGTGCAGCGAGCAGACCCTTCTATGTAAAGGCATCTTGTTATATGCAGAGGTTTCAGGGCAGTGTTCAGAATCAGGTTGCTATGGTCAAGGGGGCAAGCTCTGTGGGATAGAAGCCTGGCTGGTGCATTCTCCTAGGACCTTGACCCACCGCACGTGACAGAACTCCCTCCAGCACTGTGTCCCAGTTGAACTCCTTGCATTTCCTGAGGCAAATTCCAAACTCCCAGTGCAGCAGCAAGAAACACCACGAAAAGTGGAGGATGACCAAATGGCTTCAGAGTCCACACAGGGAGACACTTAGACCCCAGTGGCCACAGTTTACCTGCAAAGAGAGAATTCAGCACTTCTGCCTCATGTTCATTGGAAAATCAGAAACCGTGTCCTCCAGGTCACATAGATGCAGACCCAGCTTTGATGGTCTCACTACAGAGGAAGCTAAAGCTCCTGACAACAACATGTATTTCAAAGTGCGAAACCTCAGAGGCAGTTTCTCACAAAGTCTTTAGGCCAGCAGAGCTCCATGTTTGTGGAGTGTTTACCCTGTCCCTTACTTATGGAACCTCCTCTACCACCTCCAAGGTTGTGAACTGCTGAGCATTTTCCATTCCACATACGTATTCACAGCTTTTCTAACTCTTCTCCTCGAATTGCGTCTTAATTGTTGCGAAGGTAATGTCAAGGCATTGTTCTGGATGAGAGTGGGAAGATTTTTGTGTAGCACATATTTGCCTACACATTGGATTCATTTTCCTATTTTCCGTTCGAAATACTGAATCCCTGACACTAACCCATACCCTACTGGATTCTGACTACGAATACTAATATGATGGAGAAAAATAACCCAAACAGAATAGAAATACAGGCAGTTCAGAGCAGGCATGGTGTATAGTTGGACTTGCCTTTAGCATTACAAAGGGTAGGTGTTATAAATCTTGTCCAATTTAATAGAAGTAGTTCTCCATGTGTTTTGAAAGTGAACAAATATGTGAATTCCTGTCTCCCTTTCTCTGCAGCCTATTCAGCAACATGTATTTTTACATGCGCATATAGAATCCTCCCTGCTATCCCACGTCCATTCTTGTGAGGTGGCTGACTTGGCAGATACAAATTGTGAGAAGAGATCACTCCTCCTAAACGCTGTTGGAACTGAAAATTCAACCTACGGGTGAGCTTCCTACTTGAACAACATGATACGTAAATCCATGTTCAGTAAAATAAATATTTTTGGATCTGTGGATGATATATATTTCATGATGAATTTCGATTGGCATATATATTTCTACTTTTTAATGTCTGTGTGTTCTGTGTGTATGTGTGTGTGTGTGTGTATATATATATATATACACACACACACACACACACAATATGCACAAACTCTCCAGATTTTTCAAAATATGAAATATATGTGTCTTATTATACACTCCCTAAATTCATCCATGTTCATATATGTGGATTTATAATCAACTTTTCACAAGATTATGCTCAGAAATATTCATCCACCTGAAATGCATATTTGTTTCCTAGTGCTGAAACTAACTTCAGAGAATGGTGCATAGAGATCCTAATATTTCTACAGGAACTGACCCAGTTTAACATCAATGCAAGTAGATTCCTATGGGACATGATGTGTATTTTGACGTTCATTTTTATTCAACACTGGTACATTACTATTTCTTCAGTTGATGCACATCATAGGATATGTATTTCATCCTCAAGTTCACAAATTTCTAGGCATTTGGTTCACTTTCAATCACTTCCTGCTTCAGAACACATGTATTCCTCCACGTTTCTTGACTGGTCTTTTCATGAGACTTCTTTCCAAACACATTCTTTTCCATTTCCTTAATCCCCTTTGAAGCAAAACTCAAACCCCCTTCATGGTAAACCATAACCCTAATATCACCATTAGATGTATAACTGGTTGGAATGAATGGTTGTGTATCAATATTAGATTTCCTATATATTTTCAGATATCAATTCAATCCATTATTTAAATTGGAACCAGTTATAATATTTATTCACAGAAGGGTCTATTCATGCATTATCTCTATATTCATAGACCCAGGGTACACCTATTTGTACCCCCAAAGGCTAATTTATATGTCTTCAACATATTACTCCCAGAAATGGTGGAAGAAATACTCATGTCACCTGATCTCCATATACATTTTATCACAGTGATATTCTGGACACAAAATGCAAAGGTCACACTTATGATTGTACCAAAGCCTCATTGGAAAGTGAGCATGGATTACTAAAAACATCCTTGTCCAGGTTGCCTAATGCTCTCAAATGTCAATCCTATTGGTGACTACACATTTGTTTCTTCCTAAGATGATATATTCAACCTCCACCCTGTTGAAAATGTCTAATCCTCTCACTCACTTTATGCTTTGCCTGATTTCCTAATGTCTCTATTGATATCTGCTTTCCTACATATGTCCCCCAGTTCATCATTGTGACTGGCTGACTCTTCACATGTGCTGACATTTACATTCACTCTCTAACCGACACCCTATTGCTAAAGAACTTTTGGTCCAAATTTTATACTCACTCTTCTTCCTAAACCTACCAACTATCTTCCTAATCCTACCTACTATCCCTTTTTGACTGGATGTTCTCTTCTGCATTCAATCATCCAAGGTACAAGGTCCTATGCCATTGTATATCGATTTATCTGAGACACCTGTGCAGAAAGTCATTCAAAGCTAAGTATCCCAATCAAGGGCCCAATGCCCTTCTGGCCTTCAAATCTGACTTGGATTTCTGTTTTCATACATACATTTCACCTCTATATTAGTATAAATATCTCAGGTTCCCAATACCATTCATCATCCAGCAGAGTGTTTCCTAACCCAAATCGAACAGGTTCTTAACCCTAACCATACACTGTTCCCTCAATCTAACTTTACAGAAGAGCAGGGACAGAGTTGGTCTTACAATACAGGAATGTAGGGGATCTTCCACCTGCTGAGAACCTCAAAGGTCCATGCAGAAATGATCCCTGGAGAAGATGTAGGCCGCTATGAAGGACCTGAGAGAGCAGAAGTCATCTTCCATGGCAAACAACCTGGTCAGGATGAAGGGATGTGTCTGAATGAGCCTCTCTGTTCTTAATGTAGACACGATGGACCAAAGCAGGCCTGTGTGGAGAGCTGTTCCTTGGTGCCTATGGTTGATATTCCATTGTAAGTTGTGAAAGTGTCACAGGAAGGAGGGGCAGCCTCCATCTCATGGGAGCCCTGGAAGCAACTGTTAGGACACAGTGGTTGCCAAGGCAGTGACCTCATTCAGTTCCTGAAGGAAGTGACCTCACCTCACTTCCTTGGTGATGGAACTCTCTGAACTTGGGATCCAGGAAGCCAGGCACCCAGAGCCAGTCCCAGTCCCAGTCCCAGTCCCAGTGGGCTCCCTTGTTTGGATTTACCAAGGACAGAGTCAGTCTTTCTTGGTACCTACTGATGTGAGGATTGCCAAATGCCAGGAAAGCTCTGCAGAGGGGCCTTTCCTGAGAAAGCAGGTAGTGGCTCACCGCTGGCTCCTGACAGCTTCAGAGAGTTGGCCAAGGAGGCCAGATGTGAGACAGGACAGGCCATTTCGGGGGAACATAGTATGGCCCACCAGTCAGACGACACTCCGGGTAGTCACAGGCCAACTTGGAAGAAGGAGGTGCCTTTGTGGGTGTGGGTGTGAGTTTGTGGTTTGGTCTCATGTTCTGAGAATAGGTAGGAAAGGCGGTTTGGTTGGTTTGGAGTGGACTGTTTCTAGTAAGTCTTTTGACGAGGCGAGTGTTTCTATGTTTGTGTATCCCACTGTGTCCCTGGTTGTGGACATTAGAAAAGAGAATGCATCAATGGATGTGTCCTGTCTAGTAGAAAGCTTCCCAGCATTCATCCTGCCCCATTTATGAATGGACTGCGGCTTGCCTTATGGATGGGCAACACCTACTATCTTCCTAAGTTCCTGTTTTCTTCCTGAATCCTGGCCACTCTCCAGAATAGGCTCATGGTTTTGTGTCCAAGATAGGTACCACCTCCAAGCTCGGTGACATGGCCATGTACTGGATAGCTGAAAGGAATGGTGAGCATCTCAGAAAACTGAGCTATCAGTGTGACCAGTAAAGTCTCCCTGGAGAAACCCTGCTTTGGGCCTTTTGCTTACCTATTGTTCTGTTGCCCTGAATGTCAGGAAGGCCTTTGCCTCAGGGCACCCCTTTGTGAAGCCTGAAGAAAACAGTTTTCAAGTGGAAATGAATGGGCATCACCTGTGGCTCTTTGCTTACTGGCTTTGCAAAGGGATGTGTCTGAATCAGCCTCTTGGCCCTGTGTGAGGCTGTGGCTTAGATTGTCAGCACCTGACGGATCCTAAGAGAGATCCCATGTGTGCATCCAAAGCCAAATTGGCACAAAAGCAGTCATTGTGGATGAAGTCTCTCGCCTTCCTCTGTAAGGTTCCTGACCTCCATCAAGTGAGAATAGGGATCCTTCGGGTCAAACGAGTTCCTCAAAGCCCTGCAGAGGCTAGCCCATAGGTGCTTGGGTTTTCTCATGACCCCAATTGACACACAGAATCTATACCCGGCAGTCAGTAGGCCTCCAATTGGAGAAGCGGAGCAGTATTAACGGCAGGCCTATTGGATCACTCCAGGTTCACAGGAAGGGTGTCCAGGCCACCCTGACATGAGGCAAATGAGGGGCAAGGGAGCTTATTGTGGACACTGTCTTGGGCTGTGCCCCTCATGGAAACCTCCAGCCAGAGGTTATGATGAGTGTCTATATGGAAGAAGATGAGGGCCATGTGGCAGTGTTTTGGTTTGAATTGTGGTCATTGGTGTGGCGGTGGGAAGAGATGACTGGGTCCACCTGGGCTTGAACTCTGGTGTGATTCCCCTTGGAGACTGAGTTCTGGAACTGAGCTCAGAGAAGTATTGCCGTGAATTGTGTTGGGATTTGAGGAGGCCATGCATGAGAGTCGCCCTTGGAAACTGAGATCTAGGCCCAGGCTGGCTTTCCACAGAGCACTGGGAATCTCAGCCCGGATATCACATGATTTTATTCTTAAAGACCTGGCAGCCACAGTTGAGAGTCAAAACACACATGGACCTCACATTTGTAGACCTCAATGGGCCTGGCTTCATGTGACCTTTTGGCCACTCTTTGGGAAGCCTTGTTTGTGAGAGTTCTCCAGAGCTTTCGTTGAAATGAGCTTGCTCACCATTGAATGGTTCCTGAAGGCATGGAAACCCACAGTGCCTCCAACTTCATCCTTTAAAAATGGCTAGCTGGATAAATACCATGAGATTTTTGAAATTCCCATGAGCAGGTGGCACTGGAGAACCTTTGGATGTCCTGTTGCTGATCATGAGTGTACCAGACAGTGCCTTGATTGACTGGGTTTCATGAAAATGGTGTAAAACAGAGATGCCAGTAAGTTGGGGCCTGCTGAGTAGCGGGCCTAGAGCAGTGGTGTGCAGGTGTGTGATAGAACATCTGTGGTGGGGCCATGTGGATCTGCCATTGGCTTCCAAATGGCTTGTGACTGACGTGGTGCAGCGAGCAGACCCTTCTATGTAAAGGCATCTTGTTATATGGAGAGGTTTCAGGGCAGTGTTCAGAATCAGGTTGCTATGGTCAAGGGGGCAATCTCTGTGGGATAGAAGCCTGGCTGGTGCATTCTCCTAGGACCTTGACCCACCGCACGTGACAGAACTCCCTCCAGCACTGTGTCCCAGTTGAACTCCTTGCATTTCCTGAGGCAAATTCCAAACTCCCAGTGCAGCAGCAAGAAACACCACGAAAAGTGGAGGATGACCAAATGGCTTCAGAGTCCACACAGGGAGACACTTAGACCCCAGTGGCCACAGTTTACCTGCAAAGAGAGAATTCAGCACTTCTGCCTCATGTTCATTGGAAAATCAGAAACCGTGTCCTCCAGGTCACATAGATGCAGACCCAGCTTTGATGGTCTCACTACAGAGGAAGCTAAAGCTCCTGACAACAACATGTATTTCAAGTGCCCAACCTCAGAGGCAGTTTCTCACAAAGTCTTTAGGCCAGCAGAGCTCCATGTTTGTGGAGTGTTTACCCTGTCCCTTACTTATGGAACCTCCTCTACCACCTCCAAGGTTGTGAACTGCTGAGCATTTTCCATTCCACATACGTATTCACAGCTTTTCTAACTCTTCTCCTCGAATTGCGTCTTACTTGTTGCGAAGGTAATGTCAAGGCATTGTTCTGGATGAGAGTGGGAAGATTTTTGTGTAGCACATATTTGCCTACACATTGGATTCATTTTCCTATTTTCCGTTCGAAATACTGAATCCCTGACACTAACCCATACCCTACTGGATTCTGACTACGAATACTAATATGATGGAGAAAAATAACCCAAACAGAATAGAAATACAGGCAGTTCAGAGCAGGCATGGTGTATAGTTGGACTTGCCTTTAGCATTACAAAGGGTAGGTGTTATAAATCTTGTCCAATTTAATAGAAGTAGTTCTCCATGTGTTTTGAAAGTGAACAAATATGTGAATTCCTGTCTCCCTTTCTCTGCAGCCTATTCAGCAACATGTATTTTTACATGCGCATATAGAATCCTCCCTGCTATCCCACGTCCATTCTTGTGAGGTGGCTGACTTGGCAGATACAAATTGTGAGAAGAGATCACTCCTCCTAAACGCTGTTGGAACTGAAAATTCGACCTACGGGTGAGCTTCCTACTTGAACAACATGATACGTAAATCCATGTTCAGTAAAATAAACATTTTTGGACCTGTGGATGATATATATTTCATGATGAATTTCGATTGGCATATATATTTCTACTTTTTAATGTCTGTGTGTGTGTTCTGTGTGTATGTGTGTGTGTATATATATATATATACACACACACACACACACACACAATATGCACAAACTCTCCAGATTTTTCAAAATATGAAATATATGTGTCTTATTATACACTCCCTAAATTCATCCATGTTCATATATGTGGATTTATAATCAACTTTTCACAAGATTATGCTCAGAAATATTCATCCACCTGAATTGCATATTTGTTTCCTAGTGCTGAAACTAACTTCAGAGAATGGTGCATAGAGATCCTAATATTTCTACAGGAACTGACCCAGTTTAACATCAATGCAAGTAGATTCCTATGGGACATGATGTGTATTTTGACGTTCATTTTTATTCAACACTGGTACATTACTATTTCTTCAGTTGATGCACATCATAGGATATGTATTTCATCCTCAAGTTCACAAATTTCTAGGCATTTGGTTCACATTCAATCACTTCCTGCTTCAGAACACATGTATTCCTCCACGTTTCTTGACTGGTCTTTTCATGAGACTTCTTTCCAAACACATTCTTTTCCATTTCCATAATCCCCTTTGAAGCAAAACTCACACCCCCTTCATGGTAAACCATAACCCTAATATCACCATTAGATGTATAACTGGTTGGAATGAATGGTTGTGTATCAATATTAGATTTCCTATATATTTTCAGATATCAATTCAATCCATTATTTAAATTGGAACCAGTTATAATATTTATTCACAGAAGGGTCTATTCATGCATTATCTCTATATTCATAGACCCAGGGTACACCTATTTGTACCGCCAAAGGCTAATTTATATGTCTTCAACATATTACTCCCAGAAATGGTGGAAGAAATACTCATGTCACCTGATCTCCATATACATTTTATCACAGTGATATTCTGGACACAAAATGCAAAGGTCACACTTATGATTGTACCAAAGCCTCATTGGAAAGTGAGCATGGATTACTAAAAACATCCTTGTCCAGGTTGCCTAATGCTCTCAAATGTCAATCCTATTGGTGAGTACATATTTGTTTCTTCCTAAGATGATATATTCAACCTCCACCCTGTTGAAAATGTCTAATCCTCTCACTCACTTTATGCTTTGCCTGATTTCCTAATGTCTCTATTGATATCTGCTTTCCTACATATGTCCCCCAGTTCATCATTGTGACTGGCTGACTCTTCACATGTGCTGACATTTACATTCACTATCTAACCGACACCCTATTGCTAAAGAACTTTTGGTCCAAATTTTATACTCACTCTTCTTCCTAAACCTACCAACTATCTTCCTAATCCTACCTACTATCCCTTTTTGACTGGATGTTCTCTTCTGCATTCAATCATCCAAGGTACAAGGTCCTATGCCATTGTATATCAATTTATCTGAGACACCTGTGCAGAAAGTCATTCAAAGCTAAGTATCCCAATCAAGGGCCCAATGCCCTTCTGGCCTTCAAATCTGACTTGGATTTCTGTTTTCATACATACATTTCACCTCTATATTAGTATAAATATCTCAGGTTCCCAATACCATTCATCATCCAGCAGAGTGTTTCCTAACCCAAATCGAACAGGTTCTTAACCCTAACCATACACTGTTCCCTCAATCTAACTTTACAGAAGAGCAGGGACAGAGTTGGTCTTACAATACAGGAATGTAGGGGATCTTCCACCTGCTGAGAACCTCAAAGGTCCATGCAGAAATGATCCCTGGAGAAGATGTAGGCCGCTATGAAGGACCTGAGAGAGCAGAAGTCATCTTCCATGGCAAACAACCTGGTCAGGATGAAGGGATGTGTCTGAATGAGCCTCTCTGTTCTTAATGTAGACACGATGGACCAAAGCAGGCCTGTGTGGAGAGCTGTTCCTTGGTGCCTATGGTTGATATTCCATTGTAAGTTGTGAAAGTGTCACAGGAAGGAGGGGCAGCCTCCATCTCATGGGAGCCCTGGAAGCAACTGTTAGGACACAGTGGTTGCCAAGGCAGTGACCTCATTCAGTTCCTGAAGGAAGTGACCTCACCTCACTTCCTTGGTGATGGAACTCTCTGAACTTGGGATCCAGGAAGCCAGGCACCCAGAGCCAGTCCCAGTCCCAGTCCCAGTCCCAGTGGGCTCCCTTGTTTGGATTTACCAAGGACAGAGTCAGTCTTTCTTGGTACCTACTGATGTGAGGATTGCCAAATGCCAGGAAAGCTCTGCAGAGGGGCCTTTCCTGAGAAAGCAGGTAGTGGCTCACC
This sequence comes from Spermophilus citellus, assembly GCF_964194105.1. Taxonomy (NCBI): domain Eukaryota; kingdom Metazoa; phylum Chordata; class Mammalia; order Rodentia; family Sciuridae; genus Spermophilus; species Spermophilus citellus. Next base: position 13,862,111 of record NC_138198.1, on the reverse strand, counting down.
GCTGGCTCCTGACAGCTTCAGAGAGTTGGCCAAGGAGGCCAGATGTGAGACAGGACAGGCCATTTCGGGGGAACATAGTATGGCCCACCAGTCAGACGACACTCCGGGTAGTCACAGGCCAACTTGGAAGAAGGAGGTGCCTTTGTGGGTGTGGGTGTGAGTTTGTGGTTTGGTCTCATGTTCTGAGAATAGGTAGGAAAGGCGGTTTGGTTGGTTTGGAGTGGACTGTTTCTAGTAAGTCTTTTGACGAGGCGAGTGTTTCTATGTTTGTGTATCCCACTGTGTCCCTGGTTGTGGACATTAGAAAAGAGAATGCATCAATGGATGTGTCCTGTCTAGTAGAAAGCTTCCCAGCATTCATCCTGCCCCATTTATGAATGGACTGCGGCTTGCCTTATGGATGGGCAACACCTACTATCTTCCTAAGTTCCTGTTTTCTTCCTGAATTTTGGCCACTCTCCAGAATAGGCTCATGGTTTTGTGTCCAAGATAGGTACCACCTCCAAGCTCGGTGACATGGCCATGTACTGGATAGCTGAAAGGAATGGTGAGCATCTCAGAAAACTGAGCTATCAGTGTGACCAGTAAAGTCTCCCTGGAGAAACCCTGCTTTGGGCCTTTTGCTTACCTATTGTTCTGTTGCCCTGAATGTCAGGAAGGCCTTTGCCTCAGGGCACCCCTTTGTGAAGCCTGAAGAAAACAGTTTTCAAGTGGAAATGAATGGGCATCACCTGTGGCTCTTTGCTTACTGGCTTTGCAAAGGGATGTGTCTGAATCAGCCTCTTGGCCCTGTGTGAGGCTGTGGCTTAGATTGTCAGCACCTGACGGATCCTAAGAGAGATCCCATGTGTGCATCCAAAGCCAAATTGGCACAAAAGCAGTCATTGTGGATGAAGTCTCTCGCCTTCCTCTGTAAGGTTCCTGACCTCCATCAAGTGAGAATAGGGATCCTTCGGGTCAAACGAGTTCCTCAAAGCCCTGCAGAGGCTAGCCCATAGGTGCTTGGGTTTTCTCATGACCCCAATTGACACACAGAATCTATACCCGGCAGTCAGTAGGCCTCCAATTGGAGAAGCGGAGCAGTATTAACGGCAGGCCTATTGGATCACTCCAGGTTCACAGGAAGGGTGTCCAGGCCACCCTGACATTAGGCAAATGAGGGGCAAGGGAGCTTATTGTGGACACTGTCTTGGGCTGTGCCCCTCATGGAAACCTCCAGCCAGAGGTTATGATGAGTGTCTATATGGAAGAAGATGAGGGCCATGTGGCAGTGTTTTGGTTTGAATTGTGGTCATTGGTGTGGCGGTGGGAAGAGATGACTGGGTCCACCTGGGCTTGAACTCTGGTGTGATTCCCCTTGGAGACTGAGTTCTGGAACTGAGCTCAGAGAAGTATTGCCGTGAATTGTGTTGGGATTTGAGGAGGCCATGCATGAGAGTCGCCCTTGGAAACTGAGATCTAGGCCCAGGCTGGCTTTCCACAGAGCACTGGGAATCTCAGCCCGGATATCACATGATTTTATTCTTAAAGACCTGGCAGCCACAGTTGAGAGTCAAAACACACATGGACCTCACATTTGTAGACCTCAATGGGCCTGGCTTCATGTGACCTTTTGGCCACTCTTTGGGAAGCCTTGTTTGTGAGAGTTCTCCAGAGCTTTCGTTGAAATGAGCTTGCTCACCATTGAATGGTTCCTGAAGGCATGGAAACCCACAGTGCCTCCAACTTCATCCTTTAAAAATGGCTAGCTGGATAAATACCATGAGATTTTTGAAATTCCCATGAGCAGGTGGCACTGGAGAACCTTTGGATGTCCTGTTGCTGATCATGAGTGTACCAGACAGTGCCTTGATTGACTGGGTTTCATGAAAATGGTGTAAAACAGAGATGCCAGTAAGTTGGGGCCTGCTGAGTAGCGGGCCTAGAGCAGTGGTGTGCAGGTGTGTGATAGAACATCTGTGGTGGGGCCATGTGGATCTGCCATTGGCTTCCAAATGGCTTGTGACTGACATGGTGCAGCGAGCAGACCCTTCTATGTAAAGGCATCTTGTTATATGGAGAGGTTTCAGGGCAGTGTTCAGAATCAGGTTGCTATGGTCAAGGGGGCAAGCTCTGTGGGATAGAAGCCTGGCTGGTGCATTCTCCTAGGACCTTGACCCACCGCACGTGACAGAACTCCCTCCAGCACTGTGTCCCAGTTGAACTCCTTGCATTTCCTGAGGCAAATTCCAAACTCCCAGTGCAGCAGCAAGAAACACCACGAAAAGTGGAGGATGACCAAATGGCTTCAGAGTCCACACAGGGAGACACTTAGACCCCAGTGGCCACAGTTTACCTGCAAAGAGAGAATTCAGCACTTCTGCCTCATGTTCATTGGAAAATCAGAAACCGTGTCCTCCAGGTCACATAGATGCAGACCCAGCTTTGATGGTCTCACTACAGAGGAAGCTAAAGCTCCTGACAACAACATGTATTTCAAGTGCCCAACCTCAGAGGCAGTTTCTCACAAAGTCTTTAGGCCAGCAGAGCTCCATGTTTGTGGAGTGTTTACCCTGTCCCTTACTTATGGAACCTCCTCTACCACCTCCAAGGTTGTGAACTGCTGAGCATTTTCCATTCCACATACGTATTCACAGCTTTTCTAACTCTTCTCCTCGAATTGCGTCTTACTTGTTGCGAAGGTAATGTCAAGGCATTGTTCTGGATGAGAGTGGGAAGATTTTTGTGTAGCACATATTTGCCTACACATTGGATTCATTTTCCTATTTTCCGTTCGAAATACTGAATCCCTGACACTAACCCATACCCTACTGGATTCTGACTACGAATACTAATATGATGGAGAAAAATAACCCAAACAGAATAGAAATACAGGCAGTTCAGAGCAGGCATGGTGTATAGTTGGACTTGCCTTTAGCATTACAAAGGGTAGGTGTTATAAATCTTGTCCAATTTAATAGAAGTAGTTCTCCATGTGTTTTGAAAGTGAACAAATATGTGAATTCCTGTCTCCCTTTCTCTGCAGCCTATTCAGCAACATGTATTTTTACATGCGCATATAGAATCCTCCCTGCTATCCCACGTCCATTCTTGTGAGGTGGCTGACTTGGCAGATACAAATTGTGAGAAGAGATCACTCCTCCTAAACGCTGTTGGAACTGAAAATTCGACCTACGGGTGAGCTTCCTACTTGAACAACATGATACGTAAATCCATGTTCAGTAAAATAAATATTTTTGGATCTGTGGATGATATATATTTCATGATGAATTTCGATTGGCATATATATTTCTACTTTTTAATGTCTGTGTGTGTGTTCTGTGTGTATGTGTGTGTGTGTGTGTATATATATATACACACACACACACACACACCCACAATATGCAAAAACTCTCCAGATTTTTCAAAATATGAAATATATGTGTCTTATTATACACTCCCTAAATTCATCCATGTTCATATATGTGGATTTATAATCAACTTTTCACAAGATTATGCTCAGAAATATTCATCCACCTGAAATACGTATTTGTTTCCTAGTGCTGAAACTAACTTCAGAGAATGGTGCATAGAGATCCTAATATTTCTACAGGAACTGACCCAGTTTAACATCAATGCAAGTAGATTCCTATGGGACATGATGTGTATTTTGACGTTCATTTTTATTCAACACTGGTACATTACTATTTCTTCAGTTGATGCACATCATAGGATATGTATTTCATCCTCAAGTTCACAAATTTCTAGGCATTTGGTTCACTTTCAATCACTTCCTGCTTCAGAACACATGTATTCCTCCACGTTTCTGGACTGGTCTTTTCATGAGACTTCTTTCCAAACACATTCTTTTCCATTTCCTTAATCCCCTTTGAAGCAAAACTCAAACCCCCTTCATGGTAAACCATAACCCTAATATCACCATTAGATGTATAACTGGTTGGAATGAATGGTTGTGTATCAATATTAGATTTGCTATATATTTTCAGATATCAATTCAATCCATTATTTAAATTGGAACCAGTTATAATATTTATTCACAGAAGGGTCTATTCATGCATTATCTCTATATTCATAGACCCAGGGTACACCTATTTGTACCCCCAAAGGCTAATTTATATGTCTTCAACATATTACTCCCAGAAATGGTGGAAGAAATACTCATGTCACCTGATCTCCATAAACATTTTATCACAGTGATATTCTGGACACAAAATGCAAAGGTCACACTTATGATTGTACCAAAGCCTCATTGGAAAGTGAGCATGGATTACTAAAAACATCCTTGTCCAGGTTGCCTAATGCTCTCAAATGTCAATCCTATTGGTGACTACACATTTGTTTCTTCCTAAGATGATATATTCAACCTCCACCCTGTTGAAAATGTCTAATCCTCTCACTCACTTTATGCTTTGCCTGATTTCCTAATGTCTCTATTGATATCTGCTTTCCTACATATGTCCCCCAGTTCATCATTGTGACTGGCTGACTCTTCACATGTGCTGACATTTACATTCACTCTCTAACCGACACCCTATTGCTAAAGAACTTTTGGTCCAAATTTTATACTCATTCTTCTTCCTGAACCTACCAACTATCTTCCTAATCCTACCTACTATCCCTTTTTGACTGGATGTTCTCTTCTGCATTCAATCATCCAAGGTACAAGGTCCTATGCCATTGTATATCGATTTATCTGAGACACCTGTGCAGAAAGTCATTCAAAGCTAAGTATCCCAATCAAGGGCCCAATGCCCTTCTGGCCTTCAAATCTTACTTGGATTTCTGTTTTCATACAAATATTTCACCTCTATATTATTATAAATATCGCAGGTTCCCAATACTATTCATCATCCAGCAGAGTGATTCCTAACCCGAATCGAACAGGTTCTTAACCCTAACCATACACTGTTCCCTCAATCTAACTTTACAGAAGAGCAGGGACAGAGTTGGTCTTACAATACAGGAATGTAGGGGATCTTCCACCTGCTGAGAACCTCAAAGGTCCATGCAGAAATGATCCCTGGAGAAGATGTAGGCCGCTATGAAGGACCTGAGAGAGCAGAAGTCATCTTCCATGGCAAACAACCTGGTCAGGATGAAGGGATGTGTCTGAATGAGCCTCTCTGTTCTTAATGTAGACACGATGGACCAAAGCAGGCCTGTGTGGAGAGCTGTTCCTTGGTGCCTATGGTTGATATTCCATTGTAAGTTGTGAAAGTGTCACAGGAAGGAGGGGCTGCCTCCATCTCATGGGAGCCCTGGAAGCAACTGTTAGGACACAGTGGTTGCCAAGGCAGTGACCTCATTCAGTTCCTGAAGGAAGTGACCTCACCTCACTTCCTTGGTGATGGAACTCTCTGAATTTGGGATCCAGGAAGCCAGGCACCCAGAGCCAGTCCCAGTCCCAGTCCCAGTCTCAGTGGGCTCACTTGTTTGGATTTACCAAGGATAGAGTCAGTCTTTCTTGGTACCTACTGATGTGAGGATTGCCAAATGCCAGGAAAGCTCTGCAGAGGGGCCTTTCCTGAGAAAGCAGGTAGTGGCTCACCGCTGGCTCCTGACAGCTTCACAGAGTTGGCCAAGGAGGCCAGATGTGAGACAGGACAGGCCATTTCGGGGGAACATAGTACGGCACACCAGTCACACGACACTCTGGGTTGTCACAGGCCAACTTGGAAGAAGGAGGTGCCTTTGTGGGTGTGGGTGTGAGTTTGTGGTTTGGTCTCATGTTCTGAGAATAGGTAGGAAAGGCGGTTTGTTTGGTTTGGAGTGGACTGTTTCTTGTAAGTCTTTTGACGAGGCGAGTGTTTCTATGTTTGTGTATCCCACTGTGTCCCTGGTTGTAGACATTAGAAAAGAGAATGCATCAATGGATGTGTCCTGTCTAGTAGAAAGCTTCCCAGCATTCATCCTGCCCCATTTATGAATGGACTGCGGCTTGCCTTATGGATGGGCAACACCTACTATCTTCCTAAGTTCCTGTTTTCTTCCTGAATCCTGGCCACTCTCCAGAATAGGCTCATGGTTTTGTGTCCAAGATAGGTACCACCTCCAAGCTCGGTGACATGGCCATGTACTGGATAGCTGAAAGGAATGGTGAGCATCTCAGAAAACTGAGCTATCAGTGTGACCAGTAAAGTCTCCCCGGAGAAACCCTGCATTGGGCCTTTTGCTTACCTATTGTTCTGTTGCCCTGAATGTCAGGAAGGCCTTTGCCTCAGGGCACCCCTTTGTGAAGCCTGAAGAAAACAGTTTTCAAGTGGAAATGAATGGGCATCACCTGTGGCTCTTTGCTTACTGGCTTTGCAAAGGGATGTGTCTGAATCAGCCTCTTGGCCCTGTGTGAGGCTGTGGCTTAGATTGTCAGCACTTGATGGATCCTAAGAGAGATCCCATGTGTGCATCCAAAGCCAAATTGGCACAAAAGCAGTCATTGTGGATGAAGTCTCTCGCCTTCCTCTGTAAGGTTCCTGACCTCCATCAAGTGAGAATAGGGATCCTTCGGGTCAAACGAGTTCCTCAAAGCCCTGCAGAGGCTAGCCCATAGGTGCTTGGGTTTTCTCATGACCCCAATTGACACACAGAATCTATACCCGGCAGTCAGTAGGCCTCCAATTGGAGAAGCGGAGCAGTATTAACGGCAGGCCTATTGGATCACTCCAGGTTCACAGGAAGGGTGTCCAGGCCACCCTGACATGAGGCAAATGAGGTGCAAGGGAGCTTATTGTGGACACTGTCTTGGGCTGTGCCCCTCATGGAAACCTCCAGCCAGAGGTTATGATGAGTGTCTATATGGAAGAAGATGAGGGCCATGTGTCAGTGTTTTGGTTTGAATTGTGGTCATTGGTGTGGCGGTGGGAAGAGATGACTGGGTCCACCTGGGCTTGAACTCTGGTGTGATTCCCCTTGGAGACTGAGTTCTGGAACTGAGCTCAGAGAAGTATTGCCGTGAATTGTGTTGGGATTTGAGGAGGCCATGCATGAGAGTCGCCCTTGGAAACTGAGATCTAGGCCCAGGCTGGCTTTCCACAGAGCACTGGGAATCTCAGCCCGGATATCACATGATTTTATTCTTAAAGACCTGGCAGCCACAGTTGAGAGTCAAAACACACATGGACCTCACATTTGTAGACCTCAATGGGCCTGGCTTCATGTGACCTTTTGGCCACTCTTTGGGAAGCCTTGTTTGTGAGAGTTCTCCAGAGCTTTCGTTGAAATGAGCTTGCTCACCATTGAATGGTTCCTGAAGGCATGGAAACCCACAGTGCCTCCAACTTCATCCTTTAAAAATGGCTAGCTGGATAAATACCATGAGATTTTTGAAATTCCCATGAGCAGGTGGCACTGGAGAACCTTTGGATGTCCTGTTGCTGATCATGAGTGTACCAGACAGTGCCTTGATTGACTGGGTTTCATGAAAATGGTGTAAAACAGAGATGCCAGTAAGTTGGGGCCTGCTGAGTAGCGGGCCTAGAGCAGTGGTGTGCAGGTGTGTGATAGAACATCTGTGGTGGGGCCATGTGGATCTGCCATTGGCTTCCAAATGGCTTGTGACTGACATGGTGCAGCGAGCAGACCCTTCTATGTAAAGGCATCTTGTTATATGGAGAGGTTTCAGGGCAGTGTTCAGAATCAGGTTGCTATGGTCAAGGGGGCAAGCTCTGTGGGATAGAAGCCTGGCTGGTGCATTCTCCTAGGACCTTGACCCACCGCACGTGACAGAACTCCCTCCAGCACTGTGTCCCAGTTGAACTCCTTGCATTTCCTGAGGCAAATTCCAAACTCCCAGTGCAGCAGCAAGAAACACCACGAAAAGTGGAGGATGACCAAATGGCTTCAGAGTCCACACAGGGAGACACTTAGACCCCAGTGGCCACAGTTTACCTGCAAAGAGAGAATTCAGCACTTCTGCCTCATGTTCATTGGAAAATCAGAAACCGTGTCCTCCAGGTCACATAGATGCAGACCCAGCTTTGATGGTCTCACTACAGAGGAAGCTAAAGCTCCTGACAACAACATGTATTTCAAGTGCCCAACCTCAGAGGCAGTTTCTCACAAAGTCTTTAGGCCAGCAGAGCTCCATGCTTGTGGAGTGTTTACCCTGTCCCTTACTTATGGAACCTCCTCTACCACCTCCAAGGTTGTGAACTGCGGAGCATTTTCCATTCCACATACGTATTCACAGCTTTTCTAACTCTTCTCCTCGAATTGCGTCTTACTTGTTGCGAAGGTAATGTCAAGGCATTGTTCTGGATGAGAGTGGGAAGATTTTTGTGTAGCACATATTTGCCTACACATTGGATTCATTTTCCTATTTTCCGTTCGAAATACTGAATCCCTGACACTAACCCATACCCTACTGGATTCTGACTACGAATACTAATATGATGGAGGAAAATAACCCAAACAGAATAGAAATACAGGCAGTTCAGAGCAGGCATGGTGTATAGTTGGACTTGCCTTTAGCATTACAAAGGGTAGGTGTTATAAATCTTGTCCAATTTAATAGAAGTAGTTCTCCATGTGTTTTGAAAGTGAACAAATATGTGAATTCCTGTCTCCCTTTCTCTGCAGCCTATTCAGCAACATGTATTTTTACATGCGCATATAGAATCCTCCCTGCTATCCCACGTCCATTCTTGTGAGGTGGCTGACTTGGCAGATACAAATTGTGAGAAGAGATCACTCCTGCTAAACGCTGTTGGAACTGAAAATTCAACCTACGGGTGAGCTTCCTACCTGAACAATATGATACGTAAATCTATGTTCAGTAAAATAAATATTTTTGGATCTGTGGATGATATATATTTCATGATGAATTTCGATTGGCATATATATTTCTACTTTTTAATGTCTGTGTGTTCTGTGTGTATGTGTGTGTGTGTATATATATATATATACACACACACACACACACACAATATGCACAAACTCTCCAGATTTTTCAAAATATGAAATATGTGTGTCTTATTATACACTCCCTAAATTCATCCATGTTCATATATGTGGATTTATAATCAACTTTTCACAAGATTATGCTCAGAAATATTTATCCACCTGAAATACATATTTGTTTCCTAGTGCTGAAACTAACTTCAGAGAATGGTGCATAGAGATCCTAATATTTCTACAGGAACTGACCCAGTTTAACATCAATGCAAGTAGATTCCTATGGGACATGATGTGTATTTTGACGTTCATTTTTATTCAACACTGGTACATTACTATTTCTTCAGTTGATGCACATCATAGGATATGTATTTCATCCTCAAGTTCACAAATTTCTAGGCATTTGGTTCACTTTCAATCCCTTCCTGCTTCAGAACACATGTATTCCTCCACGTTTCTTGACTGGTCTTTTCATGAGACTTCTTTCCAAACACATTCTTTTCCATTTCCTTAATCCCCTTTGAAGCAAAACTCAAACCCCCTTCATGGTAAACCATAACCCTAATATCACCATTAGATGTATAACTGGTTGGAATGAATGGTTGTGTATCAATATTAGATTTCCTATATATTTTCAGATATCAATTCAATCCATTATTTAAATTGGAACCAGTTATAATATTTATTCACAGAAGGGTCTATTCATGCATTATCTCTATATTCATAGACCCAGGGTACACCTATTTGTACCCCCAAAGGCTAATTTATATGTCTTCAACATATTACTCCCAGAAATGGTGGAAGAAATACTCATGTCACCTGATCTCCATATACATTTTATCACAGTGATATTCTGGACACAAAATGCAAAGGTCACACTTATGATTGTACCAAAGCCTCATTGGAAAGTGAGCATGGATTACTAAAAACATCCTTGTCCAGGTTGCCTAATGCTCTCAAATGTCAATCCTATTGGTGACTACACATTTGTTTCTTCCTAAGATGATATATTCAACCTCCACCCTGTTGAAAATGTCTAATCCTCTCACTCACTTTATGCTTTGCCTGATTTCCTAATGTCTCTATTGATATCTGCTTTCCTACATATGTCCCCCAGTTCATCATTGTGACTGGCTGACTCTTCACATGTGCTGACATTTACATTCACTCTCTAACCGACACCCTATTGCTAAAGAACTTTTGGTCCAAATTTTATACTCACTCTTCTTCCTAAACCTACCAACTATCTTCCTAATCCTACCTACTATCCCTTTTTGACTGGATGTTCTCTTCTGCATTCAATCATCCAAGGTACAAGGTCCTATGCCATTGTATATCGATTTATCTGAGACACCTGTGCAGAAAGTCATTCAAAGCTAAGTATCCCAATCAAGGGCCCAATGCCCTTCTGGCCTTCAAATCTGACTTGGATTTCTGTTTTCATACATACATTTCACCTCTATATTAGTATAAATATCTCAGGTTCCCAATACCATTCATCATCCAGCAGAGTGTTTCCTAACCCAAATCGAACAGGTTCTTAACCCTAACCATACACTGTTCCCTCAATCTAACTTTACAGAAGAGCAGGGACAGAGTTGGTCTTACAATACAGGAATGTAGGGGATCTTCCACCTGCTGAGAACCTCAAAGGTCCATGCAGAAATGATCCCTGGAGAAGATGTAGGCCGCTATGAAGGACCTGAGAGAGCAGAAGTCATCTTCCATGGCAAACAACCTGGTCAGGATGAAGGGATGTGTCTGAATGAGCCTCTCTGTTCTTAATGTAGACACGATGGACCAAAGCAGGCCTGTGTGGAGAGCTGTTCCTTGGTGCCTATGGTTGATATTCCATTGTAAGTTGTGAAAGTGTCACAGGAAGGAGGGGCAGCCTCCATCTCATGGGAGCCCTGGAAGCAACTGTTAGGACACAGTGGTTGCCAAGGCAGTGACCTCATTCAGTTCCTGAAGGAAGTGACCTCACCTCACTTCCTTGGTGATGGAACTCTCTGAACTTGGGATCCAGGAAGCCAGGCACCCAGAGCCAGTCCCAGTCCCAGTCCCAGTGGGCTCACTTGTTTGGATTTACCAAGGACAGAGTCAGTCTTTCTTGGTACCTACAGATGTGAGGATTGCCAAATGCCAGGAAAGCTCTGCAGAGGGGCCTTTCCTGAGAAAGCAGGTAGTGGCTCACCGCTGTCTCCTGACAGCTTCACAGAGTTGGCCAAGGAGGCCAGATGTGAGACAGGACAGGCCATTTCGGGGGAACATAGTATGGCCCACCAGTCAGACGATACTCCGGGTAGTCACAGGCCAACTTGGAAGAAGGAGGTGCCGTTGTGGGTGTGGTGTGAGTTTGTGGTTTTGTCTCATGTTCCGAGAATAGGTAGGAAAGGCGGTTTGTTTGGTTTGGAGTGGACTGTTTCTAGTAAGTCTTTTGACGAGGCGAGTGTTCCTATGTTTGTGTATCCCACTGTGTCCCTGGTTGTAGACATTAGAAAAGAGAATGCATCAGTGGTCTAGTAGAAAGCTTCCCAGCATTCATCCTGCCCCATTTATGAATGGACTGCGGCTTGCCTTATGGATGGGCAACACCTACTATCTTCCTAAGTTCCTGTTTTCTTCCTGAATCCTGGCCACTCTCCAGAATAGGCTCATGGTTTTGTGTCCAAGATAGGTACCACCTCCAAGTTCGGCGACATGGCCATGTACTGGATAGCTGAAAGGAATGGTGAGCATCTCAGAAAACTCAGCTATCAGTGTGACCAGTAAAGTCTCCCTGGAGAAACCCTGCTTTGGGCCTTTTGCTTACCTATTGTTCTGTTGCCCTGAATGTCAGGAAGGCCTTTACCTCAGGGCACCCCTTTGTGAAGCCTGAAGAAAACAGTTTTCAAGTGGAAATGAATGGGCATCACCTGTGGCTCTTTGCTTACTGGCTTTGCAAAGGGATGTGTCTGAATCAGCCTCTTGGCCCTGTGTGAGGCTGTGGCTTAGATTGTCAGCACCTGACGGATCCAAAGAGAGATCCCATGCGTGCATCCAAAGCCAAATTGGCACAAAAGCAGTCATTGTGGATGAAGTCTCTCGCCTTCCTCTGTAAGGTTCCTGACCTCCATCAAGTGAGAATAGGGATCCTTCGGGTCAAACGAGTTCTTCAAGCCCTGCAGAGGCTAGCCCATAGGTGCTTGGGTTTTCTCATGACCCCAATTGACACACAGAATGTATACCCGCAGTCAGTAGGCCTCCAATTGGAGAAGCGGAGCAGTATTAACGGCAGGCCTATTGGATCACTCCAGGTTCACAAGAAGGGTGTCCAGGCCACCCTGACATTAGGCAAATGAGGCGCAAGGGAGCTTATTGTGGACACTGTCTTGGGCTGTGCCCCTCATGGAAACCTCCAGCCAGAGGTTATGATGAGTGTCTATATGGAAGAAGATGAGGGCCATGTGTCAGTGTTTTGGTTTGAATTGTGGTCATTGGTGTGGCGGTGGGAAGAGATGACTGGGTCCACCTGGGCTTGAACTCTGGTGTGATTCCCCTTGGAGACTGAGTTCTGGAACTGAGCTCAGAGAAGTATTGCCGTGAATTGTGTTGGGATTTGAGGAGGCCATGCATGAGAGTCGCCCTTGGAAACTGAGATCTAGTCCCAGGCTGGCTTTCCACAGAGCACTGGGAATCTCAGCCCGGATATCACATGATTTTATTCTTAAAGACCTGGCAGCCACAGTTGAGAGTCAAAACACACATGGACCTCACATTTGTAGACCTCAATGGGCCTGGCTTCATGTGACCTTTTGGCCACTCTTTGGGAAGCCTTGTTTGTGAGAGTTCTCCAGAGCTTTCTTTGAAATGAGCTTGCTCACCATTGAATGGTTCCTGAAGGCATGGAAACCCACAGTGCCTCCAACTTCATCCTTTAAAAATGGCTAGCTGGATAAATACCATGAGATTTTTGAAATTCCAATGAGCAGGTGGCACTGGAGAACCTTTGGATGTCCTGTTGCTGAACATGAGTGTACCAGACAGTGCCTTGATTGACTGGGTTTCATGAAAATGGTGTAAAACAGAGATGCCAGTAAGTTGGGGCCTGCTGAGTAGCGGGCCTAGAGCAGTGGTGTGCAGGTGTGTGATAGAACATCTGTGGTGGGGCCATGTGGATCTGCCATTGGCTTCCAAATGGCTTGTGACTGACATGGTGCAGCGAGCAGACCCTTCTATGTAAAGGCATCTTGTTATATGGAGAGGTTTCAGGGCAGTGTTCAGAATCAGGTTGCTATGGTCAAGGGGGCAAGCTCTGTGGGATAGAAGCCTGGCTGGTGCATTCTCCTAGGACCTTGACCCACCGCACGTGACAGAACTCCCTCCAGCACTGTGTCCCAGTTGAACTCCTTGCATTTCCTGAGGCAAATTCCAAACTCCCAGTGCAGCAGCAAGAAACACCACGAAAAGTGGAGGATGACCAAATGGCTTCAGAGTCCACACAGGGAGACACTTAGACCCCAGTGGCCACAGTTTACCTGCAAAGAGAGAATTCAGCACTTCTGCCTCATGTTCATTGGAAAATCAGAAACCGTGTCCTCCAGGTCACATAGATGCAGACCCAGCTTTGATGGTCTCACTACAGAGGAAGCTAAAGCTCCTGACAACAACATGTATTTCAAGTGCCCAACCTCAGAGGCAGTTTCTCACAAAGTCTTTAGGCCAGCAGAGCTCCATGTTTGTGGAGTGTTTACCCTGTCCCTTACTTATGGAACCTCCTCTACCACCTCCAAGGTTGTGAACTGCGGAGCATTTTCCATTCCACATACGTATTCACAGCTTTTCTAACTCTTCTCCTCGAATTGCGTCTTACTTGTTGCGAAGGTAATGTCAAGGCATTGTTCTGGATGAGAGTGGGAAGATTTTTGTGTAGCACATATTTGCCTACACATTGGATTCATTTTCCTATTTTCCGTTCGAAATACTGAATCCCTGACACTAACCCATACCCTCCTAGATTCTGACTACGAATACTAATATGATGGAGAAAAATAACCCAAACAGAATAGAAATACTGGCAGTTCAGAGCAGGCATGGTGTATAGTTGGACTTGCCTTTAGCATTACAAAGGGTAGGTGTTATAAATCTTGTCCAATTTAATAGAAGTAGTTCTCCATGTGTTTTGAAAGTGAACAAATATGTGAATTCCTGTCTCCCTTTCTCTGCAGCCTATTCAGCAACATGTATTTTTACATGCGCATATAGAATCCTCCCTGCTATCCCACATCCATTCTTGTGAGGTGGCTGACTTGGCAGATACAAATTGTGAGAAGAGATCACTCCTCCTAAACGCTGTTGGAACTGAAAATTCAACCTACGGGTGAGCTTCCTACTTGAACAACATGATACGTAAATCTATGTTCAGTAAAATAAATATTTTTGGATCTGTGGATGATATATATTTCATGATGAATTTCGATTGGCATATATATTTCTACTTTTTAATGTCTGTGTGTTCTGTGTGTATGTGTGTGTGTGTATATATATATATATACACACACACACACACACACACAATATGCACAAACTCTCCAGATTTTTCAAAATATGAAATATATGTGTCTTTTTTTTTTTAATTATTTTATTGTTGGTTGTTCATAACATTACATAGTTCTTAACATACCATATTTCACAGATTGATTCAAGTGGGTTATGAACTCCCATTTTTACCCCGTATACAGATTGCTGTGTCACATCAGTTACATTTCCATTGATTTACAAATTGCCTTTCTAGTGACTGATGTATTCTGCTGTCTATCCCATTCTCCACTGTCCCCTCACCCCTCCCCTCCCCTCCCCTCCCCTACTCTCTCTCCATCCCCTCTACTATAAATCGTTTCTTCCACTTATATAATTTTCCTCCTACTCCTCCTTTCCTCTTATATGTAATTGTGTATAACCCTGAGGCTCACCTTCCAGTTCCATGCAATTTCCCTTAACTCTCACTTTCCCTCCCGCCTATCATCCCTGTTTAATGTTAATCTTCCTCAAGCTCTTCGTCTCTACCCTGTCCTTGGTTACTCCCCTTATATCAAAGAAGACATTTGACATTTGTTTTTTAAGGATTGGCTAGCTTCACTTAGCATAATCTGCTCTAATGCCATCCATTTCCCTCCAAATTCTATGATTTTGTCATTTCTTATTGCAGAGTAATACTCCATTGTGTATAAATGCCACATTTTTTTAATCCATTCATCTATTGAAGGGCTTCTAGGTTGGTTCCACAGTCTTGCTATCGTGAATTGTGCTGCTATGAACATCGATATAGCAGTGTCCCTGTAGCATGCTCTTGTTAGGTCTTTAGGGAATAGACCGAGGAGGGGAATAGCTGGGTCAAATGGTGGTTCCATTCCCAACTTTCCAAGAAATCTCCATACTGCTTTCCAAATTGGCTGCACCATTTTGCAGTCCCACCAACAATGAACAAGTGTACCCATTTCCCCACATCCTCGCCAGCACTTGTTGTTGTTGGATTTTTTAATGGCTGCCAATCTTACTGGAGTGAGATGGTATCTTAGGGTGGTTTTGATTTGCATTTCTCTGACTGCTAGCGATGTTGAGCATTTTTTCATGTACTTGTTGATTGATTGTATGTCCTCCTCTGAGAAGTGTCTGTTCAGGTCCTTGGCCCATTTGTTGATTGGGTTATTTGTTATCTTATTATCTAATTTTTTGAGTTCTTTGTATACTCTGGATATTAGGGCTCTATCTGAAGTGTGTGGGGTAAAGATTTGTTCCCAGGATGTAGGCTCCCTGTTTATCTCTCTTATTGTTTCTTTTGTTGAGAGAAAACTTCTTAGTTTGAGTAAGTCCCATTTGTTGATTCTGGTTGTTGACTCTTGCGCTATGGGTGTCCTATTGAGGAATTTGGGGCCTGACCCCACAGTATGTAGATCATAGCCGACTTTTTCTTCTATCAGACGCCGTGTCTCTGATTTAATATCGAGCTCCTTGATCCATTTTGAGTTAACTTTTGTGCATGGCGAGAGAAAGGGATTCAGTTTCATTTTGATGCAAATGGATTTCCAGTTTTCCCAGCACCATTTGTTGAAGATGCTATCCTTCCTCCATTGCATGCTTTTAGCCCCTTTATCAAATATAAGATAGTTGTAGTTTTGCGGATTGGTTACTGTGTCTTCTATTCTGTACCATTGGTCCGCTCGCCTGTTTTGGTACCAGTACCATGCTGTTTTTGTTACTATTGCTCTGTAGTATAGTTTGAAGTCTGGTATCGCTATACCGCCTGATTCACACTTCCTGCTTAGCATTGTTTTTGCTATTCTGGGTCTTTTATTATTCCATATGAATTTCCTGATTGTTTTATCTATTTCTACAAGAAATGCTGTTGGGATTTTGATTGGGATAGCATTGAACTTATAGAGAACTTTTGGTAATATCGCCATTTTGATGATGTTAGTTCTGCCTATCCATGAGCAGGGTATATTTTTCCATCTTCTGAGGTCTTCTTCTATGTCTCTTTTTAGGGTTCTGTAGTTTTCATTGTATAGGTCTTTCACCTCTTTTGTTAGATTGATTCCCAGGTATTTTATTTTTTGGGGGGATATTGTGAATGGAGTAGTTGTCCTCATTTCTGTTTCAGAGGATTTGTCGCTGATATACAGGAATGCATTTGATTTATGCGTGTTGATTTTATATCCCGCCACTTTGCTGAATTCATTTATTAACTCTAATAGTTTCTTTGTAGACCCTTTTGGGTCTGTTAGGTATAGAATCATATCGTCTGCAAATAGTGATAATTTAAGTTCTTCTTTTCCTATTTTTATGCCTTTAATTTCTTTCGTCTGTCTAATTGCTCTGGCCAGTGTTTCGAGGACTATGTTGAACAGAAGTGGTGAGAGAGGGCATCCCTGTCTTGTACCAGATCTTAGAGGGAATGCCTTCAATTTTTCTCCATTTAGGATGATGCTGGCCTGTGGCTTATCATAGATTGCTTTAACAATGTTGAGGAATGATCCTGTTATCCCTAATTTTTCTAGAGTTTTGAACATAAAGGGATGCTGTACTTTGTCGAATGCCTTTTCTGCATCTATCGAGATGATCATATGGTTCTTATTTTTAAGTCTATTGATGTGGTGAATAACATTTATTGATTTCCGTATATTGAACCAGCCTTGCATCCCAGGGATGAATCCTACTTGATCATGGTGTATAATTTTTTTGATATGTTTTTGAATCCGATTCGCCAGAATTTTATTGAGGATTTTTGCATCTAGGTTCATTAGAGATATTGGTCTGTAGTTTTCTTTCTTTGAAGTGTCTTTGTCTGGTTTAGGAATCAGGGTGATGTTGGCCTCGTAGAATGTATTTGGAAGTTCTCCCTCTTTTTCTATTTCCTGAAATAGCTTGAAAAGTATTGGTGTTAGTTCCTCTTTAAAGGTTTTGTAAAATTCTGCTGTATACCCATCCGGTCCTGGGCTTTTCTTAGTTGGTAGTCTTTTGATGGTTTCTTCTATTTCCTCTATTGTTATTGGTCTGTTTAGGTTGTCTATATCTTCCTGACTCAATCTGGGCAGATCATATGACTTAAGAAATTTATCGATGCCTTCACTATCTTCTATTTTATTGGAGTATAAGGATTCAAAGTAATTTCTGATTATCTTCTGTATTTCTGAAGTGTCTGTTGTGATATTGCCTTTTTCATCCCGTATGCTAGTAATTTGGGTTCTCTCTCTTCTTCTCTTCGTTAGCATGGCTAAGGGTCTGTCAATTTTATTTATTTTTTCAAAGAACCAACTTTTGGTTTTGTCAATTTTTTCAATTGTTTCTTTTGTTTCAATTTCATTAATTTCAGCTCTGATTTTAATTATTTCTTGCCTTCTACTTCTTTTGCTGTTATTTTGCTCTTCTTTTTCTAGGATTTTGAGATGAAGTATGAGATCATTTATTTGTTGGTTTTTTCTTTTTTTAAGGAATGAACTCCAAGCAATGAATTTTCCTCTTAAAACTGCTTTCAATGTGTCCCATAGATTCTGATATGTTGTGTCAGTGTTTTCATTTATCTCTCAGAATTTTTTAATTTCCTCCTTGATGTCTTCTATGACCCATTGGTCATTCAGTAACCTATTGTTCATTCTCCACGTGGTGCATGATTTTTCCTTCCTTCTTTTATCGTTGATTTTCAGTTTCATTCCATTATGATCAGATAGGATGCATGGTATTATTTCTACTCCTTTATATTGTCTAAGAGTTGCCCTGTGACATAATATATGATCTATTTTTGTGAAGGATCCATGTGCTGCTGAGAAAAATGTGTAACTACTTGATGTTGGGTGGTATATTCTATATATGTCAATTAAGTCTAGGTTGTTAATTGTGTTGTTGAGTTCTATAGTTTCCTTATTTAACTTTTGTTTGGAAGATCTGTCCAGTGGTGAGAGAGGTGTGTTGAAGTCTCCCATGATTATTGTATGGTGGTCTATTAGACTCTTGTACTTGAGAAGAGTTTGCTTGATGAACGTAGGTGCACCATTGTTTGGGGCATATATATTTATGATTGTTATGTCTTGTTGGTGTATGGTTCCCTTGAGCAGTATGCATTGTCCCTCTTTATCCTTTTTGATTAATTTTGGCTTGAAATCTATTTTGTTTGATATGAGTATGGACACTCCTGCTTGTTTCCGCAGTCCATATGAGTGGAATGATTTTTCCCAGCCTTTCACCTTCAGTCTATGTATATCTTTTCCTATCAAATGCGTCTCCTGTAGGCAACATATTGTTGGATCTTGTTTTGTGATCCATTCGACTAGCCTGTGTCTCTTAATTGGTGAGTTTAAGCCATTAACATTTAGGGTTATTATTGAGATTAGGTTTGTTCCTCCAGTCATATTTGTTTATTTATGTTACTAAACCTGATTAGTTTTCCTCTTTGGTTACTTTCCCCCCTTTACTGTCCTATCTCCCACTGATGGTTTTCAATGTTATTTTCAGTTTCCTCTTCCTGTAATGTTTTGCCAAGGATTTTTTGAAGAGATGGTTTTCTAGCTGCGAATTCTTTTAACTTTTGTTTATCGTGAAAGGTTTTAATTTCATCTTCCATCCTGAAGCTTAATTTTGCCGGATACACGATTCTTGGTTGGAGCCCATTTTCTTTCAGTGTTTGAAATATGTTATTCCAGGATCTTCTAGCTTTCAGAGTCTGTGTTGAGAGATCAGCTGTTATTCTGATTGGTTTGCCCCTAAATGTAATCTGCTTTCTTTCTCTTGTAGCTTTTAAAATTCTCTCCTTATTCTGTATGTTGGGCATCTTCATTATAATGTGTCTAGGTGTGGATCTCTTATGATTTTGCACTTTTGGCGTCCTGTAGGCTTCTAGGATATGGGATTCTGTTTCATTCTTCAAGTCTGGGAAGTTTTCTCGTATTATTTCATTGAATAGATTGTTCATTCCTCTGGTTTGGAGCTCTGTGCCCTCCTGTATCCCAATGACTCTTAAGTTTGGCCTTTTAATGTTATCCCATATCTCTTGGATGTTCTGCTCATGGTTTCTTAGCAGTCTTGCTGAACTGTCTATGTTCTTCTCAAGTTGAAATACTTTGTCTTCATTGTCTGATGTTCTATCTTCTAAGTGATCTATTCTGCTGGTAGTATTGTCAATTGAGGTTTTAAGTTGGTTTATTGCTTCCTGCATTTCTAGGATTTCTATTTGTTTGTTCTTTATTACTTCTAGCTCCCTGTGAAATTGATCTTTTACTTCCTGGATTTGTTTCTGTAGTTCCTTGTCAATGTGATCTTTCATTGTCTGGTTTTGCTGTCTCATGTCTTCCTTGAGAGTCCAGATCATCTGAAGCATGTATATCCTGAACTCTTTATCTGACATTCCGTCTGTTGCAGCTATTACCTCTTCTAGGGTTGAGTTGACCTGCATTGCTTGTGGTCCTTTCTTTCCTTGTCTTTTCATGTTGCTTACGTTTCTTTCTGCTTCGTGAAACTGTTGTGTTTTTGAAATTTTTCCCCCTGTTTATTTTTGTTGCTCTTGTATATTTAGGATATCTCTCTTGTAGGGCGGGTAGTGGCTGTGATCCTCCTCTAATCAGGGTGATCTATATACTACGCTGGTTGGTCGTAGGTCTGCCCGCCCCGCGGGCACGGGTGGCTGCTCTACTCTGCCCCCACTCCAATTGCGGTGACGTTCCTGCCACGTCCTCGGATCGTTGGTCCTGATCCGGACGTGGGCAGCAGCTCTTCTCCACCCCTACTCCAATTGATGTGACGTGTCTACCACGCTGGTCGGCCTCCAAGCCTGTTCCGCCGGTGGGTCTCAGATCTGCCCACCCTGCGGGCCTGGGCTGCAGTTCTGCTCAACCCCCACTCCCAGTGGGGGTACCTAACTGCCTCTCCAACGGGTCTCTGGGCTCCTTCCGGATGCTGGCGGCGGCTCTGTTCAACCCCCACTCCAACCAGTGTGACGTGACTGCCTCGATGCTACTCATCCACTACACTGGCCGGCTGCCGAGCCTGTCCTGCCAGTGGGACGCAGGACTGCCTACCTTGCAGGGTCAGACGGCAGCTCTTCACGGCCTCTACTCCAAGTGGGTTGACTTGGCTACCCTGCCGTCGGGTCGCTGGTCCTGTTCCAGGCGTGGGCGGCTACTCTCCTCGGCCCCAGCTGCAGTTGGGGTGTCGCGATACCACACCGGCGGGACCCTTAGCCTGCTCTGGGCACAGGAGGCAGCTCCACTCTGCCCTCCAGGCCCCCGCAGTACCCAGCACGACCCAGACCAAGAAGCAGTCCCTGTAGGATCCCCAACCCTGAGCCAGAGCCGCTTCGGGAGCCAGGAGCCGGTCTCTCCGATCCCCGCCACTTTCTGCAAGGAGCAGGCTCCTCAGGGCAACCGCCGCGGGTTCCCCAAACCTAGGCCAGAGCCGCCCCGGGAGCCCAAGCCTGGCCGCACCAGACTCTCCCTGCTAGGTGCCCAAGCCTGGCCGCACCAAACTCTCCCTGCTCGGTGTAAGCTCCCCTTGTAGCAGAGTCTAAGACGCACTTCCCGCGGGCTCTCCAGCTCCGGGTCAAAACTGTTCCAGGAGACAGAGTCCCGCTGCCCCTCGTCGCAAGTTTCACTTGTGGGTGGCCTCAGCTTGCGGTCCCCACAGGCTCCGCGGCCCTGGGCTCAAGCAGCCACGAGGGCCAGAACCCAGCCTCTCCGATCCCTGCCACACTCTGCTCGGAGCAGGGTCCACAGAGGTACCCCAACCTCAGGCCCAGGCGGCCCCCGCCCGGACCTGGCAGCTCCAACCTCTCCCAGCTCAGTGTACGCTCAGACAGGGGCAGGGTCAAAGACACAGTCGCCGCGGGTTCCGTAGCCCCGGGCCAAGAAGGATCTCCCGCCCTGGGCCAAAGCAACCCGGGGAACTAGAATCTGGCCGCTCAAAGCCCGGCGCCCGCCTTGCCAGGGGTGAGGCCTGAAGAGTATTCTCCTCAGAGTTTCCAATCCCGAGCCTGAGCGATCTGTCTGCGCGACGCAGGCAAATACCAGCCTGGAATCACCTGTTCTGTAGTTGAATGAGCTGAGATCAGTAGAAAGCAGGGATGATTGCGTCAGCTCCCCATGATGGCGGCTGCAGTTCTCCTGCGTGTTCCGACCGGTGTCAGGAAACGAACTGGACCGATTCTCTCCTGTATTTCAAAGCTGGAATTCAGCACTCAGCGCGGCTAGTGTGCCACTGGCAGGAGCCTGCAGAATCCGCTTCGCTGTAATCCCTCTCTGGTAACTCGCGGCTAATTAACTCGGGCGCGTCCCCGACTCCATCCACGGGGCGGTCCGCCGACGAAGTACTGCTTCGCTCCATGTGGAGAAATCGCCCGCTACCAAGCCCCTGCAGCCAAATCCCGCGGGCTGGAATTTTGACCTCTAGATTCTGGAGAACTTCAGTTTCACTGGGGATTCCCACCAAGGTAGCCTTCAGCCATTTCACCTCGTGTTTCTCCCACACAGTGGCGCAGCGTACTGGTGTGCTGAACTCCCTTGGCCGCCATCTCGAGCCAGTTATAAATATATGTGTCTTATTATACACTCCCTAAATTCATCCATGTTCATATATGTGGATTTATAATCAACTTTTCACAAGATTATGCTCAGAAATATTCATCCACCTGAAATACATATTTGTTTCCTAGTGCTGAAACTAACTTCAGAGAATGGTGCATAGAGATCCTAATATTTCTACAGGAACTGACCCAGTTTAACATCAATGCAAGTAGATTCCTATGGGACATGATGTGTATTTTGACGTTCATTTTTATTCAACACTGGTACATTACTATTTCTTCAGTTGATGCACATCATAGGATATGTATTTCATCCTCAAGTTCACAAATTTCTAGGCATTTGGTTCACTTTCAATCACTTCCTGCTTCAGAACACATGTATTCCTCCACGTTTCTTGACTGGTCTTTTCATGAGACTTCTTTCCAAACACATTCTTTTCCATTTCCTTAATCCCCTTTGAAGCAAAACTCAAACCCCCTTCATGGTAAACCATAACCCTAATATCACCATTAGATGTATAACTGGTTGGAATGAATGGTTGTGTATCAATATTAGATTTCCTATATATTTTCAGATATCAATTCAATCCATTATTTAAATTGGAACCAGTTATAATATTTATTCACAGAAGGGTCTATTCATGCATTATCTCTATATTCATAGACCCAGGGTACACCTATTTGTACCCCCAAAGGCTAATTTATATGTCTTCAACATATTACTCCCAGAAATGGTGGAAGAAATACTCATGTCACCTGATCTCCATATACATTTTATCACAGTGATATTCTGGACACAAAATGCAAAGGTCACACTTATGATTGTACCAAAGCCTCATTGGAAAGTGAGCATGGATTACTAAAAACATCCTTGTCCAGGTTGCCTAATGCTCTCAAATGTCAATCCTATTGGTGACTACACATTTGTTTCTTCCTAAGATGATATATTCAACCTCCACCCTGTTGAAAATGTCTAATCCTCTCACTCACTTTATGTTTTGCCTGATTTCCTAATGTCTCTATTGATATCTGCTTTCCTACATATGTCCCCCAGTTCATCATTGTGACTGGCTGACTCTTCACATGTGCTGACATTTACATTCACTCTCTAACCGACACCCTATTGCTAAAGAACTTTGGTCCAAATTTTATACTCACTCTTCTTCCTAAACCTACCAACTATCTTCCTAATCCTACCTACTATCCCTTTTTGACTGGATGTTCTCTTCTGCATTCAATCATCCAAGGTACAAGGTCCTATGCCATTGTATATCGATTTATCTGAGACACCTGTGCAGAAAGTCATTCAAAGCTAAGTATCCCAATCAAGGGCCCAATGCCCTTCTGGCCTTCAAATCTGACTTGGATTTCTGTTTTCATACATACATTTCACCTCTATATTATTATAAATATCTCAGGTTCCCAATACCATTCATCATCCAGCAGAGTGTTTCCTAACCCAAATCGAACAGGTTCTTAACCCTAACCATACACTGTTCCCTCAATCTAACTTTACAGAAGAGCAGGGACAGAGTTGGTCTTACAATACAGGAATGTAGGGGATCTTCCACCTGCTGAGAACCTCAAAGGTCCATGCAGAAATGATCCCTGTAGAAGATGTAGGCTGCTATGAAGGACCTGAGAGAGCAGAAGTCATCTTCCATGGCAAACAACCTGGTCAGGATGAAGGGATGTGTCTGAATGAGCCTCTCTGTTCTTAATGTAGACACGATGGACCAAAGCAGGCCTGTGTGGAGAGCTGTTCCTTGGTGCCTATGGTTGATATTCCATTGTAACTTGTGAAAGTGTCACAGGAAGGAGGGGCAGCCTCCATCTCATGGGAGCCCTGGAAGCAACTGTTAGGACACAGTGGTTGCCAAGGCAGTGACCTCATTCAGTTCCTGAAGGAAGTGACCTCACCTCACTTCCTTGGTGATGGAACTCTCTGAACTTGGGATCCAGGAAGCCAGGCACCCAGAGCCAGTCCCAGTCCCAGTCCCAGTCCCAGTGGGCTCACTTGTTTGGATTTACCAAGGACAGAGTCAGTCTTTCTTGGTACCTGCTGATGTGAGGATTGCCAAATGCCAGGAAAGCTCTGCAGAGGGGCCTTTCCTGAGAAAGCAGGTAGTGGCTCACCGCTGGCTCCTGACAGCTTCACAGAGTTGGCCAAGGAGGCCAGATGTGAGACAGGACAGGCCATTTCGGGGGAACATAGTATGGCCCACCAGTCAGACGACACTCCGGGTAGTCACAGGCCAACTTGGAAGAAGGAGGTGCCTTTGTGGGTGTGGGTGTGAGTTTGTGGTTTGGTCTCATGTTCTGAGAATAGGTAGGAAAGGCGGTTTGTTTGGTTTGGAGTGGACTGTTTCTAGTAAGTCTTTTGACGAGGCGAGTGTTTCTATGTTTGTGTATCCCACTGTGTCCCTGGTTGTGGACATTAGAAAAGAGAATGCATCAATGGATGTGTCCTGTCTAGTAGAAAGCTTCCCAGCATTCATCCTGCCCCATTTATGAATGGACTGCAGCTTGCCTTATGGATGGGCAACACCTACTATCTTCCTAAGTTCCTGTTTTCTTCCTGAATCCTGGCCACTCTCCAGAATAGGCTCATGGTTTTGTGTCCAAGATAGGTACCACCTCCAAGCTCGGTGACATGGCCATGTACTGGATAGCTAAAAGGAATGGTGAGCATCTCAGAAAACTGAGCTATTAGTGTGACCAGTAAAGTCTCCCTGGAGAAACCCTGCTTTGGGCCTTTTGCTTACCTATTGTTCTGTTGCCCTGAATGTCAGGAAGGCCTTTGCCTCAGGGCACCCCTTTGTGAAGCCTGAAGAAAACAGTTTTCAAATGGAAATAAATGGGCATCACCTGTGGCTCTTTGCTTACTGGCTTTGCAAAGGGATGTGTCTGAATCAGCCTCTTGGCCCTGTGTGAGGCTGTGGCTTAGATTGTCAGCACCTGACGGATCCAAAGAGAGATCCCAAGCGTGCATCCAAAGCCAAATTGGCACAAAAGCAGTCATTGTGGATGAAGTCTCTCGCCTTCCTCTGTAAGGTTCCTGACCTCCATCAAGTGAGAATAGGGATCCTTCGGGTCAAACGAGTTCTTCAAAGCCCTGCAGAGGCTAGCCCATAGGTGCTTGGGTTTTCTCATGACCCCAATTGACACACAGAATCTATACCCGGCAGTCAGTAGGCCTCCAATTGGAGAAGCGGAGCAGTATTAACGGCAGGCCTATTGGATCACTCCAGGTTCACAGGAAGGGTGTCCAGGCCACCCTGACATGAGGCAAATGAGGGGCAAGGGAGCTTATTGTGGACACTGTCTTGGGCTGTGCCCCTCATGGAAACCTCCAGCCAGAGGTTATGATGAGTGTCTATATGGAAGAAGATGAGGGCCATGTGGCAGTGTTTTGGTTTGAATTGTGGTCATTGGTGTGGCGGTGGGAAGAGATGACTGGGTCCACCTGGGCTTGAACTCTGGTGTGATTCCCCTTGGAGACTGAGTTCTGGAACTGAGCTCAGAGAAGTATTGCCGTGAATTGTGTTGGGATTTGAGGAGGCCATGCATGAGAGTCGCCCTTGGAAACTGAGATCTAGGCCCAGGCTGGCTTTCCACAGAGCACTGGGAATCTCAGCCCGGATATCACATGATTTTATTCTTAAAGACCTGGCAGCCACAGTTGAGAGTCAAAACACACATGGACCTCACATTTGTAGACCTCAATGGGCCTGGCTTCATGTGACCTTTTGGCCACTCTTTGGGAAGCCTTGTTTGTGAGAGTTCTCCAGAGCTTTCGTTGAAATGAGCTTGCTCACCATTGAATGGTTCCTGAAGGCATGGAAACCCACAGTGCCTCCAACTTCATCCTTTAAAAATGGCTAGCTGGATAAATACCATGAGATTTTTGAAATTCCCATGAGCAGGTGGCACTGGAGAACCTTTGGATGTCCTGTTGCTGATCATGAGTGTACCAGACAGTGCCTTGATTGACTGGGTTTCATGAAAATGGTGTAAAACAGAGATGCCAGTAAGTTGGGGCCTGCTGAGTAGCGGGCCTAGAGCAGTGGTGTGCAAGTGTGTGATAGAACATCTGTGGTGGGGCCATGTGGATCTGCCATTGGCTTCCAAATGGCTTGTGACTGACATGGTGCAGCGAGCAGACCCTTCTATGTAAAGGCATCTTGTTATATGGAGAGGTTTCAGGGCAGTGTTCAGAATCAGGTTGCTATGGTCAAGGGGGCAAGCTCTGTGGGATAGAAGCCTGGCTGGTGCATTCTCCTAGGACCTTGACCCACCGCACGTGACAGAACTCCCTCCAGCACTGTGTCCCAGTTGAACTCCTTGCATTTCCTGAGGCAAATTCCAAACTCCCAGTGCAGCAGCAAGAAACACCACGAAAAGTGGAGGATGACCAAATGGCTTCAGAGTCCACACAGGGAGACACTTAGACCCCAGTGGCCACAGTTTACCTGCAAAGAGAGAATTCAGCACTTCTGCCTCATGTTCATTGGAAAATCAGAAACCGTGTCCTCCAGGTCACATAGATGCAGACCCAGCTTTGATGGTCTCACTACAGAGGAAGCTAAAGCTCCTGACAACAACATGTATTTCAAGTGCCCAACCTCAGAGGCAGTTTCTCACAAAGTCTTTAGGCCAGCAGAGCTCCATGTTTGTGGAGTGTTTACCCTGTCCCTTACTTATGGAACCTCCTCTACCACCTCCAAGGTTGTGAACTGCTGAGCATTTTCCATTCCACATACGTATTCACAGCTTTTCTAACTCTTCTCCTCGAATTGCGTCTTACTTGTTGCGAAGGTAATGTCAAGGCATTGTTCTGGATGAGAGTGGGAAGATTTTTGTGTAGCACATATTTGCCTACACATTGGATTCATTTTCCTATTTTCCGTTCGAAATACTGAATCCCTGACACTAACCCATACCCTACTGGATTCTGACTACGAATACTAATATGATGGAGAAAAATAACCCAAACAGAATAGAAATACAGGCAGTTCAGAGCAGGCATGGTGTATAGTTGGACTTGCCTTTAGCATTACAAAGGGTAGGTGTTATAAATCTTGTCCAATTTAATAGAAGTAGTTCTCCATGTGTTTTGAAAGTGAACAAATATGTGAATTCCTGTCTCCCTTTCTCTGCAGCCTATTCAGCAACATGTATTTTTACATGCGCATATAGAATCCTCCCTGCTATCCCACGTCCATTCTTGTGAGGTGGCTGACTTGGCAGATACAAATTGTGAGAAGAGATCACTCCTCCTAAACGCTGTTGGAACTGAAAATTCAACCTACGGGTGAGCTTCCTACTTGAACAACATGATACGTAAATCCATGTTCAGTAAAATAAACATTTTTGGACCTGTGGATGATATATATTTCATGATGAATTTCGATTGACATATATATTTCTACTTTTTAATGTCTGTGTGTGTGTTCTGTGTGTATGTGTGTGTGTATATATATATATACACACACACACACACACACACAATATGCACAAACTCTCCAGATTTTTCAAAATATGAAATATATGTGTCTTATTATACACTCCCTAAATTCATCCATGTTCATATATGTGGATTTATAATCAACTTTTCACAAGATTATGCTCAGAAATATTCATCCACCTGAAATGCATATTTGTTTCCTAGTGCTGAAACTAACTTCAGAGAATGGTGCATAGAGATCCTAATATTTCTACAGGAACTGACCCAGTTTAACATCAATGCAAGTAGATTCCTATGGGACATGATGTGTATTTTGACGTTCATTTTTATTCAACACTGGTACATTACTATTTCTTCAGTTGATGCACATCATAGGATATGTATTTCATCCTCAAGTTCACAAATTTCTAGGCATTTGGTTCACTTTCAATCACTTCCTGCTTCAGAACACATGTATTCCTCCACGTTTCTTGACTGGTCTTTTCATGAGACTTCTTTCCAAACACATTCTTTTCCATTTCCATAATCCCCTTTGAAGCAAAACTCACACCCCCTTCATGGTAAACCATAACCCTAATATCACCATTAGATGTATAACTGGTTGGAATGAATGGTTGTGTATCAATATTAGATTTCCTATATATTTTCAGATATCAATTCAATCCATTATTTAAATTGGAACCAGTTATAATATTTATTCACAGAAGGGTCTATTCATGCATTATCTCTATATTCATAGACCCAGGGTACACCTATTTGTACCGCCAAAGGCTAATTTATATGTCTTCAACATATTACTCCCAGAAATGGTGGAAGAAATACTCATGTCACCTGATCTCCATATACATTTTATCACAGTGATATTCTGGACACAAAATGCAAAGGTCACACTTATGATTGTACCAAAGCCTCATTGGAAAGTGAGCATGGATTACTAAAAACATCCTTGTCCAGGTTGCCTAATGCTCTCAAATGTCAATCCTATTGGTGACTACACATTTGTTTCTTCCTAAGATGATATATTCAACCTCCACCCTGTTGAAAATGTCTAATCCTCTCACTCACTTTATGCTTTGCCTGATTTCCTAATGTCTCTATTGATATCTGCTTTCCTACATATGTCCCCCAGTTCATCATTGTGACTGGCTGACTCTTCACATGTGCTGACATTTACATTCACTCTCTAACCGACACCCTATTGCTAAAGAACTTTTGGTCCAAATTTTATACTCACTCTTCTTCCTAAACCTACCAACTATCTTCCTAATCCTACCTACTATCCCTTTTTGACTGGATGTTCTCTTCTGCATTCAATCATCCAAGGTACAAGGTCCTATGCCATTGTATATCGATTTATCTGAGACACCTGTGCAGAAAGTCATTCAAAGCTAAGTATCCCAATCAAGGGCCCAATGCCCTTCTGGCCTTCAAATCTGACTTGGATTTCTGTTTTCATACATACATTTCACCTCTATATTATTATAAATATCTCAGGTTCCCAATACCATTCATCATCCAGCAGAGTGTTTCCTAACCCAAATCGAACAGGTTCTTAACCCTAACCATACACTGTTCCCTCAATCTAACTTTACAGAAGAGCAGGGACAGAGTTGGTCTTACAATACAGGAATGTAGGGGATCTTCCACCTGCTGAGAACCTCAAAGGTCCATGCAGAAATGATCCCTGGAGAAGATGTAGGCCGCTATGAAGGACCTGAGAGAGCAGAAGTCATCTTCCATGGCAAACAACCTGGTCAGGATGAAGGGATGTGTCTGAATGAGCCTCTCTGTTCTTAATGTAGACACGATGGACCAAAGCAGGCCTGTGTGGAGAGCTGTTCCTTGGTGCCTATGGTTGATATTCCATTGTAACTTGTGAAAGTGTCACAGGAAGGAGGGGCAGCCTCCATCTCATGGGAGCCCTGGAAGCAACTGTTAGGACACAGTGGTTGCCAAGGCAGTGACCTCATTCAGTTCCTGAAGGAAGTGACCTCACCTCACTTCCTTGGTGATGGAACTCTCTGAACTTGGGATCCAGGAAGCCAGGCACCCAGAGCCAGTCCCAGTCCCAGTCCCAGTCCCAGTGGGCTCACTTGTTTGGATTTACCAAGGATAGAGTCAGTCTTTCTTGGTACCTACTGATGTGAGGATTGCCAAATGCCAGGAAAGCTCTGCAGAGGGGCCTTTCCTGAGAAAGCAGGTAGTGGCTCACCGCTGGCTCCTGACAGCTTCACAGAGTTGGCCAAGGAGGCCAGATGTGAGAAAGGACAGGCCATTTCGGGGGAACATAGTACGGGCCACCAGTCAGACGACACTCCGGGTAGTCACAGGCCAACTTGGAAGAAGGAGGTGCCTTTGTGGGTGTGGGTGTGAGTTTGTGGTTTGGTCTCATGTTCTGAGAATAGGTAGGAAAGGCGGTTTGTTTGGTTTGGAGTGGACTGTTTCTAGTAAGTCTTTTGACGAGGCGAGTGTTTCTATGTTTGTGTATCCCACTGTGTCCCTGGTTGTGGCTATTAGAAAAGAGAATGCATCAATGGATGTGTCCTGTCTAGTAGAAAGCTTCCCAGCATTCATCCTGCCCCATTTATGAATGGACTGCGGCTTGCCTTATGGATGGGCAACACCTACTATCTTCCTAAGTTCCTGTTTTCTTCCTGAATCCTGGCCACTCTCCAGAATAGGCTCATGGTTTTGTGTCCAAGATAGGTACCACCTCCAAGCTCGGTGACATGGCCATGTACTGGATAGCTGAAAGGAATGGTGAGCATCTCAGAAAACTGAGCTATCAGTGTGACCAGTAAAGTCTCCCTGGAGAAACCCTGCTTTGGGCCTTTTGCTTACCTATTGTTCTGTTGCCCTGAATGTCAGGAAGGCCTTTGCCTCAGGGCACCCCTTTGTGAAGCCTGAAGAAAACAGTTTTCAAGTGGAAATGAATGGGCATCACCTGTGGCTCTTTGCTTACTGGCTTTGCAAAGGGATGTGTCTGAATCAGCCTCTTGGCCCTGTGTGAGGCTGTGGCTTAGATTGTCAGCACCTGACGGATCCTAAGAGAGATCCCATGTGTGCATCCAAAGCCAAATTGGCACAAAAGCAGTCATTGTGGATGAAGTCTCTCGCCTTCCTCTGTAAGGTTCCTGACCTCCATCAAGTGAGAATAGGGATCCTTCGGGTCAAACGAGTTCCTCAAAGCCCTGCAGAGGCTAGCCCATAGGTGCTTGGGTTTTCTCATGACCCCAATTGACACACAGAATCTATACCCGGCAGTCAGTAGGCCTCCAATTGGAGAAGCGGAGCAGTATTAACGGCAGGCCTATTGGATCACTCCAGGTTCACAGGAAGGGTGTCCAGGCCACCCTGACATGAGGCAAATGAGGTGCAAGGGAGCTTATTGTGGACACTGTCTTGGGCTGTGCCCCTCATGGAAACCTCCAGCCAGAGGTTATGATGAGTGTCTATATGGAAGAAGATGAGGGCCATGTGTCAGTGTTTTGGTTTGAATTGTGGTCATTGGTGTGGCGGTGGGAAGAGATGACTGGGTCCACCTGGGCTTGAACTCTGGTGTGATTCCCCTTGGAGACTGAGTTCTGGAACTGAGCTCAGAGAAGTATTGCCGTGAATTGTGTTGGGATTTGAGGAGGCCATGCATGAGAGTCGCCCTTGGAACCTGAGATCTAGGCCCAGGCTGGCTTTCCACAGAGCACTGGGAATCTCAGCCCGGATATCACATGATTTTATTCTTAAAGACCTGGCAGCCACAGTTGAGAGTCAAAACACACATGGACCTCACATTTGTAGACCTCAATGGGCCTGGCTTCATGTGACCTTTTGGCCACTCTTTGGGAAGCCTTGTTTGTGAGAGTTCTCCAGAGCTTTCGTTGAAATGAGCTTGCTCACCATTGAATGGTTCCTGAAGGCATGGAAACCCACAGTGCCTCCAACTTCATCCTTTCAAAATGGCTAGCTGGATAAATACCATGAGATTTTTGAAATTCCCATGAGCAGGTGGCACTGGAGAACCTTTGGATGTCCTGTTGCTGATCATGAGTGTACCAGACAGTGCCTTGATTGACTGGGTTTCATGAAAATGGTGTAAAACAGAGATGCCAGTAAGTTGGGGCCTGCTGAGTAGCGGGCCTAGAGCAGTGGTGTGCAGGTGTGTGATAGAACATCTGTGGTGGGGCCATGTGGATCTGCCATTGGCTTCCAAATGGCTTGTGACTGACATGGTGCAGCGAGCAGACCCTTCTATGTAAAGGCATCTTGTTATATGGAGAGGTTTCAGGGCAGTGTTCAGAATCAGGTTGCTATGGTCAAGGGGGCAAGCTCTGTGGGATAGAAGCCTGGCTGGTGCATTCTCCTAGGACCTTGACCCACCGCACGTGACAGAACTCCCTCCAGCACTGTGTCCCAGTTGAACTCCTTGCATTTCCTGAGGCAAATTCCAAACTCCCAGTGCAGCAGCAAGAAACACCACGAAAAGTGGAGGATGACCAAATGGCTTCAGAGTCCACACAGGGAGACACTTAGACCCCAGTGGCCACAGTTTACCTGCAAAGAGAGAATTCAGCACTTCTGCCTCATGTTCATTGGAAAATCAGAAACCGTGTCCTCCAGGTCACATAGATGCAGACCCAGCTTTGATGGTCTCACTACAGAGGAAGCTAAAGCTCCTGACAACAACATGTATTTCAAGTGCCCAACCTCAGAGGCAGTTTCTCACAAAGTCTTTAGGCCAGCAGAGCTCCATGCTTGTGGAGTGTTTACCCTGTCCCTTACTTATGGAACCTCCTCTACCACCTCCAAGGTTGTGAACTGCGGAGCATTTTCCATTCCACATACGTATTCACAGCTTTTCTAACTCTTCTCCTCGAATTGCGTCTTACTTGTTGCGAAGGTAATGTCAAGGCATTGTTCTGGATGAGAGTGGGAAGATTTTTGTGTAGCACATATTTGCCTACACATTGGATTCATTTTCCTATTTTCCGTTCGAAATACTGAATCCCTGACACTAACCCATACCCTACTGGATTCTGACTACGAATACTAATATGATGGAGAAAAATAACCCAAACAGAATAGAAATACAGGCAGTTCAGAGCAGGCATGGTGTATAGTTGGACTTGCCTTTAGCATTACAAAGGGTAGGTGTTATAAATCTTGTCCAATTTAATAGAAGTAGTTCTCCATGTGTTTTGAAAGTGAACAAATATGTGAATTCCTGTCTCCCTTTCTCTGCAGCCTATTCAGCAACATGTATTTTTACATGCGCATATAGAATCCTCCCTGCTATCCCACGTCCATTCTTGTGAGGTGGCTGACTTGGCAGATACAAATTGTGAGAAGAGATCACTCCTCCTAAACGCTGTTGGAACTGAAAATTCAACCTACGGGTGAGCTTCCTACTTGAACAACATGATACGTAAATCCATGTTCAGTAAAATAAACATTTTTGGACCTGTGGATGATATATATTTCATGATGAATTTCGATTGACATATATATTTCTACTTTTTAATGTCTGTGTGTGTGTTCTGTGTGTATGTGTGTGTGTATATATATATATACACACACACACACACACACACACAATATGCACAAACTCTCCAGATTTTTCAAAATATGAAATATATGTGTCTTATTATACACTCCCTAAATTCATCCATGTTCATATATGTGGATTTATAATCAACTTTTCACAAGATTATGCTCAGAAATATTCATCCACCTGAAATGCATATTTGTTTCCTAGTGCTGAAACTAACTTCAGAGAATGGTGCATAGAGATCCTAATATTTCTACAGGAACTGACCCAGTTTAACATCAATGCAAGTAGATTCCTATGGGACATGATGTGTATTTTGACGTTCATTTTTATTCAACACTGGTACATTACTATTTCTTCAGTTGATGCACATCATAGGATATGTATTTCATCCTCAAGTTCACAAATTTCTAGGCATTTGGTTCACTTTCAATCACTTCCTGCTTCAGAACACATGTATTCCTCCACGTTTCTTGACTGGTCTTTTCATGAGACTTCTTTCCAAACACATTCTTTTCCATTTCCATAATCCCCTTTGAAGCAAAACTCACACCCCCTTCATGGTAAACCATAACCCTAATATCACCATTAGATGTATAACTGGTTGGAATGAATGGTTGTGTATCAATATTAGATTTCCTATATATTTTCAGATATCAATTCAATCCATTATTTAAATTGGAACCAGTTATAATATTTATTCACAGAAGGGTCTATTCATGCATTATCTCTATATTCATAGACCCAGGGTACACCTATTTGTACCGCCAAAGGCTAATTTATATGTCTT
This sequence comes from Spermophilus citellus, assembly GCF_964194105.1. Taxonomy (NCBI): domain Eukaryota; kingdom Metazoa; phylum Chordata; class Mammalia; order Rodentia; family Sciuridae; genus Spermophilus; species Spermophilus citellus. The sequence goes on along the minus strand of NC_138198.1, from coordinate 13,828,378 downwards.
CAACATATTACTCCCAGAAATGGTGGAAGAAATACTCATGTCACCTGATCTCCATATACATTTTATCACAGTGATATTCTGGACACAAAATGCAAAGGTCACACTTATGATTGTACCAAAGCCTCATTGGAAAGTGAGCATGGATTACTAAAAACATCCTTGTCCAGGTTGCCTAATGCTCTCAAATGTCAATCCTATTGGTGACTACACATTTGTTTCTTCCTAAGATGATATATTCAACCTCCACCCTGTTGAAAATGTCTAATCCTCTCACTCACTTTATGCTTTGCCTGATTTCCTAATGTCTCTATTGATATCTGCTTTCCTACATATGTCCCCCAGTTCATCATTGTGACTGGCTGACTCTTCACATGTGCTGACATTTACATTCACTCTCTAACCGACACCCTATTGCTAAAGAACTTTTGGTCCAAATTTTATACTCACTCTTCTTCCTAAACCTACCAACTGTCTTCCTAATCCTACCTACTATCCCTTTTTGACTGGATGTTCTCTTCTGCATTCAATCATCCAAGGTACAAGGTCCTATGCCATTGTATATCGATTTATCTGAGACACCTGTGCAGAAAGTCATTCAAAGCTAAGTATCCCAATCAAGGGCCCAATGCCCTTCTGGCCTTCAAATCTGACTTGGATTTCTGTTTTCATACATACATTTCACCTCTATATTATTATAAATATCTCAGGTTCCCAATACCATTCATCATCCAGCAGAGTGTTTCCTAACCCAAATCGAACAGGTTCTTAACCCTAACCATACACTGTTCCCTCAATCTAACTTTACAGAAGAGCAGGGACAGAGTTGGTCTTACAATACAGGAATGTAGGGGATCTTCCACCTGCTGAGAACCTCAAAGGTCCATGCAGAAATGATCCCTGGAGAAGATGTAGGCCGCTATGAAGGACCTGAGAGAGCAGAAGTCATCTTCCATGGCAAACAACCTGGTCAGGATGAAGGGATGTGTCTGAATGAGCCTCTCTGTTCTTAATGTAGACACGATGGACCAAAGCAGGCCTGTGTGGAGAGCTGTTCCTTGGTGCCTATGGTTGATATTCCATTGTAACTTGTGAAAGTGTCACAGGAAGGAGGGGCAGCCTCCATCTCATGGGAGCCCTGGAAGCAACTGTTAGGACACAGTGGTTGCCAAGGCAGTGACCTCATTCAGTTCCTGAAGGAAGTGACCTCACCTCACTTCCTTGGTGATGGAACTCTCTGAACTTGGGATCCAGGAAGCCAGGCACCCAGAGCCAGTCCCAGTCCCAGTCCCAGTCCCAGTGGGCTCACTTGTTTGGATTTACCAAGGACAGAGTCAGTCTTTGTTGGTACCTACTGATGTGAGGATTGCCAAATGCCAGGAAAGCTCTGCAGAGGGGCCTTTCCTGAGAAAGCAGGTAGTGGCTCACCGCTGGCTCCTGACAGCTTCACAGAGTTGGCCAAGGAGGCCAGATGTGAGACAGGACAGACCATTTCGGGGGAACATAGTATGGCCCACCAGTCAGACGACACTCCGGGTAGTCACAGGCCAACTTGGAAGAAGGAGGTGCCTTTGTGGGTGTGGGTGTGAGTTTGTGGTTTGGTCTCATGTTCTGAGAATAGGTAGGAAAGGCGGTTTGTTTGGTTTGGAGTGGACTGTTTCTAGTAAGTCTTTTGACGAGGCGAGTGTTTCTATGTTTGTGTATCCCACTGTGTCCCTGGTTGTGGCTATTAGAAAAGAGAATGCATCAATGGATGTGTCCTGTCTAGTAGAAAGCTTCCCAGCATTCATCCTGCCCCATTTATGAATGGACTGCGGCTTGCCTTATGGATGGGCAACACCTACTATCTTCCTAAGTTCCTGTTTTCTTCCTGAATCCTGGCCACTCTCCAGAATAGGCTCATGGTTTTGTGTCCAAGATAGGTACCACCTCCAAGCTCGGTGACATGGCCATGTACTGGATAGCTGAAAGGAATGGTGAGCATCTCAGAAAACTCAGCTATCAGTGTGACCAGTAAAGTCTCCCTGGAGAAACCCTGCTTTGGGCCTTTTGCTTACCTATTGTTCTGTTGCCCTGAATGTCAGGAAGGCCTTTGCCTCAGGGCACCCCTTTGTGAAGCCTGAAGAAAACAGTTTTCAAGTGGAAATGAATGGGCATCACCTGTGGCTCTTTGCTTACTGGCTTTGCAAAGGGATGTGTCTGAATCAGCCTCTTGGCCCTGTGTGAGGCTGTGGCTTAGATTGTCAGCACCTGACGGATCCTAAGAGAGATCCCATGTGTGCATCCAAAGCCAAATTGGCACAAAAGCAGTCATTGTGGATGAAGTCTCTCGCCTTCCTCTGTAAGGTTCCTGACCTCCATCAAGTGAGAATAGGGATCCTTCGGGTCAAACGAGTTCCTCAAAGCCCTGCAGAGGCTAGCCCATAGGTGCTTGGGTTTTCTCATGACCCCAATTGACACACAGAATCTATACCCGGCAGTCAGTAGGCCTCCAATTGGAGAAGCGGAGCAGTATTAACGGCAGGCCTATTGGATCACTCCAGGTTCACAGGAAGGGTGTCCAGGCCACCCTGACATTAGGCAAATGAGGTGCAAGGGAGCTTATTGTGGACACTGTCTTGGGCTGTGCCCCTCATGGAAACCTCCAGCCAGAGGTTATGATGAGTGTCTATATGGAAGAAGATGAGGGCCATGTGGCAGTGTTTTGGTTTGAATTGTGGTCATTGGTGTGGCGGTGGGAAGAGATGACTGGGTCCACCTGGGCTTGAACTCTGGTGTGATTCCCCTTGGAGACTGAGTTCTGGAACTGAGCTCAGAGAAGTATTGCCGTGAATTGTGTTGGGATTTGAGGAGGCCATGCATGAGAGTCGCCCTTGGAACCTGAGATCTAGGCCCAGGCTGGCTTTCCACAGAGCACTGGGAATCTCAGCCCGGATATCACATGATTTTATTCTTAAAGACCTGGCAGCCACAGTTGAGAGTCAAAACACACATGGACCTCACATTTGTAGACCTCAATGGGCCTGGCTTCATGTGACCTTTTGGCCACTCTTTGGGAAGCCTTGTTTGTGAGAGTTCTCCAGAGCTTTCGTTGAAATGAGCTTGCTCACCATTGAATGGTTCCTGAATGCATGGAAACCCACAGTGCCTCCAACTTCATCCTTTCAAAATGGCTAGCTGGATAAATACCATGAGATTTTTGAAATTCCCATGAGCAGGTGGCACTGGAGGACCTTTGGATGTCCTGTTGCTGATCCTGAGTGTACCAGACAGTGCCTTGATTGACTGGGTTTCATGAAAATGGTGTAAAACAGAGATGCCAGTAAGTTGGGGCCTGCTGAGTAGCGGGCCTAGAGCAGTGGTGTGCAGGTGTGTGATAGAACATCTGTGGTGGGGCCATGTGGATCTGCCATTGGCTTCCAAATGGCTTGTGACTGACATGGTGCAGCGAGCAGACCCTTCTATGTAAAGGCATCTTGTTATATGGAGAGGTTTCAGGGCAGTGTTCAGAATCAGGTTGCTATGGTCAAGGGGGCAAGCTCTGTGGGATAGAAGCCTGGCTGGTGCATTCTCCTAGGACCTTGACCCACCGCACGTGACAGAACTCCCTCCAGCACTGTGTCCCAGTTGAACTCCTTGCATTTCCTGAGGCAAATTCCAAACTCCCAGTGCAGCAGCAAGAAACACCACGAAAAGTGGAGGATGACCAAATGGCTTCAGAGTCCACACAGGGAGACACTTAGACCCCAGTGGCCACAGTTTACCTGCAAAGAGAGAATTCAGCACTTCTGCCTCATGTTCATTGGAAAATCAGAAACCGTGTCCTCCAGGTCACATAGATGCAGACCCAGCTTTGATGGTCTCACTACAGAGGAAGCTAAAGCTCCTGACAACAACATGTATTTCAAGTGCCCAACCTCAGAGGCAGTTTCTCACAAAGTCTTTAGGCCAGCAGAGCTCCATGTTTGTGGAGTGTTTACCCTGTCCCTTACTTATGGAACCTCCTCTACCACCTCCAAGGTTGTGAACTGCTGAGCATTTTCCATTCCACATACGTATTCACAGCTTTTCTAACTCTTCTCCTCGAATTGCGTCTTACTTGTTGCGAAGGTAATGTCAAGGCATTGTTCTGGATGAGAGTGGGAAGATTTTTGTGTAGCACATATTTGCCTACACATTGGATTCATTTTCCTATTTTCCGTTCGAAATACTGAATCCCTGACACTAACCCATACCCTACTGGATTCTGACTACGAATACTAATATGATGGAGGAAAATAACCCAAACAGAATAGAAATACAGGCAGTTCAGAGCAGGCATGGTGTATAGTTGGACTTGCCTTTAGCATTACAAAGGGTAGGTGTTATAAATCTTGTCCAATTTAATAGAAGTAGTTCTCCATGTGTTTTGAAAGTGAACAAATATGTGAATTCCTGTCTCCCTTTCTCTGCAGCCTATTCAGCAACATGTATTTTTACATGCGCATATAGAATCCTCCCTGCTATCCCACGTCCATTCTTGTGAGGTGGCTGACTTGGCAGATACAAATTGTGAGAAGAGATCACTCCTCCTAAACGCTGTTGGAACTGAAAATTCAACCTACGGGTGAGCTTCCTACTTGAACAACATGATACGTAAATCCATGTTCAGTAAAATAAATATTTTTGGATCTGTGGATGATATATATTTCATGATGAATTTCGATTGGCATATATATTTCTACTTTTTAATGTCTGTGTGTGTGTTCTGTGTGTATGTGTGTGTGTATATATATATATATACACACACACACACACACACACACAATATGCACAAACTCTCCAGATTTTTCAAAATATGAAACATATGTGTCTTATTATACACTCCCTAAATTCATCCATGTTCATATATGTGGATTTATAATCAACTTTTCACAAGATTATGCTCAGAAATATTCATCCACCTGAAATGCATATTTGTTTCCTAGTGCTGAAACTAACTTCAGAGAATGGTGCATAGAGATCCTAATATTTCTACAGGAACTGACCCAGTTTAACATCAATGCAAGTAGATTCCTATGGGACATGATGTGTATTTTGACGTTCATTTTTATTCAACACTGGTACATTACTATTTCTTCAGTTGATGCACATCATAGGATATGTATTTCATCCTCAAGTTCACAAATTTCTAGGCATTTGGTTCACTTTCAATCCCTTCCTGCTTCAGAACACATGTATTCCTCCACGTTTCTTGACTGGTCTTTTCATGAGACTTCTTTCCAAACACATTCTTTTCCATTTCCATAATCCCCTTTGAAGCAAAACTCACACCCCCTTCATGGTAAACCATAATCGTAATATCACCATTAGATGTATAACTGGTTGGAATGAATGGTTGTGTATCAATATTAGATTTCCTATATATTTTCAGATATCAATTCAATCCATTATTTAAATTGGAACCAGTTATAATATTTATTCACAGAAGGGTCTATTCATGCATTATCTCTATATTCATAGACCCAGGGTACACCTATTTGTACCGCCAAAGGCTAATTTATATGTCTTCAACATATTACTCCCAGAAATGGTGGAAGAAATACTCATGTCACCTGATCTCCATATACATTTTATCACAGTGATATTCTGGACACAAAATGCAAAGGTCACACTTATGATTGTACCAAAGCCTCATTGGAAAGTGAGCATGGATTACTAAAAACATCCTTGTCCAGGTTGCCTAATGCTCTCAAATGTCAATCCTATTGGTGACTACACATTTGTTTCTTCCTAAGATGATATATTCAACCTCCACCCTGTTGAAAATGTCTAATCCTCTCACTCACTTTATGCTTTGCCTGATTTCCTAATGTCTCTATTGATATCTGCTTTCCTACATATGTCCCCCAGTTCATCATTGTGACTGGCTGACTCTTCACATGTGCTGACATTTACATTCACTCTCTAACCGACACCCTATTGCTAAAGAACTTTTGGTCCAAATTTTATACTCACTCTTCTTCCTAAACCTACCAACTATCTTCCTAATCCTACCTACTATCCCTTTTTGACTGGATGTTCTCTTCTGCATTCAATCATCCAAGGTACAAGGTCCTATGCCATTGTATATCGATTTATCTGAGACACCTGTGCAGAAAGTCATTCAAAGCTAAGTATCCCAATCAAGGGCCCAATGCCCTTCTGGCCTTCAAATCTGACTTGGATTTCTGTTTTCATACATACATTTCACCTCTATATTATTATAAATATCTCAGGTTCCCAATACCATTCATCATCCAGCAGAGTGTTTCCTAACCCAAATCGAACAGGTTCTTAACCCTAACCATACACTGTTCCCTCAATCTAACTTTACAGAAGAGCAGGGACAGAGTTGGTCTTACAATACAGGAATGTAGGGGATCTTCCACCTGCTGAGAACCTCAAAGGTCCATGCAGAAATGATCCCTGGAGAAGATGTAGGCCGCTATGAAGGACCTGAGAGAGCAGAAGTCATCTTCCATGGCAAACAACCTGGTCAGGATGAAGGGATGTGTCTGAATGAGCCTCTCTGTTCTTAATGTAGACACGATGGACCAAAGCAGGCCTGTGTGGAGAGCTGTTCCTTGGTGCCTATGGTTGATATTCCATTGTAACTTGTGAAAGTGTCACAGGAAGGAGGGGCAGCCTCCATCTCATGGGAGCCCTGGAAGCAACTGTTAGGACACAGTGGTTGCCAAGGCAGTGACCTCATTCAGTTCCTGAAGGAAGTGACCTCACCTCACTTCCTTGGTGATGGAACTCTCTGAACTTGGGATCCAGGAAGCCAGGCACCCAGAGCCAGTCCCAGTCCCAGTCCCAGTCCCAGTGGGCTCACTTGTTTGGATTTACCAAGGACAGAGTCAGTCTTTCTTGGTACCTACTGATGTGAGGATTGCCAAATGCCAGGAAAGCTCTGCAGAGGGGCCTTTCCTGAGAAAGCAGGTAGTGGCTCACCGCTGGCTCCTGACAGCTTCACAGAGTTGGCCAAGGAGGCCAGATGTGAGACAGGACAGGCCATTTCGGGGGAACATAGTATGGCCCACCAGTCAGACGACACTCCGGGTAGTCACAGGCCAACTTGGAAGAAGGAGGTGCCTTTGTGGGTGTGGGTGTGAGTTTGTGGTTTGGTCTCATGTTCTGAGAATAGGTAGGAAAGGCGGTTTGTTTGGTTTGGAGTGGACTGTTTCTAGTAAGTCTTTTGACGAGGCGAGTGTTTCTATGTTTGTGTATCCCACTGCGTCCCTGGTTGTAGACATTAGAAAAGAGAATGCATCAATGGATGTGTCCTGTCTAGTAGAAAGCTTCCCAGCATTCATCCTGCCCAATTTATGAATGGACTGTGGCTTCCTTATGGATGGGCAACACCTACTATCTTCCTAGGTTCCTCTTTTCTTTTTGAATCCTGGCCACTCTCCAGAATAGGCTCATGGTTTTGTGTCCACGATATGTACCACCTCCAAGCTCGGTGACATATCCATGTACTGGATAGCTGAAAGGAATGGTGAGCATCTCAGAAAACTCAGCTATCAGTGTGACCAGTAAAGTTTCCCTGGAGAAACCCTGCTTTGGGCCTTTTGCTTACCTATGGTTCTGTTGCCCTGAATGTCAGGAAGGCCTTTTCCTCAGGGCACCCCTTTGTGAAGCCTGAAGAAAACAGTTTTCAAATGGAAATGAATGGGTATCACCTGTGGCTCTTTGCTTACTGGCTTTGCAAAGGGATGTGTCTGAATCAGCCTCTTGGCCCTGTGTGAGGCTGTGGCTTAGATTGTCAGCACCTGACGGATCCAAAGAGAGATCCCATGTGTGCATCCAAAGCCAAATTGGCACAAAAGCAGTCATTGTGGATGAAGTCTCTCGCCTTCCTCTGTAAGGTTCCTGACCTCCATCAAGTGAGAATAGGGATCCTTCTGGTCAAACGAGTTCTTCAAAGCCCTGCAGAGGCTAGCCCATAGGTGCTTGGGTTTTCTCATGACCCCAATTGACACACAGAATCTATACCCGGCAGTCAGTAGGCCTCCAATTGGAGAAGCGGAGCAGTATTAACGGCAGGCTTATTGGATCACTCCAGGTTCACAGGAAGGGTGTCCAGGCCACCCTGACATGAGGCAAATGAGGGGCAAGGGAGCTTATTGTGGACACTGTCTTGGGCTGTGCCCCTCATGGAAACCTCCAGCCAGAGGTTATGATGAGTGTCTATATGGAAGAAGATGAGGGCCATGTGTCAGTGTTTAGGTTTGAATTGTGGTCATTGGTGTGGCGGTGGGAAGAGATGACTGGGTCCACCTGGGCTTGAACTCTGGTGTGATTCCCATTGGAGACTGAGTTCTGGAACTGAGTTCAGAGAAGTATTGCCGTGAATTGTGTTGGGATTTGAGGAGGCCATGCATGAGAGTCGCCCTTGGAAACTGAGATCTAGGCCCAGGCTGGCTTTCCACAGAGCACTGGGAATCTCAGCCTGGATATCACATGATTTTATTCTTAAAGACCTGGCAGCCACAGTTGAGAGTCAAAACACACATGGACCTCACATTTGTAGACCTCAATGGGCCTGGATTCATGTGTCCTTTTGGCCACTCTTTGGGAAGCCTTGTTTGTGAGAGTTCTCTAGAGCTTTTGTTGAAATGAGCTTGCTCACCATTGAATGGTTCCTGAAGGCATGGAAACCCACAGTGCCTCCAACTTCATCCTTTAAAAATGGCTAGCTGGATAAATACCATGAGATTTTTGAAATTCCCATGACCAGGTGGCACTGGAGAACCTTTGGATGTCCTGTTGCTGATCATGAGTGTACCAGACAGTGCCTTGATTGACTGGGTTTCATGAAAATGGTGTAAAACAGAGATGCCAGTAAGTTGGGGCCTGCTGAGTAGCGGGCCTAGAGCAGTGGTGTGCAGGTGTGTGATAGAACATCTGTGGTGGGGCCATGTGGATCTGCCATTGGCTTCCAAATGGCTTGTGACTGACATGGTGCAGCGAGCAGACCCTTCTATGTAAAGGCATCTTGTTATATGGAGAGGTTTCAGGGCAGTGTTCAGAATCAGGTTGCTATGGTCAAGGGGGCAAGCTCTGTGGGATAGAAGCCTGGCTGGTGCATTCTCCTAGGACCTTGACCCACCGCACGTGACAGAACTCCCTCCAGCACTGTGTCCCAGTTGAACTCCTTGCATTTCCTGAAGCAAATTCCAAACTCCCAGTGCAGCAGCAAGAAACACCACGAAAAGTGGAGGATGACCAAATGGCTTCAGAGTCCACACAGGGAGACACTTAGACCCCAGTGGCCACAGTTTACCTGCAAAGAGAGAATTCAGCACTTCTGCCTCATGTTCATTGGAAAATCAGAAACCGTGTCCTCCAGGTCACATAGATGCAGACCCAGCTTTGATGGTCTCACTACAGAGGAAGCTAAAGCTCCTGACAACAACATGTATTTCAAGTGCCCAACCTCAGAGGCAGTTTCTCACAAAGTCTTTAGGCCAGCAGAGCTCCATGTTTGTGGAGTGTTTACCCTGTCCCTTACTTATGGAACCTCCTCTACCACCTCCAAGGTTGTGAACTGCTGAGCATTTTCCATTCCACATACGTATTCACAGCTTTTCTAACTCTTCTCCTCGAATTGCGTCTTACTTGTTGCGAAGGTAATGTCAAGGCATTGTTCTGGATGAGAGTGGGAAGATTTTTGTGTAGCACATATTTGCCTACACATTGGATTCATTTTCCTATTTTCCGTTCGAAATACTGAATCCCTGACACTAACCCATACCCTACTGGATTCTGACTACGAATACTAATATGATGGAGAAAAATAACCCAAACAGAATAGAAATACAGGCAGTTCAGAGCAGGCATGGTGTATAGTTGGACTTGCCTTTAGCATTACAAAGGGTAGGTGTTATAAATCTTGTCCAATTTAATAGAAGTAGTTCTCCATGTGTTTTGAAAGTGAACAAATATGTGAATTCCTGTCTCCCTTTCTCTGCAGCCTATTCAGCAACATGTATTTTTACATGCGCATATAGAATCCTCCCTGCTATCCCACGTCCATTCTTGTGAGGTGGCTGACTTGGCAGATACAAATTGTGAGAAGAGATCACTCCTCCTAAACGCTGTTGGAACTGAAAATTCAACCTACGGGTGAGCTTCCTACTTGAACAACATGATACGTAAATCCATGTTCAGTAAAATAAATATTTTTGGATCTGTGGATGATATATATTTCATGATGAATTTCGATTGGCATATATATTTCTACTTTTTAATGCCTGTGTGTTCTGTGTGTATTTGTGTGTGTGTGTGTATATATATATATACACACACACACACACACACACACAATATACAAAAACTCTCCAGATTTTTCAAAATATGAAATATATGTGTCTTATTATACACTCCCTAAATTCATCCATGTTCATATATGTGGATTTATAATCAACTTTTCACAAGATTATGCTCAGAAATATTCATCCACCTGAAATACGTATTTGTTTCCTAGTGCTGAAAACTAACTTCAGAGAATGGTGCATAGAGATCCTAATATTTCTACAGGAACTGACCCAGTTTAACATCAATGCAAGTAGATTCCTATGGGACATGATGTGTATTTTGACGTTCATTTTTATTCAACACTGGTACATTACTATTTCTTCAGTTGATGCACATCATAGGATATGTATTTCATCCTCAAGTTCACAAATTTCTAGGCATTTGGTTCACTTTCAATCACTTCCTGCTTCAGAACACATGTATTCCTCCACGTTTCTTGACTGGTCTTTTCATGAGACTTCTTTACAAACACATTCTTTTCCGTTTCCATAATCCCCTTTGAAGCAAAACTCAAACCCCCTTCATGGTAAACCATAATCGTAATATCACCATTAGATGTATAACTGGTTGGAATGAATGGTTGTGTATCAATATTAGATTTCCTATATATTTTCAGATATCAATTCAATCCATTATTTAAATTGGAGCCAGTTATAATATTTATTCACAGAAGGGTCTATTCATGCATTATCTCTATATTCATAGACCCAGGGTACACCTATTTGTACCCCCAAAGGCTAATTTATATGTCTTCAACATATTACTCCCAGAAATGGTGGAAGAAATACTCATGTCACCTGATCTCCATATACATTTTATCACAGTGATATTCTGGACACAAAATGCAAAGGTCACACTTATGATTGTACCAAAGCCTCATTGGAAAGTGAGCATGGATTACCAAAATCATCCTTGTCCAGGTTGCCTAATGCTCTCAAATGTCAATCCTATTGGTGACTACACATTTGTTTCTTCCTAAGATGATTATTCAACCTCCACCCTGTTGAAAATGTCTAATCCTCTCACTCACTTTATGCTTTGCCTGATTTCCTAATGTCTCTATTGATATCTGCTTTCCTACATATTTCCTCCAGTTCATCATTGTGACTGGCTGACTCTTCACATGTGCTGACATTTACATTCACTCTCTAACCGACACCCTATTGCTAAAGAACTTTTTATCCAAATTTTATACTCATTCTTCTTCCTGAACCTACCAACTATCTTCCTTATCCTACCTACTATCCATTTTTGACTGGATGTTCTCTTCTGCATTCAATCATCCAAGGTACTAGGTCCTATGCCATTGTATATCGATTTATCTGAGACACCTGTGCAGAAAGTCATTCAAAGCTAAGTATCCCAATCAAGGGCCCAATGCCCTTCTGGCCTTCAAATCTTACTTGGATTTCTGTTTTCATACATATATTTCACCTCTATATTATTATAAATATCGCAGGTTCCCAATACCATTCATCATCCAGCAGAGTGATTCCTAACCCGAATCGAACAGGTTCTTAACCCTAACCATACACTGTTCCCTCAATCTAACTTTACAGAAGAGCAGGGACAGAGTTGGTCTTACAATACAGGAATGTAGGGGATCTTCCACCTGCTGAGAACCTCAAAGGTCCATGCAGAAATGATCCCTGGAGAAGATGTAGGCCGCTATGAAGGACCTGAGAGAGCAGAAGTCATCTTCCATGGCAAACAACCTGGTCAGGATGAAGGGATGTGTCTGAATGAGCCTCTCTGTTCTTAATGTAGACACGATGGACCAAAGCAGGCCTGTGTGGAGAGCTGTTCCTTGGTGCCTATGGTTGATATTCCATTGTAACTTGTGAAAGTGTCACAGGAAGGAGGGGCAGCCTCCATCTCATGGGAGCCCTGGAAGCAACTGTTAGGACACAGTGGTTGCCAAGGCAGTGACCTCATTCAGTTCCTGAAGGAAGTGACCTCACCTCACTTCCTTGGTGATGGAACTCTCTGAACTTGGGATCCAGGAAGCCAGGCACCCAGAGCCAGTCCCAGTCCCAGTCCCAGTCCCAGTGGGCTCACTTGTTTGGATTTACCAAGGACAGAGTCAGTCTTTCTTGGTACCTACTGATGTGAGGATTGCCAAATGCCAGGAAAGCTCTGCAGAGGGGCCTTTCCTGAGAAAGCAGGTAGTGGCTCACCGCTGGCTCCTGACAGCTTCACAGAGTTGGCCAAGGAGGCCAGATGTGAGACAGGACAGGCCATTTCGGGGGAACATAGTATGGCCCACCAGTCAGACGACACTCCGGGTAGTCACAGGCCAACTTGGAAGAAGGAGGTGCCTTTGTGGGTGTGGGTGTGAGTTTGTGGTTTTGTGTCATGTTCTGAGAATAGGTAGGAAAGGCGGTTTGTTTGGTTTGGAGTGGACTGTTTCTAGTAAGTCTTTTGACGAGGCGAGTGTTTCTATGTTTGTGTATCCCACTGTGTCCCTGGTTGTGGACATTAGAAAAGAGAATGCATCAATGGATGTGTCCTGTCTAGTAGAAAGCTTCCCAGCATTCATCCTGCCCCATTTATGAATGGACTGCGGCTTGCCTTATGGATGGGCAACACCTACTATCTTCCTAAGTTCCTGTTTTCTTCCTGAATCCTGGCCACTCTCCAGAATAGGCTCATGGTTTTGTGTCCAAGATAGGTACCACCTCCAAGCTCGGTGACATGGCCATGTACTGGATAGCTGAAAGGAATGGTGAGCATCTCAGAAAACTGAGCTATCAGTGTGACCAGTAAAGTCTCCCTGGAGAAACCCTGCTTTGGGCCTTTTGCTTACCTATTGTTCTGTTGCCCTGAATGTCAGGAAGGCCTTTGCCTCAGGGCACCCCTTTGTGAAGCCTGAAGAAAACAGTTTTCAAGTGGAAATGAATGGGCATCACCTGTGGCTCTTTGCTTACTGGCTTTGCAAAGGGATGTGTCTGAATCAGCCTCTTGGCCCTGTGTGAGGCTGTGGCTTAGATTGTCAGCACCTGACGGATCCTAAGAGAGATCCCATGTGTGCATCCAAAGCCAAATTGGCACAAAAGCAGTCATTGTGGATGAAGTCTCTCGCCTTCCTCTGTAAGGTTCCTGACCTCCATCAAGTGAGAATAGGGATCCTTCGGGTCAAACGAGTTCCTCAAAGCCCTGCAGAGGCTAGCCCATAGGTGCTTGGGTTTTCTCATGACCCCAATTGACACACAGAATCTATACCCGGCAGTCAGTAGGCCTCCAATTGGAGAAGCGGAGCAGTATTAACGGCAGGCCTATTGGATCACTCCAGGTTCACAGGAAGGGTGTCCAGGCCACCCTGACATGAGGCAAATGAGGTGCAAGGGAGCTTATTGTGGACACTGTCTTGGGCTGTGCCCCTCATGGAAACCTCCAGCCAGAGGTTATGATGAGTGTCTATATGGAAGAAGATGAGGGCCATGTGTCAGTGTTTAGGTTTGAATTGTGGTCATTGGTGTGGCGGTGGGAAGAGATGACTGGGTCCACCTGGGCTTGAACTCTGGTGTGATTCCCATTGGAGACTGAGTTCTGGAACTGAGTTCAGAGAAGTATTGCCGTGAATTGTGTTGGGATTTGAGGAGGCCATGCATGAGAGTCGCCCTTGGAAACTGAGATCTAGGCCCAGGCTGGCTTTCCACAGAGCACTGGGAATCTCAGCCCGGATATCACATGATTTTATTCTTAAAGACCTGGCAGCCACAGTTGAGAGTCAAAACACACATGGACCTCACATTTGTAGACCTCAATGGGCCTGGATTCATGTGTCCTTTTGGCCACTCTTTGGGAAGCCTTGTTTGTGAGAGTTCTCTAGAGCTTTTGTTGAAATGAGCTTGCTCACCATTGAATGGTTCCTGAAGGCATGGAAACCCACAGTGCCTCCAACTTCATCCTTTAAAAATGGCTAGCTGGATAAATACCATGAGATTTTTGAAATTCCCATGACCAGGTGGCACTGGAGAACCTTTGGATGTCCTGTTGCTGATCATGAGTGTACCAGACAGTGCCTTGATTGACTGGGTTTCATGAAAATGGTGTAAAACAGAGATGCCAGTAAGTTGGGGCCTGCTGAGTAGCGGGCCTAGAGCAGTGGTGTGCAGGTGTGTGATAGAACATCTGTGGTGGGGCCATGTGGATCTGCCATTGGCTTCCAAATGGCTTGTGACTGACATGGTGCAGCGAGCAGACCCTTCTATGTAAAGGCATCTTGTTATATGGAGAGGTTTCAGGGCAGTGTTCAGAATCAGGTTGCTATGGTCAAGGGGGCAAGCTCTGTGGGATAGAAGCCTGGCTGGTGCATTCTCCTAGGACCTTGACCCACCGCACGTGACAGAACTCCCTCCAGCACTGTGTCCCAGTTGAACTCCTTGCATTTCCTGAAGCAAATTCCAAACTCCCAGTGCAGCAGCAAGAAACACCACGAAAAGTGGAGGATGACCAAATGGCTTCAGAGTCCACACAGGGAGACACTTAGACCCCAGTGGCCACAGTTTACCTGCAAAGAGAGAATTCAGCACTTCTGCCTCATGTTCATTGGAAAATCAGAAACCGTGTCCTCCAGGTCACATAGATGCAGACCCAGCTTTGATGGTCTCACTACAGAGGAAGCTAAAGCTCCTGACAACAACATGTATTTCAAGTGCCCAACCTCAGAGGCAGTTTCTCACAAAGTCTTTAGGCCAGCAGAGCTCCATGTTTGTGGAGTGTTTACCCTGTCCCTTACTTATGGAACCTCCTCTACCACCTCCAAGGTTGTGAACTGCTGAGCATTTTCCATTCCACATACGTATTCACAGCTTTTCTAACTCTTCTCCTCAAATTGCGTCTTACTTGTTGCGAAGGTAATGTCAAGGCATTGTTCTGGATGAGAGTGGGAAGATTTTTGTGTAGCACATATTTGCCTACACATTGGATTCATTTTCCTATTTTCCGTTCGAAATACTGAATCCCTGACACTAACCCATACCCTACTGGATTCTGACTACGAATACTAATATGATGGAGAAAAATAACCCAAACAGAATAGAAATACAGGCAGTTCAGAGCAGGCATGGTGTATAGTTGGACTTGCCTTTAGCATTACAAAGGGTAGGTGTTATAAATCTTGTCCAATTTAATAGAAGTAGTTCTCCATGTGTTTTGAAAGTGAACAAATATGTGAATTCCTGTCTCCCTTTCTCTGCAGCCTATTCAGCAACATGTATTTTTACATGCGCATATAGAATCCTCCCTGCTATCCCACGTCCATTCTTGTGAGGTGGCTGACTTGGCAGATACAAATTGTGAGAAGAGATCACTCCTCCTAAACGCTGTTGGAACTGAAAATTCAACCTACGGGTGAGCTTCCTACTTGAACAACATGATACGTAAATCCATGTTCAGTAAAATAAATATTTTTGGATCTGTGGATGATATATATTTCATGATGAATTTCGATTGGCATATATATTTCTACTTTTTAATGCCTGTGTGTTCTGTGTGTATTTGTGTGTGTGTGTGTATATATATATATACACACACACACACACACACACACACACAATATACAAAAACTCTCCAGATTTTTCAAAATATGAAATATATGTGTCTTATTATACACTCCCTAAATTCATCCATGTTCATATATGTGGATTTATAATCAACTTTTCACAAGATTATGCTCAGAAATATTCATCCACCTGAAATACGTATTTGTTTCCTAGTGCTGAAAACTAACTTCAGAGAATGGTGCATAGAGATCCTAATATTTCTACAGGAACTGACCCAGTTTAACATCAATGCAAGTAGATTTCTATGGGACATGATGTGTATTTTGACGTTCATTTTTATTCAACACTGGTACATTACTATTTCTTCAGTTGATGCACATCATAGGATATGTATTTCATCCTCAAGTTCACAAATTTCTAGGCATTTGGTTCACTTTCAATCACTTCCTGCTTCAGAACACATGTATTCCTCCACGTTTCTTGACTGGTCTTTTCATGAGACTTCTTTCCAAACACATTCTTTTCCGTTTCCATAATCCCCATTGAAGCAAAACTCAAACCCCCTTCATGGTAAACCATAATCGTAATATCACCATTAGATGTATAACTGGTTGGAATGAATGGTTGTGTATCAATATTAGATTTCCTATATATTTTCAGATATCAATTCAATCCATTATTTAAATTGGAGCCAGTTATAATATTTATTCACAGAAGGGTCTATTCATGCATTATCTCTATATTCATAGACCCAGGGTACACCTATTTGTACCCCCAAAGGCTAATTTATATGTCTTCAACATATTACTCCCAGAAATGGTGGAAGAAATACTCATGTCACCTGATCTCCATATACATTTTATCACAGTGATATTCTGGACACAAAATGCAAAGGTCACACTTATGATTGTACCAAAGCCTCATTGGAAAGTGAGCATGGATTACCAAAATCATCCTTGTCCAGGTTGCCTAATGCTCTCAAATGTCAATCCTATTGGTGACTACACATTTGTTTCTTCCTAAGATGATTATTCAACCTCCACCCTGTTGAAAATGTCTAATCCTCTCACTCACTTTATGCTTTGCCTGATTTCCTAATGTCTCTATTGATATCTGCTTTCCTACATATTTCCTCCAGTTCATCATTGTGACTGGCTGACTCTTCACATGTGCTGACATTTACATTCACTCTCTAACCGACACCCTATTGCTAAAGAACTTTTTATCCAAATTTTATACTCATTCTTCTTCCTGAACCTACCAACTATCTTCCTTATCCTACCTACTATCCATTTTTGACTGGATGTTCTCTTCTGCATTCAATCATCCAAGGTACTAGGTCCTATGCCATTGTATATCGATTTATCTGAGACACCTGTGCAGAAAGTCATTCAAAGCTAAGTATCCCAATCAAGGGCCCAATGCCCTTCTGGCCTTCAAATCTTACTTGGATTTCTGTTTTCATACATATATTTCACCTCTATATTATTATAAATATCGCAGGTTCCCAATACCATTCGTCATCCAGCAGAGTGATTCCTAACCCGAATCGAACAGGTTCTTAACCCTAACCATACACTGTTCCCTCAATCTAACTTTACAGAAGAGCAGGGACAGAGTTGGTCTTACAATACAGGAATGTAGGGGATCTTCCACCTGCTGAGAACCTCAAAGGTCCATGCAGAAATGATCCCTGGAGAAGATGTAGGCCGCTATGAAGGACCTGAGAGAGCAGAAGTCATCTTCCATGGCAAACAACCTGGTCAGGATGAAGGGATGTGTCTGAATGAGCCTCTCTGTTCTTAATGTAGACACGATGGACCAAAGCAGGCCTGTGTGGAGAGCTGTTCCTTGGTGCCTATGGTTGATATTCCATTGTAACTTGTGAAAGTGTCACAGGAAGGAGGGGCAGCCTCCATCTCATGGGAGCCCTGGAAGCAACTGTTAGGACACAGTGGTTGCCAAGGCAGTGACCTCATTCAGTTCCTGAAGGAAGTGACCTCACCTCACTTCCTTGGTGATGGAACTCTCTGAACTTGGGATCCAGGAAGCCAGGCACCCAGAGCCAGTCCCAGTCCCAGTCCCAGTCCCAGTGGGCTCACTTGTTTGGATTTACCAAGGACAGAGTCAGTCTTTCTTGGTACCTACTGATGTGAGGATTGCCAAATGCCAGGAAAGCTCTGCAGAGGGGCCTTTCCTGAGAAAGCAGGTAGTGGCTCACCGCTGGCTCCTGACAGCTTCACAGAGTTGGCCAAGGAGGCCAGATGTGAGACAGGACAGGCCATTTCGGGGGAACATAGTATGGCCCACCAGTCAGACGACACTCCGGGTAGTCACAGGCCAACTTGGAAGAAGGAGGTGCCTTTGTGGGTGTGGGTGTGAGTTTGTGGTTTGGTCTCATGTTCTGAGAATAGGTAGGAAAGGCGGTTTGTTTGGTTTGGAGTGGACTGTTTCTAGTAAGTCTTTTGACGAGGCGAGTGTTTCTATGTTTGTGTATCCCACTGTGTCCCTGGTTGTAGACATTAGAAAAGAGAATGCATCAGTGGTCTAGTAGAAAGCTTCCCAGCATTCATCCTGCCCCATTTATGAATGGACTGCGGCTTGCCTTATGGATGGGCAACACCTACTATCATCCTAAGTTCCTGTTTTCTTCCTGAATCCTGGCCACTCTCCAGAATAGACTCATGGTTTTGTGTCCAAGATATGTACCACCTCCAAGCTCAGCGACATGGCCATGTACTGCATAGCTGAAAGGAATGGTGAGCATCTCAGAAAACTCAGCTATCAGTGTGACCAGTAAAGTCTCCCTGGAGAAACCCTGCTTTGGGCCTTTTGCTTACCTATGGTTCTGTTGCCCTGAATGTCAGGAAGGCCTTTTCCTCAGGGCACCCCTTTGTGAAGCCTGAAGAAAACAGTTTTCAAATGGAAATGAATGGGTATCACCTGTGGCTCTTTGCTTACTGGCTTTGCAAAGGGATGTGTCTGAATCAGCCTCTTGGCCCTGTGTGAGGCTGTGGCTTAGATTGTCAGCACCTGACGGATCCAAAGAGAGATCCCATGTGTGCATCCAAAGCCAAATTGGCACAAAAGCAGTCATTGTGGATGAAGTCTCTCGCCTTCCTCTGTAAGGTTCCTGACCTCCATCAAGTGAGAATAGGGATCCTTCTGGTCAAACGAGTTCTTCAAAGCCCTGCAGAGGCTAGCCCATAGGTGCTTGGGTTTTCTCATGACCCCAATTGACACACAGAATCTATACCCGGCAGTCAGTAGGCCTCCAATTGGAGAAGCGGAGCAGTATTAACGGCAGGCTTATTGGATCACTCCAGGTTCACAGGAAGGGTGTCCAGGCCACCCTGACATGAGGCAAATGAGGGGCAAGGGAGCTTATTGTGGACACTGTCTTGGGCTGTGCCCCTCATGGAAACCTCCAGCCAGAGGTTATGATGAGTGTCTATATGGAAGAAGATGAGGGCCATGTGTCAGTGTTTAGGTTTGAATTGTGGTCATTGGTGTGGCGGTGGGAAGAGATGACTGGGTCCACCTGGGCTTGAACTCTGGTGTGATTCCCATTGGAGACTGAGTTCTGGAACTGAGTTCAGAGAAGTATTGCCGTGAATTGTGTTGGGATTTGAGGAGGCCATGCATGAGAGTCGCCCTTGGAAACTGAGATCTAGGCCCAGGCTGGCTTTCCACAGAGCACTGGGAATCTCAGCCTGGATATCACATGATTTTATTCTTAAAGACCTGGCAGCCACAGTTGAGAGTCAAAACACACATGGACCTCACATTTGTAGACCTCAATGGGCCTGGATTCATGTGTCCTTTTGGCCACTCTTTGGGAAGCCTTGTTTGTGAGAGTTCTCTAGAGCTTTTGTTGAAATGAGCTTGCTCACCATTGAATGGTTCCTGAAGGCATGGAAACCCACAGTGCCTCCAACTTCATCCTTTAAAAATGGCTAGCTGGATAAATACCATGAGATTTTTGAAATTCCCATGACCAGGTGGCACTGGAGAACCTTTGGATGTCCTGTTGCTGATCATGAGTGTACCAGACAGTGCCTTGATTGACTGGGTTTCATGAAAATGGTGTAAAACAGAGATGCCAGTAAGTTGGGGCCTGCTGAGTAGCGGGCCTAGAGCAGTGGTGTGCAGGTGTGTGATAGAACATCTGTGGTGGGGCCATGTGGATCTGCCATTGGCTTCCAAATGGCTTGTGACTGACATGGTGCAGCGAGCAGACCCTTCTATGTAAAGGCATCTTGTTATATGGAGAGGTTTCAGGGCAGTGTTCAGAATCAGGTTGCTATGGTCAAGGGGGCAAGCTCTGTGGGATAGAAGCCTGGCTGGTGCATTCTCCTAGGACCTTGACCCACCGCACGTGACAGAACTCCCTCCAGCACTGTGTCCCAGTTGAACTCCTTGCATTTCCTGAAGCAAATTCCAAACTCCCAGTGCAGCAGCAAGAAACACCACGAAAAGTGGAGGATGACCAAATGGCTTCAGAGTCCACACAGGGAGACACTTAGACCCCAGTGGCCACAGTTTACCTGCAAAGAGAGAATTCAGCACTTCTGCCTCATGTTCATTGGAAAATCAGAATCCGTGTCCTCCAGGTCACATAGATGCAGACCCAGCTTTGATGGTCTCACTACAGAGGAAGCTAAAGCTCCTGACAACAACATGTATTTCAAGTGCCCAACCTCAGAGGCAGTTTCTCACAAAGTCTTTAGGCCAGCAGAGCTCCATGTTTGTGGAGTGTTTACCCTGTCCCTTACTTATGGAACCTCCTCTACCACCTCCAAGGTTGTGAACTGCTGAGCATTTTCCATTCCACATACGTATTCACAGCTTTTCTAACTCTTCTCCTCAAATTGCGTCTTACTTGTTGCGAAGGTAATGTCAAGGCATTGTTCTGGATGAGAGTGGGAAGATTTTTGTGTAGCACATATTTGCCTACACATTGGATTCATTTTCCTATTTTCCGTTCGAAATACTGAATCCCTGACACTAACCCATACCCTACTGGATTCTGACTACGAATACTAATATGATGGAGAAAAATAACCCAAACAGAATAGAAATACAGGCAGTTCAGAGCAGGCATGGTGTATAGTTGGACTTGCCTTTAGCATTACAAAGGGTAGGTGTTATAAATCTTGTCCAATTTAATAGAAGTAGTTCTCCATGTGTTTTGAAAGTGAACAAATATGTGAATTCCTGTCTCCCTTTCTCTGCAGCCTATTCAGCAACATGTATTTTTACATGCGCATATAGAATCCTCCCTGCTATCCCACGTCCATTCTTGTGAGGTGGCTGACTTGGCAGATACAAATTGTGAGAAGAGATCACTCCTCCTAAACGCTGTTGGAACTGAAAATTCGACCTACGGGTGAGCTTCCTACTTGAACAACATGATACGTAAATCCATGTTCAGTAAAATAAATATTTTTGGATCTGTGGATGATATATATTTCATGATGAATTTCGATTGGCATATATATTTCTACTTTTTAATGCCTGTGTGTTCTGTGTGTATTTGTGTGTGTGTGTGTATATATATATATACACACACACACACACACACACACACACAATATACAAAAACTCTCCAGATTTTTCAAAATATGAAATATATGTGTCTTATTATACACTCCCTAAATTCATCCATGTTCATATATGTGGATTTATAATCAACTTTTCACAAGATTATGCTCAGAAATATTCATCCACCTGAAATACGTATTTGTTTCCTAGTGCTGAAAACTAACTTCAGAGAATGGTGCATAGAGATCCTAATATTTCTACAGGAACTGACCCAGTTTAACATCAATGCAAGTAGATTTCTATGGGACATGATGTGTATTTTGACGTTCATTTTTATTCAACACTGGTACATTACTATTTCTTCAGTTGATGCACATCATAGGATATGTATTTCATCCTCAAGTTCACAAATTTCTAGGCATTTGGTTCACTTTCAATCACTTCCTGCTTCAGAACACATGTATTCCTCCACGTTTCTTGACTGGTCTTTTCATGAGACTTCTTTCCAAACACATTCTTTTCCGTTTCCATAATCCCCATTGAAGCAAAACTCAAACCCCCTTCATGGTAAACCATAATCGTAATATCACCATTAGATGTATAACTGGTTGGAATGAATGGTTGTGTATCAATATTAGATTTCCTATATATTTTCAGATATCAATTCAATCCATTATTTAAATTGGAGCCAGTTATAATATTTATTCACAGAAGGGTCTATTCATGCATTATCTCTATATTCATAGACCCAGGGTACACCTATTTGTACCCCCAAAGGCTAATTTATATGTCTTCAACATATTACTCCCAGAAATGGTGGAAGAAATACTCATGTCACCTGATCTCCATATACATTTTATCACAGTGATATTCTGGACACAAAATGCAAAGGTCACACTTATGATTGTACCAAAGCCTCATTGGAAAGTGAGCATGGATTACCAAAATCATCCTTGTCCAGGTTGCCTAATGCTCTCAAATGTCAATCCTATTGGTGACTACACATTTGTTTCTTCCTAAGATGATTATTCAACCTCCACCCTGTTGAAAATGTCTAATCCTCTCACTCACTTTATGCTTTGCCTGATTTCCTAATGTCTCTATTGATATCTGCTTTCCTACATATTTCCTCCAGTTCATCATTGTGACTGGCTGACTCTTCACATGTGCTGACATTTACATTCACTCTCTAACCGACACCCTATTGCTAAAGAACTTTTTATCCAAATTTTATACTCATTCTTCTTCCTGAACCTACCAACTATCTTCCTTATCCTACCTACTATCCATTTTTGACTGGATGTTCTCTTCTGCATTCAATCATCCAAGGTACTAGGTCCTATGCCATTGTATATCGATTTATCTGAGACACCTGTGCAGAAAGTCATTCAAAGCTAAGTATCCCAATCAAGGGCCCAATGCCCTTCTGGCCTTCAAATCTTACTTGGATTTCTGTTTTCATACATATATTTCACCTCTATATTATTATAAATATCGCAGGTTCCCAATACCATTCGTCATCCAGCAGAGTGATTCCTAACCCGAATCGAACAGGTTCTTAACCCTAACCATGCACTGTTCCCTCAATCTAACTTTACAGAAGAGCAGGGACAGAGTTGGTCTTACAATACAGGAATGTAGGGGATCTTCCACCTGCTGAGAACCTCAAAGGTCCATGCAGAAATGATCCCTGGAGAAGATGTAGGCCGCTATGAAGGACCTGAGAGAGCAGAAGTCATCTTCCATGGCAAACAACCTGGTCAGGATGAAGGGATGTGTCTGAATGAGCCTCTCTGTTCTTAATGTAGACACGATGGACCAAAGCAGGCCTGTGTGGAGAGCTGTTCCTTGGTGCCTATGGTTGATATTCCATTGTAACTTGTGAAAGTGTCACAGGAAGGAGGGGCAGCCTCCATCTCATGGGAGCCCTGGAAGCAACTGTTAGGACACAGTGGTTGCCAAGGCAGTGACCTCATTCAGTTCCTGAAGGAAGTGACCTCACCTCACTTCCTTGGTGATGGAACTCTCTGAACTTGGGATCCAGGAAGCCAGGCACCCAGAGCCAGTCCCAGTCCCAGTCCCAGTCCCAGTGGGCTCACTTGTTTGGATTTACCAAGGACAGAGTCAGTCTTTCTTGGTACCTACTGATGTGAGGATTGCCAAATGCCAGGAAAGCTCTGCAGAGGGGCCTTTCCTGAGAAAGCAGGTAGTGGCTCACCGCTGGCTCCTGACAGCTTCACAGAGTTGGCCAAGGAGGCCAGATGTGAGACAGGACAGGCCATTTCGGGGGAACATAGTATGGCCCACCAGTCAGACGACACTCCGGGTAGTCACAGGCCAACTTGGAAGAAGGAGGTGCCTTTGTGGGTGTGGGTGTGAGTTTGTGGTTTGGTCTCATGTTCTGAGAATAGGTAGGAAAGGCGGTTTGTTTGGTTTGGAGTGGACTGTTTCTAGTAAGTCTTTTGACGAGGCGAGTGTTTCTATGTTTGTGTATCCCACTGTGTCCCTGGTTGTAGACATTAGAAAAGAGAATGCATCAGTGGTCTAGTAGAAAGCTTCCCAGCATTCATCCTGCCCCATTTATGAATGGACTGCGGCTTGCCTTATGGATGGGCAACACCTACTATCATCCTAAGTTCCTGTTTTCTTCCTGAATCCTGGCCACTCTCCAGAATAGACTCATGGTTTTGTGTCCAAGATATGTACCACCTCCAAGCTCAGCACATGGCCATGTACTGCATAGCTGAAAGGAATGGTGAGCATCTCAGAAAACTCAGCTATCAGTGTGACCAGTAAAGTCTCCCTGGAGAAACCCTGCTTTGGGCCTTTTGCTTACCTATGGTTCTGTTGCCCTGAATGTCAGGAAGGCCTTTTCCTCAGGGCACCCCTTTGTGAAGCCTGAAGAAAACAGTTTTCAAATGGAAATGAATGGGTATCACCTGTGGCTCTTTGCTTACTGGCTTTGCAAAGGGATGTGTCTGAATCAGCCTCTTGGCCCTGTGTGAGGCTGTGGCTTAGATTGTCAGCACCTGACGGATCCAAAGAGAGATCCCATGTGTGCATCCAAAGCCAAATTGGCACAAAAGCAGTCATTGTGGATGAAGTCTCTCGCCTTCCTCTGTAAGGTTCCTGACCTCCATCAAGTGAGAATAGGGATCCTTCTGGTCAAACGAGTTCTTCAAAGCCCTGCAGAGGCTAGCCCATAGGTGCTTGGGTTTTCTCATGACCCCAATTGACACACAGAATCTATACCCGGCAGTCAGTAGGCCTCCAATTGGAGAAGCGGAGCAGTATTAACGGCAGGCTTATTGGATCACTCCAGGTTCACAGGAAGGGTGTCCAGGCCACCCTGACATGAGGCAAATGAGGGGCAAGGGAGCTTATTGTGGACACTGTCTTGGGCTGTGCCCCTCATGGAAACCTCCAGCCAGAGGTTATGATGAGTGTCTATATGGAAGAAGATGAGGGCCATGTGTCAGTGTTTAGGTTTGAATTGTGGTCATTGGTGTGGCGGTGGGAAGAGATGACTGGGTCCACCTGGGCTTGAACTCTGGTGTGATTCCCATTGGAGACTGAGTTCTGGAACTGAGTTCAGAGAAGTATTGCCGTGAATTGTGTTGGGATTTGAGGAGGCCATGCATGAGAGTCGCCCTTGGAAACTGAGATCTAGGCCCAGGCTGGCTTTCCACAGAGCACTGGGAATCTCAGCCTGGATATCACATGATTTTATTCTTAAAGACCTGGCAGCCACAGTTGAGAGTCAAAACACACATGGACCTCACATTTGTAGACCTCAATGGGCCTGGATTCATGTGTCCTTTTGGCCACTCTTTGGGAAGCCTTGTTTGTGAGAGTTCTCTAGAGCTTTTGTTGAAATGAGCTTGCTCACCATTGAATGGTTCCTGAAGGCATGGAAACCCACAGTGCCTCCAACTTCATCCTTTAAAAATGGCTAGCTGGATAAATACCATGAGATTTTTGAAATTCCCATGACCAGGTGGCACTGGAGAACCTTTGGATGTCCTGTTGCTGATCATGAGTGTACCAGACAGTGCCTTGATTGACTGGGTTTCATGAAAATGGTGTAAAACAGAGATGCCAGTAAGTTGGGGCCTGCTGAGTAGCGGGCCTAGAGCAGTGGTGTGCAGGTGTGTGATAGAACATCTGTGGTGGGGCCATGTGGATCTGCCATTGGCTTCCAAATGGCTTGTGACTGACATGGTGCAGCGAGCAGACCCTTCTATGTAAAGGCATCTTGTTATATGGAGAGGTTTCAGGGCAGTGTTCAGAATCAGGTTGCTATGGTCAAGGGGGCAAGCTCTGTGGGATAGAAGCCTGGCTGGTGCATTCTCCTAGGACCTTGACCCACCGCACGTGACAGAACTCCCTCCAGCACTGTGTCCCAGTTGAACTCCTTGCATTTCCTGAAGCAAATTCCAAACTCCCAGTGCAGCAGCAAGAAACACCACGAAAAGTGGAGGATGACCAAATGGCTTCAGAGTCCACACAGGGAGACACTTAGACCCCAGTGGCCACAGTTTACCTGCAAAGAGAGAATTCAGCACTTCTGCCTCATGTTCATTGGAAAATCAGAATCCGTGTCCTCCAGGTCACATAGATGCAGACCCAGCTTTGATGGTCTCACTACAGAGGAAGCTAAAGCTCCTGACAACAACATGTATTTCAAGTGCCCAACCTCAGAGGCAGTTTCTCACAAAGTCTTTAGGCCAGCAGAGCTCCATGTTTGTGGAGTGTTTACCCTGTCCCTTACTTATGGAACCTCCTCTACCACCTCCAAGGTTGTGAACTGCTGAGCATTTTCCATTCCACATACGTATTCACAGCTTTTCTAACTCTTCTCCTCAAATTGCGTCTTACTTGTTGCGAAGGTAATGTCAAGGCATTGTTCTGGATGAGAGTGGGAAGATTTTTGTGTAGCACATATTTGCCTACACATTGGATTCATTTTCCTATTTTCCGTTCGAAATACTGAATCCCTGACACTAACCCATACCCTACTGGATTCTGACTACGAATACTAATATGATGGAGAAAAATAACCCAAACAGAATAGAAATACAGGCAGTTCAGAGCAGGCATGGTGTATAGTTGGACTTGCCTTTAGCATTACAAAGGGTAGGTGTTATAAATCTTGTCCAATTTAATAGAAGTAGTTCTCCATGTGTTTTGAAAGTGAACAAATATGTGAATTCCTGTCTCCCTTTCTCTGCAGCCTATTCAGCAACATGTATTTTTACATGCGCATATAGAATCCTCCCTGCTATCCCACGTCCATTCTTGTGAGGTGGCTGACTTGGCAGATACAAATTGTGAGAAGAGATCACTCCTCCTAAACGCTGTTGGAACTGAAAATTCAACCTACGGGTGAGCTTCCTACTTGAACAACATGATACGTAAATCCATGTTCAGTAAAATAAATATTTTTGGATCTGTGGATGATATATATTTCATGATGAATTTCGATTGGCATATATATTTCTACTTTTTAATGCCTGTGTGTTCTGTGTGTATTTGTGTGTGTGTGTGTATATATATATATACACACACACACACACACACACACACACAATATACAAAAACTCTCCAGATTTTTCAAAATATGAAATATATGTGTCTTATTATACACTCCCTAAATTCATCCATGTTCATATATGTGGATTTATAATCAACTTTTCACAAGATTATGCTCAGAAATATTCATCCACCTGAAATACGTATTTGTTTCCTAGTGCTGAAACTATCTTTAGAGAATGGTGCATAGAGATCCTAATATTTCTACAGGAACTGACCCAGTTTAACATCAATGCAAGTAGATTCCTATGGGACATGATGTGTATTTTGACGTTCATTTTTATTCAACACTGGTACATTACTATTTCTTCAGTTGATGCACATCATAGGATATGTATTTCATCCTCAAGTTCACAAATTTCTAGGCATTTGGTTCACTTTCAATCACTTCCTGCTTCAGAACACATGCATTCCTCCACGTTTCTTGACTGGTCTTTTCATGAGACTTCTTTCCATACACATTCTTTTCCGTTTCCATAATCCCCATTGAAGCAAAACTCAAACCCCCTTCATGGTAAACCATAACCCTAATATCACCATTAGACGTATAACTGGTTGGAATGAATGGTTGTGTATCAATATTAGATTTCCTATATATTTTCAGATATCAATTCAATCCATTATTTAAATTGGAGCCAGTTATAATATTTATTCACAGAAGGGTCTATTCATGCATTATCTCTATATTCATAGACCCAGGGTACACCTATTTGTACCCCCAAAGGCTAATTTATATGTCTTCAACATATTACTCCCAGAAATGGTGGAAGAAATACTCATGTCACCTGATCTCCATATACATTTTATCACAGTGATATTCTGGACACAAAATGCAAAGGTCACACTTATGATTGTACCAAAGCCTCATTGGAAAGTGAGCATGGATTACTAAAAACATCCTTGTCCAGGTTGCCTAATGCTCTCAAATGTCAATCCTATTGGTGACTACACATTTGTTTCTTCCTAAGATGATATATTCAACCTCCACCCTGTTGAAAATGTCTAATCCTCTCACTCACTTTATGCTTTGCCTGATTTCCTAATGTCTCTATTGATATCTGCTTTCCTACATATGTCCCCCAGTTCATCATTGTGACTGGCTGACTCTTCACATGTGCTGACATTTACATTCACTCTCTAACCGACACCCTATTGCTAAAGAACTTTTGGTCCAAATTTTATACTCACTCTTCTTCCTAAACCTACCAACTATCTTCCTAATCCTACCTACTATCCCTTTTTGACTGGATGTTCTCTTCTGCATTCAATCATCCAAGGTACAAGGTCCTATGCCATTGTATATCGATTTATCTGAGACACCTGTGCAGAAAGTCATTCAAAGCTAAGTATCCCAATCAAGGGCCCAATGCCCTTCTGGCCTTCAAATCTGACTTGGATTTCTGTTTTCATACATACATTTCACCTCTATATTATTATAAATATCTCAGGTTCCCAATACCATTCATCATCCAGCAGAGTGTTTCCTAACCCAAATCGAACAGGTTCTTAACCCTAACCATACACTGTTCCCTCA
Source organism: Spermophilus citellus (assembly GCF_964194105.1). NCBI lineage: Eukaryota > Metazoa > Chordata > Mammalia > Rodentia > Sciuridae > Spermophilus > Spermophilus citellus. Next base: position 13,799,860 of record NC_138198.1, on the reverse strand, counting down.
ATCTAACTTTACAGAAGAGCAGGGACAGAGTTGGTCTTACAATACAGGAATGTAGGGGATCTTCCACCTGCTGAGAACCTCAAAGGTCCATGCAGAAATGATCCCTGGAGAAGATGTAGGCCGCTATGAAGGACCTGAGAGAGCAGAAGTCATCTTCCATGGCAAACAACCTGGTCAGGATGAAGGGATGTGTCTGAATGAGCCTCTCTGTTCTTAATGTAGACACGATGGACCAAAGCAGGCCTGTGTGGAGAGCTGTTCCTTGGTGCCTATGGTTGATATTCCATTGTAAGTTGTGAAAGTGTCACAGGAAGGAGGGGCAGCCTCCATCTCATGGGAGCCCTGGAAGCAACTGTTAGGACACAGTGGTTGCCAAGGCAGTGACCTCATTCAGTTCCTGAAGGAAGTGACCTCACCTCACTTCCTTGGTGATGGAACTCTCTGAACTTGGGATCCAGGAAGCCAGGCACCCAGAGCCAGTCCCAGTCCCAGTCCCAGTCCCAGTGGGCTCACTTGTTTGGATTTACCAAGGACAGAGTCAGTCTTTCTTGGTACCTACTGATGTGAGGATTGCCAAATGCCAGGAAAGCTCTGCAGAGGGGCCTTTCCTGAGAAAGCAGGTAGTGGCTCACCGCTGGCTCCTGACAGCTTCACAGAGTTGGCCAAGGAGGCCAGATGTGAGACAGGACAGGCCATTTCGGGGGAACATAGTATGGCCCACCAGTCAGACGACACTCCGGGTAGTCACAGGCCAACTTGGAAGAAGGAGGTGCCTTTGTGGGTGTGGGTGTGAGTTTGTGGTTTGGTCTCATGTTCTGAGAATAGGTAGGAAAGGCGGTTTGTTTGGTTTGGAGTGGACTGTTTCTAGTAAGTCTTTTGACGAGGCGAGTGTTTCTATGTTTGTGTATCCCACTGTGTCCCTGGTTGTGGACATTAGAAAAGAGAATGCATCAATGGATGTGTCCTGTCTAGTAGAAAGCTTCCCAGCATTCATCCTGCCCCATTTATGAATGGACTGCGGCTTGCCTTATGGATGGGCAACACCTACTATCTTCCTAAGTTCCTGTTTTCTTCCTGAATCCTGGCCACTCTCCAGAATAGGCTCATGGTTTTGTGTCCAAGATAGGTACCACCTCCAAGCTCGGTGACATGGCCATGTACTGGATAGCTGAAAGGAATGGTGAGCATCTCAGAAAACTGAGCTATCAGTGTGACCAGTAAAGTCTCCCTGGAGAAACCCTGCTTTGGGCCTTTTGCTTACCTATTGTTCTGTTGCCCTGAATGTCAGGAAGGCCTTTGCCTCAGGGCACCCCTTTGTGAAGCCTGAAGAAAACAGTTTTCAAGTGGAAATGAATGGGCATCACCTGTGGCTCTTTGCTTACTGGCTTTGCAAAGGGATGTGTCTGAATCAGCCTCTTGGCCCTGTGTGAGGCTGTGGCTTAGATTGTCAGCACCTGACGGATCCTAAGAGAGATCCCATGTGTGCATCCAAAGCCAAATTGGCACAAAAGCAGTCATTGTGGATGAAGTCTCTCGCCTTCCTCTGTAAGGTTCCTGACCTCCATCAAGTGAGAATAGGGATCCTTCGGGTCAAACGAGTTCTTCAAAGCCCTGCAGAGGCTAGCCCATAGGTGCTTGGGTTTTCTCATGACCCCAATTGACACACAGAATCTATACCCGGCAGTCAGTAGGCCTCCAATTGGAGAAGCGGAGCAGTATTAACGGCAGGCCTATTGGATCACTCCAGGTTCACAGGAAGGGTGTCCAGGCCACCCTGACATGAGGCAAATGAGGTGCAAGGGAGCTTATTGTGGACACTGTCTTGGGCTGTGCCCCTCATGGAAACCTCCAGCCAGAGGTTATGATGAGTGTCTATATGGAAGAAGATGAGGGCCATGTGTCAGTGTTTAGGTTTGAATTGTGGTCATTGGTGTGGCGGTGGGAAGAGATGACTGGGTCCACCTGGGCTTGAACTCTGGTGTGATTCCCATTGGAGACTGAGTTCTGGAACTGAGTTCAGAGAAGTATTGCCGTGAATTGTGTTGGGATTTGAGGAGGCCATGCATGAGAGTCGCCCTTGGAAACTGAGATCTAGGCCCAGGCTGGCTTTCCACAGAGCACTGGGAATCTCAGCCCGGATATCACATGATTTTATTCTTAAAGACCTGGCAGCCACAGTTGAGAGTCAAAACACACATGGACCTCACATTTGTAGACCTCAATGGGCCTGGATTCATGTGTCCTTTTGGCCACTCTTTGGGAAGCCTTGTTTGTGAGAGTTCTCTAGAGCTTTTGTTGAAATGAGCTTGCTCACCATTGAATGGTTCCTGAAGGCATGGAAACCCACAGTGCCTCCAACTTCATCCTTTAAAAATGGCTAGCTGGATAAATACCATGAGATTTTTGAAATTCCCATGACCAGGTGGCACTGGAGAACCTTTGGATGTCCTGTTGCTGATCATGAGTGTACCAGACAGTGCCTTGATTGACTGGGTTTCATGAAAATGGTGTAAAACAGAGATGCCAGTAAGTTGGGGCCTGCTGAGTAGCGGGCCTAGAGCAGTGGTGTGCAGGTGTGTGATAGAACATCTGTGGTGGGGCCATGTGGATCTGCCATTGGCTTCCAAATGGCTTGTGACTGACATGGTGCAGCGAGCAGACCCTTCTATGTAAAGGCATCTTGTTATATGGAGAGGTTTCAGGGCAGTGTTCAGAATCAGGTTGCTATGGTCAAGGGGGCAATCTCTGTGGGATAGAAGCCTGGCTGGTGCATTCTCCTAGGACCTTGACCCACCGCACGTGACAGAACTCCCTCCAGCACTGTGTCCCAGTTGAACTCCTTGCATTTCCTGAAGCAAATTCCAAACTCCCAGTGCAGCAGCAAGAAACACCACGAAAAGTGGAGGATGACCAAATGGCTTCAGAGTCCACACAGGGAGACACTTAGACCCCAGTGGCCACAGTTTACCTGCAAAGAGAGAATTCAGCACTTCTGCCTCATGTTCATTGGAAAATCAGAAACCGTGTCCTCCAGGTCACATAGATGCAGACCCAGCTTTGATGGTCTCACTACAGAGGAAGCTAAAGCTCCTGACAACAACATGTATTTCAAGTGCCCAACCTCAGAGGCAGTTTCTCACAAAGTCTTTAGGCCAGCAGAGCTCCATGTTTGTGGAGTGTTTACCCTGTCCCTTACTTATGGAACCTCCTCTACCACCTCCAAGGTTGTGAACTGCTGAGCATTTTCCATTCCACATACGTATTCACAGCTTTTCTAACTCTTCTCCTCAAATTGCGTCTTACTTGTTGCGAAGGTAATGTCAAGGCATTGTTCTGGATGAGAGTGGGAAGATTTTTGTGTAGCACATATTTGCCTACACATTGGATTCATTTTCCTATTTTCCGTTCGAAATACTGAATCCCTGACACTAACCCATACCCTACTGGATTCTGACTACGAATACTAATATGATGGAGAAAAATAACCCAAACAGAATAGAAATACAGGCAGTTCAGAGCAGGCATGGTGTATAGTTGGAATTGCCTTTAGCATTACAAAGGGTAGGTGTTATAAATCTTGTCCAATTTAATAGAAGTAGTTCTCCATGTGTTTTGAAAGTGAACAAATATGTGAATTCCTGTCTCCCTTTCTCTGCAGCCTATTCAGCAACATGTATTTTTACATGCGCATATAGAATCCTCCCTGCTATCCCACGTCCATTCTTGTGAGGTGGCTGACTTGGCAGATACAAATTGTGAGAAGAGATCACTCCTCCTAAACGCTGTTGGAACTGAAAATTCAACCTACGGGTGAGCTTCCTACTTGAACAACATGATACGTAAATCCATGTTCAGTAAAATAAATATTTTTGGATCTGTGGATGATATATATTTCATGATGAATTTCGATTGGCATATATATTTCTACTTTTTAATGCCTGTGTGTTCTGTGTGTATTTGTGTGTGTGTGTATATATATATACACACACACACACACAGACACACACACAATATGCACAAACTCTCCAGATTTTTCAAAATATGAAATATATGTGTCTTATTATACACTCCCTAAATTCATCCATGTTCATATATGTGGATTTATAATCAACTTTTCACAAGATTATGCTCAGAAATATTCATCCACCTGAAATACGTATTTGTTTCCTAGTGCTGAAACTATCTTTAGAGAATGGTGCATAGAGATCCTAATATTTCTACAGGAACTGACCCAGTTTAACATCAATGCAAGTAGATTCCTATGGGACATGATGTGTATTTTGACGTTCATTTTTATTCAACACTGGTACATTACTATTTCTTCAGTTGATGCACATCATAGGATATGTATTTCATCCTCAAGTTCACAAATTTCTAGGCATTTGGTTCACTTTCAATCACTTCCTGCTTCAGAACACATGCATTCCTCCACGTTTCTTGACTGGTCTTTTCATGAGACTTCTTTCCATACACATTCTTTTCCGTTTCCATAATCCCCATTGAAGCAAAACTCAAACCCCCTTCATGGTAAACCATAACCCTAATATCACCATTAGACGTATAACTGGTTGGAATGAATGGTTGTGTATCAATATTAGATTTCCTATATATTTTCAGATATCAATTCAATCCATTATTTAAATTGGAGCCAGTTATAATATTTATTCACAGAAGGGTCTATTCATGCATTATCTCTATATTCATAGACCCAGGGTACACCTATTTGTACCCCCAAAGGCTAATTTATATGTCTTCAACATATTACTCCCAGAAATGGTGGAAGAAATACTCATGTCACCTGATCTCCATATACATTTTATCACAGTGATATTCTGGACACAAAATGCAAAGGTCACACTTATGATTGTACCAAAGCCTCATTGGAAAGTGAGCATGGATTACTAAAAACATCCTTGTCCAGGTTGCCTAATGCTCTCAAATGTCAATCCTATTGGTGACTACACATTTGTTTCTTCCTAAGATGATATATTCAACCTCCACCCTGTTGAAAATGTCTAATCCTCTCACTCACTTTATGCTTTGCCTGATTTCCTAATGTCTCTATTGATATCTGCTTTCCTACATATGTCCCCCAGTTCATCATTGTGACTGGCTGACTCTTCACATGTGCTGACATTTACATTCACTCTCTAACCGACACCCTATTGCTAAAGAACTTTTGGTCCAAATTTTATACTCACTCTTCTTCCTAAACCTACCAACTATCTTCCTAATCCTACCTACTATCCCTTTTTGACTGGATGTTCTCTTCTGCATTCAATCATCCAAGGTACAAGGTCCTATGCCATTGTATATCGATTTATCTGAGACACCTATGCAGAAAGTCATTCAAAGCTAAGTATCCCAATCAAGGGCCCAATGCCCTTCTGGCCTTCAAATCTGACTTGGATTTCTGTTTTCATACATACATTTCACCTCTATATTATTATAAATATCTCAGGTTCCCAATACCATTCATCATCCAGCAGAGTGTTTCCTAACCCAAATCGAACAGGTTCTTAACCCTAACCATACACTGTTCCCTCAATCTAACTTTACAGAAGAGCAGGGACAGAGTTGGTCTTACAATACAGGAATGTAGGGGATCTTCCACCTGCTGAGAACCTCAAAGGTCCATGCAGAAATGATCCCTGGAGAAGATGTAGGCCGCTATGAAGGACCTGAGAGAGCAGAAGTCATCTTCCATGGCAAACAACCTGGTCAGGATGAAGGGATGTGTCTGAATGAGCCTCTCTGTTCTTAATGTAGACACGATGGACCAAAGCAGGCCTGTGTGGAGAGCTGTTCCTTGGTGCCTATGGTTGATATTCCATTGTAACTTGTGAAAGTGTCACAGGAAGGAGGGGCAGCCTCCATCTCATGGGAGCCCTGGAAGCAACTGTTAGGACACAGTGGTTGCCAAGGCAGTGACCTCATTCAGTTCCTGAAGGAAGTGACCTCACCTCACTTCCTTGGTGATGGAACTCTCTGAACTTGGGATCCAGGAAGCCAGGCACCCAGAGCCAGTCCCAGTCCCAGTCCCAGTCCCAGTGGGCTCACTTGTTTGGATTTACCAAGGACAGAGTCAGTCTTTCTTGGTACCTACTGATGTGAGGATTGCCAAATGCCAGGAAAGCTCTGCAGAGGGGCCTTTCCTGAGAAAGCAGGTAGTGGCTCACCGCTGGCTCCTGACAGCTTCAGAGAGTTGGCCAAGGAGGCCAGATGTGAGACAGGACAGGCCATTTCGGGGGAACATAGTATGGCCCACCAGTCAGACGACACTCCGGGTAGTCACAGGCCAACTTGGAAGAAGGAGGTGCCTTTGTGGGTGTGGGTGTGAGTTTGTGGTTTGGTCTCATGTTCTGAGAATAGGTAGGAAAGGCGGTTTGTTTGGTTTGGAGTGGACTGTTTCTAGTAAGTCTTTTGACGAGGCGAGTGTTTCTATGTTTGTGTATCCCACTGTGTCCCTGGTTGTGGACATTAGAAAAGAGAATGCATCAATGGATGTGTCCTGTCTAGTAGAAAGCTTCCCAGCATTCATCCTGCCCCATTTATGAATGGACTGCGGCTTGCCTTATGGATGGGCAACACCTACTATCTTCCTAAGTTCCTGTTTTCTTCCTGAATCCTGGCCACTCTCCAGAATAGGCTCATGGTTTTGTGTCCAAGATAGGTACCACCTCCAAGCTCGGTGACATGGCCATGTACTGGATAGCTGAAAGGAATGGTGAGCATCTCAGAAAACTGAGCTATCAGTGTGACCAGTAAAGTCTCCCTGGAGAAACCCTGCTTTGGGCCTTTTGCTTACCTATTGTTCTGTTGCCCTGAATGTCAGGAAGGCCTTTGCCTCAGGGCACCCCTTTGTGAAGCCTGAAGAAAACAGTTTTCAAGTGGAAATGAATGGGCATCACCTGTGGCTCTTTGCTTACTGGCTTTGCAAAGGGATGTGTCTGAATCAGCCTCTTGGCCCTGTGTGAGGCTGTGGCTTAGATTGTCAGCACCTGACGGATCCTAAGAGAGATCCCATGTGTGCATCCAAAGCCAAATTGGCACAAAAGCAGTCATTGTGGATGAAGTCTCTCGCCTTCCTCTGTAAGGTTCCTGACCTCCATCAAGTGAGAATAGGGATCCTTCGGGTCAAACGAGTTCTTCAAAGCCCTGCAGAGGCTAGCCCATAGGTGCTTGGGTTTTCTCATGACCCCAATTGACACACAGAATCTATACCCGGCAGTCAGTAGGCCTCCAATTGGAGAAGCGGAGCAGTATTAACGGCAGGCCTATTGGATCACTCCAGGTTCACAGGAAGGGTGTCCAGGCCACCCTGACATGAGGCAAATGAGGTGCAAGGGAGCTTATTGTGGACACTGTCTTGGGCTGTGCCCCTCATGGAAACCTCCAGCCAGAGGTTATGATGAGTGTCTATATGGAAGAAGATGAGGGCCATGTGTCAGTGTTTAGGTTTGAATTGTGGTCATTGGTGTGGCGGTGGGAAGAGATGACTGGGTCCACCTGGGCTTGAACTCTGGTGTGATTCCCATTGGAGACTGAGTTCTGGAACTGAGTTCAGAGAAGTATTGCCGTGAATTGTGTTGGGATTTGAGGAGGCCATGCATGAGAGTCGCCCTTGGAAACTGAGATCTAGGCCCAGGCTGGCTTTCCACAGAGCACTGGGAATCTCAGCCCGGATATCACATGATTTTATTCTTAAAGACCTGGCAGCCACAGTTGAGAGTCAAAACACACATGGACCTCACATTTGTAGACCTCAATGGGCCTGGATTCATGTGTCCTTTTGGCCACTCTTTGGGAAGCCTTGTTTGTGAGAGTTCTCTAGAGCTTTTGTTGAAATGAGCTTGCTCACCATTGAATGGTTCCTGAAGGCATGGAAACCCACAGTGCCTCCAACTTCATCCTTTAAAAATGGCTAGCTGGATAAATACCATGAGATTTTTGAAATTCCCATGACCAGGTGGCACTGGAGAACCTTTGGATGTCCTGTTGCTGATCATGAGTGTACCAGACAGTGCCTTGATTGACTGGGTTTCATGAAAATGGTGTAAAACAGAGATGCCAGTAAGTTGGGGCCTGCTGAGTAGCGGGCCTAGAGCAGTGGTGTGCAGGTGTGTGATAGAACATCTGTGGTGGGGCCATGTGGATCTGCCATTGGCTTCCAAATGGCTTGTGACTGACATGGTGCAGCGAGCAGACCCTTCTATGTAAAGGCATCTTGTTATATGGAGAGGTTTCAGGGCAGTGTTCAGAATCAGGTTGCTATGGTCAAGGGGGCAATCTCTGTGGGATAGAAGCCTGGCTGGTGCATTCTCCTAGGACCTTGACCCACCGCACGTGACAGAACTCCCTCCAGCACTGTGTCCCAGTTGAACTCCTTGCATTTCCTGAAGCAAATTCCAAACTCCCAGTGCAGCAGCAAGAAACACCACGAAAAGTGGAGGATGACCAAATGGCTTCAGAGTCCACACAGGGAGACACTTAGACCCCAGTGGCCACAGTTTACCTGCAAAGAGAGAATTCAGCACTTCTGCCTCATGTTCATTGGAAAATCAGAAACCGTGTCCTCCAGGTCACATAGATGCAGACCCAGCTTTGATGGTCTCACTACAGAGGAAGCTAAAGCTCCTGACAACAACATGTATTTCAAGTGCCCAACCTCAGAGGCAGTTTCTCACAAAGTCTTTAGGCCAGCAGAGCTCCATGTTTGTGGAGTGTTTACCCTGTCCCTTACTTATGGAACCTCCTCTACCACCTCCAAGGTTGTGAACTGCTGAGCATTTTCCATTCCACATACGTATTCACAGCTTTTCTAACTCTTCTCCTCAAATTGCGTCTTACTTGTTGCGAAGGTAATGTCAAGGCATTGTTCTGGATGAGAGTGGGAAGATTTTTGTGTAGCACATATTTGCCTACACATTGGATTCATTTTCCTATTTTCCGTTCGAAATACTGAATCCCTGACACTAACCCATACCCTACTGGATTCTGACTACGAATACTAATATGATGGAGAAAAATAACCCAAACAGAATAGAAATACAGGCAGTTCAGAGCAGGCATGGTGTATAGTTGGAATTGCCTTTAGCATTACAAAGGGTAGGTGTTATAAATCTTGTCCAATTTAATAGAAGTAGTTCTCCATGTGTTTTGAAAGTGAACAAATATGTGAATTCCTGTCTCCCTTTCTCTGCAGCCTATTCAGCAACATGTATTTTTACATGCGCATATAGAATCCTCCCTGCTATCCCACGTCCATTCTTGTGAGGTGGCTGACTTGGCAGATACAAATTGTGAGAAGAGATCACTCCTCCTAAACGCTGTTGGAACTGAAAATTCAACCTACGGGTGAGCTTCCTACTTGAACAACATGATACGTAAATCCATGTTCAGTAAAATAAATATTTTTGGATCTGTGGATGATATATATTTCATGATGAATTTCGATTGGCATATATATTTCTACTTTTTAATGCCTGTGTGTTCTGTGTGTATTTGTGTGTGTGTGTATATATATATACACACACACACACACAGACACACACACAATATGCACAAACTCTCCAGATTTTTCAAAATATGAAATATATGTGTCTTATTATACACTCCCTAAATTCATCCATGTTCATATATGTGGATTTATAATCAACTTTTCACAAGATTATGCTCAGAAATATTCATCCACCTGAAATACGTATTTGTTTCCTAGTGCTGAAACTATCTTTAGAGAATGGTGCATAGAGATCCTAATATTTCTACAGGAACTGACCCAGTTTAACATCAATGCAAGTAGATTCCTATGGGACATGATGTGTATTTTGACGTTCATTTTTATTCAACACTGGTACATTACTATTTCTTCAGTTGATGCACATCATAGGATATGTATTTCATCCTCAAGTTCACAAATTTCTAGGCATTTGGTTCACTTTCAATCACTTCCTGCTTCAGAACACATGCATTCCTCCACGTTTCTTGACTGGTCTTTTCATGAGACTTCTTTCCATACACATTCTTTTCCGTTTCCATAATCCCCATTGAAGCAAAACTCAAACCCCCTTCATGGTAAACCATAACCCTAATATCACCATTAGACGTATAACTGGTTGGAATGAATGGTTGTGTATCAATATTAGATTTCCTATATATTTTCAGATATCAATTCAATCCATTATTTAAATTGGAGCCAGTTATAATATTTATTCACAGAAGGGTCTATTCATGCATTATCTCTATATTCATAGACCCAGGGTACACCTATTTGTACCCCCAAAGGCTAATTTATATGTCTTCAACATATTACTCCCAGAAATGGTGGAAGAAATACTCATGTCACCTGATCTCCATATACATTTTATCACAGTGATATTCTGGACACAAAATGCAAAGGTCACACTTATGATTGTACCAAAGCCTCATTGGAAAGTGAGCATGGATTACTAAAAACATCCTTGTCCAGGTTGCCTAATGCTCTCAAATGTCAATCCTATTGGTGACTACACATTTGTTTCTTCCTAAGATGATATATTCAACCTCCACCCTGTTGAAAATGTCTAATCCTCTCACTCACTTTATGCTTTGCCTGATTTCCTAATGTCTCTATTGATATCTGCTTTCCTACATATGTCCCCCAGTTCATCATTGTGACTGGCTGACTCTTCACATGTGCTGACATTTACATTCACTCTCTAACCGACACCCTATTGCTAAAGAACTTTTGGTCCAAATTTTATACTCACTCTTCTTCCTAAACCTACCAACTATCTTCCTAATCCTACCTACTATCCCTTTTTGACTGGATGTTCTCTTCTGCATTCAATCATCCAAGGTACAAGGTCCTATGCCATTGTATATCGATTTATCTGAGACACCTATGCAGAAAGTCATTCAAAGCTAAGTATCCCAATCAAGGGCCCAATGCCCTTCTGGCCTTCAAATCTGACTTGGATTTCTGTTTTCATACATACATTTCACCTCTATATTATTATAAATATCTCAGGTTCCCAATACCATTCATCATCCAGCAGAGTGTTTCCTAACCCAAATCGAACAGGTTCTTAACCCTAACCATACACTGTTCCCTCAATCTAACTTTACAGAAGAGCAGGGACAGAGTTGGTCTTACAATACAGGAATGTAGGGGATCTTCCACCTGCTGAGAACCTCAAAGGTCCATGCAGAAATGATCCCTGGAGAAGATGTAGGCCGCTATGAAGGACCTGAGAGAGCAGAAGTCATCTTCCATGGCAAACAACCTGGTCAGGATGAAGGGATGTGTCTGAATGAGCCTCTCTGTTCTTAATGTAGACACGATGGACCAAAGCAGGCCTGTGTGGAGAGCTGTTCCTTGGTGCCTATGGTTGATATTCCATTGTAACTTGTGAAAGTGTCACAGGAAGGAGGGGCAGCCTCCATCTCATGGGAGCCCTGGAAGCAACTGTTAGGACACAGTGGTTGCCAAGGCAGTGACCTCATTCAGTTCCTGAAGGAAGTGACCTCACCTCACTTCCTTGGTGATGGAACTCTCTGAACTTGGGATCCAGGAAGCCAGGCACCCAGAGCCAGTCCCAGTCCCAGTCCCAGTCCCAGTGGGCTCACTTGTTTGGATTTACCAAGGACAGAGTCAGTCTTTCTTGGTACCTACTGATGTGAGGATTGCCAAATGCCAGGAAAGCTCTGCAGAGGGGCCTTTCCTGAGAAAGCAGGTAGTGGCTCACCGCTGGCTCCTGACAGCTTCAGAGAGTTGGCCAAGGAGGCCAGATGTGAGACAGGACAGGCCATTTCGGGGGAACATAGTATGGCCCACCAGTCAGACGACACTCCGGGTAGTCACAGGCCAACTTGGAAGAAGGAGGTGCCTTTGTGGGTGTGGGTGTGAGTTTGTGGTTTGGTCTCATGTTCTGAGAATAGGTAGGAAAGGCGGTTTGTTTGGTTTGGAGTGGACTGTTTCTAGTAAGTCTTTTGACGAGGCGAGTGTTTCTATGTTTGTGTATCCCACTGTGTCCCTGGTTGTGGACATTAGAAAAGAGAATGCATCAATGGATGTGTCCTGTCTAGTAGAAAGCTTCCCAGCATTCATCCTGCCCCATTTATGAATGGACTGCGGCTTGCCTTATGGATGGGCAACACCTACTATCTTCCTAAGTTCCTGTTTTCTTCCTGAATCCTGGCCACTCTCCAGAATAGGCTCATGGTTTTGTGTCCAAGATAGGTACCACCTCCAAGCTCGGTGACATGGCCATGTACTGGATAGCTGAAAGGAATGGTGAGCATCTCAGAAAACTGAGCTATCAGTGTGACCAGTAAAGTCTCCCTGGAGAAACCCTGCTTTGGGCCTTTTGCTTACCTATTGTTCTGTTGCCCTGAATGTCAGGAAGGCCTTTGCCTCAGGGCACCCCTTTGTGAAGCCTGAAGAAAACAGTTTTCAAGTGGAAATGAATGGGCATCACCTGTGGCTCTTTGCTTACTGGCTTTGCAAAGGGATGTGTCTGAATCAGCCTCTTGGCCCTGTGTGAGGCTGTGGCTTAGATTGTCAGCACCTGACGGATCCTAAGAGAGATCCCATGTGTGCATCCAAAGCCAAATTGGCACAAAAGCAGTCATTGTGGATGAAGTCTCTCGCCTTCCTCTGTAAGGTTCCTGACCTCCATCAAGTGAGAATAGGGATCCTTCGGGTCAAACGAGTTCTTCAAAGCCCTGCAGAGGCTAGCCCATAGGTGCTTGGGTTTTCTCATGACCCCAATTGACACACAGAATCTATACCCGGCAGTCAGTAGGCCTCCAATTGGAGAAGCGGAGCAGTATTAACGGCAGGCCTATTGGATCACTCCAGGTTCACAGGAAGGGTGTCCAGGCCACCCTGACATGAGGCAAATGAGGTGCAAGGGAGCTTATTGTGGACACTGTCTTGGGCTGTGCCCCTCATGGAAACCTCCAGCCAGAGGTTATGATGAGTGTCTATATGGAAGAAGATGAGGGCCATGTGTCAGTGTTTAGGTTTGAATTGTGGTCATTGGTGTGGCGGTGGGAAGAGATGACTGGGTCCACCTGGGCTTGAACTCTGGTGTGATTCCCATTGGAGACTGAGTTCTGGAACTGAGTTCAGAGAAGTATTGCCGTGAATTGTGTTGGGATTTGAGGAGGCCATGCATGAGAGTCGCCCTTGGAAACTGAGATCTAGGCCCAGGCTGGCTTTCCACAGAGCACTGGGAATCTCAGCCCGGATATCACATGATTTTATTCTTAAAGACCTGGCAGCCACAGTTGAGAGTCAAAACACACATGGACCTCACATTTGTAGACCTCAATGGGCCTGGATTCATGTGTCCTTTTGGCCACTCTTTGGGAAGCCTTGTTTGTGAGAGTTCTCTAGAGCTTTTGTTGAAATGAGCTTGCTCACCATTGAATGGTTCCTGAAGGCATGGAAACCCACAGTGCCTCCAACTTCATCCTTTAAAAATGGCTAGCTGGATAAATACCATGAGATTTTTGAAATTCCCATGACCAGGTGGCACTGGAGAACCTTTGGATGTCCTGTTGCTGATCATGAGTGTACCAGACAGTGCCTTGATTGACTGGGTTTCATGAAAATGGTGTAAAACAGAGATGCCAGTAAGTTGGGGCCTGCTGAGTAGCGGGCCTAGAGCAGTGGTGTGCAGGTGTGTGATAGAACATCTGTGGTGGGGCCATGTGGATCTGCCATTGGCTTCCAAATGGCTTGTGACTGACATGGTGCAGCGAGCAGACCCTTCTATGTAAAGGCATCTTGTTATATGGAGAGGTTTCAGGGCAGTGTTCAGAATCAGGTTGCTATGGTCAAGGGGGCAATCTCTGTGGGATAGAAGCCTGGCTGGTGCATTCTCCTAGGACCTTGACCCACCGCACGTGACAGAACTCCCTCCAGCACTGTGTCCCAGTTGAACTCCTTGCATTTCCTGAAGCAAATTCCAAACTCCCAGTGCAGCAGCAAGAAACACCACGAAAAGTGGAGGATGACCAAATGGCTTCAGAGTCCACACAGGGAGACACTTAGACCCCAGTGGCCACAGTTTACCTGCAAAGAGAGAATTCAGCACTTCTGCCTCATGTTCATTGGAAAATCAGAAACCGTGTCCTCCAGGTCACATAGATGCAGACCCAGCTTTGATGGTCTCACTACAGAGGAAGCTAAAGCTCCTGACAACAACATGTATTTCAAGTGCCCAACCTCAGAGGCAGTTTCTCACAAAGTCTTTAGGCCAGCAGAGCTCCATGTTTGTGGAGTGTTTACCCTGTCCCTTACTTATGGAACCTCCTCTACCACCTCCAAGGTTGTGAACTGCTGAGCATTTTCCATTCCACATACGTATTCACAGCTTTTCTAACTCTTCTCCTCAAATTGCGTCTTACTTGTTGCGAAGGTAATGTCAAGGCATTGTTCTGGATGAGAGTGGGAAGATTTTTGTGTAGCACATATTTGCCTACACATTGGATTCATTTTCCTATTTTCCGTTCGAAATACTGAATCCCTGACACTAACCCATACCCTACTGGATTCTGACTACGAATACTAATATGATGGAGAAAAATAACCCAAACAGAATAGAAATACAGGCAGTTCAGAGCAGGCATGGTGTATAGTTGGAATTGCCTTTAGCATTACAAAGGGTAGGTGTTATAAATCTTGTCCAATTTAATAGAAGTAGTTCTCCATGTGTTTTGAAAGTGAACAAATATGTGAATTCCTGTCTCCCTTTCTCTGCAGCCTATTCAGCAACATGTATTTTTACATGCGCATATAGAATCCTCCCTGCTATCCCACGTCCATTCTTGTGAGGTGGCTGACTTGGCAGATACAAATTGTGAGAAGAGATCACTCCTCCTAAACGCTGTTGGAACTGAAAATTCAACCTACGGGTGAGCTTCCTACTTGAACAACATGATACGTAAATCCATGTTCAGTAAAATAAATATTTTTGGATCTGTGGATGATATATATTTCATGATGAATTTCGATTGGCATATATATTTCTACTTTTTAATGCCTGTGTGTTCTGTGTGTATTTGTGTGTGTGTGTATATATATATACACACACACACACACAGACACACACACAATATGCACAAACTCTCTAGATTTTTCAAAATATGAAATATATGTGTCTTATTATACACTCCCTAAATTCATCCATGTTCATATATGTGGATTTATAATCAACTTTTCACAAGATTATGCTCAGAAATATTCATCCACCTGAAATACGTATTTGTTTCCTAGTGCTGAAACTATCTTTAGAGAATGGTGCATAGAGATCCTAATATTTCTACAGGAACTGACCCAGTTTAACATCAATGCAAGTAGATTCCTATGGGACATGATGTGTATTTTGACGTTCATTTTTATTCAACACTGGTACATTACTATTTCTTCAGTTGATGCACATCATAGGATATGTATTTCATCCTCAAGTTCACAAATTTCTAGGCATTTGGTTCACTTTCAATCACTTCCTGCTTCAGAACACATGCATTCCTCCACGTTTCTTGACTGGTCTTTTCATGAGACTTCTTTCCATACACATTCTTTTCCGTTTCCATAATCCCCATTGAAGCAAAACTCAAACCCCCTTCATGGTAAACCATAACCCTAATATCACCATTAGACGTATAACTGGTTGGAATGAATGGTTGTGTATCAATATTAGATTTCCTATATATTTTCAGATATCAATTCAATCCATTATTTAAATTGGAGCCAGTTATAATATTTATTCACAGAAGGGTCTATTCATGCATTATCTCTATATTCATAGACCCAGGGTACACCTATTTGTACCCCCAAAGGCTAATTTATATGTCTTCAACATATTACTCCCAGAAATGGTGGAAGAAATACTCATGTCACCTGATCTCCATATACATTTTATCACAGTGATATTCTGGACACAAAATGCAAAGGTCACACTTATGATTGTACCAAAGCCTCATTGGAAAGTGAGCATGGATTACTAAAAACATCCTTGTCCAGGTTGCCTAATGCTCTCAAATGTCAATCCTATTGGTGACTACACATTTGTTTCTTCCTAAGATGATATATTCAACCTCCACCCTGTTGAAAATGTCTAATCCTCTCACTCACTTTATGCTTTGCCTGATTTCCTAATGTCTCTATTGATATCTGCTTTCCTACATATGTCCCCCAGTTCATCATTGTGACTGGCTGACTCTTCACATGTGCTGACATTTACATTCACTCTCTAACCGACACCCTATTGCTAAAGAACTTTTGGTCCAAATTTTATACTCACTCTTCTTCCTAAACCTACCAACTATCTTCCTAATCCTACCTACTATCCCTTTTTGACTGGATGTTCTCTTCTGCATTCAATCATCCAAGGTACAAGGTCCTATGCCATTGTATATCGATTTATCTGAGACACCTATGCAGAAAGTCATTCAAAGCTAAGTATCCCAATCAAGGGCCCAATGCCCTTCTGGCCTTCAAATCTGACTTGGATTTCTGTTTTCATACATACATTTCACCTCTATATTATTATAAATATCTCAGGTTCCCAATACCATTCATCATCCAGCAGAGTGTTTCCTAACCCAAATCGAACAGGTTCTTAACCCTAACCATACACTGTTCCCTCAATCTAACTTTACAGAAGAGCAGGGACAGAGTTGGTCTTACAATACAGGAATGTAGGGGATCTTCCACCTGCTGAGAACCTCAAAGGTCCATGCAGAAATGATCCCTGGAGAAGATGTAGGCCGCTATGAAGGACCTGAGAGAGCAGAAGTCATCTTCCATGGCAAACAACCTGGTCAGGATGAAGGGATGTGTCTGAATGAGCCTCTCTGTTCTTAATGTAGACACGATGGACCAAAGCAGGCCTGTGTGGAGAGCTGTTCCTTGGTGCCTATGGTTGATATTCCATTGTAACTTGTGAAAGTGTCACAGGAAGGAGGGGCAGCCTCCATCTCATGGGAGCCCTGGAAGCAACTGTTAGGACACAGTGGTTGCCAAGGCAGTGACCTCATTCAGTTCCTGAAGGAAGTGACCTCACCTCACTTCCTTGGTGATGGAACTCTCTGAACTTGGGATCCAGGAAGCCAGGCACCCAGAGCCAGTCCCAGTCCCAGTCCCAGTCCCAGTGGGCTCACTTGTTTGGATTTACCAAGGACAGAGTCAGTCTTTCTTGGTACCTACTGATGTGAGGATTGCCAAATGCCAGGAAAGCTCTGCAGAGGGGCCTTTCCTGAGAAAGCAGGTAGTGGCTCACCGCTGGCTCCTGACAGCTTCAGAGAGTTGGCCAAGGAGGCCAGATGTGAGACAGGACAGGCCATTTCGGGGGAACATAGTATGGCCCACCAGTCAGACGACACTCCGGGTAGTCACAGGCCAACTTGGAAGAAGGAGGTGCCTTTGTGGGTGTGGGTGTGAGTTTGTGGTTTGGTCTCATGTTCTGAGAATAGGTAGGAAAGGCGGTTTGTTTGGTTTGGAGTGGACTGTTTCTAGTAAGTCTTTTGACGAGGCGAGTGTTTCTATGTTTGTGTATCCCACTGTGTCCCTGGTTGTGGACATTAGAAAAGAGAATGCATCAATGGATGTGTCCTGTCTAGTAGAAAGCTTCCCAGCATTCATCCTGCCCCATTTATGAATGGACTGCGGCTTGCCTTATGGATGGGCAACACCTACTATCTTCCTAAGTTCCTGTTTTCTTCCTGAATCCTGGCCACTCTCCAGAATAGGCTCATGGTTTTGTGTCCAAGATAGGTACCACCTCCAAGCTCGGTGACATGGCCATGTACTGGATAGCTGAAAGGAATGGTGAGCATCTCAGAAAACTGAGCTATCAGTGTGACCAGTAAAGTCTCCCTGGAGAAACCCTGCTTTGGGCCTTTTGCTTACCTATTGTTCTGTTGCCCTGAATGTCAGGAAGGCCTTTGCCTCAGGGCACCCCTTTGTGAAGCCTGAAGAAAACAGTTTTCAAGTGGAAATGAATGGGCATCACCTGTGGCTCTTTGCTTACTGGCTTTGCAAAGGGATGTGTCTGAATCAGCCTCTTGGCCCTGTGTGAGGCTGTGGCTTAGATTGTCAGCACCTGACGGATCCTAAGAGAGATCCCATGTGTGCATCCAAAGCCAAATTGGCACAAAAGCAGTCATTGTGGATGAAGTCTCTCGCCTTCCTCTGTAAGGTTCCTGACCTCCATCAAGTGAGAATAGGGATCCTTCGGGTCAAACGAGTTCTTCAAAGCCCTGCAGAGGCTAGCCCATAGGTGCTTGGGTTTTCTCATGACCCCAATTGACACACAGAATCTATACCCGGCAGTCAGTAGGCCTCCAATTGGAGAAGCGGAGCAGTATTAACGGCAGGCCTATTGGATCACTCCAGGTTCACAGGAAGGGTGTCCAGGCCACCCTGACATGAGGCAAATGAGGTGCAAGGGAGCTTATTGTGGACACTGTCTTGGGCTGTGCCCCTCATGGAAACCTCCAGCCAGAGGTTATGATGAGTGTCTATATGGAAGAAGATGAGGGCCATGTGTCAGTGTTTAGGTTTGAATTGTGGTCATTGGTGTGGCGGTGGGAAGAGATGACTGGGTCCACCTGGGCTTGAACTCTGGTGTGATTCCCATTGGAGACTGAGTTCTGGAACTGAGTTCAGAGAAGTATTGCCGTGAATTGTGTTGGGATTTGAGGAGGCCATGCATGAGAGTCGCCCTTGGAAACTGAGATCTAGGCCCAGGCTGGCTTTCCACAGAGCACTGGGAATCTCAGCCCGGATATCACATGATTTTATTCTTAAAGACCTGGCAGCCACAGTTGAGAGTCAAAACACACATGGACCTCACATTTGTAGACCTCAATGGGCCTGGATTCATGTGTCCTTTTGGCCACTCTTTGGGAAGCCTTGTTTGTGAGAGTTCTCTAGAGCTTTTGTTGAAATGAGCTTGCTCACCATTGAATGGTTCCTGAAGGCATGGAAACCCACAGTGCCTCCAACTTCATCCTTTAAAAATGGCTAGCTGGATAAATACCATGAGATTTTTGAAATTCCCATGACCAGGTGGCACTGGAGAACCTTTGGATGTCCTGTTGCTGATCATGAGTGTACCAGACAGTGCCTTGATTGACTGGGTTTCATGAAAATGGTGTAAAACAGAGATGCCAGTAAGTTGGGGCCTGCTGAGTAGCGGGCCTAGAGCAGTGGTGTGCAGGTGTGTGATAGAACATCTGTGGTGGGGCCATGTGGATCTGCCATTGGCTTCCAAATGGCTTGTGACTGACATGGTGCAGCGAGCAGACCCTTCTATGTAAAGGCATCTTGTTATATGGAGAGGTTTCAGGGCAGTGTTCAGAATCAGGTTGCTATGGTCAAGGGGGCAATCTCTGTGGGATAGAAGCCTGGCTGGTGCATTCTCCTAGGACCTTGACCCACCGCACGTGACAGAACTCCCTCCAGCACTGTGTCCCAGTTGAACTCCTTGCATTTCCTGAGGCAAATTCCAAACTCCCAGTGCAGCAGCAAGAAACACCACGAAAAGTGGAGGATGACCAAATGGCTTCAGAGTCCACACAGGGAGACACTTAGACCCCAGTGGCCACAGTTTACCTGCAAAGAGAGAATTCAGCACTTCTGCCTCATGTTCATTGGAAAATCAGAAACCGTGTCCTCCAGGTCACATAGATGCAGACCCAGCTTTGATGGTCTCACTACAGAGGAAGCTAAAGCTCCTGACAACAACATGTATTTCAAGTGCCCAACCTCAGAGGCAGTTTCTCACAAAGTCTTTAGGCCAGCAGAGCTCCATGTTTGTGGAGTGTTTACCCTGTCCCTTACTTATGGAACCTCCTCTACCACCTCCAAGGTTGTGAACTGCTGAGCATTTTCCATTCCACATACGTATTCACAGCTTTTCTAACTCTTCTCCTCGAATTGCGTCTTACTTGTTGCGAAGGTAATGTCAAGGCATTGTTCTGGATGAGAGTGGGAAGATTTTTGTGTAGCACATATTTGCCTACACATTGGATTCATTTTCCTATTTTCCGTTCGAAATACTGAATCCCTGACACTAACCCATACCCTACTGGATTCTGACTACGAATACTAATATGATGGAGAAAAATAACCCAAACAGAATAGAAATACAGGCAGTTCAGAGCAGGCATGGTGTATAGTTGGACTTGCCTTTAGCATTACAAAGGGTAGGTGTTATAAATCTTGTCCAATTTAATAGAAGTAGTTCTCCATGTGTTTTGAAAGTGAACAAATATGTGAATTCCTGTCTCCCTTTCTCTGCAGCCTATTCAGCAACATGTATTTTTACATGCGCATATAGAATCCTCCCTGCTATCCCACGTCCATTCTTGTGAGGTGGCTGACTTGGCAGATACAAATTGTGAGAAGAGATCACTCCTCCTAAACGCTGTTGGAACTGAAAATTCAACCTACGGGTGAGCTTCCTACTTGAACAACATGATACGTAAATCCATGTTCAGTAAAATAAACATTTTTGGACCTGTGGATGATATATATTTCATGATGAATTTCGATTGGCATATATATTTCTACTTTTTAATGTCTGTGTGTGTGTTCTGTGTGTATGTGTGTGTGTATATATATATATATACACACACACACACACACAATATGCACAAACTCTCCAGATTTTTCAAAATATGAAATATATGTGTCTTATTATACACTCCCTAAATTCATCCATGTTCATATATGTGGATTTATAATCAACTTTTCACAAGATTATGCTCAGAAATATTCATCCACCTGAAATACATATTTGTTTCCTAGTGCTGAAACTAACTTCAGAGAATGGTGCATAGAGATCCTAATATTTCTACAGGAACTGACCCAGTTTAACATCAATGCAAGTAGATTCCTATGGGACATGATGTGTATTTTGACGTTCATTTTTATTCAACACTGGTACATTACTATTTCTTCAGTTGATGCACATCATAGGATATGTATTTCATCCTCAAGTTCACAAATTTCTAGGCATTTGGTTCACTTTCAATCACTTCCTGCTTCAGAACACATGTATTCCTCCACGTTTCTTGACTGGTCTTTTCATGAGACTTCTTTCCAAACACATTCTTTTCCATTTCCATAATCCCCTTTGAAGCAAAACTCACACCCCCTTCATGGTAAACCATAACCCTAATATCACCATTAGATGTATAACTGGTTGGAATGAATGGTTGTGTATCAATATTAGATTTCCTATATATTTTCAGATATCAATTCAATCCATTATTTAAATTGGAACCAGTTATAATATTTATTCACAGAAGGGTCTATTCATGCATTATCTCTATATTCATAGACCCAGGGTACACCTATTTGTACCGCCAAAGGCTAATTTATATGTCTTCAACATATTACTCCCAGAAATGGTGGAAGAAATACTCATGTCACCTGATCTCCATATACATTTTATCACAGTGATATTCTGGACACAAAATGCAAAGGTCACACTTATGATTGTATCAAAGCCTCATTGGAAAGTGAGCATGGATTACTAAAAACATCCTTGTCCAGGTTGCCTAATGCTCTCAAATGTCAATCCTATTGGTGACTACACATTTGTTTCTTCCTAAGATGATATATTCAACCTCAACCCTGTTGAAAATGTCTAATCCTCTCACTCACTTTATGCTTTGCCTGATTTCCTAATGTCTCTATTGATATCTGCTTTCCTACATATGTCCCCCAGTTCATCATTGTGACTGGCTGACTCTTCACATGTGCTGACATTTACATTCACTCTCTAACCGACACCCTATTGCTAAAGAACTTTTGGTCCAAATTTTATACTCACTCTTCTTCCTAAACCTACCAACTATCTTCCTAATCCTACCTACTATCCCTTTTTGACTGGATGTTCTCTTCTGCATTCAATCATCCAAGGTACAAGGTCCTATGCCATTGTATATCGATTTATCTGAGACACCTGTGCAGAAAGTCATTCAAAGCTAAGTATCCCAATCAAGGGCCCAATGCCCTTCTGGCCTTCAAATCTGACTTGGATTTCTGTTTTCATACATACATTTCACCTCTATATTATTATAAATATCTCAGGTTCCCAATACCATTCATCATCCAGCAGAGTGTTTCCTAACCCAAATCGAACAGGTTCTTAACCCTAACCATACACTGTTCCCTCAATCTAACTTTACAGAAGAGCAGGGACAGAGTTGGTCTTACAATACAGGAATGTAGGGGATCTTCCACCTGCTGAGAACCTCAAAAGTCCATGCAGAAATGATCCCTGGAGAAGATGTAGGCCGCTATGAAGGACCTGAGAGAGCAGAAGTCATCTTCCATGGCAAACAACCTGGTCAGGATGAAGGGATGTGTCTGAATGAGCCTCTCTGTTCTTAATGTAGACACGATGGACCAAAGCAGGCCTGTGTGGAGAGCTGTTCCTTGGTGCCTATGGTTGATATTCCATTGTAAGTTGTGAAAGTGTCACAGGAAGGAGGGGCAGCCTCCATCTCATGGGAGCCCTGGAAGCAACTGTTAGGACACAGTGGTTGCCAAGGCAGTGACCTCATTCAGTTCCTGAAGGAAGTGACCTCACCTCACTTCCTTGGTGATGGAACTCTCTGAACTTGGGATCCAGGAAGCCAGGCACCCAGAGCCAGTCCCAGTCCCAGTCCCAGTCCCAGTGGGCTCACTTGTTTGGATTTACCAAGGACAGAGTCAGTCTTTCTTGGTACCTACTGATGTGAGGATTGCCAAATGCCAGGAAAGCTCTGCAGAGGGGCCTTTCCTGAGAAAGCAGGTAGTGGCTCACCGCTGGCTCCTGACAGCTTCACAGAGTTGGCCAAGGAGGCCAGATGTGAGACAGGACAGGCCATTTCGGGGGAACATAGTATGGCCCACCAGTCAGACGACACTCCGGGTAGTCACAGGCCAACTTGGAAGAAGGAGGTGCCTTTGTGGGTGTGGGTGTGAGTTTGTGGTTTGGTCTCATGTTCTGAGAATAGGTAGGAAAGGCGGTTTGTTTGGTTTGGAGTGGACTGTTTCTAGTAAGTCTTTTGACGAGGCGAGTGTTTCTATGTTTGTGTATCCCACTGTGTCCCTGGTTGTGGACATTAGAAAAGAGAATGCATCAATGGATGTGTCCTGTCTAGTAGAAAGCTTCCCAGCATTCATCCTGCCCCATTTATGAATGGACTGCGGCTTGCCTTATGGATGGGCAACACCTACTATCTTCCTAAGTTCCTGTTTTCTTCCTGAATCCTGGCCACTCTCCAGAATAGGCTCATGGTTTTGTGTCCAAGATAGGTACCACCTCCAAGCTCGGTGACATGGCCATGTACTGGATAGCTGAAAGGAATGGTGAGCATCTCAGAAAACTGAGCTATCAGTGTGACCAGTAAAGTCTCCCTGGAGAAACCCTGCTTTGGGCCTTTTGCTTACCTATTGTTCTGTTGCCCTGAATGTCAGGAAGGCCTTTGCCTCAGGGCACCCCTTTGTGAAGCCTGAAGAAAACAGTTTTCAAGTGGAAATGAATGGGCATCACCTGTGGCTCTTTGCTTACTGGCTTTGCAAAGGGATGTGTCTGAATCAGCCTCTTGGCCCTGTGTGAGGCTGTGGCTTAGATTGTCAGCACCTGACGGATCCTAAGAGAGATCCCATGTGTGCATCCAAAGCCAAATTGGCACAAAAGCAGTCATTGTGGATGAAGTCTCTCGCCTTCCTCTGTAAGGTTCCTGACCTCCATCAAGTGAGAATAGGGATCCTTCGGGTCAAACGAGTTCTTCAAAGCCCTGCAGAGGCTAGCCCATAGGTGCTTGGGTTTTCTCATGACCCCAATTGACACACAGAATCTATACCCGGCAGTCAGTAGGCCTCCAATTGGAGAAGCGGAGCAGTATTAACGGCAGGCCTATTGGATCACTCCAGGTTCACAGGAAGGGTGTCCAGGCCACCCTGACATTAGGCAAATGAGGTGCAAGGGAGCTTATTGTGGACACTGTCTTGGGCTGTGCCCCTCATGGAAACCTCCAGCCAGAGGTTATGATGAGTGTCTATATGGAAGAAGATGAGGGCCATGTGGCAGTGTTTTGGTTTGAATTGTGGTCATTGGTGTGGCGGTGGGAAGAGATGACTGGGTCCACCTGGGCTTGAACTCTGGTGTGATTCCCCTTGGAGACTGAGTTCTGGAACTGAGCTCAGAGAAGTATTGCCGTGAATTGTGTTGGGATTTGAGGAGGCCATGCATGAGAGTCGCCCTTGGAACCTGAGATCTAGGCCCAGGCTGGCTTTCCACAGAGCACTGGGAATCTCAGCCCGGATATCACATGATTTTATTCTTAAAGACCTGGCAGCCACAGTTGAGAGTCAAAACACACATGGACCTCACATTTGTAGACCTCAATGGGCCTGGCTTCATGTGACCTTTTGGCCACTCTTTGGGAAGCCTTGTTTGTGAGAGTTCTCCAGAGCTTTCGTTGAAATGAGCTTGCTCACCATTGAATGGTTCCTGAATGCATGGAAACCCACAGTGCCTCCAACTTCATCCTTTCAAAATGGCTAGCTGGATAAATACCATGAGATTTTTGAAATTCCCATGAGCAGGTGGCACTGGAGGACCTTTGGATGTCCTGTTGCTGATCCTGAGTGTACCAGACAGTGCCTTGATTGACTGGGTTTCATGAAAATGGTGTAAAACAGAGATGCCAGTAAGTTGGGGCCTGCTGAGTAGCGGGCCTAGAGCAGTGGTGTGCAGGTGTGTGATAGAACATCTGTGGTGGGGCCATGTGGATCTGCCATTGGCTTCCAAATGGCTTGTGACTGACATGGTGCAGCGAGCAGACCCTTCTATGTAAAGGCATCTTGTTATATGGAGAGGTTTCAGGGCAGTGTTCAGAATCAGGTTGCTATGGTCAAGGGGGCAAGCTCTGTGGGATAGAAGCCTGGCTGGTGCATTCTCCTAGGACCTTGACCCACCGCACGTGACAGAACTCCCTCCAGCACTGTGTCCCAGTTGAACTCCTTGCATTTCCTGAGGCAAATTCCAAACTCCCAGTGCAGCAGCAAGAAACACCACGAAAAGTGGAGGATGACCAAATGGCTTCAGAGTCCACACAGGGAGACACTTAGACCCCAGTGGCCACAGTTTACCTGCAAAGAGAGAATTCAGCACTTCTGCCTCATGTTCATTGGAAAATCAGAAACCGTGTCCTCCAGGTCACATAGATGCAGACCCAGCTTTGATGGTCTCACTACAGAGGAAGCTAAAGCTCCTGACAACAACATGTATTTCAAGTGCCCAACCTCAGAGGCAGTTTCTCACAAAGTCTTTAGGCCAGCAGAGCTCCATGCTTGTGGAGTGTTTACCCTGTCCCTTACTTATGGAACCTCCTCTACCACCTCCAAGGTTGTGAACTGCGGAGCATTTTCCATTCCACATACGTATTCACAGCTTTTCTAACTCTTCTCCTCGAATTGCGTCTTACTTGTTGCGAAGGTAATGTCAAGGCATTGTTCTGGATGAGAGTGGGAAGATTTTTGTGTAGCACATATTTGCCTACACATTGGATTCATTTTCCTATTTTCCGTTCGAAATACTGAATCCCTGACACTAACCCATACCCTACTGGATTCTGACTACGAATACTAATATGATGGAGAAAAATAACCCAAACAGAATAGAAATACAGGCAGTTCAGAGCAGGCATGGTGTATAGTTGGACTTGCCTTTAGCATTACAAAGGGTAGGTGTTATAAATCTTGTCCAATTTAATAGAAGTAGTTCTCCATGTGTTTTGAAAGTGAACAAATATGTGAATTCCTGTCTCCCTTTCTCTGCAGCCTATTCAGCAACATGTATTTTTACATGCGCATATAGAATCCTCCCTGCTATCCCACGTCCATTCTTGTGAGGTGGCTGACTTGGCAGATACAAATTGTGAGAAGAGATCACTCCTCCTAAACGCTGTTGGAACTGAAAATTCAACCTACGGGTGAGCTTCCTACTTGAACAACATGATACGTAAATCCATGTTCAGTAAAATAAACATTTTTGGACCTGTGGATGATATATATTTCATGATGAATTTCGATTGGCATATATATTTCTACTTTTTAATGTCTGTGTGTGTGTTCTGTGTGTATGTGTGTGTGTATATATATATATACACACACACACACACACACACAATATGCACAAACTCTCCAGATTTTTCAAAATATGAAATATATGTGTCTTATTATACACTCCCTAAATTCATCCATGTTCATATATGTGGATTTATAATCAACTTTTCACAAGATTATGCTCAGAAATATTCATCCACCTGAAATGCATATTTGTTTCCTAGTGCTGAAACTAACTTCAGAGAATGGTGCATAGAGATCCTAATATTTCTACAGGAACTGACCCAGTTTAACATCAATGCAAGTAGATTCCTATGGGACATGATGTGTATTTTGACGTTCATTTTTATTCAACACTGGTACATTACTATTTCTTCAGTTGATGCACATCATAGGATATGTATTTCATCCTCAAGTTCACAAATTTCTAGGCATTTGGTTCACTTTCAATCACTTCCTGCTTCAGAACACATGTATTCCTCCACGTTTCTTGACTGGTCTTTTCATGAGACTTCTTTCCAAACACATTCTTTTCCATTTCCATAATCCCCTTTGAAGCAAAACTCACACCCCCTTCATGGTAAACCATAACCCTAATATCACCATTAGATGTATAACTGGTTGGAATGAATGGTTGTGTATCAATATTAGATTTCCTATATATTTTCAGATATCAATTCAATCCATTATTTAAATTGGAACCAGTTATAATATTTATTCACAGAAGGGTCTATTCATGCATTATCTCTATATTCATAGACCCAGGGTACACCTATTTGTACCGCCAAAGGCTAATTTATATGTCTTCAACATATTACTCCCAGAAATGGTGGAAGAAATACTCATGTCACCTGATCTCCATATACATTTTATCACAGTGATATTCTGGACACAAAATGCAAAGGTCACACTTATGATTGTACCAAAGCCTCATTGGAAAGTGAGCATGGATTACTAAAAACATCCTTGTCCAGGTTGCCTAATGCTCTCAAATGTCAATCCTATTGGTGACTACACATTTGTTTCTTCCTAAGATGATATATTCAACCTCCACCCTGTTGAAAATGTCTAATCCTCTCACTCACTTTATGCTTTGCCTGATTTCCTAATGTCTCTATTGATATCTGCTTTCCTACATATGTCCCCCAGTTCATCATTGTGACTGGCTGACTCTTCACATGTGCTGACATTTACATTCACTCTCTAACCGACACCCTATTGCTAAAGAACTTTTGGTCCAAATTTTATACTCACTCTTCTTCCTAAACCTACCAACTGTCTTCCTAATCCTACCTACTATCCCTTTTTGACTGGATGTTCTCTTCTGCATTCAATCATCCAAGGTACAAGGTCCTATGCCATTGTATATCGATTTATCTGAGACACCTGTGCAGAAAGTCATTCAAAGCTAAGTATCCCAATCAAGGGCCCAATGCCCTTCTGGCCTTCAAATCTGACTTGGATTTCTGTTTTCATACATACATTTCACCTCTATATTATTATAAATATCTCAGGTTCCCAATACCATTCATCATCCAGCAGAGTGTTTCCTAACCCAAATCGAACAGGTTCTTAACCCTAACCATACACTGTTCCCTCAATCTAACTTTACAGAAGAGCAGGGACAGAGTTGGTCTTACAATACAGGAATGTAGGGGATCTTCCACCTGCTGAGAACCTCAAAGGTCCATGCAGAAATGATCCCTGGAGAAGATGTAGGCCGCTATGAAGGACCTGAGAGAGCAGAAGTCATCTTCCATGGCAAACAACCTGGTCAGGATGAAGGGATGTGTCTGAATGAGCCTCTCTGTTCTTAATGTAGACACGATGGACCAAAGCAGGCCTGTGTGGAGAGCTGTTCCTTGGTGCCTATGGTTGATATTCCATTGTAACTTGTGAAAGTGTCACAGGAAGGAGGGGCAGCCTCCATCTCATGGGAGCCCTGGAAGCAACTGTTAGGACACAGTGGTTGCCAAGGCAGTGACCTCATTCAGTTCCTGAAGGAAGTGACCTCACCTCACTTCCTTGGTGATGGAACTCTCTGAACTTGGGATCCAGGAAGCCAGGCACCCAGAGCCAGTCCCAGTCCCAGTCCCAGTCCCAGTGGGCTCACTTGTTTGGATTTACCAAGGACAGAGTCAGTCTTTGTTGGTACCTACTGATGTGAGGATTGCCAAATGCCAGGAAAGCTCTGCAGAGGGGCCTTTCCTGAGAAAGCAGGTAGTGGCTCACCGCTGGCTCCTGACAGCTTCACAGAGTTGGCCAAGGAGGCCAGATGTGAGACAGGACAGACCATTTCGGGGGAACATAGTATGGCCCACCAGTCAGACGACACTCCGGGTAGTCACAGGCCAACTTGGAAGAAGGAGGTGCCTTTGTGGGTGTGGGTGTGAGTTTGTGGTTTGGTCTCATGTTCTGAGAATAGGTAGGAAAGGCGGTTTGTTTGGTTTGGAGTGGACTGTTTCTAGTAAGTCTTTTGACGAGGCGAGTGTTTCTATGTTTGTGTATCCAACTGTGTCCCTGGTTGTGGCTATTAGAAAAGAGAATGCATCAATGGATGTGTCCTGTCTAGTAGAAAGCTTCCCAGCATTCATCCTGCCCCATTTATGAATGGACTGTGGCTTGCCTTATGGATGGGCAACACCTACTATCTTCCTAAGTTCCTGTTTTCTTCCTGAATCCTGGCCACTCTCCAGAATAGGCTCATGGTTTTGTGTCCAAGATAGGTACCACCTCCAAGCTCGGTGACATGGCCATGTACTGGATAGCTGAAAGGAATGGTGAGCATCTCAGAAAACTCAGCTATCAGTGTGACCAGTAAAGTCTCCCTGGAGAAACCCTGCTTTGGGCCTTTTGCTTACCTATTGTTCTGTTGCCCTGAATGTCAGGAAGGCCTTTGCCTCAGGGCACCCCTTTGTGAAGCCTGAAGAAAACAGTTTTCAAGTGGAAATGAATGGGCATCACCTGTGGCTCTTTGCTTACTGGCTTTGCAAAGGGATGTGTCTGAATCAGCCTCTTGGACCTGTGTGAGGCTGTGGCTTAGATTGTCAGCACCTGACGGATCCTAAGAGAGATCCCATGTGTGCATCCAAAGCCAAATTGGCACAAAAGCAGTCATTGTGGATGAAGTCTCTCGCCTTCCTCTGTAAGGTTCCTGACCTCCATCAAGTGAGAATAGGGATCCTTCGGGTCAAACGAGTTCCTCAAAGCCCTGCAGAGGCTAGCCCATAGGTGCTTGGGTTTTCTCATGACCCCAATTGACACACAGAATCTATACCCGGCAGTCAGTAGGCCTCCAATTGGAGAAGCGGAGCAGTATTAACGGCAGGCCTATTGGATCACTCCAGGTTCACAGGAAGGGTGTCCAGGCCACCCTGACATTAGGCAAATGAGGTGCAAGGGAGCTTATTGTGGACACTGTCTTGGGCTGTGCCCCTCATGGAAACCTCCAGCCAGAGGTTATGATGAGTGTCTATATGGAAGAAGATGAGGGCCATGTGGCAGTGTTTTGGTTTGAATTGTGGTCATTGGTGTGGCGGTGGGAAGAGATGACTGGGTCCACCTGGGCTTGAACTCTGGTGTGATTCCCCTTGGAGACTGAGTTCTGGAACTGAGCTCAGAGAAGTATTGCCGTGAATTGTGTTGGGATTTGAGGAGGCCATGCATGAGAGTCGCCCTTGGAAACTGAGATCTAGGCCCAGGCTGGCTTTCCACAGAGCACTGGGAATCTCAGCCCGGATATCACATGATTTTATTCTTAAAGACCTGGCAGCCACAGTTGAGAGTCAAAACACACATGGACCTCACATTTGTGGACCTCAATGGGCCTGGCTTCATGTGACCTTTTGGCCACTCTTTGGGAAGCCTTGTTTGTGAGAGTTCTCCAGAGCTTTCGTTGAAATGAGCTTGCTCACCATTGAATGGTTCCTGAAGGCATGGAAACCCAGAGTGCCTCCAACTTCATCCTTTAAAAATGGCTAGCTGGATAAATACCATGAGATTTTTGAAATTCCCATGAGCAGGTGGCACTGGAGAACCTTTGGATGTCCTGTTGCTGATCATGAGTGTACCAGACAGTGCCTTGATTGACTGGGTTTCATGAAAATGGTGTAAAACAGAGATGCCAGTAAGTTGGGGCCTGCTGAGTAGCGGGCCTAGAGCAGTGGTGTGCAGGTGTGTGATAGAACATCTGTGGTGGGGCCATGTGGATCTGCCATTGGCTTCCAAATGGCTTGTGACTGACATGGTGCAGTGAGCAGACCCTTCTATGTAAAGGCATCTTGTTATATGGAGAGGTTTCAGGGCAGTGTTCAGAATCAGGTTGCTATGGTCAAGGGGGCAAGCTCTGTGGGATAGAAGCCTGGCTGGTGCATTCTCCTAGGACCTTGACCCACCGCACGTGACAGAACTCCCTCCAGCACTGTGTCCCAGTTGAACTCCTTGCATTTCCTGAGGCAAATTCCAAACTCCCAGTGCAGCAGCAAGAAACACCACGAAAAGTGGAGGATGACCAAATGGCTTCAGAGTCCACACAGGGAGACACTTAGACCCCAGTGGCCACAGTTTACCTGCAAAGAGAGAATTCAGCACTTCTGCCTCATGTTCATTGGAAAATCAGAAACCGTGTCCTCCAGGTCACATAGATGCAGACCCAGCTTTGATGGTCTCACTACAGAGGAAGCTAAAGCTCCTGACAACAACATGTATTTCAAGTGCCCAACCTCAGAGGCAGTTTCTCACAAAGTCTTTAGGCCAGCAGAGCTCCATGTTTGTGGAGTGTTTACCCTGTCCCTTACTTATGGAACCTCCTCTACCACCTCCAAGGTTGTGAACTGCTGAGCATTTTCCATTCCACATACGTATTCACAGCTTTTCTAACTCTTCTCCTCGAATTGCGTCTTACTTGTTGCGAAGGTAATGTCAAGGCATTGTTCTGGATGAGAGTGGGAAGATTTTTGTGTAGCACATATTTGCCTACACATTGGATTCATTTTCCTATTTTCCGTTCGAAATACTGAATCCCTGACACTAACCCATACCCTACTGGATTCTGACTACGAATACTAATATGATGGAGAAAAATAACCCAAACAGAATAAAAATACAGGCAGTTCAGAGCAGGCATGGTGTATAGTTGGACTTGCCTTTAGCATTACAAAGGGTAGGTGTTATAAATCTTGTCCAATTTAATAGAAGTAGTTCTCCATGTGTTTTGAAAGTGAACAAATATGTGAATTCCTGTCTCCCTTTCTCTGCAGCCTATTCAGCAACATGTATTTTTACATGCGCATATAGAATCCTCCCTGCTATCCCACGTCCATTCTTGTGAGGTGGCTGACTTGGCAGATACAAATTGTGAGAAGAGATCACTCCTCCTAAACGCTGTTGGAACTGAAAATTCAACCTACGGGTGAGCTTCCTACTTGAACAACATGATACGTAAATCCATGTTCAGTAAAATAAACATTTTTGGACCTGTGGATGATATATATTTCATGATGAATTTCGATTGGCATATATATTTCTACTTTTTAATGTCTGTGTGTGTGTTCTGTGTGTATGTGTGTGTGTATATATATATACACACACACACACACACACACAATATGCACAAACTCTCCAGATTTTTCAAAATATGAAATATATGTGTCTTATTATACACTCCCTAAATTCATCCATGTTCATATATGTGGATTTATAATCAACTTTTCACAAGATTATGCTCAGAAATATTCATCCACCTGAAATGCATATTTGTTTCCTAGTGCTGAAACTAACTTCAGAGAATGGTGCATAGAGATCCTAATATTTCTACAGGAACTGACCCAGTTTAACATCAATGCAAGTAGATTCCTATGGGACATGATGTGTATTTTGACGTTCATTTTTATTCAACACTGGTACATTACTATTTCTTCAGTTGATGCACATCATAGGATATGTATTTCATCCTCAAGTTCACAAATTTCTAGGCATTTGGTTCACTTTCAATCACTTCCTGCTTCAGAACACATGTATTCCTCCACGTTTCTTGACTGGTCTTTTCATGAGACTTCTTTCCAAACACATTCTTTTCCATTTCCATAATCCCCTTTGAAGCAAAACTCACACCCCCTTCATGGTAAACCATAACCCTAATATCACCATTAGATGTATAACTGGTTGGAATGAATGGTTGTGTATCAATATTAGATTTCCTATATATTTTCAGATATCAATTCAATCCATTATTTAAATTGGAACCAGTTATAATATTTATTCACAGAAGGGTCTATTCATGCATTATCTCTATATTCATAGACCCAGGGTACACCTATTTGTACCGCCAAAGGCTAATTTATATGTCTTCAACATATTACTCCCAGAAATGGTGGAAGAAATACTCATGTCACCTGATCTCCATATACATTTTATCACAGTGATATTCTGGACACAAAATGCAAAGGTCACACTTATGATTGTACCAAAGCCTCATTGGAAAGTGAGCATGGATTACTAAAAACATCCTTGTCCAGGTTGCCTAATGCTCTCAAATGTCAATCCTATTGGTGACTACACATTTGTTTCTTCCTAAGATGATATATTCAACCTCAACCCTGTTGAAAATGTCTAATCCTCTCACTCACTTTATGCTTTGCCTGATTTCCTAATGTCTCTATTGATATCTGCTTTCCTACATATGTCCCCCAGTTCATCATTGTGACTGGCTGACTCTTCACATGTGCTGACATTTACATTCACTCTCTAACCGACACCCTATTGCTAAAGAACTTTTGGTCCAAATTTTATACTCACTCTTCTTCCTAAACCTACCAACTATCTTCCTAATCCTACCTACTATCCCTTTTTGACTGGATGTTCTCTTCTGC
Organism: Spermophilus citellus; assembly: GCF_964194105.1. Lineage (NCBI taxonomy): Eukaryota > Metazoa > Chordata > Mammalia > Rodentia > Sciuridae > Spermophilus > Spermophilus citellus. The sequence continues at coordinate 13,766,866 of NC_138198.1, read as the reverse complement.
ATTCAATCATCCAAGGTACAAGGTCCTATGCCATTGTATATCGATTTATCTGAGACACCTGTGCAGAAAGTCATTCAAAGCTAAGTATCCCAATCAAGGGCCCAATGCCCTTCTGGCCTTCAAATCTGACTTGGATTTCTGTTTTCATACATACATTTCACCTCTATATTATTATAAATATCTCAGGTTCCCAATACCATTCATCATCCAGCAGAGTGTTTCCTAACCCAAATCGAACAGGTTCTTAACCCTAACCATACACTGTTCCCTCAATCTAACTTTACAGAAGAGCAGGGACAGAGTTGGTCTTACAATACAGGAATGTAGGGGATCTTCCACCTGCTGAGAACCTCAAAGGTCCATGCAGAAATGATCCCTGGAGAAGATGTAGGCCGCTATGAAGGACCTGAGAGAGCAGAAGTCATCTTCCATGGCAAACAACCTGGTCAGGATGAAGGGATGTGTCTGAATGAGCCTCTCTGTTCTTAATGTAGACACGATGGACCAAAGCAGGCCTGTGTGGAGAGCTGTTCCTTGGTGCCTATGGTTGATATTCCATTGTAACTTGTGAAAGTGTCACAGGAAGGAGGGGCAGCCTCCATCTCATGGGAGCCCTGGAAGCAACTGTTAGGACACAGTGGTTGCCAAGGCAGTGACCTCATTCAGTTCCTGAAGGAAGTGACCTCACCTCACTTCCTTGGTGATGGAACTCTCTGAACTTGGGATCCAGGAAGCCAGACACCCAGAGCCAGTCCCAGTCCCAGTCCCAGTCCCAGTGGGCTCACTTGTTTGGATTTACCAAGGACAGAGTCAGTCTTTGTTGGTACCTACTGATGTGAGGATTGCCAAATGCCAGGAAAGCTCTGCAGAGGGGCCTTTCCTGAGAAAGCAGGTAGTGGCTCACCGCTGGCTCCTGACAGCTTCACAGAGTTGGCCAAGGAGGCCAGATGTGAGACAGGACAGGCCATTTCGGGGGAACATAGTATGGCCCACCAGTCAGACGACACTCCGGGTAGTCACAGGCCAACTTGGAAGAAGGAGGTGCCTTTGTGGGTGTGGGTGTGAGTTTGTGGTTTGGTCTCATGTTCTGAGAATAGGTAGGAAAGGCGGTTTGTTTGGTTTGGAGTGGACTGTTTCTAGTAAGTCTTTTGACGAGGCGAGTGTTTCTATGTTTGTGTATCCCACTGTGTCCCTGGTTGTGGACATTAGAAAAGAGAATGCATCAATGGATGTGTCCTGTCTAGTAGAAAGCTTCCCAGCATTCATCCTGCCCCATTTATGAATGGACTGCGGCTTGCCTTATGGATGGGCAACACCTACTATCTTCCTAAGTTCCTGTTTTCTTCCTGAATCCTGGCCACTCTCCAGAATAGGCTCATGGTTTTGTGTCCAAGATAGGTACCACCTCCAAGCTCGGTGACATGGCCATGTACTGGATAGCTGAAAGGAATGGTGAGCATCTCAGAAAACTGAGCTATCAGTGTGACCAGTAAAGTCTCCCTGGAGAAACCCTGCTTTGGGCCTTTTGCTTACCTATTGTTCTGTTGCCCTGAATGTCAGGAAGGCCTTTGCCTCAGGGCACCCCTTTGTGAAGCCTGAAGAAAACAGTTTTCAAGTGGAAATGAATGGGCATCACCTGTGGCTCTTTGCTTACTGGCTTTGCAAAGGGATGTGTCTGAATCAGCCTCTTGGCCCTGTGTGAGGCTGTGGCTTAGATTGTCAGCACCTGACGGATCCTAAGAGAGATCCCATGTGTGCATCCAAAGCCAAATTGGCACAAAAGCAGTCATTGTGGATGAAGTCTCTCGCCTTCCTCTGTAAGGTTCCTGACCTCCATCAAGTGAGAATAGGGATCCTTCGGGTCAAACGAGTTCTTCAAAGCCCTGCAGAGGCTAGCCCATAGGTGCTTGGGTTTTCTCATGACCCCAATTGACACACAGAATCTATACCCGGCAGTCAGTAGGCCTCCAATTGGAGAAGCGGAGCAGTATTAACGGCAGGCCTATTGGATCACTCCAGGTTCACAGGAAGGGTGTCCAGGCCACCCTGACATTAGGCAAATGAGGTGCAAGGGAGCTTATTGTGGACACTGTCTTGGGCTGTGCCCCTCATGGAAACCTCCAGCCAGAGGTTATGATGAGTGTCTATATGGAAGAAGATGAGGGCCATGTGGCAGTGTTTTGGTTTGAATTGTGGTCATTGGTGTGGCGGTGGGAAGAGATGACTGGGTCCACCTGGGCTTGAACTCTGGTGTGATTCCCCTTGGAGACTGAGTTCTGGAACTGAGCTCAGAGAAGTATTGCCGTGAATTGTGTTGGGATTTGAGGAGGCCATGCATGAGAGTCGCCCTTGGAACCTGAGATCTAGGCCCAGGCTGGCTTTCCACAGAGCACTGGGAATCTCAGCCCGGATATCACATGATTTTATTCTTAAAGACCTGGCAGCCACAGTTGAGAGTCAAAACACACATGGACCTCACATTTGTAGACCTCAATGGGCCTGGCTTCATGTGACCTTTTGGCCACTCTTTGGGAAGCCTTGTTTGTGAGAGTTCTCCAGAGCTTTCGTTGAAATGAGCTTGCTCACCATTGAATGGTTCCTGAATGCATGGAAACCCACAGTGCCTCCAACTTCATCCTTTCAAAATGGCTAGCTGGATAAATACCATGAGATTTTTGAAATTCCCATGAGCAGGTGGCACTGGAGGACCTTTGGATGTCCTGTTGCTGATCCTGAGTGTACCAGACAGTGCCTTGATTGACTGGGTTTCATGAAAATGGTGTAAAACAGAGATGCCAGTAAGTTGGGGCCTGCTGAGTAGCGGGCCTAGAGCAGTGGTGTGCAGGTGTGTGATAGAACATCTGTGGTGGGGCCATGTGGATCTGCCATTGGCTTCCAAATGGCTTGTGACTGACATGGTGCAGCGAGCAGACCCTTCTATGTAAAGGCATCTTGTTATATGGAGAGGTTTCAGGGCAGTGTTCAGAATCAGGTTGCTATGGTCAAGGGGGCAAGCTCTGTGGGATAGAAGCCTGGCTGGTGCATTCTCCTAGGACCTTGACCCACCGCACGTGACAGAACTCCCTCCAGCACTGTGTCCCAGTTGAACTCCTTGCATTTCCTGAGGCAAATTCCAAACTCCCAGTGCAGCAGCAAGAAACACCACGAAAAGTGGAGGATGACCAAATGGCTTCAGAGTCCACACAGGGAGACACTTAGACCCCAGTGGCCACAGTTTACCTGCAAAGAGAGAATTCAGCACTTCTGCCTCATGTTCATTGGAAAATCAGAAACCGTGTCCTCCAGGTCACATAGATGCAGACCCAGCTTTGATGGTCTCACTACAGAGGAAGCTAAAGCTCCTGACAACAACATGTATTTCAAGTGCCCAACCTCAGAGGCAGTTTCTCACAAAGTCTTTAGGCCAGCAGAGCTCCATGTTTGTGGAGTGTTTACCCTGTCCCTTACTTATGGAACCTCCTCTACCACCTCCAAGGTTGTGAACTGCTGAGCATTTTCCATTCCACATACGTATTCACAGCTTTTCTAACTCTTCTCCTCGAATTGCGTCTTACTTGTTGTGAAGGTAATGTCAAGGCATTGTTCTGGATGAGAGTGGGAAGATTTTTGTGTAGCACATATTTGCCTACACATTGGATTCATTTTCCTATTTTCCGTTCGAAATACTGAATCCCTGACACTAACCCATACCCTACTGGATTCTGACTACGAATACTAATATGATGGAGAAAAATAACCCAAACAGAATAGAAATACAGGCAGTTCAGAGCAGGCATGGTGTATAGTTGGACTTGCCTTTAGCATTACAAAGGGTAGGTGTTATAAATCTTGTCCAATTTAATAGAAGTAGTTCTCCATGTGTTTTGAAAGTGAACAAATATGTGAATTCCTGTCTCCCTTTCTCTGCAGCCTATTCAGCAACATGTATTTTTACATGCGCATATAGAATCCTCCCTGCTATCCCACGTCCATTCTTGTGAGGTGGCTGACTTGGCAGATACAAATTGTGAGAAGAGATCACTCCTCCTAAACGCTGTTGGAACTGAAAATTCAACCTACGGGTGAGCTTCCTACTTGAACAACATGATACGTAAATCCATGTTCAGTAAAATAAATATTTTTGGATCTGTGGATGATATATATTTCATGATGAATTTCGATTGGCATATATATTTCTACTTTTTAATGTCTGTGTGTGTGTTCTGTGTGTATGTGTGTGTGTATATATATATATATACACACACACACACACACACACACAATATGCACAAACTCTCCAGATTTTTCAAAATATGAAACATATGTGTCTTATTATACACTCCCTAAATTCATCCATGTTCATATATGTGGATTTATAATCAACTTTTCACAAGATTATGCTCAGAAATATTCATCCACCTGAAATGCATATTTGTTTCCTAGTGCTGAAACTAACTTCAGAGAATGGTGCATAGAGATCCTAATATTTCTACAGGAACTGACCCAGTTTAACATCAATGCAAGTAGATTCCTATGGGACATGATGTGTATTTTGACGTTCATTTTTATTCAACACTGGTACATTACTATTTCTTCAGTTGATGCACATCATAGGATATGTATTTCATCCTCAAGTTCACAAATTTCTAGGCATTTGGTTCACTTTCAATCCCTTCCTGCTTCAGAACACATGTATTCCTCCACGTTTCTTGACTGGTCTTTTCATGAGACTTCTTTCCAAACACATTCTTTTCCATTTCCATAATCCCCTTTGAAGCAAAACTCACACCCCCTTCATGGTAAACCATAATCGTAATATCACCATTAGATGTATAACTGGTTGGAATGAATGGTTGTGTATCAATATTAGATTTCCTATATATTTTCAGATATCAATTCAATCCATTATTTAAATTGGAACCAGTTATAATATTTATTCACAGAAGGGTCTATTCATGCATTATCTCTATATTCATAGACCCAGGGTACACCTATTTGTACCGCCAAAGGCTAATTTATATGTCTTCAACATATTACTCCCAGAAATGGTGGAAGAAATACTCATGTCACCTGATCTCCATATACATTTTATCACAGTGATATTCTGGACACAAAATGCAAAGGTCACACTTATGATTGTACCAAAGCCTCATTGGAAAGTGAGCATGGATTACTAAAAACATCCTTGTCCAGGTTGCCTAATGCTCTCAAATGTCAATCCTATTGGTGACTACACATTTGTTTCTTCCTAAGATGATATATTCAACCTCAACCCTGTTGAAAATGTCTAATCCTCTCACTCACTTTATGCTTTGCCTGATTTCCTAATGTCTCTATTGATATCTGCTTTCCTACATATGTCCCCCAGTTCATCATTGTGACTGGCTGACTCTTCACATGTGCTGACATTTACATTCACTCTCTAACCGACACCCTATTGCTAAAGAACTTTTGGTCCAAATTTTATACTCACTCTTCTTCCTAAACCTACCAATTATCTTCCTAATCCTACCTACTATCCCTTTTTGACTGGATGTTCTCTTCTGCATTCAATCATCCAAGGTACAAGGTCCTATGCCATTGTATATCGATTTATCTGAGACACCTGTGCAGAAAGTCATTCAAAGCTAAGTATCCCAATCAAGGGCCCAATGCCCTTCTGGCCTTCAAATCTGACTTGGATTTCTGTTTTCATACATACATTTCACCTCTATATTATTATAAATATCTCAGGTTCCCAATACCATTCATCATCCAGCAGAGTGTTTCCTAACCCAAATCGAACAGGTTCTTAACCCTAACCATACACTGTTCCCTCAATCTAACTTTACAGAAGAGCAGGGACAGAGTTGGTCTTACAATACAGGAATGTAGGGGATCTTCCACCTGCTGAGAACCTCAAAGGTCCATGCAGAAATGATCCCTGGAGAAGATGTAGGCCGCTATGAAGGACCTGAGAGAGCAGAAGTCATCTTCCATGGCAAACAACCTGGTCAGGATGAAGGGATGTGTCTGAATGAGCCTCTCTGTTCTTAATGTAGACACGATGGACCAAAGCAGGCCTGTGTGGAGAGCTGTTCCTTGGTGCCTATGGTTGATATTCCATTGTAAGTTGTGAAAGTGTCACAGGAAGGAGGGGCAGCCTCCATCTCATGGGAGCCCTGGAAGCAACTGTTAGGACACAGTGGTTGCCAAGGCAGTGACCTCATTCAGTTCCTGAAGGAAGTGACCTCACCTCACTTCCTTGGTGATGGAACTCTCTGAACTTGGGATCCAGGAAGCCAGGCACCCAGAGCCAGTCCCAGTCCCAGTCCCAGTCCCAGTGGGCTCACTTGTTTGGATTTACCAAGGACAGAGTCAGTCTTTCTTGGTACCTACTGATGTGAGGATTGCCAAATGCCAGGAAAGCTCTGCAGAGGGGCCTTTCCTGAGAAAGCAGGTAGTGGCTCACCGCTGGCTCCTGACAGCTTCACAGAGTTGGCCAAGGAGGCCAGATGTGAGACAGGACAGGCCATTTCGGGGGAACATAGTATGGCCCACCAGTCAGACGACACTCCGGGTAGTCACAGGCCAACTTGGAAGAAGGAGGTGCCTTTGTGGGTGTGGGTGTGAGTTTGTGGTTTGGTCTCATGTTCTGAGAATAGGTAGGAAAGGCGGTTTGTTTGGTTTGGAGTGGACTGTTTCTAGTAAGTCTTTTGACGAGGCGAGTGTTTCTATGTTTGTGTATCCCACTGCGTCCCTGGTTGTAGACATTAGAAAAGAGAATGCATCAATGGATGTGTCCTGTCTAGTAGAAAGCTTCCCAGCATTCATCCTGCCCAATTTATGAATGGACTGTGGCTTCCTTATGGATGGGCAACACCTACTATCTTCCTAGGTTCCTCTTTTCTTTTTGAATCCTGGCCACTCTCCAGAATAGGCTCATGGTTTTGTGTCCACGATATGTACCACCTCCAAGCTCGGTGACATATCCATGTACTGGATAGCTGAAAGGAATGGTGAGCATCTCAGAAAACTCAGCTATCAGTGTGACCAGTAAAGTTTCCCTGGAGAAACCCTGCTTTGGGCCTTTTGCTTACCTATGGTTCTGTTGCCCTGAATGTCAGGAAGGCCTTTTCCTCAGGGCACCCCTTTGTGAAGCCTGAAGAAAACAGTTTTCAAATGGAAATGAATGGGTATCACCTGTGGCTCTTTGCTTACTGGCTTTGCAAAGGGATGTGTCTGAATCAGCCTCTTGGCCCTGTGTGAGGCTGTGGCTTAGATTGTCAGCACCTGACGGATCCAAAGAGAGATCCCATGTGTGCATCCAAAGCCAAATTGGCACAAAAGCAGTCATTGTGGATGAAGTCTCTCGCCTTCCTCTGTAAGGTTCCTGACCTCCATCAAGTGAGAATAGGGATCCTTCTGGTCAAACGAGTTCTTCAAAGCCCTGCAGAGGCTAGCCCATAGGTGCTTGGGTTTTCTCATGACCCCAATTGACACACAGAATCTATACCCGGCAGTCAGTAGGCCTCCAATTGGAGAAGCGGAGCAGTATTAACGGCAGGCTTATTGGATCACTCCAGGTTCACAGGAAGGGTGTCCAGGCCACCCTGACATGAGGCAAATGAGGGGCAAGGGAGCTTATTGTGGACACTGTCTTGGGCTGTGCCCCTCATGGAAACCTCCAGCCAGAGGTTATGATGAGTGTCTATATGGAAGAAGATGAGGGCCATGTGTCAGTGTTTAGGTTTGAATTGTGGTCATTGGTGTGGCGGTGGGAAGAGATGACTGGGTCCACCTGGGCTTGAACTCTGGTGTGATTCCCATTGGAGACTGAGTTCTGGAACTGAGTTCAGAGAAGTATTGCCGTGAATTGTGTTGGGATTTGAGGAGGCCATGCATGAGAGTCGCCCTTGGAAACTGAGATCTAGGCCCAGGCTGGCTTTCCACAGAGCACTGGGAATCTCAGCCTGGATATCACATGATTTTATTCTTAAAGACCTGGCAGCCACAGTTGAGAGTCAAAACACACATGGACCTCACATTTGTAGACCTCAATGGGCCTGGATTCATGTGTCCTTTTGGCCACTCTTTGGGAAGCCTTGTTTGTGAGAGTTCTCTAGAGCTTTTGTTGAAATGAGCTTGCTCACCATTGAATGGTTCCTGAAGGCATGGAAACCCACAGTGCCTCCAACTTCATCCTTTAAAAATGGCTAGCTGGATAAATACCATGAGATTTTTGAAATTCCCATGACCAGGTGGCACTGGAGAACCTTTGGATGTCCTGTTGCTGATCATGAGTGTACCAGACAGTGCCTTGATTGACTGGGTTTCATGAAAATGGTGTAAAACAGAGATGCCAGTAAGTTGGGGCCTGCTGAGTAGCGGGCCTAGAGCAGTGGTGTGCAGGTGTGTGATAGAACATCTGTGGTGGGGCCATGTGGATCTGCCATTGGCTTCCAAATGGCTTGTGACTGACATGGTGCAGCGAGCAGACCCTTCTATGTAAAGGCATCTTGTTATATGGAGAGGTTTCAGGGCAGTGTTCAGAATCAGGTTGCTATGGTCAAGGGGGCAAGCTCTGTGGGATAGAAGCCTGGCTGGTGCATTCTCCTAGGACCTTGACCCACCGCACGTGACAGAACTCCCTCCAGCACTGTGTCCCAGTTGAACTCCTTGCATTTCCTGAAGCAAATTCCAAACTCCCAGTGCAGCAGCAAGAAACACCACGAAAAGTGGAGGATGACCAAATGGCTTCAGAGTCCACACAGGGAGACACTTAGACCCCAGTGGCCACAGTTTACCTGCAAAGAGAGAATTCAGCACTTCTGCCTCATGTTCATTGGAAAATCAGAAACCGTGTCCTCCAGGTCACATAGATGCAGACCCAGCTTTGATGGTCTCACTACAGAGGAAGCTAAAGCTCCTGACAACAACATGTATTTCAAGTGCCCAACCTCAGAGGCAGTTTCTCACAAAGTCTTTAGGCCAGCAGAGCTCCATGTTTGTGGAGTGTTTACCCTGTCCCTTACTTATGGAACCTCCTCTACCACCTCCAAGGTTGTGAACTGCTGAGCATTTTCCATTCCACATACGTATTCACAGCTTTTCTAACTCTTCTCCTCGAATTGCGTCTTACTTGTTGCGAAGGTAATGTCAAGGCATTGTTCTGGATGAGAGTGGGAAGATTTTTGTGTAGCACATATTTGCCTACACATTGGATTCATTTTCCTATTTTCCGTTCGAAATACTGAATCCCTGACACTAACCCATACCCTACTGGATTCTGACTACGAATACTAATATGATGGAGAAAAATAACCCAAACAGAATAGAAATACAGGCAGTTCAGAGCAGGCATGGTGTATAGTTGGACTTGCCTTTAGCATTACAAAGGGTAGGTGTTATAAATCTTGTCCAATTTAATAGAAGTAGTTCTCCATGTGTTTTGAAAGTGAACAAATATGTGAATTCCTGTCTCCCTTTCTCTGCAGCCTATTCAGCAACATGTATTTTTACATGCGCATATAGAATCCTCCCTGCTATCCCACGTCCATTCTTGTGAGGTGGCTGACTTGGCAGATACAAATTGTGAGAAGAGATCACTCCTCCTAAACGCTGTTGGAACTGAAAATTCAACCTACGGGTGAGCTTCCTACTTGAACAACATGATACGTAAATCCATGTTCAGTAAAATAAATATTTTTGGATCTGTGGATGATATATATTTCATGATGAATTTCGATTGGCATATATATTTCTACTTTTTAATGCCTGTGTGTTCTGTGTGTATTTGTGTGTGTGTGTGTATATATATATATACACACACACACACACACACACACAATATACAAAAACTCTCCAGATTTTTCAAAATATGAAATATATGTGTCTTATTATACACTCCCTAAATTCATCCATGTTCATATATGTGGATTTATAATCAACTTTTCACAAGATTATGCTCAGAAATATTCATCCACCTGAAATACGTATTTGTTTCCTAGTGCTGAAAACTAACTTCAGAGAATGGTGCATAGAGATCCTAATATTTCTACAGGAACTGACCCAGTTTAACATCAATGCAAGTAGATTCCTATGGGACATGATGTGTATTTTGACGTTCATTTTTATTCAACACTGGTACATTACTATTTCTTCAGTTGATGCACATCATAGGATATGTATTTCATCCTCAAGTTCACAAATTTCTAGGCATTTGGTTCACTTTCAATCACTTCCTGCTTCAGAACACATGTATTCCTCCACGTTTCTTGACTGGTCTTTTCATGAGACTTCTTTACAAACACATTCTTTTCCGTTTCCATAATCCCCTTTGAAGCAAAACTCAAACCCCCTTCATGGTAAACCATAATCGTAATATCACCATTAGATGTATAACTGGTTGGAATGAATGGTTGTGTATCAATATTAGATTTCCTATATATTTTCAGATATCAATTCAATCCATTATTTAAATTGGAGCCAGTTATAATATTTATTCACAGAAGGGTCTATTCATGCATTATCTCTATATTCATAGACCCAGGGTACACCTATTTGTACCCCCAAAGGCTAATTTATATGTCTTCAACATATTACTCCCAGAAATGGTGGAAGAAATACTCATGTCACCTGATCTCCATATACATTTTATCACAGTGATATTCTGGACACAAAATGCAAAGGTCACACTTATGATTGTACCAAAGCCTCATTGGAAAGTGAGCATGGATTACCAAAATCATCCTTGTCCAGGTTGCCTAATGCTCTCAAATGTCAATCCTATTGGTGACTACACATTTGTTTCTTCCTAAGATGATTATTCAACCTCCACCCTGTTGAAAATGTCTAATCCTCTCACTCACTTTATGCTTTGCCTGATTTCCTAATGTCTCTATTGATATCTGCTTTCCTACATATTTCCTCCAGTTCATCATTGTGACTGGCTGACTCTTCACATGTGCTGACATTTACATTCACTCTCTAACCGACACCCTATTGCTAAAGAACTTTTTATCCAAATTTTATACTCATTCTTCTTCCTGAACCTACCAACTATCTTCCTTATCCTACCTACTATCCATTTTTGACTGGATGTTCTCTTCTGCATTCAATCATCCAAGGTACTAGGTCCTATGCCATTGTATATCGATTTATCTGAGACACCTGTGCAGAAAGTCATTCAAAGCTAAGTATCCCAATCAAGGGCCCAATGCCCTTCTGGCCTTCAAATCTTACTTGGATTTCTGTTTTCATACATATATTTCACCTCTATATTATTATAAATATCGCAGGTTCCCAATACCATTCATCATCCAGCAGAGTGATTCCTAACCCGAATCGAACAGGTTCTTAACCCTAACCATACACTGTTCCCTCAATCTAACTTTACAGAAGAGCAGGGACAGAGTTGGTCTTACAATACAGGAATGTAGGGGATCTTCCACCTGCTGAGAACCTCAAAGGTCCATGCAGAAATGATCCCTGGAGAAGATGTAGGCCGCTATGAAGGACCTGAGAGAGCAGAAGTCATCTTCCATGGCAAACAACCTGGTCAGGATGAAGGGATGTGTCTGAATGAGCCTCTCTGTTCTTAATGTAGACACGATGGACCAAAGCAGGCCTGTGTGGAGAGCTGTTCCTTGGTGCCTATGGTTGATATTCCATTGTAAGTTGTGAAAGTGTCACAGGAAGGAGGGGCAGCCTCCATCTCATGGGAGCCCTGGAAGCAACTGTTAGGACACAGTGGTTGCCAAGGCAGTGACCTCATTCAGTTCCTGAAGGAAGTGACCTCACCTCACTTCCTTGGTGATGGAACTCTCTGAACTTGGGATCCAGGAAGCCAGGCACCCAGAGCCAGTCCCAGTCCCAGTCCCAGTCCCAGTGGGCTCACTTGTTTGGATTTACCAAGGACAGAGTCAGTCTTTCTTGGTACCTACTGATGTGAGGATTGCCAAATGCCAGGAAAGCTCTGCAGAGGGGCCTTTCCTGAGAAAGCAGGTAGTGGCTCACCGCTGGCTCCTGACAGCTTCACAGAGTTGGCCAAGGAGGCCAGATGTGAGACAGGACAGGCCATTTCGGGGGAACATAGTATGGCCCACCAGTCAGACGACACTCCGGGTAGTCACAGGCCAACTTGGAAGAAGGAGGTGCCTTTGTGGGTGTGGGTGTGAGTTTGTGGTTTTGTGTCATGTTCTGAGAATAGGTAGGAAAGGCGGTTTGTTTGGTTTGGAGTGGACTGTTTCTAGTAAGTCTTTTGACGAGGCGAGTGTTTCTATGTTTGTGTATCCCACTGTGTCCCTGGTTGTGGACATTAGAAAAGAGAATGCATCAATGGATGTGTCCTGTCTAGTAGAAAGCTTCCCAGCATTCATCCTGCCCCATTTATGAATGGACTGCGGCTTGCCTTATGGATGGGCAACACCTACTATCTTCCTAAGTTCCTGTTTTCTTCCTGAATCCTGGCCACTCTCCAGAATAGGCTCATGGTTTTGTGTCCAAGATAGGTACCACCTCCAAGCTCGGTGACATGGCCATGTACTGGATAGCTGAAAGGAATGGTGAGCATCTCAGAAAACTGAGCTATCAGTGTGACCAGTAAAGTCTCCCTGGAGAAACCCTGCTTTGGGCCTTTTGCTTACCTATTGTTCTGTTGCCCTGAATGTCAGGAAGGCCTTTGCCTCAGGGCACCCCTTTGTGAAGCCTGAAGAAAACAGTTTTCAAGTGGAAATGAATGGGCATCACCTGTGGCTCTTTGCTTACTGGCTTTGCAAAGGGATGTGTCTGAATCAGCCTCTTGGCCCTGTGTGAGGCTGTGGCTTAGATTGTCAGCACCTGACGGATCCTAAGAGAGATCCCATGTGTGCATCCAAAGCCAAATTGGCACAAAAGCAGTCATTGTGGATGAAGTCTCTCGCCTTCCTCTGTAAGGTTCCTGACCTCCATCAAGTGAGAATAGGGATCCTTCGGGTCAAACGAGTTCCTCAAAGCCCTGCAGAGGCTAGCCCATAGGTGCTTGGGTTTTCTCATGACCCCAATTGACACACAGAATCTATACCCGGCAGTCAGTAGGCCTCCAATTGGAGAAGCGGAGCAGTATTAACGGCAGGCCTATTGGATCACTCCAGGTTCACAGGAAGGGTGTCCAGGCCACCCTGACATGAGGCAAATGAGGTGCAAGGGAGCTTATTGTGGACACTGTCTTGGGCTGTGCCCCTCATGGAAACCTCCAGCCAGAGGTTATGATGAGTGTCTATATGGAAGAAGATGAGGGCCATGTGTCAGTGTTTAGGTTTGAATTGTGGTCATTGGTGTGGCGGTGGGAAGAGATGACTGGGTCCACCTGGGCTTGAACTCTGGTGTGATTCCCATTGGAGACTGAGTTCTGGAACTGAGTTCAGAGAAGTATTGCCGTGAATTGTGTTGGGATTTGAGGAGGCCATGCATGAGAGTCGCCCTTGGAAACTGAGATCTAGGCCCAGGCTGGCTTTCCACAGAGCACTGGGAATCTCAGCCCGGATATCACATGATTTTATTCTTAAAGACCTGGCAGCCACAGTTGAGAGTCAAAACACACATGGACCTCACATTTGTAGACCTCAATGGGCCTGGATTCATGTGTCCTTTTGGCCACTCTTTGGGAAGCCTTGTTTGTGAGAGTTCTCTAGAGCTTTTGTTGAAATGAGCTTGCTCACCATTGAATGGTTCCTGAAGGCATGGAAACCCACAGTGCCTCCAACTTCATCCTTTAAAAATGGCTAGCTGGATAAATACCATGAGATTTTTGAAATTCCCATGACCAGGTGGCACTGGAGAACCTTTGGATGTCCTGTTGCTGATCATGAGTGTACCAGACAGTGCCTTGATTGACTGGGTTTCATGAAAATGGTGTAAAACAGAGATGCCAGTAAGTTGGGGCCTGCTGAGTAGCGGGCCTAGAGCAGTGGTGTGCAGGTGTGTGATAGAACATCTGTGGTGGGGCCATGTGGATCTGCCATTGGCTTCCAAATGGCTTGTGACTGACATGGTGCAGCGAGCAGACCCTTCTATGTAAAGGCATCTTGTTATATGGAGAGGTTTCAGGGCAGTGTTCAGAATCAGGTTGCTATGGTCAAGGGGGCAAGCTCTGTGGGATAGAAGCCTGGCTGGTGCATTCTCCTAGGACCTTGACCCACCGCACGTGACAGAACTCCCTCCAGCACTGTGTCCCAGTTGAACTCCTTGCATTTCCTGAAGCAAATTCCAAACTCCCAGTGCAGCAGCAAGAAACACCACGAAAAGTGGAGGATGACCAAATGGCTTCAGAGTCCACACAGGGAGACACTTAGACCCCAGTGGCCACAGTTTACCTGCAAAGAGAGAATTCAGCACTTCTGCCTCATGTTCATTGGAAAATCAGAAACCGTGTCCTCCAGGTCACATAGATGCAGACCCAGCTTTGATGGTCTCACTACAGAGGAAGCTAAAGCTCCTGACAACAACATGTATTTCAAGTGCCCAACCTCAGAGGCAGTTTCTCACAAAGTCTTTAGGCCAGCAGAGCTCCATGTTTGTGGAGTGTTTACCCTGTCCCTTACTTATGGAACCTCCTCTACCACCTCCAAGGTTGTGAACTGCTGAGCATTTTCCATTCCACATACGTATTCACAGCTTTTCTAACTCTTCTCCTCAAATTGCGTCTTACTTGTTGCGAAGGTAATGTCAAGGCATTGTTCTGGATGAGAGTGGGAAGATTTTTGTGTAGCACATATTTGCCTACACATTGGATTCATTTTCCTATTTTCCGTTCGAAATACTGAATCCCTGACACTAACCCATACCCTACTGGATTCTGACTACGAATACTAATATGATGGAGAAAAATAACCCAAACAGAATAGAAATACAGGCAGTTCAGAGCAGGCATGGTGTATAGTTGGACTTGCCTTTAGCATTACAAAGGGTAGGTGTTATAAATCTTGTCCAATTTAATAGAAGTAGTTCTCCATGTGTTTTGAAAGTGAACAAATATGTGAATTCCTGTCTCCCTTTCTCTGCAGCCTATTCAGCAACATGTATTTTTACATGCGCATATAGAATCCTCCCTGCTATCCCACGTCCATTCTTGTGAGGTGGCTGACTTGGCAGATACAAATTGTGAGAAGAGATCACTCCTCCTAAACGCTGTTGGAACTGAAAATTCAACCTACGGGTGAGCTTCCTACTTGAACAACATGATACGTAAATCCATGTTCAGTAAAATAAATATTTTTGGATCTGTGGATGATATATATTTCATGATGAATTTCGATTGGCATATATATTTCTACTTTTTAATGCCTGTGTGTTCTGTGTGTATTTGTGTGTGTGTGTGTATATATATATATACACACACACACACACACACACACACACAATATACAAAAACTCTCCAGATTTTTCAAAATATGAAATATATGTGTCTTATTATACACTCCCTAAATTCATCCATGTTCATATATGTGGATTTATAATCAACTTTTCACAAGATTATGCTCAGAAATATTCATCCACCTGAAATACGTATTTGTTTCCTAGTGCTGAAAACTAACTTCAGAGAATGGTGCATAGAGATCCTAATATTTCTACAGGAACTGACCCAGTTTAACATCAATGCAAGTAGATTTCTATGGGACATGATGTGTATTTTGACGTTCATTTTTATTCAACACTGGTACATTACTATTTCTTCAGTTGATGCACATCATAGGATATGTATTTCATCCTCAAGTTCACAAATTTCTAGGCATTTGGTTCACTTTCAATCACTTCCTGCTTCAGAACACATGTATTCCTCCACGTTTCTTGACTGGTCTTTTCATGAGACTTCTTTCCAAACACATTCTTTTCCGTTTCCATAATCCCCATTGAAGCAAAACTCAAACCCCCTTCATGGTAAACCATAATCGTAATATCACCATTAGATGTATAACTGGTTGGAATGAATGGTTGTGTATCAATATTAGATTTCCTATATATTTTCAGATATCAATTCAATCCATTATTTAAATTGGAGCCAGTTATAATATTTATTCACAGAAGGGTCTATTCATGCATTATCTCTATATTCATAGACCCAGGGTACACCTATTTGTACCCCCAAAGGCTAATTTATATGTCTTCAACATATTACTCCCAGAAATGGTGGAAGAAATACTCATGTCACCTGATCTCCATATACATTTTATCACAGTGATATTCTGGACACAAAATGCAAAGGTCACACTTATGATTGTACCAAAGCCTCATTGGAAAGTGAGCATGGATTACCAAAATCATCCTTGTCCAGGTTGCCTAATGCTCTCAAATGTCAATCCTATTGGTGACTACACATTTGTTTCTTCCTAAGATGATTATTCAACCTCCACCCTGTTGAAAATGTCTAATCCTCTCACTCACTTTATGCTTTGCCTGATTTCCTAATGTCTCTATTGATATCTGCTTTCCTACATATTTCCTCCAGTTCATCATTGTGACTGGCTGACTCTTCACATGTGCTGACATTTACATTCACTCTCTAACCGACACCCTATTGCTAAAGAACTTTTTATCCAAATTTTATACTCATTCTTCTTCCTGAACCTACCAACTATCTTCCTTATCCTACCTACTATCCATTTTTGACTGGATGTTCTCTTCTGCATTCAATCATCCAAGGTACTAGGTCCTATGCCATTGTATATCGATTTATCTGAGACACCTGTGCAGAAAGTCATTCAAAGCTAAGTATCCCAATCAAGGGCCCAATGCCCTTCTGGCCTTCAAATCTTACTTGGATTTCTGTTTTCATACATATATTTCACCTCTATATTATTATAAATATCGCAGGTTCCCAATACCATTCGTCATCCAGCAGAGTGATTCCTAACCCGAATCGAACAGGTTCTTAACCCTAACCATACACTGTTCCCTCAATCTAACTTTACAGAAGAGCAGGGACAGAGTTGGTCTTACAATACAGGAATGTAGGGGATCTTCCACCTGCTGAGAACCTCAAAGGTCCATGCAGAAATGATCCCTGGAGAAGATGTAGGCCGCTATGAAGGACCTGAGAGAGCAGAAGTCATCTTCCATGGCAAACAACCTGGTCAGGATGAAGGGATGTGTCTGAATGAGCCTCTCTGTTCTTAATGTAGACACGATGGACCAAAGCAGGCCTGTGTGGAGAGCTGTTCCTTGGTGCCTATGGTTGATATTCCATTGTAACTTGTGAAAGTGTCACAGGAAGGAGGGGCAGCCTCCATCTCATGGGAGCCCTGGAAGCAACTGTTAGGACACAGTGGTTGCCAAGGCAGTGACCTCATTCAGTTCCTGAAGGAAGTGACCTCACCTCACTTCCTTGGTGATGGAACTCTCTGAACTTGGGATCCAGGAAGCCAGGCACCCAGAGCCAGTCCCAGTCCCAGTCCCAGTCCCAGTGGGCTCACTTGTTTGGATTTACCAAGGACAGAGTCAGTCTTTCTTGGTACCTACTGATGTGAGGATTGCCAAATGCCAGGAAAGCTCTGCAGAGGGGCCTTTCCTGAGAAAGCAGGTAGTGGCTCACCGCTGGCTCCTGACAGCTTCACAGAGTTGGCCAAGGAGGCCAGATGTGAGACAGGACAGGCCATTTCGGGGGAACATAGTATGGCCCACCAGTCAGACGACACTCCGGGTAGTCACAGGCCAACTTGGAAGAAGGAGGTGCCTTTGTGGGTGTGGGTGTGAGTTTGTGGTTTGGTCTCATGTTCTGAGAATAGGTAGGAAAGGCGGTTTGTTTGGTTTGGAGTGGACTGTTTCTAGTAAGTCTTTTGACGAGGCGAGTGTTTCTATGTTTGTGTATCCCACTGTGTCCCTGGTTGTAGACATTAGAAAAGAGAATGCATCAGTGGTCTAGTAGAAAGCTTCCCAGCATTCATCCTGCCCCATTTATGAATGGACTGCGGCTTGCCTTATGGATGGGCAACACCTACTATCATCCTAAGTTCCTGTTTTCTTCCTGAATCCTGGCCACTCTCCAGAATAGACTCATGGTTTTGTGTCCAAGATATGTACCACCTCCAAGCTCAGCGACATGGCCATGTACTGCATAGCTGAAAGGAATGGTGAGCATCTCAGAAAACTCAGCTATCAGTGTGACCAGTAAAGTCTCCCTGGAGAAACCCTGCTTTGGGCCTTTTGCTTACCTATGGTTCTGTTGCCCTGAATGTCAGGAAGGCCTTTTCCTCAGGGCACCCCTTTGTGAAGCCTGAAGAAAACAGTTTTCAAATGGAAATGAATGGGTATCACCTGTGGCTCTTTGCTTACTGGCTTTGCAAAGGGATGTGTCTGAATCAGCCTCTTGGCCCTGTGTGAGGCTGTGGCTTAGATTGTCAGCACCTGACGGATCCAAAGAGAGATCCCATGTGTGCATCCAAAGCCAAATTGGCACAAAAGCAGTCATTGTGGATGAAGTCTCTCGCCTTCCTCTGTAAGGTTCCTGACCTCCATCAAGTGAGAATAGGGATCCTTCTGGTCAAACGAGTTCTTCAAAGCCCTGCAGAGGCTAGCCCATAGGTGCTTGGGTTTTCTCATGACCCCAATTGACACACAGAATCTATACCCGGCAGTCAGTAGGCCTCCAATTGGAGAAGCGGAGCAGTATTAACGGCAGGCTTATTGGATCACTCCAGGTTCACAGGAAGGGTGTCCAGGCCACCCTGACATGAGGCAAATGAGGGGCAAGGGAGCTTATTGTGGACACTGTCTTGGGCTGTGCCCCTCATGGAAACCTCCAGCCAGAGGTTATGATGAGTGTCTATATGGAAGAAGATGAGGGCCATGTGTCAGTGTTTAGGTTTGAATTGTGGTCATTGGTGTGGCGGTGGGAAGAGATGACTGGGTCCACCTGGGCTTGAACTCTGGTGTGATTCCCATTGGAGACTGAGTTCTGGAACTGAGTTCAGAGAAGTATTGCCGTGAATTGTGTTGGGATTTGAGGAGGCCATGCATGAGAGTCGCCCTTGGAAACTGAGATCTAGGCCCAGGCTGGCTTTCCACAGAGCACTGGGAATCTCAGCCTGGATATCACATGATTTTATTCTTAAAGACCTGGCAGCCACAGTTGAGAGTCAAAACACACATGGACCTCACATTTGTAGACCTCAATGGGCCTGGATTCATGTGTCCTTTTGGCCACTCTTTGGGAAGCCTTGTTTGTGAGAGTTCTCTAGAGCTTTTGTTGAAATGAGCTTGCTCACCATTGAATGGTTCCTGAAGGCATGGAAACCCACAGTGCCTCCAACTTCATCCTTTAAAAATGGCTAGCTGGATAAATACCATGAGATTTTTGAAATTCCCATGACCAGGTGGCACTGGAGAACCTTTGGATGTCCTGTTGCTGATCATGAGTGTACCAGACAGTGCCTTGATTGACTGGGTTTCATGAAAATGGTGTAAAACAGAGATGCCAGTAAGTTGGGGCCTGCTGAGTAGCGGGCCTAGAGCAGTGGTGTGCAGGTGTGTGATAGAACATCTGTGGTGGGGCCATGTGGATCTGCCATTGGCTTCCAAATGGCTTGTGACTGACATGGTGCAGCGAGCAGACCCTTCTATGTAAAGGCATCTTGTTATATGGAGAGGTTTCAGGGCAGTGTTCAGAATCAGGTTGCTATGGTCAAGGGGGCAAGCTCTGTGGGATAGAAGCCTGGCTGGTGCATTCTCCTAGGACCTTGACCCACCGCACGTGACAGAACTCCCTCCAGCACTGTGTCCCAGTTGAACTCCTTGCATTTCCTGAAGCAAATTCCAAACTCCCAGTGCAGCAGCAAGAAACACCACGAAAAGTGGAGGATGACCAAATGGCTTCAGAGTCCACACAGGGAGACACTTAGACCCCAGTGGCCACAGTTTACCTGCAAAGAGAGAATTCAGCACTTCTGCCTCATGTTCATTGGAAAATCAGAATCCGTGTCCTCCAGGTCACATAGATGCAGACCCAGCTTTGATGGTCTCACTACAGAGGAAGCTAAAGCTCCTGACAACAACATGTATTTCAAGTGCCCAACCTCAGAGGCAGTTTCTCACAAAGTCTTTAGGCCAGCAGAGCTCCATGTTTGTGGAGTGTTTACCCTGTCCCTTACTTATGGAACCTCCTCTACCACCTCCAAGGTTGTGAACTGCTGAGCATTTTCCATTCCACATACGTATTCACAGCTTTTCTAACTCTTCTCCTCAAATTGCGTCTTACTTGTTGCGAAGGTAATGTCAAGGCATTGTTCTGGATGAGAGTGGGAAGATTTTTGTGTAGCACATATTTGCCTACACATTGGATTCATTTTCCTATTTTCCGTTCGAAATACTGAATCCCTGACACTAACCCATACCCTACTGGATTCTGACTACGAATACTAATATGATGGAGAAAAATAACCCAAACAGAATAGAAATACAGGCAGTTCAGAGCAGGCATGGTGTATAGTTGGACTTGCCTTTAGCATTACAAAGGGTAGGTGTTATAAATCTTGTCCAATTTAATAGAAGTAGTTCTCCATGTGTTTTGAAAGTGAACAAATATGTGAATTCCTGTCTCCCTTTCTCTGCAGCCTATTCAGCAACATGTATTTTTACATGCGCATATAGAATCCTCCCTGCTATCCCACGTCCATTCTTGTGAGGTGGCTGACTTGGCAGATACAAATTGTGAGAAGAGATCACTCCTCCTAAACGCTGTTGGAACTGAAAATTCAACCTACGGGTGAGCTTCCTACTTGAACAACATGATACGTAAATCCATGTTCAGTAAAATAAATATTTTTGGATCTGTGGATGATATATATTTCATGATGAATTTCGATTGGCATATATATTTCTACTTTTTAATGCCTGTGTGTTCTGTGTGTATTTGTGTGTGTGTGTGTATATATATATATACACACACACACACACACACACACACACAATATACAAAAACTCTCCAGATTTTTCAAAATATGAAATATATGTGTCTTATTATACACTCCCTAAATTCATCCATGTTCATATATGTGGATTTATAATCAACTTTTCACAAGATTATGCTCAGAAATATTCATCCACCTGAAATACGTATTTGTTTCCTAGTGCTGAAAACTAACTTCAGAGAATGGTGCATAGAGATCCTAATATTTCTACAGGAACTGACCCAGTTTAACATCAATGCAAGTAGATTTCTATGGGACATGATGTGTATTTTGACGTTCATTTTTATTCAACACTGGTACATTACTATTTCTTCAGTTGATGCACATCATAGGATATGTATTTCATCCTCAAGTTCACAAATTTCTAGGCATTTGGTTCACTTTCAATCACTTCCTGCTTCAGAACACATGTATTCCTCCACGTTTCTTGACTGGTCTTTTCATGAGACTTCTTTCCAAACACATTCTTTTCCGTTTCCATAATCCCCATTGAAGCAAAACTCAAACCCCCTTCATGGTAAACCATAATCGTAATATCACCATTAGATGTATAACTGGTTGGAATGAATGGTTGTGTATCAATATTAGATTTCCTATATATTTTCAGATATCAATTCAATCCATTATTTAAATTGGAGCCAGTTATAATATTTATTCACAGAAGGGTCTATTCATGCATTATCTCTATATTCATAGACCCAGGGTACACCTATTTGTACCCCCAAAGGCTAATTTATATGTCTTCAACATATTACTCCCAGAAATGGTGGAAGAAATACTCATGTCACCTGATCTCCATATACATTTTATCACAGTGATATTCTGGACACAAAATGCAAAGGTCACACTTATGATTGTACCAAAGCCTCATTGGAAAGTGAGCATGGATTACCAAAATCATCCTTGTCCAGGTTGCCTAATGCTCTCAAATGTCAATCCTATTGGTGACTACACATTTGTTTCTTCCTAAGATGATTATTCAACCTCCACCCTGTTGAAAATGTCTAATCCTCTCACTCACTTTATGCTTTGCCTGATTTCCTAATGTCTCTATTGATATCTGCTTTCCTACATATTTCCTCCAGTTCATCATTGTGACTGGCTGACTCTTCACATGTGCTGACATTTACATTCACTCTCTAACCGACACCCTATTGCTAAAGAACTTTTTATCCAAATTTTATACTCATTCTTCTTCCTGAACCTACCAACTATCTTCCTTATCCTACCTACTATCCATTTTTGACTGGATGTTCTCTTCTGCATTCAATCATCCAAGGTACTAGGTCCTATGCCATTGTATATCGATTTATCTGAGACACCTGTGCAGAAAGTCATTCAAAGCTAAGTATCCCAATCAAGGGCCCAATGCCCTTCTGGCCTTCAAATCTTACTTGGATTTCTGTTTTCATACATATATTTCACCTCTATATTATTATAAATATCGCAGGTTCCCAATACCATTCGTCATCCAGCAGAGTGATTCCTAACCCGAATCGAACAGGTTCTTAACCCTAACCATACACTGTTCCCTCAATCTAACTTTACAGAAGAGCAGGGACAGAGTTGGTCTTACAATACAGGAATGTAGGGGATCTTCCACCTGCTGAGAACCTCAAAGGTCCATGCAGAAATGATCCCTGGAGAAGATGTAGGCCGCTATGAAGGACCTGAGAGAGCAGAAGTCATCTTCCATGGCAAACAACCTGGTCAGGATGAAGGGATGTGTCTGAATGAGCCTCTCTGTTCTTAATGTAGACACGATGGACCAAAGCAGGCCTGTGTGGAGAGCTGTTCCTTGGTGCCTATGGTTGATATTCCATTGTAAGTTGTGAAAGTGTCACAGGAAGGAGGGGCAGCCTCCATCTCATGGGAGCCCTGGAAGCAACTGTTAGGACACAGTGGTTGCCAAGGCAGTGACCTCATTCAGTTCCTGAAGGAAGTGACCTCACCTCACTTCCTTGGTGATGGAACTCTCTGAACTTGGGATCCAGGAAGCCAGGCACCCAGAGCCAGTCCCAGTCCCAGTCCCAGTCCCAGTGGGCTCACTTGTTTGGATTTACCAAGGACAGAGTCAGTCTTTCTTGGTACCTACTGATGTGAGGATTGCCAAATGCCAGGAAAGCTCTGCAGAGGGGCCTTTCCTGAGAAAGCAGGTAGTGGCTCACCGCTGGCTCCTGACAGCTTCACAGAGTTGGCCAAGGAGGCCAGATGTGAGACAGGACAGGCCATTTCGGGGGAACATAGTATGGCCCACCAGTCAGACGACACTCCGGGTAGTCACAGGCCAACTTGGAAGAAGGAGGTGCCTTTGTGGGTGTGGGTGTGAGTTTGTGGTTTGGTCTCATGTTCTGAGAATAGGTAGGAAAGGCGGTTTGTTTGGTTTGGAGTGGACTGTTTCTAGTAAGTCTTTTGACGAGGCGAGTGTTTCTATGTTTGTGTATCCCACTGTGTCCCTGGTTGTAGACATTAGAAAAGAGAATGCATCAGTGGTCTAGTAGAAAGCTTCCCAGCATTCATCCTGCCCCATTTATGAATGGACTGCGGCTTGCCTTATGGATGGGCAACACCTACTATCATCCTAAGTTCCTGTTTTCTTCCTGAATCCTGGCCACTCTCCAGAATAGACTCATGGTTTTGTGTCCAAGATATGTACCACCTCCAAGCTCAGCACATGGCCATGTACTGCATAGCTGAAAGGAATGGTGAGCATCTCAGAAAACTCAGCTATCAGTGTGACCAGTAAAGTCTCCCTGGAGAAACCCTGCTTTGGGCCTTTTGCTTACCTATGGTTCTGTTGCCCTGAATGTCAGGAAGGCCTTTTCCTCAGGGCACCCCTTTGTGAAGCCTGAAGAAAACAGTTTTCAAATGGAAATGAATGGGTATCACCTGTGGCTCTTTGCTTACTGGCTTTGCAAAGGGATGTGTCTGAATCAGCCTCTTGGCCCTGTGTGAGGCTGTGGCTTAGATTGTCAGCACCTGACGGATCCAAAGAGAGATCCCATGTGTGCATCCAAAGCCAAATTGGCACAAAAGCAGTCATTGTGGATGAAGTCTCTCGCCTTCCTCTGTAAGGTTCCTGACCTCCATCAAGTGAGAATAGGGATCCTTCGGGTCAAACGAGTTCTTCAAAGCCCTGCAGAGGCTAGCCCATAGGTGCTTGGGTTTTCTCATGACCCCAATTGACACACAGAATCTATACCCGGCAGTCAGTAGGCCTCCAATTGGAGAAGCGGAGCAGTATTAACGGCAGGCTTATTGGATCACTCCAGGTTCACAGGAAGGGTGTCCAGGCCACCCTGACATGAGGCAAATGAGGGGCAAGGGAGCTTATTGTGGACACTGTCTTGGGCTGTGCCCCTCATGGAAACCTCCAGCCAGAGGTTATGATGAGTGTCTATATGGAAGAAGATGAGGGCCATGTGTCAGTGTTTAGGTTTGAATTGTGGTCATTGGTGTGGCGGTGGGAAGAGATGACTGGGTCCACCTGGGCTTGAACTCTGGTGTGATTCCCATTGGAGACTGAGTTCTGGAACTGAGTTCAGAGAAGTATTGCCGTGAATTGTGTTGGGATTTGAGGAGGCCATGCATGAGAGTCGCCCTTGGAAACTGAGATCTAGGCCCAGGCTGGCTTTCCACAGAGCACTGGGAATCTCAGCCTGGATATCACATGATTTTATTCTTAAAGACCTGGCAGCCACAGTTGAGAGTCAAAACACACATGGACCTCACATTTGTAGACCTCAATGGGCCTGGATTCATGTGTCCTTTTGGCCACTCTTTGGGAAGCCTTGTTTGTGAGAGTTCTCTAGAGCTTTTGTTGAAATGAGCTTGCTCACCATTGAATGGTTCCTGAAGGCATGGAAACCCACAGTGCCTCCAACTTCATCCTTTAAAAATGGCTAGCTGGATAAATACCATGAGATTTTTGAAATTCCCATGACCAGGTGGCACTGGAGAACCTTTGGATGTCCTGTTGCTGATCATGAGTGTACCAGACAGTGCCTTGATTGACTGGGTTTCATGAAAATGGTGTAAAACAGAGATGCCAGTAAGTTGGGGCCTGCTGAGTAGCGGGCCTAGAGCAGTGGTGTGCAGGTGTGTGATAGAACATCTGTGGTGGGGCCATGTGGATCTGCCATTGGCTTCCAAATGGCTTGTGACTGACATGGTGCAGCGAGCAGACCCTTCTATGTAAAGGCATCTTGTTATATGGAGAGGTTTCAGGGCAGTGTTCAGAATCAGGTTGCTATGGTCAAGGGGGCAAGCTCTGTGGGATAGAAGCCTGGCTGGTGCATTCTCCTAGGACCTTGACCCACCGCACGTGACAGAACTCCCTCCAGCACTGTGTCCCAGTTGAACTCCTTGCATTTCCTGAAGCAAATTCCAAACTCCCAGTGCAGCAGCAAGAAACACCACGAAAAGTGGAGGATGACCAAATGGCTTCAGAGTCCACACAGGGAGACACTTAGACCCCAGTGGCCACAGTTTACCTGCAAAGAGAGAATTCAGCACTTCTGCCTCATGTTCATTGGAAAATCAGAATCCGTGTCCTCCAGGTCACATAGATGCAGACCCAGCTTTGATGGTCTCACTACAGAGGAAGCTAAAGCTCCTGACAACAACATGTATTTCAAGTGCCCAACCTCAGAGGCAGTTTCTCACAAAGTCTTTAGGCCAGCAGAGCTCCATGTTTGTGGAGTGTTTACCCTGTCCCTTACTTATGGAACCTCCTCTACCACCTCCAAGGTTGTGAACTGCTGAGCATTTTCCATTCCACATACGTATTCACAGCTTTTCTAACTCTTCTCCTCAAATTGCGTCTTACTTGTTGCGAAGGTAATGTCAAGGCATTGTTCTGGATGAGAGTGGGAAGATTTTTGTGTAGCACATATTTGCCTACACATTGGATTCATTTTCCTATTTTCCGTTCGAAATACTGAATCCCTGACACTAACCCATACCCTACTGGATTCTGACTACGAATACTAATATGATGGAGAAAAATAACCCAAACAGAATAGAAATACAGGCAGTTCAGAGCAGGCATGGTGTATAGTTGGACTTGCCTTTAGCATTACAAAGGGTAGGTGTTATAAATCTTGTCCAATTTAATAGAAGTAGTTCTCCATGTGTTTTGAAAGTGAACAAATATGTGAATTCCTGTCTCCCTTTCTCTGCAGCCTATTCAGCAACATGTATTTTTACATGCGCATATAGAATCCTCCCTGCTATCCCACGTCCATTCTTGTGAGGTGGCTGACTTGGCAGATACAAATTGTGAGAAGAGATCACTCCTCCTAAACGCTGTTGGAACTGAAAATTCAACCTACGGGTGAGCTTCCTACTTGAACAACATGATACGTAAATCCATGTTCAGTAAAATAAATATTTTTGGATCTGTGGATGATATATATTTCATGATGAATTTCGATTGGCATATATATTTCTACTTTTTAATGCCTGTGTGTTCTGTGTGTATTTGTGTGTGTGTGTGTATATATATATATACACACACACACACACACACACACACACACAATATACAAAAACTCTCCAGATTTTTCAAAATATGAAATATATGTGTCTTATTATACACTCCCTAAATTCATCCATGTTCATATATGTGGATTTATAATCAACTTTTCACAAGATTATGCTCAGAAATATTCATCCACCTGAAATACGTATTTGTTTCCTAGTGCTGAAACTATCTTTAGAGAATGGTGCATAGAGATCCTAATATTTCTACAGGAACTGACCCAGTTTAACATCAATGCAAGTAGATTCCTATGGGACATGATGTGTATTTTGACGTTCATTTTTATTCAACACTGGTACATTACTATTTCTTCAGTTGATGCACATCATAGGATATGTATTTCATCCTCAAGTTCACAAATTTCTAGGCATTTGGTTCACTTTCAATCACTTCCTGCTTCAGAACACATGCATTCCTCCACGTTTCTTGACTGGTCTTTTCATGAGACTTCTTTCCATACACATTCTTTTCCGTTTCCATAATCCCCATTGAAGCAAAACTCAAACCCCCTTCATGGTAAACCATAACCCTAATATCACCATTAGACGTATAACTGGTTGGAATGAATGGTTGTGTATCAATATTAGATTTCCTATATATTTTCAGATATCAATTCAATCCATTATTTAAATTGGAGCCAGTTATAATATTTATTCACAGAAGGGTCTATTCATGCATTATCTCTATATTCATAGACCCAGGGTACACCTATTTGTACCCCCAAAGGCTAATTTATATGTCTTCAACATATTACTCCCAGAAATGGTGGAAGAAATACTCATGTCACCTGATCTCCATATACATTTTATCACAGTGATATTCTGGACACAAAATGCAAAGGTCACACTTATGATTGTACCAAAGCCTCATTGGAAAGTGAGCATGGATTACTAAAAACATCCTTGTCCAGGTTGCCTAATGCTCTCAAATGTCAATCCTATTGGTGACTACACATTTGTTTCTTCCTAAGATGATATATTCAACCTCCACCCTGTTGAAAATGTCTAATCCTCTCACTCACTTTATGCTTTGCCTGATTTCCTAATGTCTCTATTGATATCTGCTTTCCTACATATGTCCCCCAGTTCATCATTGTGACTGGCTGACTCTTCACATGTGCTGACATTTACATTCACTCTCTAACCGACACCCTATTGCTAAAGAACTTTTGGTCCAAATTTTATACTCACTCTTCTTCCTAAACCTACCAACTATCTTCCTAATCCTACCTACTATCCCTTTTTGACTGGATGTTCTCTTCTGCATTCAATCATCCAAGGTACAAGGTCCTATGCCATTGTATATCGATTTATCTGAGACACCTGTGCAGAAAGTCATTCAAAGCTAAGTATCCCAATCAAGGGCCCAATGCCCTTCTGGCCTTCAAATCTGACTTGGATTTCTGTTTTCATACATACATTTCACCTCTATATTATTATAAATATCTCAGGTTCCCAATACCATTCATCATCCAGCAGAGTGTTTCCTAACCCAAATCGAACAGGTTCTTAACCCTAACCATACACTGTTCCCTCAATCTAACTTTACAGAAGAGCAGGGACAGAGTTGGTCTTACAATACAGGAATGTAGGGGATCTTCCACCTGCTGAGAACCTCAAAGGTCCATGCAGAAATGATCCCTGGAGAAGATGTAGGCCGCTATGAAGGACCTGAGAGAGCAGAAGTCATCTTCCATGGCAAACAACCTGGTCAGGATGAAGGGATGTGTCTGAATGAGCCTCTCTGTTCTTAATGTAGACACGATGGACCAAAGCAGGCCTGTGTGGAGAGCTGTTCCTTGGTGCCTATGGTTGATATTCCATTGTAAGTTGTGAAAGTGTCACAGGAAGGAGGGGCAGCCTCCATCTCATGGGAGCCCTGGAAGCAACTGTTAGGACACAGTGGTTGCCAAGGCAGTGACCTCATTCAGTTCCTGAAGGAAGTGACCTCACCTCACTTCCTTGGTGATGGAACTCTCTGAACTTGGGATCCAGGAAGCCAGGCACCCAGAGCCAGTCCCAGTCCCAGTCCCAGTCCCAGTGGGCTCACTTGTTTGGATTTACCAAGGACAGAGTCAGTCTTTCTTGGTACCTACTGATGTGAGGATTGCCAAATGCCAGGAAAGCTCTGCAGAGGGGCCTTTCCTGAGAAAGCAGGTAGTGGCTCACCGCTGGCTCCTGACAGCTTCACAGAGTTGGCCAAGGAGGCCAGATGTGAGACAGGACAGGCCATTTCGGGGGAACATAGTATGGCCCACCAGTCAGACGACACTCCGGGTAGTCACAGGCCAACTTGGAAGAAGGAGGTGCCTTTGTGGGTGTGGGTGTGAGTTTGTGGTTTGGTCTCATGTTCTGAGAATAGGTAGGAAAGGCGGTTTGTTTGGTTTGGAGTGGACTGTTTCTAGTAAGTCTTTTGACGAGGCGAGTGTTTCTATGTTTGTGTATCCCACTGTGTCCCTGGTTGTGGACATTAGAAAAGAGAATGCATCAATGGATGTGTCCTGTCTAGTAGAAAGCTTCCCAGCATTCATCCTGCCCCATTTATGAATGGACTGCGGCTTGCCTTATGGATGGGCAACACCTACTATCTTCCTAAGTTCCTGTTTTCTTCCTGAATCCTGGCCACTCTCCAGAATAGGCTCATGGTTTTGTGTCCAAGATAGGTACCACCTCCAAGCTCGGTGACATGGCCATGTACTGGATAGCTGAAAGGAATGGTGAGCATCTCAGAAAACTGAGCTATCAGTGTGACCAGTAAAGTCTCCCTGGAGAAACCCTGCTTTGGGCCTTTTGCTTACCTATTGTTCTGTTGCCCTGAATGTCAGGAAGGCCTTTGCCTCAGGGCACCCCTTTGTGAAGCCTGAAGAAAACAGTTTTCAAGTGGAAATGAATGGGCATCACCTGTGGCTCTTTGCTTACTGGCTTTGCAAAGGGATGTGTCTGAATCAGCCTCTTGGCCCTGTGTGAGGCTGTGGCTTAGATTGTCAGCACCTGACGGATCCTAAGAGAGATCCCATGTGTGCATCCAAAGCCAAATTGGCACAAAAGCAGTCATTGTGGATGAAGTCTCTCGCCTTCCTCTGTAAGGTTCCTGACCTCCATCAAGTGAGAATAGGGATCCTTCGGGTCAAACGAGTTCTTCAAAGCCCTGCAGAGGCTAGCCCATAGGTGCTTGGGTTTTCTCATGACCCCAATTGACACACAGAATCTATACCCGGCAGTCAGTAGGCCTCCAATTGGAGAAGCGGAGCAGTATTAACGGCAGGCCTATTGGATCACTCCAGGTTCACAGGAAGGGTGTCCAGGCCACCCTGACATGAGGCAAATGAGGTGCAAGGGAGCTTATTGTGGACACTGTCTTGGGCTGTGCCCCTCATGGAAACCTCCAGCCAGAGGTTATGATGAGTGTCTATATGGAAGAAGATGAGGGCCATGTGTCAGTGTTTAGGTTTGAATTGTGGTCATTGGTGTGGCGGTGGGAAGAGATGACTGGGTCCACCTGGGCTTGAACTCTGGTGTGATTCCCATTGGAGACTGAGTTCTGGAACTGAGTTCAGAGAAGTATTGCCGTGAATTGTGTTGGGATTTGAGGAGGCCATGCATGAGAGTCGCCCTTGGAAACTGAGATCTAGGCCCAGGCTGGCTTTCCACAGAGCACTGGGAATCTCAGCCCGGATATCACATGATTTTATTCTTAAAGACCTGGCAGCCACAGTTGAGAGTCAAAACACACATGGACCTCACATTTGTAGACCTCAATGGGCCTGGATTCATGTGTCCTTTTGGCCACTCTTTGGGAAGCCTTGTTTGTGAGAGTTCTCTAGAGCTTTTGTTGAAATGAGCTTGCTCACCATTGAATGGTTCCTGAAGGCATGGAAACCCACAGTGCCTCCAACTTCATCCTTTAAAAATGGCTAGCTGGATAAATACCATGAGATTTTTGAAATTCCCATGACCAGGTGGCACTGGAGAACCTTTGGATGTCCTGTTGCTGATCATGAGTGTACCAGACAGTGCCTTGATTGACTGGGTTTCATGAAAATGGTGTAAAACAGAGATGCCAGTAAGTTGGGGCCTGCTGAGTAGCGGGCCTAGAGCAGTGGTGTGCAGGTGTGTGATAGAACATCTGTGGTGGGGCCATGTGGATCTGCCATTGGCTTCCAAATGGCTTGTGACTGACATGGTGCAGCGAGCAGACCCTTCTATGTAAAGGCATCTTGTTATATGGAGAGGTTTCAGGGCAGTGTTCAGAATCAGGTTGCTATGGTCAAGGGGGCAATCTCTGTGGGATAGAAGCCTGGCTGGTGCATTCTCCTAGGACCTTGACCCACCGCACGTGACAGAACTCCCTCCAGCACTGTGTCCCAGTTGAACTCCTTGCATTTCCTGAAGCAAATTCCAAACTCCCAGTGCAGCAGCAAGAAACACCACGAAAAGTGGAGGATGACCAAATGGCTTCAGAGTCCACACAGGGAGACACTTAGACCCCAGTGGCCACAGTTTACCTGCAAAGAGAGAATTCAGCACTTCTGCCTCATGTTCATTGGAAAATCAGAAACCGTGTCCTCCAGGTCACATAGATGCAGACCCAGCTTTGATGGTCTCACTACAGAGGAAGCTAAAGCTCCTGACAACAACATGTATTTCAAGTGCCCAACCTCAGAGGCAGTTTCTCACAAAGTCTTTAGGCCAGCAGAGCTCCATGTTTGTGGAGTGTTTACCCTGTCCCTTACTTATGGAACCTCCTCTACCACCTCCAAGGTTGTGAACTGCTGAGCATTTTCCATTCCACATACGTATTCACAGCTTTTCTAACTCTTCTCCTCAAATTGCGTCTTACTTGTTGCGAAGGTAATGTCAAGGCATTGTTCTGGATGAGAGTGGGAAGATTTTTGTGTAGCACATATTTGCCTACACATTGGATTCATTTTCCTATTTTCCGTTCGAAATACTGAATCCCTGACACTAACCCATACCCTACTGGATTCTGACTACGAATACTAATATGATGGAGAAAAATAACCCAAACAGAATAGAAATACAGGCAGTTCAGAGCAGGCATGGTGTATAGTTGGAATTGCCTTTAGCATTACAAAGGGTAGGTGTTATAAATCTTGTCCAATTTAATAGAAGTAGTTCTCCATGTGTTTTGAAAGTGAACAAATATGTGAATTCCTGTCTCCCTTTCTCTGCAGCCTATTCAGCAACATGTATTTTTACATGCGCATATAGAATCCTCCCTGCTATCCCACGTCCATTCTTGTGAGGTGGCTGACTTGGCAGATACAAATTGTGAGAAGAGATCACTCCTCCTAAACGCTGTTGGAACTGAAAATTCAACCTACGGGTGAGCTTCCTACTTGAACAACATGATACGTAAATCCATGTTCAGTAAAATAAATATTTTTGGATCTGTGGATGATATATATTTCATGATGAATTTCGATTGGCATATATATTTCTACTTTTTAATGCCTGTGTGTTCTGTGTGTATTTGTGTGTGTGTGTATATATATATACACACACACACACACAGACACACACACAATATGCACAAACTCTCCAGATTTTTCAAAATATGAAATATATGTGTCTTATTATACACTCCCTAAATTCATCCATGTTCATATATGTGGATTTATAATCAACTTTTCACAAGATTATGCTCAGAAATATTCATCCACCTGAAATACGTATTTGTTTCCTAGTGCTGAAACTATCTTTAGAGAATGGTGCATAGAGATCCTAATATTTCTACAGGAACTGACCCAGTTTAACATCAATGCAAGTAGATTCCTATGGGACATGATGTGTATTTTGACGTTCATTTTTATTCAACACTGGTACATTACTATTTCTTCAGTTGATGCACATCATAGGATATGTATTTCATCCTCAAGTTCACAAATTTCTAGGCATTTGGTTCACTTTCAATCACTTCCTGCTTCAGAACACATGCATTCCTCCACGTTTCTTGACTGGTCTTTTCATGAGACTTCTTTCCATACACATTCTTTTCCGTTTCCATAATCCCCATTGAAGCAAAACTCAAACCCCCTTCATGGTAAACCATAACCCTAATATCACCATTAGACGTATAACTGGTTGGAATGAATGGTTGTGTATCAATATTAGATTTCCTATATATTTTCAGATATCAATTCAATCCATTATTTAAATTGGAGCCAGTTATAATATTTATTCACAGAAGGGTCTATTCATGCATTATCTCTATATTCATAGACCCAGGGTACACCTATTTGTACCCCCAAAGGCTAATTTATATGTCTTCAACATATTACTCCCAGAAATGGTGGAAGAAATACTCATGTCACCTGATCTCCATATACATTTTATCACAGTGATATTCTGGACACAAAATGCAAAGGTCACACTTATGATTGTACCAAAGCCTCATTGGAAAGTGAGCATGGATTACTAAAAACATCCTTGTCCAGGTTGCCTAATGCTCTCAAATGTCAATCCTATTGGTGACTACACATTTGTTTCTTCCTAAGATGATATATTCAACCTCCACCCTGTTGAAAATGTCTAATCCTCTCACTCACTTTATGCTTTGCCTGATTTCCTAATGTCTCTATTGATATCTGCTTTCCTACATATGTCCCCCAGTTCATCATTGTGACTGGCTGACTCTTCACATGTGCTGACATTTACATTCACTCTCTAACCGACACCCTATTGCTAAAGAACTTTTGGTCCAAATTTTATACTCACTCTTCTTCCTAAACCTACCAACTATCTTCCTAATCCTACCTACTATCCCTTTTTGACTGGATGTTCTCTTCTGCATTCAATCATCCAAGGTACAAGGTCCTATGCCATTGTATATCGATTTATCTGAGACACCTATGCAGAAAGTCATTCAAAGCTAAGTATCCCAATCAAGGGCCCAATGCCCTTCTGGCCTTCAAATCTGACTTGGATTTCTGTTTTCATACATACATTTCACCTCTATATTATTATAAATATCTCAGGTTCCCAATACCATTCATCATCCAGCAGAGTGTTTCCTAACCCAAATCGAACAGGTTCTTAACCCTAACCATACACTGTTCCCTCAATCTAACTTTACAGAAGAGCAGGGACAGAGTTGGTCTTACAATACAGGAATGTAGGGGATCTTCCACCTGCTGAGAACCTCAAAGGTCCATGCAGAAATGATCCCTGGAGAAGATGTAGGCCGCTATGAAGGACCTGAGAGAGCAGAAGTCATCTTCCATGGCAAACAACCTGGTCAGGATGAAGGGATGTGTCTGAATGAGCCTCTCTGTTCTTAATGTAGACACGATGGACCAAAGCAGGCCTGTGTGGAGAGCTGTTCCTTGGTGCCTATGGTTGATATTCCATTGTAACTTGTGAAAGTGTCACAGGAAGGAGGGGCAGCCTCCATCTCATGGGAGCCCTGGAAGCAACTGTTAGGACACAGTGGTTGCCAAGGCAGTGACCTCATTCAGTTCCTGAAGGAAGTGACCTCACCTCACTTCCTTGGTGATGGAACTCTCTGAACTTGGGATCCAGGAAGCCAGGCACCCAGAGCCAGTCCCAGTCCCAGTCCCAGTCCCAGTGGGCTCACTTGTTTGGATTTACCAAGGACAGAGTCAGTCTTTCTTGGTACCTACTGATGTGAGGATTGCCAAATGCCAGGAAAGCTCTGCAGAGGGGCCTTTCCTGAGAAAGCAGGTAGTGGCTCACCGCTGGCTCCTGACAGCTTCAGAGAGTTGGCCAAGGAGGCCAGATGTGAGACAGGACAGGCCATTTCGGGGGAACATAGTATGGCCCACCAGTCAGACGACACTCCGGGTAGTCACAGGCCAACTTGGAAGAAGGAGGTGCCTTTGTGGGTGTGGGTGTGAGTTTGTGGTTTGGTCTCATGTTCTGAGAATAGGTAGGAAAGGCGGTTTGTTTGGTTTGGAGTGGACTGTTTCTAGTAAGTCTTTTGACGAGGCGAGTGTTTCTATGTTTGTGTATCCCACTGTGTCCCTGGTTGTGGACATTAGAAAAGAGAATGCATCAATGGATGTGTCCTGTCTAGTAGAAAGCTTCCCAGCATTCATCCTGCCCCATTTATGAATGGACTGCGGCTTGCCTTATGGATGGGCAACACCTACTATCTTCCTAAGTTCCTGTTTTCTTCCTGAATCCTGGCCACTCTCCAGAATAGGCTCATGGTTTTGTGTCCAAGATAGGTACCACCTCCAAGCTCGGTGACATGGCCATGTACTGGATAGCTGAAAGGAATGGTGAGCATCTCAGAAAACTGAGCTATCAGTGTGACCAGTAAAGTCTCCCTGGAGAAACCCTGCTTTGGGCCTTTTGCTTACCTATTGTTCTGTTGCCCTGAATGTCAGGAAGGCCTTTGCCTCAGGGCACCCCTTTGTGAAGCCTGAAGAAAACAGTTTTCAAGTGGAAATGAATGGGCATCACCTGTGGCTCTTTGCTTACTGGCTTTGCAAAGGGATGTGTCTGAATCAGCCTCTTGGCCCTGTGTGAGGCTGTGGCTTAGATTGTCAGCACCTGACGGATCCTAAGAGAGATCCCATGTGTGCATCCAAAGCCAAATTGGCACAAAAGCAGTCATTGTGGATGAAGTCTCTCGCCTTCCTCTGTAAGGTTCCTGACCTCCATCAAGTGAGAATAGGGATCCTTCGGGTCAAACGAGTTCTTCAAAGCCCTGCAGAGGCTAGCCCATAGGTGCTTGGGTTTTCTCATGACCCCAATTGACACACAGAATCTATACCCGGCAGTCAGTAGGCCTCCAATTGGAGAAGCGGAGCAGTATTAACGGCAGGCCTATTGGATCACTCCAGGTTCACAGGAAGGGTGTCCAGGCCACCCTGACATGAGGCAAATGAGGTGCAAGGGAGCTTATTGTGGACACTGTCTTGGGCTGTGCCCCTCATGGAAACCTCCAGCCAGAGGTTATGATGAGTGTCTATATGGAAGAAGATGAGGGCCATGTGTCAGTGTTTAGGTTTGAATTGTGGTCATTGGTGTGGCGGTGGGAAGAGATGACTGGGTCCACCTGGGCTTGAACTCTGGTGTGATTCCCATTGGAGACTGAGTTCTGGAACTGAGTTCAGAGAAGTATTGCCGTGAATTGTGTTGGGATTTGAGGAGGCCATGCATGAGAGTCGCCCTTGGAAACTGAGATCTAGGCCCAGGCTGGCTTTCCACAGAGCACTGGGAATCTCAGCCCGGATATCACATGATTTTATTCTTAAAGACCTGGCAGCCACAGTTGAGAGTCAAAACACACATGGACCTCACATTTGTAGACCTCAATGGGCCTGGATTCATGTGTCCTTTTGGCCACTCTTTGGGAAGCCTTGTTTGTGAGAGTTCTCTAGAGCTTTTGTTGAAATGAGCTTGCTCACCATTGAATGGTTCCTGAAGGCATGGAAACCCACAGTGCCTCCAACTTCATCCTTTAAAAATGGCTAGCTGGATAAATACCATGAGATTTTTGAAATTCCCATGACCAGGTGGCACTGGAGAACCTTTGGATGTCCTGTTGCTGATCATGAGTGTACCAGACAGTGCCTTGATTGACTGGGTTTCATGAAAATGGTGTAAAACAGAGATGCCAGTAAGTTGGGGCCTGCTGAGTAGCGGGCCTAGAGCAGTGGTGTGCAGGTGTGTGATAGAACATCTGTGGTGGGGCCATGTGGATCTGCCATTGGCTTCCAAATGGCTTGTGACTGACATGGTGCAGCGAGCAGACCCTTCTATGTAAAGGCATCTTGTTATATGGAGAGGTTTCAGGGCAGTGTTCAGAATCAGGTTGCTATGGTCAAGGGGGCAATCTCTGTGGGATAGAAGCCTGGCTGGTGCATTCTCCTAGGACCTTGACCCACCGCACGTGACAGAACTCCCTCCAGCACTGTGTCCCAGTTGAACTCCTTGCATTTCCTGAAGCAAATTCCAAACTCCCAGTGCAGCAGCAAGAAACACCACGAAAAGTGGAGGATGACCAAATGGCTTCAGAGTCCACACAGGGAGACACTTAGACCCCAGTGGCCACAGTTTACCTGCAAAGAGAGAATTCAGCACTTCTGCCTCATGTTCATTGGAAAATCAGAAACCGTGTCCTCCAGGTCACATAGATGCAGACCCAGCTTTGATGGTCTCACTACAGAGGAAGCTAAAGCTCCTGACAACAACATGTATTTCAAGTGCCCAACCTCAGAGGCAGTTTCTCACAAAGTCTTTAGGCCAGCAGAGCTCCATGTTTGTGGAGTGTTTACCCTGTCCCTTACTTATGGAACCTCCTCTACCACCTCCAAGGTTGTGAACTGCTGAGCATTTTCCATTCCACATACGTATTCACAGCTTTTCTAACTCTTCTCCTCAAATTGCGTCTTACTTGTTGCGAAGGTAATGTCAAGGCATTGTTCTGGATGAGAGTGGGAAGATTTTTGTGTAGCACATATTTGCCTACACATTGGATTCATTTTCCTATTTTCCGTTCGAAATACTGAATCCCTGACACTAACCCATACCCTACTGGATTCTGACTACGAATACTAATATGATGGAGAAAAATAACCCAAACAGAATAGAAATACAGGCAGTTCAGAGCAGGCATGGTGTATAGTTGGAATTGCCTTTAGCATTACAAAGGGTAGGTGTTATAAATCTTGTCCAATTTAATAGAAGTAGTTCTCCATGTGTTTTGAAAGTGAACAAATATGTGAATTCCTGTCTCCCTTTCTCTGCAGCCTATTCAGCAACATGTATTTTTACATGCGCATATAGAATCCTCCCTGCTATCCCACGTCCATTCTTGTGAGGTGGCTGACTTGGCAGATACAAATTGTGAGAAGAGATCACTCCTCCTAAACGCTGTTGGAACTGAAAATTCAACCTACGGGTGAGCTTCCTACTTGAACAACATGATACGTAAATCCATGTTCAGTAAAATAAATATTTTTGGATCTGTGGATGATATATATTTCATGATGAATTTCGATTGGCATATATATTTCTACTTTTTAATGCCTGTGTGTTCTGTGTGTATTTGTGTGTGTGTGTATATATATATACACACACACACACACAGACACACACACAATATGCACAAACTCTCCAGATTTTTCAAAATATGAAATATATGTGTCTTATTATACACTCCCTAAATTCATCCATGTTCATATATGTGGATTTATAATCAACTTTTCACAAGATTATGCTCAGAAATATTCATCCACCTGAAATACGTATTTGTTTCCTAGTGCTGAAACTATCTTTAGAGAATGGTGCATAGAGATCCTAATATTTCTACAGGAACTGACCCAGTTTAACATCAATGCAAGTAGATTCCTATGGGACATGATGTGTATTTTGACGTTCATTTTTATTCAACACTGGTACATTACTATTTCTTCAGTTGATGCACATCATAGGATATGTATTTCATCCTCAAGTTCACAAATTTCTAGGCATTTGGTTCACTTTCAATCACTTCCTGCTTCAGAACACATGCATTCCTCCACGTTTCTTGACTGGTCTTTTCATGAGACTTCTTTCCATACACATTCTTTTCCGTTTCCATAATCCCCATTGAAGCAAAACTCAAACCCCCTTCATGGTAAACCATAACCCTAATATCACCATTAGACGTATAACTGGTTGGAATGAATGGTTGTGTATCAATATTAGATTTCCTATATATTTTCAGATATCAATTCAATCCATTATTTAAATTGGAGCCAGTTATAATATTTATTCACAGAAGGGTCTATTCATGCATTATCTCTATATTCATAGACCCAGGGTACACCTATTTGTACCCCCAAAGGCTAATTTATATGTCTTCAACATATTACTCCCAGAAATGGTGGAAGAAATACTCATGTCACCTGATCTCCATATACATTTTATCACAGTGATATTCTGGACACAAAATGCAAAGGTCACACTTATGATTGTACCAAAGCCTCATTGGAAAGTGAGCATGGATTACTAAAAACATCCTTGTCCAGGTTGCCTAATGCTCTCAAATGTCAATCCTATTGGTGACTACACATTTGTTTCTTCCTAAGATGATATATTCAACCTCCACCCTGTTGAAAATGTCTAATCCTCTCACTCACTTTATGCTTTGCCTGATTTCCTAATGTCTCTATTGATATCTGCTTTCCTACATATGTCCCCCAGTTCATCATTGTGACTGGCTGACTCTTCACATGTGCTGACATTTACATTCACTCTCTAACCGACACCCTATTGCTAAAGA
The DNA here is from genome assembly GCF_964194105.1 of Spermophilus citellus. Lineage (NCBI taxonomy): Eukaryota > Metazoa > Chordata > Mammalia > Rodentia > Sciuridae > Spermophilus > Spermophilus citellus. The sequence continues at coordinate 13,728,145 of NC_138198.1, read as the reverse complement.
ACTTTTGGTCCAAATTTTATACTCACTCTTCTTCCTAAACCTACCAACTATCTTCCTAATCCTACCTACTATCCCTTTTTGACTGGATGTTCTCTTCTGCATTCAATCATCCAAGGTACAAGGTCCTATGCCATTGTATATCGATTTATCTGAGACACCTATGCAGAAAGTCATTCAAAGCTAAGTATCCCAATCAAGGGCCCAATGCCCTTCTGGCCTTCAAATCTGACTTGGATTTCTGTTTTCATACATACATTTCACCTCTATATTATTATAAATATCTCAGGTTCCCAATACCATTCATCATCCAGCAGAGTGTTTCCTAACCCAAATCGAACAGGTTCTTAACCCTAACCATACACTGTTCCCTCAATCTAACTTTACAGAAGAGCAGGGACAGAGTTGGTCTTACAATACAGGAATGTAGGGGATCTTCCACCTGCTGAGAACCTCAAAGGTCCATGCAGAAATGATCCCTGGAGAAGATGTAGGCCGCTATGAAGGACCTGAGAGAGCAGAAGTCATCTTCCATGGCAAACAACCTGGTCAGGATGAAGGGATGTGTCTGAATGAGCCTCTCTGTTCTTAATGTAGACACGATGGACCAAAGCAGGCCTGTGTGGAGAGCTGTTCCTTGGTGCCTATGGTTGATATTCCATTGTAACTTGTGAAAGTGTCACAGGAAGGAGGGGCAGCCTCCATCTCATGGGAGCCCTGGAAGCAACTGTTAGGACACAGTGGTTGCCAAGGCAGTGACCTCATTCAGTTCCTGAAGGAAGTGACCTCACCTCACTTCCTTGGTGATGGAACTCTCTGAACTTGGGATCCAGGAAGCCAGGCACCCAGAGCCAGTCCCAGTCCCAGTCCCAGTCCCAGTGGGCTCACTTGTTTGGATTTACCAAGGACAGAGTCAGTCTTTCTTGGTACCTACTGATGTGAGGATTGCCAAATGCCAGGAAAGCTCTGCAGAGGGGCCTTTCCTGAGAAAGCAGGTAGTGGCTCACCGCTGGCTCCTGACAGCTTCAGAGAGTTGGCCAAGGAGGCCAGATGTGAGACAGGACAGGCCATTTCGGGGGAACATAGTATGGCCCACCAGTCAGACGACACTCCGGGTAGTCACAGGCCAACTTGGAAGAAGGAGGTGCCTTTGTGGGTGTGGGTGTGAGTTTGTGGTTTGGTCTCATGTTCTGAGAATAGGTAGGAAAGGCGGTTTGTTTGGTTTGGAGTGGACTGTTTCTAGTAAGTCTTTTGACGAGGCGAGTGTTTCTATGTTTGTGTATCCCACTGTGTCCCTGGTTGTGGACATTAGAAAAGAGAATGCATCAATGGATGTGTCCTGTCTAGTAGAAAGCTTCCCAGCATTCATCCTGCCCCATTTATGAATGGACTGCGGCTTGCCTTATGGATGGGCAACACCTACTATCTTCCTAAGTTCCTGTTTTCTTCCTGAATCCTGGCCACTCTCCAGAATAGGCTCATGGTTTTGTGTCCAAGATAGGTACCACCTCCAAGCTCGGTGACATGGCCATGTACTGGATAGCTGAAAGGAATGGTGAGCATCTCAGAAAACTGAGCTATCAGTGTGACCAGTAAAGTCTCCCTGGAGAAACCCTGCTTTGGGCCTTTTGCTTACCTATTGTTCTGTTGCCCTGAATGTCAGGAAGGCCTTTGCCTCAGGGCACCCCTTTGTGAAGCCTGAAGAAAACAGTTTTCAAGTGGAAATGAATGGGCATCACCTGTGGCTCTTTGCTTACTGGCTTTGCAAAGGGATGTGTCTGAATCAGCCTCTTGGCCCTGTGTGAGGCTGTGGCTTAGATTGTCAGCACCTGACGGATCCTAAGAGAGATCCCATGTGTGCATCCAAAGCCAAATTGGCACAAAAGCAGTCATTGTGGATGAAGTCTCTCGCCTTCCTCTGTAAGGTTCCTGACCTCCATCAAGTGAGAATAGGGATCCTTCGGGTCAAACGAGTTCTTCAAAGCCCTGCAGAGGCTAGCCCATAGGTGCTTGGGTTTTCTCATGACCCCAATTGACACACAGAATCTATACCCGGCAGTCAGTAGGCCTCCAATTGGAGAAGCGGAGCAGTATTAACGGCAGGCCTATTGGATCACTCCAGGTTCACAGGAAGGGTGTCCAGGCCACCCTGACATGAGGCAAATGAGGTGCAAGGGAGCTTATTGTGGACACTGTCTTGGGCTGTGCCCCTCATGGAAACCTCCAGCCAGAGGTTATGATGAGTGTCTATATGGAAGAAGATGAGGGCCATGTGTCAGTGTTTAGGTTTGAATTGTGGTCATTGGTGTGGCGGTGGGAAGAGATGACTGGGTCCACCTGGGCTTGAACTCTGGTGTGATTCCCATTGGAGACTGAGTTCTGGAACTGAGTTCAGAGAAGTATTGCCGTGAATTGTGTTGGGATTTGAGGAGGCCATGCATGAGAGTCGCCCTTGGAAACTGAGATCTAGGCCCAGGCTGGCTTTCCACAGAGCACTGGGAATCTCAGCCCGGATATCACATGATTTTATTCTTAAAGACCTGGCAGCCACAGTTGAGAGTCAAAACACACATGGACCTCACATTTGTAGACCTCAATGGGCCTGGATTCATGTGTCCTTTTGGCCACTCTTTGGGAAGCCTTGTTTGTGAGAGTTCTCTAGAGCTTTTGTTGAAATGAGCTTGCTCACCATTGAATGGTTCCTGAAGGCATGGAAACCCACAGTGCCTCCAACTTCATCCTTTAAAAATGGCTAGCTGGATAAATACCATGAGATTTTTGAAATTCCCATGACCAGGTGGCACTGGAGAACCTTTGGATGTCCTGTTGCTGATCATGAGTGTACCAGACAGTGCCTTGATTGACTGGGTTTCATGAAAATGGTGTAAAACAGAGATGCCAGTAAGTTGGGGCCTGCTGAGTAGCGGGCCTAGAGCAGTGGTGTGCAGGTGTGTGATAGAACATCTGTGGTGGGGCCATGTGGATCTGCCATTGGCTTCCAAATGGCTTGTGACTGACATGGTGCAGCGAGCAGACCCTTCTATGTAAAGGCATCTTGTTATATGGAGAGGTTTCAGGGCAGTGTTCAGAATCAGGTTGCTATGGTCAAGGGGGCAATCTCTGTGGGATAGAAGCCTGGCTGGTGCATTCTCCTAGGACCTTGACCCACCGCACGTGACAGAACTCCCTCCAGCACTGTGTCCCAGTTGAACTCCTTGCATTTCCTGAAGCAAATTCCAAACTCCCAGTGCAGCAGCAAGAAACACCACGAAAAGTGGAGGATGACCAAATGGCTTCAGAGTCCACACAGGGAGACACTTAGACCCCAGTGGCCACAGTTTACCTGCAAAGAGAGAATTCAGCACTTCTGCCTCATGTTCATTGGAAAATCAGAAACCGTGTCCTCCAGGTCACATAGATGCAGACCCAGCTTTGATGGTCTCACTACAGAGGAAGCTAAAGCTCCTGACAACAACATGTATTTCAAGTGCCCAACCTCAGAGGCAGTTTCTCACAAAGTCTTTAGGCCAGCAGAGCTCCATGTTTGTGGAGTGTTTACCCTGTCCCTTACTTATGGAACCTCCTCTACCACCTCCAAGGTTGTGAACTGCTGAGCATTTTCCATTCCACATACGTATTCACAGCTTTTCTAACTCTTCTCCTCAAATTGCGTCTTACTTGTTGCGAAGGTAATGTCAAGGCATTGTTCTGGATGAGAGTGGGAAGATTTTTGTGTAGCACATATTTGCCTACACATTGGATTCATTTTCCTATTTTCCGTTCGAAATACTGAATCCCTGACACTAACCCATACCCTACTGGATTCTGACTACGAATACTAATATGATGGAGAAAAATAACCCAAACAGAATAGAAATACAGGCAGTTCAGAGCAGGCATGGTGTATAGTTGGAATTGCCTTTAGCATTACAAAGGGTAGGTGTTATAAATCTTGTCCAATTTAATAGAAGTAGTTCTCCATGTGTTTTGAAAGTGAACAAATATGTGAATTCCTGTCTCCCTTTCTCTGCAGCCTATTCAGCAACATGTATTTTTACATGCGCATATAGAATCCTCCCTGCTATCCCACGTCCATTCTTGTGAGGTGGCTGACTTGGCAGATACAAATTGTGAGAAGAGATCACTCCTCCTAAACGCTGTTGGAACTGAAAATTCAACCTACGGGTGAGCTTCCTACTTGAACAACATGATACGTAAATCCATGTTCAGTAAAATAAATATTTTTGGATCTGTGGATGATATATATTTCATGATGAATTTCGATTGGCATATATATTTCTACTTTTTAATGCCTGTGTGTTCTGTGTGTATTTGTGTGTGTGTGTATATATATATACACACACACACACACAGACACACACACAATATGCACAAACTCTCCAGATTTTTCAAAATATGAAATATATGTGTCTTATTATACACTCCCTAAATTCATCCATGTTCATATATGTGGATTTATAATCAACTTTTCACAAGATTATGCTCAGAAATATTCATCCACCTGAAATACGTATTTGTTTCCTAGTGCTGAAACTATCTTTAGAGAATGGTGCATAGAGATCCTAATATTTCTACAGGAACTGACCCAGTTTAACATCAATGCAAGTAGATTCCTATGGGACATGATGTGTATTTTGACGTTCATTTTTATTCAACACTGGTACATTACTATTTCTTCAGTTGATGCACATCATAGGATATGTATTTCATCCTCAAGTTCACAAATTTCTAGGCATTTGGTTCACTTTCAATCACTTCCTGCTTCAGAACACATGCATTCCTCCACGTTTCTTGACTGGTCTTTTCATGAGACTTCTTTCCATACACATTCTTTTCCGTTTCCATAATCCCCATTGAAGCAAAACTCAAACCCCCTTCATGGTAAACCATAACCCTAATATCACCATTAGACGTATAACTGGTTGGAATGAATGGTTGTGTATCAATATTAGATTTCCTATATATTTTCAGATATCAATTCAATCCATTATTTAAATTGGAGCCAGTTATAATATTTATTCACAGAAGGGTCTATTCATGCATTATCTCTATATTCATAGACCCAGGGTACACCTATTTGTACCCCCAAAGGCTAATTTATATGTCTTCAACATATTACTCCCAGAAATGGTGGAAGAAATACTCATGTCACCTGATCTCCATATACATTTTATCACAGTGATATTCTGGACATAAAATGCAAAGGTCACACTTATGATTGTACCAAAGCCTCATTGGAAAGTGAGCATGGATTACTAAAAACATCCTTGTCCAGGTTGCCTAATGCTCTCAAATGTCAATCCTATTGGTGACTACACATTTGTTTCTTCCTAAGATGATATATTCAACCTCCACCCTGTTGAAAATGTCTAATCCTCTCACTCACTTTATGCTTTGCCTGATTTCCTAATGTCTCTATTGATATCTGCTTTCCTACATATGTCCCCCAGTTCATCATTGTGACTGGCTGACTCTTCACATGTGCTGACATTTACATTCACTCTCTAACCGACACCCTATTGCTAAAGAACTTTTGGTCCAAATTTTATACTCACTCTTCTTCCTAAACCTACCAACTATCTTCCTAATCCTACCTACTATCCCTTTTTGACTGGATGTTCTCTTCTGCATTCAATCATCCAAGGTACAAGGTCCTATGCCATTGTATATCGATTTATCTGAGACACCTGTGCAGAAAGTCATTCAAAGCTAAGTATCCCAATCAAGGGCCCAATGCCCTTCTGGCCTTCAAATCTGACTTGGATTTCTGTTTTCATACATACATTTCACCTCTATATTATTATAAATATCTCAGGTTCCCAATACCATTCATCATCCAGCAGAGTGTTTCCTAACCCAAATCGAACAGGTTCTTAACCCTAACCATACACTGTTCCCTCAATCTAACTTTACAGAAGAGCAGGGACAGAGTTGGTCTTACAATACAGGAATGTAGGGGATCTTCCACCTGCTGAGAACCTCAAAGGTCCATGCAGAAATGATCCCTGGAGAAGATGTAGGCCGCTATGAAGGACCTGAGAGAGCAGAAGTCATCTTCCATGGCAAACAACCTGGTCAGGATGAAGGGATGTGTCTGAATGAGCCTCTCTGTTCTTAATGTAGACACGATGGACCAAAGCAGGCCTGTGTGGAGAGCTGTTCCTTGGTGCCTATGGTTGATATTCCATTGTAAGTTGTGAAAGTGTCACAGGAAGGAGGGGCAGCCTCCATCTCATGGGAGCCCTGGAAGCAACTGTTAGGACACAGTGGTTGCCAAGGCAGTGACCTCATTCAGTTCCTGAAGGAAGTGACCTCACCTCACTTCCTTGGTGATGGAACTCTCTGAACTTGGGATCCAGGAAGCCAGGCACCCAGAGCCAGTCCCAGTCCCAGTCCCAGTCCCAGTGGGCTCACTTGTTTGGATTTACCAAGGACAGAGTCAGTCTTTCTTGGTACCTACTGATGTGAGGATTGCCAAATGCCAGGAAAGCTCTGCAGAGGGGCCTTTCCTGAGAAAGCAGGTAGTGGCTCACCGCTGGCTCCTGACAGCTTCACAGAGTTGGCCAAGGAGGCCAGATGTGAGACAGGACAGGCCATTTCGGGGGAACATAGTATGGCCCACCAGTCAGACGACACTCCGGGTAGTCACAGGCCAACTTGGAAGAAGGAGGTGCCTTTGTGGGTGTGGGTGTGAGTTTGTGGTTTGGTCTCATGTTCTGAGAATAGGTAGGAAAGGCGGTTTGTTTGGTTTGGAGTGGACTGTTTCTAGTAAGTCTTTTGACGAGGCGAGTGTTTCTATGTTTGTGTATCCCACTGTGTCCCTGGTTGTGGACATTAGAAAAGAGAATGCATCAATGGATGTGTCCTGTCTAGTAGAAAGCTTCCCAGCATTCATCCTGCCCCATTTATGAATGGACTGCGGCTTGCCTTATGGATGGGCAACACCTACTATCTTCCTAAGTTCCTGTTTTCTTCCTGAATCCTGGCCACTCTCCAGAATAGGCTCATGGTTTTGTGTCCAAGATAGGTACCACCTCCAAGCTCGGTGACATGGCCATGTACTGGATAGCTGAAAGGAATGGTGAGCATCTCAGAAAACTGAGCTATCAGTGTGACCAGTAAAGTCTCCCTGGAGAAACCCTGCTTTGGGCCTTTTGCTTACCTATTGTTCTGTTGCCCTGAATGTCAGGAAGGCCTTTGCCTCAGGGCACCCCTTTGTGAAGCCTGAAGAAAACAGTTTTCAAGTGGAAATGAATGGGCATCACCTGTGGCTCTTTGCTTACTGGCTTTGCAAAGGGATGTGTCTGAATCAGCCTCTTGGCCCTGTGTGAGGCTGTGGCTTAGATTGTCAGCACCTGACGGATCCTAAGAGAGATCCCATGTGTGCATCCAAAGCCAAATTGGCACAAAAGCAGTCATTGTGGATGAAGTCTCTCGCCTTCCTCTGTAAGGTTCCTGACCTCCATCAAGTGAGAATAGGGATCCTTCGGGTCAAACGAGTTCCTCAAAGCCCTGCAGAGGCTAGCCCATAGGTGCTTGGGTTTTCTCATGACCCCAATTGACACACAGAATCTATACCCGGCAGTCAGTAGGCCTCCAATTGGAGAAGCGGAGCAGTATTAACGGCAGGCCTATTGGATCACTCCAGGTTCACAGGAAGGGTGTCCAGGCCACCCTGACATGAGGCAAATGAGGTGCAAGGGAGCTTATTGTGGACACTGTCTTGGGCTGTGCCCCTCATGGAAACCTCCAGCCAGAGGTTATGATGAGTGTCTATATGGAAGAAGATGAGGGCCATGTGTCAGTGTTTAGGTTTGAATTGTGGTCATTGGTGTGGCGGTGGGAAGAGATGACTGGGTCCACCTGGGCTTGAACTCTGGTGTGATTCCCATTGGAGACTGAGTTCTGGAACTGAGTTCAGAGAAGTATTGCCGTGAATTGTGTTGGGATTTGAGGAGGCCATGCATGAGAGTCGCCCTTGGAAACTGAGATCTAGGCCCAGGCTGGCTTTCCACAGAGCACTGGGAATCTCAGCCCGGATATCACATGATTTTATTCTTAAAGACCTGGCAGCCACAGTTGAGAGTCAAAACACACATGGACCTCACATTTGTAGACCTCAATGGGCCTGGATTCATGTGTCCTTTTGGCCACTCTTTGGGAAGCCTTGTTTGTGAGAGTTCTCTAGAGCTTTTGTTGAAATGAGCTTGCTCACCATTGAATGGTTCCTGAAGGCATGGAAACCCACAGTGCCTCCAACTTCATCCTTTCAAAATGGCTAGCTGGATAAATACCATGAGATTTTTGAAATTCCCATGACCAGGTGGCACTGGAGAACCTTTGGATGTCCTGTTGCTGATCATGAGTGTACCAGACAGTGCCTTGATTGACTGGGTTTCATGAAAATGGTGTAAAACAGAGATGCCAGTAAGTTGGGGCCTGCTGAGTAGCGGGCCTAGAGCAGTGGTGTGCAGGTGTGTGATAGAACATCTGTGGTGGGGCCATGTGGATCTGCCATTGGCTTCCAAATGGCTTGTGACTGACATGGTGCAGCGAGCAGACCCTTCTATGTAAAGGCATCTTGTTATATGGAGAGGTTTCAGGGCAGTGTTCAGAATCAGGTTGCTATGGTCAAGGGGGCAATCTCTGTGGGATAGAAGCCTGGCTGGTGCATTCTCCTAGGACCTTGACCCACCGCACGTGACAGAACTCCCTCCAGCACTGTGTCCCAGTTGAACTCCTTGCATTTCCTGAAGCAAATTCCAAACTCCCAGTGCAGCAGCAAGAAACACCACGAAAAGTGGAGGATGACCAAATGGCTTCAGAGTCCACACAGGGAGACACTTAGACCCCAGTGGCCACAGTTTACCTGCAAAGAGAGAATTCAGCACTTCTGCCTCATGTTCATTGGAAAATCAGAAACCGTGTCCTCCAGGTCACATAGATGCAGACCCAGCTTTGATGGTCTCACTACAGAGGAAGCTAAAGCTCCTGACAACAACATGTATTTCAAGTGCCCAACCTCAGAGGCAGTTTCTCACAAAGTCTTTAGGCCAGCAGAGCTCCATGTTTGTGGAGTGTTTACCCTGTCCCTTACTTATGGAACCTCCTCTACCACCTCCAAGGTTGTGAACTGCTGAGCATTTTCCATTCCACATACGTATTCACAGCTTTTCTAACTCTTCTCCTCAAATTGCGTCTTACTTGTTGCGAAGGTAATGTCAAGGCATTGTTCTGGATGAGAGTGGGAAGATTTTTGTGTAGCACATATTTGCCTACACATTGGATTCATTTTCCTATTTTCCGTTCGAAATACTGAATCCCTGACACTAACCCATACCCTACTGGATTCTGACTACGAATACTAATATGATGGAGAAAAATAACCCAAACAGAATAGAAATACAGGCAGTTCAGAGCAGGCATGGTGTATAGTTGGACTTGCCTTTAGCATTACAAAGGGTAGGTGTTATAAATCTTGTCCAATTTAATAGAAGTAGTTCTCCATGTGTTTTGAAAGTGAACAAATATGTGAATTCCTGTCTCCCTTTCTCTGCAGCCTATTCAGCAACATGTATTTTTACATGCGCATATAGAATCCTCCCTGCTATCCCACGTCCATTCTTGTGAGGTGGCTGACTTGGCAGATACAAATTGTGAGAAGAGATCACTCCTCCTAAACGCTGTTGGAACTGAAAATTCAACCTACGGGTGAGCTTCCTACTTGAACAACATGATACGTAAATCCATGTTCAGTAAAATAAATATTTTTGGATCTGTGGATGATATATATTTCATGATGAATTTCGATTGGCATATATATTTCTACTTTTTAATGCCTGTGTGTTCTGTGTGTATTTGTGTGTGTGTGCGTGTATGTATATATATATATATATATATATATATATATATATATATATACATACACACACACACACACACACACACACACACAATATGCACAAACTCTCCAGATTTTTCAAAATATGAAATATATGTGTCTTATTATACACTCCCTAAATTCATCCATGTTCATATATGTGGATTTATAATCAACTTTTCACAAGATTATGCTCAGAAATATTCATCCACCTGAAATACGTATTTGTTTCCTAGTGCTGAAACTATCTTTAGAGAATGGTGCATAGAGATCCTAATATTTCTACAGGAACTGACCCAGTTTAACATCAATGCAAGTAGATTCCTATGGGACATGATGTGTATTTTGACGTTCATTTTTATTCAACACTGGTACATTACTATTTCTTCAGTTGATGCACATCATAGGATATGTATTTTATCCTCAAGTTCACAAATTTCTAGGCATTTGGTTCACTTTAAATCACTTCCTGCTTCAGAACACATGCATTCCTCCACGTTTCTTGACTGGTCTTTTCATGAGACTTCTTTCCATACACATTCTTTTCCGTTTCCATAATCCCCATTGAAGCAAAACTCAAACCCCCTTCATGGTAAACCATAACCCTAATATCACCATTAGACGTATAACTGGTTGGAATGAATGGTTGTGTATCAATATTAGATTTCCTATATATTTTCAGATATCAATTCAATCCATTATTTAAATTGGAGCCAGTTATAATATTTATTCACAGAAGGGTCTATTCATGCATTATCTCTATATTCATAGACCCAGGGTACACCTATTTGTACCCCCAAAGGCTAATTTATATGTCTTCAACATATTACTCCCAGAAATGGTGGAAGAAATACTCATGTCACCTGATCTCCATATACATTTTATCACAGTGATATTCTGGACATAAAATGCAAAGGTCACACTTATGATTGTACCAAAGCCTCATTGGAAAGTGAGCATGGATTACTAAAAACATCCTTGTCCAGGTTGCCTAATGCTCTCAAATGTCAATCCTATTGGTGACTACACATTTGTTTCTTCCTAAGATGATATATTCAACCTCCACCCTGTTGAAAATGTCTAATCCTCTCACTCACTTTATGCTTTGCCTGATTTCCTAATGTCTCTATTGATATCTGCTTTCCTACATATGTCCCCCAGTTCATCATTGTGACTGGCTGACTCTTCACATGTGCTGACATTTACATTCACTCTCTAACCGACACCCTATTGCTAAAGAACTTTTGGTCCAAATTTTATACTCACTCTTCTTCCTAAACCTACCAACTATCTTCCTAATCCTACCTACTATCCCTTTTTGACTGGATGTTCTCTTCTGCATTCAATCATCCAAGGTACAAGGTCCTATGCCATTGTATATCGATTTATCTGAGACACCTGTGCAGAAAGTCATTCAAAGCTAAGTATCCCAATCAAGGGCCCAATGCCCTTCTGGCCTTCAAATCTGACTTGGATTTCTGTTTTCATACATACATTTCACCTCTATATTATTATAAATATCTCAGGTTCCCAATACCATTCATCATCCAGCAGAGTGTTTCCTAACCCAAATCGAACAGGTTCTTAACCCTAACCATACACTGTTCCCTCAATCTAACTTTACAGAAGAGCAGGGACAGAGTTGGTCTTACAATACAGGAATGTAGGGGATCTTCCACCTGCTGAGAACCTCAAAGGTCCATGCAGAAATGATCCCTGGAGAAGATGTAGGCCGCTATGAAGGACCTGAGAGAGCAGAAGTCATCTTCCATGGCAAACAACCTGGTCAGGATGAAGGGATGTGTCTGAATGAGCCTCTCTGTTCTTAATGTAGACACGATGGACCAAAGCAGGCCTGTGTGGAGAGCTGTTCCTTGGTGCCTATGGTTGATATTCCATTGTAAGTTGTGAAAGTGTCACAGGAAGGAGGGGCAGCCTCCATCTCATGGGAGCCCTGGAAGCAACTGTTAGGACACAGTGGTTGCCAAGGCAGTGACCTCATTCAGTTCCTGAAGGAAGTGACCTCACCTCACTTCCTTGGTGATGGAACTCTCTGAACTTGGGATCCAGGAAGCCAGGCACCCAGAGCCAGTCCCAGTCCCAGTCCCAGTCCCAGTGGGCTCACTTGTTTGGATTTACCAAGGACAGAGTCAGTCTTTCTTGGTACCTACTGATGTGAGGATTGCCAAATGCCAGGAAAGCTCTGCAGAGGGGCCTTTCCTGAGAAAGCAGGTAGTGGCTCACCGCTGGCTCCTGACAGCTTCACAGAGTTGGCCAAGGAGGCCAGATGTGAGACAGGACAGGCCATTTCGGGGGAACATAGTATGGCCCACCAGTCAGACGACACTCCGGGTAGTCACAGGCCAACTTGGAAGAAGGAGGTGCCTTTGTGGGTGTGGGTGTGAGTTTGTGGTTTGGTCTCATGTTCTGAGAATAGGTAGGAAAGGCGGTTTGTTTGGTTTGGAGTGGACTGTTTCTAGTAAGTCTTTTGACGAGGCGAGTGTTTCTATGTTTGTGTATCCCACTGTGTCCCTGGTTGTGGACATTAGAAAAGAGAATGCATCAATGGATGTGTCCTGTCTAGTAGAAAGCTTCCCAGCATTCATCCTGCCCCATTTATGAATGGACTGCGGCTTGCCTTATGGATGGGCAACACCTACTATCTTCCTAAGTTCCTGTTTTCTTCCTGAATCCTGGCCACTCTCCAGAATAGGCTCATGGTTTTGTGTCCAAGATAGGTACCACCTCCAAGCTCGGTGACATGGCCATGTACTGGATAGCTGAAAGGAATGGTGAGCATCTCAGAAAACTGAGCTATCAGTGTGACCAGTAAAGTCTCCCTGGAGAAACCCTGCTTTGGGCCTTTTGCTTACCTATTGTTCTGTTGCCCTGAATGTCAGGAAGGCCTTTGCCTCAGGGCACCCCTTTGTGAAGCCTGAAGAAAACAGTTTTCAAGTGGAAATGAATGGGCATCACCTGTGGCTCTTTGCTTACTGGCTTTGCAAAGGGATGTGTCTGAATCAGCCTCTTGGCCCTGTGTGAGGCTGTGGCTTAGATTGTCAGCACCTGACGGATCCTAAGAGAGATCCCATGTGTGCATCCAAAGCCAAATTGGCACAAAAGCAGTCATTGTGGATGAAGTCTCTCGCCTTCCTCTGTAAGGTTCCTGACCTCCATCAAGTGAGAATAGGGATCCTTCGGGTCAAACGAGTTCCTCAAAGCCCTGCAGAGGCTAGCCCATAGGTGCTTGGGTTTTCTCATGACCCCAATTGACACACAGAATCTATACCCGGCAGTCAGTAGGCCTCCAATTGGAGAAGCGGAGCAGTATTAACGGCAGGCCTATTGGATCACTCCAGGTTCACAGGAAGGGTGTCCAGGCCACCCTGACATGAGGCAAATGAGGTGCAAGGGAGCTTATTGTGGACACTGTCTTGGGCTGTGCCCCTCATGGAAACCTCCAGCCAGAGGTTATGATGAGTGTCTATATGGAAGAAGATGAGGGCCATGTGTCAGTGTTTAGGTTTGAATTGTGGTCATTGGTGTGGCGGTGGGAAGAGATGACTGGGTCCACCTGGGCTTGAACTCTGGTGTGATTCCCATTGGAGACTGAGTTCTGGAACTGAGTTCAGAGAAGTATTGCCGTGAATTGTGTTGGGATTTGAGGAGGCCATGCATGAGAGTCGCCCTTGGAAACTGAGATCTAGGCCCAGGCTGGCTTTCCACAGAGCACTGGGAATCTCAGCCCGGATATCACATGATTTTATTCTTAAAGACCTGGCAGCCACAGTTGAGAGTCAAAACACACATGGACCTCACATTTGTAGACCTCAATGGGCCTGGATTCATGTGTCCTTTTGGCCACTCTTTGGGAAGCCTTGTTTGTGAGAGTTCTCTAGAGCTTTTGTTGAAATGAGCTTGCTCACCATTGAATGGTTCCTGAAGGCATGGAAACCCACAGTGCCTCCAACTTCATCCTTTCAAAATGGCTAGCTGGATAAATACCATGAGATTTTTGAAATTCCCATGACCAGGTGGCACTGGAGAACCTTTGGATGTCCTGTTGCTGATCATGAGTGTACCAGACAGTGCCTTGATTGACTGGGTTTCATGAAAATGGTGTAAAACAGAGATGCCAGTAAGTTGGGGCCTGCTGAGTAGCGGGCCTAGAGCAGTGGTGTGCAGGTGTGTGATAGAACATCTGTGGTGGGGCCATGTGGATCTGCCATTGGCTTCCAAATGGCTTGTGACTGACATGGTGCAGCGAGCAGACCCTTCTATGTAAAGGCATCTTGTTATATGGAGAGGTTTCAGGGCAGTGTTCAGAATCAGGTTGCTATGGTCAAGGGGGCAAGCTCTGTGGGATAGAAGCCTGGCTGGTGCATTCTCCTAGGACCTTGACCCACCGCACGTGACAGAACTCCCTCCAGCACTGTGTCCCAGTTGAACTCCTTGCATTTCCTGAAGCAAATTCCAAACTCCCAGTGCAGCAGCAAGAAACACCACGAAAAGTGGAGGATGACCAAATGGCTTCAGAGTCCACACAGGGAGACACTTAGACCCCAGTGGCCACAGTTTACCTGCAAAGAGAGAATTCAGCACTTCTGCCTCATGTTCATTGGAAAATCAGAAACCGTGTCCTCCAGGTCACATAGATGCAGACCCAGCTTTGATGGTCTCACTACAGAGGAAGCTAAAGCTCCTGACAACAACATGTATTTCAAGTGCCCAACCTCAGAGGCAGTTTCTCACAAAGTCTTTAGGCCAGCAGAGCTCCATGTTTGTGGAGTGTTTACCCTGTCCCTTACTTATGGAACCTCCTCTACCACCTCCAAGGTTGTGAACTGCTGAGCATTTTCCATTCCACATACGTATTCACAGCTTTTCTAACTCTTCTCCTCAAATTGCGTCTTACTTGTTGCGAAGGTAATGTCAAGGCATTGTTCTGGATGAGAGTGGGAAGATTTTTGTGTAGCACATATTTGCCTACACATTGGATTCATTTTCCTATTTTCCGTTCGAAATACTGAATCCCTGACACTAACCCATACCCTACTGGATTCTGACTACGAATACTAATATGATGGAGAAAAATAACCCAAACAGAATAGAAATACAGGCAGTTCAGAGCAGGCATGGTGTATAGTTGGACTTGCCTTTAGCATTACAAAGGGTAGGTGTTATAAATCTTGTCCAATTTAATAGAAGTAGTTCTCCATGTGTTTTGAAAGTGAACAAATATGTGAATTCCTGTCTCCCTTTCTCTGCAGCCTATTCAGCAACATGTATTTTTACATGCGCATATAGAATCCTCCCTGCTATCCCACGTCCATTCTTGTGAGGTGGCTGACTTGGCAGATACAAATTGTGAGAAGAGATCACTCCTCCTAAACGCTGTTGGAACTGAAAATTCAACCTACGGGTGAGCTTCCTACTTGAACAACATGATACGTAAATCCATGTTCAGTAAAATAAATATTTTTGGATCTGTGGATGATATATATTTCATGATGAATTTCGATTGGCATATATATTTCTACTTTTTAATGCCTGTGTGTTCTGTGTGTATTTGTGTGTGTGTGTGTATATATATATATATATATATATATATATATATATATATATACACACACACACACACACACACACACACACAATATGCACAAACTCTCCAGATTTTTCAAAATATGAAATATATGTGTCTTATTATACACTCCCTAAATTCATCCATGTTCATATATGTGGATTTATAATCAACTTTTCACAAGATTATGCTCAGAAATATTCATCCACCTGAAATACGTATTTGTTTCCTAGTGCTGAAACTATCTTTAGAGAATGGTGCATAGAGATCCTAATATTTCTACAGGAACTGACCCAGTTTAACATCAATGCAAGTAGATTCCTATGGGACATGATGTGTATTTTGACGTTCATTTTTATTCAACACTGGTACATTACTATTTCTTCAGTTGATGCACATCATAGGATATGTATTTTATCCTCAAGTTCACAAATTTCTAGGCATTTGGTTCACTTTCAATCACTTCCTGCTTCAGAACACATGCATTCCTCCACGTTTCTTGACTGGTCTTTTCATGAGACTTCTTTCCATACACATTCTTTTCCGTTTCCATAATCCCCATTGAAGCAAAACTCAAACCCCCTTCTTGGTAAACCATAACCCTAATATCACCATTAGACGTATAACTGGTTGGAATGAATGGTTGTGTATCAATATTAGATTTCCTATATATTTTCAGATATCAATTCAATCCATTATTTAAATTGGAGCCAGTTATAATATTTATTCACAGAAGGGTCTATTCATGCATTATCTCTATATTCATAGACCCAGGGTACACCTATTTGTACCCCCAAAGGCTAATTTATATGTCTTCAACATATTACTCCCAGAAATGGTGGAAGAAATACTCATGTCACCTGATCTCCATATACATTTTATCACAGTGATATTCTGGACACAAAATGCAAAGGTCACACTTATGATTGTACCAAAGCCTCATTGGAAAGTGAGCATGGATTACTAAAAACATCCTTGTCCAGGTTGCCTAATGCTCTCAAATGTCAATCCTATTGGTGACTACACATTTGTTTCTTCCTAAGATGATATATTCAACCTCCACCCTGTTGAAAATGTCTAATCCTCTCACTCACTTTATGCTTTGCCTGATTTCCTAATGTCTCTATTGATATCTGCTTTCCTACATATGTCCCCCAGTTCATCATTGTGACTGGCTGACTCTTCACATGTGCTGACATTTACATTCACTCTCTAACCGACACCCTATTGCTAAAGAACTTTTGGTCCAAATTTTATACTCACTCTTCTTCCTAAACCTACCAACTATCTTCCTAATCCTACCTACTATCCCTTTTTGACTGGATGTTCTCTTCTGCATTCAATCATCCAAGGTACAAGGTCCTATGCCATTGTATATCGATTTATCTGAGACACCTGTGCAGAAAGTCATTCAAAGCTAAGTATCCCAATCAAGGGCCCAATGCCCTTCTGGCCTTCAAATCTGACTTGGATTTCTGTTTTCATACATACATTTCACCTCTATATTATTATAAATATCTCAGGTTCCCAATACCATTCATCATCCAGCAGAGTGTTTCCTAACCCAAATCGAACAGGTTCTTAACCCTAACCATACACTGTTCCCTCAATCTAACTTTACAGAAGAGCAGGGACAGAGTTGGTCTTACAATACAGGAATGTAGGGGATCTTCCACCTGCTGAGAACCTCAAAGGTCCATGCAGAAATGATCCCTGGAGAAGATGTAGGCCGCTATGAAGGACCTGAGAGAGCAGAAGTCATCTTCCATGGCAAACAACCTGGTCAGGATGAAGGGATGTGTCTGAATGAGCCTCTCTGTTCTTAATGTAGACACGATGGACCAAAGCAGGCCTGTGTGGAGAGCTGTTCCTTGGTGCCTATGGTTGATATTCCATTGTAACTTGTGAAAGTGTCACAGGAAGGAGGGGCAGCCTCCATCTCATGGGAGCCCTGGAAGCAACTGTTAGGACACAGTGGTTGCCAAGGCAGTGACCTCATTCAGTTCCTGAAGGAAGTGACCTCACCTCACTTCCTTGGTGATGGAACTCTCTGAACTTGGGATCCAGGAAGCCAGGCACCCAGAGCCAGTCCCAGTCCCAGTCCCAGTCCCAGTGGGCTCACTTGTTTGGATTTACCAAGGACAGAGTCAGTCTTTCTTGGTACCTACTGATGTGAGGATTGCCAAATGCCAGGAAAGCTCTGCAGAGGGGCCTTTCCTGAGAAAGCAGGTAGTGGCTCACCGCTGGCTCCTGACAGCTTCACAGAGTTGGCCAAGGAGGCCAGATGTGAGACAGGACAGGCCATTTCGGGGGAACATAGTATGGCCCACCAGTCAGACGACACTCCGGGTAGTCACAGGCCAACTTGGAAGAAGGAGGTGCCTTTGTGGGTGTGGGTGTGAGTTTGTGGTTTGGTCTCATGTTCTGAGAATAGGTAGGAAAGGCGGTTTGTTTGGTTTGGAGTGGACTGTTTCTAGTAAGTCTTTTGACGAGGCGAGTGTTTCTATGTTTGTGTATCCCACTGTGTCCCTGGTTGTGGACATTAGAAAAGAGAATGCATCAATGGATGTGTCCTGTCTAGTAGAAAGCTTCCCAGCATTCATCCTGCCCCATTTATGAATGGACTGCGGCTTGCCTTATGGATGGGCAACACCTACTATCTTCCTAAGTTCCTGTTTTCTTCCTGAATCCTGGCCACTCTCCAGAATAGGCTCATGGTTTTGTGTCCAAGATAGGTACCACCTCCAAGCTCGGTGACATGGCCATGTACTGGATAGCTGAAAGGAATGGTGAGCATCTCAGAAAACTGAGCTATCAGTGTGACCAGTAAAGTCTCCCTGGAGAAACCCTGCTTTGGGCCTTTTGCTTACCTATTGTTCTGTTGCCCTGAATGTCAGGAAGGCCTTTGCCTCAGGGCACCCCTTTGTGAAGCCTGAAGAAAACAGTTTTCAAGTGGAAATGAATGGGCATCACCTGTGGCTCTTTGCTTACTGGCTTTGCAAAGGGATGTGTCTGAATCAGCCTCTTGGCCCTGTGTGAGGCTGTGGCTTAGATTGTCAGCACCTGACGGATCCTAAGAGAGATCCCATGTGTGCATCCAAAGCCAAATTGGCACAAAAGCAGTCATTGTGGATGAAGTCTCTCGCCTTCCTCTGTAAGGTTCCTGACCTCCATCAAGTGAGAATAGGGATCCTTCGGGTCAAACGAGTTCTTCAAAGCCCTGCAGAGGCTAGCCCATAGGTGCTTGGGTTTTCTCATGACCCCAATTGACACACAGAATCTATACCCGGCAGTCAGTAGGCCTCCAATTGGAGAAGCGGAGCAGTATTAATGGCAGGCCTATTGGATCACTCCAGGTTCACAGGAAGGGTGTCCAGGCCACCCTGACATGAGGCAAATGAGGTGCAAGGGAGCTTATTGTGGACACTGTCTTGGGCTGTGCCCCTCATGGAAACCTCCAGCCAGAGGTTATGATGAGTGTCTATATGGAAGAAGATGAGGGCCATGTGTCAGTGTTTAGGTTTGAATTGTGGTCATTGGTGTGGCGGTGGGAAGAGATGACTGGGTCCACCTGGGCTTGAACTCTGGTGTGATTCCCATTGGAGACTGAGTTCTGGAACTGAGTTCAGAGAAGTATTGCCGTGAATTGTGTTGGGATTTGAGGAGGCCATGCATGAGAGTCGCCCTTGGAAACTGAGATCTAGGCCCAGGCTGGCTTTCCACAGAGCACTGGGAATCTCAGCCCGGATATCACATGATTTTATTCTTAAAGACCTGGCAGCCACAGTTGAGAGTCAAAACACACATGGACCTCACATTTGTAGACCTCAATGGGCCTGGATTCATGTGTCCTTTTGGCCACTCTTTGGGAAGCCTTGTTTGTGAGAGTTCTCTAGAGCTTTTGTTGAAATGAGCTTGCTCACCATTGAATGGTTCCTGAAGGCATGGAAACCCACAGTGCCTCCAACTTCATCCTTTAAAAATGGCTAGCTGGATAAATACCATGAGATTTTTGAAATTCCCATGACCAGGTGGCACTGGAGAACCTTTGGATGTCCTGTTGCTGATCATGAGTGTACCAGACAGTGCCTTGATTGACTGGGTTTCATGAAAATGGTGTAAAACAGAGATGCCAGTAAGTTGGGGCCTGCTGAGTAGCGGGCCTAGAGCAGTGGTGTGCAGGTGTGTGATAGAACATCTGTGGTGGGGCCATGTGGATCTGCCATTGGCTTCCAAATGGCTTGTGACTGACATGGTGCAGCGAGCAGACCCTTCTATGTAAAGGCATCTTGTTATATGGAGAGGTTTCAGGGCAGTGTTCAGAATCAGGTTGCTATGGTCAAGGGGGCAAGCTCTGTGGGATAGAAGCCTGGCTGGTGCATTCTCCTAGGACCTTGACCCACCGCACGTGACAGAACTCCCTCCAGCACTGTGTCCCAGTTGAACTCCTTGCATTTCCTGAAGCAAATTCCAAACTCCCAGTGCAGCAGCAAGAAACACCACAAAAAGTGGAGGATGACCAAATGGCTTCAGAGTCCACACAGGGAGACACTTAGACCCCAGTGGCCACAGTTTACCTGCAAAGAGAGAATTCAGCACTTCTGCCTCATGTTCATTGGAAAATCAGAAACCGTGTCCTCCAGGTCACATAGATGCAGACCCAGCTTTGATGGTCTCACTACAGAGGAAGCTAAAGCTCCTGACAACAACATGTATTTCAAGTGCCCAACCTCAGAGGCAGTTTCTCACAAAGTCTTTAGGCCAGCAGAGCTCCATGTTTGTGGAGTGTTTACCCTGTCCCTTACTTATGGAACCTCCTCTACCACCTCCAAGGTTGTGAACTGCTGAGCATTTTCCATTCCACATACGTATTCACAGCTTTTCTAACTCTTCTCCTCAAATTGCGTCTTACTTGTTGCGAAGGTAATGTCAAGGCATTGTTCTGGATGAGAGTGGGAAGATTTTTGTGTAGCACATATTTGCCTACACATTGGATTCATTTTCCTATTTTCCGTTCGAAATACTGAATCCCTGACACTAACCCATACCCTACTGGATTCTGACTACGAATACTAATATGATGGAGAAAAATAACCCAAACAGAATAGAAATACAGGCAGTTCAGAGCAGGCATGGTGTATAGTTGGACTTGCCTTTAGCATTACAAAGGGTAGGTGTTATAAATCTTGTCCAATTTAATAGAAGTAGTTCTCCATGTGTTTTGAAAGTGAACAAATATGTGAATTCCTGTCTCCCTTTCTCTGCAGCCTATTCAGCAACATGTATTTTTACATGCGCATATAGAATCCTCCCTGCTATCCCACGTCCATTCTTGTGAGGTGGCTGACTTGGCAGATACAAATTGTGAGAAGAGATCACTCCTCCTAAACGCTGTTGGAACTGAAAATTCAACCTACGGGTGAGCTTCCTACTTGAACAACATGATACGTAAATCCATGTTCAGTAAAATAAATATTTTTGGATCTGTGGATGATATATATTTCATGATGAATTTCGATTGGCATATATATTTCTACTTTTTAATGCCTGTGTGTTCTGTGTGTATTTGTGTGTGTGTGTATATATATATATATATATATATATATATATATATATATACACACACACACACACACACACACACACACAATATGCACAAACTCTCCAGATTTTTCAAAATATGAAATATATGTGTCTTATTATACACTCCCTAAATTCATCCATGTTCATATATGTGGATTTATAATCAACTTTTCACAAGATTATGCTCAGAAATATTCATCCACCTGAAATACGTATTTGTTTCCTAGTGCTGAAACTATCTTTAGAGAATGGTGCATAGAGATCCTAATATTTCTACAGGAACTGACCCAGTTTAACATCAATGCAAGTAGATTCCTATGGGACATGATGTGTATTTTGACGTTCATTTTTATTCAACACTGGTACATTACTATTTCTTCAGTTGATGCACATCATAGGATATGTATTTTATCCTCAAGTTCACAAATTTCTAGGCATTTGGTTCACTTTCAATCACTTCCTGCTTCAGAACACATGCATTCCTCCACGTTTCTTGACTGGTCTTTTCATGAGACTTCTTTCCATACACATTCTTTTCCGTTTCCATAATCCCCATTGAAGCAAAACTCAAACCCCCTTCTTGGTAAACCATAACCCTAATATCACCATTAGACGTATAACTGGTTGGAATGAATGGTTGTGTATCAATATTAGATTTCCTATATATTTTCAGATATCAATTCAATCCATTATTTAAATTGGAGCCAGTTATAATATTTATTCACAGAAGGGTCTATTCATGCATTATCTCTATATTCATAGACCCAGGGTACACCTATTTGTACCCCCAAAGGCTAATTTATATGTCTTCAACATATTACTCCCAGAAATGGTGGAAGAAATACTCATGTCACCTGATCTCCATATACATTTTATCACAGTGATATTCTGGACACAAAATGCAAAGGTCACACTTATGATTGTACCAAAGCCTCATTGGAAAGTGAGCATGGATTACTAAAAACATCCTTGTCCAGGTTGCCTAATGCTCTCAAATGTCAATCCTATTGGTGACTACACATTTGTTTCTTCCTAAGATGATATATTCAACCTCCACCCTGTTGAAAATGTCTAATCCTCTCACTCACTTTATGCTTTGCCTGATTTCCTAATGTCTCTATTGATATCTGCTTTCCTACATATGTCCCCCAGTTCATCATTGTGACTGGCTGACTCTTCACATGTGCTGACATTTACATTCACTCTCTAACCGACACCCTATTGCTAAAGAACTTTTGGTCCAAATTTTATACTCACTCTTCTTCCTAAACCTACCAACTATCTTCCTAATCCTACCTACTATCCCTTTTTGACTGGATGTTCTCTTCTGCATTCAATCATCCAAGGTACAAGGTCCTATGCCATTGTATATCGATTTATCTGAGACACCTGTGCAGAAAGTCATTCAAAGCTAAGTATCCCAATCAAGGGCCCAATGCCCTTCTGGCCTTCAAATCTGACTTGGATTTCTGTTTTCATACATACATTTCACCTCTATATTATTATAAATATCTCAGGTTCCCAATACCATTCATCATCCAGCAGAGTGTTTCCTAACCCAAATCGAACAGGTTCTTAACCCTAACCATACACTGTTCCCTCAATCTAACTTTACAGAAGAGCAGGGACAGAGTTGGTCTTACAATACAGGAATGTAGGGGATCTTCCACCTGCTGAGAACCTCAAAGGTCCATGCAGAAATGATCCCTGGAGAAGATGTAGGCCGCTATGAAGGACCTGAGAGAGCAGAAGTCATCTTCCATGGCAAACAACCTGGTCAGGATGAAGGGATGTGTCTGAATGAGCCTCTCTGTTCTTAATGTAGACACGATGGACCAAAGCAGGCCTGTGTGGAGAGCTGTTCCTTGGTGCCTATGGTTGATATTCCATTGTAACTTGTGAAAGTGTCACAGGAAGGAGGGGCAGCCTCCATCTCATGGGAGCCCTGGAAGCAACTGTTAGGACACAGTGGTTGCCAAGGCAGTGACCTCATTCAGTTCCTGAAGGAAGTGACCTCACCTCACTTCCTTGGTGATGGAACTCTCTGAACTTGGGATCCAGGAAGCCAGGCACCCAGAGCCAGTCCCAGTCCCAGTCCCAGTCCCAGTGGGCTCACTTGTTTGGATTTACCAAGGACAGAGTCAGTCTTTCTTGGTACCTACTGATGTGAGGATTGCCAAATGCCAGGAAAGCTCTGCAGAGGGGCCTTTCCTGAGAAAGCAGGTAGTGGCTCACCGCTGGCTCCTGACAGCTTCACAGAGTTGGCCAAGGAGGCCAGATGTGAGACAGGACAGGCCATTTCGGGGGAACATAGTATGGCCCACCAGTCAGACGACACTCTGGGTAGTCACAGGCCAACTTGGAAGAAGGAGGTGCCTTTGTGGGTGTGGGTGTGAGTTTGTGGTTTGGTCTCATGTTCTGAGAATAGGTAGGAAAGGCGGTTTGTTTGGTTTGGAGTGGACTGTTTCTAGTAAGTCTTTTGACGAGGCGAGTGTTTCTATGTTTGTGTATCCCACTGTGTCCCTGGTTGTAGACATTAGAAAAGAGAATGCATCAATGGATGTGTCCTGTCTAGTAGAAAGCTTCCCAGCATTCATCCTGCCCCATTTATGAATGGACTGCGGCTTGCCTTATGGATGGGCAACACCTACTATCTTCCTCCCCCATGCCAGGCACTCCCTAAAGCGGTCCATGCACCTTGTATCCTTACTCTCCACCACAACCCCACGAGGCCAGCCCTGTCATGATTCCCACGTCACAGGCGAGGAAGGCAAGACCTGGGAGGGCGAGGCGGAGGGGCCAAGGTCAAGAAGGCTGCACCAAAGCTCATTTATCTGATTCCACAAACCTCGGTCCTCAGCTTGTCCTGATGATAAACTCCTGAGGGACACTTGTGAAACTCACCCATTGCCAGGCTCCACCTGGACTTGGGACCCTAGGATCTGTATGGCCTTGTCACCTGGCCACTTGGGGAAGCACTGACCTTTGCTGCTTGGGACGTGGCTGCAGGAGGGGTCTCAGGCCACACTGCCACCCTCAGTGGATCCTGGGAGCTGTTTCTTCCTACCCCTTGGATTTCCTCATGAGTCTTATCCCTCATTCACAGAACTTACCACAACCTGATGTTTTGTTGTATCACGATTGAGTCGTTGTCCTTTGGACCCCATAGAATGTAAGTCACCAGCAGATTTGACCCACCCCTGGAAATCACCTGGACTAATAGCTGTCCTCTCCATGTCCGTTCTTCTTTCCACAGAGAACCAGGGGGACACCCAGGCCAGGCTCCCTGCTTCTGTTCTTGCTCCTCCTTCCTCCGGCCTCCAGGCTGAGGCCCAAGGGATCCTCATGACACATATATCAATGCCTTACCCACTGTCTTTGCAGCAAGTCAGGTCAGCATGTCCTGCCTGCCCTCTCCTCTCCCTGTCCCTTGGCTCCAGGCAGCCAGGCAGGCCTCCCGGGTGTTTTCCTGTTACTCCAAGGGACCTTTAGTTCCCAGGACACCCTTCCTGGGGATGCCAGCACTGCTCAGCACACTCAGTGGCCACCCTCTGCCTGCTTCTTCTCTGGGCTTCCCAGGGCCCTTCCGGGGAGATCCCCCCACTTGCTGGCTGGGAGAGAGCGTGGGAGGGGTGTGCACCATGAGCCTGGGGAGGAGGGCATGAGAAGGTGCCCTGGGCAGGAGGGCAGGAGGCTGAACAGCCTCCTCGGTGGCGGGGCAGGAGAGAGGAGACTGTAGGGAGGTCCTCCCACATGGGAATCCGGCTGCTCCCTGGGTGGCCCAGCCAGCACAACCTCTGTGCAGTTGAAAGAAAGCTGCAGGGTGGAGGGAACCTTGCTCCCAGGGCCTCAGCCACGGGTTACACCACACATGGGCTAAAGTACACAGACTATTAGCAATCAAGGAAGGACCTCCCTGCAAGGGAAAGTGACACAGGGGTTACTTCTCTGTAAACATCTTGAGCAAAAGTACCCGTCTCTTTTAAGGGCTGTCTTTACTTCCTTTGAGAAGTTGCAAATGCACCCATGGAGCGAGCTGGTTCTCAGCTCCCACGTGGGGGAGGAGGGACCCACGTAAACACACTGGCTTCCAAACAGAAGAAAACCGAAACACCAGGAGGCTGTGCGGGCTGCTGCAGCAGGGTGTGCCCTGAAATGGATTCGGTGGGACAAGTAGGACCAATAGCGCCTGCCGTAGGAGAAGGCAGGGGGTTCTTTTTGGTGGTACTGTCCTAGCCCATTTGTTCTTAAGAGAAGAAAATATACTATTTGTATGTTGCATGCATTTAAGTCACAGAGGTGATCTGAAGAAAGGAGGGAGACAAGGAGAGACTCACGGGTTTTAGGAGCCTCCAACCCTACCCAGGTGTGTGACCAGAGCCCCTGGGGTCTGTCTTTTCACTAGAGCTGTGGCAAGCTGTCCCTCTGTGCCTGGGAGCCCGGTGGGAATGCTCTAGGGGGCAATGATTTCTAGGCTGTATGAATGACCGATAAACTTGAAAGCAACAGGAAGCCCAGCCTCCACAGCTAAGGGAATTTCTGGGCTTCTGTAGCTGGGAAGTTCCTAAAGGGACAGGGTTAAAGGTGACAGTAGTATGCACTGAGCCCTGAGCCCAGATCACACAGACTCACGCATCTGACCTCAGCGGACCTCAGGGGAGGTTCCAGCCTCCTCCATTGTGCAGAAGGAGAAGCCGAGGAGAAGGACCCAGTGCTGGGGACCACAGAACCGTGTGTTGCTCTGTGTCACCCTCACTTCTGATGCCTTTGGGGTTTGCTCTTCCTGCTTCTTGGGTCTGCCACCCTCAGCATCAGTCCTGGTCTCTCCCACTGGGCACCAGTTTCCTCCCTGCTTGGCCTCCTTGCCTGGGGACCAGGTGAGGGCAGCCTGCCCATGGCCCTGCGGAGCAGGCAGCAGGACCAGGCAGGAATGTGACGTGTGCCGGGCGCTGTGACAAGTGGGGATTCCGAGACAGTCGCTGGAGGGACACAGTCCAGAACTGGTAGATCCTCCCATTTTCCAGAAAAGTCAGAAATCTGGAATATATGTATCGGCTTTTGGAAATGCCACTCAGAGCTGACAAAATACATCATGGAGTCACCTGTGCCAACCCCTGCTTTCCAGAAGCCAGGGGAATGAGCCTGAGCTGCCCACCTATCCCCAGAGCAGACCAGGGCCTGAGGGCTCTGGCCAGTCTGAGACTCCATCAGCCCCTGGTGGAGGAGGGGCAGTGACTGACAGCCCCGAGGAGCCAAAGTCCTGTGTGGATGGAAAGTCCTCCAAGGAGAGTGATTGAGAACCCTCTAGGACTTCGGAAGAGCTGCTCCTGTCAGGCTCTAGCCAGGGAGACCACCTCAGCCGAGAGGAAACACGAATGTTACAGTTGCTTATTTTTTGCAACAGTGTCAAAGGAGAGATTAAGACTCTGGGCTGGTGGGAAGAGGAGTGACCCTCCTCCGTCTCCTCTGTTGAATGCACCCTGCTCAAAAATTAGGGGACCCCTGAGGTGGAGCCTTCTCCTTTCCCCCAGTGCCCCGAGTCTGTTTTGATGGGTTTTACTTCTGTTTGTTTCACTTACTGTGATAAGTACCTACTTCCTGGGACTTTGCCACCCAGAGACTTCGTTCCTTGTGTTCTGGGAAATTCTCTCTCTCTCTTTTTTAATCCTTTGATAATTTTCTTCCTTTAGAGTGAACAAAGTTTAGCTCTCAAATTTGGTGATGAATCTTCTAATTTTCTCAAATTTTCAAATCCCATTTTTTATGTCCTTCATTTAAAAAATTTCTTCAATTTTAATCTTTCTTTTATAAGGAAGTCTTAAAAATTCATGGTGTCATTTTTATGTGTCCCTTTTTATATGGTATTGTGATCTTACTTTATGCATGCAATTTCTCACTTAAAAGTGAGGTTTTTTTCTTTTCAAATTTTATTCTCTACATCATCCCCCCACCCCCTCTGTATGTGTGTCTCTGTCTTTTTTTTTTTTTTTTTTTTGGTACCGGGGTTTGACTCAGGGGTGTTTACCACTGAGCTACACCCCCTAGTCTTTTTTATTTTTTGGTAGCAGGGATGGAACCCAGGGGCACTTAACCATCGAGACACATCCCCAGCCATTTTGGGTATTTAACTTAGAAACAGGGTTTCCCTGAGTTGCTTAGGGAACTAAATTACAGAGGCTAGCTTTGAACTCATGAGCCTCCTGCTTTGGCCTCCTGAGCTGCTGGGATTACAGGTGTGCTCCTCCAAGTCTGGCTTTTATTTTTTTTTTATTTTGAGGCAGGGTCTTGCTAAGTTGCTTAAGGCCTCACTAAATTGCTGAGGCTGGCCTCAAACTTGTGATCCTCCTGCCTCATCTTCCCCAGTCTCTGGGGTTACAGGCCTGTGCCACTGGGCCCAGATGTCCTAACTTTGTCTTTCTTCATAAAGATGTTTCTCAATTCTCTATTAATATTGGAGTTCATTTATACTTAAGATCAAAAAACTGGAAAAGTGATTGGAAACTCTGTGTGCAAGACTTTTTGTCAGCTATTTTGCTGATAAACTTTCAAGTGTCATTACTGCAATTCATGTCTTTGGGGTTGATCAGGGTCTTATCCTGTTTTCTGCTCCTTTAACAGAATTTGGAGCAGTGGATAAGCGATAGGAGTCCATTTCTTCTCGTCCTGGAGCCCAAGGTCCCGGGGAGGACCTTCTCGCGGCCTCCCAGCATGGTGGAGGCTGGCTTTTACACACAGCCTGGTGGGCAGACTAACCCTGAGATGGTGAGATGGGGCATCAATACATCCATCCATAAAGGTCCTACCTCCCAACACCAGCACACTGGCGATTCAATTTCAACACGAGTTTTGGAGGAGACGTTCACACCACAGCAGTCGGTTTCCCCAGAGAGGAATTCTCCCATCTTCCACTGTGGGTGGGGGTGAGGAGGGCCCGGGAGCCTGGCTTTGAGAGCTCATGACTGCTGAGCTTCTGCTGCATTCTGGGGTCACCCTATCACCTACAGAGTGACCCCAACCCATCTTCCCTGGTTGAGGGAGGCGAGGTCCAGTGCCGGTGGACCACAGATCTGGAACTTCTTCTATAGGTTTGCAGTGTGCCCTCCTATTGGCAGTCCCCAGGACCCTCTGCCTGTTCCCAGAACTCCTGTCTGTTCCCGGGAGTTCCCCGGCTCTCTGCTGTGCCCAGCCTGCCGCCTGCCCAGTGTCTGCGTCTGTCTGGGGCCTGCTCAGGTAATGCCCTCTGGGTCTGATTTCACTTCCAGCTGACCTCTCTGTGCCTTTGATACCTTATCATCTCCTTATTGTCACTTTAATTGGGAACTTTACTGGGGGACATCTGACATATTAATTGACAAACGTGTTGATTTGTCATGATTTCCATGAATCCACATGTGCGTCTCTCCTCCACCCTCACCCCACAGCTGGGATGACCCCGTCTCCTCCTGGCTGACCCATACACTTCCAGGGACACAGCCTTTCATTTGGGGTTGAGAGGCAGAGGGAGGGAGCTCCGGCTCAGGGCAGAATCACTTAGGGGATGAAGCCGTGCCTGTGGGGTTCTGGAATATTGGATGCCACTCTGTGTCTAAGTAACGGAATATGCCAGATGTTGGTCAGTTAGCTAAGACTTTGCCAGATCTCCCAGTTTAAATTCTGCCATAGGAAGGAAGGGTCTAACAAGAAACAACTCTAGACACACACCCATCTGCAGGGCCACCATTGCTCTCTCCAAGCCTTTGCTCCAAAGCCTGTTCTCTGGCTCTGGTGGGGGAAAAGGTGGGTTGGAGGTGGGAGTGTGGAGATCGGAAAGCCCCACCCTTCCTTCTGGAAAAGGAGGACACGTGGGCAGCCATGGGGACCAGGGCTTGTGGCCCTCCCAGCCTGAGCCCAGCGTTGCGCTGACTGGTCTGGGAGCTGGGCCCGTTCCTCCCTAGATAGGGGAGGTTTCCATTTGCGGTCACCCCTCGGAAGAAAGTGATCAGGGGCTCAGTGCAGAAGCCATTGGCCCCTGGACTACTGGGGCTGAGTTTGAGTCTTGTAACTGGGTGCCCGTCAGATCGCGTGGGCGCTGTTTGGAGGACACTGTGCCAAGTGGCTCTCAGGAGGCCAGTGGGCATGGGGAAGGGACCAGAGGGAATGGACTCACTCTGGATACAGAATATTTTTTACAGTGGGCAAAAGAAGGGCAGGAGCATACGAAAAATTTTGTGTAAAGGGTTATTTAAACTTGTCCGTCTTCCTGGTACTCTGAACACAGCCGAAAGCGCTTGGAATTTGGCCCACACTGATCATATCATAGGTGACAGTGGAATCCGGGCCACCCGAAGTCAGTGAATTCCTAACAAGGCACAGCTGACTGTTGGAACTTGTCTCCAGAACTGTGACATTGCCAGCTGGGTAAGTCTTTGAATGCACCCTTCCCAACGTGCAAAGCATCTCCTTCCCACAGAGAGGCTCTGTTCACACTGGAGGCTGAAAATGCACCCCCTAAATCTTGAGGGTCTTGATGCGGGGACCTGAGGCAAGGTCTGAGCATCCTACCCTAGTTCCAGGCCAGCCCCAGGTTCTGTGGTCAAGGGATAAGGACAGAGCACAGGGCTGTGGGGGGGGGGCCCAGGCTGGGTGGGGGGAGAGGAGGGGTGTGTAGATGTGGGCAGAAAAGCGGCCCTGAAGAGAAACGTCCTTGTCACGTCCCCATCACGTCCACATCCTAAACCCCACACCTGTAAATGTGTTGGAAATAATCTCTGCAGTGCGACGAGGTTGAAGATCATCCTGGACCCAGGGTGTGACCTGAATTCAATGGCACCTCTTCTTACGAAGTCACCAATCCCATATTTATCTCCTGGAGGCTCCCTCTCCAAACACCATCATCTGGGAGTTAGGCCTCCAACATATGAACTGGGGGAGGGACAGGAACCCGGTTTAGTCTGCAGTGGAACCCACTACCTAGGTAGCCCAGCATAAGTCTGGCAAATTAGTGACCCGCCCTGGACAGAGCCCACTAAAGCAGGTGAGTCCACTGTTGACTGTAATTTGCCTGGAGAGAGAGATAAAGGGGACCAAAGAGAGACACCTTCACCTCAGGTTTAACCAGGCTCATCATAAAGCAGACCGGGCAGTCCAGCCGAGGAGGAGACAGTTAGGGCAGCTGCGCATCCGACCTGTGAAGTGGGTGGTGGGGCTGCTCGGGCCCCACCCCCTGCATCTTCTAACATGTTCCTGCCAAGAGAGATTCCCTGGCTGGTCACCTTGTGGCTTGGGGCTGATTTTTGTCACTGGACAGGGAATGAGAAGGTCCTCCAAAATGGAGAAGGGGATCTCAATTCAACCTTGGAAAGTCCTTGACTTACACCACAGAGAGAAATTTCAAGGCACCTCAAAGAGGCACAAAGACTTATTTAGGAAAGCAAGGGTTTTTTTTCAGGAGAGCAGCCTTGGGGCAGGGTCCACTCAAAGAGAGAAGGAGCACGGTGGGCCACAGTGTTCTGGTTCTTTCGGGATCTCTAGGGTGACATCTTCTAGTTAATAGCATTTGTAATATACCCATATAGAAGCCTCTAACAACATTTTCCCTTGGCTTTATTTAGCCTAAAGAAAATACATTGTGTAAGCTAGCAATGGACCTAGGTGCTAATTGACTGGACTCCCAAGAAGAGTCAAGACTTTAGATTTCAAGTCTGGAGGAAAACAGGCTTGGGGAGGAGAGGGGAGGGTGCCCATGAAGCTTCTCAGATGTAAAATCAAGTTTCTTTTTCCTTCCCTGTTAGTCTCTTTTCCATACGTGCCTTATTTCTTCTGTCTTAAGTCAGATTCCCCATCCCTCCTTTCCCCAAGTCGTAAGTTGGAATCCTAACCCTTAGTACCTTAGAGAAAGACTGTGGAGACAGAGTCTTGAAAGAGGCAATTAAGTCAATTAGGTCACGAGGGGGGCCCTAATCCAACATGACTGACATCCTTACAAGAAGACAGAATTAGAACCCAGGCACGTGCAGAGAACGACCCCGGGCAGCAGGCGGCCTCAGAACCAATCAGCCTCCATCCCTGACTTGCATACTCCAGGCCTGTGGGAGGACAGGCTTTCTTGCCTAGGTCATCTGCTCTGTGGGACTTTGTTATGTCACCTGTAAAGTGGATACCTTCCTCCCAGGCCAGCTCTGAGCAGAAGCCTTGCCCTGCAGAGGCCTGACGCCCAGTCCACACCCCCTCCCCCAGTCCTCCTCCTCACTTGGCAGGTCAGACTTCAGGGGAGGCCACTTGGAAGCAGCATGAGCTCTGTCACCACCAGGTCACGCTGAAGTCCCCGTTGGTGTCCTTCTAACTCTCAGCAACCTCTCTGAGTCTTGGCCATCCAGAAAACTGGAGGAAATGAATTCTTTCTGCACCTTAAGTGAACCAACATAAGTAAAAGTTTTAACAAGTCCACGGCCCAGCCCCCAGTGCGTTCTCCAATTCTGTTACAGGGGACATTGGCCATTTTCAGGTGCACACAGAGCAGCCTGTCCTACTGTGTGCAGATAAATCTTCTAACCACTCCTTTTCTGGAAGTGGGGCAGGCAATGTGACTGGTTCAGCTAGACTCTCCCTCAGGCCTTGGGTTCTTCAAGGAGTGACATAAAGAATTTGTGATGTGACAACAGAGACCAGAGGTGTGGCACCCAGGGCCAGTGTCCTGGTGGTGCTCATCCACGGCATGGAGCCCTTGGTGGTCCCCGGAGCAGCGAGCCCTGTGGGTGGGTTACTGTACTGGGGGCTGTAGCCCATCTCTGTTCCTGCCCATTCCCAGCCCTGGTCTTCTTGACCTCCCATTCATTCCACGTTGTGCCTTCCAATAATTTAGATCTTAAGTCTTTTCAGTAAATTCCTTCTCTGTTAGATTTGTTGGCCACCAAGCGCTGTGAGTGGTACATCTTTGTTTGTATCTCTTCTTCTTGTCAATTTCCTTGTTCTTTGTCCTCTCCTCTCACGGCCAGTTCTCAGCCAGAATCATATTGGAAAGTTTTCTACAAGTTATTTCACACTAAGGGGGGAAAGATTTGCATTCAGTAGCAACTTTTCCAAAGGCACTTGCCTTTAAAAACAAGAAAAGGGATAGGAAAACAGGCAGACTAAGTCATTAGCCTTTCATTGAACTGGCAATGGGAAAGTTATCCTTTGGGGCTCAATATGTGGGTACAGCGGGTCTGTCTTGCCTCTGGAATCCTGTTGATCCAGGCATTGCCTGGTCCCTCATGTCTGAGACCCACTTATCTGAGTGGACGCCTCCCATGTTGGCTCTTCTGTGGCCTAGGTGGAGAACTTAGCTGGTGTCCAGGTTTGCCATGTGTTTGGATTTTACTGGTTTAACCAGAAGGCTCTGGATTTCTTACTTGAATATCCATTCAGTTGCCTGGTTGACCAGTCCTGGCAGGTGAAGGTGACATGTTGGTCAAACAAGGAAGGGGGGGTAGGGAGAGGACAAAGGGATATCATTCCGAATGTCTTAAGTCTGTGTTCCATTTCCATGATGTGTGGCATGACCCAGGAAAGAACTTCTGGAAGGTCTGGTGGGTTGGGGTGAGCTGGGCTGGTGAACTGGTGTACATCGGAGATTCCAAATTCACATTCAAATGCAGATCTGGCCAATTCTTTTTCCCAGCCCATTACTACTGTCTCCCTACCCACAAATTATTTCCCCTGTGAAATTAGTTCTTAATTGATCCATGAGGGCTTGGATTCAGGAGAAAGAAAGGTAATCAAGGACAGAAGGTAGGAAAAGAGCAGGATCAAACAGTGGTCAGGAAAGGGACATTCTCCATTAATTCATAACTTCTAAGAAGGGCCTAAGCATGCCTAAGGACAAATTGTCACATGCAGCAGAGTCAGGACTGAAGTCTGGCCAATGGTACAATCCCCATGGCTAGGCTCCTTGTGACAATGCTGTGATGCTCCAGTCCGTGAAGCATGGGGACTGTGTTTGTCAGCTTTCTGTGATGGTCAGCCCCATTGCTTTGGGCCAATGGCAAGATAGCCACTCTGGGGAGAGTGAGTGGAGGAGAAAATCTGCTCACTTCACACCCAAGAAACAAGAGTGAGAGGAAGGGCTTCCACTGTCCCTTCAAGGTCACTTCCCCAGGGACCTTCAGTCCCACTTTTCAGTGGTTCTACCACCTCCCAAAAGACCCCTTGGGGACCACGCCTTTAATATATGGGCCTTGGAGGACATTCAAAATGCAAATGATCGTGGCCTGCCTGCCTGGGTCCGTCTGAGAGAAAAGATGGACGATTTGCTCTACTTGGAAAAGCGAGGGCACTCTGAGTTTCTGTTCACGGGACAAGAGCCTCCAAGAAGCAAAAGCAAAAGTCAGCCTCTTCCCAACAAATATGGTGACTCTCTTGTGCCTAAGGAGAGGGTTAGATGCCAAGGGAATAAAGGAGTCATCTTTGAGCATTCTCAAAGTAGAGTCAACGGGTTGTGCTTGAAAATCTTCCCAGGGCTTTGAAATGGACTCTGGATTCTGTGACATTTATGCAGGTCAAAGGCAATTCTAGCTTTGAGGCTGGGGGGCTCTTAGAGGCACTTTTCTATCACAGACCCATGTCCCTGACAGGAGCATTTCTGGACTTGCCATCTCTCATCCCCAAGCTCCTCCCTCTGTGCTCCCCAGGTCTGTCAGTCACAGACTGACAGATGGGTGTCCTGCAGAGTCACCTCCCCGTTCGGCTTCCACCGGCCCGACTTTGTCCTGCTCTGATATGTTCAGCGGCTCCTTGTGTAACTTCTCGCTCTACTTTATTCTCAGCTCAATCCATCTGGTCTATACCAGATTAATAATTTTTTAAGAATTCAAGCTTCCACATTATATACAAAGCATTAAGTCTGAGAGTCAATATCTTATTCAATCTGGGCCCTTCTTTTGTCTTTTAGGAAGGAGAGAAGAATTTCAACCAGCTGTGGTTTGAGAAGAAGTAGTATCCTGGAAGAAGGATAAAATTGGAAAAGTCGCCACTGGCGGGGTGTCTTGGTTCCACACAGATGTCCAAGGAAACTCAAACAATGCTACAACTCAGAAAACTAAGGCAATCCCCTGGAGACATATTGTAGCATGTTTTCTTCCTTCGATTCGTAAGCCATAGAACCACAATGATGTGTCTGATTGGCGTCAGAAGGACAGTCTGGTAGGCTTCTAACTAAAGGGTGGTATATTGTAGCAGAGGAGATGGAAAAGAAAAGCCAGGGTGGTGATCCCAAGATAGAAGCCGGATGAGGAGACTGTGTGCACTCAGGCCCACGCTCCAACACCAGCACCAACACACACACACCGAGTTACCCACGGGCACACACAGACATGCAGAACCCTTAGACACACCAACTCACACACACACACAGATTTCTAGAGCAATCATATCATGTCTGATTGCCTTGTTCTTTGGATTCCTGTTCTCTTTGTTTGGAGGTTGTCTCTTCCTTGGAGAAGTACAACAGACATGGGCCAGACACACAGACTGTCCCCTCAGTGGTCATTCTTTTTGATGTCCTCCTTTCTTTCTTTCTATGTTTTTTCTTTCACTTCTCCTTGTGGTCCAGTATCCTTAAGTGCAAGGTGATGCAAAAGTTCTTCACACCTTGGAGCACCCAGCCTTATGTAAGTCATCGCTTTCAATACTATTGGGAGATACCTTTACCCAAAGATACAAAAATTGCCAACATGGTAGTTCTCCCCCCCCATTTGGTTTTAGTTATATGGGTTCAACTGCCGTTCAAACATATTAAATGAAAAATTCCATACGTAAACAAGTCATATATCTTAACTTGCATGCCGTTCTGAGCAGCATAATGAAACATAGCACCAATCCACTCTGTTCTGCCCAGGGTGTGAATCATCCATCCGTTTGTCCAGTGTATCTGTGCTGTATATGCTACCCACCCATTCATTCCTCACTTCGTATCTGTTTAGATGATCACATCCACTATTGTGATATCAGTGTTGGGGTTTAAGTAAGCCTTATTCTCCTGTCCCCAAAGCACAAAAGTAGCGAACAAAGAGGCATCAGGCATAAAACATGAAAGGACAGATTAACTCTGATGCTGTGCAGCCATGATGCAGAGCATGTAGGAAAAAAATATGGTCTATGTAGGATCTAGTACTATCTGTGGATAGAGGCCAACACTGGGCATCTTGGAATATACGCTTAGCTGTTGTTGGATGAAATATTCTAAGATGTCTCTTAGGTCCATTTGAATTTATAGTATTATTTAGGTCAGAAGTGTCTATTTTATGCCTGGATGACTTGTCTATTGGTGAGAGGGATGTATTGCCGTCCTCTGTTATTATTGTTTTGGGGTTTATCTGAAACCTAATGTCAAGAGGTGTTAGATTGTTCCTTTTACCAGTATTTAGTGGCCTTTCTTGCTGCTTCTGATTTTCGCTTGAAATCACTTTGTTGAATATGACAATAGCTATTCCTGCTTGTTTTTGGAATCAATTTGCTTGGAATGTCTCTTTCTACTTATTTTCATGCTGTGGATGCCTGCCTACAAGTCTCTTACAAACAGCATGGTGTTTTTTTTTTAAGTATTTTTAGTTTTAGATAGATACATGCCTTTATTTATTTATTTTTATGAGCTGCTACGGATGGAACCCAGAGCCTCACATGTGCTAGGCAAGCATTCTACCACTGGGCTACAACCCCAGCCCCCTGGGTCTTTTTTTTTTAATCCACTCTGCCAGTCTCTGTCTTTCAGAGAGTTGAGACCATTTATATTCAATTATTATGGAGATATATTTATTGTTGCCTCCCATTTTGATTTGTTTCATATATTTAATTCAGTTTTAATTTTCTTTTGCTTAATTGCTCTTCTAATGAGCTTCATGTATTTGGGAATTCTCTAGTTTGTTTTTAAGTATTTCCTGTGGTAGTGGCTTAGTGGCTCATGATTTTTTTCAGTTTAGCCTTATCTTGGAATACTTTTATTTCCCTATAATTCTCAATGCTCACTTTGCTGGATATAGCAATCTTGGTAATTGTTTTCCATCGAGCTTAGGTTATTATCTCATTATGTGCCCTTCTGGATTTTATTTCTTTATATTTACTTATTTGCCTTTCTGGATTTTAGTGTCTGAGCTGAGAAGTTGGAAGTAAACCTTATTGTTTTATCTCTAAATGTGACCTGATGTTTTTTCTCTTGTGACTTAATATTCTATTCTTGTTTTTTCTGTTTGGAATTTTGATTATGATGTATCTTAGAGATTCTTTTTGATTTTATTTATTTGGGATTCTAGATGCCTCTTATATAGGGATGTCACTTTCATCCCTAGGGTTTAGAAAATTTCCTGCTATTATTTCACTGAAAAGGTTTCTAATGCCATTAGTCTGTGTCTACTCTCTCTTCAATTCCAGTGTCTCTTAATATTGTTCCCGAGTTCTTGTGTACTCTAATCATGGTCTTCCCATTTTCTTTTTCTTAACCACTTACTGAGTATTAAAGTTCATATACCCTGTCTTTGAGGTTTGAAGTCCTGTTTTCCTTTTTTTTTTTTTCTGATATCAGGGATTGAACCTAGGTATGCTTAAACACTGAGCTGAATCCCCAGCTCTTTTTTATTTTTATTTTGAGAAAGGTTTTCACTAAATTGCTGAGGCTGGCTTTGAACTTGTGGTCCTCCTGCCTTGGCCTCCCAAGTTGCTGGGATTACAGGCATGTGCCACTTCGCCTGGCTGATGTTCTGTTTTCTATGTAATCCAACTTTTTAAAAAATATACCTTTATTTCTTTGTTTATTTATTTTATTTATTTATTATGCAGTGCTGAGGATCGAACCCAGTGCCTCACACATGTAAGGCAAGTGCTCTACCACTGAGCCACAACCCCAGCACCATAATCCAACTTTTATGATACTTTCAAGTGAATTTTTAATTTTATTGTATCTTTCACTTCCGGGTGTTCTGATTATTTCTGTTCAGAATCTGTAGCTTTTTACTGAAATTGTATTTCATTTTCTATATGTGCTCTCTTAATTAATTCCTTAGGTCTTTTAATAATCAATTTTTTATAGTCTTTCTCTGGAATTTCATTCTTTCAATATCTGTGGGTTCCTTAGGGAATTGTAAATTTAAGGGGGAGACTGTTTACTCAAGTTTTCAGAGGTCTTAGACTGGCATGTTTTGATGGAGTCTTCTTCCATCAAGGATTCTTTGGTGAGTGGTTGTCCTGTGCTGTTGTTGTATATTAGCTTCAACATACAGGCTCAGTGTTATCCAAGTGTGAAGTTCAAGCTCCAGTGCCTCTCTATTTGCCACTGTAGAGCTGCTGATTTAGGTCATTCTTGGAGAGCTGCTCAACTCTGTGGATTCCTCTGAGCCTTCATATTGGAGGCTTTCTCTGTTTTGCTGTGGGAACAAATGTCCATGAGTGGAACCTTAGGTGCCTCCCTCCCCAGGTGGTTCCTGTGTGGGGTCTGCTTGTTGGTTTGGGATTTTTTTTCATCTCCCTTACTTTCAGTGTTGAAGTACTTTGGAAGTTTGAGCAGGGTTTGTGTGTGTGGAGCAAGGTCCACTGTCTCTTCTTCTTCTTCTTTTTTTTTTAAAGAAAGAGGAGAGGGAGAGAGAGAGAGAGAGAGAGAGAGAGAGAGAGAGAGAGAGAGAGAATTTTTTTAATATTTATTTTCAGTTCTTGGCAGACACAACATCTTTGTTTGTATGTGGTGCTGAGGATGGAACCCGGGCCGCACGCATGCCAGGCGAGCGTTCTACCACTTGAGCCACATCCCCAGCCCCGATCCACTGTCTCTTGAATGGGTTGTGGCTAAGCTCAGCAGCGGAGTCTATAGAGAAATTTTTTAAATTTATTTTTTATTTTTTTAATATTTATTTTTTAGTTGTAGTTGGACCCAGTACATTTATTTTATTTATTTATTTTTATGTGGTGCTGAGGATTGAATCCAGGGCCTCGCACATGCTAGGTGAGCAGTCTACCACTGAGCCACTTTTGACATAAATTTTTTAAAACATTATAAAGCTTTTTTTTGTTAATTGTGACCCATGCTGAAAATCTTGGAAATGACTGATTTTTAAATAAAGTATTCTTTACAGATGAAAACCTTAAAAGGCAATTAAAAATACCACATTTAGTTGTAGGGAGTAGAAAATCTTTAAAAGTAAGTGTAGAGCTTGCCTTTATGTTGGTTTTAAATTCTTTATTACGTGAAGAAAGCATATTTTCTTACATAATTTTTTAATCACAATTTTTAAAGATTTTTTTCTTATGCACATTTTTATGGTTATATTTGAAATTCAGCATGGTTCTACCCTATTGCTATAACTATAGTTTTACATAGTATACTAGTTTATGCACAATGATGACCTCAGGGTTACACATCCAATATCTATTTGACCAGTTTTTAAAATTTGCTTGTCACTAGCAAAGTTGAGGGAATGTTTTTATACTTATAGCTTTGAGCATCTCTTGAGATGTTTCCTGTGATAGACTCCAAGAATGGAATTCTCAGCTCTGAGGTGTTCAGTGTTTATGACTTGCATTTCTCGTGGGGCTTGGCACATGTACATGGCGATGACTAAGTTGTATCAGAGCTGTCTTCCTGTCCCCCCACTGGCATTGCTAAGACCATTCAGAGGCTTGTTTGGTTCTAGTCTGTTGAAGCTCACCGTCTTCATTTAATTAAAGGTAACCTTGCTTGGATACCAATGAGGTGGAACATTTTCAATTTGTCTGTTGGATATCCAGGTTCTAACAAGTGGTTCCGTTGGTGTTTTAAAGGCTGCCTGAGCAGATTCACTCATGCAAACCGCCACTGTCCAAAGCACCCTTATGCCAGACTGAAGCGAGAGGAGCCTACGGACACACTGAGCAAGCATCAGGCTGCAGACAACAAGGCTGCTGCCGAGTGGCTGGCAAAGTAAGGCATCCATGCTTAGTCCCTGGGAGTGGGCCTGTTGGGCTTGGGTCTGGGTTAGAGAATGTTCTTATTTCAAATGTTGCTTCTGTACATCTTATGAAATAACTTGAAATAGCTCCCAAAACAAACAGGCTTGGACCCATTTAATAGATGCTTATATAACACACTATTTTCCCTTTCAAAGCATCCATCACACATTTATTTATTGCCTACTTTCCCTGCTGGACTAGAAGGTCCATGAGGACAGGAATGTTTGTCTTGTCCCTGGGGTGTCCTTAGGGCCTACCACAGTTTATGGATGTTAATCAGTAGTTGAATGGATAAACTGCATGTTTTTTGAGGATAAATCATATAAGAATCAAATAGTGGAAACTGAAAATACAATTTGATTACTCAAATGCAGAGAAATTTTCTATTTAAATGTGATATCCCTGAGGCCCTTAAACTAAAATTTTCCATCACTTCCTCCCTTCCCTTATTAGTCCATTTTCTCTTACTATAACAAAATACCTGAGACTGGCTATTTTAAATGAAAGAGGTTTATTTAGTGGACATGTTAGAGGTTGAAAATTCAAGGTGAGGCAGCCCCATCTGTTTGTTCTTGGTGAGGGCTCCATGGCAGATGGAATCATAACAGTGGAAACACCTGTGGCCAGATAGGAAGCCAGAGAGATTCAGGAGCTAAGTTCTTTGTTTTTATAACAATCCACTCTCTTAGGGGACTAACTCAGGTCCTGCGAGA
This sequence comes from Spermophilus citellus, assembly GCF_964194105.1. NCBI lineage: Eukaryota > Metazoa > Chordata > Mammalia > Rodentia > Sciuridae > Spermophilus > Spermophilus citellus. The sequence continues at coordinate 13,688,442 of NC_138198.1, read as the reverse complement.
GAGCTATATTAATACCTTCTAAGGCAGCAAATCCATGGCCTAATTACCTTGTATTGGGTCTCAGCTCTTAAAACTTACTTCTTCTACCTCTCAACATCACCATACTGTCCCACACATGAAACCTTTTGGGGTATCTACCCAAACCATAGTACTCTTCTTTCTCCTGATTCTAATTTTTCCCAAGCCAGAAACTTACTGGTCTTCGGTGTGTGTCCTGTCAGTGACTCTGCCTCCTGGCTAGCTCAAGTTTAGCTACTTGAACTCTCACAATCCATTCTCTGTTCTGTTACCAGAGGGAGGTCTCTAAAATGCCAATATTACCCTCAGGCTAAAGCCTAAACCTCCAGGGGCATTTAAAGCCCTTTAGGACCTGGTTCCTGCTGACCTTTCTAAACTTCCTAGTCGTCCTTCAGGTCACACTGAAGTCACTGCATTTCCTATATACCTCTTAAAGGTATTACCAGTACTTTCCTAGATTGAGTAGTCTAGATTTTCTGAAATCTGGTAATTACTTTTTGTATGTGATTTTCAAACAGCTTTGTTGTTGTATAATTGACATATAATAAATTGTATATAATTGAAATGTTCAACTTGATACATCTTGACATATGTCTACACCTGAGACCATCACCAGAGTCCAGATGATGGACTTGAACATTACTTCCCAGTTTCCTCAAGCCCCTCTGTAACTCCCCCACCCTAGCCCCCAAACACTGACCTACTGTCACTTCTGGTTTGCATTTTCTAGAATTTTATACAAATGTAGTCAGCGTATGTCCTGTTCGTCTGGCTTCTGACTTATGTATTCTGAGATGGATCCACATTGAGTGTGTCAGCAGTTCATTCCTTTTGTTGCTGACTAGTAATCCATTGTGTGGATACATCTTAACATGTGTATTCATTGCCTGTTGACATTTTGGGTTGTTTCTAGCTGTTACAGATAAAGTTATTATGAACACTAATACACAAGACTTTATATGGATATTTTTGTATATAATGGTGCTGTCATTTAAATATCAATTTTCTCTTGTGAATATCAGTCATTCATATGGTTGAATAAGGGTAGTATTGTTAAGTTTTTGAAACTGTATGTTACAGATATTAATCCTTCTGTCATATTTTGGAAATTTAATATTTTACATAGTCAACTCTGTCAGAAGTGGCCATCCTTCTGCGGACTATTTTTTGGTACTTTTTTGGTACTGGGGATTGAACCCAGTACTCTTTAAGTTGCTGAGGCTGACCTCAAACTTTATCCTCCTGCTTCAGTCTCCCAAATTGCAGGGATTATAGGTGGGTGCTACTGCTCTCAGCTAGATAGGTTTCTAATGAGGTTTCTAATGACTTTCCCCCTAATATTTCTGTATTGCTCTAGTCCATTTCTCATGAGATTTAAGGCAGTTTTTTTTTCTGTTTTTTATCTCTAGTATTAGAACAAATCCAGGAACTTATACAGGCTAGGCAGGTGCTCTACCACTCAGCTGCCTCCCCAGCTCGAGAGCAGCTGTGGTTTAATGGAAAAAAACTCATGATTAGAGAATCCAGCATAAAATCTGGAACTGCCAGGTTTTGATTACAGAAGCATGAGCCAGAGTCATCACTTCTTTCTGAGTTATTTTCCCTTTGTAAATGGAAAGTATATATGTGAACTCACTTTAGAACTGGAACACAGAAAAGCAATACTGTGATAAAGAACTTTGTTTAACCAGAAGTAACTCTTGGGAATTTGTCAACCACAGAGCTGACGTGCCTGCTCTTTACCCAGGTACTGGGAGACAAGAGAGCAGCGCGCCCCCGCCCTGAAGGGCAAGCTGGCTCAGAAGGCTGACCAGGAGCAGCAGGACCCTCTGGAGTTCCTCCAGTCTGATGAGGAGGACGATGAGAAGAGTGGCGCCCAGCGCCGGCTGCAGGAGCAGCGGGAGCGCCTGCACGGGGCCCTGGCGCTCATGGAGCTGGCCAACCTGACGGGGGCACCGCTCCGCCAGTAGCCTGCACAGACTCTCCACTGTACAGAAGTACTGCCCATGTACTTACAAAGTAGATCCTTGGGCATAAGCTAAGCACCTTATATGCTTATCATAGGCTGCTATTCTGTAGAAATTCATGAAGAATGTCATTGCCCCAGAGTATGGGGTGAGAGAGAATTGCACTTTTTTTATATGGAAATGGATTGGATGTAAAGTTTAAAATATTTTGTAAATATGGACTGCATAGTACAGGGTAGAAAACTACATATTGTGGGAAGCTAGATTTTGCAAGTTTAATGCATTCATTGGAAGCAGTTCTCACAGGAAGCACTTTCTGAATAAGACACTTGTGAAAAAAACAGAATGGTACAAATAGCCAAAGAAGGTTGAAAGAGACTATTTATAAGATCATTTTTAACAATGTATATTAATATGTTTAACAATACTGTAAACACTGAAGCAAGAAAGTATGAAATATGTAAGATATATATTTTAAATTACAAAATAGCGTGTCCAATAAGGCTTGAGAAATGGGAAGCTGACTATTTGGGATGATGTTCTAAGTTATGGACTTGGAAGAAAACAGATATTTGAGGATCTTGGTAAGATGCACAGTAGTTCATAATTTTCAAAATTGGAGTAAAATCAGTCTTATTCTTATCTTTCTGGGGCTTTCTAACTCACTATAATGTTTAAGTTTGAGAAGCACTTGTCATTCCTAGCATGTTAACTGGGGAACTTTTGCACATTTCACATTTGCTGAAATTGAGTGATTAATCTTGCAAAGTCTAGGTAACATGGTAATTGGTAATTTTTTTTATATATACAATGGGCCCTGTAATGAGATTTGGCACTTGGAGTTTTATTAATAAAAGGGACATCTACAGGGTTGTTTTGTAGTGAAATGTTTTAGATCTTTTGTTAGCAAACACTAAATTTTAGTTGTACTGCTTTTTAGGATTATTAGCAAGTGGAAGCCTCCGTATTTATATTTTCAGTGCATAAAGCCACCTTCTTGCTTTACTTCAGAATAACATGCCAAGCTATTTTGTGTTCACTAAATTTAGCTATGAGTTAAACACTGCAGAAAATATTAGCTACTCAAATATGTAGGCTTCTGGACTAGTTTTAAACTGCAAGTGTGTTAACTTGTGTGGTGGGTTTTTTTCCAAATAGATGAAGTTATTAAACACCACTTTATGTACTGAAGCATGAACAGGAAAATCAAGAGCTGAGCAGTCCACCTCCTTTACATAGGCAAAAACCTCCATCGTTTCAGCTTTTGTTTTGGGCTGAACTAAATGACATGCATAGCATGGTAATTTACAGATTGCTTAATTGGAGTGAACCTCAAGAGTAGTAGAGGGAAAGATGGGCTCTTCAGCACCTTTTTTTTTCTTGAGTTGAAGTGCAGTTCACACCTTATCCAGAAGGTGGCTTCTTTATCCAAACATCCCAGTGTGTGGCCGTGCCCAGGTCACAGCCTTGGGAAGGGGAGGTCTGTAAATGTCTTGAGGAGGAGCGAAGTGTGAAAGAAAAATGATAGTTACCAATAATGTGTATGATGAGGACATACTTTAAAAATGTAATTCCTCTGTACAGTAAATTACAAATCTTTAGGGATTTTTTTTTTTGTAATAAGAGAATTTATATTTGTAATGGTCTAAGAATTTTGTTTGTAATCTGGTATATAGAATTTTAACTTGGAGCACTTACAAGCATGGTCAGAGACCATAGCATCTGAATTTTCTTGGTTTAGGTTTCAACATTTACTCTAGAATTTTTCCTTTCAAATATGATTTATATGAACTGTAAAGCAACACTCATTAGTCTTGAAATTTAAAATCTGATAAACTTATCTGAGAAGGAAAGGCAGTACAAATTTAAAAAATACAAATACTTGCCAACTCACAGATGGTAAAATTTAAGGGCTTCAAAAAAAGTTGGGGTTTTTATTTTTTTTGTTTCTCCAGTCAGCTTTTGTCAACCACAGTAGTTATATTCACAAACATTTTTTATTTGTATAATTGGAATAGTTTAAGAAATTATTACAGCTCTAGAAACAGTTCGGAGGTTTTTTTTTTTTTTTGATATAAGCTATATCCTTGGAAATACATTGGCATCTAAAATTTGAGGTGTGTTTAGACTGCTTTTTGTTTTAAAAATGTGGTTTACATTCAAACTTTTGAAGTGTTTTATGCTTCACGTGGCTAAGTTGTAGTTTGGCAGATTTAACAGCATATGAATACACATGCTGTAATTTTAAAAGATGCTTTGAATAAAATTTTATTTTAATTTAAAGCTTAAAGAGTATATGGTTATCCTTGAAGTTTTTATAATTTTTCCTCATAAATATAACCACAATATAAAAGTCTTAAAAACTAGAAACATGATCGACAACTCTACATTTTTCCATCGAAAGTGTTTGGGTGCATTTTATATTACATTCCAGTTCTGTCCCAGGCATCTTTTTTGCATAGCTGTAACAATTGTTCTGTCATTTATACAGTTAGGCTTCGAGAATTTAACTGAAAATTGTTAGGTTTCCTCTACCACTGAACTACACATCTCCAGTCCTTTTCTTTATCTTGAGATAGTCTCCCCAGGTTGCTGAGGCTGGCCTTGAACTTGCTACAGCCTCAGCCTCCAGAGTCGCTGGGATTACAGGCCTGTACCACGGCTTTGTGTGTGTGTTTGTGTGTGAGTGTGTGTGTGTGTGTGTGTGTGTGTGTGTTTCTGGGGATTGAACCCTAGGCCTTGTGCATGTGAGGCAAGCGCTCTACCAACTGAGCTGCTAATCTTTAGCATTTCCAAAAATCTAAACTTTCACAGGTTTTTAAAGTTAACTATTTAGAATGAAAACATGGGACACTCAAAGCTGGAACAGGTAGGCTGGCTAGCATGACCAGTTCTGGGTGGATTTCCTTCAGTTAACTAGAACCTCTGATGTGCAATCGCTTTCCTCTTGGGAAAGAAACAGCCCCAGGTGGGGACAGAACCCACCACAAAGTGCGTGCGCAGAGGCAGGAAGTGCGCTGAGCCTTCATCTCCCTTCTCCCTACCACCTGCCAAAGGCCCAAGTCGGTACCCACAAACACCTGCCCACCAGGCACTGAAGCACTGTTCGTGATGGCCCTGAACTGGAAACAAGTGTCCCACGGTGAATGGAACGACATGTGACCAGCCTTCCGGGTGGCGTCCACTTAGCCGACCTCTAGAAGGGCGTCCGTTTACGTGGGGCTCTAGAAAAGCCAGTGGCCGCACGGAATGGGAACGAAGTGGGGGCTTCCACGGCCCAGGCAGCGGGGGCGGCGCTGTGAGCCGCCCAAGCGGGGCCGGGTGCCTTCGGATGCACGCGAGTCACACGCCCCGCCGGTGCTGCAGGAAAGGCCCCGACGCCGGGGCTCACGGAGCGCTGTCCCCGCGCCGCCGGGGCCGGGCCGGGCTGGGCAGCGCGGGGGCTCCGCGGGCGGGCGAGGCCAGGCGCCCGGCTGGGCCTGGCGGGCGGGACGCGCCGCGGCTCCTCCTGTTCCTGCCGCGCCCTCCCCTTGGCGCCGCCGGCCGGGCGGGCCGAGCCGGGTCCGCGGGCCATGACGGCGGGCGGCCGGGCCGAGGGCGCGGCCGGCCTCGCGGGGCGCCCGGGTGCTGTCGGCGCTCTTCTACGGCGCCTGCTCCTTCCTCCTGGTGCTGGTCAACAAGGCGCTGCTGACCGCCTACGGGTGAGGCCGGCGGGTCCGCGAGGCGCCGCGGCGGGCGGGAGGGCGGGCGGGGGGACCCCGCGCAGGGACCGGCCTTCTCCGGCCCGAGGTCGCCGCCCAGCGGAGGGGCCCGCTCGCCGTCTCAGGACGGGCCCGCCCGGTGCTGCGGGAGCCCGGGAGCGGAGGCCCGCGCTGCCCACAGCCGCGAGCAGGTCTGCGGGAGCCGGGAGATCTGTCCCTGCCCCTGTCACCGTCCTGAGATGGGCGCCCAGTGCCGACCTCTCCTTCCCGCCAGCACGTTCCTGGAAACAGGGAAACCACCAGAAGTAGGCGTGATGTCGCTTTTTGGATTAGTGTGAAGTAAACCCGCAATCTGTGCTCCCTGAGCCCTTGGCGAGCACCGACGTCCCGCGTGACTCGGATGGCCGCGGCCGCTGTCCGAAAGGGCTGTGGACTTAAACCTCGGACCAGGGCCAGTCAGCAGTTCGCTCAGATGACTACCAAGGTTAATGACGTCCCGGGGCTTGGCCGGGCTTGTCACAAGTGGAGTCTGTAAACTATCCTGTGCTTTGCGAATTTAAGGTTTAAAAAAATGCGTAAAGAGACCTAAGAGCCCCTTGGGCTTTCTTGTTTTAAAGTTGGGAAAACCAAGGCCCCTGAGCTCCCAGGTTGTGCCTCTAACAGATATTTACTGAGCAATATCTCAATGTAAACAAGCAGCTTTGAGAATAAACCAGGCGATTTCAGACATGACCCCAGAGGTTGGTGCTGGGATGTCCCCAGCAGAGGGGGCAGCAAGTGCAGTGTGCAGAAGTGGCCATGAACTTGATCAGCTGCTGCGGGAGACAGGAGAAGGCCACCAGGGCCAGGAGTGAGGGACTGCCGCCAGGTCTGTTGAGTAATGTTAACGTGCACCTGCACCAGGCTCCGCACCAGGCCCGGGAGTGGAAGTGAACCTCAGGTGCAGGTGGCTAATCTCCCATGGAGCTGAGATCCCACTGGACCCACGATAAACTGTACCTTTCTAAGATGTCAGATGTGGCCAGGGTTCTGGAGAAGAAAATACTGCAGAAAGTCAGTTAGGGAGTGTGGGGGAATTTGTGGTTTTGAGTGTGTATGGAGGCTTCCTAGGTAGGTGTGATTGATGAAATCATTGGCCGCTAGGGCTCTAGAGGTGACCTTTAGCCTAGACCTCAGTGGAGTGAGGGAGCCACTCTGGGAGGTGGGGGAAGAACATCTGAGAGGGATGGTTAGGCAGACAGTGTAGGACGCTGCCTGTGTGAGATGGGAGGCCGGAGGAGTGTCAAGCAGAGCAGTCTTAGTCACTCAGGCTGCCACAATCACACCAGATATTGAGGGACCAGGGTGAAGAGGGAGATAGTGATAGTTTTAATTTTAGTCTAAATACAGGTGGGGGTTCCTTTAACCTTGGAAAGACATGGTATAATTTGTGTGATAAAAAGGGTTACAAGCTGCAGGGGGTGATCCCCTGATCCCCTGATCAGGGGAGGAGGCTGTTGCAGTGTCCTAGGTGAACGTCGGGGGGGACAGCTGACTGGAGGGGAGGGGTAGAGGTAGGGTACCTTTGGGTGACCCTGTGGCTGTCTTTTATTTTGGTGGTCTTGTGATACAGCCCTGGCCTAGTTGTAGACATTCTTTACCAGGCCTTGTGCTACTTAGCTTTCTGTTTCTGTGACAAAATACTTGAGACTAAATAATTTGGAGGAGGAAAGATTTATTTTGGCTCACAGTTTCAGTCCAGGGTCACCTGGCCATTGTTTCTGGGCCTGTGGTGAGCAGAGCATCATGGTGAGGAGCCTGTTGTGGACAAAGCTGCCCACCTCATGCTGACCAGGAAGCAGAGACTTTCCTTTATGACAGACCCTTTCCCCAAACCCATTGCATCTGACCCTGCAAATGGATGGATCCACAGATGGGCTCAGAGTCCTCCTGACCCACCAGGCACCTCTCAAAGGCCCCACCTCTGACCACTGCTGCACTGGGGACTGGGCCTCCAACACAAGAGCTTCTGGGGAACATTTCAGATCCACATCCCAACAGGCTGTGTGCTGCAGGTTGCTCCCTGGTGTCCACAGAAAACACCAACCCAGCCTCAAAGAAATTGAAACGAACCTAAACCTAGATCATTTCACACACAGAGTGCAAGCTAAGGAAGGATAAAAGAAATCTTCACACCTACAAGATTAAAACAAGAGAATGTTGTTGACAGGCTTCATTGAGAGTGGTCAGTACTTATGTCAAAGGAAGGCTGGGAATAAGTCCCCACCTGTGTCCTGGAGTGAGTGGGTGCTGATTGGCCAAGGGGTTAGTGCTTCTAGAAACACAGTTTCCTCTTATTGGAAGGAGGGGCCTGTAAACCCTGGTCAACGCTTTGAAGATGCAGGACAACATTCCACCAGAAAGAACCGTGATGAGACATCCATGCTGCAGCCTTTTCACACTTTAAAACATTGAGAGCTAGGGCTGGGACCCTTGCTCAGGGGTGGAGCATTTGCCCAGCATCGCTAAGACCGCAGGTTCCATTCCCAGCACTACAAAAAAATAAGCAAATAGAGTTTTTGCCCCAGGAAGGCGAGAGCCCTTGTAACCTTTGTAAGTAAACATTTTTCACATTTCTGTAATGCAATATGTCATACAGTGGGATAGCTCTGTTCAAACAACATAGTTCTCTTCTTTCAAAATGCGCGAGACACATGTTTTTGAGGGGAGGAAGGCTGTGGTGATTTGTTTCAACAATAAATGGTGGAAATCTGATCCGAGCATGAGCTATTTGAGGAGAGAATCTTGTGTGGAGGACAGAAAGAAGGACCTTTTGCTAGTTCCCTCATTCACAGGGTCGTGGGAATGTAGTTTCGGGGATTTCCCCCCCCCCCCTTCATTTTGGGCAGATTGATTCTGATTAGGGTACAGAACTGATGGGTGTCCCTAGTTATTAGTTTTAGTTCATTGTCATGCTAGATTTATCTGGCTGGAAAAAGTGGCTTTGGAAGGATGTGAACTATGAGAACCTGATGGGACTGGAGAAAAAGCAAGGTCACCTGAGAGTCCGTGGCCAGTGGTTATGCTCATGCTTCTTTGGTATCAGGTTCTTGAGGATCATGCAGGTGATTTATAATTGCAGTTGTGTTTTTTTCTCTATTTTTAATGCTATTGTCTGTGCCATGAGAGAATTCACTAATGATACTTACTAAAAAATATGGAACTTAATTGTACTCAGTCTGTTAGGTACGTGTCCCCCAGCAACTCATGTGTGAGACCTTGCAAGAAGGTTTAGAAGTGAGATAGCTGGGTTATGAATCCTTACCCCACCATGAATTAATCTGAGTGGTATACTGGGTGGTACTTGTAGGCAGGTAGGGGGTGGCTGGAGGAAGTGGGTCCCTGGGGGCTTGCCTTTGGGGTATATATTTTGTCAAATTGTTGAGCAGAGCTCTCTCTGCTTCCAGGTGCCACATTCCTCCTCCATACTCTTCCGCCATGATGTTCTGCTCCTGAGGAATGGAGTTGGCCATCAAGGGACTGAGACCTCTGAAACCACAAGTCCCCATCCATAAACTTTTCTTCTTCTAAAATTGTTCTTATTAGGCCTTTTAGTCACAGCAGTGGAAAAGCTGACTGAAACACAGTCTAACAAATATTTGCTCAGTATTTGCTGTGTTTACTTCATGATTCACCGCAGGGTTTTGATCCCCTTTAACACAGTGGCTTCCAAACCCGTTTGGGTGCCTGAATCACTTGGAGAGGTTTTTATAAAAGTTATTGAATGGGAGTCTCCAGGGCTATGTTAAAAAGCAAAAACCAACACCTGATTTTCTCTTAATTGGGTAAAAACCTGGTTCTTTCCCGGAGACGCTGCCCACTTCTGCCCACCCAGGAGAAGCTGGATCTCTGACACCTAGAGGGGGAGCCGCCATTGGAGGTGGATCCTCTTGGCTCCCCATGGCTCATGATCTGTTGAGACTGGATTTTCCACTGCCTTTTGTCCCCTCTGTGATAGCTCCTGAGTGCCTTCTGGTGACCCATCCCAGAGTCTTCTTCCTCTCCACCTGGACCCTGGTCAGCCTTCCCCAGACTTCAGAATCCATGTGCTGACCCATTCTGGCCTCATTCCCAGCACTTCCTGCAGCTGCTCCCAGAACTGTGCCTTCTCCAGGACATCTGCTGCAGGTGTGCCCTCCCTGACCCTGCTGTGCCTCCTCCTGCCTCATTTCTTGCCCTATCTGTCTCTCCTGGTGTCACTTCTCTGGTCCCTCTGGAAACTGCTCTTGGAGGGGCGAGGGAGCATCCCTTCTCTCTGTCCGTGGATGTCCTTGTCACCTACCCTCCTCCTTTAACGCTGGAGTGGCTCCGAGTGTCCTGGGTGGAAAGCCACATCTGTGTTGGCGGGTTCCACTTTAGATTGTGACCACAGCCCTTGATGGGACGTCCTGATGACCTGCAGATTGCTTTTCTTGTCTTAGAACGACTCTTTTATGCATCCTGATTCACGTTGAAACCCACCATGCGCCTCCCCTCCTCCCTTCTCCTCTGACACTTCATTGAGAAAATAGAAACTGGCAGATGAGACCCCTCTGTCTCCTTCCTGCTGAAGTGTGGCCTTGTCTTCCTGTGGGAGGAAGGTCGAGCCCCCTCCTCCACTCCTCCCTTTCTCCTCTGTGCTGGTGGCTCCCCTTCTACCAGCTTGAAAACGCTGCTCCTCGCATACACCTCCCCCTGACCCCACGCCTGCCTCGGGTCTCCCGGCCTTTCAGAGTCAGACTCTTGAAAGACTCGTGTGCACTCTGCCTCCACTTCATCCACTCCTACAAGAATTCAGTTCAAAAATTCCAGAGAGCTGGACGCAGTGGTATGTCCAGGTATTTGCCTTTTGTTATGAGAAGTTTCAAGCATACGGAGACATAGAAAGCAAAGTACAATGGACTCCCGCATGCATGGCCCTAGAGCAAAGTACTCCCTCCCCCGAGACCACTGAAGGCAGGTTGCAGGCCTGGGGACGTGTACTGTCCTCTCCCCTACCCGTGGACGCTCTACACTGTACCATTTTCACAAATACAACACTGTCCTAAAATAATCTAACACCTCATCTATAATCATCCTATTTGTCTCCAGATGTTTCCTTGGCTTTCTTTTTTTTTGGGGAGGGGTACCAGGGATTGAACTCAGGGGCGCTTGACCACTGAGCCACATCCCCAGCCGTTTTGTATTTTGTATTATATTTAGAGTCAGGGTCTCACTGAGTTACTAAGCACCTCGCCGTTGCTGAGGCTGGTTTTGAACTTGCGAAACTCCTGCCTCAGCCTCTCAAGCCGCTGGGATATCAGGCATGCACCACTGTACCCAGCTTGTTCTCATGGATTTTTAAAAACCACTTGAAACAAAAGGCTTATGCAAAGCATGCAGTTATGTCTTTTCAGTTTATTTTAATCTGAAAAGGTCTCTAACACCACCTCATTTTTCATATGGTCTTGGAAAAAAAACAGGTCAGTTGTTTGGTAAAATATCTCACATTATGGAACATGAATTATGTTTCGAAGTCTCGGTCCACTTACTTTTCTTTGATCCTTAGAAAGTTAAGTTGGAGGCTTGATTTCATTCCATGCAAACATTTTTGGCAGGAGGACTTCACAGCCTACCCTGTGGACTTCAGATCACATCCTATCAGAGATCAGTCCACCACTGTTCATGTGGGTTGTATTTGAAGGGTTATCTCAGTCGGGGATCTCAAGTGGACTTGTGAAATTTTCTTTTATTTTCCATCTTTTTTTAGAGGAAGAAAAGTTTATTTTGGCTCATGGTTTCAGAGATTTAGTCTGTGGTTGGTCAAGTCCGTACCTCTGGGCCCAAAGTGATGAAGAATGTCACAGCAGAAGGGCATAGTGAAGGAAAGCAGCTCAGGACATAGCAATGGAAAGCAGAGAGAGAGAGAGAGAGAGAGAGAGAGAGAGAGAGAGAGAGAGAGACAACCCTAGGGCACGCCCCCAGTGACCTACCTCCTCTACTCACTTCCCACTTGCCTACAGGTACCACCCAGTTAATCCATATCAATGCATTAGTCCATTGATTAGGTTACAACTCACAATCCAACCATTCTACCTCTGAACAATTCTTGCATTGCCTCACACAGAAGCTTTTGGGGATACCTCATACCTAAGTCGAAATATTCTGTCCTAGCCCCCAAAGGCATATGCCAATCTCACTATTCAAAATATATTTAATCCATTTCCAAGAATCCCTATAGTCTTAAGAGTTCCAGCATTACCTAAAAGTCTAAGTCCAAAATCTCCTTGAGGCTCAAGGCAAACTCTCAGTATGAGCTCCTCTAAAAATCAAAAGCAAGTTACATATATCCAATATGTGACAGAGTAAAAGTTTCCACTCCAATAAGGGAGCAATAAGGGCACAGAGAGGAAGGATGGAACCAAAACAAGACCCAACGCCTCCCCAGGCAGACACGTCCATGTCCGGTGTCTGGGGCACCTGGCACCATGATATTCTATCCCAAGGACTTGTGTAGTTCTGCCCCATGGCTTTGCTGGTTGCAGCCTGCATGGCCTCTCTCTTGGCTCATTTCTGCTCCATTCCTTCAGCTTTTCTCAGCAGACATGCTGATGTGCCATGTTATGGGCATCTCTTGATCTCGGGGGTCTCCACTGTGACTTTGACTTCCTCTTACTTCTTCAAGCATTGCTTGCTCAGGGGCGGCCTGAAGGGCCCTGACTGCCCTGCACTTTGCCTGGACTGATCTCTAACTTCGGCATCTTGCAATCCTGCAGAACCAGCACCACATGGTTGATGCGAAGGTCAGCTACCATCTCAAGAAGTAGTTAAGTCTCCTGGGACCATGGCTATAGATAGCAGCCTGTGTGCAAGCAGGTTCCCCAATGGTCTCTTCTCAATGGAATTTTTACTTTTACACTCTTGAGCCTGACATGTGTGTGATCTTGTCCATTCTTGAGATGCCCTCAAGCCACTTTTCCTATTATCTCTGGATAAAGTATTTAGTATCTCCCTAGTGGCTATAACGTCTTTAACAACCATAACTTCCCTAGCCCCAGAATTACTCTCACTTTTCTGGATAAACTGCAAGTTTTGTTTTTTTTTTAAGAGAGAGAAAGAGAGAGAGAGAGAGAGAGAGAGAGAGAGAGAGAATTTTTAATATGTATTTTTTTAGTTCTCGACGGACACAACATCTTTGTTGGTATGTGGTGCTGAGGATCGAACCCGGGCTGCACGCATGCCAGGCTAGCGCGCTACCGCTTGAGCCACATCCCCAGCCCGAACTGCAAGTTTTTCAAATCTTTCTGTTCTGCTTTCTGCTCTTAATTATTATCACAGTAAACTTATCTAAAAACTGCCAACACTATCCAGGCCACTACCTGACTGCTGTGCTGCCTTGAAATTTCTTCCACCAGATTAAGTAGTCTGTCACCTTTAAATTCAGCCTCACAGAAAGTCTCAGGACATGGGCAAAATGTTGACAATTTTTTTTTTGCCTGAATATGACATGAATGACCCCTAGTCCAATTCCAATAGAATCTTTCTCTTCTGATATCTCATGAGCTCAGTCGTTACTGTCCACAGCCCTATCAACACTCTGGTCTTTTGAGTTTACACCAGAATTGCCCATTTTTAAACTCCACTTACAACAATCTAAAACTTTTCCAGCTTGCATCTCTCAACTTTTCAAAATTGCTGTCACAAATTCCAAAAAGCTTCAAAAGCTCTGAACCACATGATCAGGTGAGTCACAGCAACTACCCTACTTCTCCATACCAATTTCCATTTTAATCATTTGTTGCTATTGTTGTTGCTGTGACCAAAAGACTTGCCAAGAACAGACTAGTTTATTTGGGGCTCCTAGTTTTAAAGGTCTCAGTCTGTAAATGGCTGACTCCATTGTTCTGGGCTTGAGATGAGGCAGAATATCATGATGGAAGGAAATGACAGAGGAAAGGATCTCAGGACATGGCCCCCAGGAGAGAGCTCATGTGTGAAATTTTACTTTAACTGCATTCAATGGAGAAATGAGAAATTGCAGTTCAATTCAAAGAACTGTTGATTTTCAAATATTTTTATCCCTCAGTGTTTGTAGGGGATTGATTCAGGACTCCCAAGCATACCTTATTCCCAGATGCTCAGGTCCTTACATAAAATGTGGCAGTATTTGCATATAACCTATGCATATCTTCCTGTATACTTTAAATCACCTCTAGATTACTTAGAATATCTAATACAATGTACATGCTGTGTAAATAGTTGTTATACTGTATCATTTAGGGAATAATGACAAGGAAAACAGTTTGTGCATATTTAGTGCAGATTCTTTTTTTTTCCTGAAAATATTTCATCCACAAAATATTTGATGGGGAAATCACAGGTATGGATTGTTGAGCACGCTTTCCTAGATTTTCTGAAATTTCTTGTGCTTTTAGACATGAAGATTCAATATGTATTTTTCCCTTCATGATAGGAAGACTAACTTCTCATTTACCTTTGAATTATCTTCTCTCTTACTGAGTTCTTTGCACTAGGCCCAGCAGTTAGCCCTGGCTGGCCATGTCCGCCTGTCTCCCCTGCCTGCTAACTTTGCAGAGTATGTCTTTTTCCCAGGCCTGCGGGAGCTGTTGTTTCCAGCAGTGGCTGTCGGGTTCCTGGTGTTGTGTAGGTGTTTCTTCACGTGGCAGTCTGGCTGATTGGTCCTTACCTGGATTCCTGAGGTCTCAGTCCCTCTTTTCATCTCCTTTGGCTGTTTTATGTTTCAGGGTTGTGCTCTTGCTTATTTATTCTTACTAAGGGGTCTATAGCCTGGGGGGACTAGGAAGCGTCCTCATCCCCAGGTTGAGTTTTGTCCCTGCTAGGCTTTTTGTCCATCTTCTCAGTTTTGTTGTTTTTACTGTTTTACCGCCTGCTACCCTTGCTTTGTGCTGCAGGCTTGTCCTCTGGGATGCTAGGAAGTGTCCTGGAGGATGTTCCTGGGACACAGGCACAGGCAGAGGGAGAAGCTGGGTGGTGGCCTAGTCACAGGAAGGCCTGATCTCAGGGGCTCTGCACTGGGATGGCTCTGCAGGGTTGTCTGGAATTGGGGTGAGGCCCCGGCCTTTGGATCCCTGCATAGACTGTGAAAGAACAATCAAGACTTGCCATCTGAGAAAATGCCTGCTTATTGAGGAACAGCTCTGCATATTTATAGAGCCAGGGGTGGTCTGACAGTTGGCATGGGGTGCTTTTTGATTGGTGGGTAAGGATCAGGTGAGCCAGCAGGGCTAGTCTGATTGGTGGGTAAGGATCATGTGAGCCAGCAGGGCTCACCATTGGATGACAGGATCATGTGAGCCAGCAGGGCTCACCATTGGATGGCTCTTCTTGGATGGGGAAGTTAGTCTTTGGAGCTGGGGTGACTCCCAACAGACTGGCCGTTGGAGCACAGGTTGCTTGGGGGTGGGAGGGGTGGGGTGCTTTTGACAGGAGCTTTCTTCACCATCCAAGGAATGAGTGCTTCTGTCTGGAAGGGGATCCTGGTGGCACTACCAACTTCTGCTGGAGTTCACTTTATTCTCACGGTGGTTCTGTTCAGCCATTCCTTCCATTTTCTCTGATGGGGTAGATTAGTGCACTGCTCTTTACTGACCCTGCCTGATTCAGGTGTGTTTTCTCTTTGAACAGATTGAGGACCAAGTGTTTTGGGGAGATCTTAGCTTTCTTAGTGCTCTGAAAGAATGTCTGGGAGCCAGAGAAAGTGGATGGGCCAGTTCAGGTAGTGAGCTGCCCTTTAAGTATGGAGTGAGGTAGGGACCAGGCTCAACCCCAAAATGTCACACGATCTCATTTATTATAAATGAATACTGACAGCTAGTGGAGTCACACCTACAACTTTGTTCTTTTTCAAGATGGAAAAAGATTGTCTTTGCTGTTTGCCTGTCTATTCAGTTTCAGGATCAACCTGTCAGTTTCCTGTTGGTGTTTTGACTGAGGTTGCATTGATTCTATAGACCAGTTGTTAGGTAACGGACCTCACTATGATGTTGAGTTTCCAACCTGTGACCTTTACTTAAATCTTTAGTTTTTTTTTTTTTAAATATCATCTTACTGCTTCTCTCTGTAGAGGTCTTCTTGTAATCAGTGCCCTTTCTAAAGTTATTTTTATTAATTTGAATAATTTATCATCAGACTATTCTAGATTTTCTACATAAACAGTAATATCAGCCGTTTTATATACAAGGGTAAAAGAAATTTTCCAAGTTGAACAATGATCAGTTAATAAAGGAAAGAAAAATGAACAAATGAGAAGTGAGTAAATCTGGTATTGTTTCCATTGTCTAAGCTTTTTTAGTAATTCTTGTCACTATGTTTTCTATATTGTCTTCACATTTTTCTGATGCTAAACTGATTTATTATTCTGTGTTTCTTGTAGTTTCCCATCACCAATTGTTCTTGGAATTGGTCAGGTAAGTGAAAAAAATAAATCGGCCTCTTAACAGGTCATTGGTGTACATGACGATATTTTAAGTGCTTTTGCTTAAGATTATGGTTTAACAATTTATATAGCTGGGTGAAGCCAGAGGATCATGGGATTATTGGTGAGACTATATGAAATATTGACACAAATTTTCTTTTTTTCCCCTACAGCATTGGTTCTTATATATGTGGTCCCTGCATCAGTGTCATGTAGGAAACTTTAAAAGAAAATCCTTTTTTTTTTTTTTTTTTGTACCAGGGATTGAACCCAGGGGGACATAACCACTGAGCTACATCCCCAGCCCTTTTTTTTTTAAAGAGAGAGAGAGGGAGGGAGGGAGGGAGAGAGAGTAAGTTGTAGAAAAAAAGCACTTTAAAAAAAGATCAGTGAGTATGTAGTAGAGCCTTGGATAATCCCCAAATTAAAAAAAAAATCCAATGTTTTTTAGCCCATTAGTTTATGCTCAAGTATATATGCCTTTCTGATTTGTAGCTTGTTATGGGAAGAGACCATTAGACCTGGGGAAAAAAAAAAACACATGTGTGGGCCTGAGGGTGCACGCCCGTAATCCCAGCTTTTGGGGAGGATTACAAGTTAGAGGCCAGCTGGGGCAATTTAGCAAGATCCCATCTCAAAATGAAAAATAAGAAGGGCTGGGATGGAACTCAGCAAGCTCAGGGCCCTGGTTCAACCTCCAGGACCACCACCAAAAAAAAAGTCTGAATTGCATATTTAACTATTAATTTCTTCAAGAAATATGAAGTGAAACAAAAATATGAAGACTAATTATAATTCAGAGTGTGTGTGTGAGTTACACAAATCTATGAAAGTATTATTTATAAACTTCTTAGGATCAAGATTTTGGGGCTGGGGTTGTGCCTCAGTGGCAGAGCTCTTGCCTTGCACATGTGAGGCACTGGGTTTGATCCTTGGGACCAACTAAAAATAAATAAATAAAATAAAGGTATAGTTTCCATCTACAACAACAAAAAATTTTTTAAAAAAACCTTTGAATTACAGTCATGTTGAAGCATTTCTTAAATTTTTGCAACCTAGTATAAATAAAATGGAATAAGTTTTAAAATTTGCACAGAAAAATGATAATAAAAGTTTTATAAATTTTTTTCTTTTATCTCAAAATAACAGTGTGGAAGGTTTACAATTACATGTGTTCCATATTTACAGGATGTGAATGAGATATTTTTGCTATGCCAACTAGCCTGGGGAGACAAAGAAACCCATTAAATTTTTTTCCTGTTCCTGTTCATTTCTTCTAAGTTTTTCTTCTGTATTATAGAAAAAATAGGATTTTTTTAAAAAGTAGTGTTTAAGTGTGTAACTCTCCTAAATTTTTTTTTCCTCTCTCCCCTGAACTGGCCTGTATTGGGGGAAGGTGCATGTGCATAGATATGGGAAATGTGGTCCAGGATCAATGTGTGGCCTCACCAGCTGTGGTCAGTGTCAGGGATAACATACCCTTTCTCCACTGTCACTGTTCCTGGATCTCTGAGAGAGAGTGTGTGTGAGTGTGTGTGTGTGTGTGTGTGTGTGTGTGTGTGAGAGAGAGAGAGAGAGAGAGAGAGAGAGAGAGAGAGAGAGAGACTCCTCCATGTGGGACATTTTGCTGTAGTCTGGTGGAATCTGTCTAGTAGCAAGACAAGCAGTTTTAGCATTCTGTGAAATGGTTATTTATTTACTTATTCTTCCTGGAACCTGGAGAGTGATTTTTTTGTGGGTTTTTTTTTTGTATGTTTTCTTCTGATAATGTCATTGTACCTCAAGCAGTCTTTCCAAGAGTTTTGCTAAAGTTTCTCTTCTTTCCTTTAGATGGCAGCCACCATAATGATACTGTATATGTCCAAGCTAAATAAAATAATTAATTTCCCTGATTTTGACAAGAAAATTTCTGTAAAGGTAGGTGATGGAAGCAGTAATGGAAGATGTGAAAATAATTTAGAATTATAAATTGACCTGAGAGAGCAGCCTGGTTCTATGCACCCTGTTTAGACCAGGTGGAAAGGTCTTAATAAAGATATGCACCCTGCAGTTGTCCATTTAGGTAATGCAGTAATGGTTAAAGTATGTGTTTAGCACCTAACATTAATACTATGTGTCTTCTGAAACAACCAAATTCTAAACCAGGAATTGGCAAACTGTTTTGGTTATGGGCTGGATCATTTCTATTGCAACTGCAGGCAGCTCTAGATGATATGCAAATGAGTCGGTGCAGTGGTGTTCCAATAAAACTTTATTTATACATACAAGAGGCTGGACTTGGCCCTTGGTTCTAGTCTACTGTTCCCTGTTCTCAGTTGTAGACCCTGTTGATAGAAACTATGAGTGGAATGGAGAATACAGCTGGATAAATGTTGAAAAAAAAAAGGAGATTTTTTTTTCCATGTGGAATTAGAATCATGAGGTCCACCATTTCTTCTGGGATTATGAAATAAACACACTTTAATTGAACAGTTGCAGAGTGCCAGACATTAGGTGGGCAATTAGTTCCACAGGCAATTAATTCCATATGTCAGGTGACATTAAATGAGGATGACGGCATTTGGCTTTGAGGAGAAATAATCAGATAGCAGCCCCTTGAGGGTGGATGGCATGTGGTTAGTTTACTCCTGTGTCTCTAAGGTCTGAGACAAGCCGGCATCCTTGATACCGGGTTAGTCACCAGATAGCACATGATTATGACAGCGGTGATCAGGGGTTTCTGCAAAAGGAGAAAAATAAAATGTTAAGGCACAGGATATAGATCAGCCTAACCAGTATGAATGAAACTAGAGTGTCGTTGGCTTGCTTGTACTTATTCTATGATGCAGTATAAAGCTTAAACATTTTCAGAATTAAAAGTTGTTTTCATACATGTACGATACATAGAGAATAAGTCATCATGCTTGAATAGATAATTGAGTGAATAATTACCCTTGAGAATGATTACTTAACTCATGAAGTGGAACTGCAAATTACCCACTATTCTGAATGTTATAAGTAATAACTGTGTGAGTGTGTGAGTGTGTGTGTGTGTGTGTGTTTGTAAGTGTGTGTGTGTGTTGTTAGGGAGGGAGCCAGGGCCTTTAGCATGCCACGCAAAAGCTTACCACTGAGACACATCCCCAGGCACATAATAACTTGCTTTCTTTGTAAAATTTTATACATTCCCTAAATCCTATAGTCTAATTTTACCTGTTTTTGCCCTTTATGTAAAGGGAATCAAACTCTCTATATTTTTTAGTATCTTACTTTTTTTCACTTGATATTGTGATTAGATTTATCCATGCTGTATCTTCTATTTTCATTTACTTATCTTTTCTATTGTTTGTGATAATTTGAGCTATTTCCAGTTTAGGGGCTAGGAAAAACAAAAAGTATTTCTCTGAACATGCTTCGGGTCGAAACTCAGTAAACATGTGTTAGTCAGCTAATGCTACTAAAACAAAATGCCACAGACTGGGTGGCTTAAACAGCAGAAATGTATTTTCTCACCAGGAAATCCAAGAAGAAGATGCTGGCAGGGTTAATTTCTGGTTCAGTCTCACTTTTTAGCTTGCAGAGAGCTGCCTTCTCTCTCAGCCTTATGTGGCCTTTCCTCTGTGTGTGGGTGCCCACAGTTGCTGTCTATTCATTTGTTATTAGGACACTAGTCCTATTGGATAAAAGCCCCACCCATATGACCTTGATCATCTCTTTCATGGCCCTATTTCCAGTACTGTCACTTTGGAGGGGACAGCAGGTTCTGGTCATAAGAGCACGTATGCACCAGTTTCTCTGTGTGTACATCAAGGAGTGCAATTGCTGGCTCCTCCTGGTGTCTTTAAATTTGGCCGATGGGGTCAGACTGCTTTCCAGAGAGGCACCAGCTCACACCCTGATGAGCAGGCATAAGAGTCCCTGTTGCCAATCTTTGGTTGGCTAATTGTTTTAGATTTTGCTGATCTGGTGGGATTTAATTTGCACGTCCCTGTTCTCTGAGGAGGCTGAGCACCTTTTCATTGTTCAGTGGCCACTGAGTGTCCTCTTTGGTGAAGGGCTCTGCGAGCCTTTTGTCCATTTTCCTCTTGAGCTTGTTTTTTTCTGGTTGGTGTATGTGTTTCAAAAACTATTGAGGAGAATTCTCTTAGTTGTGTACGATACTCTAGGGTGCATTTTTGCTCTCTGTGCCTTATATCTTTATTTTGTTAATCATGCATCTTAATGAAGAGGAGTTGTTAATTTTAATGCTGTTCAGTTTCATCAGTCTTTTTGATTAATCATTAATTTTCTTACTTAGGAAATCTTTCCCTACCCTCATCAGAATCACAAGGTTCTTTTTTGTTGTTGTTGTTGTTGTTGTTGTTGTTGTTGTTTTAGATAAGAGGCATGTGGTTTTTCAGAGTTAGGTTTTTAATGCATTTGGGACTGGTTTTTGCATATGGTGAAGGTCCAGTTCCATCCCCCACCTGTGGATACTCAGTTTTCACAGATTATTGAAAAATGTGCCCTCTCTGTTGTGTCATTTGTATCACAGCACCATTGATCACATGGGAATGGGTCTGTTTCTGGACCGCCTTTGCTCTTTCCGTTGTCTGTGTTTTCTGCACCATCATCACACTTTCTTAATTACTGTAGCTTTTGGAAAGTGTTGATATCCAGGAGAGCAAGGCTTCCCGTCCTGTTCTTGGCCCTTTGCATTTCTAGATGATATAGGAAACACACACATCTTTAAAAATATATTATTTGGCAAGTTAGAGGTACATACTATATAATAACTTTTCTATACTGTTTTGGAATTGAAAATTGTGGAATATTAATCATGATTTATTGTAGCTTCCTTTGGGTTTTTATGTAAACAACAAAAATTATAGTTTTATTTCAACCTTCTAATTTTTATTTCTTTTACTTGTTTTACTATATAGTATTTGTTGATAGGAATGGTAACAATGGGCTTCTTTGATCTCAAAGGGAAAGCTTTTACTAGTTCATCAATAAGTGGGGTTTTTGGTAGATACTTTCCACTTATTTTGACTTTATAACTTAGTGACTCAAACAATAGTCATTGTATTATCTCTCATAGTAATTAAAGAGTTTCAGAAAGGCTCAATTGGGCAGTTCTGGTTTAGGGCTCCCATATAGTGGTAAACAGACAGTGGCTAGAACTGAATTAATTAAGGAATTGGTTAGTGCAGCTGGAGGCTGGTCATTCAATCTCTCTTACTGTTATCTCCTAGTTTCACCTTATGGTCACCAGTGTAGGCTAGTTGGGCTTCCTTACAAGATGGTGGGCAAGGGGTTAAGAATGTTTATCTGGAGGCCACAGCCTTTAAGGGTGACAGTTCTGGCAAGCAAGACCCCAACTGCATTGCCTTTTATGATCTTTTCTCATAGGTCACATATCATCTGTATTAGTCATAACAGTTACACCCAAATTTAAGAAGGGACATAAGCTCTACCTCTGGATGGAAGGGATTCCACTGCAACTATAAATCAATTTGAGCAGGATTGACATCTTTAAAGTATTGAATCTGGCTCACATTTTGAGGGGAAGAGAGGGGACATGGGGATAAAAAATATGGTGGGATGATATGGACATCATTACCCTAAGTACATGTATGAAGACCCGAATGGTGTGACTCTACTTCATATACAACCAGAGACATGAAAAATTGTGCTCTCTCTATATAATATGAATTGTAAGTATTCTGCTGTCATATATAACAAATTAGAATAATAAAAAAGAAAGTTCTGTCAAATAGCTTTCAACTATTAAAAATGTAATTATTTTTATATGAGGAAAAAAAAGAAGAGCCCATGGGATGGGAGAGACTGTCCTGTCACCTGTGAGAGTGTGGACTTGACTCTTCTCTTGGCTTTTCTGTCAGGGTTTTTAGAATTGTTTTCATTTTTTTTTTTAAATTTTGAGTCTATATCACTAGCTGCTTAAAATTTTAAATTGGTAAATCTTCCTGGTGAATAAAAGTGTTTAATAATATGAAGTGGGTAGAACTTTTCTGTTCCTGCTCTTTTAGTGTAGTTACCTTGGAATTTCCAATATATTTTTATCTCCTCTTTTTTAAAAAATAAATATCTATTTATATCTACCCATATATTTACTGCTTCCTTTTCTATTCTTTGTGCATCTCACACTTTGCTTTTTCTTACTGGTCAGAGTGCTTCCTGTAGAATTTACGTTAGTGATGATCTGCTGCTGTGGATTACCATGGTTTTCATTGGTCTGTGTTAAATGGGTTAAGTTTGGCCTGAAGCTGCTTCTGTATATATTTTAAGTTTGGCCTAAAGATTTCTTTGTACATAGTGACCTATAAACTAACTTGGTGTGTAAGTGGACTGTAACCTCTCTTGTAATAAGGAGCTGAGTCTCAACCAATTACAAGTGGACAAAGGTTCAGAGCATCCAAATAGGACAGCTGGGAGCTGTAACCAGTTGAACTGTAACCAACTGGCCTGTTGCTGGGCCTCACTTCCATCTTCCACATGGGGCCTGCGCCACGGTGGGGCCCGGCATTCTGAACCGTCTTTGGTCTAGATGGCTTCCCAATTCTAAAATTGAAAGAAAGCCGATTAAAAGCTACAAAACTAGATTTGTTATAATTCTTTTAACATCTGGAGAAGTCTAAATTTCACCTTTGGTTTTGAAAGGGGAAGAATTCCAGCATGGCTCAACAGTGGAGATAGAATTCTGCCGCCCTCTGGCTGACCTTGTGTCTCTGGGTTCTGTTTTTCCTTTTATCTTTGGCCAAGGGGTTCCTCTCTGTCTTTCCAGCTCTTTTATGAAGATTTTTAAATTATTTAATCTAACATTTTAAAAAAATTGTTCTCAGCCAGGAATTTTAGCATAAATAATCTAACTTACTGTTACCAGAACCTAGAAGTCAGAATTGTTTTTATATTGAATTATAAATGGAAATGAGATTCACGGGTCCTTTTCGATACCCAGATCCTCTAGGTTGTGATCCTGCCAGCTTTGTTCTTGTTGAGTAATTTGGAGGCTGTTAGCCAGAATTTTAACTAGTAAAGGGGAACTTTCTAGATCCATGATCCCATCTTCCTTATATTCTCTTTCTTGGTCAAATCTGCTCATAAAACTTTATAACTATTTTTGGTAGATGGCAGTATTGCAAAACCTTTCAAAGTATATCTTATCTGAGTGGCGTGCTTAAGGTCCTATTAGCAGAAAAAGCAATGTTGGCCTCACCTTGATAGCTGTGGACTATTAGATCAGTTAATAAGTGCTGAGTTATCAAAGGATCTTATGAAAGGATACTTTCTTTTCCGGGTTCAAGACTAGATCTTACATTCTGAGGGTTTCTCCTATATTTGATATAGTATGTCTCTTGACAATTGGAAAATAGCTCAAGAGCTCAGTGCGTGGTGAACCCAATTCAAATACAGAAGTTACCCTGTTTGACCTTAGTAGATGTTTAATCACTGTAGACCTTTAAAACAGGTAAAGTAACTCCAAAGTAATGTGGCCAGCATGCACCTTGAAAGGGTCACTAACCTGGTGACCTTTCAGTAAGAGACAGGAGGCTTTGCCTTGGTCCAGAGGAGTAAATATACGCACAGATAGAATCGGCACACCTTATCTCTGGCCTTTGCTAACCACAAAGTACAGATAGCCATCTTCAACTCACCAGTCCAACCTGGGTCTCCCTGTAAGAGAGTTCCTTGTTCACATCCTTTAGGTAAATATTCTGTTAAAATGGGCAAGGTCAAGGGTTCAGTTTCTTTACCTTGTGCCCCCTGGCCCGCCCCTGGATAACGATGTCACTGCTCTCCTATCTACTGAGAAACACACAGAGAAACCCCTCACAATATTTTAGATTCTGGAAAACCCACCATTGAGCAGACAAAGGAACCCACATGATTTGCCTGCTGTTCAAAATGAGTGTTACCATTTTTATATGCAGAGGAAGGCATACTGTTGGATTTCTAACCAAATTTTCTTTCTGTCTTGCTTTCTATATTTCATTTGAAGCTGTTCCCTTTTCCTCTCCTCTACGTCGGAAACCACCTCAGTGGATTATCAGACACAAGTAAATTAAGGTACGGAGAGGGAGACGGGTGGCGGGGTGCTGACTAACCCATCTTCTTCCAGTGGTTGCAAAACTAAGTTTGATTTTGCAGGAAGCCCTGGTTCCCTTGGGCCACATAGAGAAGGCAATTCTACTTAGTAATTTAAGAAAGGAAGCTATAGTTTTGAGTTGAATTGGCCAATGTTTTTGGGAATGTTTTTTTTTTAATATTTATTTTTTAGTTTTTTTTTTTTTAGGTGGACACAGTATCTTTATTTTATTTTTATGTGGTGCTGAGGATTGAACCCAGTGCCTCGCGCATGCTAGGCGAGCACGCTACCACTTGAGCCACAACCCCAGCCCCTTTGGGAATGTTAAAAAGCTTATATTCATACATTTACATTTCAGTGTAGAACATGAGCTCTGTAGACATCAAGCTAAAGAAGCCCTGATTTATCTGGGTAGATTTGTTTATGTGAATATGGTTGTATATAATTTTTGGTTTCATATAAAAGCAGGAACGTTTTGTTGGGTTTGATCGGGGAATAAACAACAGACACATTCAGCTGTGCACCGTCTGCTTCTCACATTCCCACTGCATTGATTTCAGTATCCCTTGATTACTTTTGCTGAAAAATCCAATGTAAAAGCCTCACAAGGCGGTGCACACCTGTAATCCCAGCAGCTCAGGGGCAGGAGGATGGTGAGTTCAAAGCCAGCCTCAGCATTTTTTTTTTAAAAAGAGAGAGAGAGAGAGAGAGAGAGAATTTTTTTTAATATTTATTTTTTAGTTCTCGGCAGACACAACATCTTTGTTTGTATGTGGTGCTGAGGATCGAACCCGGGCCGCACGCTTGTCAGGCAAGTGCGCTACTGCTTGAGCCACATCCCCAGCCCAAGCCTCAGCAATTTAGCAAGGCCCTAAGCAATTTAGCAAGACTCTGTCTCAAAAAAAATAAAAAAGAAAAAGAAAGAGTTGGGGATGTGGCTCAGTGGTTAAGCGCCCCTGGGTTCAATCCTGGGTACCAAAACAAAAACAAAACAAAAAAAGCACTGCAAAAAAACTAAAAATGAGGGCTGGGAAAGACAAAGCCATCTGTTAACCAGAAAATGTGGTGTGACCTGTGTAGTCTCGTTGAACACACATGAAGGAAGACCCAAGGACGAGAAGAGAGGTCTGTGCAAAGGGTGTCAGAAACAGAGGGGCATTTGTGCAGGAGGGTGGGAGGAAGGTGGGAGGAGGCCGAAGGAGGCCACCGGTGGTGGTGCTGCTTCACCCCCAGGTGGAGCAGCCCCTGTGAAGGTCTCTGGGGATTCGAGCTTCCTTCTGGGGACAGAGCAGTCACCTTGCCCTAATTGCCTCACATCTTAGCTTCCTGTGCTCCAGTCTCTGGTTGCTGATGATTTGCAAAAGTCTATCCTTTTCCTTCCTTTCTTCCTTCCTTCCTTCCTTCCTTCCTTCCTTCCTTCCTTCCTTCCTTCTTTCTTGTTTCTTTTTTTTGGTACCAGGGATTGAACTCAGGGGCACTCAACCACTGAGCCACATCCGCAGCCCTTTTTGTATTTTATTTAGAGATAGGGTCTCACTGAGTTACTTAGGCCACACTAATTTGCTGAGGCTGGCTTTGAATTTATGATCCTCCTATCTCAGCCTCCCAAGCTGATGGGATTATAGGCATTGCCACCGTGCCCTGCCCTCTTTTATTTTTTATTTTCAGACAGGGTCTCATTGAGTTGCTTAGAGCCTTGCTAAGTTGCTGAGGCTGGCTTTGAACTCGCAATCCTCCTGCCTCAGCCTCCTGAGCTGCAAAAGTTACATTTTAAGGGCAGAGATCAGTTGCATTAAGTATATTCACAGTGTTGTGCAGTTGCAGCTGCGATCTGTTCCCAGAACGTTTTCATCATCCCATGATGAAACTCTGTTGATTAAACTGTAATTCCTTCTTTCCCTCATCCCCTACCTCCTGGTTATCTCTGTTCTACTTTCTGTCTCTCTGAATTTGCTGTCCTTCACTGGGATCACACAATATCTGTCCTTTTCTGGTGGGCTTATTCACATAGAGTGACGTTTCCAAGGTTCATCCATGTGGTAGCACATATCGGAATTTCATTCCTTTTGAAGACTGAATAATCCTCCACTGCATATACATCTGTGTCATTTCAGCATCCATTTGTGAAAGCTTTTGATTTTGACGAGGTCCAATGTAGCTATTTTTTTTCTTTTTTCTGTTATCAATTTATCGATGTGTTCTTTTGTTGATTGTAATTTTAATGTTGTATTTGAGAAGATTTTGCTTGACCCCAGGTCATAAAGATCTGCTATGCTTTCTTCTAAGAGTCTTATAGTTTTAGTTCCTATATTCAGGCCCTTGTAATTTTGAAGTAATTTTTAGTGTATGGTGTGAGGTAGGACTCGGATTTCGTTCTTTTGCACGTGGCTGTGTGTTTGTCCCAGCCAACCTTTCAGACCTTTGTGGAAAGCACTGTTCTTTCCTTTTCTGTTGTATTATCTAGGTACAATTTCCACTGTATTGAAAATTGGTTGGCCGCAGCTATAGAGATTTGTTTCTTGACCCTTATTTCTGGTTCATTGATAACATATGTAAACCAGTAGGAAGCAGATTGTGTGACCTTGAACGCAGTGCTGACGGCTGGGTCATCACAGCCTAGTGGTGAGTTTTGAAATGGGAAAGTGCCTTGTTCCTGTTCCACTTCCGGGGTCCCTTGAGCTTCCATGTGAATTTTGGAATCTGCTTGTCCGTTTCTCCAAAGGAAAAGGAAAAGGAAGCCAGTTGAGACCTTCTTAGGATCTGTGTTGAGTCTGCATGTGAAAGGGGCATGAAATTCTTTCATCTGTTTGCTTTTATTACTTAGCATGATTTATTAAAGGTCGACAGGAGAATTCAGGTTGATATATTTAAGTTGAAAAATGAATGGGCTTAATTAAAAGTCGAAAACCTGTTTAAAGCAACAAGGAGAACCAGCCCTGGGAGTCTGACGCCTGCCTGCCCCTCTTCCCAACAGCCTGCCCATGTTCACGGTGCTCAGGAAGTTCACCATTCCGCTCACCCTGCTCCTGGAGACCATCGTCCTCAGGTGGGTGACTTCTGTTCCCCCCCCTCCCGCTCCTCCCCTGTGTTCCCTGTCCCCTGCAGTATTTTTACCTGGCAGATTCTAGCCATCCAGCCCTCTTTCCAAGTGGCTGACTTAAGTCTTTCATTTTACATTAGACAAATAACACATGTTCATGGTAGAAAATTATAAAGGGAAAATCGATCACCCTCACACAGTTGGAGGTCCGGGGAGGCAGAGGGAATAGAGAGGGAAGGTGGTCCGTGGAGGACAGGGGGCGGGATATCAGGGAAAGCAGTTCTGATGCAGTGACTGTGACAGAACATCAGAGTGAATTCATTTTTTAACGTCGGTGTAAAAGTTTCTCATGAGGATATTCAAGCTGGCATTCAAAAGGGCAATTTTTAATTTTGTTGTGAAGGTTATCTGAATGAAATTTAGTGGATGGCTCAGTGTGTTAAGCCTTAGTATTGAATTTTATCTTGACCTTCCAATGCTCCATCCAAGTCCCTGCAAACCGGACCTAGCAGCAGGCTCGCCCCTATTTTGTCCCAGCAGCTCCCTTGTGACCAGAGATACCAGTTTATGATTAAATTAAGAAAACGGTCTAAGAAATAATTTTGGTCTGAATTATAAACACTTTAGAACTTTTTCTACATGAAGCATTGTCAGATTTGGGGGGTAAATCGCCTAATACCTCGGTTCAGTTTGTTTCAAAAACAGAATCCACATTTACCCCGCCCCCTCCTCTCCTGCTTATTCATTTTCCACAGGAAACAGTACTCGTTGGGCATCGTGGCCAGTGTCTTTGCCATCATCCTGGGGGCTTTCATAGCAGCTGGGTAAGACTCTCTCTTTGTGCCTCTGACAATAGACCCAGCCCCTCCTGAGTTTTTCATTTTCCACCTGGCTGCAGTTGAATTCACGAGCTGGAGGCAAAGCTGTTGAGGTCAGTGGAATCCCCATGCCGTCCTGCGAGTGTTCCTGTGAGTGCCCGATGGGCTCCCTCAGTGGCCAGAATATTTCTGAGCATGAATACAGCAAGCATCGCCGGACATTAGCATTAGTACAGCCATTTTCTCTTTCACAGAAAAGTAGTAACTACTTAATTTTATTACCAAATGTCTTCAATTGAAAAATTTTACTTGCACTGTGCTTAGGTATTTGATGAAAAATGACAGATTTGGGTTGGGGGTGGTGTAGCTCAGTGGTCGAGCGTGTGCTTAGCCTGCATGAGGCCCTGGATTCAATTTCCAGCATCAGAAAATCCCAG
Organism: Spermophilus citellus; assembly: GCF_964194105.1. NCBI lineage: Eukaryota > Metazoa > Chordata > Mammalia > Rodentia > Sciuridae > Spermophilus > Spermophilus citellus. The sequence continues at coordinate 13,659,940 of NC_138198.1, read as the reverse complement.
AACAGATTTATGAAGCCCTTGAGTGTTGTTTTATATCCTTAGAGGTATCTAAGGGAGAGAGCTGTCATGAAGTGTTTTGGGCTGTGGGCCAACACTGTTGGAGTATGACGACCCCAGGGGTAGAATGCTGTCATTAAACGTGTTGTATGTTTGGGACACAAGCCAATGGTTTCAGGAGTCTAAGTTTGCATTTGCAAGTGTATAGAATACTCAGATTCCTGTCTTTTTTGGAGGGGGGGTGTGGGCCCTGGGGATTGAACTCAGGAGCACCTGACCACTGAACCCCCTCCCCAGCCCTCTTTTGTATTTTATTTAGAGACAGGGTCTCACTGAGTTGCTTAGCACCTTGCTTTTGCTGAAGCTGGCTTTGAACTCTTGATCCTCCTGCCTCAGCTTCCCGAGTCACTGGGATTACAGGTGTGTGCCTGGCTTCCTGTCTTTTATAGTATGGTGCCTAATGTATGCCTGCAGTTAAATTTCCTGGGTTCTAAGCTGTTTCTCATTTCTCTGGGCATCAGTTTCCTCATGTGCAAAGTAAAGTAAAGCTTTTGTCCAGAAGTTCCAAGTGTCACCTCCTCCTCCTACATTTTTTTTTCAAAGCAAGTCACATGGCCAGAAAAAATTGAAGTAGAATCATCTTCAGATGACTCTAAATGACAGCAATGAATCTGCTCTGATTATATAGCAAGTAAATCACTCACACTTCTGTGCACTTAGTACTGGCCTAAATGACTGATAGGTAAGACACCTGAGACCAGGTCACCCTGCCGGGTGTGGGAACATGGCTGTTGGGAACCCCTGGCCCCCCAACATGGGGAGGCTGAGGACTCTGGGAATTTCCTTCAGCCTCTCCAGACCTCTTCTCCCCATGCCTCTAGACTCCTGACTTTTCCTCCTTATCCAGCTGTTAACAGAAACACTTTAGACAAATTTAGCAGAGTGTATTGGAGCAAAGGAACAGTCTGGAAATTCTGTAACTCTCAGAGCCAGCGTAGACTCAGAGAGCTCCGTCCAACAGTGCACCAGGCAGCCTTATGGACGGAAAATGGAAGTGAGGCACAGAGGCAGCTGGACTGAGCCTTCGCCTTATCCGAGCATGGTCTCAAGAGTTGACTGCCTGCAACTGACTCAAGCCTGGTGATGGGCTGAGACTCAGCTGTGTGTTGTCAAAGTTCGGCTTTCAGTCAGTTAGTCTAGGTACTAAGCTAGGTTGTGGTGCATCGTGTGAGGACTCTCCCTTGGAGACGTCCTCAAGCCAAAGTCAGGTTAGTTTCTTTGTGCAGTGCTGGGGATGGACCCCGGGGACGCATTCGCACTAAGCAGGTGCTCCACCATTGAGCTGCACCCCAGCCTCCGTTTGTTTTAACACAACTCTGCTGTGTTGTGGAGCGCAGACGCTTCTCCATGATGAGTCAGGCGTGAGTGGGCAAGAGATGTAAAGACCCTTACTTTGAGGAAAATCCCCTTATTGTGATGGAACTGGAGAATTCTGATGTATGATAATAACCTGAAAGCAATTTGCATTCCCACAAAGATATTTGTAGGTGGTAATACCAGTGGAAGTCTCAAGCAAAAATATGATTTAATTGGCATGCAGATTTTGATGCAGTTTTGGCCTCTCTATTGTGTTCCCTTTGGTTGGAGATGATCTTATTTCGATGTTGCGGGGGAGTCCAAATATGCCACCACACAATATGCCACCTTGGGATAAAGGTTATTTTGAGCTAAAGGCAACTGAGAATCAACGGAGGCCTCAGAGTCAGGCATAAATGTCTTTGTGGAGGTGGCCCCTTCTGCACTGGAGAGAGGAGGAGGGCAGTTCTTCTCACTGAAGAGAGAGCCCCCGGGCAGCACCGAAATGAATCCACACCTTAAACCCCAACAACCTTTCTCCTCCGTTATTTCCCTTGCATATTTCCTAGTCACTTCCCACAATTTATTTGTCCCTTGATGTCCAACCCTATATCCTTTGTTAAAATGTCATGTGAGTCCCCCTGTCAAGCTGTTTCTTTGGGTTTTACTTTTCTGTGAACTCCCGTGCATGTAAAATTCGAATAAGGTTTGTGTTCCTTTTTTCCTGTTGATCTGTCTTTTGTCAATTAGTCAGACCCAGCTGGCTGTGGTGGCCACACCTCTAGGAGACTGAGGCAGGAGGATTGCTTGAGGCTAGGAGTGGGAGGGTAGCTGGGCAACTTAGTGAAATCCTGTCAATCCATTCATCCATCTGTCCATCCATACATACATATGTTAATTCACACATTCATATATTCATTCATTCACAGGCCCCCAGGTACTGAACCTAACAGGATAGAGGGAAAGTTTATCTTCCCTGGAAGTTGATAGTTGTGAATTCTGACATGGGTCTGGTATTGTCTATAAGGATGAAGTGCAAGTGTGTGAATCCCATCATATATCAATTACTGTTCTCTAACATCTATGTCATATCCCCCAAACATTTTTATATTGGCATTATTTTTTTTAAAAAAGATTGTTTCAAAAACCACAGGAATAGGATGGCTTGGTAAGAGTTTTATAGACCCTGGGGGTGTCTGCCTTGCCCTTTAGATGGACAGGGCACTGTTTGGCAGCAGATGGAGGTATCATGTCCTCATAGGGCCCTCTTACCCAGTCACTCCCCTGCTGTCCCACAAGGGCTGCACCCTGGGGATGGCCCTGTTCACAGCAATAAGCAAAGCCATTGGTGGGTCTCCCCTTAGGAGAGTCAGGGTTCCCCAGTTATCACGCTGACTTCCAGATAGCAAGACAGGGCTTGCAGGGGGATGGGTACAGTCCCTGGGTCGTAAGCTCTGTGTAATTAAGTTGAAGCCACCCGATTGGCTGGTTTTCTTTTTGTCTGGAGGCAAAATTAACCTTTCTCCAGCAGAGAAGGGAAAATATGCCGTATAAGTGTTGCTAGGTTGTTACTGGCATTGGATGTGGATTTGATTAGGAAAAGCAGGCAGGCTTTGAGGCCAAGGGAGGAGGAGTTCCTGAATCACCCCCCTTGTCTTTTGTTCTCCTACCAGGTCTGACCTTGCTTTTAACCTGGAAGGCTACGTCATTGTATTCCTAAATGATATCTTCACTGCAGCAAATGGAGTGTATACCAAGCAGAAAATGGACCCAAAGGTACAGGCTCTTCCCTCCTGTGGCTTTAGGCTTTATCATCTGCCCCCAAGAAGATGTGAAAAATGGAAATGGATTTCTACAGTTGGCACATAGTTTATGTAATACGATTGATCAATCACTCATTTTATCCTAATTATCTTATCTGTGTATGTTCTTGTTACTCTTAGTCTTGGAAAATTTGGGGTGAAAATTAGATAGGAGGGGAGAAGTTGTCACAGTCCCAATGTACAGACAACAGCAGAGCACATCATGGCTCCGTCAGCTCGGTCATCAGTGACCACGGCAAAGTCCGGGGCGGGACACTTGTTTGGAGAGTGTGGAGTCTGCAGGTGGGACCTACCCCGGCTCTCCCTGGCCATGGTGACTTTGAACCTCAGCTTCTCCAACCTCAGGTTCCTCACCCATGACATGAGTAGCCTGGAAAGGATCCCTGGTGCATCCTCCAGCAGGACCTGCCTCCTCTGATCCCCAGGGGCCAGCCGGGAGCTCTCTGGCCTGGGTCTGCTGCAGTGGAGGCCCCAGCTGTTCCAGGAAGCTGTGGAGGATGAGCCGGCCATATGGCTCTTTGTTCCTGGTTCTTTGTGTAGAAGGAGGGAGTTCTCCCTAACAAGCCTTTTTTTTTTTTTTTTTTAATCTCTATGGCCATTTGTTTCTTTTATTGGTGGCGGTTTTACAAAAACATGTTTGTTGCCTTTTGAAAAACCACAATAGGTTAGCCTTGTTTGGGGGAGAGATGGTGTGGCCTCTTCTGTGGAAGTGAATACATCAGGGCTCTTCTTCAGTGCAGACAGTGCAGATGTTTTAAAGGAGTTGTTTATGTGAACAGTTTTCATCTCCTTTACTGTGTTCCAGATTTCTTTAAAACAAAAAGAAAAGCTCACATAGTCAGAATGTCCAAGGGGGTGGAAACTTGGCCTCCTTTTCATTTCATCCATTTTGTCTGTAGCTTTTGGTGTAAAATAAATATTTATTCTGAAACCAAAATACAATTGAAATGAAGCATTTTCTGTTGGGAATTTGTTATAAAATATTCCAGTAGAGAGTCGGTGAGAATACATGTTCTAACGTTGTGTAGATTCGTAGTTGAATAAATAGCTCCAGGAAATTTAATGCTTGTATTCTGAAATTCAGTGGGGTTTTCTTTGTTTTTGTAGGAACTAGGGAAATATGGGGTGCTTTTCTATAATGCCTGCTTCATGATCATTCCAACTCTTATTATTAGTGTCTCCACCGGAGACCTTCAGCAGGTAAGTGGATAAAATGGTCAATACAACTTTCCTTAGCCATCTTTTAAAATTTCAATATTTAACATTTGGTACTCACTGAAATAAAATGCATACATGCATATCTTATATATAGTATATAGGATCACACACACACACACACACACACACACACACACACACACATCTCAGATCCCTATGTATATAGAATTACCAGGAAGGTACATAAAATGTTATGTCTGGGAGCTGGGCATGGTGTCATGTACCCTGGTCCCAGACACTCTGGAGGCTGAGGTGGGAAGAATAGTTCAAGACCAGCCTGGGCAACAGAATGAGACTCCATTTCAAAAAGAAAATCAAAAGCTGTTTGAGGGCTGTGGTTGTAGCTCAGTGGTAGGCACTGGGTTCCATCCTCAGCACCACATTAAAAAAGAAAAAGGTGTTTGATGTGCCTGGTATTTAACACCCTTAGACACACGGAGGCAGCAGGATCTTGTTGACAAGAACTCAGGACTTGCAAATTTTTGGAAAACAACAATCAAAATCTCGGAGTCCGAGTCCCACTGTCCTTCTTTGTTGATGTGAGGACCCTGGGAAAATTACTTCCTTGGGAAAGAAATTTTGATAGTTTAAAAATGGGTTTCTTTGTTATTTTTAATTATAGACATTTTGAAACATTTGCAAAGTAGGGAGAATAATTCCATGAACTGTCCTCTCTCAGTCCCCAGCTTCTTGGCATTTAGCTGTGCTGATTTTATCTGTTCCCATCCAGCCTCACCTCTTCCAGCTTCTGCAGTATTTTAAAAGAGACCCCAGACATCGTACCATTTTTACATCTAAACATTCCAGGGTCTACCTTTGACTGTTGAAAAGGTATTGTTCTTTCTGAATTTGCCCTGCTTAACTTAGCCAATGCTTATTCATGAAAGACAGATAAGATGGTCAATTAGGCCCAATATTTCTGTCTACTCTCAAATGTAAAGCTTCCCGAGTACCAACTGCGACACCACGAATGGAAAATTCCACACCTGAATTGTTTGTGGTGGGTCACAGTAAAAATGTAGGCACACTAAAAATAATGAATAAAATTACCTTCAGGCTACATGTGATCATGGTATATATAAAACACATGTGAATTTCATGTTCAGACCTGGGTTCCATTCCCAAGATGTCTTATTATTTTTTTCACCCATTACATATTTAAAAAAAAAAATCTGAAGCACTTCTGGTCCCAAGCATTGCAGATGAGGTATACTCAGCCAGCCTTAAGGTATCAGGCCCAGTGGGAGGGAGAGGAGGACAGGTCTGCCAGGGAATGGCCACTCCCATGTTAAGGTTCATCACGACGGCTTCCAGGGATACACGCCCCGACTCCTCTAAGTTGAAAGCCCCACAGCTTCTATGATTTTTTTTTTGTACTAGGGAATGAACCCAGGGTTGTTTAACCACTGAGCCACATCCCAGCCTTTTTATAGTTTATTTGGAAACAGGGTCTTGTTGAGTTGCTCAGGACCTCGCCGAGTTGCTGAGACTGGCTCTGAACCTGTGATCCTCGTGCCTCAGCCTCCCAGGCCTGCTGCTGGGATTACAGGCGTGCACCACCGTGCTTGGGCAGCTTCTATGAATTTTGCCTGTATTGAGAGGTGATGTTTAAGTTCATGTAGGAAATGAGGGGTGAGGGGAAAAATCCCATCAGGTTGCCTCTGCTCACTGTCCCCCTTCTGGCCAGGTGTTAACCCTCCCTTTGCTGGACTGGGTGGCTGGTTCAGAGGGCTTCTGAGAGGACAGTTCTTCTGTTGTAACAACGAGCACAGTCATTGAAGTTGATTGTATTTGCAGCCCTTTCAGGCTCTGAAGGATTTTGGGCTGCAGGACTTCTGGGGTAGATGGCCAGGCTGATTGCTCTTCCTTCAGCTACACAGTTCTTCCCCCAGAAGCTGGAAGCTACAGAAGGGCCCAGTAGCCAAATCCCCAGGGGTGAACAGCCATGTCCATGTATTTATATCAAAACCTGCCAACAGGCATCAGTTTTGATCAAGAGCTCTCTGTTTCAGGTTAGTAGGGACACTGTGTGAACCCGGGACTCACTGTGAGTTCAGTGTTGGAAGACGGAGCGAGCTCCTCCCCCCAGCACCTCTCCAGCAGACGCAATGTCTGAAAACACAATATTTATTTTTTACCCGTCATTAGTCCATTTTAAACCAAGTTGGTGTCAGCGACCTTACACAAAATTATGAGTCTCAACAAAGTGGCCCTAGTGGTGTGTCTATTTCATTATTATAGAATAGAATTGAGTTTTTCTGTTGAATCACTGGAATGTATCTGTTCTGGAATTCTGGTATCTTGTAGCTGTTTCAGAGATACATTTAATTCTAGGAATAAAAATGTACACACTTGAGTTGGGGATATGGCTCAGTGGTAAAAGCTTGCCTGGGTTTGATCCTTTGCATGGGAAAAAAAAAGTTTAGAAATTCTTACACACTCCTAGAATGCCTACTTGGGACTGAGAGCATATTTTCCTGTAGGAGCACTATGATGAGTGACAAAAGAAATATTAGGAACTTATGGGTAAAACGGCCTGGGAATACAGCTTATAATACCACTTCTGTAGGGACATGAATTCCCACATCCAAATCATTGACTTCTAAACTTGTAACCTGGGGTTTTCAGAAGCTGCCACAGGCTTGCTATGATTATGCGCCATTCTCCTATTTTCTTGTGTGATAGTTAATATTTATTGAGGAACTGTTATATCAGTGTGTTTCAAAGCATCGTTCATGAACTATCTCATGACATTCCTAGAACCATCCTGGGGAGAGAAAGTACTGCTGTCAACCCCATTTTATAGCAAGGAATTTAGGGCTTAGTGTTTAAGAAACTTCCAAGAACCGCAGGCGATAGATCCAGGCCCTCTGGCCCTAGAAACACATTCTTTGCTGTATGTAATGGCAGTTATTTTGTTTGGATAGATAAACTGTTCATGTTTCTTTCCTTCACATGTAAAAACTATAATAACCCTTATATCTTATAGAGTGCAAGAGGCCTAACATTCAAATAGTCTTTGTCTTTTATTTGTCATTAAATTCGGGTCATTAATTGATTTTGAGATGAGGTCTTGCTGTGTTGCCCAGACTGGTCTCAAACTCCTGGGCTCAAATGACCCTCCTGCTTCATCTTCCCGAGAAGCTGGGACTTCAGGTGTGGGCCTCCGCAGCTGGCTAGTCCCCGTCTAAATGTGGTTTGATTTTTGTCCTTGGCAATAATGTAAAATGAGGCTCATTCAGGAGGAGCCATACTTCATTTTATGTTTTGTTCTTCTGTGCGAGCGCTGGTGTGGTATGAACCTCTGTCCAGATGCCACGGCTGCCAGTCAGCCACACACGTGATCACACACACAGATCGGGGTTTGCTCAGATGATATCACCCAACTGTGGGCTACATGTAAGCGCAGGTAGGCCAGGCTAAGCTCTGATTTTCAGTAGGTTAGTGTATTAGTGCATTTTTGCCTTATGACATATTCAACTGATGGTGGGTTGGTTGGAAAGTAACCATATGGGTAAGTCAAGGAGCATCTGAAATTTGTTAAATTCTGACATTTGGGAAGAATATTCTCCTTCTATTCTTTCGTGTGTTGGAAAACCCCAGTATTGACCCCATCTTTCCTCTTCCCTTTGACAGACTCTGAAGATTTCAAACAGAACTTCCCTTACCTACCTTAGTGCTTAGTTTTTACTAAAATTCCAAATGGATCAAAGAGTTCAATTTATAAGCTTACTATTAATAAAAATTATAAGAGAAATGGAAGACATTTATAACCAGAAGAGAAGCTCAATGGTAGAGTGCTTGCCTCTATCCTTAGAATTACATAAAAATAAATAATAAAAATAAAGGCATTGTGTTAATCTACAACTAAAATCGAGGGGGGGGTTCTCTAAAATGACAAATATTTTTAAACTTTTAATTCATGTACAAAGTTAAAGTAAAAAATGTGACTATATTTTAATTTAAAAATATCTGATAAGATATTTTATTTAATTTTAAAATATCTGATAAGAGATGCTGGAAGATGCAGGATATGTACTATAATCAGGATGCAAAAACATGAGCAACTTTGTAGAAGAGAGTGGTGAGTGCTCTTTGTTTGTTGAATCAGGTAAAGCTTGGGAATTTGTGAGCATCTGGGAGCCTACAATAGAAAGCTCCGGCTTCTTGGCCACATCTGGGTTAACTGTACTGAAAGCTGAAGGATGGGCTAGAACAAAGGTTCACTCTTCTTTTTAATGATAGGAAAAATTGGTTGAGTCATTTTTCCTGGTGGACTGGGAGCAGGAAAGAGGGAGAAGGAGAGGTAGTGGCAAAACTTGCTGGTGACTCACCACCCTGGCAATTCAGTCAGGACTCTGGATTTACATCCTTGGCAGATCTTTTAACAGCACCTTGGTTTTACCTCTGAACAATGAGGTCGGAGATGACAGCTCCTCTTGTTGACATATCAGGCCCTTGGAAAATACTCAGTGGGTGAACTTTGCTTAGCCATGAATCCCTGCAGTAGGTCCCAAGTACATCTAGTGTATTGTAGTTGATGAATGAGGGTGAAAAGATAGGACTTGTTTTTCCCATTTAAAAAACCCCCAAGTGCACCATGAAGAAGATGGTTCCTCCTGAATGAGCCTCACTTTCACATTATTGCAAAGTACAAAAATCAAACCACATTAAGACAGGGACTAGCCGGGTACAGAGGCCCACACTTGAAGTCCCAGCTTCTCAGGAGGCTGAAGCAGGAGGGTCATTTGAGCCCAGGAGTCTGAGACCAGTCTGGGTAACACAGAAAGACCTCATCTCAAAATTAATTAATGACTCGAATTTAATGAAAAATAAAAGACAAAGACTATTTGAATATGTTAGGCCTCTTGCACTCTATAAGATATAAGGGTTATTATAGTTTTTACATGTGAAGGAAATACTCCAACATACTTGGACTGCAACAGTAAGTCTAAAGGAAGAACTACTTTATTATTACTCACCTTTAATTATTTCCTGTTTTATTATGCTAGATTATTAAAATGCCACTAGTACAGCATTATTATTATGATGATGTTATTTTTGTGTACTGGGCATTGAACCCAGGGCTTCATGGGTGCTAGACACGTGTTGTACCATGGACCTACTTTCCCAGTCCTTTATTTACTTACTTTTGTGATGCCGGAGATCAAACTCAGGGCTTCAGTCGGGCCTGGTGGTGCACACCTTTAGTCCTAGCAGCTCGGGAGGATTGCAAGTTCAAAGCCAGCCTCAGCAACTTAGGTACTAAAACAACTTAGTGAGACCCTGTCTCAAAATAAAATTCAAAAAGTGCTGGGGTGTTGCTCAGTGGTTAAGGCTCATGGGTTTAATCCCTGTTACCAAAACAAAAACAACAACCCAAAACCCCCAGGGCCTCATGCATGCTAGGCAAGCACCCTACCAGTGAGCCGCAACCCCAGCCCCTTATTTTTATTTTCTTTTGAGACAGGATCTTGTTAAGTTGCCCAGGCTGGCCTTGAATTTATTATCCTCCTGCCTTAGCCTCCCAAGTAGCTGGGATTAAAGGCATGTGCCTCCCTGCCCAGTCAGCCTCGTTATAACTAAAGAAGCAATACTGGGGCTGGGGCTGGGGCTCAGTGGTGGAGCACTTGCTTAGCAAGTATGAGGCATTGGGTTTGATTCTCACCATCACATATAAATAAGTAAATAAAGGTCCATCAGCAACTAATAAAAAATATATTTTTTAAAAAAAGAAACAAAGCTAAAATTTGTAAAAACTAAATTGGGTGAAGAGTCAATGTACCCAGCGCTTCACCCATGCTAAGCACGAACTTTACCACTGAGCTACACCCAGGCTCCCAAAGTACGCATTAAAAAGTTTTGTTTTTTAATGATGGAAACTTTGAAGCACATATAGATGCGTAGAGAATAATAAACAAACCCCATGTGCCCATCCCCTGTTTCAACAATTATCAACGTTTAATGTCTATCTTTTCTTTTTGTTTTTATTAAAACATCTTTATGGTGCATTATAATTGAACACGATCGAGATTCCTTGTTGTGTATTCCTACAGGCACACAGTACAACAATGTAACTTGGCTAATTCTCTCCCCAGTATTTTCTCTCTCCTTTATTCCCTCCTTCCTCTAGTTCCCTTCCTCCATTCTACTGGTCTCTCTTCTTTTTTTTATGAGATCCCTCCTTTTCTACCCTTTTTCTACCTAGCTTCCACATAGGACCCTTGACTTTCTGAGTTTTTGTGTATCTTTTTGTTAGGAGATGGGGCAGAGTATTACTAATGAGTCAGTGTCAGCAAAGTGTGCAAGGCTGTATGAATTGGAGGAGAGAATTCCCTTTTAATTGTTTAAAAATTTGAATAACAATTTGTTTTTTTTAAGAGAGAGTGAGAGAGGAGAGAGAGTGAGAGAGAGAGAGAGAGAATTTTTTTTAATATTTATTTTTTAGTTCTCGGCGGACACAACATCTTTGTTGGTATGTGGTGCTGAGGATCGAACCCGGGCCGCACGCATGCGAGGCGAGCGCGCTACCGCTTGAGCCACATCCCCAGCCCCTTGAATAACAATTTGAAAACCTATTTAAATAGTTTTAAATGATTCAGTTGCTAAAACTTGGCTAGCAAAGTATTGCTTAGTAGAAAGAGAATAGAACTTTGATCTAAGCATGTTATTGAGCACATTGCTTAAGTGGTCTTGAGTCGCCTTAAAATCAGTTTTGAGCCGGATGCAGTGGCGCATCTCAGTGTCGTGGGAGGCTGATGCAGGAGGATCACAAGTTCAAAGCCAGCCTCAGCAAATTTGGGAAGTCCTGAGCAACTTAGCAAGACCCTGCCTCAAAATAAAAATGAAAGGGGCTGAGAATGTGGCTCAGTGGTTAAGTGCTCCTGAGTTCAATACCTGCTATCAAAAAAAAGGAGGAGGAGGAGGAAGGGGAGGGGGAGGGGAAGGAGATGGGGGGAGGGGGAGAAGGAGGGGGAGAGGGGGGAAGGAGAGGGGGATGGGGAAGAAACAAATCAGTTTTGGATGCAGGCAAGAGAAAAATTATAAATAAAATACTCCTTTTTATTGTTACCTGTCATTTCTACATGGTTTGTTTAAACTTGTCTATCATATTCTTCACCCTCCATTATTTGATTGCTATGTAAATAGCAAATACTAGCTCATTTGTCCATGATGTAAATTCTTGAAAACAGTCTGTGAACTTGAACTTTCCTTGCCAATGTTACTGATTTTTTTGAGCTTGTCACCTGTGGAGTTCAACTTCATTTCATCTTCACATCAGCCTGTGCAGGAAGGTCCCCGCCCCGCCCCCCATTTCCCATTTTGTGCGATGAACCTGAGATTCGGGGAGGAAAGTAAATTTGTCCATTGTCACATAACTTGTGTGACCTAGGACTTTTAAAATTGGATTTTGTTTTTGGAAAGATGGTTTTTGTACCCAGACTCACAGATTTGAACTGCAGTGTCATTAATCTAATCACTCTTTTCTTTTCTTTTTAATAATAGGCTACTGAGTTCAACCAGTGGAAGAATGTCCTGTTTGTCCTGCAGTTTCTTCTTTCCTGTTTTTTGGGGTAAGAAACCATAGATAAGAAGAAGGAAACTTGGAAAATTCCTTTGCATGAGTAGTAAAATAAATTATTAGTAAATAATTCAAATAGTGCAAAAGAATAAACAGGAAACATCAGCTGTACCCCTTCTTTCCCTCTCTATCACTGCAGTTTTCCTCTTGACAAGTTGAATATCGTCTCTCCTGATCTGTCCAAGTCCCTTTGTCCAGGTTTATCTACGTTTCTCCAGAAAGTCCATTCTGCTCCCCATTTCCACAGGCTTTGCATTTGCAGATTCAATGAAAAGTGCATAGGAAATACTCGGAAAGAATTGAGTCTATACTGAGCCTGACCAACTTTTAATTTTTGTCATTATTTTCTAGGCAATTCAGTTTAATACGTATCTACATTGAGTTTGCATTGTCTTAGGCAAACTTAGACCTAGAGATATTTTAAAGTACAGAAGGATGGGCACAGGTTTTATGACAACGTTGCACCATTTTCCGTAAGGGACTTAGCACCTGCGGATATTGGTGTCCACGGGAGTCCTGGAACCAATACACTCCGGATATGAGGGATCCTACAGAAAAGGGGTTGACCTTGATCCAGGACAGTGAGAGCTCAGCCCAAGAGGTCAGAAGCAAGCACAAAACTGTTTTGACTTTGAAAGTGATGCTAATATCACATTCTACTCCAAAACATGACATTGCCTATTGATTTTTGAAAGTTCATCTGAAAAGAAAAGTCAGCTGACATCTCGAGTTCAGTGCCAGGTTTTGGTCTTTGTCACCATGACCTTAGTTGCCCAAGATTCATTCCTCACATAAATATATAGCAATGACAACCTTTTACCCTAGTGCTGTACTTGCAGTATTCAGGGAAGTTTCTGAGGAGAGATGTCCAGGCTGCAGGGTCGTTCAATAATTAGGGTTTTGTTATTGAAATATCTTTATCTGTTGAGAGCTCTTGTGCCCTTTTTGATCTTCTAAAAACTTGGACAATTCCTTTGCATGAGTAGTAAAATAAATTATTAGTAAATAATTCAAATAGTGCAAAAGAATAAACAGGAAACATCAGCTGTACCCCTTCTTTCCCTTTCTAGCACTGCAGTTTTCCTCTTGAGAGAAGTAAGCCAGGCTCCACTAGTACGCAGGAATCCAAGTCTTAACCCATATTGAAAGGGTCTTTCAATTACTGTCTCAGGGATTACTCATCAAAAGATTTTTTCCTATGGGAAAAAGATGAATATACTCCTTTTCGTTATGTGTAAATGGACTAAGACAATTCATGATTTCTTTGATCAGCATTTTAATTCTCAAACTTGACTGTAACTACCTCTAGTATAGTTGTATGAGAAGCGTTCATGTGTATCTTCCAATCATTAATTCTCTCTTTTTTTTAAAGAAAGAGTGAGAGAGGGAACACAACATCTTTGTTTTGTATGTGGTGCTGAGGATCGAACCCGGGCCACACGCATGCCAGGCGAGCGCGCTACCGCTTGAGCCACATCCCTAGCCCAATTAATTCTCTCTTTAACTGTGTCTAATTTAATGTTTATCCTGTTATTGAAATTTTTAAGTATCTTATATTCTATTTATACAAGTGCCACAGATTTTTTTCTAACTTATCTATTTATTCCTAACATTCTTTCACTAGTATTTGTGATTATACCTTTTATTTCTTGAGTGTTACACACATAGTTATTTTATATTCTGTGTTTGATGATTCCAATATCTGGAGTTCTGGGTTGGGTCTTCTCCTCCCCATTTTTTAATTAGTGCGTGATAGTTGTACATACTGATGGGATTTGTTCTTGCTTATCTGTTCATGTACACACAACACAATATTACTATATAACAATATAATTTGGCCAATATCACCTCCCAGCATTTCCCCTCCCTCACCACCTCCTGCCCCTTATTCTCTTTCCTCTTTGATTTCCATGAGGCCTACTCCCCATCTTTCTTTTTTTTTCCTCTCTATCTTCTGCATATGAGAGAAAACATGACCCTTAACCTTCTGAGTTTGACTTATAATGGTCTCTAGTCCTACCCATGTTCCTGCAAATGACATACTTTTGTTTTTCTTTATGGCTGAATAAAACTCCATTGTGTATACCACTCATCCACTGATGGGCACCTAAGTTGGATCCATAGTTTGACTATTGTGAATTGTGCTGCTTTGAACATGGTTATGCATGTCTCGCTATAGTATGCTGACTTTAATTCTTCAGGATAAATACTGAGGAGTGGTATAGCTGGCTCATATGGTAGATCCATGCCTAGACTTTTGAGTAACCTCCATACCAATTTCCATAGTGGTTGTACTAATTTATAGTATCACCAACTTCTTTATATACTCTCCAATATTTCTTATTATTTATAGTTTTGATGACTGCTATTTTGACTGGTATGAGATGAAATTTCAGTGCAGTTTTTAGATTTGTGTCTCCCTAATTGCTAATGATGTTGAACACTTTTTCATATATTTGTTGGCCATTTGTATTTCCTATTTTGATAGGTGACTATTAAATTTGCCCATTTATTTGATTTTTTTGGTGTAAATTTTCTTTATATATTCTAGATATTAATCTTCTGTCAGAAGAGTAGCTAGCAAAGATTTTCTCCCATTCTGTAGATTCTCTCTTCACATTTTTAATTGTTTTCTTTGCTGTGCAGAAGCTTTTTAATTTGATGCCATCCCATTTATTAACTTGGCATTATTTCCTGAGTTTTAGGGGTCCCATTGAGAAATTTGTTGCCTGTGCCTATATGTTGGAATGTTGATCCTATATTTTATTCTAGGAGTTGCATAGTTTCTGATATAAATTCTAGGTCTTTGATTCATTTTGAGCTGACTTTTCTGTAGGGTGAGAAATAATGGTCTAGTTTCATTCATCTCCATGGGGATAACCAGTTTTCCCAGTGCCATTTGTTAGAAAGGCTGTCTGTTCTCCAGTGTATGTTTTTGCCACCTTTGTCAAGGATCAGATGAATGTAGGTGTCTGGATTTATCTCTTAGCTTCTATTCTGCACCATTATTCTCTGTCTGTTTTTAGGCCAGTACCATGTAGTTTTTGTTACCGTAGCTCTGTAGTATAATTTCAAGTCAGGGATTGTGATGCCTCCAGCATTGCTTTTTTGGTTTAGAATGGCTTTGGCTATTTTGGGTCTTTTATTCTTCCAAATGAGATTTAGGACTATTTTTTTTCCTAGTTCTGTAAAGAATGTCATAGGTATTTTGATGAGGAATTGTATTGAATTTGCATATTGCCTGTGGTGATACGGCCATGTTAATAATATTAATTCTGCCTATCCACAAACATGGGAGGGCTTTCCATCTTCTTGTGTCTTCTTCAATTTATTTTTTTTTGTGTGTTTTATAGTTTTCATTGTAGAGGTCTTTCACCTCCTTGGTTAGATTTACTCCTAGGTTTTTTTTTTTTTTTGAGACTATTATAAATGGAATTGTTTTCCTGGTTTCTTTCTTTCTCAGCAGATTCATTGCTGGTGTTTAGGAAAGCTATTGATTTTTGTATGTTGATTTTGTAACCTGCTACTTTGCCAAAATTGTTTGTTATTTCTAGCAGTCTTTTGGTGTAGTTCTTTGGGTATTCTAAATATACTTTCCCTTTTAAAATCTCTTTTATTCCCTTGTCTTGCCTAACTGCTGGGGCTAGAATTTCTAGCACTATGTTAAGTAGGAGTGGTAACAGGGGACATCCTTGTCTTGACCTGATTTTGAGGAAATGCTATCAGTTTTCTCCCATTTACTAGGAGGTCTGCTGTGGGTCTTCTGTATGTCGTCTTTATGATGTTATGTAGGGTCCTTTTATCCCTAGTTTCTTCAGTGTTTTTATTATGAATGGGTTTCAAATTTTGTCAAAGGCCTTTTCTGCAACTATTGAGATTACTAAGTGATCCTTGTCCTGAATTCTGTTAATGTGATGAGTTATATTTATTGACGTGTGTATGTTAAACCATCCTTGCATCTATGGAATAAAACTAACCGAGCCGTGGCATATACTTTTAATATGTTGTTGAACTCAATTTGCTAACATATTATTAAGAATTTTTGCATCCAAGCCCCTCAGGGATACTGGTCTATAGTTTTTCTTTCCTTGATGTGACCTTGTCTGGTTTTGTGTGAGTGTGATACTGGCTTCACAGAATAAATTTCCAATATCTTCAGTTCTTAGGAAACTAAGTATGAGTTTTCGTCTTAGGTAACTGTCATTGTGGTTTGCTCTCCTGTGTTTGGTGACCTGCAATTGTGAGCATATTGCTTTATCTTAATCAGTCCTGTGTCCTGAAATTGGGAACTTTAGAAACTTTCCTACAGGGACAAGCTGATTTTGCTTCTTCTGGTAGCCAGGGGTTGCCTTGGACTTGTCTGAGTCCACCATGTTTGAGGGCCTGGCTCTGTGGCCCTCCCCACCTGGCTTTGGACCTGGTGTCAGGTCCCAGATGGAGCTGTTGCACCATGGTCCCCACCTTAAGGTCGCCATCTTGTTCCTACTGTCTGCTTCACAATGAGGTGACTCTTTCAAGACCAACAATGTCTTAATGAACGTGTCCTTTCCAGACATGGCTTTTCTGTACTGCGAAGGTCCTTAGGTACTCAGCCATTGCTGGAGGCATCAGTTGGATTAAATATTTGTAGATGTCTCTGTTGTTGATGGAGAACATTTAACCCAGAGAGGAAAACAAAAAAGCCACATTTGTGAGCCATCATTTGTCAAGCCATCTCCCTCTCTGTTTTTCCTCTTTTAAAACAAAACAAAACAAAACAAAACAAACAGACAAACCAAAAAAACCCGAGTCATACACATCAACTCAGCCCAGCTTCTTCCCCCGGCTGAGGATTCAGTCTTTCTCATTTCATCATAAACGTGATAAGAATCTGCTTTTGTTGTCTGCCTGGCCCTTTACCATCCAATCACAGCATGTTAATCAGCTTTTTGTTGCTGGGACCAAAATACCCAACGAGGACAACTTAGAGGAGGAGAAATGTACTTTGGTCTCAGAGGTTCAGTCCATGGGGGTGCATTGCTCAGGACCCAGGGTGAAGTAGAACATCATGGCGGAGGTGGTGGAGGAGGACCTCTGCTCAGTTCATGGCAGCAAGGAAGCTGGGTGGGGGGAAGCTGACCCCTCCAGGTCATGCCCCTGTGACCCACCTCCTCCAGCCACACCTCACCTGCCTACAGTGACCACTCAGTCCAGTCAGACTGGGGGGCTGATGAGGTTCCAGTTCTCACAATCCAATCATCTCACCTCTGAAAATCCTGCGTTAACTCGGGAGCTTTCAGGGACACCTCAGATCCAAACCCTAACACAGGGCATGAAGCAATCAAGAGGTAAACCCTCTGAAGTCAGCCACCTCAGTGGTAATGTGGTGGCAGCCCCTGCTATGAGCTGTCAATCAAGGGCTTGTCCCTCAGGGGCTAGACTCTGGGCCCGAGACCATGCGTTTCCTCCCCGTTTACTACAGGGCTTCTTAGAAAACAAGTAGACTCTGGTCAACTTATGATCAGTCGTCAATATCCATGAAATGTCACCAAGGTAAAGGTATTGTGAATAAGTCAGGGAACATGATAAAATCATCAACAATTTAGCTTCCTCCCAACCCTAAGGATAAAAACTAAGGAGAAGCCAGTTTTTGAAGTGGGTCTTAAGGGGACACTCAAATCCTGGTGCCATCCCACACTTAAGGACGTGAATTGTGGACTCAGATGACCTGAGTTTGAACTCTAGCTTTACCACTTATTATGAGCTGAGGGTTCTTGGGCAAGTTATATATAAACTCCCCGAGCCTCAGAGAACAATGAGCTAAAGTAACTGATTTATAGGAATGAAGTTATATGAATTGAGTGGTTTAATAGTATA
The DNA here is from genome assembly GCF_964194105.1 of Spermophilus citellus. Taxonomy (NCBI): domain Eukaryota; kingdom Metazoa; phylum Chordata; class Mammalia; order Rodentia; family Sciuridae; genus Spermophilus; species Spermophilus citellus. Next base: position 13,642,108 of record NC_138198.1, on the reverse strand, counting down.
GAGAACATGCTAAACACATAGAATATGTGCAATAAGAAATGCTGGGTTTTTTTTTTTTTGTACTGGGATTGAGCCCAGGGAGCTTAACTACTGAGACGCATCCCCAGCCCTTTATATATTTTATTTAGAGAGAGGGTCTTGCTGAGTTGCTTAGGGCCTCACTAAGTTGCTAAAGCTGGCTTTGAGCTTGCGATTCTCCTGCCTCAGCCTCCTGAGCTAGATCATCTGTTCTTGGAGGCAGCCTGTTGAGCCTGGTGTCCTCTGCAGCCAGGCAGATTTGGCTCTCCCTATATACAGCCCGTGGTTTCAAACGTTTTTCTTCTTTTATGTACACTTTACCTCTCGTGGTTACCTTTTAACTCTGGAAGTGCTGTGGAAGGAAGCTTTGATTCTGGCCTGGTGGATTTTTCAGAATCCTACTTCCTTGCAGATTCTCAAAGGACACCCCCGTGGGCTGAAGTATCTGCATTTCCAAAGCCCTGGAAGCCACTGCAAGCTTTGACCACATCCTTGTGTTTGGGGACTGGCCCTGGGCATAGGCAGTCCTTTCTTTCCTGATGGATGCTCATCGGGCATCTCAGGGTTAGTCACAGGCATGTCCAGTGCGGGACTCCCTGAGATCCGGGCTCAGTGTCTGGGTTCATCTCACTGCTTCCAAGTGTGCATGTCAAACTTGCCTTCCTCAATAACCAAACCTCTGTTCTCAGTTGAGAATATAATTAAGAAATTATTACACTCTTTAAAAAAGTATGCTAAGAATTGCTGAAATGGTAGAAGGATGGATGTTTGACTTCCTTTCGATTTGTGGTAGGGGACTCAGTATTAGGAAACAGCACTCTATGTGATCAGGCAGAGGACTCAGTATTAAGAAACAGCACTCTATGTGATCAGGCAGAGGACTCAGTATTAGGAAACAGAACTCTGTGCCACCAGGGGTTTGTAAGTATAGCATATGGAGTTACCTGGAGTGAAGCTACTTCAGGAAGGTGAACTGGATTATAGGAGGCAAGATGGTTTAGAGCTAAGGTAAAATACAGAACGGGATTTAGGTCGACAGACTAGATGTTTGAGAAACTAGCTCCGCAGGTCTTTTTAATCTTGCTGAGAAATTACAGCTTCCAGTTCCTTTCTTCCAGTGGCTGGCACTGTCCCCTGGGCCCCAAGAGGATTATCCTAATTGGTTTCTGCCCCAGAGGCAGGCCCTTTGATTCTATTGAAGCAGTAATGGATTCCTTAATTGAAACCCCAAAGTATCAAATTTTGCCTATTCACAGCCCCCCAAATGCCCTATTTCTGTATTTTCAACTCATTCTTCTGAAGAGGTAGGAACAGGAGAAAGTTGGATCCTGCTGGTTTCCTGGTCAGGGGGCTAACGGAACCCGTCCTGGGTGTGAATGTTTCCATCTCATGTCTGAGAAGATGTCAGTGGAAGATTTGAGCTTCAGAAAGATGCTTCATGTGTACCCCATGACCTTGTGCATCTGGCAGGTGACAAGGTCCTGAGCTGGATACAGCTCTTCCCAGAGGCGAGGAAGCCGGGATTACTTGAAATTCTTTGAAATCTAGAATTAAAACAGAAAATGTGCCTCGGTCCTGGGTGGAAAAAAACAGACTCACACTGAGCTCCTCCCACTGTCCCCTCACCACACAGGTCACGCCTGTGACCTCTTAGGGTGTGGGAGTAAGCCATCGATTCTGCAGTGGACGCCAGCCGGTGTCCCCTGATTGACTTCAGTTCTGACAAGTTGAAGACTCCGTCCCCAAGATCTCTCCCATTTCTGAACCGGTGGCAAGCCCAGGCCTTCCAACTGGCTAAAATTGGGGTTCTCACCACCCCCTCCTTGAGTTTGAGGAATTTGCTAGAATGTCTCCCAGAATTCAGGGAAACTCTGCCGACTGACCAGCTTATTTTAAAGGATGCAAATAAACAGCTGGACAGACTAGATGGACACACAGGGGAGGTCTGGAAGGGCCCCCAGTGCAGGAGCTCCCCCCATTGCTGTGCAGCTGGGGTGTGGCCAGGTGGGCGAGTCTGTTCTTGATCTCCTTCTGTGAGCCTCCATGAGCTCTGCTGGGCAGAAGCCCTGTGATTCCTGTCCTTTTGGATTCTTACCGTGACTTCAGTTGTGGACATCCGTAACCCTGTAGAAATGGGCCTGGGCAGAGGGCAGAATCCAGTGCTGATAGGGCAGCTAGGAAACCCAGCAAGGTGCAGGCTCCTCTTGGCCTCTGTGCAGCCCGCCTTCCTCCTGGACATGGGGCAGGGCCTTGGTGGCCATCTCCAGGACAGGAAAGTGTGGGGGAGATTAGAGTACATGGCCTGCCCTGAGAAGACAGAGTCTAGTGCCCATGGCCAACGCTGAGGAGGGAGCTCTGCACCCGAAACCTTGGATGAAAACATAGGTGTTTTATCCAAGGTTGGTAGGAGGCATATAGAAGTGATCTTCTATTATCTGAACATTTGCGTGGAATTTCTGTGTGTGCTGGTGCATGAAAGGTAACCAGTAACAGTAAGCGAGGTCATGTGAGTTGTTTGTGACTGGCGTGGTCGGGCCAGATTAACCTCGGGTAAATCAGTTATTTTTCAGGTCACTTTTGGGTTTCCACCTGGGCACCCTATTACTGGGGGCCCCATAAGCCACAACACTCAGCTGGCAGTTATTACCAGAAAAACTGTGCATAATAATGTGCCATTATATTTCAAAGGTACACAGATAATATTATGTTTTAAAGTGGAAAAAAATTAGAATTCAGCAGTGTTTTAAAATATCTTTGCATTTTGTTAATCTAAAAATCAACACTGCTGACATGGAGGTTGATGTTTTTGATGTTACAAGTGGTGTGGTTTCTTTTGTGTGGAGTTAACAGAGTCTCTTTTAGTTCGAAGCTTTGGTCTTATCCAACGTGCAGTGCAAGTACTTACTTGCATATAGAAATAGACGGTTTCTTTAAAAATAATTTCTACGTTCTACTTTGATCCTAGTGGTGTAGAGCCTCCCTCTCTGGGGACATCTAGTGGCCATGGTGTGAAATGCAGCCTGTCTGGCTGGAAGCCTTCTGTCACTAAGACAGCTGTCAGAGAGGGTTCCTCTAGCCACCCACACTCCTGGTACTGGGATCTTAGATCCCATCCACAGGTTCTGATTGCACGCCGAGTTGCTTTCATTGAGGTGCAGTTGGTCTCCTGTGTCGCATGATTGGAACTTTAGAATTGGGATTTTAAAGCCAAGATAAAAACAAGGGCATTCATGATTTTCCTTGGTTGAAGGCTGTGTTCAAGTTTCAGAAGGCTGCAGGAAGCAGCCGGCCTGTCCTCTCTGACTGGACATGTCTTATTTTTCTGGACTCTGAGTCCCTCCAGGGCTGATGCTGTGGATTAGCTTCTTCAAGGCCAAGGTGCATCTGCACTCGGTGACGCCACATTGACTTTTTAAATCTTTTCATTTTAGGCTTGCGTAGGATTATTGCAGTTCTCTAAACTAATGTTGAATTCATTGAATTGTAACAATTCTAAAACATAGGTTTTTCCGAATCTTCCAAGTTTATCGTCTAAATACACTGCTCGTAAAGTTAGTAATTTTTCTACAACGGTAAAGACATCAGCTTCCATTATTTGATTCGCGGTTTATTGACTCAAGCTTAACTGATTTACATCTACTAAACATTTTACTGTGAATTCGTTCCATTCACAACTTAGTGAACCCCCAACCATTTTAAACGTTTTAAACTGCATTTACAATTGTGATCTGCTGGGTTTTTCCTGACTACCCCAACCCCTGGGGCTGGCTGTCAGAGCTAATAGGTTTCTTTATGCACTTAGGCAGCTCTTTGAAATCTAATAAAGCAAACTTGGAAATGTGGCCAATCAGTTTTTCATTATTGTCCTGCTGGGGACAGAACCCAGGGACTGGGGTGTGCCGGGCAAGCTGTGCTCTTCCCAACGAGCTACATCCCCAGTCTGTCCGTCAGTTTTTAAAGCGAACATTCAAATTCTGTGTACAGGTTTACTCAGACTCTTATTCCTTTCAAATTAAAACTGCAAGTCTCATATCAGTTACACATTTCAAATTAAAACCACAGAGGTCTCGAACTTGCCCACTTGTTCTAATTACCTAATAACCATCGTACACATTCCTCTGAAGGTCACAGACTTCAGGTTTGTGGTTTACTCCTCCTGTAAACTTTGATGGGCTTTAGCTCTAATATTTTTCCCTCTACCATTCCTAGTAGAAAACACACTCAGGTCAAGCGGGGTTCCAGCGTTGAAGGTCTGTGACGCTGATTCTGTTGGTAACAAGCAGCAGGCTGAGCCCGGCACTTGAGACTGGCAGGAAGAACTTACCTGCCCCAGGTGCATCAGCTCTTTCTTGGAATCAAACTTACTTTGCTTTGTTAGTAGGGGACCCAAGCTCATACCTTTCACCTGGGGTTTATCTTTACAACCCCACGCATCTTATGCATTCCATGTACATTTCAAATTTCACTTGGCCAATTTTCTTTTTTGGGTACCGAGTATTGAACTCAGGGGCACTTGACCACTGAGCCACATCCCAGCCCTATTTTTTTTTTAAGAGACAGGGTCTCATTGAGTTGCTTAGTGCCTCAAAGTTGCTGAGGCTGGCTTTGAACTCACAGTTCTTCTGTCTCAGCCTCCCGAGCCAATGGGATTACAGGCATGTGCCACCACACCTGGCCACTCAGCCAGTTTCAATATTAATCTCTTCAACATTTAACCATGTGATGTGGGTGAGTGGAATTTTGCACCCCACTTAGGTCCTGGCTAATTTCCTTCAGTACCTGATAAGAATCAACTCACTTCTTTACCTCTGACTGGATTCGACCTTTTTATCCTGTGTATATATGTTTTCCTGTCTGGCACTTAGTCACAATTCTGCAGTCATTTTACTGACAAGTAAGTGCCAGTACTTACTGGCAGTGGTAAGTGCTTGAATTAACTTTGGTAAGAGGGTACAGGAATACCATGGCAGGTGGAATCTATTAATTCCAATTTTCTTTGCCTAAAGCCAGCACTCGATCAGCTGGTTTTCACTTCTAACACCCACATCCTCAATGTGGCTGCACACATGAGAATCACCTGCGGAACCTTTCTATCACCTCAAGCCAGTGGAATGGGAGCCTCTGCTGGGCATTGCGGTGTGTGTGCAAAGAGCAGCAGGTGATTCTGAATCCACTGGAGGGTCCACACCACTGGGGTAACGTAGCCGCTAAGTGAAAGATTCAGGTGGTTTTTAAAAATCTCCTTTCCATGTTGTGGAAAGACTATTGGAAAATGCGTGGAGAACATGAGAACAACCCCAGGTTAGGAGTGTGGCTGAGGCTCAGCTGGGCCATTTTCCTGGGATACGGATATCTTTGGTGGAGGTGTCTTAGGGCATGGGTTGTATGACCTTGGTACTTGTCCTTCCCTTCTCTGCCTGTGGCCCCCAGCACGCGCAGGCACAAGCTTAGCTGTTGCTTTCTTTGACTCAGGTTCCTCCTGATGTACTCCACGGTTCTGTGCAGCTATTACAACTCAGCCCTGACCACGGCGGTGGTTGGTGCCATCAAGGTGAGTGGAGGGGCCTTTCGGTGAACAGCTGTGGGGGGTGGGGTGGGGGTGGGGAGCGGGGCTAAGTCCAAACCATACATGGAAGCTGAGCTTGGTTTTGCTGCTGTCGAGGGCTAGTGAGAAGGGCTCCTTGTGCCATTTGCATCTGGGTCTGGGTGACCCCACCTCACTCCCTCTGATCCCCTAATGCATCCAACAGAGGGAGGACTTGCTAATTTAGAAAGGAAAACAAATTATTAATTGTAAGTTGGGGGTGAGTGGGGAGGGGGCGACTGGGGCAGTGAAGGAGAAGGTGGAGGAACAAATACAAACCCCTGTGATCACCTGTGAGCTACAGTGTAGTTTTCTGGAAGGACTGGCTACTAAGAAGGGGACCCTGGGAAGGACGATTTTCAGCCAGGTCTGTGCTCAGTTGTAGTTGTGGATCAGTGTGTGTGTGTGTGTGTGTGTGTGTGTGTGTGTGTGTGTATGTGCGCACGCATTTGAACACACACAGGAATGAACAGGGCTGGAGTTTCTGAATTCCCTTCTGCAGGTTCTTGGTTTTCTATTCACTCAACTTCCTGGAGTGAGGGGCAGTAGACCTGTCTGTCAGCTGCCCAAGGCCTCCTACATACAGTGGACAGAGTGCTGCTTGGAATTTATTAGATGCCTCTACTCTGTTCAATTTTAGGTTCAATATGACTAAAATTCATCACTCAAAAGATGGGATCTGGCAAGCTGATTACAATTCAACTCTTCAGACAGGGGCAGAGAATAATGCAGTTTTCTGTTATTATATCATATTTTACTTCCTTTCTTTTTTTGTATTTTTTTAGTTGTAGGTGGACACAATACCTTTATTTTATTTTATTTTATGTGGTGCTGAGAATCGAACCCAGTGCCTCACGTGTGCCAGGCAGGTGCTCTATTTCTTTATAAAACCACCTGTGATGCTTTTTAATTCACTTATTGGATATTCATGAAAAATTACTCTCTTCAAAACTCTATGAAAAGTAGACTGCCTAGCTTCAGATTTTTCCTGTTCTATGTATCCCCCCCACCCCATCCTTCACATGGAATGACAGATTCTCTCTCCTCTTGCAGAACGTGTCTGTCGCCTACATTGGAATGTTAGTTGGTGGAGACTACATTTTCTCCCTATTAAACTTTATAGGGTTAAATATTTGGTGAGTGATATTTTCAAATGAACTTATTTCAATAAAATCACATTTTTAAAGATTGACATGTAATAAGCAAAAGAGCCAAGAGAGATGTTACATTTTAAGCCAGCAAGTATTACAACATTACAGTTTCTAGACTAGTTTTACTTGAATCATTCAGTTTCTCTCTGGTTTTTCTCCTCCTCCTCCTCCTCCTCCTCCTCCTCCTCCTCCTCCTCCTCCTCCTCCTCCTCCTCCTTCTTCTTCTTCTCTCTCTCTCTCTCTCTCTCTCTCTCTCTCTCTCTCTCTCTCTCTCTCTCCCTCTCCCCCTCCCTCTCTCTCTCCCTCCCTCCCTCTCTCTCCCCTGCTGATCAGACCCAGAACCTCCTTCACGGCAGACAAATGCTCTAGCACTGAGCTATACCCCCCATCCCCAATTCCTCTATTTTTATGATGTAATCCCTTGTGTGGATTCACGGGGACATATGTCATAAAAATTCACCTGGCCAGGATCTGAATTTGATTCATGTATCTTCCTCAAAGAGACGTCCCCTAAGTTACCTGTCTTCCTCCTGCCCAGTGGCTTCATGAACTTTTGCCTTCAAAGTGTTATACTTCAAAAGATGCTGTGAGAATTTACTAACTGCCTTTTGAAAGGTATTTTTGGGCCAGGTACGGGGGCTGTTGGCTTAGGATAATGGAACATAGGGAAATTTAGTTTATTTATTAAAAAAAAAAAACATTTATTTTGTTTCTGATGTTCTCTGTCAGATCAGACCCCCGACCCCCCACTCCCTGCTACCAAAGATTTGTAAATAAGAGGAGAAATTCTCATCAAGGAATCCACAAACTCAAGGAAGCCCCCCCTCGCTCCCCAGATCTGAGAAAAGTCCTCCAAATTAAGATCACTCTGTTTATAAGAGTGTCAGCGACCGCTGGTGCAGCACCATGGAATTCCCGGCTTTCAGTATTCACTGTTTTATACTCCTCCAGCATGGCAGGTGGCCTGAGGTACTCCTTCTTGACACTCAGCGGCCAGTTGAAACCTAAACAGCCGGTGGATGAAGAAAGCACCCCCCTGGATTTGAAGCCTTAGAGTCTGGGGCAGGATGCAGACTGGGGGCAGGGGGAGGGCATTCCTAGCAGGGCAGCGAGACCAGAAGTTTCCTGCGGGGGACGTCCACTCGTGGTCAAAGAGCACCCACAGGAACATCTGTAAAATGCAAAGACGGCTACCTCAACGCACTGCGCCTTGAGCCCTGGGGCTCTGCACAGAACCTGAGCCGCTGGCAGCGGGGCTCTTCAGACCGGCCAGTGAGACTTGTGCAGGGACACAGCGCTCCCCTTCCCTGCCCTGGGCTCTTGGAGGGCGGGGGGGCAACACTCAGTGGTGACTTTCCTGACCAGCACCTTTGCCTTAATTTCAAGGGTCAGTGAGACCTTTTTTTTCCCTCTTAGTTTAAGCAAATCTACTTTAATAAAACTACCCAGTGAACTGCCAGGAAAATCGTTAGCTTTGATTGAAGCTATGCTGGGGTCCTTTCCATCTTATCAAAATAAAATAAAAAGCCATTTCTATGTATGTGTCCTGCTGTGATGTTATTGTAGACAGAAAACGGTCGCTTTCTCACCACGTAGAAGACTCTATCTTGAAAGGGACAATGGGGGCCTCCTTTTAGGATGCACATTTGGGAAAATGACAGAGTAACTCAGTGGAGAAACAGCCTCAGGGTCTGACCCGTCAGTATGGAAGTGCTTTTCTGCCTGCTTCTTCACATCCCCCTCCAGGTTTGTTCAAGGGACTTTGAAATTCGGACTAGGTAGGCTTTAAGCAAAGGGGTCTCTCCTCCCAGGCTCCCTACCACCCAGACGGCTGGAGTATGGGAAGGCACCTGAATGGATAATGTCACCTTTACCCTCTCCATCAGGAAACGGGCTGTCCCCATCGTAGTGATGCAGGTGTGGGGACAGGAGACTTTCTCCCTCCCTCTCTAAAGGTTTATGTTGTTGCCTCAAATGATCCGGAAATAGAGCAACAGGAGAAAGGCATGCACACTTACTAATGCTCATGTGTGTGGCAGCCCCACAGGGCATGGACCTCAAGGGCCAGGTGGTTCAAGTTCAGTCCCCCCCTCACGGGGAGAGGGAAGTGGAGTGTAGCAGTTGGAGGGTAGTAGACTCTTAGGGGAGGTGATCCAGCCAGTCCACTTCTGGGCATTTGGCCATGAAAGCATAATCCTTGAAAGCAAGGTCTCGATGAGGTGTCCCTACAGCCGGGCTCACAGCAGTATTACAAGAGCCAAAACATGGAAGCAAACCAAGTGTCCATCAACAGGCGAATGGCTGTGCAGAATGCAGTCTGCAGGTACGGTCCATTCCATCTTGAAGAGGAAGGGAATTCTGACAGGTGCTCCCCCATGGATGAACCTCGAGGATATTTCGCTAAGTGAGATAAGCCATCTAAAGCAGTCAAATTCCCAGAGACTCACCGTAGGACGCAGGTTGCCAGAGCAGAGGGAAGGGAAGTGGGGAGTTGTTTGACAGGTGTAGAGTTTCCCTTGTGCAAAATGAAGAAGTTCTGGAAATTGGTGGCACAGCAACATAAATGTAACTAATACTAGTTAATTTTGGGGGGGGGAGGAGAAACTGACACTGAGCTGCTTTCCCTCATGTCTACACCACTTGTTACTTATTTACCTTTTTAAAAATATTTTTAGTTGTAGTTGGACACAATAACTTTATTTATTTATTTTTATGTGGTGCTGAGGATCGAACCCAGGCCTCGCGTGTTCTAGGTGAGTGCTCTACCACTGACCACAACCCCAGCTATTTATTCATTTTTAATGTGGTGCTGGGGATCGAACCCAGGGCCCCATAGGTGGGAGGGCAGTGCTCTCCCACATTGCTGCAGCCCTGGACTGACCCCCTCTACTCTCACCCATGAGGCTCTGATTTCTTCACATCCTTGATAATGAGGTATTTTCTATTTTATGTTTCATCTTGTTGGGTTTTGGTTATGATGATCCTAAGAGGAAAGATGCCTGTTTTTGATTTGCAATTCCCTGATTCACCAGTGATGTGGAACATTTTTTTTTCCACATGTTTTCTGGCCACTGTGATCTTAAGAGAAATGTCGGTTCAAGTCCTGTGCTCACTTCTTAATCATGCTGTTTGGTTGCTGTTGAGTTGTAGGAGTTCTTTATTCTTTCTGTTTACTTTTTTTTTTTATTGGTTGTTCAAAACATTACATAGTTCTTGATATATCATATTTCACAGTTTGATTCAAGTGGGTTATGAACTCCCATTTTTATAAAAGGTGTTTAGAGCATGACTTTGGGGCTTCCCAACTGTTGACATTACTGCCTTTTGTTTCATCAACAGAGACCAAAAGTGCTGAGAAAAAACAAAGAAACGTTAACTTTTGCCTTATTGCATGTGTGTGTGTGTGTGTGTGTGTGTGTGTGTGTATTTTACCTCTAATTTCTTTTAAAATATTTTTTAGTTTTAGGTGGACACAATATCTTTATTTTACATTTATGTGGTGCTGAGGATAGAACCCAGTGCCTCATGCATGCCAGGTGAGCACTCTACCACTGAGCCACAATCCCAGCTCTCTAATTTGTATTCTTGGAATTTTTTTCATATCATTTTTACCGGTGCATTGCACTAGTTCATTGTGGTGGGATTTGCTGTGACACTTTCATACCTGCTCCCATACAGCAACATGACTTGGCCATGTCACTTCCCAGTCTTTCCCCTTGGAAGGAGATGGTCTAGTTTGACTTTGCTGCCTCCTTCCACATGTGGCCAGTAGGGGGCACCCTAAGAGCAGCACAGCAGCTCCGCAGCTGGGTTGAAATCGAGATTTTTTTTTTTTCCCTATATCTTAAAGAACCAGGTTTCCAAGAGGTGGGGTTGAAGGGAGCTTTTGAATTAAAGTTTGTTGGATGCTGAGAGGTGGTTCTAGAAGAGATCTGTGAGCCTCAGGAGGCTGAAGAAGAAATGTTGCCCGATGACCTAGGTCTCTGAAAAAAATTTTTTTTCTTTAAAGAGAGAGAGAGAAAGAGAGAATGATTTTTTTTTTTTAATATTTAGGCGGACACAACATCTTTGTATGTGGTGCTGAGGATCGAACCCGGGCCCGCATGCACGCTGGGCAAGCACACTACCGCTTGAGCCACATCCCCAGCCCCCAATTTTTTTCTTACTAAAAACATATAAACAACTCTTAGATGGGACAAAGAAAGTTAATTTCCTTGATATTTTGTGTACTTCTGGCTATTGTATTGATAATTACACCTTTTGTGGACTTGGACTTTTCTCTGCTGTTTTAATTTTTTTCTATGACTATATCTCAAGCTCAGGGCTCTGGAGCTTTTAGACAACCAAAGTCGCTGAAAAACAGAAGAGTCATTTTAAATATATTTTCAGTACCTTAAGGAAAATAGCAAAGGTAATTTTGTCAATAATTTCTAAGTCTTCAGTTGCTTATTTTGTTTTGAATTGTCATTTCTACTTTCACAGTCAGTTGTCTGGGCTCTGAGTCTTTGTCTCCCGTGGATGGACATGGGTATCTGCACATACATTCTGGGTGCTGGAACTTGACAAGGGTCAGAAACTTACCTGATTGTTAGCTGCTGCTTTGTGGTAGCTTTTAGTAACCAGGGTGCCCAGGAGCTCAGAATCTCTATCTAAGTTCTCCTTCTGTTGTCAGTTACTAAAGCACATAGAAAAGGAAAGCATACCTCTGTAGCATTCAGCCAGGAAGCCCTGAGACATTCCTGGAGGTGTTAAGGGTATGCTAGTCAGCTTTCCATTACTGTGACAAAACACCTGACATAAATAACTTACAAAGAGGAAGGGTTTATTTTGGCTCATGGTTTCATGGTTGCTTGATTCTGTTGCCTTCTTAGCTCTGTGGCTGGGCAGAACATCATGGAGGAGAGTAGAGAGTGGAGCAAAGCTGCTCACCTCATGGCAGCTGGTGAGCAAAGAGACAGGAAGGGGCTGGGGCCCAGTATCCTCCTCAAGGACACCCCTCCCAAGACCTAACTTCCTCCCCCTAGGCCCCACCTCCTAAAGGTTCCCCACCTCCCAAAGCACCACAGGCTGGTGACCAGGCTTTCAACCCTGTGCCTTTGGGCACACTTATCCAAACTATAGCAAAGGGTCAGGAAAGGTGTGCACTCTGGCCCTTGCCTCCACCCCAGTGAAAGTCTTGCCTCCCTTGAGGATTCTTCCACAGCAGCAGCACTGTGAACTGGAGGCTCCCTGAGAACACAGACTCTGGGTGCACTCACCGAATTGGCATCTGCACCTGAGCCCAGGTGGTAGGAGGGTGCTCTGTCCCAAGCTGTTTGTCCAGACTGTACTTTAGCAGTAGAGGGTCTTAACTTGGGATTCCATGGGTGGAATTTAGTGGGGAAAGAACACATCTTGATTTTCTCTCCTTTAACCAAAATGTAGCATTTCTTCCCATTGGAATGTGGCAACGCCATAGTAGAATAGAAGTGCTTGTGACTTTATTACCAAATAGAATTCAAGACATTTTTATGTCAAGTTATAGTTTGATTTGTTTTTTAACGGACAAGCCATTTATACCCTCCTGGTAGTTATTAGACTCCCATTACTTTTTGTTATTCAACATGTTTATAAAGAAGCATATTTTTGCTTTTGGTGTGCACCTGTCACCCCAGTTACTTGAGAGGCTGAGACAAGGGGATCACAGATTTGAGACCAATGTGTCAACTTAGTAAGACCCTTTCTCAAAATAAAATTTGGGAAAGAAGGGAGCTTAGCTCAGTGGTCAAGCCCTTGCCTAGCATGCGCGAGGCCCTGGGTTTGATTCCCAGCACCACAAGAAGCAAAACTAACAACAACAAAAAACCCAGCATATTTTTAGTATAAAAACTTTAAGAAATATTGTGACAACTTTTGGAGGTAATTTATTTCCTTTATAATTCTGTATACTTTATTTAATGAATTTGAAAACATTATTCAAAGAAAGAAGCCATCAATGGGCTACCATTGTGGTTACTGGCTGCCTTAGATGGATAAAGAAAATTTCAGATTAACATGTTGGGTCAGGGGTTATGTGCCCCTGGGTTCAATCCTCAGTACCCCCCCCCAAAAAAAAGCCTAGGGAAAGGTAGAATGGCAGTGTGAAGAGATCTTTACAGTAAAATAAATAAATAAAGCTGGTGAAAACTAATTTTTTTAAACCTTCATTTTATTTATTTATAGAATTTCAATATTTATTTTTCAGTTTTCGGTGGACACAACATCTTTGTTTTTTGTATGTGGTGCTGAGGATCAAATCTGGGCTGCACGCATGCCAGGCGAGCGTGCTACCCTAAGTGGTGCTGAGGATTGAACCCAGGGCCTTGCACATACCAGGCGAGTGCTCTACCGCTGAGCCACAACCCCAGCCTGGTGACAACTATTTTAAAAGGCACTTAAAGTTTCTTGAAATTGTAAGGCCATAAGGCAAATGAAGAAACGTTGATTCAAGAACACCAAATAAAACTTGGTAAGAACAGTCTGAATCTATGGCATTGAGACTTGACCAGTTCCCTGTCTCTCCAAAGGTCCTGCAGCTCAGCCTGGGGCCTGTTCCACTCCAGGTGAGTGTGGCCGAGAGGACGGGGCTTATTCTGTTCTTGGCTTCCAGTCCAGGGTCACCTTATCTGAGTGGGAGGGTCAGGATGCCAGACTTTCTCATCTCCTCTAAATTTCTCATCTCCTTTACCAAGCCCTTACCCACATGGAGGAGCAGGTCAGAGTTTGCCCAGGGGAAGGAGCAGTCTGCACAGAACTTAATCTTGCTCCAGAATTGTCTGACCTTTGACCTCCATGTCTTGGACTATCATGCCTAACAGCGTTTCTATTTACCTGGGGACTTGGGTCACCTTGAATGGTCTAGAAATGTGATTTTGGATGGAGGGTGGTCGTATCTGAGTCGGGGCTAACCACCAGCAATGCGGTTCAGGGAGGGGGTTCAGGTGATGTCTGGGGGTGCAGGATGCTGAGGACACCCATGTGGGCCTATATAGTGAAGTCCCCGAAGCACCCTGCACACGGAGGCTCAGGGGGGTCCCCAGGCTGGTATTCTCTAGGTACATTGTCACGTGGTGCTGGCTTCCCATCTGGTCCTTACCCAGAGTCTGCCCTGAGCTTTTCTTCCCTTGGCTGACTTTAATCTGCGTCCTTTCTGTCAACTGTGTCCACAAATGCAGCAGCTCCCTGTGGGGTCTGTGAGTCTTCCTAGCAAAGGATCCAAACAGACTGGTTTGGGGAGCGGCTCAGACTCGCAGCTGGTATCAGAAGGGAGGGGGCTGCCTGGAGGGCTCCCCCGCCTCAGGTGTCTCAGTTCTCCACAATGCACATGAGAAGGGAGGAGTGGGGGACTTCAATTGAAACAAACATATAAAAACTCTTGAAAGCAACCACCTTCTCAATTAAGAGAAACAAGCTAAATCATAGGCCAACTAGTTTTCCGGGAAGAACCTGGAAAAGCTACAGCTGAGATGAAATCTTCAAAAGCTGGCCTCAGAAATGACCCCATCAGAACTTAACTGGACCCGATCAGGCCAGGGAGCCATTTGAGCCTCAGAGCACTGTCAAACACAACGGCACAGGCGCTGCCAACCGGAGCCCAAGAGGATGGGACAACTTCAAATGAAAATCAGGGACATTGACAATCCAAGCCCCGTGAAACCCAGACACCATGGGATGAACATGTGCCTCCAGAGGACTCACCTTCAGAGGGACGACACCAAAGGGGAGCGAGACTGCATCTGCGTAGCCCAAGACCCAGCTAGGACACAAACCAGAAGCGACAGAGGCGAGCCCCAGGGAGCAGGGAGGAGAATCCGTGTCCAGAGTTGCCATATTATCTAAGATGGCAATTTTTCAAAAAAAAAAAAATTACAAGACATTCAAAGAAACAGCGTGGGTCATAAAAGTGTGACATAAAAGCAGGCAACGGACCTAGTATTTGAGAAGGACCAGATATCATATTTAAAGACAAGACTTCAAAGTAGTCATTGTAAATAGGTTCAAAGGACCGAAGGACACAGGATTAAAGAAGTCAATGAAGTCTGAAGACCATGTCTCATCAAATAATTCAATCAAGAGGAAGTATTAAAAAGGACGCAGAGGATATTCTGGAGTTGGCAAATGCAGAACCAAAATCAAACACTTATTAGAGAGGCTTGACCGTAGATGTTAACTCCCAGAAGAGGGGATCAGGGAACTCTAAGAGAAATCAGTAATCATTCAATCCCAAGAACCAAGAAAACGAAGAAAGATGAACAAAGAAAGCACAACCCGGAGAGGAAAAAAGAGAAACGGGCAGAATAAATTCCAAAGAAACATGAGCAGAAACTTCTCGGACTGGATGAAGACGTTCTCAGCTCAGAAGCAAGATGGCAGCTAGGATCCTCTGACAAGGGTTCCCCACAGACACACCAAGTTGGGCTTCTATTCATCCACCAAACACCTTCACAAGAGCCAAGGAAATCAGGCGAGAGACCAAAGTGCCTGCCCATTTTTTTTCTTTTCTATTACAAAACAAAATGACACATTGAAGAATGCAGGAAGGAAAGAAGTGCCCATGTCATCCCTTCCCAAATTCTCAACAGACCAGAATGGAGGCGCTCCCTCTCCGTTGGTGGGGACATACAGAATGAAGTCCAGGCCTCAGGGTTGAAACCTCGTTCCAGGCCCAGGATGATGAAACCCAGGGCTGGGCAGAGCCCACACCCCTTACCTCCAGGCCAATCAATACCTGTGGACCGAGTCACTGGAACTCGGCTGGGCCAGGTGCTGACGATAGCAGAGTGGGGAGCCAGACTCCACCCACTGGGCGGCATGAGAGTTAGCATAGGGTTTTGTCTTGGAGTTCAATGCCAGACCCACTGCAGTGAGACCCAGCAACCAGGAGAAGCTGAAGGCCCCCTACACAGGCCAGAGCCCACTGATGGAGCCTAGAGCCCATCCAGCATCAGGTAGAGATTGTGCATCAGTGAGACAGACTCTAGTTTGGGCCCACATCAGTGCCAATCTTGGAGTGGGCCTGAGGCACACCCGTCCTGCTCCTGGGACTGTGCAGGCCGCTGCAGCTCTGAGACTCAGGCATAACCCCGCTTATGATCATCAGCCAAGGGACTATCTCCACCCCACCCTGCCCACGTTGGCCTTGGGCAGTACAGCCGCTGCCAGGCCAGTGCATACAGACAGGGTTCTAGAACTGCTGCGTGCCAGAGAGAGACCTGCACTCCAGTGGGATGGCCTCACCTGGGCCTGCATCACTGCCCGCTGAAGGCCCTGGCATACCCCAAGACCATGCAAGTCCCTGTAGCTGTGAACATTCAGCACGGCCAACTTAGTGTCAGCCTTGGTGGCCCAGGGTCTGCCTTCACCAGCACTGACCTTAGGCAACACAGTGTGGCATAAGGCCTTATTTGCTGGGGTAGGAAGGAATAGTAAGCAAAAGACTTGGTTCTGGAACCTAAATCTGGGTTGGTGACACCCAGTACTGGGCAGGCCCCAGAGCCCCCTCTCTAGACCTGGCTGCAGAGGAGTCTCTGGGACAGCTCCAGTGCCAGATGAAGCCCGTTCTATTGGGCTTCTAGTCTAGCTAGTGCCATGTGTGGCTGGTTGTAGCAGCTTGGGCTGTGAGTCCACTTCCGTGATGGGCAGTCCACAAAAGCCCTTGTCCCCAAGGGGTGGAGCAGTGGCCCTGGTGGGCTGGAGCATGCCCTGGTCATGTGGAGTCCACCAGGCTGGCATGGGCCTAAGGCACATTGTGGCAGCCCAGCCTGGGCCCGATGTGAACACTCTCCACACACTGCCTTCACTCTGAACCTCTGAGCATCCACCATCTGCCAGTCTGAACCCCTGGGAAGCTGGGATTGCAGGTGAGCATGAGAAAATGGAAACAGGGCAGACCCGAATGGAAGTTCAGACTCAAGCGTTGACCAATTGCATTAGTGCTTTTCCAAATCCCGATTAGCATAAATCTCAACCAATAGCATTGACCCAAGTACTGTATGAACCCCTAGACTAGCACACTCAAACAGCAACACCTCTTGGGTCCCCTCTTGCCCTGTGGAAGTACTGTTTCTATTCACACTTGAATAAATCCTACTCCTACACTCACTCATCCTCATCTGTCTATTTCCATTTTCATATTCACGAAACAAGAACCTGGGAGGAAATTGGTGGTGAGCTTCTGGAGTCTGCTGCAGGCCTTTGGGGCACAGCCTGCTATTAGGAGCTGCATCCTGCCACTCAACGGTTTGCCAGCTGCGACCCTCAGAGCTGACACCGGCTGCATCCCCTGCCTTGGTTAGCTGCTCACACTACAGTAGGCTTCCTCGGCTGCAGAGGCCTGCAGCTCATGCAGAGCCCACCCACCAGCAGAAGTAGAGTCTAGTTTCATCTCAGACTCTGGTTTCACTACCTCAGTGTTGTGCTGGTCTTGGTGGGCCGTGGGTTCAGGGTAAGATTCAGCTTGGTGGCATTGGTGGACATGTGTGACACAGGAGCCCCGGGATGTTCCATCTATGGTCACTGACCCTAGACAAATTAGTAAAATTAGAAATGAAAAAGGAGATATCTTCAGAGACATCTCTGAAACCCAGAGGGTCATTGGGGACTACTTTAAAATATTTCAATAACTTGGAAAATTTAAGAGAAATGGGTAATTTGTAGATACATACAATCAACCAAAATCGAATCAAGAGGATATAGAGAATGGACTGGTAATAAGCAATGAGATGGGAGCAGTAATAACAACAAAGAAAAGGACCAGATGGATTCCAAGCCAAATTCTATCAGACTTTAAGAGAGGAACTAATTCCAAAGCTTACCAAATTATTCCACAGAATAGAAAGTGAGGGAACATTGCTCAGATCATTCTATGAAGCCAGCATCTTGAATATCAAAACCAGATAAAGACTCATTAAGGAAATAAAATTACAGGCCAATATCTCTAATGAACATAAATGCGGAAATCCCTAATAAAATATCATCAATTCTTACCCAAAAACACATTAAGAAGATTGTACATCATGATCAAATTGGTTTCATTCCAGGAATTCAAGGATGGTTCAACATATGCAAATCAATAAACCTGATTCATCACATAAGAAGAATTAAAGACAGAATTATCATCGTCTCAATAGATGCAGAAAGAACCTCTGAAAAATTCAACACCATTTCATCTTAAAAACACTGAAGAGATTAGGGATAGAAAGAGCGTATCTAAACTTCATTAAGGTTCTGTATGACAAAACCAAGGCCAACATCATAGTGAAAGCATTTGCTTTAAAATTAGGAACAAGACAAGATTCTACACTCACTGTGCCTCTTCAATACACTACTTAAAATTTTAGCCAGACCAATTAGGCAAGAGAAGGAAATAAAAGGGATACAAAGAGTCACGTCATCTCTATTTTCAGATGTTATGATCTCATACTTGAAAGATTTTTAAAAAACACAAAAAATTCAATCAGAAGATGTCTAGAACTAACTTAGCAGCAAATCTAGTGAAGTCACAGAATACAAAAATCAATGGCTGTCCTGTACAGCAATAATAAATCTGCTGAAAAAGAAATCAGGAAAACATGGGAGAAGCTCTTTGCTAGCTAGTCCCCTGACAGAGGTTTTATATCTAGAATATATAAAGAACACAAAAAGCCTAATACCCCAAACCAAATAACCCAATTCATAAATGGGCAAGTGAACTAGATAGACATTTCGCAAAAGAAGAAAAACAAATGGCCAACAAATGTATGAAAAAATGTTCAACATCTTTAGTAATCAGGGAAATGCAAATCAAAACTATGGTGAGATTTGATCTCACCCCAGTCAGAATAGCAGTCATTAAAAATACAAAAAAAAAAAAAAAAAACTAAATGCTGGTGAGGATGTGAGGAAAGAAGAAACACGCTTACACTGTTGGCAGAATTGTAAATTAGTAGAATCACCACCGAGTACAGACTTCTCAAAAGACTAGCAAGGTAACTATCATATGAGCCTGCTGTACCACTTCTTACATTTATCCAAAAGAATTAAAGTCAGCATACTATAGCAATACATGCATTCCGCGTCTACAACAGCACGGTTTGCAGTAGCAAAATTATGATTACTATTATTCTTTAGTACTGAAATGGTAAGCAAAAGACTTTGTTCTGGAACCTCAAACTGGGTTGGTGACACCTACTGAAGGGCAGACACCTTCTTCAGGGATTTCACAGTGCAGCTGGCTAGGGTGGTTCTAATTCAGGGAGTCGCCTCTGGTTCCAGGGGTGGTCTGCAGCCTCCTGACCAAGTTATTCCTTGGTGAGCATGAACAGCAGTGGGTGGGGAGCGGGTGGGAACAGACCTCTGCAAGTAACCATGACATCGTCTCCCTCAGCCTGCAATCCTTAGTTAATGAGCATTTTCAACATGAATAAGAATTAATCACCCTGAAAGAAGAGAGAGGGGAAGGTGAGCTGCCCTTGCTACATAAAGTCTTGTTACTAATTGGCTTCTTACCGAGTCTAGCATAGAAGACACTGATTTTTAAAAAAAAATTTGTAGTTGTAGATGGACAGCATGCCTTTATTTTATTTGTTTATTTTTAAGTGGTGCTGAGGATCGAACCCGGTGCCTCACATGTGCTAGGCAAGAGCTCTGCCACTGAGCTGCAGCCGCAGCCCCTGATTTCTTTTGAAAATGTTTTAAAATACATTTTTACTCATTTACATTTTGGGTACCAGGGATTGAGCCCAGGGGTGCTTTAACCACTGAGCCACATCCTTAGCCCTTTTCATTTTATTTTTTTATTTATTTGGAGACAGGAAGTTGCTAAGTTGCTGAGGCTGGCTTTGAACTTGTGATTCTCCTGCCTCAGCCTCCTGAGCTGCTGGGATTGCAGCTGTGTACCCCCATGCTGGCTAAATTTTTTTTTAAAGTGGTGCTTGGAATTGAACCCAGTGCCTTACACATGCCAGGCAAGCACTCTACCACTTAGCCACATTCCCAATAAAACTGTGATTCTTAAAGTGGAATTTATGTCTGTGAACCATATCTAAAAAAAAATCTAAATTGAGTAGAAGAGGACCTGGTAAATAGGGAGTGTTCAAGACATAATTGTTGACTACAGATCTGAACGAACCATATAATCCAGGAGCAAGCTGAACGATGGTCTCATTTGCTTTTCTCCAATCCATTTTCCCTAATGTACTTCCATAAAATGTAAATGAAGCTGAAGTTCTCTCTTCCAGGTAAATTAAACAAAAATTAAACTTGGAATGTTCACAAGAGTCTGTTCAGCTGGGTGTGGGTCTCTGTTCTCTCCCTCCCTGTCCCTCCACATTCTCACCTCTGGTGTAAGAAAGCATGGAGTTGAGCAAGGTAGGGTTTGGTTGGCTTATAGGTTGTTTCCTGGAAGAGTGCATATCCAGGACAATTGGGAACTTGAGGTGACAGGTAAAACCAGGCATGGTGAGCTGAAAGGAGGCCTTGGAAGGTAATAGGAAGGAGCAACAAAGAAGTTCCATCATCCTTTGGTATCCACAGGGCAAGTGAACTAAATAGACATTTCACAAAAGAAGAAATACAAATGGCCAACAAATGTATGAAAAAATGTTCAACATCTTTAGTAATCAGGGATTCATTCTAGGACCCCGGGGGACACCCAAATCCAAGGAGACACATGTCCTTTTATAAAAAGGCATAGCATCTGCACATAACTGGTGCACAGCCTCCTGTATACCACCTCAAATCATCTCTAGAGTACTTACAATATCTGATCCCGTATAAATGCTATGTAAGTAGTTGTTATATTGTTTAGAAATAATGACAGGAAAAAAAATCTGCACATGTTCAGTTCAGGTGCCATTTTGGGGAATGTTTTGATTCGTGGTTGATTGGCTCTGTGAATGCAGGATCCCCAGTAGAGAGAGACACCTATATTTACCCCACCTCTTGCATTCCCAGGGTTTTCTTGATCAGCTACTAAAGAGGAGGCCCTTTGGGATAGCAGACTCTTTCTGCCATTAGAAAGGATCCTCCCAGGTTTCCTTAATAATGATCACATTTGCAGGGTAACACTGTCAGTGATAACTACCATTTCTTTACTCCCTGTGGTAGGAAACACAGAATTGTGGGAGTTGATGCCTCCATTCTCTTCTCCTGCTGGTTTCTGGCTCTTCTTCTTTCCAGGGCTTCCCACATGCTGGGCAGGTGCCTGCCCTGTGCTACTCCTCAGCCCAGTCTCCCAACTCTTTCCACCCAAGTATCCCTTAGGTGTTGCTCCCATTGTTGAAGGCTTTGAAAAATTAAAGAACAACAAAATTAGACTCATAAGCATTACAAAGTATTATTATGTGGCCAGTATTCTTGTTCTCAGGAACTCGCCAGCAGTTCAGGACTTTAGTTTGGGACGGTTCCTTTAGATTTGAGTTTTTCATGCGTTCCTGACTCAGTGCAGGGCATTGGCTTTGAGAGTGGGAGGTGGATGAGGTTACCATGGTTACAGGTGGAGGAGGCGGCCCAGAGCTTGTGCATTTAGTCTAGAAAACAGACCGCGGGATTGGCGACAACTGGACCACTGGACTCTCCCAGCCGTGACATTGTTCTCCTGTTGGGACAATGTAGGGAGGCCATGGCTGTGTGATGGTGGCTTCTGGAATCCCGTGACCTGGGTTCACATCCTGCCTCTGCCAATTTAAAAAAGCCATTGTAATGAGGTATTATTTAAATAAATTGCCAATTCTAAGTGTACGATTTAATGATTTTTGGGGGTGTATGTGTGTAAATTCATAGAGTTGGGCAACCTTCACCACAACCCAATTTTAGGACATTGCCACCGTGGCCCAAAGACCTCTCCCACCCACGTGCAGTCAGTTCTCATCCCCAGAGCCAGCCCTGGGCAACCGCTAACCTGCTTTGTATAAAGACACTTCGGTTTACTGTGCCGCCACAGAAGCGTGAAGGCAAACATGGGTTTCATTGTATCCTTATGAGTACTAAGAACAACTTCAGTTTTATTTACTCCTTTGTGTGTCTGTAGTATTTTATTCATCCAGTTGACATTTCTAATAACACAGGAGGTCCCATATTCCACTCATTTGCACACTAATTGGCTTTTCGCTTTCTTTTACTTCCAGATGTCCTTTGATCTTAGAGTTGGTGCATTGTGTCTTGAATCTGGCCCCTGCTTGGGGCCCATATCTGCCTAGGTTTACCTGACTTATTATGTGTGTATCTATACCTGCCTCCGTTCCTCCCAACCTTTGATGGAGAGAAGCTCCTTGGGGAACCTGGTTGTGTGAGTCAGCTGTCCATCACTATAGCAAAGGCCTGACATAATCAACTTGCAAAGAAAAAAGGTTTATTTTGGCTCCCAGTTTTGGAGGTCTCAGTCCATGATTGGTTGGCGTGCTGCTTTGGGCCTGGTGGGAATGTGATGGAACAAAACCATTCATATCATCACCAGATGTCAAAGAGAGAAAAGAGGCTGGGGTCCCCAATCCCACTGACCCAGGTGCCCCCCACTAGGACACATTTCTTTTTTATTTATTTATTTTTTTGTGGTGTTGGGGTGAAACCCAGGGCCTTCTGCATGGTAGGCCAGAGCTCTACCACTGAGCTACCACCCATGCCCAGGCTTCGCTTCTTAAAATTTCCACCACCTCCCAATAGTGCCAACCTGGAAATCAAGCCTCCAACAGCGTGCCTTTGGGGGCGCTCAGCACCCACGCCATGGCCTTGGAGATGGATTTCTGCTCATGGTTCCCCTCAGCCTCCGTTCTTCCCCATCACCACCAAACACGTGGTTTGGGAGTTTGTCACTTTCTAGGCCAGACTTGTCATTTTAATAGAAGCAATTTTAATAGAGACTGAGAAATGACACATTAAAACCTGGATTTTTGGTGTCACCTAAAAGAAAAAAGAATCACGATTTATCACATGGTCTAGAATTTCCACAGGACTGAGGCCGGCTGGGGCGGAGATGCAGCGATGGCCTCCTTTGGGTCCCCCTGTGCTCTGCTCTCCGCGTCCCCGATGCCCAGGCTCAGAGTCACTCTCCACCATCCAGTGTGCTTCTTATAGTAGAGTCAGGAAGGAAATAAAAGCTGATCAAGAGAGCTAAGGAGAGCGGAAGAGAATGCGTGTGACTGTGGAGGTGACAATTGTACCTACTGTGTGTTCGTACTGAAGGGGCTCCACGTAGGTCTGTTTCATGGATCCGTGTTGCGCCTGCCGACCTTGACTGCAGGTCAGGAGGTTGCCATCCTTTCCGGAAGGCCATGGAGAGTGGCCAGGTGCATGCCAAGGAGAGATTTTTAACTACGTTTTATTGAACTCCCACGATGAAAGTTTGACATGGGGTTGATGTTCATCCAGCTGCATTTCTTGAGTAGGGAAGAAAGCCGTTGCCGTGTCTGGAAGAATCACGTGCATCCCCAGTGAAGGTGTAATTTTAATTTTATTGATCAAGGTCCTCTTGCGCCAGCTCGGGTTGCTGTAACAAAACACCATAGGTTGGGTGGCTGGAATGACACATATTTTTTTCTCTCGTAGTTCTGGAGCTGGAAAGTCCAAGATCCAGGTGCTGGCCCATTTGGTTCCTCATGCGGGTCCTCTTTCTGGCTTGAAGATGGCCATCTTCTTGCTCTGTCTTCATGTGGTAGAGGGAGGAAGGAAGGAGGAGCTCGAGAGAGGGAGAAGGAGGGAGAGGGCAGGGGAGAGGAGAGATCGTGTGTGTCTTCTCTCAAGGGCACTAACCCATCACGAGGGACCCAACCTCAGGACCTAATTGCCTCCTGAGGGCTCCATCTCCAAATACCAACACATTGAGGGTGAGAGCTTCAACATAACAAATTTAGGGGGAGCAAGGACACAGTTCCATCCATAGTATCTTGTGCGCAGTGAAGTACAAACTTATCTAAAAGCTTGCTTGTGATTTGTCTGTTATGTGGGACTGGATATGTTTTTTGGTGTTGCCAAGTGAAGCAGGGCAAGTCTTGGTGTGCGACCAAGCGTGCAAGTGAGTTGCTCCTTCCGACCCTGGTAATAGGGAAGTCTAAGCTACCCACCCCCCACACCAAATTGCTGCAGGATAAAATTTACTTAAAACCCAGATATAATTTAATGTAGAAATAGGTACAGTGAGATGAGTTTTGAGAAGGGTATACCCCATGAATGCAAAGTTACCAAGTGCAGAGCATCTCCATCCACATGGAAAACATCCTCAAGACTCTCCAATCTCTGCACCTCTATCAGGCAACCAGTGTTCTGATTTGTTTTGCTGAAGATCAGATTTGCCTGCACGTGTTCGTAGTGGGTACATGTGGTAGGCAACTTCTAAAACAGCGCTCAATGATCCTGCTTCCTCACTTTCTAACCCTAACCCCAACCCTATGGGTGTGGGCTGGACCTAGAAATTTGCTTCTAAGGCATAGAATACAGCACAAGGGAAGAGATGACCCTTCCAAGATTAGGTTAATGTGAGGGGGGAGCGTTTGTCTTTCCCCTCTATTTCTCTCACTCTTCTCATCTGTCTGTTGGGATGAAGATGACCGCCATTTTGTGAGCTACTCTATGAAGAGGCCTACATTGCTCGGAATACCTGGGGAGGAATTTGCTCCAAGCCAGAAACATCTCAGAGAGCTTTGAGGAGCTCTTGCCCCTGTTGAACTTTAAGAGACCTCGGCCCTGGCTCCACCTTTACCATCGCCTGTGGAAGACTTGGGGCCAGAGACCACCTGGTCTGTGGGTTGGGTTTCTGGGTTGCTAACCCACAGAAGCCATGAGATAATAAATGGCTTTCTCTTAAGCCATTACGTTTGGGGTTGATTTGTTATACAACCTAGATAATGAAAGCAGTACTTTTCTGTGTTTGGCTTTGTTGGGGATCCGAAAACAAGACCCCTAAACATGGCGCTTTGGTGTGCCAATTCCTCCAAATAGGGAATTTAGAAAAGTAGCAGTTACAGGGAGAGGCTTTCTCTGAAGTTCTGCTACGGATCTAGAGGTCAGATTCTCCAGAAGATAGTTGATCTCTGGGAATCCCTTCCCCAGATATTTCATCAACTGGAAGAGACTGAAACATATGGCAAGAAGGAAGACCAAGAAGAAAGAGTTGACCCTGTGTCCAGAGCCCAGACAGACCTTGTCACAGATTATCACCCATTTTCCAGTTCATCCATCTTCCCTGAAAATCATTCACTCTTCCTTGAACCTGCCTGCTCCCCCCCTTCCCTGGGAGAGGGCCTGTGAGCTTCCAAATCCCACTGGGTTATTGGGTATCCCCTTCCTGAGATGCCCCCAGGCACATGATAGATCTGGTGCCTCGTTTCCTGTTAAGTTTCTAGCAAACATTTCCAGCATGAGGGAAAGTGGTAACCCAGAGAGATGAAGGGGCACCCAGCCACGGCAGATCCACGGTTGCTGAGGGGGTGAATGGAGCTTTGGTGCTGCTGATGGTGTGGAGGCAGAAGCTGAGGCCAGGAAGAGGTCACTGTAAGAACCTCCCTCCATGGGGCTGAGCCCCAAAGGCTTTCATACTCTCAGGCTAAGAGCGATCCAGAAGAGACACGGGTTGTAAGGAAATGGCACGGAGCCGCAGGTGGAGGGGGTACAGGAAGCCAGCTGTGGGTCTGTCCACCCAGGCCGGCATGCTGTCTTGGGCAGACCAAATTCACTTCCCCAGAGTTGGTAGAAGAGAGAGAAGGAAGGAAGGAAAGAAGAACTCAGGCCTTCAAACCACAAATTGAGTTTGAATTGGGTCCAAACTGGTGTTTCATCTGGGCACCAGGAAAGAGGGCACCCTGGGTGGGAGCCAGAAGAGCCAGGAGACCATGGCAGAAAGACCCTAGGTACTGGATCATTTGACGCAGATTAGGATTCAACTGTGCTAAATAAAGAAAAGTCAAAAGTAATGTATCTCCATGGAAGAAACACCATCCTCTAAAACTCTCAAAAAAGAGCCAGTTTTGAAAAGGCAGAAAAAGAACCTTCAGCAATAAAATTAAGACCATTTCTGGATTGAGCAGTGACCAGGCACATTTGAAGAGACAATTAGTGAACACACACTATAGTGAAATGAGGAGGCCTCAAGCCCAAGGTCAACAACAACCACAACCACAACAACAACAACAACAAACGAGAAATACAGGTTGAGCACCTCTAATGCAAAACTCCGAAACCAGAAATGCTTCCAAATTCTCAAATTTCTGAGTGTGGACAGGAAACCACAAGTGGTAGATTCCACCCCTGACTCTGTGAATGGTAGCAGTCTAACTACAGTGTGCTAAGGAGTTCTGGGTAGAGTTATTTCAGGCTTTGCATAGAATATATGAAATATAGGTGGACTTCATGTTTACACTTGGGTCCCATCCCCAAGATATATGGTTATATACATACAAATTTTCCAAAATCTGAAAGAAAAAGAAAAAGAAAAATGGGTCCCAAGCATTTTTGGATAATCAATACTTAAACTGTACACAGAAGGAAATAGCAAAAACCACCCAGAAAAATGGCCAGGGGAAAGGAAAAAGAAAATAACACAGAGAAAAAATACAAACAGCCCTTAGACCTACAAAAATATCTTCAACTCCACTAACAAAATAATTTAAGTCGAATGAGGTGGCACATACCTGTAGCCCCAGCTACTCAGGGGTGGAGGCCCGAGGACCTGAAGCCTGAGGCTGGCCTGAGAAACTCTCTTAAAAACAATGAAAATAAAAAGGGTGGGGTGTTAGAGCACCCCTGGGTTCAATCGCCAGTATCACAGGGGTCAGATGGGGAGGAGGAATTTAAAATCAAAATAACATCGTATGCTGTTTCTCACCTTGTAGAAAAACCCCGAAGCTTCACACCATACTCTATTGCCAGGGCCATAGATTACCCTCCTCTATTGTTTGGAAGAATTCAAAATTCAGCCTGATTGCAGCTCAGGAGAAAGTTTGTTTTTTTAAGTTGCTTCTTTAAGTTGCTTTCTGACCAGACACAAGGAGTTCTCTTCTTGTTCGGTTCCTGGTTCCTGTCTGACCTTTAGCCCAACAGAGAAACATCTTTTTTTTTTTTAACAATTGTTATTTTTTTTTTAGAATTTTAATATTTATTTATTTTTTCTTAGTTCTCAGCGGACACAACATCTTTGTTGGTTTGTGGTGCTGAGGATCGAACCCGGGCCGCACGCACACTAGGCGAGCGCGCTACCACTTGAGCCACATCCCCAGCCCCAGAGAAACATCTTTCAGACATTTACAATCTGAGTACAAGTCAGCTGAGAGGAAGCCGCTTAGAGGGGGGTCCCAGACCAGGACAGCTGCTCTTCACGGTACTCAGAGAGAAGCGGCATTTCTACCCGCGAAACCTGCAGCCCTTCATGAACTCTCTCACCTCTAAATATTTCTAAACTTCTGCAACAACTATTACCTATGCCACTGTTTATTTTGAAGCATAATTAAGTTAATCAATATAAATTGATATAAATTAAATGGAAGCATAATTGTGTCCTAAAAGCACTAATTGTTAGTCCTGCGCAAATTGGCAAATGAATTCACCCATGTGTGACCATCATCATAACCAATTTATAGAAAGTCTCCGACACCCCAAGAAGTTCCTTTGGCCACTTTCTCGGGCCTCCATTATTTTGTTTCCCATCACCCGACCTGTTTTGCGTGTTCTAGAATTTTACTTAAATGGGAGCATAAAGGGAACATCCTTTGGTCAAAGTCTGGCTTTATCAACTTAGTATAATGTTCTGGGTATTTGTGCAGTTGTGTGTACTAGTAGTTGATGTTTTGGCTGAGTAGTGTTCCTAGTTTGCTATCTAAACTATAAGTCACATTCTATTTGGTTTATTCATCCACCTGTTCAAAAATGTTTTTTAAAAATACAGACAAGTAGTAAAAATCTGTATGCATGTGTGTGTGGATTACACATAATGAATCATCTATATTCATAGAGATGTATATGCATATGAATATGTATTCTTAGAAATATGAATGTGTGTGTTCACAAATGGATGAATAATAAAAACTGAATAAAAGTTTGAGGTTACCTTCAGAGACAGGAAGCAATTGGAACGGAGGGCATTAAGATCAACTCAAGACTTTTCTCAAAAAGTAACATCAGTATATACACCCCAGACATAAAAACAAACGTGATGTTAGGAGTCAAGATGATCAGTATCACATTGCTGGTGGGACTGCAAATTGGTGCGGCCAATTTGGAAAGCAGTATGGAGATTCCTGGGAAAGCTGGGAATGGATCCACCATTTGACCCAGCTATTGCCCTTCTCGGACTATTCCTTGAAGACCTTAAAAGAGCATACTACAGGGGTACTGCCACATCGATGTTCATAGCAGCACAATTCACAATAGCTAGACTGTGGAACCAACCCAGATGCCCTTCAATAGATGAATGGATAAAAAAAATGTGGCATCTATACACAATGGAGTACTATGCAGCAATGAAAAATGACAAAATCATAGAATTTGCAGGGAAATGGATGGCACTAGAGCAGATTATGCTTAGTGAAGCTAGCCAATCCCTAAAAAACAAATACCAAATGTCTTCTTTGATATAATGAGAGCAACTATGAACAGAGCAGGGAGGAAGAGCAGGAAGAAAAGATTAACATTAAACAGAGACATGAGATGGGAGGGAAAGGGAGAGAAAAGGGAAATTGCATGGAAATGAAGGGAGACCCTTATTGCTATACAAAATTACATATAAGAGGTTGTGAGGGGAATGGGAAAATAAACAAGGAGAGAAATGAATTACAGTAGATGGGGTAGAGAGAGAAGATGGGAGGGGAGGGGAGGGGGTATAGTAGGGGATAGGAAAGGTAGCAGAATACAACAATTACTAATAGGGCATTATGTAAAATTGTGGATGTGTAACCGACGTGATTCTGCAATCTGCATTTGGGGTAAAATTGGGAGTTCATAACCCACTTCAATCTAATGTATGAAATATGATATGTCAAGAGCTTTGTAATGTTGTGAACAACCAATAAAAAACAGACTGTCTTGTATATTAATAAAAAAAATAAAAAAAATAAAATCAAGAATCCAAAAAAAGATGATCAGTATCAGAGAAAGTCGATCTGAATCTGTATTCAGATATTCAGATATCAAGTATATTAAGTAAAACTCATATCATCCTAAATTCTAATGACTCATGAAGTATATTCACTAAAAAAAAAAGGTTTTCCTAGTTTTGTCCCAGAAAGACTTATAAATAGTGACAAATTCAGTAACAGCTAATAGGTGTTCAAACCGTGGTATCAAGTTTGGATGTCAGCCAGGGTTGACTAGCTGAAGTGATGAATTTGAATTTCCTCAGCATGTGGGAAGTCCATAAGGTCAAGAGATCAGATGACATCACCAAAGGAGTGAGCGAATAAAAGAGCAGAGGGTCAAGGCCTGACTCTCGGGACCTGCTGGTGTCATGTCCTTGAACCTCCAGAACCGTGAACTAAATAAACCTGTTTTCTTTACAAATTATCCAGCCTCAGGCATTTTGCTCTAGCAACCTGAAACAGATGAAGACTGTCATAAAGAAGAATTAAATCATGGCATTTACTGGTAAATGGGTGGAAATAGAGACCATCGTGCTAAGTGAAATAAGTCAGATGCAGAAAGTCGAGGGCCAGATGTTTTCTCTCATCTGTGGAAACTGGAGCAAAATAAGGGAAAATAGGAGGTGGAGACTGGATGTCATAGAGACACAGGGAAGACCAGAGGAACAGAAGAAGGAGAAGGAGATTGGAGGAGGAGGGATGGGAATGGGGAGGAAATGTGCATATATCAACACGCTACAGTGAATTCCACCTTGATGTGTGTTGATAACACACCAATCAAAAATAAATAAGTGAAAGGAAAAAAGAAACAAGCCCCGATGCAGGCAGAGGGCTTCCTAGTCTCCTTACCTCCCTGCTTGGGTTGTCAGACCACCCACCATCTCCATCAGCCTCTGGCCGGCCATCTCCCCGCAGCAGGCCGTGACTTTGGGACATATAATCCCATTGGCCCCTGCAGCGGCTTCCTACTGCCCTCAGCCTAAATTTCAAACTCCTCACCACGAGGGCCTGGCTGCTCCCCTTCTCCATCTCCCATACTGCAATCGGAGCTCCAAGACGGAGACCCTGCTTCATTACTGTTATGTCCCCAGGGCCTTGAACAGGGGCCGCCATCTGTAGGCAGTCGGCACATACTTGTTGAATAAACCAATGAGTGACTCGATCTGGCATCCTTTTTGATTTCTGTATTACCCAGTTTTTCATTACTGTAACAAAATATTGGAGGCAGGTTAACTTCATAAAGAAAAGAAGCTTATTTAGTTCACAGTTTTGGAGGCTGAAAGTCCAACCAGCATGGTGCAGGCTCTGGTGAGGGCCCCCTGGGCTGCACAACCGTATGTGGCACGTTCCTGCCACAGCTTGAAACGAGAACTCAGAGAGATTCAAGGGTTGGGGTCAGGCATTTATGGCCACTTGTTCTTGAGAGAACTCTCTAGGTGGTCAGTATTCCCCTCCGAGGGCAAACCCCTCTGCCTAAGGACCTAGGGACCTCCCACGAGGCCTTACCTAAAGTTCCATTGCTGCTCACATCTCCATGCTGGGGACAACGCTTCCAACACAGAGTCGCTGTGAGAACAAACCATAGCAGTTTCCAAATCCAGAACTCTGGGCTGCCCTTTCTTCATTGTCTTGTTTTCCTTCATGTCCACTTTTTGAATTTTTATTTTTTAAACCAGGGGCACTTGAACCTGGAGCCACATCCCCAGCCCTTTTTAATTTTTTTTTTTAATTTTGAGACAGGGTCTCTCTAAGTTGCTTAGGGCCTCACTAAGTTACCGAGGCTGGCTTTGAATGTGTGACCCTCCTCCCTCAGCCTCCTGAGTCACTGGGATTACAGGCAGGGCCACCAGCTTCCCCACGGTAACAAAGCCCAACAGTGCTCTGAAGATATTAGAAAGAAGACTTCATTCAAAAGCCCGTGAATCAGAGGTTGTGTAAAGATGTTACTTTAATCTAAATGTCCCAGAGTTAACGGAATGCACCCAGTGACTCCCAGAAGGAGGTTTGCCGTCCCCTAGGGGGCCCCACCCCAGGAGGGGACAGGGCCAGGCTTGAGACAGCACCTGCGACCATACAGTCATGGGGGAGGCTCTGGAACAGTTCTTCATTCTCCTCGGGCTGCTGGTGTGCCTGGCCGGCCTGGCAAAGTGCGTGAGATTCTGCAAATGCGTTTTACTGAGCTTCCGGAAAGTTCTGCCAAGGTCTTTCTTGCAGTCGATGGGACAGTGGGCAGGTAAGGGGGGCTGTCCATCTCTCATTTATTTTATTATTCCTGCTTATTCCTATTTATGTCCCCAAAGATATAGTGCCTCTTTTCTCATAGGTATATCTCCATCCTTTGGGAATTTCAGTTAAATCTAATTTAATCGGGAAGTCTAGAAAGCATGGGTGAAATCAGAATTGTCTAAAAAGCAAGATGTGGCAGAAGGCTCCTCAACTCCTGCTGTACACCTGTCCCCCCAACATCACCCCCTGAGTTTTCTTCTTAGTGTGATGATCTCTCTCTGATGACACAATTAATAAACAAAGGCAGAAACTTCTGTATCCACATCTCTGTAGATTCCTAGACCCTAGGTTCTACCCATTTTGCTAAGGGGTATCTCAAAATTCTGAAATACAAATAATGTTAATTTACTTCATTAGAAAATAAGACTGGCCAGGCCCCCGATGAAGTGAGGGTATTGCCAAATCAAGGCCACAGAGATCGCTGTGGAGCTGTGTTCTCAAGATGTTAGATGTGGCACCTGGGCCTGGTTCTCACTGTCGCCCCGAGGGATTTGTCTGGTGGAACCACCATGTGGGATTTTAGCCCCTGACCGGGTTAAGGTGAAGACCATGAGGTCACGGCTTTAGCATCTCCTTGAAGGAAATGCTAAGGTCTTTAGAAATATCATCCAGGCCTGGGGCTGGGGCTCAGAGGTAGAGCGCTCGCCCAGCATGTGTGAGGCCCTGGGTCCGAGCCTCAGCACCACATAAAAATGAATAAATAAAAATAAAGGTATTAAACAAAACAATAAAAAACCTTTTATAAAAAGAAATATCGTCCAGGCTAAATAGGAAAGACTGTAACATGCTTATGGGGCTTTCAGAGAAAAACACAGAATATCCAGTTAAAATGGAGTTTCAGATAAACAAGTTCTGATTTTTTAATATATTGCAATCCAAATATTGCACGGAATGCATTATACTAAAATATTATTTGTTGTTTACCTGAAATTCAAGTTCATGGAGCATCCTGTACCCTTCTTTGCTAAACCTGGCAACTTTACAAACATAGCAATGGAAATTTAAAAACATTACCACATGGAACGTTGTTTACAATGACAAGTGGATTTATAACCCATGCTGCCTGTGTCTGCAGAGTGTGTGTGTGTGTGTGTGTGTGTGTGTGTGTGTGTGCGCGCGCGCGCACACACACGTCTTCCCTGGGAGGGCATGCTGTCTCCAGTGAACTCACCAAGTGCTGAGGCCTGGATATTCTGGATCCAAACGCCCTGCTCCACACAGACTCAATGCTCACACACTGGGTGAACTCAGGACTCTGCTCAGCCCCTGCCCCCTGATGTAGGATGCAGCCCCCCCAAAAAAAGTTCAAATGGACCAGAGAATTAGACCACTTGTGGACTCAAGGTGTAAAACCTAACTTTTAATTTTTTTTTTTTTTTTTTTTTTTGGAACTGGAGATTGAAACCAGGGGAGCTTTAAGCACTGGGCCACATCCCCAGTCCTTTTTTTAAAAAAATTTAATTTTGGATAGGGCCTCAGTGAGTTGCTTAGGGCCTTGCTAAGTTGCTGAGGCTGGCCTTGAACCTGCCATCTTTCTGCCTCGGCCTCCCAAGCTGCTGGGATTACAGGTGTGTGCCACCACATCTGGCCAGCCTAACCTGTTTTTATGAGTAAGATGGAATAGAGTTATTGCCAGCAAGAGTAGAATGTTGCTGAGGCATAGGACATTATCTCTAAGAAGGCAATCCCAAACCGGCTCAGTGGTACACACCCGTGGACTTCAAGGAGGACAAGTGGGGACAACAGGAAAACCCATCAGTAGAGACAGAAGTTTTCAACTTTAAAGATGAGAGTACCCTGGGCTCCAAGCTTGAGTTCCTTAATCATTTCCCTGGTATATCTGTATAGGCTTGTGGTCCCAAAGTCAGGTAGCATGAGTTCAAATCCTTTGGTCTTCAGTTTTAGCAGTGAGACCTTGATCAAATGAAGAACTTTCCTCTTTTTGAGCTTCCTCAACGATGAACATGATCATGACACCTTCTGGGTTTGTTTTGAGCATGCAATGAAGTCACACACCTACGACACTCAGAACAGTGCATGCAGAAAGCGATTGTGATCACCATCATCATACCTGTCATTACCTTAACTACTCGGGTGATTGTGAAGATTCCCCACAGGGGGTGGGGGAAGGCAAGATGTACAATAACCTTGAGCGAGTACCTTGGCCTTGAAATGTTGGTGGCAAGGTCATTCACAGGTGTGTGTGTACTTAATGCAGTGAATGTCCAAATTGGGACATTCCCGTGAATGAGGCTGATTCTGGACCTCATCACCAACAGCTCTGCAATGCTGGAGACAACAGGACTACAAGACCTCCTGGTTGTATGCTAATAGAAAGTTCTATGGAGTGCAAATTCTCCAAGTTCCTTCAGGCAACCGCATTCCCTCTGTGCATTTCTATATTCTCCTCTTTGCTAGGTCCCTTATCTTCCACAGGCTGCCCTGTGGGGTGGGGATGGAGGCGGGGTGGAAGCATTGGGCATGGGAGTGATTACAGGGCGCACTGCTTGCCCTTGACCATGTGGCGTCCCCTGTTTCAATCCTCAGGTCTGGATACATTGTTTCCTGGCTGAGGCTCTCTGCACATTTCACAGTATATTTCTCATTGCCTCACCAGGTCCTTAAACAACACAACAGAAAGAAACAAACCCGACCCTCAAAACAACTCGCCCTTCCCCCTGGAGCATTAGTAGGGGTTGGCAAAGGGCTGGGAATTTGGAGCGGAGAGGAGCCAGGCCACTGTGGGCATTGAGTATCCTAGACCCCAGCTGGCCAGACAGGGTAGCCCAGGAGAAGGAGGAACGTATACAGATGAATCCTCTGTTCCCTTTTGCAGTGGTCACTGGAGCAGGAGATGGGATTGGGAAAGCATACTCACTGGAGGTAAGGGGCTTCTACCTTTTTTTTTTTTCCTTTGGGACAGAGTTTTGCTGGGTTGCCAGGCTGACCTTGAACTCCAGGGCTCAAGCAATCTGCTGGGGAGTGCCTGGGACCGTGGGTGTGTACCACTGAGCTGGTTTGGGATTGTCCTCTTAGAGACAATGTCCCTGTACACAACACATCGTGTGACACCCCCCTCAAACACTAGTTCTCCGCATATATAAAAGCAAGAGACATTCACTTAAGAAGGAACATTTCTAGAGAAGACTAGAAAACTCATAATCTCATCCCCTGGACACTGTCTTTAAAATAACAAATAAACAAACCAACCCCCCCCCCCCAAATAAATACAGCGGTATTCAAAGGTGACAGTTCCTTCCCCTAAGAATTATTTCAGGAATTTATGGGACATTGCTATTTTCCAATGTAACTGTGTCACAGCGTTTATGTAGTGTATATACTTAGGAACAATTGAAAACTGGGCATGGTGGGGCACACCTGTGACCCCAGCAGCTCTGGAGGAGGCTGAGGCAGGAGGATTGTGAGTTCAAAGCCAGCCTCAGCAATTTAGCAAAATGCCCTAAGCAACTCAGTGAGACCCTGTCTCTAAATAAAATAATAATAAAAAGAGGGTTGGAGATGTGGTTCAGTGGTCAAGCACCCCTAGGTTCAATCCCTGGTACCTAGGGGAGAGATGTGAAGAAAAAGAAAAAAGAAACACCCCCCAAATTTTAAAAATTATAAATACTCCCTTTTTATTTATGCTTCACACACAGCTAGGAAAATATTGCTTTAATAATTATTTGTGTGGGCAAATTGTATTACTTATGACTTTAATTTTAATAGGTTAATATGCATTACAAAATATTATGTGAAAAGTGCATCTGATAGAGCTGAGAGCCTTGGGAACGTGGTTAGCATCTTTGGGTGTGTTGCTCTATGTTTGCTTTTCTGCAGATAGATAGACTTTTTTTTTGGTTTTGTTTTATTTTTTTAGGTGTTTGGGAGGGAACTCAGGGACCTGCAGGGATCTAGGCCAGGGCTCTACCTCTGAGCTACACCCTCTGCTCAGTAGATAGATTTTTTAAAAAACGTGCTCATAGCCAGTGTTGTTTCATATACTACTATTATTGCAGATTCTACATTAATTATTGTTTTCTATAATTACTATTCCTATAATCACTGTAATTTCCTATAATTATTACCCATTTTGTTTCTTCCTCATTCTGTTATGCTGACTTCTAGAACAATGGAAGAAACAGAAAGAATCCTGAAATCTTTATAAAAGGAAGTCTGATAAAAAATCAATAGCCTCTTAAAAATACGATGAAAGATATTTTCATTCACAATAGAAAAACAAACAATACTAGAAACAAACAAAATAAAATTACAAGTCTTTTAAAAAGAACACTATAAGACTCTGTTGAGAAAGATGAGAGATTCTGAGTAAGGGAGAAAAAAATACCACCTCTTTAAATAGAAGGATATTGAAAACCTTGCAATTTTCCTCAAGTTTGGCTCAAATCCCAGATTACACATGCCATTATTTTTTAAGTGTTATTTTTGGTTGTTAGCATTTTCTTATGTCAAAAACATCGTTTTTTTAAGTGGGAGCATAATTTTCTATCGAATGGATGGATACTCTATAATTTCACATTCACTTACAAATTTTCTTCATTTTAGACAGAATTGGGAACATGCTTGTGAATAAATCATATACTTTTATGCTCATCTCCAGTTGTTTTAAGAGCTAATTTCCTCGCAGTGGACTTGGTGGCTTGGAGATTTTGAACATCTTTAAGCCTCTGTGCTTTCCACTGAAGTTATGGTAATTTAACTTGTGAAAAAGGCCTGGTATGAGCTCAGGCTGTTACATCAAGTCACTGTACGTCAGTGGCTTAACCGATACTGATGTTCACAGTTCTGGAGGTTGGGACATCCAGAGCCTCGGCTGTTCTGGTGGCTGGTGAGCCCTCTTCCTGGTTTGCAGGTGGTGGCCTTCCCCGGGAGAGCAGAGACAGAGGAACAAGCTCTCTGTCTTCTCTAGACTCTGGCCTCGCCTCTGAATAGGATCCTGTCCAGGGTTGGGATTTCAATGCAGGATGTTTCTGGAGGGACACAAACATTCAGTGTCTATGAAAAGTGTGATTAACAGTGGCATTCCCCAGAACGTCATCCCCCCCGAGATGGCATCTTAACTAAGCCCTGCTATGAGAAGTGACAGGCGTCTTGGAGGCACTTGACAGACACCTTGGGGATGTTAACAAACCAAACCGTGCCCCTTATAAGAGTTCCTTGTGCTGGACTCATGCATCTGCCCCCTATTCCCTCCTGATGGTGGAAGCCAGTGACCTTCTCTCTTGAGTCTGCTTCTTTGAAGGTGAAGAGCGCCTCCTTGTTCTCACCTGGGACCTGCTCAGGCCAGTAGTGGCTGACCGTCCACAGACGGGCTGTGTATTTGGGTGCTGAGGTTGGAGGGAGGCTTCAGCACCTCCTTTCCAAAGCAAAGGGTCTTCCACCCCCCACGTCAGAAGGAAAGCCGTCCTTGTGGTCTGCATGAATCCTATGTGCTACAGTTTGGAATCTGAATGTCCCCAAAGGCCCCCGTCCCCTGCCTGTGGTGCTCTTGGGTGGTGGCAGAACCTTCAAGTAGGTTCTGGTGGAAGGAAACACACTGACGTTCTCTTCACTCCCCAATGTCTGGATCTCTTCTTCATTCCTGAAGGGTCCTTTCTCGGGACACAGGCTCCGTAACTGACTGTCCTTTTCCGCCAGCATATGGTCCCTCCCCTGGCCTCTGGGATTTCTTAGGACAGAGCTACAGTGCCTTCCCTTCCAGAGCCGGGGTCGCTTCTTGCTGTGTTAAGAGCTTTCCTGGATCAGCAGTGGTCACGAGTTCAGTGAGGATGTTTCTTGCTTCTTGGCTTTACCCTGTTCCCTGGGTCTCTTGAATCTTTGCTGGAATGTTCTGTGGTTTTCGCGTGTTCACAATGGCTTGGTTGAAGAATTTTTAATGCTTCAAAATCTGGTCAGATAATTCTAAAATCTGTGTTATCTCAACATTGTCACCTGATGATTTT
Source organism: Spermophilus citellus (assembly GCF_964194105.1). Taxonomy (NCBI): domain Eukaryota; kingdom Metazoa; phylum Chordata; class Mammalia; order Rodentia; family Sciuridae; genus Spermophilus; species Spermophilus citellus. The sequence continues at coordinate 13,605,054 of NC_138198.1, read as the reverse complement.
CTTTTCCCTTCGGAAATAGACTTTTTAGAAAAACTTTTTGCATGATCAGTGACTGTTCTCTGAACCTTGGGCATTTTGGGTTTTATGTTGAGACTGGATCTTATCGGAATCTGCCTGTTCTGGCCTACGCTGACATTTCTTCAGTGTGGGGAGGAGTGGGTTCCATTTTTTTCCCTGCCAGGTAGGGTGGAGGCCCATGCTCTCTGCTTGGCCTCTGTTAAAGGGTGCTGCCTCCTTCTTCCTGCTGGTTGGGATGTGTGGGGGGGTCCTGGCTCCCTCCTAGGTCTCTGCTGGTACCACTCTGGCAGAAGGGGCAGGAATGCCTCTTTGCTGTTCCCCACAAATTCTCCAGGGATATTTGGGGGGATGGCCTCATGACCACTGTGTGTGGCTGACCATGAGCTCTGCTCTGTTATCATCCCAGGGGAAGAGAGAGAGGAGGGGAGTGAAGGGTTGGGTATTTGTAAGTCCGTTTTCCACTACTATACCCAAATACTTGAGGCTGGGTTCTGTAAAAAGAAAAGAGGTTTATTTGGAGGCTGAAAGTCCAAACTTGGGTGGCCTTCTTGGTTCAGCTCTGGGGGATAAACCCCCAAATGAGCCTCTGGGGGACAAACCACACACAAACCACAGCACGTGACACTGGGTGGTGGTGGTGATGGCTCTCATCACAGGGTCCCCAGGGTGGGAGTCTCCTCTTCCTCTCAGGCTGCTGGCAGGGGTGGGGCCAGGGCTGTGGTTTCCCCAAGGTGTTTGCTGGGGGGAGAGCAATTTTGTCTACACATTTTCTGTTTTGCTAGGATTTCCCTTTTCTTGTCCTTTGGATAGAGAGAGCAGACTTTTCTTGAGATTTCTATTTTATTTTATTTTTTACATTTGCACCTGTTGGCATCTCTGGTCTTCTGGCTTCTCCAGCAATAAATCCAAACTATGGGAAGCAAAGAGAAAGCCCAGGGACCCCCCACAGTCCTGTTCTGTAGAGTCTCTTATTATCCAGGTTTTCAAGTTGCATGTGAGAGAAGGGATAAGGGAAGGTCTTCTGGTGCATCTTCCTGGAAGCCTGCTCCACGCTGCCTCCTGGTTTAGTCTGTGTGCACATTTGGAGTCAGGCACTTGGAGCCCTGCTGGGAGCAGGTGGGAACAGGCAGGTGGGTGGCCTGGTGGCCCCCAGCCATGCCCAAGCTGCTCTCCCACCACGTCCCCTTTCTCTGCACCTGAACCCCAGGCCTTTCTCTGTCCCCTGCCACACAGAGGCAGCCCTGTCTTTCCTGGCCTTCCCACCCCCTGGGGTCGACCAGCCACAAACACCTTCCCCGACCCAGGCCCCAGAGCAGCAGAGAGAGCGAGGCCCTTCAGCAGGCCAAGCCATGGCTGCTCAGGAGGGGCGGCGGTGGGCGGTGGGAAGGCCGGGCTCAGCTCCCTGTCTGTAGCCTGTCAGCCCCGACCTGGGCAGCAAGATTGAGTCCTGCTCCCGCAGACAAAGGGAACAATGGCCACCCAGACAGCCAGCCTCTGGGCCCCTCCTGGCTCAGACCACTTCACCAAGGGCTCTGGGGCTCTTGAGAGGAGGTGGCGGGCCACCAGGCAGAGAGCACCCTTTGTGCTGGAAATGCAAATCATTTTCCACTTAGTGGGGGCTTCCCCTGGACGCTGACCCAGAGGAGGCGGAGACAAAGGTGCCTGATTCTGCACCACCCTTTACAGGATCCCAGCCCTCAAAATCGGACAAGTGGGTGGGAGGTTTCTGTGGAGAGAGAGAGAGGACTTGGGGGTGCCCCTGGCAGGGGTCTGCTCTGAAATGGGACAGCTTATGGTTAGGCATTAAAAAAAATTCTTAGTTTTCTTTCTTTTTTTTTTTTAAATGGAGTGGCCATATCTCATGGTTTTCGTTTGCATTTCCTGGGTGGAGGATGAAGTTATGACACATGTATATCAAATCTAAAGAGATGGGAAGAAGAGACCAAGAATAAAAAGAGCCACCATCTCTTCGCCCAGATAAATCCTGCTAAGGATCATAGAGGTGCAGCCTAGAGTTAGAAAACCGGAGCATTTGGAAATGCACAGAAAGAGAAATACACCCTGTCCCCTGCCCCACCCTGACCTGGGTCTCTCTGTGAAGGTGATAGAATTAGTGGGAGTTTCCTTCAGGAAACGGAAAGAGAAACCATCCCTTTTAGTGAAACTACAGAGAATCTTAACTCCTGGGGCAAGGGGACACCCTCAAGGGAGAGCGTGGGTGCTCTCGGAGAGGACAGGGACAGTGTGCCTCTCCTGAGCTCCAGGTATATTGGGGATCCCACAGAAGCCTCCAGAGAGTCCCTCCCAGGTCCACCGTCAGCCTGGGCCCAGGTGACCTAGGGTTGTCATGGCAGTGGGGACTGGAGAGTTTGATGTTACCCTGCCATCCATCCAAAGTCCAGAGGTGGACGTGGGCAGGAACCTCTGGAAACTCCAGCTCACTCCCAGGTGCGTCCCCTGCAGTGAGGCTGCTATCCAGGGGGATGTGCCTACAAAGACCGGAGGCCACCGCCAGGCTGGACGTACAGTGTCTTTTTCACGGACCGCTTGTTAGCACGAAAGCTTGTAAGTTCTACTCTTTGTCACTCTGATGCGTGGTGACCTGTTATCTTGGCTGTTAATGCCCAGAGAGTGCCGGAACCAGATCACATGCTGAAAGGTGGCCTGGCTTCGTCCCTCCACATCTGGCCACTTGGGGGGCATCTGGGAAGGCTCCCCCACCTCCAGCATGGCAGAGGGCCGTCCTCGTTCTTCTCAAGGTCCTGCCCTGGCAGCTCCAGGTGAGGGACAGAGTCGGCCTAGAGTCACCGGCTAGCTCCGTCTTGTGCCAACGCGGGGGAAACAGCCATCTGCTCTTGGGACCCCCATCTGTGTCCTTTGCCGTGTGGGGTGACATCTCAGGCCAGTGAGAGTCCTCTTGATGTCTAAATGGCTCCAGCTGCTCCCCGCTGGCCCCTTTCATCTGGCCTTCCATGGAGACAGCAGCTTTCCATTGTTTTCTGGTTCCTCTCGATTCATGTTGTTCCTGGGCTGCTTGGCTTCCACCCTGGAATTTCTGACCCAGGCTGTGGCTGTCGTGAGCCCGTGACAGTGTGCCATGGCTCTGAGAGGCAGAGAGAAAGGGACAGTCACCCAAGAGTGCATAGCATTCAGAGAAACCCTACAGAGGTCACAAAAAATAATAGAGTCCTGTGTCCCTGGTCACCCAGCGTCCTTGAAGCTGCCTGTGTGTTACGCCTTACATTTCTGTTCCCTCACCCCACAAATGTAAACACCGTCATGAACGCTGTGTGACTAATTTCCTTGCTTTTTAATAGGACAGTTTTATTACATACATGTGCTCCTTTAAACAACACATGGGTTGGGTTGTTTGTTTTGAACCTCATGTAAATTGAGTCATATGCATTTTTACAGTCTATACTGGTCGAAACTATGCTTTTGAAATCCATTCATGCTGATGTGTGTAGAACATGGTCCATTCATTTTCAGTGCTGTGTAGTATCCCACAATCATAACACTATAGTATTTCAATGTGTCCAGCTTTAGTTTTTCTTTCCTCTGTTGGCAGATATTGAAGTTGTTCCCCCTTTTTTTTTTTTTTTGGTATGAACAGGTCTGTCTCCCAGAGGACAGGCACAGATGTGGAGACCACACCACAGCAAGATCTGATCTGATCATTACATACTGTGTATATGTACTGATCCATCACACTATAAAATTGCTAGGATTCAATTTAAAAAATTTATATTATAAAGCAAAAAAAAAAAACATTTTGTCAGTTCTCAGCTGACCCTATTCCTGGTTGAGATTTCAGATCTTGCCTATCTATTTTCCAGCAAGCAAGAGTTTGGGGGTTGGATTCTGTCTTTGCTGTCATCTTTCCTGTGGATTTGTTTGTCTAGAAAAGAATCCTTTCCCATGGTTTGGTAAGGACTTTAGGGGGTAGCAAAACTGGCTGTGTATGCACACTCCTCTCTCCTTCTCTGTCGTGTAGATCCAGGCTGTGTCTCTAATCACACCCGACATTTATTCCCCACCACTTTGCTGGAGACCTGTCAGTCTTACCATTGACCCAGACAGCCAGCTTTCCAAACCACAGGGTCTTCTGCAGGGTTTACACGAGCCCACTTCACCAGCTGTGGTGTTCCTAAGGTTGACCCAGTCCACGTCCCTGTCCAATGTCTGTGTGCTCCATCCAACAATTCCTGCAAGACAAATGAACATCTCCCACTGCGAGGGTGTATCTGTCACCTGTCACATAGACCCTTCCACACAAGCCATTCACTTAGGCAATCCAGGATTGGAAACCTTATATCTTCCCGAGGAATTCAACCTTTCACTAGTTTTACTTCTAGTCGTGCTCACTTGCTTAACACCCATTTTGATTAATATTGATAAAGCTGTGCCTTTTTCTTTTTTGGTTTTTATTTGCTGCTTGTCTTACTTTGTCTATGCAGCTACGTTGGGTAATCATGGATAATAAAATCGTGTTTCCCAGATCTGGGGAAGTCCAAGATCAAGGCACAGCAGATCTGGGGTCTCCTGGGGCTCCTTCTCTGCTACCAAGATGGCGGCTCTGGCTGGTCCTTGCTCAGTGAAGAGCAGAACCAGGCTGCTCTCTGAAGCCTGTCCTATAAGGGCATCGATCCCATTCACAGGGGCCCTCAGGACCTAATCACTTCCTGAAAGGTGGCACGTCTTAATACCATCAAATTCCAGCGTAGGAATTTTGGAGACATACACATGTATATAGTTTAACTATATTATGTAGTTCACACGTGTGTATGATTTATATACACATGAACATGTATGTCTATATATGTGTACACACACGCACACAAACACACACACTGATGATCTAGATCCCCGGGTCACTGTGTGCAGGGGCTACCCTGAGGTGTCACATTGCTTGCAGGAGATGCTGTGTGACACCGTAGCACTGTCTCTCCTGGTCAGCCTATTAAAGTCATATAAGGGGGAAAAATAACAATGGAAATTAAGTGAATGGAAAAATTAAAATAAGATAGGCTACTGTAACAACTCCACAGACACTCCAATACAGGTTACTTGGTTAAATCTACCCGTAGGTAACAGATACTCAGGTGAAGCTAAGAAAACAAAACCCAATGTTGAAGGAAGGTTGAAAAATGGAGGTCAACTTGGAAAAGGCAAATCAGAAAAGAGGACTCGGAGCAATGTCCACACCCGACGAGATGTAACTCAGGACAAGGAGTCATGAAGGAGGAAAATCATATTGATAAAACTCAGGTCACTGGTATCGAACTTATTCTATTCCTGCCAATATTATGTTGAAATATAAATATAATATAAATATAAACAGAATCTAAACAAAATAGAAATGATTGAAAAATTCACCACACTGTGGGAGATCATCATGTCTTTTTCAGAAATGGAAATATGAATAAATCTAAAGTATAACCAGGGTTGTAAGGTAGCAGGACTCTTGGGACCCAGGAGGCCTGTCCCCTGTTCAGGTATATCACTAACCTGCTCACTGCGGTTCCTTCTCAGCCTCAGGGCCTGTGGCCTCTGACCCCTCTTAGGTGAAGAAGGTCCTATGCTTTGCTTCCAGATACAAATGTGGTTTCAATTCCATGGGGACCAGTATCCAGGCTCTTTCAGTCCCCGGCATGTTGGACACCTGACCCACGTCATGCCTACTCCTTTCCCCTGCCTCAGAGGCCACCCAAATAAATAAATAAATAAACAAACAAACAGAATAAAAATGGTATCCTGGTAATTCACACATGCTCAGCCACACTGATAATTGAAAAAAACAGAAATTAAAACAATGAAGGGCTAGCTACATCAGGGTGAAAAAGGTGTGAACATCAAACGGATAGTAATGAGGCCATGGGGAGAGGGCCATGATCATGCTGTTGATGACACAGTGTGAAGGGAGGGCGGTTTTACAATAGTATTCAAATTTGACAAGCATGTAGCCTGTGACGTGGCGATTCCACCTGTCCACTCCAGGAATCAATGTCTACAGACACAGCAAGAGGGCTTCTTCTGTCGTGATACCGGCACTAGGAAAGTTTGAGAATAACCTAGGTGCTCAGCAAAAGGGGAACTACAGAACACTAGGGAGCAATGAGCAAAGAGTCATGTGGTCCTTCAGGGCCCAGGGTGGACATGGACACAGCCCCAGAGACAAGACCCATCATTAAGGGAACGTTGCAAGTCCATAGCTAAGATGTCAATCATGGAGGATTTGGAGACATTGACTCCCCAAAGCCAACTTCCACTCCTAACTGTACCTATACATGCCACAGGTGCAGGGAAGTCGGAGCAGGATCCATACCGCACCGGAGGCAGAGGATCCATGTGGGGAGATGGGACTGGGGGACATTGGGACTCTTTTTGCCTTGGTGTCATTTGAATCTTTTACAATGAGAATGTAGCTCTGTGATTAACAATGCAGTTTGCTAATTAAAACAGAAAAAGATGTAAATGTTAAGGCTCCAAATCCAGAGATTTTTTTTACTTGGATGGTTTTGGTGGGAATGGGTGGTTCTTGACAGCTCCCCAGGAGGTCCTGACACCTGGACCTGAAGAGTGCACAAGAGGGTCCTGGGGGCCACATAGTCAACGCTATAACTCGGCTCCTTCCATGTTTTCGGGAACATACAATTCTTTATTAAAATCACAGCTAAGAAACATTGTTTTAAATTGTGGGGCACTGTCCTAGACCCTGCTACCAGATGCAGCTGTCCCTGGGTACCTGAGCAGGACTGGGGACCCTGTGGACACCAGACACCACGGGGGCACCAATCTTTTATACAAGATGGCACAGTACTTTGTCTGTGATCTGTACACATCCTCTGAATATTTTAAATCATCTCCAGGTTACTGAAATGGTTTTTTAAAAACGTATATTATTTAAGGAAAAATGACGAGGGAGAGAGGTCTGTACATGTTCAGTAGAGACATGATTATTTTCTCCCAAATATTTCCAACCTGTGTTTGGTTGACTCTACTGATGTGGAATCCCAGAATCTGGAGACCTGGGTATAGTATATGGTCCCTAATATGATGAGTTCCTATGCGCAGTGAACCCCACGTGTTCCAGACGTTGGGCCTGTAGAAGAAAAGCATTTATGGTAGTTCCTGGTACAAATGTCACATGTGACAAAGCATCGGTTACTATGAGGAAGCCACTGTCAGCCCTGTCCAGGGGACCGTATTGCCTGTCACTCAAACCCTTTGTTCCTTCTGCAGGGTGAAACCTGGAGAAACAAGTACCGCATCGCATCCTATAACCCAGAGAGACAGCTGGGGACCAGTCCACCTGGCAAGCAAGCCTCCTGCCCACACTGATTAACATCTTCATCCTTCCCCTCCCACCCCCTAGTTGGCAAAATGTGGACTCAACGTTGTGCTTATCAGCCGGACCCTGGAAAAACTGCAAGTCCTTGCCAGGGAGATTGGTGAGTGCTCATGGAGCCCCCCAGCCCAGCCGGCCCTGTCCTGCCTGTGGATTCCCAATCGGGCGTCTGTAGCCTGGGGTGACCTTGGTGCCAGGGAGAACCCAGTTTATGAGGTGAAGCCCCAGGTTTAAGGCGCAGGCTCCAGCTCACCATGGATTCGTGGGCTGGGGGAGGCAGGTAGAGGCTCAGGCACAAGTAGGTCTACCATCTTCTCTGACCCAGGGGCTTCATGCTTAGAACGACATCTGCTCTCGCAGAGGTCTCAGCTGCTTGGTAGCTTCTGCGGTTCTTTTCAAAAGCTGGATCAGTGTTAGGGCCTCCCTGTGTCTATGCCTTGCTCCTTGCAGGAGGGTGAGTGATAAGGTTTCCTGGTGCTCGTCAGAGTTTTTAAAAGAAGATCTGATCAAGGGTTGCCATGTATGGTTGCGAGAGTTGTACACCGTACAACCCACAGAGACAGCTTTTATGCCATCATGTTTTATTAAGATGATTTGCTTAGAAGTATCATTAGTTAATATCGACCATAGATTTCCCTTGGGGTGTTTGAACTTTAGTACTCGTTAATTTATTAATGAATAAGCTTTCTAATGCAAAGGGATAGGTCTTCAATTGTGAAGATTTGTGAGGCTGTCTAGGATCAGCCATATTTGTCTGGGGAGGTTTGGGATGGGATGGATGTGGGAGGTGAGGCTGTGCAGTCACACCCAGAAGGCTCAGTGACCTTAAACTGTTGAATTCTGCTTTTGTTCTGCGTCTGCCTATTAGAAGTAACTTTTGCTCAGACCCAGATACTCTTGAAGGCTTTCCTCACAATGGTAAACTGTGCTTTTTATCATCCTTTTGAAAAGCAAGCAGTGTCTTCAAGAGAATCCCATTTCCCCAAACTGTGCCTCATGATGGCTCCTCAGCACAGTGGGCCTCACTCCTTCCAAAGGTAAAGGGATCTCACCAAGGAATGGCTGAAGTGTCTGAGGCTCAGTCCTCCGCCCGAAGACCCCTCGCACAAGGCACGCTAACAGAACAGTGGACAGGGCGCTGAGCGTGGTGCCAGCAGAGTGTGGGTGCCTTGGGCCAGATGCTGGCTTTCCTGAGCCTCGGCCTGCGGTGGCACCTGGGGACAGGGCTGACTTCATGCGGGAGGGAGATTAAGATAGGACATCGCTCAGGCAAGTGCTCCAGTGCTGGACAGACAGGGGCTGGTGTGACCCTGCGGAGGGGACCTGACCCTGAGCAGAGGTGGCATCAGATCTGGCTTTGGCTGGAGTCCGGGGTCTCAAGCTCCATCCGTCCGAAGTCACCTGAGGTGCTTTGGAAGGGACAGACAGCCCCTCGCCTGTGGTCTGGGGCCCCACTTTGAGAGCGGAGGCATTGCCATTCGGCCCATTTCAGGGCGTTTCCTGCCCCCTGGGGTGACCGTGGAAGTGCAGAGCAGGCCCCAGATGGCCCACCACCCTCCCAGGGGGTATCCAGTGCTCCCTTATTTTCTGGGGGGGGTCTGGCTGTCCTCTTGAACGACTGCTTAGGGACTGTAGGAGGGTCCCCGGAACTTCAAGGTCCAGAGAGGGACTTGCCCGCTTGTTCCTTAAACATCACACCTTGGCCCCAATGCAGAGCGAACCACAGGGAGCCGTGTGAGGGTGATCCAAGCAGATTTTACCAAAGATGACATCTATGAGTCTATCAAAGAAGAACTGAAAGGCTTAGAAGTTGGAATTTTAGGTGAGTGCATTGCAAAATGCGAAGCTTGGGATGCGCAGTGAAAATAATCATCTTTGATGACGCTCAAGTATTTCTTGGTAGCTTAAACCTAACCCACGACTGTAGTTTAAGCTGTAGCATGAAAATGATTATTCTGCAGCCATCACAGGATTCAAAAATTAATATATGGTCGAGGGACGTGTCAGACTTCCATATTCTGACCTTCCAAACTAGATTTTTTAATATGAAAGTGAATTTTCTTTCACAGACCTGACGTTGATGTTTGATAGCCAAAAACGATCCCAGAAACACTGACCTGAAGGAATTTGGTCAGCAAACAGACGCAGGAGGTGTCGTCCACAAAGCAGAGCCAGTGTGGTGGTTGGAGAGCTCACATCTTTTGCTTTCAGAACACAAGACAGTATTTTTCTGTAATTATTTATAGAGAAGATATCTTCTAGCCACATGCCAAGTGCAATATTTGTGCTGTACATAGAAGAAAGTAAGATTTGGTTTCTAAACTTCCTGCTGAATTTAAAAGATAATTACATTTTCACAAGTAAAAATGGGAAGCATATCATTGCAGAAAAGTTGGAAAGGATTGGAAGACTTAGGCACATAAAAGAAATATGAATTTCTTTCTTTTTTTTTTCTTTCTTCTTCTTCTTTTTTCCTGGACTGAACCCAGGGTTCTCTACCACGGAGCCACATCCCTACATCTTTTTATTTTTTATTTAGAGACAGGGTCTCACTAAGTTGCTCTGGGCCTTGCTAAATGGCAGAGGCTGGCTTTGAACTTGTGATCCTTCAGCCTCAGCCTCCTGAGTTATTGGGATGACAAGCATGGGCCACTGCACCCAGCTATGAATTTCTTAAAATCCCCCAAATCCAAGATAGCATCTTGTTGTGCATTCTTCCCAACCTATATACATATTTTCAAAACTGGGATCATATGTGCATGCATTTTGTAACATGGAAAAAAAAAATCCACTTATATCAGAAATGTCTTCCCATGTCTATAAAATTCTCAGCAGCCATAGTTTTTTTGTAAATTTTTTTTATTGGTTCCTTTTAGTTACACATGACAGTAGAATGTCTTTTGACATGTCATACCGACACAGGGCATAACCTCGCATCTTGTGGTAGCAGCCATGGTTTTTAGTGACTGGGCTGCAGACCAACCTGCCCTGATCTGTTTCGCCGGCCTCCTGTTATGGACGACGTCTTTTCTGCCATCTGTGTCCTTACTGCTGTCAAATCCTGTTGCATTGAACAACGTTGTATATGGATATTTTTGTCCAGGTTTCTTCAGGCTCTTCTGACCCATTCTTGTCTTGTGTCTTTGGTCAGTCAACAACGTTGGGATGCTTCCAAACCTTCTCCCGAGCCGTTTCCTCAGTGTGCCGGATGAGATCCAGGTGGGTCATGTTCTGGGTGGGGTTTCTTCCCTCCCAGGTACACAGGGAACACGATAGCACAGGTGACTGTGTGTGGCTGGACGATCATTCTTTGGAGGCTCTGTGCCCTGCTTTATAGAAGAGTAATTCTGCCCAACAAATTCAGGGACAGTATGATGTACCTGGGAGCTAGTCCACTCTTTGGCTCTAGTCTGTTTCCCTAAATAATAAGATTTATTCAACTTTCAGTGCGAGGGGTGTACAGCCATCCTCGGTATCTAAGGGGGACTGGTTCCAGGGCCCCCTGGAATATCAAAATCCATGGAGGGCATGGAATTTGCATACAACCTGCACAAATCATCCAGTAATGCCCAATAAAATACAAATGTCCTGCACATAGTTGTTATACTATATTGCTTAGGAAATAAGGACAAGAAAAAGTCTGTATGTATTCAGTACGGGTGCGATTATTTTTTTAATATTTATTTTTTAGTTGTAGTTGGTTGGACACAGTACCTTTACTTTATTTATTATTTTTATGTGGTGCTGAGGATTGACCCCAGGACCTTGCACGTGCTAGGTGAGTGCTCTACCGCTGAGCCACAACCCCAGCCCCAGGTGCAATTTTTAAAAAAAACAGTTTTGATCCATAGCTGACGTGGAGCCTGTGAACATGGAGGACTGATTGTGTCTGACTCAGACTCTGTGGTTGAAGGTGCTGTATGCTCAGTGATCTTGGCTCAGGCCCACGGCTGCTGGTGTGGTCAGGGGTAAATGTTTTGCATTGAACAGTCCTCAAAGGCAGGCTGTTGGCCATTCTCATGGCCCTGAGCTGTGAAGTCATGGGGTGTGCCATCCGAGCAGGCTGTTGCACTCCTGCCCCTCAATTCCGTAAGGGTCTCTCTCTGCAGCCCTGTCCTGTTGGCCACTGATGCTCCTCCTCCCCAGCCTCCTGTCTGGACCAGGGTCTGTTCTCTGCACTTCCTGTTTCTGAAACAAATCCCTGTCCCTGCCTGCAGCAAGTTCCATGATCATGTCTCTATGTCTGCATCTGTGCTTGCGTCCGTCTGTTCCTCTTTGGTCTTGGGCGATCCTAACGATTTCTTCACCTGTCCTCTCTGGTGCAGAACCTCTACCTTCGACTGTATGACCATGCACCTTGCTGTCTCCTAGACCCGCACACCCAGCCCTTCTTCTTTCGGTTGGAAATGGATCGTAGATGCTCCCAGACTTATGATGAGGTTGCCCCAATAAGCATCACTCACTGAAAAGGTCCTAAGTAAAAACACACCTGACCTGGACATCGTAGCCAGCAGCACTCAGAGAGAGTGGGTTGCTCCCCGTGCAGCTGAGGGTGGGTTGCTGCCGCCATCCAGTAGCTCAAGGAGGTGTGCCTTTGCACGCCTGTAATCCCACCCCTACACTATGCTTCTGCACACCTGTAATCCCAGCAGCTCTGGAGGAGGCTGAGGCAGGAGGATTGTGAGTTCAAAGCCAGCCTCAGCAACTTAGCAAGGCCCTAAGCAGTTCAGTGAGACCCTGTCTCTAAATAAAATATTAAACAAAAGGGCTGGGGATGTGGCTGAGTGGTTAAGTGCCCTGGGTTCAATCTCCCTGGTACCAAAAGAGAGTATTGCATCACATGTTGTTGCTGACCCAGGAAAAGATCCAAATTCAAAGTGTGTTTTCTACCACACAGGTGTTGGTTTTGCACCTGTGAAGGTGAACCATGCTAAGTCAGGAATCCTCGGTATCTTACTGTGAAAAAATTTATTCCTCCTAATTTTTCCAGCAGACTCTTAATTGGTTTCTATCTGGGCTAGGTGCGGTGGCGCCTGCCTGTCATCCCAGCAACTTGGGAGGCTAAGGCGAGAGGATCTACAAATTCGAGACCAGCCTCTAAGAAATCAAAAGGGCTGGGATGCAACACCGTGATAGAGAGCCCTGGGTTCAATCCCTGGTTACACTCCCTCCCCAGCCCCAAGCCACACCTGGGTAGAATCCTCGAGTGAATGTCAGATGTTACTGGATTCTGGGGCTCCCTGGCTGGGCGGCAGTCAGGAACCTCATATGAAGGTTGAGGTGGAGGCTCCCACTGGCCGTTGTCCTTTGCCCACTCGTGGTTCTTGAGCCCTGAACCCTTCCTGGGATGGTCTCCCTGCTGGCCGGCTGATATGTGGTTGTGATTTCTTATTTCAGAGCCTCATCCAGTGCAACGTCACCTCCGTGGTCAAGGTACGTGGTGCACCTGTGCTAATTGAAACGTGGTGGCTGTTGGAATTCCGAAGTGCAGGGGAAGTGTCCCCCCCGGCCCCAAGGGGGTGGACGGCCTGAGACACAACCTGGAGACTGTCTCAGCCACGGCTCTTTCTCTCCAGTATCTGCAGCCTGTTTTCACATTCAGTTTGGTCACGCGTGACGTGAGGCCTGTAATGCTGGGACTTGTTTAGAATTCCAGGGACATTTAAAAAGTTTAAATGCTTTCTCTGATTCGAGGCTTTGTAAATAGAACAAAGTTCACTCTGTTGGGGGAAATGCCAGAGGGCTTGACTTAGGTTTCCTGGACTTTTGTGGTTCAATATGTATTTATTGAGTTGAAGTTCAAGGTCATCTATACCATTGTCTTCTCTTCCCCAAGGTTTTGCTTTCCACAGTCTTAGTTATCTGTGGCCCACCCTGGTCCAAAAATATCAAATAGAAAAGTGTATATATATATATATATATTTATATCAGGGATTGAACCCAGGGGTGCTTAACCACTGAGCCACATGCCCAATCTTTTTGTTTCATTTTGAGACAGGGTCTTGTAGAGTTGCTGAGGGCCTCGCTAAGTTGCTGAGGCTGACCTTGAACTCACGATGCTCCTGCCTCAGCGTCTGAGCTGCTGAAGTTATAGGCGTGTGCCACCATGCCAGGCTGGAAATTCTGTATTTTGAGGGAGAAAGAGAGGGGGAAGGCACATTCACATTACTTTTACCACAGTGTGCTATTATAATTGTTCTGTTTTGTCATAGGGGCTGTTAATCTCTTACCAGGCCTAGTTTATAAACTAAACTTTACCGTGGCGCATGGAGGGGTAGTTCTACCCTTGATTTCAGGCTTCCACTGAGGGTCTTAAAGGGTATCCCCACAGGTCAGTGGAGACGACTGCATTCAGACCCCAGCGAGGCTGCTAATTGGTTGGTCAGCACTGGGCAGGTTACCTAGCTCCCTGAACCCCAGATTCTGCACCTGTTACTAAAGCGTGCTGGAGCAAGCCCTTAGGTACAGTCTGCCCGGAGGCCTTTGGCTATTCAGCTGCATTCTCAATTTAGGTGACTCCCCCAATGCTACCCTATACTATGCCTTTGCATGAAAAAGAAAGAGGTGCCCCTCTTGGGACAGACAGTTTAGAGAAAGATTCCTCTTAAGAATGGACGCAGTCTCAGGCCACGTGACTTGGTGGGTAGATGATGCTTTTTTTTTTTTTTTGGTACTGGGGAGATTGAACCCAGAGATGCTTAGCCACTGAGGACACCCCCAGCCCTTTTTATATTTTATTTAGAGACAGGGTCTCACTGAGTTGCTTTGGACCTTGCTGAGTTGCTGAGGCTGGCTTTGAACTTGTGATCCTCCCACCTCAGCCTCCCGAGGTGCTGGGATGGCAGGCGCGCTCTCTGGCGCCCGGCTAGATGGTGCTTTTTTGTGAATACGATGTCTCCCCTTCCTCTGAGGGGTAGAGTCCCCTCCCTCTACTGTAGCTAGCCAGTCAGCCCTGTACTTTCAACCTGTAGTCCCCGGGCAGCTGAGCACCTTGCTCAGTATACAAAGTGGACAACCGTGCCAGGCATCCTGGTGACCGCTCTGGAAGAGCAGGGGAGCTACAGCGATGAATGAGGTCTGATCCCTGATTTCAACGAGCTGGGACCCTGGATGGAGAACAGGGAAGCTCAATGTCACTAGTCCAAATGCCGAGTATTGACAACGAGGGTGCTCGGCCATGGGGGTCACTGTCAGCAGAAAGAGGGGCGATGGAAGCCCATCAGACACACACAGAGATCGTTTTCGGGAGGATAAGTGGGGCGACCACAGTTATTTCCAGTGCTGCTTGTTTTCTGTCAGCATGCTGGAATTTTATAGTTTCCTGCTCCGTCATTACTGAGCACACACGTTCTTTTCAGGCTGAGCAATCGATGGCCATGGGCAGCTCTCTGCTGATGTCACTTTAAATTTTATATATCCAGCGTTGTCTGCAGCCTTACCACTAGACCCCCCCCCCACACAGTATTTTACACACTGATCTTTCCATCTTGGGCTGTTTGATCATTTGGGTTTCCCCAAATGGATGTGACAACCTTCTGATTCCTTTAGCAGAGAAATGCTTTGATTTGTTTTTTTTTTAATTGTTTTATTTACTGACAGACACTAAGTTCCCTGAGTAACAAAGGCAAGTAATGAAAGGTTAGTGTCTCAAGGTGCCCTAATTGGCCTCGCTGGTTGAAAGCCTGGCCGGTGTCGCCTAACAACTTCAAAGATGCCATCTGGAACCCGTCGAGCTCCCTCTCGGTCAAGGGCAGGGTCAGGGGAATGAGTTGGAGGGCAGGGGAGTGGGTGTGCGTTTGGGGACAGGTACCCACCCTGTCCAAGGCTGCCTCTCCAGTTGGGACCATTCACCCAGCAAGGTGCGGAGCTCGTATGGGAGACTTTGGGGGTGGGCTCGTGTGTCCAGCAGGACTTAATGTTCCCGAAGAAGCTGAGAGTCAGGGAGGGTGCAGGACACCCCAATACCCACTTCCTTCTCTCACCTCCCTCCAAACCCCACATTTCAGTGTCAGTCCAGGGTGGTCTAGAGAGTTCTGCTGCCCCCTCCCCATGGGCCCCTGTAGGGAAGACATTATACAGAGGGTCTCTGAGACAGGGATGGGGACCTGGCCTAGGGGACAGGAGCAGTGTCAAGAGAGAGTCCACTGAGAAGCGGCTGCAGGGCTCTGGATAGCACAGAGATATTGGCAAAAATATGCTGCTGATTCCCAGGTCCTTGATTTCTGTCCCTCTTTCTTCCACTGGAATCCTTTCTGTCTCAGACCTGCTTCAAGGACAAAACCTGATTTCAGTACTGTTGCATTTTGGAGAACATTTTAGTCCATGGGCAGCCTCTTTCTTAATTCTTTTTTTTTCTTTTTGTAGCAGGGATTGAACCCAGGGCACTTAAGCACTGAGCCACATCCCTAGCCTTTTTTATAATTTATTTAGAGACAGGGTCTTGCTAGTTGCTTAGAGCCTCTCTAAATTGCTGAGGCTGGCTTTGAACTTGGGATCCTCCTGCCTCAGCCTCCTGAATACACTAGAGTTACAGGTGTGTGCCGCCACACCCAGCTTTCTTTTTTAATTCTTAAAATGTGTGCCTTGTAATTATTTAGTAAAAAGCATTATTTATTTATTATTTTGCATTACTGGAGATTGAACCTAGGTACTCATGCTAGGCAAGTGCGCCACCACTGAGCCACATCCCCAGCTCTTTTAAATTTTTTGGTTTTGAGACAGGACCTCACCAGGTGGCTTAGGGTCTTACTAAATTGGCTGAGGCTGACCTCCAACTTGCCATCCTCCTGCCTCAGCCTCCTGAGAAGCTGGGATGACAGGTGTGCACTACTGTACCTGGCAAAAAAATCTTCTTTAATCAACATGTAGGCTTAGAACAAGCAGGGAAGACCTTTCCAGGGGTGGCAGGTTGGGATGGGGAAGGGACTTCTCCAGTGTCTTGTAATTTGCTACTTCCTCGGTCAGGGCCTAACTATGGCCTTCTCTTCCAGATGACACAGCTCATTCTGAAACCCATGGAATCAAGGTAAGGTCACTGCTGGAAAACTGTGGAGTCACATGGCCTCCCTGACCTGTTGTCAACCAACCTGGGGACGTGGGGGACAGCGTTCAACCCGCTGCTGCCTTAACCAGAGATAAAGACTAGAATGAGAAGACTCGGAGGTTTTTGGGGAAAAAAGTAACATTCTGGGCCAGGCAGCTCCTCAGACAGACTCGCACTTGGAAGGTCAAGTGTGACGCAGGGGAGGGAGGGAGGGAGGGAGGGTGTCAACGCACCTTGGATTGAAAAAAATTAACTCATAAAAGAAGCAAGTTGGCCTGAGCCCAAGAGCGTGTCTTTGTTAGTATGAACTTCAGCTTTGGTCAGAATGAAGACTCTGATACATGGGTAAAAATCTCCACTGTTTCAGTTCCTTCATTTATTGCGAGTTTATATCATCCTAATTCTGCTGGAGATGGGATTCCACCCTATGACACGTGACGTGTCTTAGGGTGACTCTCTGGGCCCAGAGAGACCTAGAGCTCCTGTGGTCATACTTAGGGTGGAAGATCCCTGCCCCAGAGTCTTGTCTGAGTGGGGTTGGCTATCTGTACTTTGACATGGAGACCCTTGTCCTAGCAGATCCTTTATTTCCAGTAAAAAAGCCTTTAATGTCACATGGCTGCCAAGTGACACCACTGTGTGGTGTCCTCCTCAAGAACTTAGGGGAAGTTCAGGTCCTGTTCTTGGAAGCAGAGCTCTGGGCAGCCGTGGGAGTCTGGGGAGGCTGGAGTTGGACGGTGCTCACAGGAGACCCTTTGGTTTCCTTCCACCGAGTTGGGATCAAGCTGCAAAGTAATGGAACCTTGCTTCTTTGCCTTTTAGGAGGAGGGGGCTCATCTTGAACATTTCTTCTGGGGTAGCGCTCTGCCCGTGGCCTCTGTACACTCTTTACTCGGCTTCCAAGGTGAGTGATCAGCTGTTTGCGCCTCTCCCTTCTTCTGCTGGGGGGCGGTGTGTGTCCCAGTTGGGATGCTGGTCTGGTTGATGGAGCGTTGCCTGGAGGCAGTCTCATAGGTACAGGGTGAGCTAGCCAATGGGGAGTCTGTATGCAAATTATAAAGACACGCCCCCTCTGAGCAGCCAGCCCAGGGGCTGAGCCCAAGGGCCTCCTAGACTGGGGTCCTGGCTCACTTCCCACTGACCCCGGTGACTTCCTAGCCTGGTGTTGTCAAGCCCTGGTCACAAAAACAACCCTGGGATAGCACGTGCCTTACCAGGAAGAGCATCCGCAGGAATTTAATTGGTTTACAGTGGCCCTGGAGATATATTCACACTAAATGGCCTCAGGGATATATTATCCTAAAATACACATTCATGTTCCCGATGCTCTCAGAGCCTCTTCTGAGGCCAGGGGATGAAGTGCACATGCCCATCATGACAAGTCACTGCAGTTTCCTCTATTTTCTCATCCCCTGCCCTAAATTTGTCCAGGTATAATTGACAAATAAATTCGGCATGTGATCCACAGCGTGGGGCATACGCTTTGATGAGTGCATAGAGTGTGACATGATGGTTAGCGTAACCTGGACCTCATGTACTTATTGTTCTGCGGGGAGAACTCTGAAGATCTACTCTCTTAGAAATTTTCAAGTATATAATATGCTGTGTTGTACAATAAATCTCTGAAATCTTTATCCTACGGAACAAAAATTGCTGCCCTTCAAGCACATCTCCTCCAGGCAAGCTGTGTCTCTGCAGCATAGCGTCTCTGTGGGGCCCCTTGAAATCTGAGCCAGTTGGTTGTAAACAGAGAGGACAAGCCCTGGAACCTTACGCGATTCCTTTTCTTACTGCAGGCTTTTGTGTGCACATTTTCCAAGGCACTGCAAGCGGAATACAGAGCAAAAGGAATCATCATCCAGGTGAAGTAGAGAACTGTCGTCCTTGGGAGAGGAAGTTCTGGCCCTCTGTGGGGCAGGGACCACCACTCCTGCAGGACTGGCTGTGCATATGCAGCCAGTTGGGAGGTGGACTGGGTAGATGCTATGGGGGTTCCTGTGATGTTGCTGCAGCAGCTGCAGCCACTGTGATCCCACTTACTGCTGTGGTTTCTGCTGCCCTCACTTGTGCCCCGGGTGCTGGGGAAGGAAACGAGGCAGGGATGCAGTTGCTCAAAAATGCTGTGGCCCCGCTTGCCACTTCATGCTGCGTCAGAACAGAAATGGGGCTCTAGTCTGACCATCGTTTCTTCTCTGACTCAGATTCACAAGGTGGCCTTACATGGGAGGAACTGTGGAGACGGAACAAAGGAAAGCTGGGTACTTGGTCTGCTAGGGGGCAGGGGAGGGTCTTCCCCCAGGGGCTGCTGATCTGTGATGGACCCCAGAGACCCTTCATTCCGGTCTTGGGCAGGGAGGGAAGGGCCATCCTGGAGATCCCCTGCCTCCACCTCAACAGGGCTGGGTGGCCGCTGCCCTCTGCAGACCAAACGAGTGACATTCTGAGGTGTTGATAACCTGCATGAGCTTGGTTCAGAGTTCAGGGGTTTCTAGAACCTAAATACACAGAGGTGTTTACTTTGTATCGTTTTGTCATTGTTGTCTGCGAAGAGGTTGGGTGACATCATCATGGCTGCACACAGTGGTTTTAGATGAAGTTCCCGAGGTGGGAGTGTGTCAGGCACCCAGAGAACCAGGAATGAAATAAAGCTCATGACCCAGGCGATGTGTCGATGGTAGGAATTTGGCCAAACACAACATTTTCCTGGCCATAGTGTGTGATTGTGACTGCCGTGTCCCTGTACCACAGTCCCCTTCTCTGCCCTGTGAGCCTGTCTCACCATAGGGGGGGGGTCTTTCTCCCCCACACGGGGCTGTCCACTCTGACTCCCAGTGGGGTTGGCACTTCCTTTTGCAACAGAGCTTCTCCACTCTGGCTAAGTTTGCCGCAGTCAAGAACAACCCCTGAAATCTCCATTCTGCATTATGCTCCCCGCTCACTGGGAGCCAGCAGAAGGCACAGCTCTTTGTATTCATGATGGGCGGCTGCCATCTTGAATGCTGTCATTTGATCCATCAGAGTTGGTGTAGCCTGGATTCTACAAGATCTTGCTTTGGCAATTAAGTGCTGTGGCCCGGAAGTGACACGTGGCATTTCTGCTCATACCTTACTGGCCAGATCCCGTAACATGACCTTACTCCAGGAGGTTCAATTCCAGCATGTGTCTGGGAGGAGAAAGAAGAGAAATCCTTGGTGATGTCTTTTGTTTGGCACTGGGGATTGAACCCAGAGGTCTTTAACCACGGAGCCACATCCCCAGCCCTTTTTTGTATTTTATTCAGAGACAGGGTCTCACTGAGTTGCTTGGGGCCTTGCTAAGTTGCTGAGGCTAACTTTGAACTTGAGATCGATCCCCCTGCCTCAGCCTCCCGAGCTGCTGGGATTCCAGGCACGCACCACTGTGCCCAGCCTTGGTCATTTCTAAACATGAACGATTGCCCTAGCCACCTGCTGCTCCTTAGCTACGTGACACTCAGCATCAACTTGATCTTGATTCTTGTGGACCAGAGGTACTGCAGCTGCCCCAGTTGGGTTCAACAAGGCAAGGGAGTGGGAGGAGATGGAGTGGGAGAAAGGTGCGTCTTCCCTGATACAAACCCCAGAGCTGTCCTCCTAGCAAGTGTGAGAAGGCAAAAGAGCTGTGATCTTTCAAAACCCACAGGCTTCTCTAGGGTTGGTGCTCAATAAATGTGTGTCAAATCAGTGTGGAGCTGTGTACCACAGGCATGGGTTTAAATTTGACCCCTGTTCTTCTCTTACCCCCTAAGCAAGTCTTAGCTCATTTAAAATCTGAGAGCCTCAGTTTCCCATCCATCAACAGGTTTATAATAGCACCTGATTTCTCTGGATTAATCACAAAGATCTAATGACTAAGAAAATGTGCAAGTTTAACCGTATTTACTGAGCTCCTCTTTTGTCTGCCTTTCCGTAACAAACTCACTGTAGGAATGAAAACACTTACTACTATTTCCCTATCTGAAGTCTGTGTTTGACAGTGCTCCTGATATTTCCCAAAGAGGAACATTTTGAGGTCCATGGATGAAAAGTGTCAAATTAATCACAGCATTGATTTCCATAAGAACCAATTCAATTGGATGGATGGACACATAATCACGTTCAGTTATAAAACAAGGTAATTTCAGATGGGATGAGAAGGAAAATAAAACTAGGAAAAGTAGCCTGGATCTTTTTCCTTCTAATGATGCCAGGGTCTCTGATTCTGGGGGGAAGTCACAAAACCCCAGATTGGATCCTCACGCCAGGAGCAATGGCTGTGGACTCCAGGGCGCACACTTTACTCTTCTTACTTTGAGAGGAAAGATTATGACGTTCGTGCAGATCATGGTGCCAAAGTGGGGTGTGAGAGTGGGAATCCAACATGCTTTAAGTTCTTCAACTTTGGTGACACAGAATAGAAATGACCTTCTGAGATGAATATCTAATATTTCTGATTAAATATCCAACATCCAGTTCAATTTGAATTTCAGATGAGTATGAATGATATTTTGCAGTAAGTGTGTCCCATGCCACGTGTACATGATCACGCTGAAGTTTATGGGTTGTCAGCCTGGACTTTAGCGTTTCCTGTGTTTTCACTTGCTGTGTCCAGCGTCCCTGTTCCCAGAGAGCTCCCGTCCCTTCTTGGTCACCCTGTGTGCTGCAGCAGGAATTTGAGCCACCTAGCACATGGGAAGTCAACCTTTCTGGTCAACCACCAGCTCATGGGAAGTCAACCTTTCTGGTTCCCAGCTTTGTGCTGGTTCTACACCTTTTATATTTAAGGATCCTAAACTGTTTATGGGAAGAGAAAAGTTGGGAAATGGTGGGTGGTAAAGGGGGTGTGGACGGAGCCTTCTCGGTCATGCATGCTTCTGTCTTTATCTCACCCTGTAGGTGCTGACCCCGTACGCGGTTTCCACCCCAATGACAAAGTATCTGAATACCAACATGGTCACCAAGAGGGCCGATGAGTTTGTTAGAGAATCACTGAATTACGTCACGATGGGAGATGAGACCTGTGGCTGCCTGGCCCATGAAGTCTTGGTAACCCATTTCTTCTTCTCTCCTTGAAACCAGACAGGAGGGAGGTGCGGGGTGTGGCTGGTCTTCCTTATTGTTGGGACACTCAGCCCTTCTCTCTCTTGGCACCCACATGAGGCCAGTGGCTGTGCTGCCACATGGTCACAGCCGGTGAACGGGAGTCTGTGGCAAGGAGGGGACAGGCTGGAGGCCTGGCTGCTCAGTCCTCGGGGAGCCCAAAGCTCCTTGGATGCTTTGCTTTTCCCTTGGGATGGAAGAGGCTCCCAGGAGCTCTTGGGTAAAAAGGATTAGGACTCCAGGAGCTTCCACACGGGGACTGCTCTCTTCCTCGGCTCTCTGTTCTAGTCGACACGGAGCTATCAGCCCTCCAGGGGAAAGGGCCATTGTGACTTGCATCATTTGCCGATTTCCGTGGTATAAATATCCCACTGTGACTATCAAGCATGTGAATGGAGGAGAGGTGCACACCGTCAGCCCCTGTGAGCATGCCTCAGTCCAGCCTGCCTCGAACCCCGTACGATATGGAAATGAGGTTCATGGCATGTGACATTGGGATGCTTTCCATTTCTGGGCTGCAAGACCAACATAAAAAGCCAAGGGAGACTGAGCATTGTGACTAATACTGAAACACACGTGCACACACTCACACACACACACACACACACACACACACACACACACACACACAGAGCCAATGTAGCTTTGTTTCCAGCCCCATCCAATTTTAGATGGACCCTGTCCACTACCCATCATCTGTCCATTTTCTCCTCTGCTCATGGCTCTTCTGTCTCGGCATGGTTATTAGTGTCCTGTGTCTCTGCCTCTTTCCTCCACCTTCTTCTTGTCCCCGACCCCTCTATGGCTATCAGCTTTTATGGATGCCAGGGGCTTCATGGCCCCATGCACCGTGTTCCCCATCACGTACCTCCTGGGACACACAGAGACTTTGACAGGAGATACTGAACTTTCTTAACACAATTGCTTGCCTTTTCCCGCGGAACTCTGGCAGTGTGCAGAATCACCAATTTAACCCACGCTACACAAGGGACATTTGGAAAGAATGTTTAAGGGAAGAAAGAATTTTCAGGCTCTGGTTTGTCTTTAGAACCCTGTAAGGGGTCCACAAGGGGCATTGCTGGCCAGTTCCTGAGTGGTAATGATTTATGTCTGGGGCAGGTGAGCAAAGCATGTTTCCTCCATCTTGCAGAATAAAGTCCTGCTTCCTGATGTCAAAAAAAAAATCTTTATTTTTCCTGTTGTTGGTCTGGTTTTCCTCCAGGTCTCCATTTGGCTGCAGGAAAACTAGTCAGATGCCAATGAGTTTGGACCCGGTTTCATCTGATCACAGAAACCGGCTGTTCAGGAAGCAATCACACAGAGAGAAATGTTGTGTGTACTTGGGAGCCTCCCTTCTGGCTGCCTTTCTTACTAAAATGACATTGCAGAGAGGAGTCCTGGGATTCAGGCTGGTCCTAAAGTGGGTGTTGATGGCTTGACCAGGGCCTCCCAGCTACCGAGGGCCATAGACCCCTGAATCTCTGTCACTTCTGCTGTCCATCTGCAGCTTTGGCTCACAGAGGCCCTCCGGCTTGCATTCTGCATCGGCACCAATGTGGGAAAAAGCAAGCAGTTGTGTTAAGAGGACTCTAATAACCATCCCAGCACTCACCTCACCCTGCTGACATAGTTTTGGGGGTTGTACCTCAGCAGACTGGGTAACTTCTCCTTGGTCCTCAGTGTCAAACTTACTTATTTATCACACTTCTCTGTTTTTACCCCAATTTCTCTAACCCCCAGGATAAGCCCAGAGGCCGCACATATGGGAGGGCACATTCTTAATCTCCTCCCACATCCGCCGTCTCCAAGGCAGGAAAGGTGTAGACCTCCTGCACGTGTTCCTGGTGCCACCGCCTGCCGGTCTCCAGGGTTAGCCATCTTCAGAAGGTGTGACATACCCTCCACCTTCTGAACTCTGTGGTCTTAGTCCTCCAGGACATCCTAACGGGGCTCCATCGCATCTGGAAAATGTGTCCTGGGGACCATCGCGTGTGATGCTGTTGCTACACGTCTGGCTGCGTGGGCCGGTCCTCTATGTCAAAAGTGGAATGTTTTCCTGGCCATTCTCTTTGGATTTCTTAGGGAACAAATTCTAATCTCTTAGGCAGACAGATGCCTAGCATAGGCTAGGAAAGAGAAAGTTTTGTGCCCGGAGAAGCAGGAGAGAAATGAAAATATGTTAATCGTTAAGATCAGTTGGCCCTTGTTAGGATTTAGGAAGATTATTGAATCTAAAGAGATGGGTAATTGCACTGAATCAACAGTAAACAGCAACCTTTCTTTTACCAAGAGGCAAGGCAAAGATGGCATCCTGTGTACCCAGGAGGAGGTTAAGGCAGGCACCAGGTCAGTCTATGTCAAGGTGGCGGCTCCGGGTGCCACCTGGCCCTCATGATCTCGGGAGATCATGCTTTATGGATTCCCTTTTACAATTCAAGAAAACTGAAACTCAGAGCTGAGTCCACTGGCCCCAGGCCCCCCAGCGGGCAGTGGTAGTGCTGGATGTAGGTCCACTTGTGCCCGATGGGGCAGACTTTCTAGTTCCTTCTACATGTCCCCTCCAGCTCAGGAGGTGATAGACAAAAGAAGGAGACGAGGAGGGATTGTTTTGGAACATTTTCAAGGGGCCTGGAATTTTAATTAATACATCCATGTTTTTCATGGCTGAACTCACTAATCCAAAACATTTAGTTCAAGACAAAAGCTAATGGGAGGGCTTGATTTCGCTGTGAGACCAAAAAGCTCTAATTGGGAGGAAGTTCTAGAGGAAGGCGTTGGGGTGATTCAGTGACGTGGCCAGTGGAAGAGTTCAGCTTGGCTTCTCAGTAGCCGTCTTCAGACGGTTGCTCTGGGAGGCACACAGGTCCGAGGAGCTGCGCTGCCTGAAGCAGCTCAGGTTTTCTGGCTGAAGTTCTGCTGTGTGGGGAGTGGGTGGGCCCAGGGGCGCTGGACTAGCGAGAGCATCCTGGGGGCAGACGTGGCTCCCGGGTTCAGGCCTTCACATAGGGCTTCCTCTCCTGGTAAGAGCAAAGCCCCTTTGCTACTTGCTTAGTATCAGCTGACGGGCAGCATTTCTGATCCTTGGAATCGCCTTTTAATAGAATCGAGGTCTTGTCACAAGACCCTAAAATTTCAGAACTTCAATAGTTAGAAAAAACATTTCTTGAAGACCGTGACTCTAAGTGGAGGGGTTTGATTTTTAATTCTGGGCTCCCTCTTCTCCAGTCGCTCACAGTTTTCCGTCTGTTAAAGGCCAGCTTTCTCAGCCTCATCCCCGCCTGGGCCTTCTACAGCCGCGCCTTCCAAAGGTTTCTGCTGACCCGCTACACGGATTACCTGAGGCAGAACGTCAGCACCAGATAGTCCCAGACGCCCAGGACCCAGGCGCCCTTGGCTGGCCTGCAGGGACCAGAGGAGCTGGCCGCCTGCCCCACCGGAGCCGGAGGAGCAGGGACTCAGAGGACACACTTGTGTGGGGCCCTAGAACTCAAGTCTGGAGGCCTTTGGGAAAACCGTGGCCTAAAAACACGTGCTGTAAAGGGGTTTCTGGGGTTTTATGTGTAAGGAGGGGAGGGGGGGTGTGGATGTCACTGGAGAAGGGTCTCAGGGGTCTTATTAAATAAACACAGTGAGAAGAAACCTCTGATTCTTGGAATATTGAAAACAATTATACCGAGTAAATGACTTTGACAGCTAGGTACAAAAATCAGAAATCAAAAGAATATCTGAGGTCACTCCACTTTTTCAGGACTTCTGTTGTCTTGGAGGATTCACAATTTCTGAAACTGGGTTCCTCGGAGACCCAGGAAATGGGATCGGGGAAAGCACAGGGCAATGGCTGTATCAGGCCACTTTCTGTCCCCCAGCCCCCATTTCAACACATGGGGCACCGGCTTTATCTTTTATATTAATACTCGGGTTTCTATGGAAGACTATGTGTGTAAAAATAAAAACAGAATATGTTCCTAAAGATAGTTTAAAAGTAATCAATGCAAGAATCACTGACCGTAGAAATGGGGTACTCGCTGTAGGGGTGCTGGGGACATCTGGGTGTGTCAGCACCAGGCCTGGAATCGCCTGAAGGATTGTGCCTTGACACATTCTGTGACTGAGGGGTGGTTAGTGGGGACCCCGGCTGGGCTGCCAGATGCAGCAGCTCTATGTGGCCCAGGTGGCCGGGTTCTAAGCACGTGTGTCCCAGAAAGAACCAGGAGGGAGCCAGCATGGGGGGTCATATCACGATGAGCCCTCCCAGATTCAGCAGGAGGGGACCCCAAACTTCCTTCTCCATGGAAGGGGTATCACATATGTAATGGGGGGGGGCCTGGTGGAGGAAGCTGGGTCCGGGTCCCCTTTGGAAAATGAAATGTGCCACGCTAGTTAATTTTTGCCTAAGTGTTTGTCCTCGCATATGAATTTTGATGAATGACTTGGTCTTCCCATTAGTGATAAAGTCACTTATAAAATATAGGCCTCGATTTTCTGGAACTTCATCTCAAGCCCTGGTGAAGCTGTAGTTTGGGAAGAGCCTCCGTGTGCAAGAGTTAGGGTTCTTCAGTTATGCAACCCGGGGCCAGCCCCGAGAGCTAAGCCTGGGAGATTCTTAAGAGTTTCTTAAGAGCCTTTAAAGAGAGAATTCCTATGTAGGTCCTTTAATTTGGATCTTAAATGTCCCCTGAAAGTCCTCTGTTTGGTCTCCGGTCGGTGGCTCCGTTGGGAGGTGGCAGAAACTTTAGGGTGTGGGTCCTTGTAGAAGGAGGTTGGTCCCAGCGGCAGTAGAAGGAGAGGTTGGGACCCCTCCAACATCTTCCCTTTCTCTTTCTGCTTCCCGGCCACCAGGAGGGGACTGTGCTTTACCGTATGCTCTCCACCACGATGTTCTGTCTCACCAAAGCCATGGGGCCCTGGGGCCAGGTGTCGCTGGACTGCACCCTGTGACACCGCAAGCCAAGATAGATCTTTCCTCCTTTTAAATTGATTTTTCTCACACGTTTGGTCACAGCAACGAAAAGCGGACTAACACAACAGCAGAAGCCCCCAGACATGTCCGAAACTGGGGACAGGAATGCTCTGTGTTTGAAGATCTTTATCCCCATCACCCTCCTATGAGGTGAAGGCCAACACGTGTTGAGTGCTAATCCCAGTCAGGGACTACATGAAGCCCCCCCGGCAACTAGAGAAATAGGTGCCATTACTGCTGCTTCTGGTTTACAGACGAGGAAATGGAGACCCACAAAAGTTGAGTGACGTGTGCAGATTTGCCTTCGCAGCGGGGGGCAGAGGTGGGATTTGAACGGGGTCTTCTCCTCTCCCTCCGCACTCTCCTAGGCAAACATACCACCGTGGCACCTGTCCCGGCTGAAGGTGTTTCTCCGTAATCGGTGGCAAACACTATGAACACAATGCCCCTGCCCGGGGTAAGTGTCCCCAGGTGCTGTGCGTGAGGGGCTTGTTCTCTAGCCTGGGGCACCTGGGGAGGGGGTGGAGCCTTAGTAGGTGGGCCTGGAGGAGGAAGTTGGGTCACTGGGGGTGTGCCCTAGAAGGGCCCCAGGGTCGCTGTCCCTTCCCCTCTCCCTCTGCTGTCTTCCTCTGCCCCCTCACAAGCCCAACGCAATGGGGTCTGGTGGCTGTGACGGAAGCCTCTAAATCTGTGAGCCAAAATAAACCTTCCGTCCTCCTAAGTTGACATCTCAGGTGTTTTGTCACAGTCAGGGAAGGTGGGCGCACCCCCAGCTCCAGCTCCTTCGTCTTCACGTGTCACGGAGACGTGGGGAGGAACAGGCTTCTGCAGCCAGGCCCACCTTCTGCCTCTCACCACCCACCACCTTCCAAACTCACCACAGACTGAGAACCACTCAGGCAGAGGAGGCTGGCAGAGGAGGCCGTCAGGCGTGGCTGGCCTTCACTTCCTGAGCAGAGGGCTGGGCTCTTGTTTCTCACCATGGAGGTCAAGGTCTCCCAGGGAGTGGCATGGGAAGCTGCCGCTGGGAGAGACGTCCTTCTGGCCTTCCATCCGGGCTACCTCCCAGGAGGCCAGAGGCTGGGAGCCAGAAAACGAGGTGAGGAGGGGTCCCTGGCCGCTGAGGCTGGGCAGTTCCTGGGGGATCCCGCTTTTCCTACTCCGTGGATGGGAACCAGAGTGGCCCCTTCAAGGCCTCCTGAAGCCAGAGCTTGCCAGAGACAGCTGAAGGCGGCCATCCTGGGGCCAGCACGGTCTTCATCAGGCTGGTCTGCTCCTGAGGCCCAGAAGGGTTGGCCTTACTGTCCTTGATCCACTGTGCCAGGGGGTGGGGCAGCCGGGCGACTCGCTGATGCCCTCTAATGGTGCGGGGGAGGCACTGTCGGCGGCCATTCCTGCCTCATCCTGCAGAAGATTTAGAACAGACAGACTTAGGGGAGGAAATCCTTCATTTCCCTCCAGCTCTTTTGAATGTGTGTTGTTTTCCGGTTCCATCCACGCTGTGACGTGTGTTAGCACTCAATTCCACTGTGTTATTATTTTCATGTTCCACTGTGTGGCGTCCTTGTTTTCTTTATTAATTCATCCGTTGATGGACATTTAGGCTGGTTCCACTTTTCGGATCTCAAGGGTCAGGTGGATGTGGACATTTTTGTACAAGTTTGTGCACAGAAGTCTGTTTTTGTTTCTCTTGGGTGTGTACCTGGGATCGCGGGGTTGTGTGGTTCTCTGTTGAAGTTTTGGAGGCACTGGGGACTGTTTCCCAAGGTGGCTGAACCACTTGACTCTACCACCAGCAGGGAGGGGGCTCCAGTTCCCCACATCCTAACCCGAGCTGGTTCTCTCTCTGTCTGACTGTAGCTGTCCTAGTGGGTGTGAAATGGGGTCTCGCTGTGTCTAGACCTTGCTCTCCCGTGGCTGATGATGGTGAGCACCTCTCCTGCCCTGGGTGGCCGTTTGTGTGTCTCCTTTAGGGAAATGTGCACCCAGATTCTTGGTCCATTTTGGAAGCGAGCTTGTCTTTTGCTAACGTGTGCGCCTCTTTCCGTTGCTACGGATTCCTGGGTGAAACGTCCCCCGGTTGTTAAAGTTCCTCACACTTTCTGCCACACGGTTTCTGGAAGAGCTCTGTAAGTGCAACCCGCGTCTTCAGAATGGTGGCCGGGGTGGGGGTCAGATTGTGCCCCAGGAGGCATTTTGCAAGGTCTGGACATATTTTTGGTTGCCACACCTTGAGGAAGGAGAATGCCCTTGGTAGACGCCAGGGATGCTTTTGAAAATGTTCTGCAAAGTACAGGAGAGCCTCTTCCTTCCCCCGGCCCAGAATCAACTGTCCCCAAATATCCATTGGTGAGAAACTTCAATCTGAAATGGACCAGGCGCCTGTCCATATATTCTCGTTCTCCTCCATCCCTTGTTGGTTTTAGGCTTATGTTAAATCTTGCCTGATCAAGGGATTAACCATTATCCTTTTAAATTATTCACCTTTGGTCCAGGTGTCACCTGTCACTAAAATCTAGTGTGATGGGTCCCATCCACTCCCAGGAGTATTCGTCAAAGCCCACCAAGGGTGACGAATTGCTGGATCCGTAGCAGGATACTGAAAGCCAACGAGGCATTAACGAACCAGATGTCATAATAGCCATCAGTTCCTACTATTTATAACAGCTAATGTGTTATATATAGATACGTACATTCAGTCTTCACTGCACACAGTGGAGCAGGTAGTGTATTAGGCTCAAGTTCACAACTAGTGTATCAGGTTTAAGTTCATTAGGTAATTGTGTAATAGAGACTCCAACAATAGCTTCAACAAGGAAGGCACATAAAAATCTCTAAGTTAGCAGTCTGGGGTAGCCATGCCATATCTCTTTCATGAAGTTTTGAAATGCCAGGTAAACCTCTGCTCCATTTCTATCATGTCCAAAATGGCGCCTGCATCTCCAGCCATCATGTCCACATCCAGGCAGCAAGATGGGAAAGAAGGAGGATGAGAGAGAAGCAAGCAGTATGTGCCAGTGTGGACTTGGGGAAGGTTCCTAGGAGCGGTCATGCGATGCATGCTTTAACCTCTCCCAAGTTGAACTTGGTCCTTTGGCCAAACCCATGAAGGCTGACCTCCTGTGACACCATTCACACATCCTGACACTTCTATTATTGAATAAAGCGGGGACAGATATCAGAGACAACAGTAATCTGCACAATCTTTGAATCTGCAGAAGCTTGAGGACACTGAGTTCCTGTAGAGAGGTTAACAATGCCATACCTGAGACTTGACCCCGACTCTCAAGTTTGTATGCTTTTCTGCCGGAGCACCTGCCAGTCACAGATGACTTAATCAGAACAAAGAAAAGAATCCATTAGGAAACCATGTAGGTATGTGGGAACTGTTAGAACAGGTGTCCCAGAGCAGATGTCCCCTAGTGCTGGCTGTGGCTTTCAGAACTCAGCTATGCTGACCCCACTCCAGGACACAGTTCAGACCCTCTGGAGACAGCACTTGGGAACGTGTGCAGCAGAGACCCTTGCGGCAGCAGAGAGTGATCAGTTCATCAGAAGATTGGGTAAGGCCAGGAATCACAGGAGGTAGGGAACAAATTCCTTAGACATTGTCCCTTAAACGTCATTGTGGGAAATTCCAAATACAGGCAAACTTACCAGACAAAAGAAACCCCTTGTCTCATCACCCGGGTTTATCAGTGCCCAGCCTTCGTCCATTCTCATTTTATCTGCAGCTGCATCCTTCTCCCCACCCTCCACTGGACCTTCTAAGTCCTATTTTCTTTAGGTAAAAGCTATACATATTTAAATACAGAGGGAGTGGGATCCACAGTCCTGTCAAGATACCAAACATTTCCATTACCCCCGGAAGCTTCTGGAATCATCCCCCCATGGATTAATGGTGTCTGTACTGGAGTTTTCTGTAAGTGAAATCATACGGTCTGGGATCTCTCTGGTCTGGCTTCTTTTACCAAGCCTCATGTTGGCTCTGTCTCCGCGTCATTGCATTGGGTATTATTTCATGTAGGAATATGTTACAATTTGTTTACCCCTTTTCCTGTTGATGGACATTTGGTTTTTCAGCATGGGGGACATGAATAGTGCTGCTACGAACATTTCTGCCTGAGTATTTTTGTGGACATATGTTTTCATTTCTCCTGGGTTTATACTTGGGAATGGATTTGCTGGGTCAAAGGGTGGGTGTATTAAACATTTTATTTTAACTTAAAACATACAAAACTATATTATTTTGCCAATCTTTTGATGTGGGGCCAAGCCCTTTCCTCCAAGTAGGAGCCTGCTGATTGGAATTGCAGCTTGTCTTTCTTACGTAAATCACCCATGGTAGCAATATCAACTTGGATGTCTTTAAAGTGGTCAGAGAACTTAAGGACACTTAAAAGCCATTGGCATGCAGAACCCTTTTGGATTTTCAAAAATCCCCTCAATGATATTTTACAGTTATCTTGCCCCCACTTACTTCTATCACAGTAACTTTTATTTTTTGCTCTTTGGGATGGTTGTAGTGTGACTCCTGGAAGTCATGTGTGGGAACCTTGACCTCCAGAGTTCTGGTATTTGGAGGTGAGACCTGTGGGAGGTGATTGGGGGTCGGTCTCTCTCTCTCTCTCTCTCTCTCTCTCTCTCTCTCTCTCTCTCTATATATATATATATATATATATATATATATATATATATATATATATATATAAATAATTTTGGAGGGTGTACTAGGGATTGAACTCAGGGGCACTCAACAACTGAGCCACATTCCTAACAATCCCCCCATTTTTTTGTATTTTATTTAGAGACAAGGTCTCACTGAGTTGCTTATTGCCTCACCATTGCTGAGGCTGGCTTTGAACTCTTGATCCTCCTGTTTCAGCCTCCTGGGCAGCTGGGATTACAGGCAGGCACCACCGTGCCTGGCTGGTTTATATATTTTTAATTTGGTTGTGTATTTATAACAATGAACAGAACTGACTTTGGCAGGCTGGGGAACAACACAATGCCTCTTCATATGCACATAACTTAATTGGTAGGAAGAAACAAGAGGATACCTGGCAGACAGTGGCTTTATATTTGGTGGCAAGCGTTTGGTAAGGTGTTGACTCTGATCTGCAGTCAGTGTGCTTTTGAGAGGGAACACAAGAGTGTGCCTTGTTCTGGTTACTACTGCAGGGCAATAGTCATCCTTAGCAGCTTCAAGCAACTATTGAGCTCAGGGTTTCTGCATACCCTGCTTGGACAGGGAGTAGTGGAGAGACTCGAATCTGCTTCCAGGTGTGTGGAACCTTGGCTGGAAGCCTGAGTGGACAGAGGTGACCATGGCCAGGGACTGGGAGGGCCTGAAGGTCTCTTTTTCATGCATCCTTCAATTGAAGGAAATTGTTGCCTGAAGCTGTGATTAGAAGCCTCTCCTCCATGTGCCTTGGGCTTTGTCACACACATGAATGTCCCGGTAAATTTTAGTAACAGCTTTGTTTTTTTTTTTTTTTTTTTTGACCTAGAGTAGAGTTATTTCTATTGATTTCAAGTGGAGGATAAAGAACATGTCTTCATGCCATCCATGGGCCTTCTTTGATGAAGTGCCTGCTCAAGTCTTTTGCCTAATTAATTGATTAGGTACTGGGGATTGAACCCAGGGGTGCTGAACCACTGAGCCACATGCTCAGCCCTTTTTACGTTTTGAGCCAGGGCCTCACTAAGTTGCTGAGGCTGGCTTTGAACTTGCAATCCTCCTACCTCAGCCTCCTGGGCCACTGGGATTACAGGTGTGTGCCACCAGGCCTGGCTACCCATTTTATAAATTGGATTTTTTTTCTTAGTGCAGAGTTTAGAGAGTTCTGGGTGCATCTGCAATTAAATCTTTTGTCAGTTTTCAAATCTTTTGCTTGTCTTCTTATCCTTTAAACAGAGCCTTGGGCAGAGAAACATTTTAAATTTGAATGAAATATAATTGATTAATATCTTCTTTTGTAGATTGTGTTTTTGGTGACATATTCACAAATTCTGTGCTTAATCCTGGGTCATAAACACTTTCTCTTATATTTTTCTCTTAAAGTTTTATATATTTTTATTTAGATCTATGATCCACTGTTTTTCTTTTTCTTTTCTTTCTTTCTTTTTTTTTTTTTTTAACCCAGGGCTTTGTGCGTGCAAGGCAAGCACTCTACTAACTGAGCTGTATCCCCAGCCCTAGTTATTTATTTATTTTTTTTAAGAGAGAGGAGAGGGGGGGAGAGAGAGAGAGGGGGGGGGGAGAGGGAGAGGGAGGGAGGGAGGGAGGGAGAGGGAGAGAGATATTTTTTTTAATATTTATTTTTTAGTTTTCGGCAGACACAACATCTTTGTTTGTATGTGGTGCTGAGGATCGAACCCGGGCGGCACGCATGCCAGGCGAGTGCACTACCGATTGAGCCACATCCCCAGCCCAGCCCTAGTTATTTTTTAAAATATGTAAAGTTTATGTTGAAGTTAATGTCTAATTTTTCAAATACTGTTTGTTGAAAAGACTATCTCTTTCTATTGAGTTGTATTACATTAAAAAAAAAAATCAGTTGGCCATCCCTGTGTGGGTCTATTTCTGAATCTCTATTCTATTTTCTTGATTTGTGTCTATGGCTCTGTCAATACCATATTATCTCAGTAGTGTAAGTGAGTGTTAGTGTAGTAATTCTTAAAAACAGGTGATACAATCCTTCCAATTATGTTCTTTCTCAAAATTGTTTTTGCGACTTAGTTATTTTGCTTTTCCATCTAAAATTTAGGTTTAGTTTGTCTATGTCTTCAAAGAATCCTGATAGGATTTTGTGTCAAGCCTGTATATCAATTTGAGATTTGACATTTTTACTATGTTGAGTCCTAACAATCCATGAACATGATGTGTCTCTCTATTTATTTATTTCTTCTTTGATTTCTTTTGTAGTTTTCAACACACATCTTTATGAATGAATGTTTTGTTAGATTTATGCCCAATTTCTTTCCTCCCTCCCTTATTTTCCTTGCCTTTCTCAGAAGTTATAAATATATTGTTTTTAGTTTCAATTTCCAATTGTTCTTTGGTAGTTTCCAGAAATACAATGAATTTTCTGTGCAGACTTTGTATTTTTTGGTTTAGTTAAATCCATTAGTCCTGAGGGTTCCTCCTCCTACTCCTCCTTCTTTTGTAGATTCCTTGAAATATTTTATGTAGATAGTCATCTGGGAAAAAGGAGAGTTTTATATCTTCTTTTCCTCAATCTGCATGCCTTTTATTTCTTTTTCTTGCCTTATTGCACTGGCTAGGGTTTCCAGTATGTTGAACAGGTGTGATGAGACCAGGAATTCTTGCTTAGTTTCCTACCTTAGGGGAAGCACTCAGCCTTTAACAAGTGGTTAGAGACTGATATTATATAGCTGTAGGTCTATAATATCACTTTTAATGGCTGCATAATAATCTGGTGTATTTAGCTAACGTCCCTATTGGACATTTAGGTTGTTCCCCCTTTTTTTTCAGTAAATGTCTTTACAACACATTCTCTATGCACATCACAATCTTCACCATCAGTTTCACCTCCACTTCTGGATCATTCTTATCAGTATCCAAACAAGGTCTAGTGTGTACCAATATAAAAATAGTCCTTCATGGTCATCACGTTGCAGCTGCTGTGTCCCCTCTGTTCCCCTTCATGAAGCTTCTAGAAGGAGTTTTCCTGTATTACTGTCCCTGCTTCCTCTCTTCACTGGCCTCCTCATTCACGCCAATCAGCGTCGACTCTCACCTCTCTGTGGAGACCCCGCTGGTTGTGGTCAGCAGCAAACCTTATGTTGCCAGTCCACTGGTCACTAACTGGCTCTTATTTTGGCCACTGGCTTTGTGTGACTTCCTGATGCCACACCCTGGTTTCCTTGAACCTGACCC
This sequence comes from Spermophilus citellus, assembly GCF_964194105.1. Classification (NCBI taxonomy): domain Eukaryota; kingdom Metazoa; phylum Chordata; class Mammalia; order Rodentia; family Sciuridae; genus Spermophilus; species Spermophilus citellus. The sequence goes on along the minus strand of NC_138198.1, from coordinate 13,570,685 downwards.
CATCTGCTCACTCACCCCCCACCAGCCCTGGCCTCAGGGTTGGGTTAGTTAGCCAAGGGAAACGAACTTAGAGGTTTTTCATTTGTTTCTATCCTACAGCAGTTTAAATAGCAAAGACCTTTCCAATTCCTGGAGGGTGTGAAATAACTTGCTTCTAAAACTGCCTGGGCTGGCATATATTTTAGAGATGATTCTTAATTAATGCAGTTTATTCCACAGCTCTTGACTCAGAATCTCTCTCTCTGTGTTTTTCTTTTCTTTTCAGTTCTTTGCCTGTTGGACAGTGGCTTAAATCTTGTCTACATTTAATGGGCCTTCTTCTTTCCAAGTTATTATATTCCAGTTTGGCCTAGAGAAGGACATTCTCTTAGGGGAGTGAGGCTGTCGGTGACGTCCCTCTGGGATTCTATGCCACACAGAAAGTGGGAGGGGAGGAGAGGGAAGCTGGAAGCAACTCAGCTTTTAGCAATAAAACTTTCCTAAATCACTAGGGAATTTCAACCCAGAGTCCAAACCCCAGTTTTAAAAATATTGAAGCTGCAAATCTGTTTGGACAAGTAATGTAAAAATTGAACTTTTCTTTTTCTTTTAAAAATATACAAATCTACAGGAACAAACACTCGTGTGAGCCCAAATCATGATCTAAACCACAGATGTCGAACTTGTAAAATCCTGGGGAAAAATGAAACAACTGTTTGGAAGGAACCCCGGGAGAAAAGAATTTCCAGGATGGTGCTGAAGAGACCCTGCCAGGAGGGCTTCCTGGGGCGCTCGTTGGGGGGAAGCTCTGTGGACCTCTCTCTACTCAGGGGCGAAACCTGGCTTGACATACAGGCCAGCAGCCCCGCTCACTGGCCGCCGTTGGCAGCCTCCTCCCAGCCTCCTCCCGTTCCCTCTTCAGGGATGCCAAGGCTGCCTGCCTGTGGGTTACCCCGGGTGCTTCTGGGGCTTCCAGGGAGAGAAGGAGAGAATATTCCTTCCCTGACTCAACACGTCTGTTGCCTAGGCCGTGTGTGAGTTAATGCAGAGCTGAGGGAAGGCCAGGCTTTTCATTAGCACTCAATAAATCCTTGCAGTTATTATTACTATTTAAGTACTTGTACCTGGTTTTATGAAGTCTCCAGTGGAAAACAACACAAATCTCAGTTCCCTGGGGCTCCTCCCCTCCCTATCAGCCACAGGGGTTCGAACTCAGGCTTGGAGTCGGGCCTGACCATCCTCATGATCTACTGTCCCTCCCGCCTGGCAGGTACCGAGACCCCGGGACTCGTCTCTGCTTTGCCTGGACAGCTGGAAGGGCTTCTCAAGATCTCTTCCATAGACCACCCCTATGAGCTGCTGCACCACATCCAGACAGATGCCCAAGGGGCTTGTGCATCCCTTCACTGACCTGGTTCATCTGGTCCTTTCCCTGTAATGGAGGATGATGTTGGGGTTGGAAACTTTCCCTTGGAAGGCAAATCTACACTGATTTGTAGGGTCTGCACCTTCTCCCTGTCAGGCACTAGGCTTGGAATTCATTCTACAACCTTCCATATCAAGGGCTAAGGAACAGACTTGACCGATGCATTAGTCTGCCCAGGCTGTCCTGATGATACCGTGATGGGGTGGCTCAAGCACTAGAAGTTATGTTCTCAGCTCTGGAGTCTGCAGGGCCAGGTCCCAGGTGTCGGCAGGCAGCGGGGGGCTTCTCCTAGGCCTCCCCACCTTGGCTTGCAGATGGATGTCCTGGAATGGCCTTCTGTCTGTGCACGTCCCTGTGTCCAGCTGAACTCTCCTCCTCCTCCTTCTTCGTCGTCTTCTCCTCCTCCTCCTCCTCCTTCTTCTCTCTTTTCACAATAGAGCAATGTCCAGGAACAAACATTCATGTGAGCCCAAATCATGATTCAGACCATGGATGTTGAACTTGCAAAATTCTGGGGAAAATGAAACAACCATTTGGGGGTACCCAGGAGAAAAGATTTGCCAGGGTGGCTTTGAAGAGTCACTGCCGAGAGAGATTCTAGAGTAAAATTTGCTTCTCTCTCCAACAGGTTCAGCCCAGGGATTTGAAGATTTTTTTTTTAATTTAAACAGCTTTACAGGGGATAACACTGACATAATGACATACAATAAGCTCGCACCTGTTAAAATCATATCATTTTGTTTATATATATATATATATATATATATATATATATATATATATATATATATTTAGTTGTAGATGGACACAATACATTTATTTATTTATGTGGTGCTGAGGATCGGACCTAGGGCCTCATACATTCTAGATGCTCTGCCACTGAGCCACAACCCCAGCCCTTATTTTGGGGTTTTGAAGCTATCCTCTCAATCAATCACAAGGAAGACAATATTGATCACCATCCACTGTCCTAAATTTCCACCTGTCCTTTGTAATCCCTCTCTCTTGCCCCATCCCAAGCCATGGAACCAGTGATCTGCTTCTGTCACTGCAGATTCATTAGTATTTCCTAGAAATTTATATCATGGGCAATTATACAGTACATACTCTTTTTGATCTGGCTTCTTTTATTCAACATAATTATTTGGAGATTCACTCAGTTGTTGCATATACCAATAATTTATTATTTTTAAATCCTGCATAGTGTTCCATGGACTGGCTGAACCACAATTTATCCATTCCCCTGCTGGTGGACAATTTTGGGTTATTACAAGTAGAAGCTGTAACCAACATTCGTGTTCGAGTTCTTTGTATGGACAGATTTCATTTCTCTTGGGTAAATAGCTAGGAGAAGAATATCTGGGTTAAGTGATTGGTCATTTTTTGAATTTTTTTGAGAAGCTGCCAGGTGGTTTTCCAAAGTGGTCACACCAATTTATATTCCCACCCACAGTGTGTGAGAGGTCAGTTGCTTCACATCTTGAAGGACCTGAATTTTTAAATAACCCTCCCAGTGACAGTGAGCCACAAGCCCCGCACAGTTTGAGGCTGTTCTTTGACCATACTGATCTGGGCAATGCTCCCGGGGACCTGGATCAGCTGGGCGGAGACTCGAGTGGGGTGGTGGTGGGGGTTGGACATGCAGGACACAACCTCACAGGCACAGGAGCCACGAGGGGACTCCGAGGCCCTCTTTCCTCTTCCTCTCTGCCCGCTGAAGCCATGACGTGGAAGACTGTGCTGAATTCTCTTCTCTTTCTCAAACTTCGCATCACTGGGTCCCTCTTTCATAAGATGCAGTGAAATGGTATCGGGTTTAAAGTTGGGCACATGCGAGTATTAAAGATCATTTCATTTCTTTCCGTTTCATTTCTGCACGACGAGGTGAGAGGGTGCAGTGGCGAGGCTGTGGGGGATAAGGTGCCGATTATGCACCTGGCTTATCTCACCTAAGCGCAGGGACAGAGGGTCACCTGAACAGGACGCTGTGTTCCCCCAACACATGCTCATGAACCTATGCTGGGTGGAGCAATGCAAGCGACCATGTTGGCCTCGAGCTCTGCCTTAGGACTTTATTGGATTTGCTATTTAGGGGCCAGGAGAGTGAGGCTTGGCCCCCCCTGGGAGCCCCTGTCTGGCAGATATGAACTACTTCAGAAGCTGTATGATTTTGCTGACTCTGTATGTGTGGGGTGGGGAGGAAGGGAGAGGGATAGAGAGAGACAGAGGGAGGGAGGGAGGAAGGGAGGGAGGGAGAGAGAGAGAGAGAGAAAAGTGTTAAGGAAAGAATGGGATCTGAGAAAGTGGTCTGGAGGATTCTCTGGCAGGGCCAGGGCACATGGAATGGGGGTGGGGGGGGTGGGGGGGGCCCTGTCTGGTTCAGAGGAGGCTGAGAAGCATCTGTTTTCAGCCTGTCTCCTGAGCTCCCTGGTGTGTTTGAGAACCACCTGCAAATGTTCTAGTACCAGATGTCTCTCCACCAGGGGTGGCTGGCAGCTATGGAGCCTAGGGGCTCACTGCGGACCTGCCACTCTGCCACCTGGAAGGAGCCTCTTATCCCCAGGCTTGCTGACCTTCTACCAGGGGTGGCCCAGAGGCATCTCACAAGGTCATAGGGCTCTGTAACTCCCATGTTCAAGGAAATACACACGTAGTTGCCCTGGGGGTCAAGTTCACAGGGCCAGCATGTCAGAAGAGGTGGGGTCTCCGCCTTCCCCACCTTCCAGCTGGGTCTTTGGCCCTTGTCACTTCACTGTGATTCCGGACAGATTCTGCAAAGAGGCACATGCATGTTTTAGGCAAAAAATACTATTTCCCTGGTCTCGGGTGTGGCCCATCCACAGACTGTCAGTCACCCCAGGGCCTAGCTCCAAAAGATGACCAGGGCTGATGACATGTCTCTTAGAGGATACGTGGATGGGAGTGGAGAGACAGGCTGGTGGCCATGTTTGGTGACCATGGGACCATGAAAGCTACTTTGAATTTAGACAAGATGAGCTGGAAACCATGCACAGGGTGCCAGTGACCAGGAGCAGAGAGGACTGTGCATGAGGTGGGAAAGGCTGCTTGGGAGAGACAGAGAAGCCCAGGCAGGAGGGGAGCTGGGACCCCTCAGAGCTAGGTCTGGGCTTAGTTGCAGGACAGAGGCTGTCCTTGGATACCCCCCAGTGTCCCCTGCAGGCTGCGGTACCTGCTCCACCCCGACCTTGAGCCAGCGGAGGTGGCGTGGGAGGCTCCTTACAACCCACATACCCTGTGTGAGGAGCAAGAGGTGGGCAGCTGTGTTGGAGAGCATTACTAGGGGCTGTGTTTTGAATAAAATCCCTTGGAAAGAGGACAATCGTGATCGTGTGTGTGTGAGTGTGTGGTCATACTCACCACCCCTGTGAGCTTTACATAGTCCTCTGTATAAACAACACAGGTTTTAATTATTTTCCCGACTTTGAAGTGAGAACAGAATTTCAGCAACTTGCCCAGAGTTCCAGGGCCACACCTTACAACCTGTGGCTACTAACTCTGAGACATCTGGAACGTTCTCTCTGCCAGCCGGCGTGGAGCCGATGCTCATGGACCGACCTTTAGCCACCATGGAGGAAAGCAGTGATTACCCTTTCATCTCACATCCCTTTAGGAGGGGAAGTGGTGAAATGAGGGGCCCTGATCCCGGTCCTAGCGAGCGGCCGAGCGGACTGACTCGAACCACCGCAAGGGGGCAGTGTGCCCACGCGCCAGCGCCCCGCGCTCCGCGGAAGACGTCCAGGGTCCGCGGGGTCCGCGACATGGACAAGGTTTGAGTCGGTAGGGGTGTGTGTGTGTGTGGTGTGTTGTGTTGGGGGGCTGTATAAAGACCGCTTCTCCCCAAAATTAAAGTCGGGGAGAGAGCACCTTCTTGCATTTATTGAGATCGCGGTGTCATTGTGCTTCTGTGAAACCCTGCGCACCGCAGACTGGGGTCCCGATTCCAGACACAAGACTTGACTGGACAGTTGTTTCGAAGTGACATGGGTGTTCCTCAGCGTCCAAAAAGAGAATCTGGCCGGTGGAATTGGTCTTTTGCCTCCAAGAGGTTAGTGTCAAAAGCTGGCCCAGCCCACCAGGCACCGCCCAAATGCTGGCTTTCCGAGGTCCACTGTGCTGCGGATTTCTGAGAAACTCAGATGCAGGCCACTAGTTGTTTTCATAGCTTATCTTTTCACTGAGTGATGTTGAGATTTTATTCCATTTCCTGAATCAGAAGGCAGAGGAGGTTCAACCTTCAACCCTGTAAACTTGAAGGAGGCTTTGGCCATGACCTCCTACCTCTCTGGGAAGGGGCGCAGGCAGTGCCCTCACTCAGGTGGACACCCTGCGGAGCGGCAGCTCAGACCTCAGCTGCTGAGCGCAGCCCTCTACTTGGAAGATAGGCAGGTCTTCTGGTTTGTGTCTGGCTGAGCTCTGGCAGCGCTGCCCCCTTCCAGCGAGCTGGGGGGCCGTGCTGACCTGGAGCTCTTATCAGCACTTATCTTTCGGCAAAGCTGGGAGAGGCTGGGCTTTGTGTCTGGAACTCCTGACAGCTTAGAAGGGCAGGAGAGCTCTGCTTTGGTTCCTTATTCTTCCGGGGCTGTTGGAAGCTCTGCTGACAGCAGAAATCTATCCCATTGATAGCACAAGCTATGGCTATAGACACCTTCTCTTTCTTAATAATAATAATAATAAAATCCGATTCTAGAGTTAATGCCCATTTTATTTTTTAACTTTTTATTCTGAAATAATCTGGACCTTCTGAAAACAGTACACGAATTATACAAAGAATTACTGTTTTTCCTGCTCCCAGACTAATGTCCCCCTTTCTCTAAATGCTTTGATCTCTATTTCCTAAAAATAAACCACATTCTAAGCTGGGATTGTGGCTCAGAGGTGGAGGTTCTGGGAGAAAGCCCTCAGATACAGCAGTGGGAAGCTGGAGCTGGCCACCATCAGCAAGTGGTCAGCAAGTCCAGGGGGACGGACCTCCTCAATGCCTCCTTGAACACTCATTTTTGCTCCCTGAAAATCCATTGTCCACACAGTACCCAAAACGATTTTTTAAAACTTCATTCAGACTAATCATTCCTTTGCCTGAAACTCTCTACCATGCTTGTCTATGGGATCAAGGTCAAGTTCAATGTTTCTTCCTGGTCTTCCAGCCCCTGTCAGATCTGGCTGTACTTTCAATGCTAGAGGCTTGGGAGTGTTTGGATACCACTGAATGGAGAAGGAAAAGAAATGTAATTGTGCTGGTGCGCCAATCACTGAGCAATGTTTTCACACCTATAACTTTATTTAAAATAACATTGTGTTCTCCTGTGGTCCCCCCAGCCCCACTCAACCCCCATCAAGGGTACTGGCCTCCTGTATGTTTCTTGGAATTGTTAAGCTTGTGCCCAGCTTGGGGCCTTTTGTACCTACTTACTGCACTACTTGGAATGCTCCTGGTTCACATGCCATGTGGCAGCCACCGGTTGTCATTCAGGTCTTGGGTCAAAGGTTAGTGACCCTAGCAAAGCCCTCTTTCCTGACCACCCCATGTTGTGTTGGATCTTCTTCCACATTATGGCCTTCTTTCTTTTAAAACAACTATCACTTTATGGAATGTTCTTGTTTCCTTAGTGGCTACTTTGTGATTGTCCCCACTCCTGACCAGATGCACCTCCGTAAGAGTAGGGGTCTTAACTGTCTCTTCTGCCCGATTCCCAGGTCCCCAGCACAAAACCTGGAACATAGTCAATAAAAAAGGGCAGATGATTGAACTTACAAACTTATTAGAGAAGCAAGCCTCTGTGGATGTTACCTGAATCTCCAGTGGGTGGTGCTGGTCTGAAGGACATCTTGTCTACGGGTTGGCATTTGCCTAGAAGCAGGGCTGACAGGACAGGTGATCTGGGCAAGAGTGATGTTAATAGAAATAAGATGCGCATGGCTTTGGGCCAGGGTTTTGGGTACATGAGTCAGGTTGCAAGTGGGACAGAAACCCACTCAACCTGGCCCAGGGAAGAAAGATCAAAGCCTTCACTTGCATTTATGAGAGATGTCCGGGTACTGTCTCATGGAAACTGGGTCCTGGAGATCAAATGATGTTTTCAGGAATCCTCTCTTTCTCCCTCCAACTCTTTTTTTTTTAAATTTCTATTTTTTCTTTTTGGATGCTGGAGGCTGAACCCAGGGCCTCATGCTTGCTAAGTGTATGCTCTACTCTTTAACTCTTAACCCTGTTTTTTATTTTTTATTTTCCCCTAAGACATTTTTGCAAGTAGTGACAAAATTGCTCCTAACCTAGATATTTACTGACTGGGAAACCCTAAAGGAAAAGCTACTTAGCTCTGATTGGCCTGGCTTGGGCCCCACCCCCACCCCTGGACCAATCACTGTGGCTAGAAGATGCCGCCTGCTTACTGGGGGAACCCTGGGTCACTGTGCCCACCTGTAGGGCAGGTGGGAGCTGAGGTTCACTGCTGTATCCATGAACCATGGGAAAGGGTGACTGCCTAGTGTAAGAATGGAGGGTGAGTCCCAGAACAGGGAAGAGGGAGGTGGGTCCCCAGTGCAGGGCAGTGTCACAGAGACGGATCAGGAGCTCAGGCTGGATAGAAAGTCAGCATCAAGAGAGGAGCAGGGCCACGTGCTGAGGCTCAAACCCTTGTAGGGTGTAAGGTCAGTTGGGTGGCGTGAGATGGTTGTGGGTGGTCAAAGTGATGGTGAAGTTGTAGGACTGGAGAAAAAGGAGGGACTGTCAGCTGGATCTCGAGTTTGGACACTATTGTTGAAGTGGAGATGGATTATTTAGAAAACAGTGTAAAGATCTTGAAGCAAAAGGAAATAGCGTTAATTACCATTAACCAAACTGCTCCCATTTTGCAGGAAGTGCAGTAGTATTGGTGGAAAGAACTTGCAGAGACTGATTCTGAGAGGATCATGAGCTGTGAGTGGTTGATGCTCTGCTCCAGGTCTGGGGTCTCTGCAGAGCCGGCCAGGTGGGCTGGTTATTCAGAGCAAAGCAGAAGGGCCTTGGTAGTTGGAAACACAGTTGTCCTTCAGTATCTTCTGGGAATGGGTTCCAGGACCCCCACAGATGCCAAAATCCTTGGGTACTTAAGTCCTTATATAAGGATGGGGGGGGGCGCTTCCTCGGAGAGCCTCTGTGTGCACCCTGCTCCCCCAGGCCAATCTCCATCTGGAATGCTGTGAACCAGATTCCCAGCTTGAGGTCACTGGGTTTTGGCTGCGAATACCCAGGAGGACTGCCTCACAGATGCAACTTTTCTTGGATGGGTTTCCTTTCCCCTGCTCTGAAGCCGCTTTTTTGCAGTCCCCCCTCCCCCCCCCCCGGGGGGGGAGGGGGGACACCTTCTGGGTCACACTTTCATATTAGATTTCCCATCTTGGGTGGTCCCTAGGTATCTTTTTCTTCCCTAATGCTGCAGGAGGCTGTAAAAATTGAAGCTCAAATGTGCCAAGTTCAGCAAACACCCCTAGGGCAAGAGAGCTTCAAATCACAGCAAACTCTAGGTTTCTGGCTTCATTTAGTCTTGGCCTGATAATTATCAGGGTTTTACAAAAAAAAGTTTTTAAATGCTTTTAGCAGGTTAAAAAAATTTTTTTCCAGCTTTTTAGCTGTCTTGGGTGGGAAGGTTGGTTTAAATCTTAACCAACCTTTACACTAGGAGTCTCAAAAACTCCACCTTGAGGCCTACATGCTGGTGACCTTTTACCCCAGGGTCCTGCACCTTATTGGTCATTGGGCATTAACTAGGAGACAAAGCTATGTTGCTGTAAGTGGTTTCCTCTGCCCTCCACCTCTGGCTGCCTCTCCTGGTGAACCATGAGCTGGACCATCTACTTGTCCAGCAGTTTGGGGTGCATGATAGGCTGCTGATGTTTGGGGTGAAGCTAGTTGTGGGAAACAGAGTTTTCTTTTGCTTCTATATGTTTCCCTGGGACATCTGAAGTGGTCTGTCTCCAAGCAGAAGGGCTTCTACTCTTAGACAAAGCCTAAGAAAGACAATGTTCTTTTCCTGGGGCGTGAAACAGACTTTAAACAAAGGACTTGTACTCCAAACCCCCTGCCCTAACCCCTTGCCTCCAATACTGGGGATTGAATTCAGGGCCTTGTGCATACTAGGCAAGTACTCTACCACTGAGCTGGTCCCCAGTGCCGTATTCCAAGGTTGTTTTTTTTTTTTTTTAAGAGAGAGTGGGGGGGGGTGGAGAGAGAGAGAGAGAGAGAGAGAATTTTTAATATTTATTTTTTAGTTCTCGGCGGACACAACATCTTTGTTGGTATGTGGTGCTGAGGATCGAACCCCGGCCACACGCATGCCAGGCGAGCGCGCTACCGCTTGAGCCACATCCCCAGCCCGTATTCCAGGGTTTTAAATGAAGATTCTATCTAGCATGTTTCCCTCAACCTAACTTTAAATCAGATTTAAAGAATTTGCGCAGCTCGTATCCCCAGAAGACTGGGTTTTATTTACTGCTACTGTTATGTGCTTGTTGCAATTGCTCCGGGGGTTAGCAGGGTTTTGTATAATGTGTGTATGCAGAAGTGTGCATTTGCACGGCCGGGTTGGTTACAGTTGGTGGAGAACTGACCACCCGACTCGTCATCCTAGCCCCTGCTTAGACAAATTATTTAGACCGTGGTGGATGCCGAATGGAGTGTAGGACTCAGAACTTCCCTACCACTTGCTGGCTGATATTTGGACAGTTCATTTCACTTCTCTGTAAACCAGAGTTATAATGTGTCACTGTGTTGCTGAGGCATCTGAGGCATCAGGGCTCAGTGCTCCGCACAGTTGCCATCCCGAGGGACCTCATTTCCCTCTGTATCAGCCTCTGCTGTGTTAGGCTGCCTGTTCTGAGCTCAGGCAGGGGAGGCTGGGAGGTGGCCTTGGACTTCTGACACAGTTCAGTCTGACGGGTCGCAAGGCCTGTAGTGTGGTAGGTTGCCTTCAGCATCTTCAAAACAGGAGATTTGGCAGTACGGCCTCTCCAAGTGTCATTTAACCCTCAGGAAAGACATGGGCAATAAGAAGACAACAATACCTTGCATTTGTACACAATCATCCCTCATAATTGGAAGGTTCCAGGACCCCCAAGGATACCAAAATCTGCAGATGCTCAAGCGCCTTATATGAAATGACATAGTCGGTGCATATAACCACCCCCACATCTCCTGTGTATTTTAAATCATCTCTAGATTGCTTATAATTAATACCAAACACAATGTAAATACAAGGTAAATAGTTGCTGTACTATATTGTTTAGAGAATAACAAGAGAAAAGTAATGCAGGAATTTAGCACAGACACAACCATCTAGGCCAAGTAGGAAGGACCCAAAGGAGACTCGAGACTTAGGTGAACATTCTTTGGAAATGAGTTCCTAGTTAACATGTAAAGGAAGAAATGTGTGAACAAATAAATAAGATGAGAATACATTTTCAAGCTAGAGGTACCCAAAGAATTTGAGAATATAAAAAATGTTATGAGCTAAACCAATCCTTGAATGCGTCCCTGAGATAGTGGCATCTGAGGTCAAATCAATAGAAAATAAAGAAAGCCACATGAGCAAGAAAAATTGGAAATCAGTGTGACATTTGCTTGAATTAAAGGTCTGTGTGAATGAATAGTGGGAGACGTAGGCAGGTGAGGAGGATCTGAATGAAGTTTCCCAGACCCCTGGGAAACCAGCGTCCTCTCCCCAGGAGGCTGGAAGTTGGAGGCAGAGCGTGGAGCCCGCGCAGTGCAGGAGAGGAGTCAGGTGCAGGGTTAGGGATGGGAGGGGGTGGTGGACGTCTCACGGTGACCGGTGGACTCATCGCCCTCGCCCCTGGAACATGGGAAGGGAAACACGGTCCCTGGCCTGCCCGTGACCTCCTGCAGGCACACGGCTGAGGGATTCTTCTCATGGGAAACTAAATGGCCCTAGAGAAAAGACTTTGACACTGACGTTTAAGGAGTCGACTTGTCATCTGATGGCTATCAGAGGAGCTCTGCCAGGCGAGAAGCTGGGCCCCTGCACAGAGCTTTCAATCAGACTCCCAGCACTTAAATCTTAAAAATGAGCAAATAGCCCTGGATTACCAGACAGTTAAGGGGCACCATTAACTTGATGGAGACAGAATAAAAGGAGCTTAGAGGGATAGAAAATGGACAGAATACATAAAAACTTAAAAAAAAAAAAACCCTAAAAGATAAAGTAGCCTATTGCATCTGTAGATTATGAAGAGGACCCTTTAAAAGCAACCGACCGGATAATAAGAAGAGCTTTTGAAACTTAAAGAAAAAAGCAAAATAAAAATGTCAGTAGAAAAGTCAAAATGAAAAATAAAGGAAATGTTCCAAATGAAGGAAAGGAAAAAAAAGAAAGATGAGAAAAATAAAATGTAAGAAACTTGAGACGGTCAATTGAGGGTATCTAAATATGAAGAATTCAAAACGGAACCAGACAAAAAGAGGAAAAATAAAAGATTAAGAAAAAAAAACTCATCAGAATTTATTCATGAATTTTTAGATCTGCACTCTTCAGTGTGGTAGCCGTTAACCCTTATGGCTAAGTAGATGGAAATGAGCTGAAATTAAAACGTCAGTTCCTCTGTCACCCTAGCCACATTTCAAGTGCTCAGGAGCTATATGTGGCCAGTGAATGCCACTTTGAACAAGTGGATCTAAGCATGTCCACCATTGCAGGAAGTCCTGCCGGACAGTTCTAGACTCAACGTGTCCTTTACGCACCCAGAATGATGAATGAAAGCCACTCCCTGTTACCATGGAATTTCAAATTCACTTTTTTATTTGAAATTTTTTTCTTAAATTAGGAATTTTGAATATTTCACTGTAAAATTTCAAATTCCAGACATCAAAGTTACTGTGTGGTTTGAATGTGTCCCCCTAACATCCAGGTGTTAGAGAGTTAATTCCCAAGCTCACATACCAATGGTATTTGAAGGTAGGGCTTTTGGAGGGAAATAGAATTAGATGAGGAGATGAGAGTAAGGTCCCCAGGATGGCATTAGTGGCTTTATAAGAAGAGCAAGAGAACTAGTGGGTTGCTGTGTCTTACCATGTAGTTCCCTCCACTGTGATTGTGTGTGTGCATGTGTGTGCATGCACGTGCGCGTGCCCCTCCATGATGAGGATTGAACCCAGGGGCTCTTAACCACTCAGCCACATCCTTAGCCCTTTTTATTTTTTATTTTGAGACAGGGTCTCTCTGAGCTGCTTAGGGCCTTGCTGAGTTGCTGGGGCTGGCCTTGAACTTGCGATCCTCCTGCCTTAGCCTCCTGAGATGCTGGGATCACAGGGTGTGCCACCACACCCAGGCTTCAGCATGTGTTGATGCAACAAGAAGGCCCTTGCCAAATGCCGGTGGGGTGTGCTTGGGTTTCCCAGACACCAGAACCATGAGCCAAACAACTCTTCTTTATAAATCACCCAGTTCCAGGTGTTTTGTCATAACAGCAGAACATGGGCCAAGATAAAAAAACAATATCCTATAAGCTTCTAGAAAGAGAAGGAAAAGCATTGATACACAGTGGAATGATAAAGAATATAATGTTGATTTTCCCCATAATATCCCTGGGAGCTGGAAGGTGGTTAAATAATACCTTTAAATATTAGAGGGTGGGGCTGGGGCTGGAGCTCAGGGGTAGAGCACTTGCCCAGCACATGTGAGGTGCTGGGTTTGATTCTCAGCATCACATAAAAATAAATAAATACAAGACAGATATGATCTATTTAAAAATAGTTATAGGCAAATTGATTTTCAATCCAGGTTTCTATACCCAGCCAAACTATGAATCAAACTTGCAAGAACTGAAAAACTTACTATTATTGAACTCTTAGAAAGTTAATGTAGGATGTGTTCTAGTAAAATTTCAAGGTTTACCAAGAACGGGCAAGAGATGAGTTTTAGAGTTGACTTCTTAAATACGATATTTGTTATCTGGGCAGGTGGAGGCCTGAGCCAGATATGTATGTTTGGAGGCTCCAGGAAGAGACTCCAAGGAACAGAGAAGCAAAATTTAGAGGCCTTGGCTGAAAGGGGACCTCCATGACATTCCTGAGCCATAAATTCAAATGCTGACGGGTCCATTCTCCAAGGACTTCACTGTGTTACGTAATAGTGGTTGTTGGGCCCTATTACAGTATGCCAGGCCTGCTTTATGGAGTATCTCATTTAATCCTCACATTGACCCTGGTAAGGTCAGCAAGGGGCCGAGGGCTCCCACCCATGGGTCTCTCAGAGAGCACCTGAGGGCCCGGGGACAGGAGGAGCGGGGACTGGAACTGAGGACTCCTCCCTTATGTGCTGGAAGGCTCCCGCCTGGCAGGGTGAGCATTGTCTTGTTCTAGAGCCACTGGCGCCTCCATGGGCCTTCCTAGCTTCTGCCACAGAATGTCATGGCAAGGAATGTTGAGGGTCCCTCACCTCCTGAGTGGGTGTCTGGAGCACTCTGGAGCTGTCCCTGCCACGTGGCAGAAGGGACGTTTGCCATTTGACACCAGCTGCCACGTAGGGTCGTGGGAATGGCACACGTGCGGCCCAGTTCACGCCACTTCAGCCTGTTAGCTGGAGCTAAGCAGCTCACAGGTCTCAGAGCCTCTGTCGGATGGGGGTAAGCCCACCCCCCACCCAGGGTCACTGAGCACTGTGGGCCTCGCACTTTGATCTTAAGAGCCGACGCAGGCATCTCGCGGGAAAGCTCACTAGAAAGATGCTGAGCTGCAGCCATCACATTGGAAATGTCCTGGAACCCAAGGGAGCGCTCTGGCCACGCACACATCTGGGTGTTCTCCGCGGGGGTCCCAGGGCCTGCAGGTAGATCTCACGCTGGAGGAACTCCGGGATGATCTTGGAATGGATTCACAGGAGCAGAATTCTTTTTCTTCTTCTTCTTTTTTTATCCATTAACTAAAATAGATGCTATGGTTAAAATTTGATTTTTATCCATCCAGCTTTAGAGAGATTAGATCAAATACCAAGATGGAAGTGTTAAGAGTTTGATTAAAAAAAAAAAATAATAAGAGAGCCCACACACGTGCAAAGCAGAGCTATTGGAACATATGGTGGCCCAACCCCTCACCTGGCCCGCAGTCTCCAGCTCTCCTACCCTTACGAGATGGTGTCACTGGTGGGAGGGGGTGGGGGAAACAATCAGAGCCCCCATCTCGGTGGTTTAGGAAGAAGGGCCCATGCCTCACTCCCCGCAGGGCTTCGTGACAGGTCGTCCACTGCTCTGCTCCGTGGTGGCTCCATCCTGGGCCAGCTACTCACCCAGAGGGGGCATCTGACACTTCTGCCCACGTTCCAGGGCTCAAAGTGAGCCACTTTCTCTAGCCTGAGTTCAGTGGGAAGGGGACAGGGTCCTTCTTGGAAGAAGGTCCCCACAGGGAGGGATACCTGGATATCTGGGGTTGGTACTGAAAAAAGAGTCTCCTTGTCTGGTCTGAAAGGAGGGGATGAGATCTATCTATCCATGGACGTGCGCAGGAAGAAGTCTATTGTGGATTATTTCATTGCAGGAGGTGCCTGGCAATTTGGGCGATACTGTTGTCTGACGGATCCCAGGGGCAGGGACAATGTGTGGAGAATATTTTCTCTCAGTCTCACCCTTGTCTTTGAAGCCCAGCTGCATATCAAAGTCCCAGCTCAGGCTCAGGCCTGCCCTTGGGCCAAGCCACACGCTCCTCCTGGGCCCCGGGGAGTCCCCCCCATCCCCCCCCCTGCAAACCCTGGGTGGCCCAGCCCTCCGGAGGCATCTCCCTCAGGAGAGCAGAGGCCCCTCTATCCCATCTGGATCCCAGAGCCCAACCGTCTTGGCTGGGGCTGCTCAGGGTGTCAGTCAAACTGAAGAATATTCTTTTAATTCTGAATAACCATGTAGGGCTGGCCGGCTCCCTCCGCCTGACAGATGGCGAGCACATGCCTGAGGGCCCAGCTCTGCCCATCAATCTCTCTCGGCTGCTTTCAGCACCTCCTTCCAGCCGGGCTCCTCTCTAGCCTGGTTCGTGATTGTGCTGCAGAGACTCTTTCTGAGGCTGGGGGTGTGGGAGAGATTTTTTTTTTCAGAGGAGGGTCAGGAAGTCCGGGTGCTGGTATCCATGCTGTCAGATGCTCAGCTCTCCCCCCGTCATCTGGCCACATCTCCTGACCAGAGCTGCCTGGTCCTCTGCTGATGAGCCTCGTGGCAGCTCCTGTGTGGGCAGAGGGGCCTGGAGATGGCCCAGCGACTGGGAACCTTTTGGGTTTGTAGGATTGTCCCTTCCCCATCCTTGTGAGGCTTTTCCTCAACTTTGGGTTTCAAAACCAATCTTTTATAACACGCCTTGAAGTAACTCAGAGCAAACTGGAAAAGGCAGCTTGTCAAAGCTCCCAGTGAGGGGACTTGAAAACCTATTTGGTACAGGGAAAGGTGGCCGTGGGGGACAGAGAGCTTAGCTGCCCGCAGGACACCCACCCAGGGTCTCAGTGTCCTTGCTGCTCATAGCTGGGTTTGGAAGACCTTCGCCGACTGACAACTTATGGATTTCCATGTCCACCCCTGATCTCTGCCCACATCTCCTGCTTCATTTGCCCACAGCCAACCGCCTTCTGGAAGTTTCCACTGGAGTATCTCATGAGCATCTCAAACTTCCCATACCCAAAACCAAACAACTCAAGAATTTTACTATGAAATCTGCTTCTCTGCCAATCTCAGCCAATGTCACCGCCCTCTCCCGGTTGCCCCAGGCGGGACCAAGGAGTTAATCTTATTTTTCCCCCCTCCTCTCTCGATCCTCAATCCACACTTGACCTCACCCATCTGATCCGCCTGCAGATTCTTTCTAAATCGCCCATAACATGTATCTGGAGTCTGTTTGCTTCTCTTTGCCCCCAGGGTTGCACTTTCCCTCCATGGTCCCTCACTTCATCCCTGGACTGTTCCAGTGACCCTCACTTCCACTCTCATCCCTCATCCCAGTTCATTCTCTACCTGGCGGCCATTGGGATTCTCCAACCCAAACCAGGCCATGGCAGTGTTGGGTGTGAAACCCTTTGGTGACTAGAGAGCCGGTTTCTTCTCTTCACCAGCATGAGCTGATTCCTGAAGGTGCCAGTCAGTTTTCTGTGGCTGTGACAAGATACCTGAGGAAATCAACTTAGCAGAAGGAAAGACCGATTTCAGCTCATTGGTTCAGGGGCTTCAATGCCTGATGGCCTGGCGCGACTGCCTCTGGGCCTGTCGGGAGGGAAACCTCATGGCAGAGAGCACATAGTGGAGGAGGCTGCTCGCCTCACCTCATGGTGGCCAGGAAGGAAGGGAGAGAAGGGGAGAGGCCAGGGTCCAAATCGCCTCCAATGATCTAACCTCCTCCTCCAGTGCCACTCCCAAAGGTTCTGCCATTCCTGACCGTGCCACAGGCTGGTGACGAGGCTCTTTGAGCATATGGGCTTTTGGGGGGACACTTAGCTAAACCATGAGGCCACCTCTGGTTCCTGCCCTCACTGACCTGCCAGGCCCTCTTCCACTACCCCCTCCAGCCCCATGGAAGGAAATGCTTTCATCTCGCCAGACTCTTGTGAGCCCTGCGCCTTGGCCTGTCCCCACTGCCTGACCCTGCTCACTTGGTGCTCCTTAACCAGCTCGTCGCGGTCACTCAGGACCCGCTCCAAAGTCCGTTCTGGGGGAAGGCAGACTGAATCCCAGGGGGTATAAAAAGGCCGTGTGCTGGGCACGGGTGGGCCTTGGTTGGCCGTGTCCCAGTGAGAAATGCTAAGTCACGTGGACCATTTGGAAAGGGGGCGGGTGGCCAACAGAGGGCAGAGTAACAGGGGCCCAGCTCAGGTAGGAGGTGGGAATAGGCTCCTGTGTCATTGTCATCTGAGAACCTGGGTCTGCGGCTGGAGGCTGGAGGCCATGTGGTGACAACGGCTTTTCTCCCTTGGAACTCCTCCCTGGCTCCGGAGGGCGCTTCCCCAGGGCCTGGCATCTCCAGTGGAGGTGGCTGTTTCGCATTTCACATCTGTGGCTCCTGCCGCCTGGCAGCCTCCCTGGCCTGGGCCTGGGGGTAGGTTGGCTTCAGTTGAGCAGCTCCGGTGTCCCGCACATGTGCTTGAAGAAGAGGCTCTTGCAGAGCAGAAAGTGGCCAAGTCCTCTAAAGAGGAGCGGCGAGATTCCCCACCGAGGCAGCGCAGGGCAACTGGGGAGCCCGGGCTCTCCGGGGGACCCTCGGCGGAACACCCTGAGGCCATCTGTCCCACATCACAGCCAAGTACAAATCCTTCCAGAAAATGGTGTGAATAACTGCTTATCAAAAATAGTCATGATGGGGGAGCAACCCGACGCACGGGCCAGCCCTCCATATGCTTTCTCACACTATGTGAGAAACTCAGATGAAGCCGGTTTTCACGTTGTTTACCGACACGGAGTTTTGTGATTTTCCTCAGGGTAACAGTGCGTCTCCCCGGCTCCACGCATTCATCTGCCCCTGGGTTTTGGTTGGTTTCCCCTCTCTCTGGAGCACTCACCAGCAAGCTTCTCCAGGTGCATGCAGAGGTAAAGGTCTCATTGTAGTTTCTCCCTTCGGTTGAATCGATCTACCAGGGAGGTGTTTCGTTGTTCTAGATTCTTCCTTCACTACTGAACATGTACAGCTGTGTTTGGTGGGGAATGAAAGGAAATGGTAATTTTTGCAAAGTAGACCCGATGTCAGGGTGGATTAAGAGAAATATGGCACCTGGCGCTATGGCGCACACCTGTAATCCCAGTGACTCGGGAGGCTGAGGCAGGAGGATGGCAAGTTCGAGGCCAGCCTGGGCAACTTAGCAAGACTCGGTCTTAAAATAAAAAAGGGGGGTGCCTGGGGGTGTAACTTAGCAGTAGAACATACTTGCTGAGCATGTAGGAGGCCCTGGGTGTGATCCTTGGCACTGGGGTGGGGGGAGAGAGAGGAGTCACTGCCATCTGTATCGTGATCCTTTTAAACAGTTTTAGAAATGCAGAGTTTGGGGCATTTTGGTTTTTATGATGCTTGAAACATAAAGAAACCACAACTAGACACGTTGAATAAAATCAGCACAAGTGCACCGTGTGGCAACAGAAACTTTGTGGACAGTCAGGGATTTATTATTCCATAGGACACACATGCAGGTGAGTGGATTCACATTTGAGCAGATCATTTTAATTTCTATAAAACGTCTTCAAGTCAGGAGTGGCCCCAGGAGGGTCAGAGGGCAGGATGTTGGAACAGATCCATCTGGGTATCTGACTTCCTGATGGCTCGTCCTGCTGGGATTTGGCGGTAATATGGGGGGCAGAGGGCTGGGAGTGAGATTTACCTTGCTGATCTCCTGCCCCCATGTTTATTCTTGTAGGAAGCTCAGGAAACACCTTTGAGTTTCTTCAGGGGCTTCAAATATCTCTCTATTTTTCTTCCCCATGTCTATTTGTAATAGGTAACATGTACAATATTCTTAAGACCTGTGTGGTGTTGAGAGAGGACACAAGAAGAGTAGGTCACCCTCCTGCCCAGGCCACCAACAGAATTTGGTGATCAATTGCTAAGCTCTTCTACCAGCGCCGACCCCACCACGTGCATGGATTAATGACAAGATGACAAGCTAAAGGACATAAAGGGCAGCATGCTGGGGCCAGTGTTCTGGGCCGTTCAGTGTTTACCTAAACACTCTTCTTTGGGACGAAGATCAAACTATTAAATAGGTGTGATGGTTGGATATGGTTTGTCCCCAACAAAACTCTTGCTGAAATTTGGTTGCCAATGGAGTGATATTGGGACTGGGGTCTTTAAAAGACAATTAGTTCTTTAAGAAGGGTGGATGTCTCTTTTTTGAGACTGGATTAATTTCAAGGGAATGGATTAGCTCTCATGAGAGTGGCTGCTACGAAGCAAGTTCACATCCTCGCCTTTCTCCTACTTCCTCTATTACCCTGTGACCTCTCTTTCACCTGCACCCACTTGCTTTCCCACTTTTCTGCCACGCATCAGTGTAAGGCCCCTCACCAAAAGCCGAGCAGAATCTGATACCTTCTCAGCCTCCAGAATCATGAGACAAAATAGACCTTTTTACTTTATAAATGACTTGGTCTCGGGCATTTTGTTATAGAAGCAGAAAATGTATCAAGGCAAGAGAAGCCCAATTGGGAAGTTCTCTTCTGTGAACTGCATCACTTGCAGCAGCGAGTGTGAAACTGATTTGATCTGCAAGTTACACATGCCAATTGCAGAAGGAAAAGAATAGACATTCATCCCTTAATTTTCTTCCAGTTTCCTCGGTTGTTGTCAGCTCCCGTTCTCTTGTGACTTTCAATGTCTCATCTTCCCACCTTTTGACTTCCATGCCTGTAGCTTCCCCTCCTTCTTTCACGCACGCTGACACTCTGTCCATTTCAACATGGTCTCCTGAGAGCTGTTCTTGCTCCTTCTAGCACGTTCTCATTTCTGGCAATAGTATTCTCCCTAAAGAACCCGGCCGGCTGTGCCCGAGGCAGCCCCCGTCAGTGATTGACACAAGATGCTTTTCTTGGCAAGGGAAAATCTTTCTTTCTGGTAAGCCGTCGTTCTTCGAGAAGGCTTCTGCTTGGGGTTGGGCGTTATTTCTGGTACGGGGAGGGCTTCCCAGCTGGGTGCAGCAGAAGGAGCCAGGGGACCTTCCCAGAGTGTCAAAAAGGGAGCTATCAATTAGGCAAAGTCAAGATGCATCATCACCTTGTCCCCTCATGCCAACAGGGAGCAGTTGTCTATGAGAGAGCAAGACGAGAGGAACCCAGGGGAGCAGGTGGAAGGAGGCCAGGAGACGGGGAGAAAATTCAAGAAAACGGACGGGACCCACAGGAGGAGGTCTCTGCGGCCCCCAGATGCAGGTGGCCTGGCACAGGAGCCTCCAGGAGGAGGGGCTTCCTCTGTCTCTGTCCTGTGTGGACCCTGGATCAGGACTCCCCAGTCACGGGCTCCAGTGGCGCCAGGGTTGACTGCTGGGAAGCGGGGGAGTGGGAGGAGCCTGGGGCAGGGACCGCAGACCCGAGTGTGGCATTTTAATACAGAAGATAGGGCAGTTGTGTTTCCTGCTGCAGCCAGGTTCCTGCCCAGTGGGCAGGGGGAGCTGGGCTATATGGAAACCTCTTCCTCCTCTCAAGATGCAGCCAGGAGAGAAATTAAGGGTTTAGACAGAAGGGGTTTTGGGCGACTCTGGAGGCTGAGGCAGGAGGATCAAAAGTTGGAGGCCAACCTTAGCAATTGAGTGGGTCCCTGTGTCAGAATAAAAAATTAGAAAGGGCTGGGGATGTGGCTCAGTGGTAAAGCACCCTTGATTTCCAGCACCAAAATAAAAGTTGGGCACAGCAGAGCTTGTTCAGGTCTTCAAGGTTTTTCCTGAAGGTCTCCAGGTGAGGTCTCCCACTTACAGGTTCCCAACTCCAGTGCCCCTTACCTTACTTGGAATTTTCTCCTAAGCACTTAAAATGCTATTTTTTTTTTCAGTGCTGGGGAGAGAACCAGGACCTTACACATGCTGGGCCAGAGCACTGCCACCAAACTACACTCCCAGCCCCTATTTTGTGTTTTAAAAATCACATTTTCTCTTCCTCCATTAGAATATAATTCAACTAGGGCAAAGATTTTGAGTCTGTTCCCTCCCCTGCCCATTCACTGCCTGTTCCCAGTGCCTGGAGAAGGCCTGGCAAACAGTAGGTGCCCAGCAAGTATTTCTAAATGAATGAAGACAGTTCATATGAGGACGCTTTGCACATTAACCAGAGCAGGGAGGGTACGATGCTGGTCATAGGTATCTCCATACTTCCTACGTATCTTGGTCCACATCATAATGACAGAGGGGTCGTGCATCTCAAAGAAGTAGATTTCCGAGGATGGACATCCATGCTCACTGTGCCCTGATGTCTTTGCCTTCAGACATTTTTGGGGCAAACCAGCCCCAGCTGGATGGAGGGAAGCTGCCCACTCCCCCTGGACTGCCTGATATTGAGCCCAGAGCCCCAGGTCAGCCAGGTCAGCCTCACCTTCAACACTGCTGATTTTTATTTTGAGACAGTGTCGTGATATATTGCTCAGGATGGCTTCAAACTCACCATCCTCCTGCCTCAGACTCCTGAATAACCAGGCTACGTAATGGTAACGAAGACGAATTAATTGAAAAATTCTGCTTTAAGGGCTTTTTTTTTTTCTTTTTTTTTTTTGGTACCATTTAGAACCAGAGATTGAACTCAGGGGCACTTGACCACTGAGCCACATCCTTGACCCTTTTTTGCATTTTATCTAGAGACAGAGTCTCACTGAGTTGCTTAGTGCCTCGCTAGTGAGGAGGCTGGCTTTGAACTCATGATTCTCCTGCCTCAGCTTTCCTCCTAAGCTGTTGGGATTACAGGCATGAGCCACTGAGCCCATCTATTTTAAGGGATTTTGAGAGAGGATACAT
The DNA here is from genome assembly GCF_964194105.1 of Spermophilus citellus. NCBI lineage: Eukaryota > Metazoa > Chordata > Mammalia > Rodentia > Sciuridae > Spermophilus > Spermophilus citellus. The sequence goes on along the minus strand of NC_138198.1, from coordinate 13,548,833 downwards.
GATATCAACCTTTTGATGTACAAATCTGGTAAATTAAATCCTCAGATTGATTTATAATGATAAACAAGTGCAACATTAACTTCTTTAGACAATTGTCATGTAAGTAAAAACACAAAACAAATAAATGACTTCACAATCATTACTTCTAACACTTTGGAAAGTTGCAAAAATGTGGAGATTGATCCAAAACATATAACTAATAGTCAGACCCAATATAACCTCAATAAAAATCCTAATCCTAAAGTGAACCATAAAATCAACTCTAACCCTTAACCGAGCCCCAATGCAAACCATAACCCAAATTCCAACCTATCTCAACCCTAACCCTAACCCTGACACCAATTCCAACCTATCCTAACCCCAACCCTACCCTAACCTGAGCCCCCATGCATCTTCTAGCACCAGTTCCAACCATCCCAAACCCCAACCCCATGCTAACACTCACCCTAACCCCAACCCTACCCTAACCCTCACCCTAACCCCAACTCCAGTCTATCCTAACCCCATCCCTAAGTCCACCCTTTTATTTGCTGTAATAACTAGGCACTATCTTGAGCACAGTCTCACCATAGACGCGGCGTTTGATGAATCTTTTCTTGAAGCTGTGTGGAGTCTGTCCTGAGGGACCCCTGGACAGTCCCTTCCTAGAAAGAGGAAATTTCTGTGCAGAAAGGTTCAGGGCCTCGTGCAGATTCTGTGGGGACGGCCGTCTCCTGGGCTCCGGCACGCTGCTTCCTTTATTATTTCTGGCAATAAAGTTGGGGTCATAAAATCAGAGTGTGGTCACCCCACACGGTTTCCCAGATTTCCACATCACGTGGGGAAGCTCCGAATTCCTGATCCATGCCACTGGGCCGCCTGGACAGTCTCTGTGAAGGTCTGTGTGGATTGGCAGAACTCATCTTTGACGGGGGAGGAGAATGGAGTGGGAGATGAAGCAAATCCGACATTTTGGGCAAAAATAAGCTTTATATGGAAAAGGGGTTAGGAAGTTCAGGCCAGTTAGCAATCCTGAATGTCCCTCTTGGGCATGAGAAACATGTGAGCTGGGCGCCTGGGGACCCCTGCCACCTGGGACCACCCAGGGAGACACGCCCCGGGACGGGGGTGGCCATCCCCTGCACACAGGGACCTGGGAGGCATCTGTCTGCCCTGACTGCGTGTCTGGGCCTGAGCAGGGCTGCAAGCAGCGGCCACCCTGCTCTGTCCCTACAAAGCCTCTGAAGCCTCCAGCCACCCGGCTGGTGTCTGATTGTTGTCTCTGCTGCTTTCCAAGGACAAGGAAGGGACGGCTCTCTTGAAGGGGAAAACCTCAAAGAGGCCAAACCACAGAAACGGTGGGGAAGGTGCTTTCTCCATTGCTCCCCCTCCCCCTCGCCTGCCCGCCCCCTGCTGAATATTCTCCCGAACACACAATCCAAAAGCCATCACCTTGGATTGCAGGGCCGGGAGGTGGTCCGTGGTTTGGATGGCCGCCTTTCAGGGATGGTGAGCTGTGTGGGATGGAGGGGGTCCCCTTGGCCCCTACCCCTGCACTCGCAGTCCCTCTCTGGGGATCAGGCCCCACGTGCTGTGATGTCAGGCTTCGGGGGGTGGCTCTGTCACCCTGTGATCAATTCTCAGCCCTGGATCTCAGCTTCATCCTCCACCTCTGAGTTACCAGGACTCTGGCATGACCTTGACCTCCCCGCACCTCTGTACTCCCCTGGCCCAGGCTCACGGGAGAGAAACGGGGCGGCCCCCAGGAACTATCCCAGGCATCCTGGTGCCCACCCGGCTGTTGCCCAAGTAGCCAGATGCCGAGCGCAGGCGGGGGTGGCTCCCAGCAGAGCAGCCCCTGTGGCCTCTTAGGAGCCCGTGGTCAAAGCTGAGCATGTCACACTCATGTGGTCTGCAGAGGTCCAGGGCAGAGGTCACTGGCCTCGGGGGGCCCTGAGCCTTTGAGGTGTGCTCCGTGCACATTGGCACATGATGCAAATGTAACACACGTTGGGTTGTGAAGACGGTGAGAGAAAATGAGTGGTCAGTAACTTATTAGTACTTTTTTTCATAATTGTTATAGGTGGAATATAATATAACTGGGGATATTTGTTTTAATAAGATATATTATTAAGGATCATTTCACCTGTTTCTTACTACATCGTTTTGTTTTGTTGTCGGCACTGGGAATCGAACCCAGGGGTGCTTTACCCTGGACTACATCCCCAGCCCTTTTTGTTTTATCTTGAGACAGGGTCTTGCTAAGTTTGGAAGCTGGCCTCCAACTTACAGTCTTCCTGTCTTAGCCTCCCAAGTTGCTGGGATGACAGGTATGAGCCACTGTGCCTGGATCTTTCTACATTTCTTGATGTGGACACTAGAAAATCTTAAATTATACCCACAGTACCCATTGTACTTCTCACCTAGCAGAGCCTAATTTACACGGTGCACTGAAAAGAGCTTCTAGCCACACACTTTCTCTTGCAATTGGATGATCATGGCTTAAATCCTAGTAAAGCAGCCTCATTCCTTAAAGGCCTTGAGCCCTGGGAAAATTTAAGCCTCCCTGGGGGATTTAAAAATGCTATCAGTCATTTGATCCCTAGTATGAATGAGCGCTAGATTCTGTGGGTGGGTGGGTGGGTAGGGGGTTGGTATGAGGAGTGCATTTGGAGAGAGCAGAACAGAGCAAATAACATTGGCAGGCACAGGAGCAGCCCAGTGGGGAGCAGGGACGGAGTGGGCCGCTGGAGAAGCACCTGGAGCATTGCCTTTGCAGCTTTGCCTCTGCTGCCCGTCTGCTTCCCCAGGCTGCTGCGGCCTCGGCACGTAGCTGGGGAGCCCATGGTAACTACGGACTCGGGGACCAGGGAGGAGGTCTGAGGGAGGCCCAGCCACCCAGGACCATGGCTCCCTCGGGGTGATCTGGCCTGGAGCCTGGGAACCAGGGAGGCAGGAGGACCGACTGCCATTTACCAGGCTTCCCCTCCTGTCTGTGTTTACAGCTTAGGGAGGTGACAGGGACTCCATTGTTCCCCCAGGGGCCTGACGTTCAGAGAGGAGTGGGTGGCCTCGTCTCAGGGGGCCGTCCAAAGGACAGCATTTGTTTCTTTCAGATCCTCGGGAGGGGAGTGTGTGTAGATTGTCTATAATTCACCATTTTGGGGAAGCACCAGGTCGGAGTGATCGATGGTCCTTCTCCAAAAGGCCACCTCCTGCCATGGCAGTGTGGACCTGAGCCTGGGGCTGGGCGAGGTGCCCTTCAGTGCCCTCCAATTCCCAGATTTAAGGAATTGAATTCCTTCAGTTCTGAGGACAACTTTGCGGGCTTTTCAAATCATTTTCCAAAAAGAACATAAATGAAGAAAATTTAATGATAATCAGTTCTCATAAGAGATGTGGAAAAGCTGAGCTCTGTCCCACGTGGTTAGGGTCCTAGAGCATCTCCACTGCCAGAGGCTTAGTTTTGGGGGGACCAACCTCTGAGGAGATTCCTGGCCTCCAACACAATCTCTCTTCCTCCTATTTAATTGTCCTCAGGTAAAGGTAACCCAATTATTGTCTATTTTTCTTTTTAAGAACATGAAGGATGACCAAAAAGTCATTTTTAAAAAATTTTTTTCTTCCTTCTATTTTATTCTAATTTGTTCTTTTGTAGCCTCTTAGCATAGATACTTACATCCCTGGGTTTTCAATAGATCATATTTTCTAACATATGGATTTACAAATGTAGACTTTCTGTTCAATGTCACCATCACTATAGTCTACAAATGTTGTATGTTATATTTTATTGTAGTAAAGCTCAACATGTCGTTTACATGATTTTCCCTTTCACTTTAGCTATTTAGAAATCATTGAAAAGTTTGAAAAATTTATATTAAAGTATTTTAAGGATAACCCGTACAAAAATATGATAGTAACAGATAAATTCCCCTTAGATGCAACCAAATTATATGTAGGTAAAAAGGTGTGAATTTTTTTTAATACATGACAATAGAATCTCTTTTGATATAATTATACGGGCATGGAACACACCATATTCTAGTTAGGGGCCCACGGTGGTGGGGTTTGCTGAGGTATATTTATACATGTCCATAGCAAATTTATGTCAGATTCATTCCACTGTCTTTTCCTCCAAAAAAAAAAAAAAAAAGGCATTTTAGAGCAGAGCGTAAGCCAAAGACACTTGGAATTCCTAACAGAAAGCTGTGTCATGAATGTCCCTCCACAGTGGCTTGCCACACAGGAGGCTCTTCTGCAACAGCGCCCCCTGGTGTTGTGAACCACTCTTACTTGGGACTCCCGGGGGGGCAGCAGGGCAGGTCTGCTCTGTTGTGGGTCCCTCTGACCTGCTGTCCACCTTTCACTACATTTTTTCCCCAACAACACCGTCTTTGTCTTTTCATTTCCCTGTCTCCTTGGGAGGGCTACAGAAAAAGTGATCTTTAAAACTCTCAACCAGAGACCGTGTCAGTGCCGCCATTGTGGGTTTTGTGGAAGCATTTTGCCCAAGGTCTCTCCCTTGGGACCAGTGCCTGGAGGACATCAGAAACGGACAGTTCAGCACCTACCACCGAATCCTACGGCCCCGCTTCCCCATGTCTATTTTCAGACCACTGCTGCGGATTCCTCAGATGAAATGAAAGGATTTCAGGGATTAGAACGTAAAAGAAATCGGTCCTAATGGACAGGAAGTTTCTGGAAGCTTTGGTCTGTGTCTGTCTTTCCCCTCCCTACCTCCTTCCCTTCCTTTCTCCCTGTGGAGATCCATGGCCTCTGGCCTGTTGGAGATAAGGCTGTCTGGACGCTTTAGCAACCCTGGGAGGGGTCTGGATGGGAGGAGAGGTCAAAGGTGAGAGCTGTGTCCAACACTTGTTGTGTTGCAGGCTGGGTGCTGGTCAGGTGGCTGTGCCAGGGTCCTGGGTTCTCATCATGTTCCCTCTTGTGTCCAAGGGCTCTGTGTCTGAGGGCTCGTCCCCCACCAGAACATACTCAGGAGCCCACCAGAACATACTCAGGAGCAGCCTTCAACTCAGGGTTCCAGGGAGTAGGAGTATCAATACCCCAAATCCCTGGCCCCTTGGGACGGTGATTCCAAAATGCCTGCCATGCTGTCTTTGAGCATAGTCTTAAGCTCGGGACCCCGCTGTGGTAGTGGGCTTGCTAGACTAGCCTTGAATGCTGCCTCTCCTCCCCCACCCCTTCTGCACACCCTCCTGTGTCTTGGAACCTTCTAGATAAACCACCTCCACTGGGTCCTTGTCTCCACGTGTGCTTCTGGGAGAGCTGAGAGCCTCCTGCTGATTGCTGGCCCCAGAGTGACATCAGGAAGGGGGTGTGTGGTGCATGTGGAGTGGAAGTCCTGTGTTTATGTGCGTCAACGTACCGAAACAGATTCCCCTACATTCTAGGCACACATTTATTCTGCAGGAATTTCCCAGGGGCGGCCGGGAGACCCCAAGTTGCAGGATGTCCAGGGGGTGTGTATGGCGAGAAAGGCTGGTGGCAGCATAGACTGGTCAGTGTTGGCCCTGGGAGGAGATTTAACCCCTTGTTTCCCTCCCCCAACTATCCCCTGCATCCAGCCGCCTCGGTCCTGAACTTGGAGGCACAGTCCCAGGACCTCCTGTTGTCACCTTTCCCCTTCAGCCACGGGACATCCAGAAGCCTCAGGATATTAGCCCCCAACCGCGTCTTCCAGAGGCCTTTGTACCTGGAAGCCAGCCCCCAGGTCTTTGAAGAAGCACTTGTCTCTATTTGGAATTGGAAAGAGTGGTCACCACACTCAAGGGGCCCTGCACTCCCTGGGCAGTGTCTCCAGGCCGCAGTGAGCAGGGCGGTGATGGGGAGGAGGTGACCTGGCCAGCAGGTGCAAAGGAAGGCTGGACACTGGGCCACGCTCAGTTCTCGAGCCTCCCACCCCAGGGCGGCAAATGGTGCTGCTTCCGCTCTCCCTTCCTGCACATCCCTCATGATGCTCCTGAGTCTTCTTTGTCCTGGAAGGTCTTCAACAACCTCTGTAGCCTGAGCGTACCTGTGTACAATGGTGTGAGCGCGGGTGTGTCTGTGTGTGTCTGTGTC